>NC_045565.1:24054609-25254609 GCF_009819795.1 Aythya fuligula
TTTTAATTGTTAAATTTACTGGAAAGGAAAAGTGTATTTTTCCACCGCAAACGTGAGGGCTGCGGCGGGGCCGGGCTGCGGCAGGGCTCGCCCCTCTGCTTGGGGGGGGGCTTGGACGGATGCAGACCCCCTCCCCTCTTTGATCTCCCCCCCAGCCGGGGTCCCCGGGCCCCCCCCAGCCCCGGGCCCCCCCGGCCCGGCCGCCGGGAGGGAGGGGGGAGCACCCGCTTAGCTCGTGCTTGGTGAAATTAGTGATGTATCACGTTAATTACCAGTGTGATCTTAAAATGGTTGCAGGCCCAAGGAAAATTAATGGAAATCCAAATTCTAATTATGTGGCTGGTGTTAAAGAGTTGAACTAAATACCCGGGAAGGGAAATTGGATGATAATGTGGAAATATGCTACATTTTCTGGCTGCTTCTGCTCATTGCATCATGAAACCCAATAAATGCCTTAAGCAGAGACACCGCTGGAGGAGGATCTTTGGGGAGACAAAGGGGGGAGGGGGGGGGGGGACACCCAAGACCTGGGATAACGCGGAAAAAACGCTGAAGATCTTCCAGCACCCGCTAATTTTGCACCCTGTTAAGCTCCCCAGCAAGGTTTGCCCATGCCCGGCGGTGCGGGCCAGACCTGAGAACCGGGAGCCCGGCTCCCCCCGACCCCCCCAGGCTCCCCCAAACCTCCTCCGACATCCCCCGGCTCCTCCCGGTACCCCCCCAGCTCCCCCGGGTGCTGCCCCACTCGCGGGTGGGGAAACTGAGGCACGGGCACGCCGCCCTCCGAGCCGCCTCTCTGGGGCCCCCGCAGCCCTCCCTGCCACCCCCTTCCCCACCCAGCAATCACGCGTGAAGGGCTAATTAATTATCGCAATTAAGCTTTCGGGACCCGGGGCTGAAACCCGGGGAAGGGGATTTTGTGTCGTGTCCCCCCCCCTCCCCACGCGTGTCCCCGGGGATGGGGGGGCGCAGGCACCTGCCCACGGGCTTAACCCTTCCCTCGCCCGCAGTCTCGGGGTCCCGGCTTTCAGCTCTAAGATCTCCGCCTCATCCATCACCGAGTTAAAAAAATAAATAAATAAAAAATAAATAATAAAAAAAAAAATCAGCGGGGAAACCAATACAGGCAAACACATCAAGACTCGAGAGTGGCGACCCTTGGAAAAGCCAGGGTCCAAGCAGATATGAATCATTTTTCTTTGCATACTTTAAAGGAATTACTAGTGATATGCACGGCTGTCACTGCAAACTACATTTATGGATTTGCAAGTCATTTCCATAAATCAGCTGCATTGGATCCATCAGAAGAGCAGAGCCCGGCGTCGGTGCGAAGATGATGGAGCTCTCTTTGAACGTATAATGAAGTGTTCCAAGGGCTGCAGTTATTTTTCTGCTTGTTAAGGATTTTTTTTTTTTTTTTTTTTGGAAGGGGGAGGGGGCCTTCTCGAATTTGATTTTAAATTAAAATGTCGCCAAGAGATGTTTTATTGGTGATCACCCTTATGATAAATTTATGCTTCAATAATTACTTTCCACGGGGTATCGATTTCCTCTGGCAAAAGCCTTTCTCCCTCCTTCCAAACCCCTGTCTCCCATTTCCAGAACAAGGCAGCGCTGCCCCCCCAAGCCCTCCAGGGGGGATGCAGAGCCCGGGGACGGCTGAAATTCCCCTCTGAGCCCACGGTTCTCGAGTGGGGGGGAGCTGGGGGTGTCCCCCAACCCCTGCACTGGTCCCATCCCAAGGGGGCATCTCCAAAGCAGGGGTATTCCTGGGGTAGCAGGGGATCTGGGGGGTTTGTGGCTGTCCCCCCCAGTCCCCAGCAAGCCCACCTGCCCACCAGGAGCTCTTTTCTGCTCCTGGAGCCAGTGCTGGGAACCCACTCAAGGCATTCAGGCAGAGGCAGAGCAGGCTGAGCTCCCAGCACAAAGCAGTGCTGAGGCCCAGCCACACGAGGACCTGCTTGTTGCACAGCTGCTCCTTGCCTTAAAATAAAAACAAAATCATTACAGCCAGACTGGAGTTTTGCAAGGTGTCGGTTTCATCCGAATAAATCACTTCTGATCTGTCCTTTCCTGCCAAAGCCAATATTCCTCCCAGCTCATCCATCAATAACTTCCCCCTTGGAAGGGGCTCGCTCCGTGCTCAGAGGACAGGGCAGAACAGGGCAAGTCACCGCAGAAACGGGGCTTTTCCTCTCTTTCCCGAGCAGCAGGCCACTGTTCTCCTTCTCCGTGTGTTTTCCATTCCCTGGGAGCAGGAACACAACATGTGCTGGAAAATGCTGTGGCTGGGTAGACACGGCTACCTGGTGGCAGGGAGGCCACTTGTCCCCAAGATGCACGACTTGCAACTCCATCAGCCCAGGCTCAGCACCAGGTACTGGCATGTGGAGGCACCGCCTTGCTTGCCCTGTGCCTTTTATTTAAAAAATAAAAGATAAAAAATGAGATTGGGTGAGTGCAGTGTGCTGCCCCCAGCCCCAGCTCAGGCAGCACCTCCCTGCGGGGCTCCCAGGCTCTTGGGGTGAGAGGAGGCCCCATGGCACCTCCCGAAAATCAAATCAACCCTGTCCCAGAGTGCCCCCACGCTGCTAATTACCCCAGGCCACTAATTCCCCTGCCTTTCCAGCATCCCGCTTGAAGGCCACCTCCTGTCCGGGCTCCCAGCAGAAGCGAGCCCCGGGGGGTCCCAGCACCAGCCCCCGGTCACCCAATCCCCGGCAGAGAGCTCGGGGAGGGACCGGGGAAGGGTCTGGAGGGGTCCGGGGGGTCCCAGCCCCTTCCACTGCCCTGCACGGAGCAGCCCGGGGCCGGCTCGGCGCTGCCGCCCTGCCCGGCTCGCAAAGCTTAGGCGAGGGGGACCTCTGCAGGCAGCGGCCCCCGCTGCTCATCGTCCTACAGCAGTCTGTGGGATAAGAGCAGGGCAGGCTTCCCCCTGGCAGGGGTTTGTTAGGGGAAGGCTTTTTTTGAAAGGTTAAAAAAAGGAGGGGAGGTTGCCAAAGCCCCGTGGCATCCCTTCGGGGTGAGCTGGGGGTCCGGCGGGGGAATGAAGTCGTGTTTCCCAGGGTTTGTATGCTGCTAAGGGCAGACAGACCGGCTGGAAAATGCATCACAGAATATCCCGAGGTGGAAAGGACCCACAAGGAACATCCAGTAAAACTCCCGGCTCCACACATGACCTTCCAAAAATCAGACCCTATGTCTGAGAGTTATCCAAACGCTTCTTGAACCCCAGCAGGCTCAGTGCCATGACCACTGCCCTGGGGAGCCCGTCCCAGTGCCCGACCACCCTCTTGGTGACAAATATTTTCCTAACACCCAGCCTGACCCTTTCCTATCACAGCTCCAAGGATATGCCACCCCCCATCCCTGTACCAGAACGTGAAGAAGCAGGATGCTCCCCCCATTAACTAAGCCTGGAGGGTGAGCCCCTTCCCCTGGTCCATGGTGGTTTCCAAGTGGATTTCTCCTAAAATCTAAGTGACCCCAGTGCCACAGATATCAGGGGTGGGAGAGGAGGTCAGAGCCAGGCACGGGGTTATGCAGGACATGAACACACTGAGAAACAGTGGGGCAGCAGGGAAGTGAAGGGCGGCTCCTCCAAGATGGTCCTGTGTGCACACCATGCACACCTCCCTCTCCCAGAGTTAAATATCTTCTTGAATTTCAGCCAAAATGTGACTAGAGAGGTGACAATTGCAGGAAATTCAGCCCCCAAACATTTTAAACCCCACCACCCCATGAAGCAGAGCTTACAAGCACTTCCTGGCGCGTGCACTGCTGCTTTCGCAGCAGGGTCACCACTGGCAGAGACTTTCCTGCCTCTCTCTGTGCCCCCAGAGATGGGAGGATGGCAAGGTCACCATGCCATCTGACAGCACATCACACCTGGAGGAAGCCCTGTGACTCAGGAAAATAACTTTCTACGTGGAGGATGGTCAAACACTGGAGCAGGGATCAGACTTTGAGGTCTCCATCCCTGGGGATGCTCAAAGGTTGACTGAACTGAGCGACCTGACCCAGCACCCGTGATCCCTGCTCAGAGGGAGGGCTGATCCTGAAGGGGCATCCTGAAGTCACTCCGACCTGAATTACGCTATGACTTGGTGGTATAACCAAACCTCTGGCTGCTCCCCTACCCCCCTCATCCAGCACAATAAACCTAAATAAAGCAACCAAGCTACTTCTAAGCCCACCAGCACAAGCAGCAGTATAATGCCAGTGTCACGCACCCTGTAATCAGTTTCTATTTCTCATTTCTTAAAAACATATTATTTTATGATCCACTAATGCTTTCCCCGAATAATCCCATTTGTTCTTCACCTAATTCAACCGTAGCCCTTAATTGTTTGATACTAATAGCTTTCATTTCTCTCACTTCCTTCTCTTTTTCTTTGCCCTGCAGGAGAAATCAGCTGCAACACCCACGAGCAAGGTTACAAAACAGCTTCTGCCTTCATTCCTCATGCCCTGCCCATCCCAGTGTGCAGAAACCATGGCCAAGGGGGGAGGGAATTCACCCTGTTAGATCCGTGAACATTTTATTTCGATGATCCATTTCATGTCAAGGTTAGTCAGCACTAAGGGATACCCAGGTCCTTGTTTCCTCAAGCCTTGGCTGGCACCCAAGGCAGGAGTCTCCCTTCAGAGCAACAACGCTCAAAATGTCTATTTCTTAGATAGAGACCCAAAAAGCGAGTAGCAGACAGCAGCCCAGGAGGTGGTGGAGCTCACCCCCTACACCTGCCATCCTTCCCCATCTGCAATTAATTAAATATATATATATCTGACGGTCTGATTTAGATGGAGTACTCCACAGGTCTGCTAACTGTTTTCCCATTAGTCCTCGCTTTCAAGAGCAGAGCTGGATTTTAGTTGGAACAGCCGTGAAGTCTGCCAGGGAGAAGAGGAGTGGGGTGGTGGCAGCAGAGCAGTGTGGAGTGGTGCTGGGTGGATGGGTGCTGGTTCCTTGGGCTGCAGGAAGATGTCCCAGGGAAGTTATTGCATCCCAGGGAAGTTATTAGGAAAGGCAGGAGCTGCTTCTCAGCTGCCTTTCACTGCTGCTGCAGGTACAGGCTCTGCACATCACTTCTGCCTGTTTGGCAGCGAGAGAGAAGCAGCAGAGGGGCTGTGACGGGGAAGGATGGATGCTTGCTGCCCCAGGGATCTTCCTGTTTGGTTTTGGTGGATTAACCCTAAAATCAGCCGGTTCCAGTTGAGAGGAAGAGCAGAAAGTTTTGAAAAACCGTCTTAACGCAAATCTCCTTTCTCCTTTTCCTTAAAGCTAAGAAGCTGCCTGCCCTAACCAGGGCAGGTGGAGAAAGGTTTCTAAGAACAGGAGACAAAAAAAGTCTGTCAGGAGAGGATTAGCTGGAGCAGAGCCTGCCTCCGAGCAAGACAGCGGGCGAGGCCGACCTTGCAAAGCCTGTCTGGGCTATTTTCTAGAGGAAGGTTGCAGAGCTGCGTTAGGAGAGGAAATTCAGTTTGCCCTGACGCCTGCTGCCGCTCACACAGCGATGCTGCTCCCCCCTGCCACCACCTCAGGCCCTGAGCCCCCCTGGCTGCTTGGAGACCCCTTGGTTCCCCCTGAGCCCCCCCTGAGCACAAGCGAGCCACAGGGCTCCTTCTCCTCCTGCTCATGGTGGGAGCGCGGCCTTTGCTCTGTGGCCTACTGGGAAGTGTAGTTCGGTGCCTGCAAGGCCATTTCAGGGAGGCCTGGGAAGTTTGGGGGACAAAATTGGGATGGTTCCTCGAGCCCCTTTGCTGCGTGCATCATTTAAACGTATCGGTTTTGTGACCCCCCCAGTGGAACGAGGGTGGGGGCATGGCTGGAAACAGGGACCTGGCCCAGGTGCTCGGTGCTCACGTGCCCAGTGTCAGGGCCTGGTGGCATGGGGCTCACTCGGTTTTCGCCGGGGAAGGTCTCACACCAGCACCTCACATGCAGAAAGAGGGCTGAGCACGGCACTGAGAGCCCTGCAGGCCAGCCTCCATGAGGGAGAGAAAGGTTTGGGGCTCACACAGCTCGGAGACGCACAAAAAGCTTCGTGATGAGGAAAGCAAGAACCTCCCAGCCAGCCGTGGGTGCTGGATGTGACCCAAACTCAGCAAATTCCCCAGGGTCTGGCAGAAAATGAGCCAGTTTTGCACACTTTGAGGTCTAGGGCACATTCTGAACATGAGTAAGGCTGGGTTTGGGGGTGCTTCATCCCAAAGGGCAACTCCGAATTGTCTGCATTTCTTCCCTTTTTCTTTTTCTTTTTTTTTTTTTTTTTTTTTTTCCACCAAAGTTTTCTTTCTTTCACTAAGGAGATGTGAGCTGCATCCAGACTGCACCTCCCCATTTTCCTCCTCAAAATAATAATAGCCTCATTTGCTAAAGGCACTATTAGGGTATTAAGTGAAAATGAATTAAGTTTAATTCAATTGTTATTTTAGGAGCTTTGCCTCGTCAGGGTTTTGCAGAGCTTCATTCTTCCACTCGCTGGAGACCGGCTTTAACACGCCCCTGCTGAGTTGTTGCTGCAAGCCACAAACCCATCACGCTGGGAGTTTTACTTAATGCTAAGGGTTGGATTTTATTTTGCTTAATGTCAGAGTCTGCCTGCCACACTGCTGGGGGAGAGGAGGGAGCCATAGACCGGTTAGCTCGAGTCCATCATGATGGGCTTAAAAATGCAAGTGGCTGTCGGGCTGGCCATGGCTTAGGCAAAATTTGAGCACTTGTTTCCACCACGTCACTGTCTCCCTGTTCTGGGGAGGTTTTACCACGTCCTGCATCTGTTCTCATCACCAGCTCAGCCTGGATCTTCTCCCTCTGCAGCAGCACGGCCTTGAGGAGAGGGCTGCTGGGGGGAAATTCCTCCTGGAGAGAGCCCTGGGCTCACAGTGGGGACACAGGCTGGGATGTTCACTGATGGTTTCCAGCAGCAGAAATGCCAACAAACCCCTTGGGGATCACCAGGATCTGCCCTGGTCAGGAGCTATGCCCAGCTCTACCAGGCCAAAGAGAAAATTTGAGAGAGGGGAAGGAGGAGAAAAAGTAGTTGCAGAGGGACATGGCCTTCCTTGGGATGCATGGCCATGCCTTTGCAGGCTACTGGATGCTCATAAACCTATGGGCTTGGCTAGTGCATTTGGAGAAAATTCACATTGCTGCACAGAGCAGGGAGATAAGGGAGAACGTGACCCAGCAGGGTGAGAAGAAGAGGGGCTCACATCCCCCCCCAAAGCCATCAAAAGCCCATTTCAGACAAGCCATTGGCTCCCCATAACTTGCAGATTTGAGCCAAGACAGCCACAATATCCATCCGGCAGTCCCCCACCAGTTTCACAGTTCCTACAGCAGAGGGAGAAGAAAGGACAAGACCCCAAAGATAAATGCCCACCCTCGGTGCTGGGACAATTCGGGGCCAGGAGGAAGCAGCATGGGGAGCAGGGCTCTCTCAGCCCCTAACCTTGCTCAGAGCCAGCGCCTAGGATTTATGGAAGGAAAGCTTGGCAGTGACCTCTGCTCCGCTCCAGCTCTGAGCGTGGACTCGGATGGCATTACAGCGTGATGTACGGCCAGCGGCTCTGCCGGGCAGTCTCTTGTGAGCGATGGCTTGCGATATTTCTGGAGTTTATACCTAGCTCTCCAGCTCGACGGGCTCTCTGGATATGATTTGTGCTGTATGTAGCTCTATAAATATTGAGCTCAGAGCATTATATATGGCGACAGCCCTACAGCACTCCGGGTGATATATCCCCGCGTTTGCAGTTGTAGGCGAATAATTTTAGTTTGAGTGGTGTGGCAATGAGAACAAGGAGGAAGTAAAATAAAAGGGTAATTCAAGACCAAGCGGACAGCAGGGAGCGTGCGTGAGATTCAGCTTATCATTCAAAGCCAAGCCTTTCCCACCAAATCATTCAGGAAATTGATGGCCGGAGTCATTTCCCAAATTAGTTACCTTATCCCTGTGTGCTGCTGTCTGCAAAACAAAGAGATGGCACCGAGCCCCCCCGCCCTGGGCTTTTGAGGCAGAAGAGGAGAGGCACAGTATGAGGACGGGGAGGAGCAGAGGATGGGGCTGGCAGGGGACATGGGGTGAACTGGGCTGTTACCAGCAGCCTCTTGCCACCTGATCCCATGGGAAGATGCAGCAGCATCACGTCAACAACCCCTTCTGGCAAGCAGCTCACAGGCCACCATGTAGATTTGGGGACAAGGGCATGCTCCTGGGTACTGCCTAACCCACCCCATGTTGCTGCAGCCCAGGTGCCGCTTCTCCCCCATCAGCCCCATTTCTCCCTCCAGCCAGGAGATGAGCAAAGGGGCACCAGAGATTTCAGAGGGTCCTTGGGGCCACCCCCCGAGCAGGATGCTGGAATGGCCAAATGCCCATCTCCAGGGGAAAGTGGAGGGCAGATTCATGCCATGCCCAGCTCCCTGTGATGCTCTGAGGTATGCAGCTGCTGGTGTCCATGCGGGGCTGGCAGGCTCACCCACCTCAGCTCAGACTGGGCAAGTGAATCATTTCCATCCTGGCGTCAGCTCAGCACTTTCACAGAAAGGGCATTTACGTCTGTGGGTGCTGAGGGCACGGCCAGGTGAATCATCGCTGTCCCTTAGAGAGAAGTCCAAGGCAGAGCCTGTAATTAATCATTAATTGTGAAATAGGTGAGTGAACAAGCTCCCAAAGAATGTGATTACAAGGAGGAGAAGGAAAAGGACGTGATGGACTGAGGCCAGCACGCTCTGCAACAACCACCAGTCTGTACTGGTGTGCTTCCTGGTGCCTCATTCACAGGACCCACGCAAGCACCCACCCAGCACCACACAAGGGCAGAGTCTGACCGGAGCACCCAGTGGTGCAGGAAGCAGGAGAGAGCACTTAAAAGGATCCGTTGTGGTTTGCTCTGGTTCTGCAGAGAAATGGAAGGTTAAAGGAGAGTAAGAGCTCTGCAGCACCATGTCAGGGCAAGGGCTGCAGTTATTTGCGATGGCAGCTATTGCAGGCACAAAGGATGCACAAATTGATCCAATCCCTTCCTCCAGGAAAGATTTAAGCTACATGGGAAAAAATAGTTCCAGTGGAAACTGCTTCTTTAACCTTGAAAAGACAAAAGGTTCAGTGAGACAAAATCTGGGGCTGAAGTTGCAGTAATTAACATGGCAGAAGCCTTGTAGGGCTGGGATGGAGCAACAGGTTCCCCATGCCTGCACTGCTAGTATTACCCTGAGTGTCTGTAGAAGCCACCCCTTAGCTGGCCCAACTGGCTCCCACTGCCCCTGCATGCTCACCTGGCCCCTAAAATGGCCCTTTTCATCCCAAAATTGAGGAAGGGGCTTTGTGGGGCAACGCCTGCAGGGCTACCTATGGGGGACGTGGTGGCAGGCATGAATCCTACCTGCAGGTCCTGCGAGCCCCAGCTACCAACATGCAATCACAGGAACCTGCTGCCTCCAAGACGGCTGAATTTGGCCAAAATTGGGCCAGAGGAGATGAAAAAAAATATTAGGTGAAGATGACAGACACACACAGACTCACCTCAAAAGCCTTGCTTTTTCTGGAAACCAGGCTGAGAAGAGGAAACAAAGAAGAGAAACTTCACAGCTGGTAGAGCATCCAGGGGATGTTGTTCCCAAATTTCAGCACATCGTTTTAGCTCACATTTTGGCCTCTGCCCTCTGGGCACCATTTCACTACTAAATGCACCGTGGAATAAACACCAAGCGATGGCGGAGCACAAATAATCCCTTTTCAGAGAGAATTACTTTTCTGGCGAATTCTGGGGAATAAATGCAGCTTTAAAAAGCAATAACTGGTTAAACAGATACTCGCACACAAGCAGACCCCATTAAAGTCATTTGATACGAGCCAGGGAAAACCACCTCTAAATCACATAATTATTTTAAGAGACGAAGGCGCATTTGTTTAAACCGGTCCGAATCACTTTTGGGGAGGGAGGAGAGAGGGGGCTCGCCTCTGCACCATGAAATGCTTTGATTCCCTGCAGCTCAAAGCCCAGGCTCCTATTTTAACAGCACTAAACATATAAATAGGTGATAATAAAACCCAGGTGATTTCCTCCAGCCTTATTGACTTCCTGCGCCGCGAATAAAAAAAATAAACAAGGAAGGGACGAGTTCCTTTTTAAATTATTTTTATTTATCTCTCGGGTTTCTATTTCTCCCTCCTGGTAGGAAGGAGCTGCTGGGTGCAATGCACCCCCACAAGCAGCAGCCGAGCTCCCTGCAGCCCCTAGAGGGAGCCCGGCCCCCGCGTTTGGCTGCTGTTTGGGGTCCTTAAAATAAAGGGGAATGGTGGGGGGCTCTCTGGGATTAAATATTGGGGCACAAGGGAGGAAGGATGCTGGGCTCAGAGCCGTGCAAGGCAGCACCTGCAGCACTGCCAGGTGATAGCCCCCATCCCTGCCACCCCACCACTTGTAGGGAGGGGAGCTCTGCTCCCCCCATCCCACCATTTGGGTACTTTTAGGGATTTTTCTGAGAAGGGGAGCGAGGGCTGGAGCCAAGACTTACCTCCTGTGGTGCTGCTGGCAAGGAGAGAGGAGCTGACTACCTGGTGCAGATGTTCAGCAGCACAGCACCCTAATTTTTGGCAGCATCTGCAGCCATGCGAGCTCTCAGGATTCACTTTCCTGTGGATGAGGTTGCCGGTGTGGCTCTTCTTCTCTGGCTTTCCCCTGCTGTGCTCGTGGCATAAATACCAAAGCTTGGCACAGCACACAGCACAACTCCGCTCTGGGGGACGTGTGTCCTGTGGTGTCCAGGGGTTTGGGCTGTGTGGGGACAGCCATGGGCCCACAGACATGTCCCAGGGAGCACATCGTGCCCTGCACATCACCTCCTGTTTCAGGAGAGGGGTTCTCAGCCACAGCTTGGTTCAGACCCACCAAGACAGCCGATAAGGTCTCAACGTTTGCTTTCGCTTCATCCTGAAAGGCAAACTGGGGCTCTGCAGGCATCTCCAGGAGGATGGGAGGCAGTGGGGAGCCCCCTCACCTGGGTGGGCTCACATCCCCGGGTCGGGGATGCCGTGCCTGACACCACAGAGGCCTGACCACAGCTTGGAGCACAGGAGATCACTCGCTGACAGTGACCCCGAGCACGATTCACATCCAGCAGTGCCCAGAGTGCCCAGCCCTGGCCTTGCACCCGCTGACCATCAGCATCACAAAGCAAGGATCCTTTACCTGAAATCCTGAAGAGGAAGAGTCAGGGCAGCCCTAGGGCCGCACATCAGCATCAGGCCGGGGTCAGCAAATATCGGCCTCCCAGCAACGCCGCTGCCTCTTGCTGGCAGTGAAAGTCCCTGGGAAATGGAGCTGCTCTCCGTGTTTTCCCCTATCCCGCCCCTTGTGCTGCTTTCCAACTGAAGTTTAAAAAAAAGTAGATATTGATTGATTTTTTGTAATCACTAGTTTGTTATTTTTAGGCTACTGCTGTCTAAGAGACAGACAGCTAACCGCAGCTTCCCCATGACGAGCGCGTTCACATTCTTTGGAGAAAAGGAGAAAATCAGTTTTCTCAAGCCTCTCTTCTTCCTACTCAAAAATCTAGCTCGGGGACACCCCATCTCACTCTCAGCAGTTTGTTTTTACTCCAAAAGCACAAACTCCCAGCCCTGACAGACAGATCTCTTCCTCTCGGCATGAAGCCCCACCGAGCCAAGGGCCCGCGGGTTTGGATAGAAATTCGGCTGGTGCCCCCCACCTTCCTCCAGTTACCACAGCCAGAAATCAGTTTTCAGACTGGGAAAATGTAGATTTTTTTTTTTTTTGTGCCTTTGGGAAAAAAAATCTCTTTGAATATAGTTTTGAGTTGGACTTAAATTTATGTAAAGGCTGATTTTAAAATTACCAATGTAAGAAAACGTTTCTGAGCAATGGACACGAGCAGGGGCAAAGAAACTACGTCCTAATCTTGGGTGAGCACTGTTATATCAAACTAAAAGTTTCCTAACGTAACTAAGGCCAAAAATAACAAACAATAATAGCAGAAGTAACAATAATTATAATAAAACCAAAGTCCCAGCTAGTTTAACAAATAAAAGTTCTGCAGAAACGGAGACAATCTGGAAGATCCGACTCCAGCAGAAACTTGTGATAATCCGCTGCTTTATGTACTTTTTTCTTTGCTTACTATCCACTAAAAAATGTTTTCAAAAAATCTAGCTTTCATCCCCAAATCAAGATCCTTTCATTTATAAAATCTCAAACCGGGATACTCCGATAATCTCAAGTCTTACTTCACAAGAGTTTTCTCAAACGGGCGCTGGTGGAAGCTCGTCGTCGCACAAAGAAATCGGCGTCGCTCCACTGGCATTTTTCTGGCAGAAAGCAAAAAAGATTAATTTAAGGAGTTCCAGCTGTCCCAGTGCACCAGACAGGACTGGCTTTTTCGTGTAACCCAAACAACGTTCCACAAAACAGTTCTGGGTTTTGCCAGTGAACTTGATTTCCCTATGGGACCATGCACCCTACCGTGAGCTCCCATAGCCGTCCCACTGAGCTCCAAGCACTGATTTTAAGCCCCACGGGGCACAAATTAATTACGAGCACATCCAAATTGATAGCAGAAGAAGCAGCAAGATCTGGTTGCTGATGAGGGGTGTTACAAAAATACCTATTCACAGTCCCAATGAGGTCGGTAAAATGATCTCGTGCATGGCAGGAGCAGAGTTTCTCTTTACTATTAATCACAGCAAGTTATATCAGAGATTACACACACTTGCCTGCTCTTCCTGCCACAGCTGCCAGGTACAGGTGACCCTCATAGTCATTGCCAGACAGCATCAGACCAAGAAAAACCCACAGACAGGACAGGGGAGCCCAAGGGAGGCTGCACACCCCCTTGTACTGTGCCCATGTTGGTGCTAGCACAGAAGCGCACTCACCGCCGTGTGCCTGGGGGCACAGCCCCGGACAAAGCCCCCCCCCCTAGCCCTCACCCATGGCCAGTTCCTGGCAGATATGAGACAGCTGATCCTCGTTTGGATGACTCGCCTGCTTAGCTAATTGGTTCGATGGGGGCCAGACCTCTCCTCCCTCATGCCCACAGAGCTGGGACCAAGCCCAGACAACCGCAGCACGTCCAGCTGGGCTTCGTCTCCTCCAGCTCCGCACAGATGTTCGGTATTCCTCTTGCTCCTGCACGGCTAGCATCCCCCCTCATCCCCAAATTTTGCCTTTGGAAGCTCAGCACCTCTGCAGCTGAGCCAACACAACCCATTGCTCTCGGTCACCCACGGCCACCCGGCGATGTCTCTGGGTGCTCTGTGTTGCACCCCAGCTTTCCCCTCCAACAAAAGTTGTCCCTACCTGGCTTTGCACCTCCTCGAGACGGGCAGGCGAATGCTGGAAAAACCTCTTGCACCACCTCTGGTTTCACGTTTGGGCTTTGCTACGTTTTGAGATACGCGGAAGTGGGAAATGCCTTTCAATGCTTCGCAGTGCATTTGTGGTCCTGTTCCCAACCAGGCACAATACGAGAAGTGAAATCAGCCTTCAGTGTGGTATGGATGGCCCCAGGATATGTCTGAGGTGATGTCAGTCCACAAAACGTATAATTATATGTCACCATTTCGTGTCATTGCTTATTGATTTAATTCCATCATATTTCAGGCAACTTTCATTGTCTGGGTACAGTTCATCATGTTAATAACTGGAAGCATGTATGCAGATAGCAAAAAAAAAAACCCTCCTGCGACTAAACCAATTCTAAAAACGAATCCAGGAGAAATATTTGAACAGAAACCCCTTCCAGCAGCAATTGTTCCAAGAACAAGAAAGACCGGACGAGAATTTTTCTGGTTCCAACACTACCTATATTGTCGTTGCATATCGAGATTTCTTTTTTTCTTTTTTGGTCTTTTTTTTTTTTTAAACAGGAAAGATTGATAAGAAAAGGAGGAAGTCAACAGTTTTTAGAACAAGGTGTAGCTAAAGATTGTATTTAAACACATGCCCTCGGGTGTGCATTGTCATACGTTCGACTTCGCCGGGAAACATTTTGGAATATGAAATGAATAATGTGGATATTATAAAATGGTTGTCTCGGAATTAAATTGTAAGATATTGATGTGTCATAATAATAAAATAGAAAACACTTTTAATATCAGCGGTGAGCACCGTGATCCCTTCTTTATTTATTTTGTGGTTGGTGTTTTTTTTTTTTCCTGCACAAAAACCTTGGAAAGGAAAGCGAGCAGAGCCACACGCTGTGAGCCATCCCAGCCCTGCACACGGCGATGCCTCCGCAAGGATTAAGCACTAAGCACAGCATTCTCTTTGCAGCCAAAGTTGGGCACATATTAAATAAGTAGCTTAATCAGCTCTTAAAAATCTGTCTGTGGTACGAAACAGAATTCAAACAAAAGACCTCTGTCAAAGTTATCTTGGAAAAAAAAAATACAAGCTATGTTATTTATCTTTTTTTTTTTTTTTTTTTTTTTTTGTAAGCAGGTATCTTTGTAAAGATATCCCCAGAAATTTGTGGTCTGTGTATTTTACTTATTTTCCCATGTTTTCTCTTGTTTTTTGTTTGTTTTTGGCTTCTTGTCTCTCCACCTCTGCAGATGTTTCTCTGCGTTCACTTGCATGTTGGACTGAAGGATGGGTAGGAAAATCCTGAAGCACCATAAATTTGGAGCCCAACTCCACAATAATTGATTTTGAAATAATAATAATAATTATAATAAATAGCTTATACCTACACTCACCTAACAATCTCCAGAGGAGCTTTCTCCGAGGACTGAGTTTGGGTCCAGCAGCAGCTGGGGCTGTTTTATTGTGCACCCCACAAGACCAAGAGCAAGAGCTGGGGGCTGGCCGAGCTTGCAGCCCCCTCCTCGCACATCCTCTGCCCGGCAGTTCCCAGCACCGAAGGAAATGCCAGGCTGAAGGCAAGGCCACATCCCTGGCCATGAGCCTGGGAGCATCCCCTGAGGAAACCAGGGAGAATTTTTCCCCCGGTGGGGTTTTCTTCTGCCTGGCTAGGGACAGTGCCCCAGAATAAAGCTGAGCACAGACAAAAAAAATAGTCCCAAAAATAATCCCCTGCTAGGCTGTGTCTAAAATGTTGGAGATTCCTTTATCCTCAGCCCCACTTCGGCACAAAATCCTGGACACCAACACCGAGGCGAGCACCGTGGGTCCCGCTCAGGGAATTTCCCCACGCGTGCAGGAGGCGCACCCAGGGATGGGATCAAACCAGGTGCTGCTCGGAGCCTGAAAACGGCTCCAGGACGAGGGATTAAAATACACCCTGTTATCTCCAGAGCTTCCCGAGCCGAGGGGACTTGAGCAAAGTCAGAAGGAAATGCTAATGCTATTTTCATCCTAAACAAATAGAGGAGGCTGCAGCGCTCGCTCCGATCTGCTGTCTCCTCTCGGGGAGCTAATAGGCAGGGAAGAGCAAGGCATGAAATGATTTATTCAGTACCCTGGAGATTATTTTTTTTTTATTTTCCTTTTCGTTTCCACATAAATTACACAAGCACTTTATAAAATGAATACACGTAAAACACCGTAGAAGTGCATAACTTAAAAACAAACGAACAAACAAACGAATGCCTTTTAAAATCTCGCTGAAAATAGGATTTCTGATCGCTTGTTTGTGCTAGCTGTTTAAATTGGCAGTGCTGTTTTAGATTATAAGTAACCAAAAAATATATACTGTATATATATATATCTATATATTCCTGGCCTTTGCTATAGGAAGTGCTTTGTTTAATTGTGTCTCATTCCCTCAGTTAAAGAAACAACGAAGTCGGGAGTGAAATCGAATCGATTTTTGCCCTCGCGAACTGCCTCATCAAGGAAAACAGGGAAAACGAAACACCGGACAGCATTTTGCAAATGATATGGAAATAAACCCATCGAAAGAAACCGCGTTACCCCTGCCAACTGCCACCGAGGTCTTCTCGTTATTAAAACGCAGGCTGATCGGCGCCGAGTCCGTGGCAGCCGGGGACAGTTTGGGCTCTTCCTGCGATTGAGCTATCACATTTACCGTCCTCAGGAGTCTGTCAGTTCCTTGGCTTATTCCCCCCTCGCACGAAAAAATTAATGAAAAAGGGGAGGAGACACGGCTAGGTGAGATCCGAAGGGTTCGCATCTGTCGCCAGCAGAAATTGCTGCCGGGAGGAGAAAAATAAAATAAAATAATAAAAATAAAATCAAAAAGCCGGGTTGTTTCCTCCATTTGTTGCATCCCCAAACGTCTCCAGCGCGAACGGCCCGGCACAACGCCTGGCTGCAGGAACACGCTTCCCAGGGAGCCTCGTCCTTTTGTCTCGATCAGTCCGAAGGGTGTCTGTGTGTATATATATATGGGATTTATATATATACATAGGGACCTATAGGGGTGCCCCAAGCCCTGCAGAACCCAGAGGAAGTTTCCCCCAGCTGGGCGCTCGCCCGCGGCCGCGTCTGTCAGGGCTCGGCTTTTGTCTGGCGGCGCGTCAGGAAGTTCGTGGTCGGCACCGGAGACTTTGGGAAGAACAAAAGGGTTGGGGGGAGGCGAGACGACACCGCTGCTCCGGCAGCCCCACGGGCGGGGAGAGTTTTTGGGGTGGTTTTCCCCTCCTGCCAGTCCTCGCCATTTGCTCCGTGGGACGCACGTGCGGCCGGAGGCGGCGGCGACAAAAGGGGGACGCCGAAGGTGCCGAGCCTTTACTCGCAGGCGGAGGCGACGGTGGTGACGCTGGTGATCTTGGTGGAGTCGTCGGACCAGGGCTGGAGGTTCTGCAGGGCGAAGAGAGAGGAGTTGTGGACGCAGATGGGGTCGGCTTGGATGGGCTGGTTGATGGTTTTTTGGAAGGCCTCCTGCTGCAGCTGCATGAGGATGCGGTTCGCTTGCTGCCGCTCGGCCTCCCGCTCCTCCGCCGTCTGCCTCCTAGGAGAGAGGCAGCCATCAGGGGGGCCGGGGGGAGGGAAAAAAATTGGGTCAGGGCTGGGGACACGGCCACAAACCGGTCCCATGGCCCCTGCGTGTACTGTTGGTGTCCCCCATGCACTAGGGGTTGAGGCCGTCTTGGTGGCCCCAAGGAAAATTGCTCCCATCTCAGCAGGAAAAGGCACCAAGCCCAGGGTCACAGCCCCTGCTCCCCTCCTTTTTCTGCCCCAAACACCCAAAAAGGGTCAAGATGGGGCTGCAAAGGTTGCGATTCCCTGCGAGGCAGCAGCTGGGCAGGATGCCCCGGAGAGAAACATGGGGCAGGGAGTGGGGCCATGGGGATGGGCTCGGGCAAAAGGTGGCCAAGTGGCAGTGCCAGGTGGCCAGAGGCAAGTAGCATCACCCTGGGGCCGTGCCAGCCCCCTCCCCATGCCCCAAGCAGCCCTCTCCTCTGCTGGACCCCAGCCAGCTGGAGGGAGATGAAGGCAACGAGACACCCGTGGCGGGCAGGGCAAAACTCACACACGGTACGAGTGGTAAAATGCAGGATAAACACTTAGGAAACGCGTTTTCAGCGGCGAGAACAATCAAAGGGCCAGAATTCGCTGTCTGGGCAGGGCGGAGGAGGAAATTTTTAAGAACAGGTTGGACACGCGTCTGTCTGGAATGACAGAGGCAGAGCCCAACCCGCCGGGGGGGGATTAGGGGCCGGCGGAGGTCCCAGCCACCTCCGCCAGGGTCCAAGCCCCGGATTGCCTGGGAGGAGGGGATGGGAGAGGAATGGCCTGAATGTGCTTAAATCCACAACGAAAATCCCACCTCCCCTCTCCTCGACGGCGGGTCGGCCCGGAGGCTGCAGCCCGTGGTCACCTCGGCTCTGACCGGGAGCATCCCTGGCACCAGGAGCACCCCTCCCTCACCCCCAGCCCATGCTCCCCTGGCAGTTCCAGCAGATCAATGATGAGGGAAAAGGCAGTTTTTTAATTTAGCAGCCCGTGGGGGACAAGAGACATCTCGTCTTCTTCCTCCACGGAGATTTTCAGCGGCAGCTCTGTGCAACGAGGGAGCAGGGCTGGGGTCCCGGCGAGGGCTGCGTGGGGCCGGGGCTGCAGACACCAGGCGTGCGCTGGGAGCAGGCAGCTCGGGGCTCGGTCCCTGCTCTCATCACGGTGTCAGCATCTCACCGTGTCAGACATCCCGGGGAGAGGGGGCTCGCAGCAGCGGCTCGGTCCCTGCCGCCATGAATATTTCATGGCTCCCCGCACAATGAAGAGATGCTCCCGGGAGGAGCGAGGGGGAGAGCCCCATGTCCAGGGGGCTGCCAGCACCTGGCCGGGGTGCTCGTGCTTTTTGCCTCAGGCTGGGGTTTGCAGTTCGAATCTGCTCGGTCAGAGGGAGGAATTAAACCTCGATGCCTCTCAATTGAGCCCCCAAACCCAGGGAGGGGACAACGCAGCCACCTCAATCCCATGGATGCACCCGGCAAAGGGGCTCCATGCAGAAGCACGACTCTCCCCCCAGCTTCCCCTCAGCTCACATTTTTTTAAGCACTTCAATCCTTCAAAAGCCTTAAAGCAACTCTCCTTTCTTAAATATCCCTGGCTGCCTGCACCCCCTGCTCACTCCTGCCAGCACCCAGAGCTCACCCAGCCCCGGGGGGCTGCACGGGGTGTGCTGAAGGCCATGCACCCACGTCCTCTGCTGCAACACCCGATGTCCACAGGCACAAAGGAGCAGAGCTTCCACACCCCTGTCCCTCTGGGCCGGTGGGGATTCTCCCATGTCTCCTACTACGGCTGAGGTCAGGCTGCAGACCTTCCCTTAGACAGAACCAGTCATTTATTTCTCTTCACCCAGCTATTATTTTTTTTCGTGTGTGTGTCAGGCACATGAATAGGTTTGTATCCTCTGCTCCTCTGCCAAAGGGGGCTGAACTTAGCCAACAGACGCAAGGAGTATTGACAGACAGAAGGAGAGGCAGCCAAGCCGCATTTGCCTCACTTCCTTAGGAAACCAGGTTAGAAGACACGGCTGACCCTGCTGTGCAGGCCGCGGCAGGATTGTTCCTCCTCCTCCAGGACTTTGCTCCTGGCTCACAGAAATCCCTCCAGCCCGAGACTTCCTGGCTCTTGGGGAGCTCCACGGCTCCCTGGGCACTTTAGGGAAGGACTCGCTGCAGGGGGGCTCACCCACACCCTGGGTTTCAGCTTCCTTGGACTCCATTCCTCATCCAACCCCGGGCTATTGCTGCCCCACACAGCCCATGGGGAAACCCGTTTCCCCCCCACATTGGAGAAATTGTAGGGACGGCCAGGATTGAAGCCTGAACTTGCAAAATACCCAGGCTCGGCTTGGATTTCCCTCCGAGGGATTCAACTCTTTGTGCACAGAGCATCCGGCTGAGAAATGAGGGGGCACAGCCACGCTGCTGGGCCCCCTTTCCCCACCTGGATCCCCCTGCTTTGGCTGTGTGCACCTCATCCCAGCAGCTCACAAGGGGGAAAAGCAAAAGGTGCCTCCACCTCTGCCTGCTTGCACCCCAGCACCCAGCACAACAGCACCCCACGACCTGCCGGGGAGCTGCTGCTCCTCCCCAGCCTTGCAGCCTGCCTGTCCCCACCTGGGACAGGACAAGGGGTGCTCCGGGTGCCTCTCCGGGGACACCCCAGGGGAGCTGCAACGCGGGACAGAGGCTGGGAGCCTCCGCCAGAGCCCGGCCTCCTCCTCCTCTCCTGCCCGTGTTTACTGCCACGTCCAGGAGGAAAAAAAAAGCACTTTCACAAAGAGGTGCAGAAAGCTCCACAAGGATCAAAATTTGAGCTTTACACAGCTTTTATACAATATCCTGGTAAGCTGAGGTGCAGGATCCAGCTCAGGCCAGCTCTGCCCCAGTCCCATCCAACACAGGAGGGTCCTAAAGGGTCTCAGTGCGGCCACATACCTGCCGTAAAGCTGCAGCCACCGCTCCCCGACAGCCCCCCGAGGGCTCCCCGCCAGGCTGGGGTCCCACACACAGCACCCTGGGGGACACTGCACGTCCCCCCCGCCGTGCACGCACCCAGTGCACACTCACTGCGTGCCTGCTGCCCGCACAAGCTCCCATGTGCATGCACACACTTCCATACACACACACACACTTGCACGCACACCCTGAGCACACACACTCCAAATGCACACCACGTTCAGCGTGCACACACCCGGCTCGCACACGCACCCACATGCACAGTCACACAGAAGCACACGCACACCCTGCACGTGTGCACACCCACGGACGCACGGCCTACACACAAACACTCTCACAAAACCTGCACCCCAAGCACGCATCCGTACCCACGGGCACTGCGCGCACACACACGGTGCGTGCACAGGGGGATTTCCACACCCGTACGCGCACGAGGACCCCGCAGGGCACGGCCAGGCCCCCGGCCCCTCACCTCCACTTGGTGCGCCGGTTCTGGAACCAGGTCTTCACCTGGGCGTCCGTCATCTTCAGGGCCTTGGCCAGGGCAGCGCGCTCGGCCGAGGCCAGGTACTTCTGGCGGTGGAAGCGCTTCTCCAGCTCGCAGATCTGCAGGCGGGTGAAGGACGTGCGCGGCTTCTTCTTCTTGGGGGGCGTGCGGTTCTGGTAGGGGTGACCTATACGGCGTGTTACAGTGAAGGGTGAGAGGGCCACTGGGGGGGACACGGGAGGAGGGGATGAGAGGTAAAGAAGCAAGCAGCGACACATCAGCAGAGGGGATCCGGCTCCCGGGCGCTGGGCTGGGGGGGTTTTGGGACCCCCCCCTGCTGCACGGGTCGCGGTCCCGGTACCGAGCACCGCCCGTGCCGCCATCCCGGGCCTTCCCCGGGGCTGGAGAGCCCGGAGGTGGGCTGCGGGCACCCACCGGGCACGGCGGGGGAGGCGGCTCCTTGCTCGGCTTTGTCCCAGGAAAAAGGGTCGGGGCTTGAGGAGGGGGGGACGGGGCAAACCCGCAGCCCTAAAGCGTGGAGAAATCCGAAAAACCCCAAGCAAAAAAAAGGAAAGGGAGGGGGGGGGGGGCGCTTTAGGAAAGAAACGAAAAAGCGGGGACCAAGAGCGGCAGAGCGGGGGGGGCTTGACGAGGAGGGGGGCACGGCGCAGCGGGGTCCGGCCCGGTGCCTCCCGGCCCCCTGGTTCCGCGCCCCGTGTGAACGGGAACCGGGGGAAATTCGTTTCGGCGCGGCGGTCACCGCCGCCGCCCTCGGCCCGATCGTTTCGTAGCCGGGAAATAACTTCCCGGGCTGGAACCGGGACTCGCGTTTCGTTTTGGTTTGCTTTTCTTTTTACCCCACGAAAAAAAAATAAAATAAAATAAAAAGTATAAGAATTATAATTCGATAAAACCCGCGGTGGTTGCGAGCGCTGCCGGGCCGGGAAGGGCTGTAGGAAAATAAACCCGGCGGCTCCCGGGGACAATGTCCGTCTGTCCGTCCCCGGTGGAGCCAAGTCGGAACGGATCGAAATGAAACGGGAACTTGCCAAAACGAGGCCCGGGTCGGTCCCGAGATAAAGGAGCCGGGCCGGGCGCGGCGGGAGCGGGGAACGCGCTTTCCCCGTTACGATTTCGTTGTTTTGCTTTTTTTTTTTTTTTTTTTTTTCTCTCCATTTTCGTTATGGGAGCTTTGGCTTTGTTAGCACCGAAAGCCGAGCGCGGGTCCACCTGGAAAAGGCGGCGGCGGCGGCTTCGGAAAGCGGCTCCGAGCAGAGCCCGGCTCGGTTTGGGGTTGCCAAAAATCCGCTGTGGTTGGGGACAAGGCAGAGCCGCAGCGGGACAAGGGGACACACGGGACAGACCGACACGGGGCTGCCTGCCCGGGAGGGCCAAGGCCGGGGCCGCCGGGCTCCTCCCGTGCCGTGCCGGGCCGTGCCTCCTCCGCAGCTCCAGTGTTTTTTTTTAGGGGAAACTTGCTGCGCCCGGCTGGCGGGGACGCGGGGAGAGGGTGGCCGTACCCGGGGTTTGAGGAGTTTTCCGGCTTTCCCGGGAAATTGCAAAAAATAATAATAATTATTATAGTAATAGTAACAATAAGGTATTTAGGGGTGCCCCAACGCGCCCGATTTTCCACCCTTTCTTGCTCCTGGCCTGCTCCGGGACCCGCCGTCCCATGGCGGTGCGGGGCGCGCTCCCCGCCCGGGGCCGGCTCCGATTTTCCCCGGCGGGCACCGGCGATTTGGGGGAACGGGAGCAGGGAGGAGAGGGGGTTCCCGGCGTCCCGACTCACCTGTGAACCTGTCTTTTGTGTACCGCCTGTTGCTCTCCATCCAGGGGAAGGTGAGCCCGGTGAGGCTGTTGACGCCGTTCACCGGCGGCACGGCGGCGGAGAGGGGCTGGTGCACGCCGCCGGTAACGGGCCGGTGGGCCGGGACGCGGATCACCCCCCCGGCCGAGCTCAAGGTGTTGCCGTTCATGCTCACCGCCATGTTCACGTTATAGGAGCCGGGCAGGGCCCCCATGCTGCACGAGGTGCCGGTGTAAGCGCCGGCCGAGCCGCCGCCGGTCCCGTAGCCGCCGGTGACCGTGTTGTAGGCGCTGCCCACGATGCAGCCCAGGCCGTAATCCGCCGAGTCCTGCAGCCGCGGGTGCGAAACCATGCAGCTGCCCGGCTCCGACGTGTTGAGGATCTGGTCGATGCCGAAGCTGATGGGCTCGGCTTGCCCTTGGTGCAGGTGGTGAGCCCCTAAGTGCTCCATGCCGGCCCCCGCAGCCCGGCCGCGCTCCCGTCCCGCTTGCGGGGCCGCGCACAGCCCCCCCACGGCAGCCCGGCCCCGCACCGCCCGGCCACGGCCGCCGTGGGCTCAGCACCGGGCTCGGCTCCGCACCCACGGCACCGACACGCGGCGGAGCCACGCGTGACCGAGGCGCGCTCACGCCCTTAGGCTCTCAAGCCCATCGCGCCGCAGCCGCGCGCCCCGGGACACCGCGACAGAGCCACCCCTCGCGACAGAACCACGCGCGACAGAGCCATGCGAGGTCGGGACACGCGTGCTGCGCACCCCCACGCCGCTCCCGGCCGCCTCGCTCAGCCCCGAGCCACGACCGCGGCGAGCTCAGCGGGGTCCCCAACCCCACAACGCCCCCAACCCCCAAATCCCCCCGGCCCTACAAGCTCCCCCCGGCCACAGCGCTGCCCCCTCGCCACCCCAAGACCACCGCCACCACCCCGAGCCGGGGCCACCCCGGGCACCCGTGGGGACGCGGCCACCCGACGGCGCGCCCGGCCGGCCCGGGTCCCTTCGGCCGTCGGCGGCGGTGCTGAGCCGGAGCCCCGCGGTGCGGAGCGGAGCGCTGCGGAGTGCGAGTGCGAGCGCCCCGCCGTCCTGTTTGCCCATCAATCACGCTACCCCAGGCCTGCTGCTCCCAGGCCCTCACTCTCCATTGGCTGGATGCTGAAAGGAGCCGAGTGAATGACAGCGGAGAGGAGCGCACGAGAAAAGGAGTTGCTTCTTCCCCGGCCTCCCCCCGCCTCGGAAAATAATAATAAATTTTAAAAAATAAATAAATAAAATAAAATTAAAAAAAATCCACCGCCTGGCTCGGCTTTAGGAAGGCAGAGCGGCTGCGCCGGGTGCGCGCAGGGCAGGGCTGGGATTTTGGGGTGGGCAAGGGAGAGGCGAGCAGCCTGTGTCCCTGCTGTCCCCAAGCTGCTGGCACCCGTGGGACTCACTCCAGGGGCAGGAGGGGGGCATTTGGTCCCCGAGCTGGTGGTGGATGGGCCCAGCCAAGGGGAAGTGAGCAACAGCTTCAGTGCAGGGCCTCGGCTCGCCCCCGCCGTGCCCCGCTTCCCCAGATGGGTTTTGTCAAGTTCAACAGGCTGCGCCTCTCATAAGGCTGGGGAGAAGGAGGGGGGGGGTGCCCCGAGCTCCAGACCCCTGAGTGGAGGCATGGGGCTGGGCTGGAGGGCACCCACGGGTGCCCAGGCCTGGAGGGAGTTGCTCCGTGGAGGGGGACACGGGCAAAATTCCCACCCAGAGAACTGCCCTGGGGTTGTTGTGGGGGCTCATCACCCCCAGGATGCAGGCTGGCCCCGCTGCTCCCTGTGGGATGAGGGCTGAACGGGCACCCGCTGCTCCCAGCTGTGGCCTGCCCGCAGGGAGATGAGCATTTTTGTTTAAGGAAAAAAATAATAATAATTAAAAAGTGAAAGCTGCTGCTGGGATTTTGCTGCAAAACTTGTTTTGACTCTGTTCTCAGTGCGCCCACTCCGTACAGCTGATCCCAACTCTCTGTGTCTTCAGTGCGCTGGGGGCTTAGTGCCCACGGGGAGTGGGTGGACACATCCCACATGGTACGAACACAACGGCACACAGGCTCTAAGATATTCTGCTGTGCTCTCCCACTCACCTCCTCGCTCATTAGCATGGGTGTCTTCCCGTGTGCACCCTCCCAAACATCCCTGCTCCATCTCCCCAAGGTGCTCACAACCCCCTTGCACACTCACCAGCACCCATGCTGCCCCACAACCCCATACCTGCACAATATCTCGCATGCACACCTGCGTCTTTGCACACTCATTCCCCCAGACACCCCGCTCTCAGACACACAGCCCTGCTCTGACACCCCCAGACCCCCACTGGGGACCCTCCCATCACCGTGACCCTACAGCAGGGACACCACAGGGACACCACAGGGGCAGCAGCAGCTCACGCCTACCCTCAGCCCCATGCCCAGCCCGGTGCCCGGTGCTTGGCCAGCCAGTCCCCCCCCTCCTGCTGGGGTCAGGTTTCCCCCCTCCCCATACCTGCCTCAGTTCTTGACTTCTGAACTCTTCAGGGAACTCGCTGGCGCCAGCTCCATCAACCAAAGTCCTTGTGGTTAGGAGGAGCTGGGAGGGGAGGGAGGGAGGGAGCGAGGTCCTGGGGGCTGCCCCCAGGCAGGGGCTTTCTTTTGTCCCCCCCCAGGCCACAGCTGCATTTGTCCTTCTGCAGAGACCAGCCTGGGCCTCTTCTCCAGCCCTTTCCTGTGTGAGGAACGTGGGGCAGCCCCAAGCAAGTCAGAGCATGCTGTGCCAGCCCCAATAGGGACACGGGGTCCCTGCTGGTGAACCCTGACACCCAGGGGGACCCAGCTTTGCTGGCAGGTCCTGGGGGGTGCCCTCTCTCCAGCAAATAACACAGCCCTCACATGCTGCTGGTGCGTCCCGAAAGCCCCAGTCGATGCTGGACAAAGCCTCTGGGCGTCCCTGCACGATCCCCCAGCCTGAGCAGATGCTGGGTGCCCTGGGGACTGGCCCCGAGAAATCACAAGGTCAGCACCAGTGAGCCAGGCTGGCTGCTGAGTGCCACAACCCCCAGCTGCTGGGCACGAAGTTGGGGCTTTGGGGTGATAAAACCAGGAGAGAGACCAGGGTAAGGCAGGGTTTGCTCTGCCGAGCGTCCGGTGAGGACAATGAGTCAGGGAGGCAGAGCTGGATCCCAGATGGGAGCTGAGACCCCTGGAAGTTGATAGGAATTATCAGTGGGTTATGGGATGATGCATGGCCCCAGGATTTAATTCCTGCACAAGCCACAGATCCCCCCTGCAGCCCTGGCCAAGCCACACGGCTCCTGGCATTTGGAAGTTTGGGCACTGCTCATCTCAGCCCCGGGGCAACACCCGGTTCAGGTGCTCCAGCTAAAAATGCTCCTGGCCTCAGTTTCCCCATGGGCTGACCACGGAGGGGCTCCAGCAGCACTGCTGAGAAAAAAAAAAAACCCTGCCCTATGAAAGCTGCCAGCTTTTCCACAGCCAAGTCAGAAATTCGGGGGCCGAGGGGGGCTCGCACACAGCGCTGCGAGTTCCCACAGCCGGACAAGTCAGGGCCGGTCTCGGTGCTTTCATCTTCACATCCCCACAGGAGAGTTTAGGAGGATCAGCACCCGCTTTGAGGTGCATCCAGTGAGCCCACAAACGGCTGGCCTGGTGGCAGAGGCACCCCCAGGGCCGCCTGGCCGGT
Source organism: Aythya fuligula (assembly GCF_009819795.1). Taxonomy (NCBI): domain Eukaryota; kingdom Metazoa; phylum Chordata; class Aves; order Anseriformes; family Anatidae; genus Aythya; species Aythya fuligula. The sequence goes on from NC_045565.1 coordinate 24,080,465, forward strand.
GCTCGGAGGCAGATCCCCACCTGCCGAGGGCTGGCTTTGTCTGCCTCTGGGTGTCAGAAAATAATTCAGAGATCACTCTCCAAGCAGGGCCCAGGAGAAAGGCATTCTCAGATGTTTGCCCAAAGATCTAAGTAGGGCGGGGGTGGGGGGGGGTCTCTTCTGGCCAGAGGAATCATTTTCTGCAGGCAGCAGCAACAAGCTGGATCAGCCCTCTTCGGAGGCAGAGAAAGCCTCCAAAGCTCACGCTGACTCAGGCACTAAATTCTTGCAAAATCAGTGCGTGGAGGAGCCTCGTGCCCTCCCTCCCTGCTTCTCCAGAACATCTCACCCCCTCCCAGCACCCAGGGACACTGCCACACTCCTGACAGCCTCGAAACTTCTCTCGCCATTCACCTGTCCCCAGTGGGGAAGGTGAACCCCAGTGGGACGTGCTCGTTTCTAAAGCAATGGTTCAATCCTTCCCCAGTTTGGGGTTCAGGACTGAGTTTATCCGTGCTAGGAGATGGCAGCGGTGATGAGAGCCCTTCCCGTGCCGCATGAGCCCCCCCTCTCCCCTCCCCACAAAGGCTTGGGACCCTTTCTCAGGTTTTCTCATTGATCCGGTGCATCTGCCTCCTGCAGCGGGGAGGGGGACAGCCCAGCCGGGGCCTGACCTCCACCCTCTGCTCCCATTTTCTCCCACTTTGCTGAATTCCGAGGGCTTTCAGCCACCCATCTCCTCGGAGAAGAGCCCCCAGCGGGCTGAGCACCGCGGTGCGGAGCTGCCCCCACCCCGGGCAGCTGCTGGCCATGGGGGGGCTGTCCCCAAAACCCTCCTGCGGGGAGCAGGGACAAAAGTGGCATGCCTGACACCTTGGCAGGGGCCCAGCAAAAAACGTGCTGCTTACTCCAAAGCCTGCGTTTGGGGCAGAGCTTTGAGGCAAACTTGCAAAACCCTCCCCATTTCCTAAAAGGAGGGCGAAAAGCCACCCCCCGCGGTGCCAGCAGGGCGCTGCCCGGCTCCTTCCCTTCCTCGTTTCTTTTTATTTCCATTTATTCCCTTCTGCTGGGGGCTCTCCGTCACTTTCTGAAGTTCTTTCCCTCCCTCCCCATCCCCTGCGAAACCGATTCCGAGGGAGAAACCCAGACCCGTGCGGGGACGCTGCCCGTCGCGACACTCCCGGCGTGTCGCGACAGCGGCCGGTGCCGATGCCGAGCGGCGGGCCCTCTGCCCCCAGAGCCGCAGCAGCCGAAGCCGTGCGGGTTTTGGGGCTCTAAATCTCGTTTCCCGCATTTTCCCATCGAAAAACACCCCCCCCACGTACCCACCCCCCCCCGTCGGGGCCAGCAGCGGCGTTTCTCCGCCTCGCCGCCGTCCGCGGGCAGGGCACCAGCAGCAATTAACACCATTTGGGGAATTTTTAATTGCTCGATAAAGCACGCTGTAAATAATTACTCCCAGCTCCGGTGATCCCTCGAACGGGCGCGCTGACAGTTGTAATTTATGGCTTTTGGAAGCGTGGCCCCCCCCCCCCCCCATCCAGGATAGCTCCTTATTACGGTAATGACTTAGCGCCGCTGCACTTAATGAGTATAAAGTGCCCGGAGACGCGGCACCGCGCAAACTTCACCCGCAACCATATTTCTCCCGCTTTATGGTTACAAACGACCCCAAAACGGCTGCGGGTTAAGGCGGCGGGGCCGGGGGGGGGGAGCTGCTCGGTGCCGTGACCCCGTCCCCCGTCCCCATCCCTGCGCGGGGACAGCTCCGCGCAACAGGACAGAGCCCCCCCGGACGGGGTCCCCGTGGGAAGGGACGAAAGGGGGGGCTGAAAAAATATTCACCCCATGAATATGCAACACCCCCTCTCGCAGGGGGAGCATCTGCCGAGAAGTTATTGGTCCTGCAGCCCCAGCCCCTCTGTCTCTCCACCCCCCCCCCCGCGCAGCACCGCGTGTAATCCCATTAGCCCCCTTCCCCTTGGCCACCAGCCCCGCTAATGAACGGCGGCTGGTCGCCACCACCCCCCCGGGGGCACCGAGGGACACCGGGGGCTCTGCCCCGTTATTAACTCCCGGCTTAATTACACCGCATCCCCCCACCAGCTAATTGCGGCTCCGCGCCGGGCAATGGGGTAAAGGAACACGCGTGGGTTGGGGGGACCCGCGCCCCCCCGCTCCGCGAAACGCCGGGCCCTGCGACAGCCAGGCCTGTCGCGACAGAAAGGGAGGCTGTCGTGCTATCGGCCCTCCGCCGGGCCCCGATCCTGCGGCTCCCCCTCGCCCGCCGGGGCTGCCGGCAGCTGCCTTGTTTGTTTGCTTGCCGGGGGAGCGGCGGCTGCTTTTGTCTGCTGCCTGCTCCAGCCCCCGGGCCTTTTCCCGAGCAGACAAAGTCCTGTTTTGCCAACAGATTTTTGTCTTTTTTCCCCCCCTCCCAGCTTTTAAAAGCAGCCCCCGGGGGCAGGGGCGCAGGCAGCTCCGCAGGCGGGGCGGCGGCACGCCCTGCCGTCCCCGCTACCAAAGTAGCTTTCACTAATGAACGAGAAGATCCACTAATAATGGGCTTAATTATTGCAAACATCGGTCGGGGCTTAGCCGTAAAACCTCCAAAAAAAAAACAAAAAAAAAACAAAAAACAAAAAACCAAACCACCTCTCCTCGCTAAAGCCCAGCAGTTTGGTTCTTTCTTTCTTTTCCTTTCCCCTCCCTGAGGTTAATTAGCACGCCAAAAAAATAAAAAATAAAGGAAAAAAAATACAAATTATGGCGGAGCCGATGGGTAAACTTAAATCTAATTTGCTGCTGTTTGCATTAGCCCTCGGAGAGGAGAGGAGGGCCGGGCAGCCCCCCCCCAGCGGGAGGCACAGCTGCCGTACAGGTGGGCGCAGCGAGGCCGGGCCACCTCGCCACCGGCTGCGGGGACAAGTCCTCGTCCTGCCCGGGGGTCCCCTCGGTCCCCAAAACCGGGGGGCGGAGGGCTGCCCGCCTTCTTTCTTCCCGTACTGGCAAAAAGAAAGCCGGGCTCTGCCGCGGCACTGGCTGCGCGTCGTTTGCAGCGCAGATGCGGGGTGGGGGGGGTGTTTGGGATTAACTGCGGCAAAAATATAAATAAATAAGAATTTAGATAAATAAATCGATATCGAAATAAACAGAAAAATAGGGAGATCTTTTTTCTGAATAAATATTCAGGAAATACTGAGGGCTCCCAGCCCTGCTCCCCCCCTGGACCGCACAGCAAAAAAGCCGGGGTTTGAAGGCGATCGAGCATTTCTGCAGTCGGCATTCCCCACCCTAATAAATTAAACTGCTCAATTGCGTTGCTGACCGTCGCCTTCACCGCTTTTTCTCCCCGAAGTGAGCTGTGCTTCCCAGCGTCGCGGCCCCGCGGCTCGCCGACAGGCGACTGGGATCGCGACAGAGCGCCAAGGAGCCGCGCAGGGTGCGCGCACACGGCCGGGGGCGCAGCGCAGGGCCGGCTTTGGGGCCAAAAGTCGCTGTTTCTTGTCGCTGCTCCCCTCTGGCTCTTGGAGGACTTGGAGCTTGGGGGACATCGGGGCTGCCCGGGCGGGTCACCGCTGGGGACCTGGCACGCAGGGACAGGGGTGGAGAAGTGAGATTTAATTTCTGGGGACAAATACTTGAAGGCACCGAAGGGATGGAGCGGTCCCAGGCACTGAAATAACCCCCCAGGTGATCTCTCTTCGTATCACTGCTGTGGCTGGGCTCAGGTACAGCCCTGAGAAACAGACCCTGCTGTGGACCTGCAGGATCCTATAGGGCTGGGGAGGTGGATTTCAGCCCAGGAAATCCATCACCGTGCTTAGCACAGCGCTGAGCTCCGAGAGCAGCCTCAGCAGAGCGCCTTGCAGGTGCAATTAGAGGTAAGAGCTAACTTCAGGCAGCGAGTGAGCTCGCAGCGATGTTTGCAGAGATGCCAGGGCAGTGCTGGGGTCCGACCCAGCTGGGAGCAGCAGAAAAAACCCTCGCAAAACTCAGATCTGTGTTCCTAATCCCTCTCACTTCCAGGAGCAGCTCAGCAGCAAAGCTCAGTCCCACTGTGGGCAAAGCAGCAGCTCTCACTCCCCTCTTCCTGAGCTCCTCCCATACCCCCCCCCCCCCCCGTGTTTTTTACTTTATTTTATTTTCCCCAGGACTTTTACTGCTCAGAGGAGATGAGCCAAGACGTTTCCTTCTCCCCTTTCATAAATATTGCATCTCCCAAATGCAATTACCAAGGGCAAAGCGGCACAAGCGTTTGCTAAATAAGATTACGCGATAATGTTAATGTATTTTACGCCTGTGCGGTGACACTCGACAGCCCCCCTATTAATAACAGCTCAATGAGCTGCGGAAGTTCATAACAGGGGGCTTCGGGGGACTTTTGGCACCGTGGGGAAGGTTTGTGCAGTACCACAGCATCAGTCGCACAGGAGGAGGAGCTGTGCCACTTTTGGCACACAGGACAGCTTGTGTATGGGACAGAAACCCCCGGTGTGAGGCTGGGGGAGATGCTAAAATGCATCCACCTGGAAAGCAAGGGGGTTCCAAGAGGAACAGCAGCAGAAAACACCCTTTGGTCCAGCTCCCCCCCAGGCAGAACAAAACGCCCCCACCAGACCTTCCCTCTGCTGATCCCCAGCTCTGACCTTTACCCACCCATCTCTCCCTCTCTCCAGTGACCGTGTCCATCTGCCACCTCCTATTGACCCATCCATCCCTTGTGGTCCTCTGCCTCAATCCTATGACTGTCAGCCACAGGGCCACTTGTGGCCAAAAGTAATGGGGCTTTTTGGCTGCCCAGCCCGAGATTTTCAGACCTGGCCTCTTTTTCAGAGTCCCTCCAAGACGCTGTGCTGCACAGCCCCAGCCCTGGTGGCTCAAGCACCCACAGGGATAGCACACAAGCACCAGCTCCATCCTTCTGCCTGGCACACAGCAACCCAAATGTAACTTCACAAGATGCTGAGAAATGGCAGCTGGCTCGTGCTGAGCCACCCCTGGGGCACCAGGCTGAAAGCAAGAGGCAGCCCCAGGCCCTCAGGTCAGTGATTTCCCCTCCGCTCATTTCCCACAGACCTGCTCCAGCCCCTCAGCACAGCATCCTTTCCAAAACCCGGTTGTCTGGGTGGCAGGGCCACCGTCCCGTGCTGCTGCAAGCAGCATGACACAAATCCCTTGCCTTCTTTGATGCTTCCAGGGCAAATTCCTCCAGAGCCTGCAAAGTTTGCTTCTCCATTTCGCATTAACACTAGTTTGTAGCTGCCCTCTGGCCCCCAGGGTGGAAGGTCAATCCTTTATTTACTTAGCCCCTCACTTAGTTCATCTGCGGCCCTTTCAGTGCCTTGGATAACAGACACAAAGTGAGCTGCTGACCTGCTCCCTGGCCACGAGGCTTTTCCTCCGGCTCCTGCACCAGGCAGAAGGATGGAGAAGAGCATCGTGTGCTCCAGGGGACTGGTGCAGCACAGCCAGGCAGGCTGAGCAGGGGGTGGCTGATCAAGCAGCAAAACTAGGGACGACTGCTTGGAGAGAAACTACTGCAAACGGTAGGGGGAAATTAAATTCCCAACATCATGTCTGGCTTGGCAAGTCCTGCTTGCTGGTGCCTCCAGAGCTGGCTGCACCGAGCCCTTTGCTGCCCTGTGGAGCAGCAGCATCCCCAGACACCGCAGCAGCCTCGTGCCATCACCCCCCCAGGACCATCCATCAGCTGGGGCTGCACCTGTGAGAGCCTCCCCAAAACACCGTGGGGCTGGCCACAAAACCTGAAGTGTGAAAGCTGCAGGAGCAGGGGTAGCTCTGAGGGTCAGCAGAAGACACAAAGGGGCTTTCTTACAGCTCCAGCAGGGAAATGTGCCCTTTGCCTGGGAATCCCAGCTGGGACAGCTTGTCCTGCAGCCCCCTGGTGCTGCAGAACGATGCTACGGTAGGAAAAACACCCACCAGAGGGGCTGCGTGATGTCCCCCCCACATCCATCCTCAGAGCCATGCTGCTCACGTTTGTCACCACAAGGGCTTTAAAAAAATACACAAAAATAAATAAAATAAAACCAAAAAAAAAAAAAACAAAACAAAACACTTGTTTCCATGCTCTCCCATTGCTTTGGAGCCCCAGCATTGGCTTAGCGTGGCAGAAAGCCAAACATCACCTGCACATTGCCCATCGTCTCCCAGCCCAGCAGCATGATGCAGATCCTCCTCAGTCCCAGCACAACATCCTCTTTTTGGCTCCAGTGATGCAGGCAAGGCTAAATCCTGCTGCAGCCAAGGTCAGGGGGAAGGGAGGGTGAGCACAACCTGTGCTGTGCCCTGTCCTCATGCTCCACATCCAACCTCCCCGACCAGACCTCATGCTGGAGAGCAGGGGTTCCCCCAAGAGACTTGCACCCCAAGGTCAGCAGGGCTTCAAATAAAGACAGCACTGAATGCTGACATCCCCTACAAAGCCCCTATTACCCTAAACACCTTGGAGAAATCAGCTAAAAGAGAGCCATCCCCCTGCTGAGGACTATATGGCCAGGGCAGAGCTGTGCCCCAGGTGTTCAGCATCTACCCGGATTAAATCCCCACAGCTGCCCGAAGCTCTGTTTGGGTGGGTTTGGGAGATTTGTTTGTTATTGCAATTTTTATTATCAGGGGAAGGGTTTTGTGCTCTGCCTCCCTCTCTAGTGCTCGCCGTGTCCCCGAGACGCTCCCGCTCTGATCACGTTATGGGATGTGACAGGCTGATCCCTGCTGGGAAATTAATGAGCCCCAAGCACCTCGCCCATCCATCACCACCCCAACCAGCTCCCCACCACGCTGCCCACCCTGGCCACGCACCCAGAGCTGCTGGGGCATTTAGGGTCACCGTTGCCTGTGGGAACCTCTGCTCCTGCCCCTGTCCCGAGTCCTGTGGCCATGGGGAAATGCCCCCTGATGGCTGGAAACCCCCATCCCAGTGTCCCCAGAGCAGCTCCTTCTCTTTTCACACCTCCCCAGTTGGCAAAAGGGAGCAGAGAGTGGGTTCCTGGGGAGATGGGGGGGGGGGGGGTGCTGGAAACACTTTGCCATGAGCTGCGTCTTTCCCTGAAAAATGGGATTTCATTAAATCAGCTTTGAAGTAGAAGGGAAAATTCCCACGCCGTGCCCGCGCTTCACTTTGTCTCCATTGGACAATTATGAAAAATGCATCTTTCCAAGCGTGTCTTTTGCTCTTTCTCAACTTAAAAATTTCTCTTCCACCTCATTCTCCAGGCAGTATTTTTTGACTTCTACTCAGCTATGGAAAAAAAAATAAATACCCAAATGTTCTATTTTTGGTACTGGAAGAAAACAGAGACAAAATCTTTCCATTTCAAACCTTTCCTCGCTAACAAAACACGGACCAAGCAAAACATTATTATTTTTTTTTCCCCCAACGGTGTCTGAGACCTTTGTTCCTCTTGAAAAAATTTCAAAAGGAAAAAAAGCCACCGCAAGACAGAAATCCAGTAGTTTCCTCCCCGAGCTGATGGAGATCTCTCTGGAGGAAATGTGTCCGATAAGCTAAAGTAAAGCCGGCTCCCCTGCTTTATCTCAAGGAGCGTGTCAGATGGGTATTTCTGGCAGGATCTCTCCCGGACCCCGTAGCATCAGGTTTCTCTCCCATCCCACTGTTTTTGGGGCTCTCGGCTCCCCAGAACCATGCCGGACATCACCATGGGGATGCCCAGCAATCAGAGGGGGCCAAGAGGAGCCCTGCCCGGAAAACCTGCCCCAAAACAAGGCCAATTACCCATTAATTGATGCTGCCCGCTCCCCAGTGATTAATTGTCGGGAGAAAGCGTGTCACGCTGTGCAAGCCCAGGCTCCGTGGCAGCGACACCGCGGGTCCTTTATCAGCCCCGGGGCCGGCCGCGGCACCAGCCTGTCTGAGCCAGGCAGGTACCTCCGAGTCCCAGGGCTTGTTTGTTTTGGTGTAAGCCCGAGCGTAATTGGGGCTGAAGAAAAATACCCGCAGCAAAACAAACGCGGCGCCAATGACGGACACGGCCCTGCAGCCAGCGCGAAGACGGATGAGAGGGGAGCCTGTCCCGAGCAGCCCAGGTAGAGATGTTCGGGCACTTCAACGCTTGGCTGTCAACCACACAATTAATTTCCAGCAAAATGCCCTGTCCACAAACCTCCTGCAGTGTGGATGTGCCGAGGACTTTGGGGGGAGATGGGAGCAGCCCCCCGCAGCCCTATGCCAGCCCCACTCAAAAACACAGGGCAGGAGGGGGACATGGGGTGTCTCTGTTTGGGGTCCCCATGGGGTAGGGCAGCCCCACAGCACCCCACTGCCCTCCCAGTAGGGGCAGCGGGGCCGCCAGTGTCAGCCATGGGACTTTCTGGTGGTTTTCCCTGCCCTGGCCTCCTCCAGCACCACCCTGAATAATTCATGTACGAGACAGAGAAGAGGATAAATTGCTGGGGATGATTAACATGAGTTATTTTACGTGCTAGGAAGATCTATCGGCCTGGCCCCGCCGGGTTGCAGTGATGAATGCACCGCCGCTGCCCTGGATGGGAGCCCCGGCCCCAAATTACAGGTGCTGGGGGGCAGCAGGAATGGCGCAGAGCACACCGATGGGGGGACCCTGGCCTCTGTAAGGGACTTCGGGTGGACCTGCACCACTTTCAGCCTCGCACAGGTTTAATGGGGTTCAGGAAGGTCAGGAAAACAAATGCAGGTGAAAATATGGCACGGTCTGGAATCCCCCTGCGCGTGTGATGCCGGGCAAAGCGGTGGCATCCGTCCCGCAGCTCTGTGCCAGTGCCCAGCAGCAAACCAGCCCAGCCTGGGGTGCAGAGGCTGTTCTAGATGTGAAAAATACAACATGTTGGCTCGGTTAACATTAATTAATTAACAATTCATTAACATTGATTAATTAACAAACTGTGAGATACTTTAGTTCCTTGGTAACAGCTGGCTCTAAGTGCCCTCTTTCGCCCAGTCCGAGGCACAGCCCTGTGATGTTCGTGTTTCCAAGCCAGGCTGGGAGCCCTGCTTTTCCAGGGCAGGATCCCTCAATGCCCCAAAAGGTACCAACTGATTTACCCCTGATGCCCCGCAGCCTTACAGGGATCCTGCATCTGCTGTAGGGCCAAAGAGGGAGCAGGCTCCTCGAAGCGACAGATTTTTTGCCTTTTGCCCTCTCTGCTGCACTTATACCCAAATTCTTCTTCTCCCATGGTGGCCCCAAGACTGTTTTTCAGGCCCAGAGGTGGCTAACCAACACAACACCACATTTAGGGCCAGGGTGTGTTGAACTGAAGGGGGAGGCTGTGCCTGCCCGCTACCCGCAGCCTGGCCGGGCGCTTGCTCCCCGCCGCACCGCGATCTGCCAGATCGGAGTTATATTAGCCCAAGCCATTAACACACCAAGTTATTAGTAGGCTCTTGGGCAGAGTCTATTTTCATATTCATTTGCCTAATTAAATGTAAATCATTGCTCAGGATTACCACGCAGCATCCCAAGCCCCATTACTTAGCTGGGGAGAAGGGGGCACCCTTCGCTCCACGGCCCCGCGGTGCCACGGGTGATGTCCCCAGCTTGCTGCAGCCACCCCTGGATCATGGGGGGGGGATTTGGGGTGAGCACCCGCTGCTTTACCCATGCCAGTTCCCACCCGTGGGGATAAAGCAAGGACATCTGGCCAGGGCTCAGAGTGGAGGAGGCTCGGTGAGCATCCCAGCCATGATCAATATTTGGAGCCTGCCGGTCCCGGCCGCCCTCCCCGGGGTCTGGAGGAGCATATGGGTGTTCCCAAGCCACCAGCTCGTGTTGCAGCAGCTTTTAAGATGTCACCGACCTCCGTGTGGGTCCCTCTGCCAGCCACAGAGGGCAAAGCAGGGGGAATCCCACAAGTGCCCGGGTTGTGCATGGTCTGGTCCTCTCCAGGGCACCGCCACCATCCCGGGAGCACCGGGCAGGGCTCAGTGTGATCCCCGCAGGTCCCCAGTGCCTCCTGCCATCAGCCACCAGAACTCCACCTGTTTTCCCAGCCCTGTGTAGTCCCAGCCCCATCCGTGTTAACCCCTGACCCCGCCGGGCTGCTCTTTTCTTCTTTCACCAGCCCTGTTTACCTCGCCTCGGCCCCGTGCCGCGGCTCAGCCAGGCTGGCTCCAGCTCCCCGCTGTCCCAGGTTGTCCCTGAGCCCCAACATCCCTGAGCAGCCCATGAAACCTGCTGTTCCCTTGTCCTGGGAGGTCTCTGGAACAGGATCCTGAGGACCTGTGGGACCTCGGGAGCGGGGACAGGAGTGGGGCTGGGGGCAAAGGGACCCCATGCAGCCGGCGCGCCCCAGCCCTGGGGGGTTTCCCTTCGCTCTCCTCCCCTCCCTCGCCCTTCCTTAATTATTCTTAATGGGCAAGCTCATAAGAGCTTCTATTAACTTTATTACCAGATCAATTAGTGCTCGCTTTCTCCCCCCTCCTCCTCTCCCCATGCTAATAATCCCATCAAATATGAAGACAGCATCCGCGCCGGTGCCCAGCAACCTGGAGAAGGTGCCGGCAAACACCCAGCTCCAGCTGCTGCGTTTGGACACTGCCGAGATCGATGGATCCTCCCCAGGATGCGGCCCAGCGAGGAGGGGAGGGAGCCGGGGAAGGGGGAAGATTAATTGGAGGAGGCTTTGGCACCGAACGGCTCCGAAATCCGCCAGCACGAGCTGAGCGGGAGCGGCTTGGCAGCGGGAGGCAGCCCTGGAGCCCCGCGAGCTGGCGGGGTGGGCGCAGCCAGCCGAGGATACAGGTGTTTGTTGGGGGGCTTTTAGGAAGGGGCTGCGGCATCAGGCAGGGCTGGGGGCTGTAAGAAAGGGGGCACGGGGTGCTGGTGCCCCCCAGCAGCCTATGTGCTCCGAGAGGACCCTGCCCGGCACAGGGGGTGGGTGGCCCCAGCACCCCTGTGGTGGGGGACACAAAAAGGTTGGGGACACCCCCAGGGCACGTGCCAGCTGCCACCAGGAGCCCCACATCCCTTTGGATCGGGGACGCAGAGACCGGGTGCTGGCACTGAGCGCATCACCCCAAATCCTTCTCCAACCTCCATCCCCTTTGGGGACCCAACCCCAGCACCCCAAAAGCAGGTGCCCCCCCCCCCTATTCCTTGTACACAGGCTCAGAGCGGGCTGCTGGCTGCCAGCTGTGGCCGTGCTGGCTGCACGGGCTGATGGACAGACCCTAAAGGGGACGTTCGGGGAAACCGTGGGAGCGAAAGGATTTGGGGATGTTTGACCAGGGGACATGGCTCAGAAAGCGTCTCCTCTCAGCGAGAGGCCAGCTCCCACCCCAACGCGTTTCTCAGCGCATCCCACCGCCGCCCACGGGGTTTGTTCCAGCCTGGAAGGAGCCACTTGAGCATCCAGAAAAGGCCACGGCGTTCCCAGCAGCCCGAGCCCCGTGTCACGCTGACGGCTCACAGCTTTGGCACTGGAGGGGTCACCGGGGCCACCACAAAAATCCAGCCTGCCCTGGTCACAAGGGTGACCCCCAAAATTCTGCTCTTTGGTCACTTTTCCAAAGTGCTATGAATTTGCTCTTGCCCATGAGTTTCCTCCTCTCTGCAGGGTCGATCTGAGGGTATTTGGGCTCCAAAAGCTGAGCCCGTAGGATTTCCCCTTCCACCTGAGGCTGACCCAGGAGGGGTCTCTGCCAGCACCCCCAGCACGGGGGTCTCCAACCCACGCAGGCTCTGGGACCTGGGGGCTGCTCAGAGCAAGGAGCTGCCCGGCTCTCATCATGTCTGGGTGGCTTCGTGCGCACCCCATTGCTGAGGAAGACCTCCTGGCCTTCACCCAGCAAGGGTTGTGCAGAATCCTCTCCAAAAAAAAACACAGAAAACCACTGCTATGGGAAGAGGAGGAAGCCCAGTCTGAGTTTTCACAGCATCCAGCAGAAAATCCAGTGTTGTCCCTTGGAAAACCGACCCTAAAGACTCCCAGCTCCACGTCCAAGCGCCGTCCCTTCACGTTTTGGGGTGGCGAGCACACGACGGGGAGAAGGATGCTCTGCCTGGACGGGGCTACGGCCGCTTGGGCTGCAGGACTTGAGAGCTCCCCCCAGCCCTTCCGAAATAACCCGGCCTGGGAAATAACAGCCAGTGGGAGAGGAATTAAAAAGGCTTCTGCGTGTGCACACGTGTGTGTGTGTGTGTGTGTGTGTGTGTGTGCGAGTCCTGCCAGGTTAATACCGCTGCCTATCCGCCTGACAGCTCCAAGATTGATTACCCGCCGCAGCGCTCTTTATAACTTGATCAGTCGAATTAATCTCTGGCTGCGGGCCCATCTGATGCCAGGCATCACAAATTTAATTTGGAGGTGTCCGGGATCTTTTGATTCGCGCCTCCCTCCGTCGTGCGTCCTGTGTCGTCCCCCCCCCCTTTCCCCGTCCCTTTCCCTTTCTTCTCCGCTCGCCAGCACGCGCGGGCGCGAGGCTCTGGCCACCGTGGGGATGACCCGGGCTGTCAAAGCATCCTGGGGGCTGTGGGGAATAGCATCATCAGGTAAACCCCTGCTACCCGCAGCAAAAAAAAGGAAAAAAATAGAAAAAAAAAAAAAGAAAAAAACAACAGAGGCCAAAGCAGACACTAAGTAAGACATATTAATGTACTAAAGACTTAATGAAGTTTAGGGGGGGTGGCGGGGATGGAGGGGAAAGTGCTTACTTTATTAGTTTATGGCCGATTAATGGGAACGGTCATTACAGTGATGGAGATGGATTGCTCCCATCAAACCCGAGCACCAGCCCCTCTCGGAAGGTAGAGGGGTGCCGGCGCTGGCGCTGCTCCACGCGGCCGGGCACGGGGAGGAGGGTGCTGGGGAGGGGGCGAGAGGGGCTCGGGGGGCTGCGAGGTGCTGGGGGGGGTCGGAGGATGCCATAGGAGAGAGCTGACTCCAGGCAAGGTCTTCGGGACATGGAGATCACTCGGTTCCCTGCAGAACCCCATTAGATCCCTGCTCCAAGCCCCCGTGGCAATGACCCAGCGGTCCCCAGGCACCTCGTGATAATGAGGATTACCCAATAACTCCAACCACTAATTGGCAGCTACCTGCCAGCCCCCGGGGGCAGCCTGGTGGCTCTCATCCACCACAAACCACGCCACCAAATGCAACTTTAGGGCCAGGGGGGATGACCACAGCAGGGTCTGCGTGTTACCTCGTGGGCCGGCTGCTTTCCCAGCCACTTGGTGGACAATCCTACAACAGCTCGGCCTCCAGACCCCATCGGTGCCACTATAGGGCCGAGGGACTGTCCCCACCCCAAATAATCCCACGGCAAGGGAAGGATGCTCGGCTGCACGCCGGCCTCGAGCGGCACCGCCGCTCCCAGCACCCGGCAGACTCGCAGCCTTTCGTCATTCCCGAGTGATGAATAACCAGCCTAATGAACGGAGGGAAACTCAATTAGCGCCGAACACCCATGTGCTTAGAGCGGGGCTGATTAAACCCCCATCTGTGCAGGGAGCGAGCCCCGCCGCCGCGAGGGAGCGAGGGAGCTGGCAGCACTCGTGGGCACGTCAGGTGTTTGGGGGCGTTATTCCCCCCTGCCCCTCTTGTAAAGCACCCCAAAAAAAGGCTGAGCTGGAAAGTTGCAGCACCTGCTGGCTGGGCATCAGTATGTAGGAAAGCACAGCCACTGCTCTGATGGACGGCCCCGGCGATCCTACAGCTCACGCTCCTCACCAGGACTGAGCAAACTGCCCAGAAACCAGTCCCTGCAGGTTTTGTCCCTGATTTCTCTGCAAAAAAAAAAAAAAAAAAAAAAAAGAACCAGCACCGTACCTGAGTACCTCAGCTGAGGGGATCAGTCCGTGCTGGTGTTGGGCTCATAGGATTTGGGAAAATGATTGTTGTCTGGTGTATTGGTGGGTTTGGGCACGGCACCTCGGGCCAGCCTGGGAGCCCCCAGCCCCTCTCCCCAGCTCATGGCACTGCTGAAGAAACTTCCCCATCCAGGACGAGGTGGGTGCCACACCGCACAGGGCGCCGACCCGCGCCCCCAAATCCCCCTCTGTGAGGGCTGTGCCATGAGATCCCACCCCGGGCACCCCGTATAGCCCCCAAATAAGCCGTGTGCCAGCGGCTCCTCCAGCTCAGTGACAGCCTCAGGTGTCCCAGCCCGGCCACATCGCCTCCTCCACGCGCTGCCCGGCGCTGGAGCAGCAATAAAAGTGTCAGGGCCGTCTCCTCGCGCATCAGCAGACCGCAGCATTTCGGGAGCGGCCCGCGCAGAGGTTAATTATTGCTTCCCTCTCTTCCCCTCGCGCTCCCAGTTTAAGATGGATCTGACTGTCAGGAGGGGTGACAGATGAAGACAAAGCACAGGTACGGCTCCCGTGAACTCAGCACCCCGCAGCAGCTGGGAGCGGGGCTGGGGGAGGCAGAGGAGGGGGCGAGTGGAAACAGCCGCAGCCCTGCCAGCGCCGGAGCGGAGCTGTTGGGCTGGGAGCAGGGGAATTGCAGCTCCACTCAGCCCTCTCTTATGGGAGAGGGTGGGTTTTTTTCCCCCCTTCTTGCCTTTAAAGGGTGGGAGGTTGGAGCTTGGTGCATTGATGTGGTGTTGGTGCTTGATTTTACCAAGCATCAAGGGCTGAGGTTGAGCACAAAAAATTGGGCACGTGGGCAGAAGCCTGCTGCTCCATGGAGGTCCCATGGCTGCAATCTCCCCCCTGAGATTTGGTGCAAGAAAAGCCCTTTTGGGTCACTGGAACCCTATTTTTGAGAGCAATCCCAAACCCCTTTTGGGCGGCAGGAGGATTTGGGGAGCTGTTTGTGAGCAGCCCCAGCAGCGGGACAGCACCTGGCTCTCAGCACCCCTCCTCTGTGCATGGGGCTGGACCAAAACCCATCACCTCCCATCCTGGCCAGGAGCCTCGGGGCCAGCACAAAGCCCCCAAAATCACCTAAGGGGAGAGATCAAAAGGCTTCCCCCACCCCAGAAGGTTTTCACCTCTGGGGAAAGGCTTTGGGAAGGCCCGAGCCCTGCCGTTCCCAAACATTGTGCCTCCTTCCCAGGCTTTCCGGCCGTTTCAGCCTCGTTTGATGCCATTTAGCCGCAGCCGCTGAAGGAAACATCACTTCAAATTAAGCCAGAGGGGAGCACTTCAGCTGGACAACTTTGAAGTCGGAGGTTTTGATAAAAGCCCGCATTTCCTCCCCCTCCAGATCTTCGTTTTCCTCCCCAAACGGGGAGCCCTGGCCCTGGCTGCTCCGGCCCAGCCGGGGGAAAGGCTGTGGCTGTCCCCTGGGGGATCCCACCACGTCCCCAGGACCCAGCCCCGCTTTGGTACCCGCAGCTGAACCCGTGCCCAAACCCCTTCGCCACCCCGGGGACCTTTGGGGAGGGCTTGGAGCGCGTCCCCTTCCCCACACAGCGGCTAAACGAGGCGAGACAATTAAATGTGCCGTTTGATGGCTGCCTGGCAGAGCCCGAGCCTCTCTCTCTTTTAATAAAAGGCCTCTTTCCCGAAGTCGCTCAGGCTGCAGCGAGGGCTGGAGCTCGGGAGCCCTTCACATTTAATTAAACAGCCCGTCCCAGCCTGCCCGCCGCCGCTCCAGCTCCGTGCTGCCGGAGATGCTCCGAGGAGGGGCAAAACGCCCCTGCCTGACCCCCCCCCAAGCCCCCACCCCATACCCTGAGCATCCCCCCCCCTCTGCCCAGGGATGGGGACCCCAGCCCGGCTTCCGCCAGCTCTGCTCCTCGTCAGGAGGCAGAGGGGAAGCGCCCCGCTCCTGCCCGGGGATAAGGGAGATGGATAAGGGCAGGGGGCAGAGGGGAGCCCCGGGCAGCTGCTGGCTGTTTTGGTGAGCATTTGCTTTGCCGGGACCTCGGGCTTTAACCCTTCCGTCCCCACCGCCAGGGCAAGGTGGTGGTGGGAGAGAGATGGAGCTTGGGGTGCCTCTTGAGGCTGGGGGACACCGGCCTAATGTGCTTGGCGCTTTGGGTCCTCTTCCCACGTTTGAAATGAGCCCTGCTGGGCTGGGATCTGTAGTGTTTGATCCCGGCTCCTCCATCCTCCAGCAGCAAGCACGGAGCTGCCCGGCCTCCTTCCCAAAATGCTTGTGAGCTGCTGCTCCCGTCCTGCAAAACCCATCAGCTGCATGTTGTATATGGACACCGGGCTCCAATCCATCCCCTGCGCTCCCAGGACACCCCAGGTCATGGGATGTGAATATTTTGGGGTGTTCTCCAGTACCCAGGCGTTGCAGCTCCCCACGGGGCTGTGCCGTGCCCCCTCTGGCATCCCACACCCCCAAACCAGCCAAGCCCAGGCAGGAGGTGGATGCCACAGCCCGGGAGGCTGCTGAGGGGTGCGAGCACTTCTCCAGCCTGCGTGGGCTGGGGGGCTGCTCTGCAGGAGCCCCATCACTCACACTTTGAGGCCTGCCAAGCCAGAGGCACGGTAATTGCAAGCCAGATCCACCCCCCCCACACCACTTCCGAAGCCGCGCGCTCTCCGGCAGGGACCAGGCACGGAGGCTCCCATTTCCTCCTGCCTCCGGCTGTTACGGAGCAGAGAAGTGACAGAGAGCAGCCCCGGGGCAGAAAAAGCCCGCGAGGAGAGACAGCAACCAGCTCCCCGATAAGGCAGGTCCCTGCTGAGCACCTCCTCGCTGCCGAGATAACCCCGAAAGGAGGAGCTCCCCCCGTCCTCGGGCTGCTGGCACGCGGACGGTCACCTGGAGGGGACGGTGGGACACCACGGCCCTGCCCTGCACCAAGGTCCAGCTCACCCTGGTGCTGCCCCACGCACAGCCCTGCCAGCACGTCAGATAAGCCCGGGGAAGGAGGCTGCCTGCTGGGCTTTATCTGGCTGGAAAACCCCCCTGAGATAAGGGCTGCTCGCTGGGCTCGGGGAGCCGCAGGTGCCCCGCTCCACGGCTCTGCGCTGGGACAAACCCCACAGCCTTTAGGGGGCTTGCTGCTGTGTAATACAGCAGTAAATGAGCTGGCACGCAGGGATCAGCCTCTCCAAACCCCATTTCTACAGGGGAAGAGCACAGGCAGCCTCTGCACCACCTCTTCTGGCCGCCACAGGAGCAGGCACCAATCCTCCGATGCGCCCCACAGCCCCCATTCCGCACAGCCCCACGGCCCCAGCAGGCTCACAGCCCGCTCTGCCTGCCTTTAAACCACCCCGATGGTGTGGTGCAGGGCTGCCCAGGTGGAGCTGTGTTAGGAACAGGCAGCATTTTGTGCCTTACCCCTGCCCAGGGTCACCACGACCCCATTTCGGAGCCCCCAGGGCCAGCCCCGCAGTGTCCCCCCCCCCTCCCCAGTCCAGCACCCCCTGCTCGCCGTGCCTGAACCGGGGACCCGGCGCTTTTATTAAACTCCTGGCTTCCTGTTTTAAGCTTAATAATAAATTGCATGTCACATTACGGCGCTGTTTATTAAAACCCATCGGCGTGGGCTCCGCTCTGCGGCGGCATTTGAATTATTGAAAGCAACCCCCCGCGGAGACCTCTTTGCTGCAAACGCAGGAGGATTTATTTCCATTTTATTTATCAGACGCCGTAAGTGCTGCGGGTCCCGCTCCTTTCTCTCTCTCTCTCTCCCCCAGCCAGCCTGGAGAGGTGCCACGCAGAGGGCACGAGGGAAGCTGGGGTCCCCGGGGACGGGGACAGGCTGGGGACAGGGGTCGGGGTGCAGGTGGCAGCCCCTGCTGAGCCCCTCGGGGCTCGGTGGCTCCGTGCCTCAGTTTCCCCGTTCCCAAGCGGGGCCGGAGGACTGGGGGAGCGGGGTGGCGCGGCGGTGGCTTTGCCAGGAGGTGGCACTGTTTGGCGACACGGAGGCGACCAGGGGCCGGCACCAGCTCCGGGTGGCTCGGGGATGTGAGTTTTTGGCAAGGGCTTTGGGGTCAGGCCGTGCGCTGGGGAGGGGGACACCCCGGTGCCATCCAAGGAGCACCCTGGTGGCATCCAAGGACAGCCACCGAGCACCTCCACCGCCTCCTGGGGATCTGGATACGTCCCCACATCAGCTCTGGGACAAGCCAGTAGCAGAGATAAACCACCCCAAAAAGCAGGGCAGCCAGCCCTGTCCCCATGCAGGTCCCCAGGTGTCCGGAGCCGAGCACCGTCCCCACGCAGACCCCGGGGGAGGCACTCACACAGCCCGTGTCAGAGCTGACCGAAAGCTTCCCGAGGCAACAAATAACCTCAATTAGGCTCGGTGGCAGTGACCGATTCCAGCCAGGCAGCGATATTGGCTCCTTGAATTTTTTAAAGGGGCTGGGAACGGGCACGGGGGACCCCAACCCCCTCGCCTTGCAGGGAACGGAGCCCCAGCTCCATCCTGACCCCTGGAAGGGATCCAGCCCATCCAGCCCCCGGCCAGCCCGGTGTGTCCCAGGCCCGTGTGGCCCCGGGCAGAGCTGCTCGGGGTAGGATTGGCACGGGAGCCTGGCTGGGGGCCAGCCCGGGGCCAGGCGGGGAGCCCAGCGAGCGGCTGGGAGCCATGGGATGCTCTCGGGTTTCCCCGCGGCAGCCGCAGCCCCAGCATGGCCCCGTTCCACCAAACACACAAACGGGGAGGGAGGGGGTGAGGAGTGATGGAAGTGGCCCAGTTTCTCAAAAAAAAAAAAAAAAAAAAGCAGGTTTTGCACCTAAAAAAGGCAAAAGTAAAGAGCAAGGATGGAAAAATCACGCTGCCTGGGGAGCAAAAGCAGCCCAGGGGCAAGGAGCATGTCCTGTCTCCCAGTTTTATGGGGTTCCCCATCACAAAAAGGGCCCCAGGGTTACCACAAAGGTGTGGGGACATGGTGGGGACAGGGATAGGGACAGGAGCTGCCGCCAGAGGGGCCGGGGAGGCGCAGCAGCACTGCTGGCTGCGGCACGGGGCTGGCCCAGCCTCACCGGCTGCAGGAATTTGGGGCTGCTGCCAACTCCAGACAAATCCCTTTTATTTGCTTGTTCAGGTTTTGATGCTGTAATTGCAGCGTCCGAGCCAGCTCTCGAGAGAAAGAGGAAAGGGAAAGAAAAAGAAGAAAAGGGGAAGGAGAGCAGGGGACGACCCCGGAGCAGCCAAGGCTGGGCGCATCCTGCCTGGGGACCCGCCAGCTCCTTCCTCGAGGCGCTGGCTCCTGGCCTCGGCTCCAGACCTCCCCGCAGCTGGGAGGAGGGAAGGGGCCGGGGCCGGGTGGTGGCAGGGATGGGAGGCGAGGAGCTGGGGGTGCAGAGAGCCAGCAGGATCCCCAGCACAAAGGGGACCCCCCCGGGATGAGCCCTGGGGGTGCGGGACGCTCGCTGCCCTGGGTCAGCTTTGATCCGGGCACGTGCGCACCAGCGCTCGCCGAAACGTCCCGACGCAGAGCTGCTTGGAAGGGACAAAGTCAGTCAAAAAAAAGGCCAAAAAGTGTTTCTGGCCACGTCGACGTTCGGGCCGGCATTGTCCAGGGAGGGGAAGATAGTGGTGAAAACCACAAGTGTCTGGTTTCCTCAAATCACTACTTTTCTGCTTAAAAACGAAACGGGAAAGGGAGGGCGTTCCTGCAGCGAGCTCCTGGGGCGAAGCCTGGCTGTCCCTACCCAGGGGATGCAGACGGGTTTGGGGGTGTTTGCTCCCCAGGGACGGGCCCCGTGGGACGAGGTGGCACCCCGTGAGGCGAGCCCAGCAGAGAGCCGGGCTAGTAGTAGTCCTCCTCGCTGTCCCCGTAGTCCTCGGGCACCACGCGGGGCTTGGGCAGGGACGAGCCCGTCAGGTTGAGCTGGTCTGGAACAGCAGCACAGGGACAGGGTGACATCGCCCCCCTCCAAACCACGCCGTGGCTGTGCCCAATATCCCAAAAGTCCCCTCCCACACCCCACGGGACCTCCTGGGGACAGGGAAGGGGCGCTCACCCGGCGTGAAGACGGTCAGGCTGGCGAAGGCCACCACCTCGCCGACCTTGTTCCTGGCGAAGCAGCGGTAGGTGCCCTCGTCGGTCACCCGCACGCCCTGGATCTGCAGCCAGCCCGTCACCTCGTACCTCTGGGGACCGCCCCTGAACTGCAAGGAGGGGACATTGGGCGAGGAAAATCCCAGCGGGGTGCCCCACCGGGCTGCGGGGAGGGGGATGGATGCCAGGGAAAGCCTTTTCCCCCCCCCCGTTAATTATGGTTTTGGGGGTGGGCACAGCCCCCTGGATGGGAGAGGCAGCTCTGCAAACCCCACAGGGGTGGCTCAGAGGGGCCCCGAGCTCCCTGGCGCCAGCTGGGCTATATTTTTTTTTTGTTTGTCCCCAGCACCAAACAACCTTCTCCGGCCCCAGCTGGGCTGCAGCTGTTTGCAGGCTGCTCTGGCCATGTAGTGGCTGAGGGTGGAGAGCTGAGGCTCCCTTGGCCGGGCAGGGTCCTCAGCCAGGCCCTACAGCAGGGCATTGGGGTCAGAAAGGTGCAGGGGACCGGCACGTCACCCTACAGCAGCGCTGGGTGCTCCCCACCACGATTTCCCCCTCACCGGTGCCCAGCTGGGCTGCACGGCCCCGTGCTGCTGCCCACACCCTATAATGGCAGGGTACAGCCTGGCTGGGTGCCACGGGGCTTGCTCCGTGCTATATTTGGGGTCAGGAAGCTGGCAGGGTGTCCAGGGGCTGGTCCCCTCGTCCAGGGGACACGGCACGAAGGCAGCAGGCAGGGCGAGCCAAAGGGAGCTCCCTTTGTGCTGCTCCACGAGGAGCAGGAGGAGCTCAGAAGCTACCAGAGGTGGTTTGGAGGAGAGGAGAGGAGAGGGGAGGGAGGGCGCCCACCTGGACGGAGATGTGGGGGTCGTCCCCCGGCAGCAGCATCTCGGTGCCATCCTTCCTCCACTCGATGGACGCCATGGGGTAGGCGAAGACCTCGCAGCCGAAGACGACGTCCTGGCCGGTGACGTTCCAGGCGTCGTAGGGAGGGGAGGTGATCTGGGGCTCTGGGGGACACAGAGGGGCCAGGAGAGCCGAGCCGGGAGAATTTGGCTCGGGGGAGCGATGCCGGGACCCTCCCCGTGACCCCTCTCCAAGCCCACCCTCGCAGAGCATCGCTGTGCCCCCAGGGTGCTGCCCTTCCTCCCGGCCAGGGCTGGGGGCCACCCCCAGCTCCCCACAAACCCACGGTTGCTGCAGCCCCTCCTGCACCTCGGAGCCCCCCAGGACACAGCCTTCACGTCTCCTGCCCCCTTCAGGTCCCCTGTCCCGGCCACAATCCCCCCACCTGTCCCAGAAGCGGCCCGGCTCTTACAGGTGCCCAAGAGCGTGCTCCTGGAGGAAAAACTCAGGGACAAGACGAGCTAGAGAAAATAAAACCAACCCTGGCACCCCCTTGGGCTGCGGCAACCAGTGCCACGGGGTTGCCCACGGGTTGCCCCCCACCCCTTAGCCACACTCTGGGTTTTCTGGCTTTCAGTTCGTAGATGGAAATCGCACAGCAAACCGACCCGGGCCAGCTTTCCGCACGCAAGCGGCGGCCAGGGCGAAGGAGCTGCGTTTCTGGGGAGTTTCTTGGCACCAGCCGCCCTCCAGCCGCAGCCAAGAGCTCGCTAACGACGCCCTGGATCTCCCCCAGCAGCCTCAGCAGCGCTCAGCCTCCCGTAAATCCCGCACGGACTTGGCAAAGCCTCTCCCGGAGCTCTCCGCGCGCCGTGCCCGCAGCAGAAGGGCCCCCGGGTGGAAGATTTCACCCAGCCCCCTCTTCCCACCGCTCCCCCCGGGGCGCTACCTGCCTCGCAGGGACCCTCGTGGGCCACGGTGAGGTTGGCATCGGGGCGGGCACGGGCGGCCTCGAGGAAGCGGCAGAGCTGCGGGTAGGTCCTGCCGTCGGAGCCGCAGAGGGCTCGGTGCGAGAGGCAGGCGCACTGGGGCTCGGGCACCTCGCCGTGCCGCAGGTCGCCGGCGTCCAGCCGGCACTCCAGGTGCTCCCCGCACTTGCCGTAGAAGTGGTTGGTGTTGTCCAGGTCGCAGATTTGCCCCTCCAGGTTGGCGCACTCCCAGCAGCAGTCGCAGGCGTCCCGCACCGTGCCGGCCAGGCACCCGCGCGGCTCCGGGCACTCGTCCGGCCGGCACTGGGAGCAGCTTTCCCCTTCCTCCAGCAGCCGCTGCCAGCCCCGCTGCAGGTAGTCGGAGGTGCTGGGGAAAGCCTGGCCCAGCTGGAGCCAAGCCCAGTGCGCGGAGAGCAAGGAGAGCACCAGGCAGGAGGAGCTCAGGGGCTTGGCCTCAGGCATCCTCGCGGCGGCTCCCCGAGCACGGGGCCAACATCACTTGGACGGGGACCTCCGGCACCGCTCCGGCCTCCCGGGTTAGAGCTGAGCTGCCATCGTGGCCTGCCAGGAGGGAGAACGTGTTTTAGGGGCATGGAGAGGGCGCCCCAGCCCCCTGGGCAGCACAGCAGGACATGCAGGGGGGGCTCTTCCCACCCTGCAGCTCCCCACCTCCTACCAGGCTCCTAAACCACCCCAAAACGTGACACCACCCCAAAACGTGACATCACACAGCCCCTTCTTTCTCCCCAAATGGGGCTGCTGACCCCAGACCCAGCTTCACCCCATTCCCCTGGCAGGCAGAGCCCAGCCTGCTCCAACCCCACTGTGGCCCAGGCACCCGAGAGGCTGCTCCACGCCGCCCCGCCGGCCTCGTGCCCGGCTCCTCTCGGGAAGCTGCTGTGGAGCCGGGCGCCCCTTTCCTTTCCCCACCTCTCCGCAGGAGTCACGAGGCTTTTTTCCCCTCCGTCACTGCCCGGAGGAGCGCAGTGGAGCGGCGGATCCAGCAGACAAGGGGCTCTTTCCGTGCTGGAGGCAGCCAGCCGAGAGGAGCCCAGCCAGGAGGATGCTCCCGCTCGCTCCTGGTTTTGTCCCCCCCTCTCTTTGCCATGACCCCTCTCTGATCTCACCTCCCACCCCGTATCTCACCCAAGCAGGGGCTCAGCCCCCCCAAAAAGCTCTGTGAACCCCCCCCAGCTGTCACACTGCTGGCTGAGCACGGGGGAACTCAGTGCACAAGTGGGCAGCCTGCACCGGCACCGTGGGATCCCTGTCCCCAAGCAGGGGGCCCCCAGGCTTCCCATATCTACTGCGAGCTATCCCTGCATGTCTTCCCCCAAACAAGGGCTGCAGCCCCCTCCCCAGCTCCCTGTTTTCCCCCATTAAACCCCCCCCGGATTACAAAAGGGACAACAAACCTCATCCCACAGCACTCCCCAAAACATCCACCGGAGCCCCCAACCCTCCTCCTGCACAGCGAAAAGCCCCAACCCCGAGCAGCCACAGCAGCTGGGGCCAGGAAAAGGGGAGGAAGCAGCCAGCATGCAAAGCCACCCCCCCCTGCTCCCCAAATCCCCCCGGGACCCCCTCCTTTCCCGACCCCAAGCCGCCACTTACCGGAGGCTCCGGTGCGCAATGGCTCGGTGCGCCCAGCCCCGACAGCCCCGCTGCCACCGGCCGTGATGTCAGCGCCACGCCAGTCCCCACGCCCCCCGACGGGCCCCGTCCCAACCCCGGACAGGCCCCGAGCTGGCGGCCACCCCTTCCCTGCCGGGACCCACCGGGCTGCGGCAGGACCCCCGGTTACCGGGGTCACCCCCCGGTGCCACGGCCGGCACCCCCCTGCTGTGGGATGCCGTCCCCAGGGGGGGCTTTTTGGGGATCCGTGGGGAGATGTGGGTGAAATAGGATTGGCACAGCCGGGGCAGGGAGCAGGAGCACCCCACAGGATGGAATTTGGGCAGCTGCTGTGATTAAACAGGGGGGTGATTCCCGGGGGATGCCCGTGACACCCCCCACCCACCCAGGGAACGGGCACAGAGGGGACACGAGTGGTGGCATTGCTTTGGTTGGGTCCCCCCCCCCGAGCCCCAGCGGTGCACTGCCAACCCCCCCACAGGGTTTCAGGATCCCCCTCTGCCTCAGTTTCCCCTGCTCTGAATTTGGGGGGGGGGACACCCCAGCCCCTTCCCAAGCAGGGGGACACGGGGCTGAGCACAAACCCGCTGCGCGCTCGCGCCCTGCTCCGCCACTGTGCTGGGGGGGGGGGCGCAGCCCCCTCCCCTTTTCCAAGCGAGGAATTTGTGGGATTTGCTTCCACGGCGAATCTCAGCCGAGGCAAAGCCGTCCCGGGAGCCCTCGCAGGATCTGGTTTCCTTCACTGCGCTGCAAAAAAAATAAAAAAATAAAAAAAATCTGCTTTTGCTTTCCAAAACCCCCGCTGCAAATCCATTCCGGGCTCCGGCACGTTGCGAACCCGGCCGTGGCTAATGACGGAAAATCCACGGGGCTGCAGCCCCAAAAACCCACTCTTGCTGGCCAAAATCCCCCTCCAGCAGCCTGTCACGGAGGGGGGGTCCTGCTGGCTCTGCCTTCAGCCCCTCTCTGCTCCCCCTTAGCGGCCCCCAGCCCCGTGGCTCGGGGCCGAGCCCCCCCCCCCAGCTCCTCTGGCCCGGCCCAGCCCTGCTGCAGGTTTTTTTGGCAACCCCAGCTGCTGGGGATTTCAGGGGTCCCTGAGACCACTTGGGGAGCAGGGGAGAGCTGAGGGACCCTTTTAGGCACCCCCAGAGCCACAGCCCTAAGGGGAAGCATCACCCGCATCCTCAGGCACCCCTGTGCCAAGCGCTGCCTTGCCTGCCCCTAAAAACTGCAGGGCTCGGCCCTAAAATCAAGATGGAGCTACAGCCCGGCAGATAATTAAACCTCCTGCTTAACGAGGCTGTTGAACGTGCTAATAAATAGCAGCAGCTCTGAATTAGGGGTGGAAGAGCTAACCTGTGCTGCAGGAGGAGCTGTACCCCCATCACACCCCGCTCCAATCAGCGTGCCCCCGGCACAGCGCACCTCAGGGCTCCTGGCCCCAGTATTTCCCCTAGTGATTGCCCCAAATATCTGCAGACGTCCCCCTGAACGTGGCACCCCTCCTGGCTGTGCCGTGGGGACGTGGCCCCATCCTGCTCGCTGCCTGTCCCGGGGTGCCCCGGTCCTGCCCCGGCGCTGGGCTGCTGGCCCAGGCGATCCCAAAGGGGGGGCCAAAGGCTGACGAAAATCCCACCCTGGAAACGAAGCCGTGGGCCAAATGAGTCAGGGTTGTGGCAGTTTTGGCAGGGAGGCTCCGGGGCGGGAGCAGCAGCACGTGTCCGCTGGCCGTGGGGCAGGGATTGCACCCGGAGCCGTGAGGGTCTGGCTGGTAAACCCCCAAATCTCCCTTTTTTCAGCTCAAACCCACCCCTGCCCCTTTTTGTCTCCTGCCCTTCGGAGCAGCTTGAACCCACCCCGGAGCCACGCAGGGCTCCCAAAGGGTCCCAAACGTGTCCTGTGGGTCCCCAACGGGGACGAGGCGCGGGCAGGTCCCCCTGCCCCGTGTGCCAGGTGGGTCCCGTGCCATAAATCAGCCGGGCTCAGGTTTCCTGGGGCTTCTCCGGAGCAAATTCCTCCCCGGAACGAGCCCGTCAGCAAATTCTTGGGGAAGCGTTTGCAGCTGTGCGCGGGAGGGACGGGGGCTTCACGGGGGGGGGGACCGGGAACGGTGGCCAGGTGGCGAGGGACACTCCGGTCCCCGGGCACCCAGCGGTCTCCATCACATCTGTGGGGGTTTTGGGGGGCACCCAGCTCCTTCTGGGGGGCTGTGGGGGCTCCCTCTTTCTGTATGGCATCCCCGTGGGGCTCCACACCTTGGGGCTGGGGCAGTCCCCACGTGCCAAGGTCCCCCCTGCACTCCTGTCCCCCAGGAATGGGGCCAGGCTCTGGGATTTTTTGGGGTTGCAGCCCCATGGCAGGGTATTTTGGATAGGGGGGGCCCATTCCTCGCCACCCCACTCCCATACAAGTGGCATCACCCACGGTTCTGCCCCCAAAGCGTGGTGTTGATGGCCTCCCCGTCACCCCTGTGTGTCCCCCCCCAGCACCAATGCCATTTCTGGCTGCAGCGTGGGCACCCGAACTGGGAACCCTGCCCCTAAATGGCTATGGGGTGCCCCATTCCCTACACCCTACAGCTGAGATTGGGGGTCCCCATTTGGGGTTTGGTGGCCCAGAGATGTAACCCTGCGCTCAGCCCCTAAACGCCCTCCCTGGGGGGGTGACACTGCCCTGGGGGGGTGGCAGGGGACAGGCAGGGGACAGGCTCTGGGGTCTCTGCTGCCACCTCCAGGGCGCTGCTGGCCTCGTCCCCATCCCCTTGCCACGCCGCCCTGTCCCTACACCCGAGCCCTGCCCCTGCAGGTCCCCCCCCACCCCAAGCACCCCTTCCCCAAAACCACCCTGGGGACCCCACGGCAACTTCGCGCCCCTCTCCAAGAGGGGTTTGGGGACCCTGTAGGGGTTTGGGGACCTGCCCAGGTTGTGTGACCCTCACTGTGACAGCGTGCCCTGTCCCCCCTTGTCCCCCTGCCCTCCCCCAAGTGCCTTGGGGACCCCCAAACCCATGGGACACGCTAAGGGGTCGCCCAGGTGGCTCCGTGTGCCGGGACCCCCAGCGCCAGCGGGGCTGGGACGAAGGTGACCCGCACCCGGCCGGGACCCCGAGACCCCCACCCTGGGGACCCTGAGCAAGGAAGGGGGAGGCCCACGAGCAGGCTGCCCATTTCCAGGCGTCATTAAAGAGCAATTAGCTGGAAATTAAGCTGAGAACAAGTATTGATTAGCTCATTAAGGCTGGGGGAGCCGGCTGGGGCAGGAGGGATTGCTGCCGCTCGCCCTCATTATGGGCAAGGTTAAAGCCTGTGGTCGGGCGGCTCATTAAAAATGCCAGGGACCAATCGATGTCCCCCCCCCCCCAGACACCCCCAGAGTCCCAGGGACATGTGGCTGTCACCTTCTCAGGGCCTGCCCTGCCACTTTTGGGGTTGGACAGCTCGGAAAGTGCCCCCAGTGTCCCCCCGGGGTGGCAGCGGTGGGGACGTGGGGACGGATGTGAGACGCCCGGCGCCCTGTGCGGGGCTCTGTGCCACCCTGCCCCACAGCCTGGGGGGGGGGGGAATTGGGGTGAACCCGGCCCTATAAGTGCCCCCCCAGCCCTATCTGAGCCCCTGGATGCCGGAGCTGTCCCCGCACAGGTGTGGGGGGAGAGGTGTCATCATTATTTTTGTTTTCCTCGCACCGCCCTGGAAATATATTGTGTTCTCAGCTAATCCCGTTCAATTACAGCACAATAAAACACATAATAAAAACGTAATTCATTTTTCCCGAGCGCTCCATCTTCCCCGCGTCTTGGCAAGCTATTAAAAATTTGTCTTCATTTTTCTGGCAAGAGCCTTGTACCTTTTCATCTTTAATTTATGAGAGCAGAATAGCAATTGACAAGCCCTTATTGCGCGGCGAGGGGCTGCATTATTTATAAGCCGCCGATGGCTGGCTCGGGGGAGATATTTGCAATATGCTGGGGCTGCCAGGAGGAGGGGGGCTGGAGCCGCCCCGTGCCCACCCCGCTCCTGCCCCCCGTCCCGGGTGGGTGCTGGCACCGTGGTGATGGGTTTGGGCCATCCAGCCCCGTGGGTTTGGGCACAACGTGGTGGCCTCTCCAAGCGTGCAGCATCCCAGGCACGGGCTTGCAGAGCCCTGGGCGAGGTGCTAAGCTGCTTGTGCTAAAAAAAGCCGCCCTGACAGCTGGGCAGCAGGCTCCAGCACCCGCTGGAGCACCCGGCACGGCTGGCACAGCACGAAATGGGAGCGCGGCCGGCCCCGGGGCACCCTGTTCCCATCCTCGCCCCTCTTTGCAGACAGCCCCCGGGGGGAAGAGGGCAGCCCCCGGCCCCTTTCGACCAGGGAGGAACTGGCGCCACGCTTCTTTTTGCTTTTGGTTTTGTATAAACAGCCTGCCTTTATTATTTGGTGGGTGTAGGAACAGAGCCTGTATGTAAAAAACAACCGGAGGAAACGGTGGGGTGCTTAAAGCCACTGGAGAAGGTCCGCCGGGAAGGAGGATGTAGGGTAACCCCTTGGGGGAGCACAGAGGGCATTACAAAGAGAATAAAACGAGGGCTCTGCCGAGATTAACTCGTGCTGTGTGCCAGCTTCCCTCCCCGCAGCACCCCTGGGGGTGCCCCCGCCCCGGTGCGCACAAGCTTTCTTGGCGCTGGCACCACGGATGGGGACGGGGACGGGGACATTTGCCTCCCCCCACGCAGGATGGGGCTTCCACACGGTGACACGCAGGGAACGGGGACATTTCTGCTCCGTGGGTGCCCGCAGTGGCACACGGGGCCCCCCTGGCCCTGTCCTTGGGAAGGACAACGTGACCGTGCCGTGCCCCGCGCCGTGCCAGCACCCAGCGCTGCTGCAGCCTCTCCCCCAGCCCCTGGCACCTCTGCCTGCCAGCCACACGTCACCAGGGAATTATTCCCCTCCTCCTGGCACTGGGGACAGTGACGCTGTGGCTGCTGGCCTTGGGGACAGCCCCACAGCAGGGATAGGAGCAAACCAGCTCGGGGGGGACAGCGCCGGGGAGGTGCCGGGGTGGGAGCCCCTCCGGGTTTGTTCGGGGGCTCAGCTACGCCCCGGGGGGGCGAGCACGGGGACAGGAGGACAGGGGACAGCCAAGGGGCAGCAGTGGGGTCCCCGGGGGGCTCCGAGGGTAAAGCTCAGTGACGCAGCAGCCCCACGGGGAGCCCTGCTCACGGCTCACAGCCCCTTGTTGAAGTAGACGGTCTGCAGCTGCGGGTCCCTCTCCCGGATCCCAGCTTGGAGTTGGGGCTCCAGGCGGCTCACCTGCATGGAGCTGCGGGGACACGGGGTGCAGGGGATGGAAAGGGGGACGCGCGTCTCCAAGCCTCTGCCCGCTCAGGTGAGCGAAAGCACCTCTGGGGGGGTCAGAGGGCACGAGGAGCCCGCCCGTGGGGTGCGGTGCCCGGCCTTACCTCTTCTGCGGGAAGAGCGCGCAGCACAGCGGGGTGGCGAACACCAAGCTGCACGGGGAGGACAAAAGGAGAGGAGAAGCAGGGCTGAGCAGCCTGCTCCCACCCGCAGCCGGTCCCTGGGGCAGGCAGGAGGCAGCCCAGCACCGTGCCGGGCAGCGCCAGGGCTTTGGGGCCTCTCCAAACCCCAGACCCTGCTTTTCCTGACACGGGGCGCACGGGGATGCTGAGGAACCCGCTGGAGGCTTCAGATGTCCTCCCAAGAGCGAGAAAAGCTCTTGACACGTTTCCTGCCCCCCATCCTATCTGCCTGGGGAGCAGCAGCAGCAGCAGCAGGGTGTCCCCGTGTGGCCCCAGGGGGTCACTTACCAGAGTCCCACCAGGCCGACCTGCAGGGGGGCGTTGAGGTACGGGTACCGCTGCCGGGGGACGGGGGGAGATTTGGTGTCAGCAGGCAGGAGGGCGCCCATTTCCCCGCTGGGTGCCAGCAGGGCGCCCCCAAGCCCACCCTGCCCTCCTAGCAGCCAGCAGTACCTTCAGGAAGGCTCTCTTCTCCAGGGCGTTCATGATCACGGGGGGGATAGCTGGGGCAGAGGAGAAGGAAATGAGCTCCGCGGGACCCCACGAAGGGCACCCGAGTGTAGGGTGGGGGCCGGCCACTCACCCATGGCCGGGGCTGCCATGCCGATGCGGGACACCACCACCTGGAGGATGGCCTTCTGCGCCGCCGCCACCGACTCGCCCAGGCGGTTCCCGTTCTCGTCCGTGACGGGGATGCCCAGCTTCAGCTCCCTGCGGGGACAGCGGGGCTGAGACGGGGACGGCTCGGGGGCAGGCTGGTGCCCCTCCGTGTTCCCCATCCGTGGGCTGTGTGATGTTTTGGGGGGGCTCAGCGGGACAGCCCGGGTGTCCCCCCCCCCAGCTCAGGCACCCACCTCTGCCTCATCAGCGGGATGTTGATGCAGTTGGCAGCGGCCACGGCCGCGAAAGGCACGTAGCGCCCGATGATGGCTGGCAGGTGCTGGGGGGGACAGCAAGGAGAGGGTCACGGAGAGGTTTTGGGGACAGAGCCAGCTGTCCCCAGGTCGGCCACCAAGGAAAACTGCCCCCCCTGCCTGCTACTCCCTGCTGCCGAAAGCTGCAGGGCGCAGCGGGGAGACAACGGGGTCCCCGGGGGGTAGCGGGGTCACCGAGGGTCCCCTTACCTTGGTGAGAGCCTTGAGCCCCAACGCCGTGACCACCGCCCCGGTGGTGGCACTCACATAGGCTGTCCCCAGCTGGCTGCAAGGGCGGGAGGTGACACCGATGAGCCAGGGCCACCCCCCTGTGACGCACCGGGTCCCCGTGGCGGAGGGGCCGCTCACCTGGGGGTGATGGGGGCGTCCCCGCTGCGGTTGGTGTAGTTGACGATGGCGTTGAAGGATTGGTTCACCCACTGCCAGAAAACCACGGCCGGCGTGGTCCTGCCGGGCACCAGCATCACCCCGCAGCATGGGGACGGACCCCAAGGGGCTGGGGGTTGAGGGCGAGCACCCATGGGTGCCCTGGGAGGGGATCGGGGGGCTCGGCTACCTGTAGAAGGTCAGCATGCAGCCGGTGATGGTCATGTTCATGGGCACCTGGGCCGCCATGCGCCCGATGAGCAGCATCTTCTCGCCCGTGTCGGGGTGGAAGGCCGAGTCGTAGATGTACTTGGCCCGCCACAGCTGCTCCTCGGTCAGCCCTGGGGGCACGGTGCCGGCCCTGCGAGGGGGGCACGGAGCTGCTGGCACCCCCAAAGCTCACCCTAAGGGCGCAGGGGGGGGGTCGCACGGTGCCACCCC
Source organism: Aythya fuligula (assembly GCF_009819795.1). Lineage (NCBI taxonomy): Eukaryota > Metazoa > Chordata > Aves > Anseriformes > Anatidae > Aythya > Aythya fuligula. The sequence goes on from NC_045565.1 coordinate 24,111,058, forward strand.
CAACCCGTGCCCTACCGGTAGTCGTGCACCAAGCGGCGAGCCTCCTCCAGCTGGGCCCCCGAGAGCAGCAGGTTGCGGGGGTCGGTGACGGTGAAGAAGTGCTTGGCACGGCCCTGGAACGTGCTCTGGTCCCAGCGGGGCTCCCGGATATCGATGGAGGCGGGCAGCGGGGGGGGCATCCTCTAGGTGGGGGGGGGACCCACGAAAAAACCAACACGGGGCGACATGGTGACACGGTGACACCCACCCCACGCACCCCCCCCGGAAAATCTCCCCCTCCCGCATGCCCCAGCACCCCCCCTCCCTGTTCTGGGGTGGGCACTGAGCCCCAATCCCCATCCCCTTTGTGGGGACCCCCCCGACCCGCCCCGCACTCACGGCTCCGGTGCAGCGCCCGCTCCGCTCCGCACCGCTCCGCTTCGCTTCGCTCCGCTCGGCGCCGCCGCCGCCCCGCCCCGCTGACGTCCGGGACCGTCACGGGGCCGCCCCGACACGGGGGGGGGCACCGGGGACCGGGGGGGGGCCACCGGAGGGGGGGCGCGCTAAGCCGGGCCCGGGCCATCTGCGCCGGGCGGCCCCTACGTGCTGCGCGGCACGGCTCGGCACCGAGCGATCCCCACGCGTGTTTTTATCGTGGGGGGGGCGTCCAGGCGTGTTTATGCACGCCCGTTCCTCCCCCCCCCCCGCCGTGGGGGTTTGTGTCATTTCCACGCGTGTCCGTGTGCGCCCGCGCGTGTTTTACGCGCGCCACGGGGTGGCACCAGGGGACGAGCGCTGCGCAAAGCGGGCTCGGGACACGGATGCGCACGCGTCCACGCGTGTCCCATCGGCTGTGCTGTGTGTGTGGGGGGGCACACGCGTGTTCGCGGCGCTGCGGGGGCTGCCACCCCTCCTTTAAACCCCCCCCCCCCCCCCCCCCCCCCGGCCGCTCTGCGCCGCCGCGCATCACCTGAAACCGCCGCGGTGTCGGGTTCGCGGCGCCGGCGCCGCCGTGGGTCGCGGGGGGGGGGGGTTTGTGGGGGTGAAATATGCCGTGGGGAAGGGGGGGCAGCGGCTGGCATCGCGGGGGGGCCACACGCACCCCCCCACGCGCAAAAAACCACCCGAGGACCCACCCCGCGCCTCGCTCCCCCTGTGCGCAAAGCCCCGCGCAGCCCCCCCGCGGGGAGCCTCGTCCCCTGCGCCCCCCCCACGGTGTCCTGGGGTTGGGGGGGGGCACACGGGGCTCCCCCCCCTCGTTCAAGGCCAGCCCCGGCCGCTTGAGCGACAGCTCCCCCGGCCGGCACAGCCACGGGACGGCCAATCCCCGCGGGTAGCGGCGGGGGGAGGCGGCGCTGTGTCCCCCCCCCGCGTCCTCTCCATCCCCCCCTTGCTGCCGGTGTCTCTTTCGCAGGTGGCACCATGGGGACAGGTGAGGAGGGCACGGGGGGGGGCAGCCCGGAGGCTGCAGGGGGCCCCCGGAGCCGTGCGCCCCGTCGGGGGAGGGGGCACCGCTGGGGGCTGCCGGAGAGGGGGGCTTGGGGATATTGGGGGGGTGGAAACGGGGCCGTGGGGGGGTGCTGCCGGGTGGCGGGGACACCGCCGTGTCCCCCTCGCTGTCGCCGCAGGCACGGCAACATCACTTATTTATGGGGGTCAGGCCGGGGCGAGCGGGGGGCGGTGCGCCCACGCTGGGAAAATCCCCCCCGCGGGAACGGGGCGAGCGTGGGGGGGGGGGGGCGTGGAAGGGCACGGGGAGGGTGGGGGCTGCCCCATCCCGGTGCAAATCCCCACGGGGCCGGATCCTGCCCGGCCGCCAGGTCCCCACGGTGCCACCCGGGAGCCCCACAGCCGGGGCGCAAAGGGACGGGGTGCGTGGGGAGGGAGGGGGGGGACACAGGACTAAAGGGGGCCCCCCCACGCCGCTTCTTGTCCCCGCAGGTCGTGCCACCGTGCCCGGGACCCCTCCTGCAGCCAGCCCCCAGCCGGCCCCGGCGCTGCGCTGCTGAGGAGCTCGCCCCAGCCCGGGCATGTGCTGCTGGAGGGTGCCACGGCTCCCCCCCGCCGGCGGGCAGCCCCGGCCCCGTGAGCACCCGGCGAGTCCCAGCCCGGCTGCTCGGCCACCGCCATGGCCCAGGGCTGGGAGGACGCGGAGATGACGGTGCCCGGGAGGTCCCGGAGCTCGAGCAGCGAGGCCAGCCTGGCGCCCCGCTGCCTGCTGAGCAAGCAGAGCCGCCTGCTCAACGGGACCGTGCGGGGTGCCCGCGCCACCTCCCCCATGGGGCGCGTCATCCTCATCAACTCGCCCATCGAAGGTGCGTGGGGACCCCCCCCGGACCCTCCCCCGGCCCAAGGGAAGGGGCGTTTGGGTGCCATCCCCTGGTGACACGGCTGTCCCCGCAGCCAGCAGCAATGAGAGTGACGTTATCAACGCCATCACGGTGGAGAAGAGCGCGGATGGCAAGCTGGGCTTCAGCGTCCGTGGCGGCTCCGAGCACGGGCTGGGCATCTTCGTGAGCAAGGTGGAGGAGGGCAGCGCTGCCGGTAAGTGGGACACCGCTGGGGATGGGACACGGGCCACCAAAACGCTCCGGAGAGCCACCAGGGACGTGGTGCCACAGGGGTGGTGGCACCTCCTGCACCCTCTGGGTTGGGCTGAGCCGGTCCCGTTTGGGGACGGGGCACCCCGCAAGGGGAACGGCACAATTTTGGGTGCCCGTCCGAGCCGCTCGCCCCTCGCAGAGCAGGCTGGGCTGTGCGTGGGCGACAAGATCACGGAGGTGAACAGCGTCAGCCTGGAGAACATCACCATGAGCAGCGCCGTCAAGGTCCTCACCGGCAACAACCGCCTGCGCATGGTGGTGCGGCGCATGGGCCGCGTGCCGGGCATCAAGTTCTCCAAGGAGAAAACGGCCTGGTGAGCGGGGCACCCGCACCCCAAAAACCCCCGTGGAGGGCTCTGGAAGGGATGCTGTGGGGCAGGGAGGACGCAGAGGTGGGGGGAGCTTCGGGGTGGGCTGCGCTGGAGGTCCCCGAAAAGGTGGGAGGGTGCAGGAGGGGATGGGAAGGTCTGGAGCAGGAAGGGTGGGTGCGAGCCCCATCCTCACCACCCCAACCACCGTCCTCCACTGGGAGACGCTGGGGGACACGAGCTGGACCCCTGAGCCCCCCCACCAACACCGTGCCCCAGGGTGGACGTGGTGAACAGGCGGCTGGTGGTGGAGAAGAGCGGCTCGACGCCGTCGGAGAGCGGCTCCGAGGACGGCCTGCGGCGCATCGTCCACCTCTACACCACCTCCGACGACTACTGCCTGGGCTTCAACATCCGCGGCGGCCGCGAGTTCGGCCTCGGCATCTACGTCTCCAAGTACGGCCCTTTCAGACCCCGGGGGGCACGAGGGGGACACGCTGGGGCTCAGCACCCTTGGGTGCCGGGGCACGGAGCCGCCCGGGGGGAGGCGTGGGGCTCCGTCCCCATCCTGCCCCCAACTCTGCTGCCCGTAGGGTGGACCCCGGGGGGCTGGCGGAGCAGAACGGCATTCGGGTGGGCGACCAAGTCCTTGCAGCCAACGGAGTCAAGTTCGAAGACATAAGCCATAGCAAGGCGGTGGAGGTGCTCAAGGGGCAGACCCACATCATGCTGACCATCAAGGTACCCGCACCCAACCCCCCGGGGGGTCTGCGTGCCCCCAACGCTGGCTCTGCCCCAGCTGATCCCGGTGCCGGGGGGAGGCTCGGCACGGCCGCGGGCTGGTTGGGTTTCAGGCAGGTGGGAGGGGGATGCATTATTCATGGCTGGCACCCGGATCGGGTTCGGCCGGCACGCGCTGACCCCCGCATCTTCTCCCTCTGCGCCTAGGAGACCGGGCGGTTCCCTGCCTACAAGGAGCTGGTGGCCGAGTACTGCTGGCTCAGCCGCTGTAAGGACACGGCCAGCCGGGTACCGGGGGCACGTGGAGGGGCTGGGACCCCCCTGGAAGGGGTATCTGCAGGGCACAGGGGCCCCAATGCCCAATTGGGAGGGAGAAGGTCCGTGTGCCATGGGGTCCCCGCGTGCCCTCTGTCCTGGGAGGGGGCATAAAGCTCCCCGGGCCACGATCGGCATCACCAAAGTGCCCACGGCCTTGTAGGGTCCCCCGTGTCCCCATCCGTGGAGGGGACACAAAGATCCCCGTGCCATGGCCTACAGCCCCATGCTCTGTGATCCCATGGCCCCACACGTCCCCATCCCTTTGCTATGGCCCTGCAGTACCCACGGCCCTATATTCCCCATGCCACAGCCCTATAGCCCCCACGTCCCCCGTCCTCAGGCTGGATCCCAAGTCCCCACATCCCCACGGTGTGTCCCCACGATGTGTCCCTTTTGCAGTGACCAACGGGCAGCTGCAGCAGCTATCACAGACATCAGAGACCAGCTCCTCCATCTCCTCCTACTCCTCGGGACCCCCACCGGCGGCGGCGGTGAACGGGCTGGGGACGGCGACCCCGGGGCCACCCGCCCGCACCGTGGACGTGGCCATCTCCACCGAGGACGGGCCACGGAGGGGCTGGAGCCGGGAGCGTGCCGAGAGGGCCATGCAGACCGAGCCGGCCACCGAGGGGCTGGCGGAGACGCGGCGCACCATGCGGCCCCCCGAGCTGCTGCGGGACACGGCCATCCGGGGCCAGGGCGCCCGCGAGCCCCCCGGCCCCCACCCGCGCCGCACCTTCGGCCACTCGCCCAAAACGGCGCTGCTGCTGGCCCTCAGCCGGCCTCGGCAGCCCATCACGCGCTCCCAGAGCGACCTCACCGTGGCTGGTAGGCACCGGGGTGCTGCACCCCCTCCTACGGGGCTCTCCTCCACTCGGTGCCCCCCCCGACCCCCTCGATTCGCCCCTCTCTGCCCGCAGAGGAGAAGCGGAAGAAGGAGAAGCCGGAGGGACAGGGGGCGCGGGGGGCCCCCCCCGGGTTGCACCGCTCCAAGACCCTCGTCAACCTCTTCTTCAAGGGCGGCCGTGCCACCAGCCAGAGCTGGGCCCCCCCGAGCCAGGACCCCCCCGGCTCCGAGCGCCGGGCGCGCGCCAAGTCCCCGGGGCGCCCCGATGGGGACAGAGGTACCGGGAAGGGGGACGGGGAACCGGCCTGGCACAGCTCCCCCCTTATGGGGCACCGCAAAGAGGGGGAGCGTGGAGAGGGGGGGTCCCCGTGTGCACATTTTCGCCCTCCCCCTGCGTGCTCACCCGTCTCCGTCTCCCTTGCAGTAGGCGCTGTGCAGAAGTTTGTCATCCGGAGCCTGAAGCGGGGTAACGGGGGCGTCCCCGGGGGGGCTGCGGGGCAGCTCCTGCATGCGCCTGTCCCCGCACGGTGTGGCACCGGGGAGGGGGTCCCCAAATGCGGGGCTGCGTGTGTTTGCATGCCTGTGTGATTTTGGCACGGGTCGAGCCCCCCGGCACCCACCACGGTGGGGGTGCGTGGGTTTGGGGCTGGCAATGGGCACGGGGTGTCCCTACCCCGCTGGCCACCCCGTGCTCTGCCTCCCCGCAGAGAAAAGCCGCCGTGCCAGCATCCTGGCCCTGGCTGGCCCCACGGCCCCACAACCCAACGGCAGCGACCCCGAGGCACGGCTCCCGCTCATCCAGGACACGGCGGCGAGGCTGCTCAGCCCCGACGAGGTGACGGCCGTGCTCCGCCACTGCACCCGGGTACGGCACCGCGGGGACACCGGGCAGCTCCGCGACCCCATCGGGGGTCAGGAGGGGTTATAGGGTTTGGGGACCGGCCGCTGATCCCCGCTCTGTGTCCTCAGTACCTGCACGAGGGCGGCGTGGAGGATCTGGTGAGGCCGCTGCTCGCCATCCTGGACCGGCCCGAGAAGGTGCTGCTGCTTCGGGACGTGAGGTGGGGGCTGCGGGCACCCCGGGGCGGCCCCAAAACCTCGTGTCCCGGTCAGCACCCGCAGCCCGGCCCCGTTTTGTGTCCCCCCCCCCCCTGCAGGAGCGTGGTGGCCCCCACGGACCTGGGTCGCTTCGACAGCATGGTGATGCCCCTGGAGCTGGAAGCCTTCGACGCCCTCAAGAGCCGCTCGGGTAGAGCCCGGCCCCAAAAAACCGTGGGGAGGGTTTGGGGAGGGGGCGCAGGGGTGACCCCCGCTGCTCTCCCCCCCCGCAGTGCGGTCGCCTGCCCTCCGCCCGGCCCACCACGACGTCCCCCCCAAGAGACACCTCATCACGCCAGTGCCTGGTGGGTGCCAGCGGGGTGCCAGGAAGGGGCAGGGATTTTGGGGACAGCCCGGGGGGGGGTGCGAAACGGGGAGCTCGGCTCCGAGGGGGGCACCAGGTGCGGGGCGTTATGGGGTCTTTGCGGAGAGAGAGGGCTCTGGGGGGGTTCCTGGAGGAGGATGACCCCGGAACCGTGGTGCCAAGGGGGCCGTGGACACCTCGTGCCCCCGCTGACCCCTCTCTTTGCCCCCCCGACCCCTTTTGTTGCAGACTACCGCGGCGGATTCCTCCTGAAGCCAGCGGGGACCCCGGATCCCGAGGATGTCGGGGGGCTGCCACCGAGCCCAGCCCGGCCACGGGCACCCCCCAGCCCTCACCGGCTTCACCCCCGCCCCTACACCCCGCTCCCCGACGTGCCAGTGGACTCCTACAACAGCGCCAGCGGCCCCCCGGCCACCCCAGGACCGGGGCCCCCCCCAAAAAAGCTGGCTGCTGGCCGAGCCCCCCCGGGAAGGGCGCAGGCGCAGCCCCCAGCCCACCCGGCGCACAGAGCCCCCCAGGGTGGGTGAGGGGCTGGGGAAGCCCCGGAGGGCGCGGGCCCCCCTCGCGCCCCTTTTTGGGGGGCCAGGAGGGGAGGTGGGGGCTGCGCCGGCCGCCAATGGCCCCAAGGAGGAGGAGGAGGAGGAGGAGGAGGAAGAGCGGCTGCTGACCGTCACCCTCTCCAAGCTGAAGCACTCGCTGGGTGCGTGGGTCTTGCTGGGAGGGTTTTGGGGGGTGACGCAGGGTTGGGGTGGGATGGGGACCCCCCCATCTGAACCTTTGGGGTGGGTGGGGTCCCCTTGGGCTCTTTATGGGGGCAGGGATATGGGTGAAGCCCTGAGCAGTGCCAGTCCCCGTTCCTCCAGCCCCATACCCTCGTGTAGGGGACGGAGAGAGGCCATACAGCCCCATGGGGGTTTGGGGGGGGAGGGGCACAACACCCCATCTACCCGCACCCAAAGGCATCGGGGCTCCCTTTTAGGGATCAGCATCTCGGGAGGCATCGAGTCGCGGGCGCAGCCGGTGGTGAAGATCGAGAAGATCTTCCCCGGGGGAGCCGCCTTCCTCAGCGGCGTCCTCAAGGTACCCCGCCTGCCTTTTTGGGGACAGGGTGGGACAGGGCCCCTTCCCCTTGCCCCCCAGCCCCTCCTGGGGCTGCGTTTCACCCCGCTGCCTTCCCCCCACCACCCCCATCCCCTTGGGGCCAGGCGGGCCACGAGCTGGTGTCGGTGGACGGGGAGAGCCTGCAGAACGTGACGCACCAGCGGGCCGTGGACATCATCCGCCAGGCCTACCGCAACAAAGCCAAGGAGCCCATGGAGCTGGTGGTGAGGGTGCCCGGACCCCCCCCGGAGTGATTTCAAAAATATTTCCCCCCCCCGGACCCAAAAAGCCTTCCCGGGACCCCACGGAGCCGGCTCGTTCCTGCACCGAGCTGTGGCCGGCCTCAGCCAGCAGGGACAGGGGGACCGAAGAGGTGCCCGGAGAGGGACTGAGGTGGGGGCACGGAAAAGAAGGTGGGGAGGGGGGAAAACAAGCGGACCTGACCCCGGAACAAGTGGCTCCAGCCACACGGACGCTGCCCTGAAAAAAAAAACACAGCCGGGGGCTTGCTTTTAATCGGCGTTTCCAGGTGGTACAAGGGCGAGCCGGGCTCTGGAAATGGGACACAACGGAAATAAAAGTACAAAAATACAATTCCAACTCTCTCCCCCCCCCCCCACCTCCCCCAAAAACAACTCGGGGGCGAGCAAGCCAGAGCTGGGCACGGCCAGGCTTTTCCTTTGGTTTGACCCCGCGGGCACAGAGCCTGACCCCCAAAACCCCGGTGTCCCCGAGGTGTCCCCCACTGGTGGCCGGCGCTGGCTGCCCCGCACCGAGCCCCTCTCCCCCGGGCCGAGCAGGCCGGGCATCACAGGGGCACGGGCTGGGATTTTGGGTGGTTTTTTTTTGGGGGGAGACACACAGGGATGCTGGGGGCAAGGGCACGGGGAAGGCACTGAGGGCAACGCGCCCGGTGGCGGGGGTGAGGGGTCCGCAGCCAGGCAGGGCGTGAGCACGGAGCGGGTGCTGGTTTGTGTTTTGTTTGTTTTTTTTTGGTAGGTCCTATAAAAATAGAGTTCTTTAAAATGGCACAGAAACCAATCCCCTGACAAACACGCAGGGGGCGGGCGGGTGGAAGGAAGGCAGGGACAGGGCAGCGCTCCCCCAGGGGACAGCGGCTGGGTGACAGTGCTGGGAGGGACGGGAGGGAGGGGACGAGCCACCCTCCCCGTGCCCAAGGTGACCCCGGCTGAAGGCAGCGCTGCTAATCCCCGGGCGCTAAGAGGATCAGCAGGAAACCAGCCCCAAGAGGCCCCGGGGCCGTGACGCAGCACCCCAAGACCCCACAGCTCCGGGGCACCCCCCTGCCACAGCGGGGGGGCCACCACAACCTCACCCCAATGCCTCAACACCAGGGAGGGGGCAGCTCCCGAGGTCCCCTCTGCCCCCTCCCAGCACCGGCGGTCTCTGCGGAGCGGGGACCCCCCAAAATCCAAGGGGCTGGAGCCCCCCCGCTGTCCGAGCAGGGGGCCGGGGCGCAGGCAGCGTCTCAGATCTCGGTGGCCGTGATCTCCTCGAAGGCCGGGTCCATCCCGGGGGGCTCGCAGGGCTCGGAGGAGGCCGGGGGGTCCTCGCCCTGCAGCCGGAGGTGCTGGAGGCGCTGCTCGAGGCGCCGGTTGCGGCGGTACATCTGGATGTAGTTGTACTGCAGCTGCTTCTGGTAGCGGATCACCCGCTCCTTCTCGCCCTGCCACGTGCTCCTCTCCTGCTCGAAGGCGTCCCGCTGCTCCTGCCCGCGCCGCCTCTCCAGGGCCACCTCCGCCCGCAGCCTCTCCAGCTGCCTCCGCAGCCCCGCCGTGCCCCGCGCCTCCTCGCCGGGCTCCGGGCAGCCCTCGCCGGGCTCGGGGCAGGGGCAGCGTCCTCGGGCGGCTTCCCGCAGCCCCGCCACCTCCTGCTCCAGGCGTCCCGCTTTGGCACGGAAGAGGTCGGCCTCGCTCTTGCGGCGCTGCAGTTCGTTGGCGCACACCTCCAGCTCCAGCGCCTTGAGCCGGGCGGCCTCCTGCAGCCCCCGCGCCGTCTGCTCGCCCGCCTGCAGCTCGGCCCGCGCCTCCCGCAGCTGCGCCCGCAGCACCAGCAGCTCCGTGCCCCGCTGCGCCAGCTCCGCCTGCGACTCCTTCAGCTGCTGCTTCAGCAGGGAGATCTCCCCCGACTTCTGGCACACCTGCGGGGCGGCGGTGACTCAGGTCCCGTCCCCATCCCAGCCTCTCGGGGACGGGGACACCGCGGTCGCCCCGCGGTGCAGGGGGACCACCGCGCCGTGGCTCACCTCCCACTTGGTCTCCTCCAGCCGGGGTCCCAGCTCGGTGTGCTCCCTCTGGAAGGAGGCGCAGCGCCGCTCCAGCAGCTCGCGCTCCTGCAGCAGCTGGGCAAAGTCCTCCTGCAGCTGCTTCTTCTCCTGCTGCAGCTGCAGCACCTGGAGCTGCAGGACCTGCTGCCCGCGCTGCGCCTGCTGCGCCGCCTGCCGCACCTGGGCCGCGCAGCGCTGCCGCAAACCCTCCAGCTCCTGCTCGCAGCGCCGCTGCTTCTCCTCGTACACCTGGGCACGGGAACGTGCTGGATAAGCGGCACAGCAACCCCAGGATGGGATCCCAAATACTGCCACCCCCACGTCCTCACGGCTGGAGGGGTGTCCTGGAGGTTTGCGCTTCCCAGAACGGGACGGAGTGCTGCCGCCCCCGTGCCAGACCCCAAAATGCGCATGCGGAGTCTCCAAGGGGCTCCCTCAACCCGTGGAGCCCACCCCACCTAATTCCTATTATATTCCTAATTATATTCCTATTATATTCCTAATTATATTCCTATTATATTCCTAATTCCACCCCACCTAATTCCCAGCCCATTCCTAAGCCCTGCCCCAACAGCACCCCCATGCCCACCCCACCACCACCAGCACCCACCGAGGAGCCCCCCACCCCAATTTCCAAGCCCGTTTAGCCCCTGAGGGCACCCACCTGGCAGATGGCCACCTCGTTCTCGTCCAGGCTATCCCGCAGCTGCTGCAGCTCGGCCTCCCTCTCCCGCAGCTTGTCCTCCAGCTCCCGCACCAGCAGGGCCTCCTCTCCGGGCAGGGGCGAGCGCCCACAGGAGCCGCTTTCGGAGGAGGGTCTCCCCCGGCCGCTCAGCGAGCCCGTGCTCTTGCTGGAGGACGAGCGGCCGCTGTCCGAGTTGGAGGGGCCGGCGGGCGGGCGGTAGCCACCCGGGGGCTCGGGGTGGCCGTGTGGGGTGGCCGGCAGGGCGCCCGCCTCGGCGTGCTGGCTGCAGCCCGTGCTGTAGGTGGGCAGGCTGGACAGGGAGTTGCGCCCCGAGTCCGAGAGCGTGCCCGAGTGGCTGCTGGCGCGGCAGCTCAGCGAGCCGGGTTTCTCAGCCCCGGCGGCCCCCAGCAGGTGGGTGAGGCTCACCTGGCTCTCCGAAAGCGCCGGGGCCGCCGGGCGCACCCCCAAGCTGGCCGGCCCCGGAGCAGTCCTGATTTTGGGTACCACCGGTTTGAAGGCCATGGGGCGGATCAGGGTCTTCTCCACGTTCTGGGGAGGGAAAGAGGGGAGAGCGCGGCTCCGGGAGCTGGCAGCCTCCAGAGGGTGGCCCCACACCTCGTAACCCTCTGGTAACCCTCTGATCCTGTCCCCATGCAACGCTTGGAGGTGTCCCCAACCCGAAAACTTCCACGTGCTGAAGGGGACAAGCACCAAACGCTCTCTGCCCCCAGATGGGGTCGGGAAGGCTCCCACATTCACAGTGCCACCCCTGGCACGATGTAGGGGACATCAGGAGCGCAGAGACCACCTCCACCCCCAGGGACAGGGACAACGTGACCACACAGCCCCTACCCACACACCTCCCCGAGGCCCCCACCCCCGGCACAGCACCGGGCGCCGAGCAGAGACCCCAGCACCTCTCCCACCCTACCTCCTCCAGCTTCCCGGACACGGGGACAAGCTTGGGGGGCGGCCCCCGAATGCTGCCACCGGGGGCTCGTTCATCCCGGGCCTCGTCCGAATCGCTGCAGGGGCTGACCGGAGAGGCTGCCTCCAACCACTCCCCGTGGAAACCTTCGTTGGCGTAGGCGTGGGCGACGCCGGGAGCGGCAGAGCAGGGTTTTTTGGGGGGCAGCGCGTGGAGCAAAGGGTCCGGGGGGCTGGCCCGCAGCAGCCCGTCGTGCAGGAGGAAGGAGCTGGTGGCGGGGGGCTGGCAGGAGCGGTCGTGGCAGGGCCGGCCGGCGATGAGGCTGCCCACGCTGCCCATGGCGCCCCGAGAGGATTTGGGGGAGCGGGCGGCAGCGCGGAGCTGGGCGGCCCCCTCAGGGGCGGCCTCGATGGAGACGGGCAGAGTCTGCACGATGGCCATGGCGGGGGGGCCCCCGGCGGGCTGGGGGGCGCAGGCAGCCTGTGGGGAGGAGAAGGGCGGTGTGGGGACACTGGGCATGAGGGAAAAACCCGTCTGCACCCACCCCAAACATCCCTGATAATGGGGTGCCGCGGGGCAGGAGCGAGGGGTGGCACCGAGCGAAGTGGAATAAAGCTGGGATTAACTGGGGGGGGGCGCACAGGGTATGGGGGGGGCTGTGCTGCTGCCCCAAACCCTGCCCCAAACCCTGCCCCCCAGCATCGCCACGCTGCCATGCCCCAGCTCCCTGCCCCAAACACCCCAAAAGCACCCAGCACCCCAAACATCCATCCCCAAAGCACCCCCACCCCACAACTCTACCCTACAGCTCCAACACCCCCAAGCACCCCCAAACCCTGCCCCACTCACCCCCTCCACACCCCTACGTGCCCCACACCCCCCACCCACCTCCCCACAGCCCCCAGCCCCCCCAGCCCCATAACCACAACCCCACACCCCCATTACCCCCCCCATACCCCCACCACCACCCCGCGCCCCCCGGCGCCCCGACGGGCGGCCCCTAAAGGATCCCCCCGAGCTCCGGGGCTACCGGGGGGCTACGGGGGATAACGGGGGGAGGGGGATAACCGGGGACCCCCCCCAGATCCGGCCCTACACCCACCTGGGCCGGGGCGCCCCATGATGCGCTCGGGCCGCCTCGCTCCGCCCGCCGGGCTGGCACCGCCCCGGTCCCCTCCGGGCCGCCCCCGGGGCCGCCCCCCCGGGTCCCACCATCGGGGGACCCCCCCCCGAACCACCCTGTGCGCCCCCCACCCCAAAAACTAAAAAATAAGGATGGGCTGGGCTGGGGGGTGCCCCCCTTAGCCTATAGGTAGCGGGGGTCCCAGCCCCATGGGAACGGGAGCGCGCTGTGGGGTCGGGGCGCTGCCCCCCGGCACCGGGGGTCCCCTCGGGGTGCCCCCCCCCGGTGTTTTGGGGACCCCCCCGGTGCTCACCTCGCCAGCCGAGGCCCATCCGGGCGGTGTGCCCGGCTCCCGGCTCGGCTCCTGCAACGGGAAAGAGCCGGAGGAGGGGGAAAAGGGGGGCAAGGGATGGGGTCAGGGCGCACCGGGACCCCCGGAACCCCCCCCCCGGGACCGGCTTTGGGGAGGCGGCCGGCGGGGGGGAGCCGTGCCGGGGGCGGGCGGCGGCGCCTCCATCTTCTCCTTCTTCCCCCCTCCCTCTTTCCCTCTGTGGGGTAACGAGGGAAAAAAGGGGGCCGGCGCCGCGCCCCCCATGCGCCCCATATCCCGGTGCGAGCACCCGGTGCGCAGCGGGGGGGCTCCCGCAGCCCCAGCCGGCTCCCGGACCCCCTCGATCCGCCAGCGCCCCGTTCCCCGACCCCTTCCCTTTTATCCCATCCCCTCCTCGCCCACCGCCGAGCTTTGGGGTCCCCCTCCGGGGGGCTCCCCCGGTCCCTGCCCCGCTCACCCCTGGCTCCGCCGCCGCTCCCCGCCGGCCCGGGCCCCGCCAGGCCCCGCCCGCCCCCGCCGCCCCCGGCCCCCGGCCCCGCAGCGGAGCGGAGCGGGAGGCGGCAGGGGGGAGCCCTACGGCCGGGGCGCCCGGCAGCGACCGGCACCGGAGCCGAAAAGGGAAAGGGGTTGGGAGGCTGCCCCCCGCCGGGGGAGGTGGTCCTGGGGTCGCTTGTGGGGTTAGGGGGGTGTTTAGGGGGGATAGGGTCACCCCCCGGGGCTCTATTCCCGGTGGGGCACAGCTGCTTTTGCCCGTTGTGGGGTCGGTTCCTTGAGGTTGGGGGTGCTGTGGGGTGTGGGAGGCGCATGGGGATGGAGTATGTGGGGCAGCGTGGCCCCATAGCACCGTCCTCACATAGCACGGGAACACAGACCCCAGACCCTAAATGCAGGGCACGTGCCCAACCCGCACCCGCGGGGAGAAACGGGGCTCCACGGCCTGGATGTGGGGGATTTGGGATGGGTTACAGCATAGGGACACCCCCCTCCCCGGTCCCAGGTAGCAGAGGACAGGGCACAGGCACAGCACTCAACGTTTCTGCTTTAATAAAACCCCAAGGGTCGGACCCGGAGCCCACCGCGGGCTCCCCGCCGCAGCGGGGCCGGGCCACGTCACAGTATTTTGCCATAAAACGCCCCCAGGTCCCCCGGGGGCTGCTCCCTGAGGGTGTGATGCTGGTGATGCCCCACGAGAACGGGGGGTTTGGGGTGACCCCAAGCAGGGGCCGGACCCCGCAGAGCTGCAGGAGCCCCGCGGCACGCAGCAGGAGGCAAACCTGGACCGTGACCCCCCCGGGCATTTGGCCCCGCTTTCGCAGCAATTTAAGGACCTGCCCCGCATCCAGAGACCCTAAATTCCAGGTGCCTTCTCTCCTGCTCCCCTCACACCCCGCAGGACAACGGGGCTGCTTCACACAGGAGGACAGAACATGGGCACATGGCCCTACTGCTCCCGGTGCACCCCAAAACCGCGGTGCTCCATGGCCAGGGAAGGGAATCGCCGCGCTCAGGGCTTGCTGGAGCCCCCGGTGCTGGAACCTCCGTCCGGATCCTTCTTGGCCGAAGGCGCCTTCTCCTCCTTCACCTTCTTCAGCTTGGCCTTGCTCTTGCTGGAGGAGAAGGTGAGCGAGGCCTTGCTGAACTCCAGGGGGAAGACGCCCACGTCCCCGTCGAAGCGGTTCTTGGCCACCTGCAGGTACCGCTTCCCGGGGCCCGTCGTCAGCTTGCGGTCCTGCAGGATGAGGACGTTGTCGGCCTCCTGGCTGGCCTGCGGGGAGAAAAAAAAAACATCTCCAGGGGGTGCCGCATGGGGAAAGGGGCGCCCCCGATACCCCACCCCGTCCCGGTGAGCTGTGGGGACAGTCCCAAAGCGGCCGGGAGGAGGCACCTTGGCGGAGCCGAAGATGGAGGCGGTCTGCAGCTCCTTCTCGTCGTCCTCCTTGCGGGGGTGGATGATCAGCGTGATGTGGCACGTGTTGTCCGTGGCGAACTTGCGGAAGGCACCGATGATGAAATCCTGGGCTGCGAGCCTGCGGGGGGGGACAGCGAGGGCACGTCGGGGGCAGCCCCACGCTCCCAATTGCAGCCACCACCCCAAAACGGGGCTGTCGCGTTGGATGGGACCACAACAGGACACCAATTTGGTGTTATAAATCCCAGAGAAGTGTTACCTGTCTGCCGAGAGCTGCTCGTGCCCCATCATGAACTGCAAGTTGTCCACGACCACGTGGGTGATGTCGTACATGTAGACAGCGTGCTTCATGGTGTCGAGAACCGTCCTGCATGGGGGACACCAAAATTATTGGGGACACAGACACCGAGCCAGGCACGGCGAGATGCAGAAGCAAGCCAGAACAGCGCTGGTGACAGCAGGGACGCTGCCACGCAGCCCTGAGAGCCACAGCACGCCCTGCCCCACATGTCCCCTCACCCCGCCAGCACACAGAGAGCAAGATTTTGGGGAGAATAAAGGAACGGGGCCGTACTTGATGTTCTGCTGGCCGTGGAAGGTCATGAAGTAGAGCGGCAGCTCCTCGAAGCGGTCGGCCCACTCGTCGTACAGCTCCAACTGGTCCTCCAGGCGCCGCGCCGCAAACTGGGTCAGCATGATCTTGGCCAGGCGGATGTTGTTGATCTCGAAGCTGCCCCACAGCGTGCACACCCCCTGCGTGCACAGGTCCAGCGCGTACTCGCTGATGAACGTCGTCTTCCCGCTGCCCGTCGGGCCTGGGGGAAAGGGAGAAATGAGCTGGGGGAGAAGCTGCAACCCGTGCTGATCGCTCGGGAGGGTATTTGAAGGAAAAAAACACCTGGATACAGCCAAGAGCAACCCAAACCCGGCGTTTCCACCAGGAGCAGGCAGCACCCCACGCCTGGGTGCTCGCGCATCACCCTAGCGCCTCGTGCATCTCCCAGCTGGGATTTGGGGGCTGGCTGCGCCCTGCGCGCCCCTCACCTGTGAAGACGGTGAGCTCGCCTTTGCGGTGCCCCTTGAGGAGCTTGTTGAGCTCGGGGAAGCGCGCCCACTTGACGCCGGCCACCTGCTCGCTGTTGGCCAGCTCCCCGAAAACCTCCTCGCGCAGCTGCCTGAAGGAGACGATGGACTTGTGGCCGGCGGGCAGGGCGGCGCGCAGGATCTTGGTGAGGTTCAGCCCCCGGTTCAACGCCTCCAAGGGCCGGGGCTGGAGGTCCCCGGGGCGCACCAGGGAGCAGCGCTTGACGCTCAGCTTGCGGGCGAAGAGCTTGGCGGCCTCCCAGGAGCGCAGGTCGTCGCCCAGCCACAGCGTGACGCGCTTGAACTGCTCCAGGTAGGGCAGCAGCGCCGGGGGCAAGCAGGTAGCCCCCCGCGGCAGGGCCAGGCTGGGCACCCCGGTGGCTTGGTGCAGGGCCAGGGCGTCGAGCTCGCGCCCCGTCAGCACCACCTCGGTGTCGCGGCGCCCGATTAAAGGCAACCCGAAGAGGTTGTGGTAGGCGTCGAAGCGGGGGAACGTCTCCTCCGCGGCGCCCACCAGCTTCAGCCCCCGCAGGGCGCCGTCGCGGGGGGCGAACCAAGGGAAGACGAGCGCCCTGGCGGCGCGCAGGTAGCGCACCCCGAAACGCTTCAGGGTGGCGTCGGCCAGCTGGGCGATGCCGAACGCCGCCTTGGTGGCCCGGCTCTCCTCTTCGTCCAGCAGCTCCCCGAGCGGCAGCGCCCGCTCCCAGATGCGCCGGGCGGCCTCCCTCGCCCTCCTGCCTTCGTCTTCCTCCTCCTCCTCATCCTCCCGAGGGCTGGGAGGAGGCAGCCCACGGTGGCGCAGCTCCACGGCAGCCTGCAGGTCCTGCCAGGTGCCCTCGGCCAGCGTGGCGGTGCAGAGGAAGCCGCCGGTCGTCTTGTCGATGAAGAGCGTGAAGGGCGGCGCGGCGGGGCCGGGGGCGAAGAGGCTGGGGGCGTGCAGGCAGCTGTGGCCATCGTGGAAGGGCAGCCCCTGCTCACGGAGATACCTGCGGATCTCGGTGACCGACACGGCGGGGACAGAGGCAGCGGGCTCGGGCAGCACGGCCCTCTTGAAGCGGCGCTGCCTCATCCTCCCCACAGCCTTCTCCATCCCCACCATCATCATCATCATCACCCCCCCGCGGCTCCAAATTGCCGAGAACCCGGCGGCGGCTCTGCAGGGGCGCAGCGGCCCCGCCGCCATCTCCCCCCCCTCAGCTTCCCCCCCTCACGCCGCGCCCCTCGCGTGGAGCCCGGCGGGCGCCGCCATTTCGCGGCCCGCCTCCCTCGTTCCTCCTCCTCCTCCTCTGTTTCTCCTCCTCCTCCTCTTCCGGGGCAGCAGGAGCCGCCATGACGGCCCGGGGGGCTCCCAGCAGGTTTTTGGGGGCCGCCCTGTGCTGCGGGCTGGGGCGCTACGTGAGGCAGCTGCAGCGCCTGCAGCTCCTCTTCAGCCCCGTCGCGCCCGACGCCCGCGGGGCCAGGTAGAGCGGGGATAATCGAGGTGTTTTGGGTTTATTTGGGGTTTATTTGGGGTTTATGGTGGTGTTTGAGCGCTGAGGGTGTTGTTTTTTGGGGGTTCTGTGCCGCCCCGCAGGCAGTTCGTGGAGGAGAGGGCGGCGGAGTTCGCCCGCGGGCACCCTGAGGTGGTGCTGTACGTGCGGAACGAGGGGGGGGCGGCCCCAGTGCTGCGGGCAGAGTACTGTGAGTGGGGGGACTGGGAGCACTGGGAGGGACTGGGAGGGACTGGAGGGACTGGGGGGGAGCTGGGAGGGGAGCTGGGAGGAGGAGGAGGTTGGAGGGGGGGGGACGGGGAGGGGGGCACTGGGAGGGAGAGGGGGGACTGGGAGGGACTGGGGGGGAGAGGAGATACTGGGAGGGAACTGGGAGGAGGGGGAGACTGGATGGGGAGTACTGGGAGGGGGGGGTACTGGGAGGGAGAGGGGCAACTGGGAGGAGAGGGAGACTGGAGGGGGGATACTGGGAGGGGGGCACTGGGAGGAGAGGGCGGACTGGGGGGCCACTGGGAAGAGAAGGGTATGGGGAGGGGGGATACTGGGAGGGGAGGGGGACTGGGAAGGGAGGGGGAACTGGTTGGGGTACTGGGAGAAGAGGGGGGACTGGTGGGGGTAACTGGGAGGAGAGGGGGAACTGGAAGGGCACTGGGAGGGAGGGGGGGGACTGGGAGGAGAGGGGACACTGGAGGGAGGATACTGGGTATGGGGCACTGGGAGGGAGAGGAGGGACTGGGAGGCACTGGAAGGAGAAGGGTGAGGGGGGACTGGGAGGGGAGGGAACTGGGGGGGTACTGGGAGGAGAAGGGGAACTGGGAGGGGACTGGGAGGGGAGGGAACTGGTGGGACACTGGAAGGAGAAGGGTATGGGGAGGGGGGACACTGGGAGGGGCGGGGGAACTGGGAGGGAGGCACTGGGAGGGGAGGGGGCACTGGGGGGGCACCAGGAGGAGAAGGGGAAAATGGGGGCAGGCACCAGAGGGAGAGGGGTACAGAAGGAAGGGACACACAAGGGGGGGGCACTGGGGACCCCCCAGCCTCACCCCCCTGTACCGCAGTGAACGGGACGGTGCGGGAGGAGCTGATCGCCAACAAGAGCAGCGAGGAGATCGCCCAGCTGGCCACCAAACTGGCCAACCAGTCCGGCCTGGACATGGTGCGCATCCGCAAGCCCTTCCACACCGACAACCCCAGCATCCAGGGCCAGTGGCACCCCCTCACCAACAAGCCCCCCGCCCTCCTCCTGCGGGGTCCCCGCCTGGCACCCCCCCAATAAAAAAAAAAAAAAAAAACACCAAAAACCTCGGCCCCTGTCCCCACAGAGACACCTCCAGACTGACCATCACGTTTATTGCCCCGGGGCCGTGCCAGGGGGGAGCAGGCAGGGAGGGTGATGCCCCCTTAGGGGCGTACGGGGTGGATTTTGCCCCCCCCCCAACTCTTC
The DNA here is from genome assembly GCF_009819795.1 of Aythya fuligula. Classification (NCBI taxonomy): domain Eukaryota; kingdom Metazoa; phylum Chordata; class Aves; order Anseriformes; family Anatidae; genus Aythya; species Aythya fuligula. The sequence goes on from NC_045565.1 coordinate 24,129,658, forward strand.
AGAGGGAAGAGGCAGGAGGGGGCTGATCCCTGGGCAACGCTTGGGGGTATGGAAAAGGAATTCCCCAGCCCAGGTTTGTCCTCCAGTGTCACCTCCTCCCTGTCACTGGGACACGGAGAGAGTTGGGGCGGGATTTGGGGATTCAAGGCTGGTGGCTGCCCCTGGTAGTGCCATGAAGTGGCCCTATAGGAGGCAGGCCCTGGTGCAGGGATCCTCCTTGGTGCACAAGGGACCGCCGAGGGGACATCTTTGTGCCACGGGGGACAGGGCAGTGCCCGACACCCCCCAAACATCCATCGTGCCGCGGGGGAGGGCTGAAATGTGCCGTCTCCGGGCTGCGCGAAGACACAGGAGCGGTGCTGGTCCCTTCCCACACTGCAGGGCGAGGACAGGGACAACCCTTGGGGACAGAACAACCTCGCTGCCAGCGTCCTGCTGCCTGCCACCACGTCCCCTCTGTGCCACCAGCAGCGCCCTGCGGGGAGGGAGCAGAGTGCCATCAGGGTTAACCCCCCAGCTGTAGGGCCACCTCCCTGTGGCACCCATCCCACAACTCACCCGGCGCTACCGATCCCTCCTCGGGGTGGGCACGGGGTAGCTCTCCTCTTCCTCCTCCTCCTCCTCTTCCTCGCTGAGCATCCTGCCAGAAGAGTGAGCCCTGGGGGGAGCAGACATGGCAGCGGGCAGGGGCTGGCGGCCCCACAGCCCCCCCTGCGCCCCCCAATTCCCGCTCAGCACCCACCTGGCTGCCGGGCACCCGGGGCCAGGGCTGCCCGAGGGGGCGTCCTCACGTCTGGGATGGGGTCTCTGGCCTGGACAGACAGACGGACGGACGGACAGAAAGGCTCCCTCCCCTCCCGGCCCCGTGTCCACCTTCAGCCAGGCGCCAGCTCCTGCCTCCAGCTTGTGACCGCCGTCAGTGGGTTTTTTGTACTTAAATAAAGGTTTCAAATTTAAATAGATTCTTCTCTGGGTTTTTTTTTTTTTTTTTTTTTCCTCTCCTTTTCCGTTTTTTTTTTTTCTAGTTTTCGGACATCCCAAGTCTTTAAAAGTGAACGAAAAGCCAAAGGAACCGACGAGGCTGGGCCCGGCCCAACGCTGGCGGTCCCGGAGGTAGTTTCCACCTGAGTCTCATAACACTGCTGGCAAGGGGGGGGGGGGTGGGAGAAGGGGGCCGGAGGGGAGTTCCCCCCCTCCCCGGCCCCTACACGGAGCTCTCGTCCAGCTTCTCCACCAGCGTCGTGTGTTTCCTCTTCTCCAGGATCTTGCTGAGCTCCTCGGTGAAGGACGCGCTGCAGAGCGGCGAGGCCAGGGGCTCGTCCTGCTGCAGCAGCATGTAGCTGTTGCCGTTCATCTTGCGCAGGACGCTGGGCAGGGCGCCCACCCCGTTGCTCAGCTCCGAGGGCAGCAGCAGCGGCGGCGGCGGCGGTAGCAGCGGCGGCGGCGGCACCACCGCCGGCAGCTCCTTGACCGGCGAGGTGGCGGCCGTGGGCGCCTCGCCGGGGATGATGCGCAGGCAGCCGTCGGGGTAAGCGAGCCGCTCTTCATCCTCCTCCTCCTCCTCCTCCTCCTTGCGGCCCTTGCGGAGGCAGCTGGCCGAGACCGTCTGCAGCTCGGCGTTGGCGGCCCGCGGCTCGCCCAGGACGTACTTGCCCTTGCGCTTCTCCAGGCAGGACACGTAGAGCAGGACGATGGCCAGCACGGCGCACAGCACCACCAGCACCACGATGGTGGAGACGTAAGCCACCTTGGCGTCGCCGGCCAGCCGGGAGGCGGCGTGCGGCTCGGCGGTGGCGGCGGTGGCGGCGGCGCGGGGCAGCTCGGGCAGCACGCTGAGGCTGTAAGCGGCCAGCAGCGTCCGCAGCCCTCGCTCCTCGCCGTAGCAGCGGTACTCGCCGCCGTGCTCCGGCAGCGTGTCGGTCACCAGCAGCCCGTCCACCCCCACGCGCAGCCGCTCCTGCCCCGCGCCCGGCACCTCGCTGCCGTTCAGCAGCCACACGGCCCGCGCCAGGTTGGAGCGCTGGTCGCAGGGCAGCAGCACGTCGTCCCCACGCAGCACCGTCCGGTTCTTCCACGGCAAGGAGCCTATGGGGGTGCACGCCGCGTTGTTACGGTGTCGTGGATCCCCTCCCCGAGCCACCCGGCACCCCGTGAAGCCCCCACCCCTATGTGCGTGGACTCACTGCGCCCGGAGCCGCTCCGGCATCCCGCGTTGCCGCCCTGCACGTCCTGCACCAGCCCCGTGCTGCGGGACAAGGGGGGTCAGCACCCTGCAGCCTGCACAGCCCCGAAATTATCGGGGCGATGGGCACCCCCAGGGCTGTCCCTACCTGTCCCTGTTGGCTGTGTCACGGCAAGCCCGGCCGTCCCAGGCGCAGTAGGGGTCCCGGGCGAGGACGCAGTCGTAGCAGGAGGTGTACCTGGCGCAGGAGGCCAGGGGCACCTGCAGGACCCCGCTGGCTGCCCCCACGTACAGGCTCCTCTGGGGTGAAAAGGGCCAAGCTCGCAGCGTCACCCCACGCAGGGGGCACCCCTGCAAGCCCCCCAACCCCGTTTCCACCCCCTCACCTGCTTGCGGGAGACCACCAGGGTCTCCACGGGCTGCGGCTCCCCGAACAGCTGCACCTCCTCGATGATGTGCACGCCGGAGTCCAGCACCACGGCCTTGTGCAGCCAGCCGTCCCCTGCGGAGCCGGGCGCTCAGGGGACACCAACCCCATCCCCGCTGCTCCTCGGGGACCCGTCCCGCGTCCCGCACTCACCCGTCCCCATAAAGAGCACGTCGTAGGGGCGCCCGTCGAGGGCCCGCACGCGGTCCACGGCCAGGCGGCTGTAGGCCACGCTCCTCTTGACCAGCAGCGGCTCGCCACCCGCCGGCTGCACCTCCTCGAACATCAGCGGGTGCAGCTTGACGAAGTCCAGCACGCTGTTGGGCAGGTCCTGCGACGAGTTGAAGCCCTTCCTGCGGGAGCCGTCCGTGATGCACTGCCCGGGGAACGTAGGGGGACACAGAGAGCCATCAGCGGGTGGCTCACCCGCTTGCACCACCCCAAAAAAAACCCAAAAACTCCTCCAGCACTCACAGAGCCGGGCCGGGGCTCGGGCACGGCGCCGTCGTAGCGGGACCACTTGCGAGAGGAGTCCTGGTACTCCATGTAGGGGCCCTCGAAGGCGCGCTGCACCTCGGAGATGTTGTAGCGGCACACGGCCGACGCCTCCATCGTCCTCCTGGGCGCACAGCTCAAGTCAACCCGGGCTTTCCTTTTTTTTTTTTTTTTTTTTTCCATCCTCGTGCCCACCCGGCCCCGCTCACCACTGCGCCGAGAGGGTGAAGGCGGCGTAGAAGACGGTGCTGGCCCAGCCGCCCCCGTCCAGGCTGCAGACGCTGCGCAGCACCTCGTAGTAGGGGATGTAGCACACCAGGCGGGCCTTCATGAAGGACGTCCACTTGCGCTGCAGGATCTTCTTCCCCCCCACGTCGCTCTGAAGGGCACGCCGGGGGATGTTGCAGGCTGTTATTCTGCCCTGCCCGTGCCTCAGTTTCCCCCCCCCCCGGGGGGGGGTTAAACTCGGAGGCCCTGCAGCTGGAGGAGCGGCGCCCCGCTCCCCAGGGCCACCCTCACCTTGCAGACGCGGGCCACCCGGGCCACGCGGGCCACCTGGCTCTTGTCGAAGAAGGAGGTGGTCTCCTCGCCCGCCCGCTCCGTGAAGAAGTAGTAGATTTTGTCATCGTCCCCCACGGGGCTGTCCTTGCTCTCCCGGACCAGCACGGAGGCCACAAAGTCAGCGTCTGGGGGACGCAGGGTGGGAAGGTGGCACCCGGGGGCTCTCCAGGGTCCCTCCCTGCCTCGGTTTCCCCTTGCAGCAAAGCGCTTGGGGCAAGCACCAGTGCCACCAGTCCGAGGGGACAGGGACGGGGACAGGGACAGGGATGGGGACAGCCCTACCGTTCAGCCAGTGCAGCGGGGACTCCTCCATCTTCAGCGGCCGCTGGTGCAGGTTCCTGCGGATGTCGGGAAGGCTCCGAAATTCGTAGCGCGTGGCCGTGTACAAGCCACCATCTGCATGGGGCGGGCACCCGTCAGCACGGCCACCACTGCGCAGCGGGGACAGCCCCAAAAACCCCCCCACGTCCACGTGGAGGAGTGTCCCGTGTGGCTACGGGGCCGCTTACCCACGATGAGGCCGGTGTAGCCGCGGGAGGGGTCGTAGGGGCACTTCTCCTTGCCTTCCTCCAAGCGGGCGGGCAGCGTGAACCTGTCGGCGTCCTGCGGGACCGGGGGCAGCGTCAGCGGGACGAGCCTCCCCCCAAAAAAAAAACCCCACACGAGCGCCTGTGGGGTTTCTGCACCCCAGCAAGCCTCAGCCTGGCCAAGTGGCCGCTGCCCAGCCGGGCTGGGTCCCCCCGGGGCCGCAGCGACGTCGCTGTGTCACCACAGGAGTTATTTTCTTTGGGGTTTTGCAGTTCAAAGCGCTTCAAATAATGACGGGGCCAAGCGGCGTGGCGGCTCCGTCAGCGGCTGGGGACAAACCAGACGGGCAGCAGGGCCGTGGGAACAGCCTCGCAGTGCCACGGGCAGCTGGGGACGTGGGGACGTGCACCGTGGCCCCTCTGTCCCCCCCGGGCTGTGGGACACCCCCAGGGACACACAGCACGGCTCTGAGACCCCAAACACCAGCACATCCCACTCTTTTGTCCCCCCCCGTGTCCCCACACGTCCCCAGCACCACCCCGCTGTGGGATCAGAGTCCAGCCCCAGCGCCGGGGTGGGGACTGGCGGCGTCTGCGTGACATTGACCACGCCGCGGCGCTGCCACCCCAAAGGCACGCGCCCGGACACGGGGTCCCTGAGCCCCAAAAAGGGCCGGGAACGGGGTCGGGAGGACTCACGATGGCAGCGCAGAGCGGGTGGAAGGCGTAGGTGCCACAGGTGTAGAGGTGCGTGCTGTTGAGCCTCTGCAGGAACCGCACGTGGTTGAAGCACTCGGTCTGCAGAGAGGAGGAGGAGGACCCCGGTCACCAGCCGGTGACACCGCCACCGTGTCCCCCCCTCGCCGCCCGGTGCTGGCCCTACCTTGTTGTTTCTGCCCTTCTGCAGGCAGTCCAGCTGCTTCTCCGGGGACGCTTCCCAATGGATCTGCACGGGGAAAAGCAGACACCACCTCACAACCCCCCCTGTGGCACGGGGGAGGCTCCAAAAAGCCTCTCTCCCCGTTTGGAGGCCGCTCGGGGACGAGGGGACGGGGCCACGGGGCCGTGCTCACCGTGCGGTGCAAGCTGTCGGCCACATTGCTGGCGTTGAGGGCGAAGATGGCCCCGCGGGCCCCCACGTAGAGGATGCCCCGCTCGTCCTCCAGCAGCAGCGTGGTGTAGTTCAGGCTGTGCCCGCTGAACCGCCGCACCCCGGAGAGCTCTGCGAGAGAAAATGGGGGCGCTGGGGGCGGGGGGCACACGGCCACCACCCCGGATTTTGGGATCCGGCTTCACGGGGGAAAGTCTCGAAGCGGTTTCTCGCCGCAAAGCACTCGAAAGCGGGCTGAGCTTCCTTCCCGTTTTCCCTCCCGGCACCCAAACTGCGCCCCCCTTACCCTCAAAAGTGACCGTTGTCCTGGGGGTGGCATCCAGGTCGGTGGCGGAGCGCCGGGACGGGTAGCCCATGACCGCGGCCACCAGGAGGGCAGCCAGGACCCTCAGCGTGCCCCCGAGCATCTTCCCCGGCCCCCGGCGAGGCTGGCCCCCGGGCTGGGGGGGCCCGGCAGAGCCACTGCTGGGGACGGGCTCCCCGGGACCCTCCTGAAACGCAGAGAGGGGGTCGGGGGTGCTGCCAGCCATGGGGATTTGGGGACTTTCAGCCCCAGAGGCGTGCACGGGGGGTGAAGGCGCAGTGAGGGGGAGTGGCGGAGGATGCCACGGTCCCGTGGTCGGGGAGGCAAGCGCGTCACGAGACCGCACGTCTCTCCGCAGCAGGTGCAGGAGCAGAAGTGCCCCAAAAGCCCCCAGCAGCACCTGGCCGGCAGCCACCACGTGGGGACCGTCCCCGAGCTGTCCCCAGGCAGCTGGTGCGCCCCAAACGCCAAAGGGCTCTGCCCCTTCCCCAGATCCCTGAGCCCTGGGGTCCCCGCAGGAGAGAGGAGCTGGCAGGAAGGAAAGAAAACCCAAAAACATGGAAATTTGGCCTGAAACTGCTCAGGACAAAGGGCCGGGGAAGGATGCTCCAGGCACGTGCAGCGCAGGGCAGGGGAGAAGTGATCCGGAGCCATTTGGCTCCTCCACCAGGTCTTTCCAAACGAGGAGGTTGTTTTCCCCCCCAATGTTTTTCCACTACATTTCAGCTTCCCTTTCATCAAAAGCTGCCTTGAAGCTCAGCATCTGCCTCCGCTCCCAGCCAGGAAGCAAAAAGCAAAAAAAAAAAAAAAAAAACCCGGCCAAAAAGGCTGCCGCTCCCCCCAAACCCCACCTCAGCCGGCCCCGGGCAGGAGGTGTGAAACCAGAGCGGGGAGATAGCGAGGCGGGCGGCACGGCCCCGGGGAAACAAAACTGCAAGCGGGCTGGAGTGGGGCCGGGCAGGAGGATGGGGAGACGTGGGGAGGGAGCACGGGGCTGGGGATCCCCTAAAACAGCCATCAAGGTGCAGCACCTCCGTCCTCCTGGCCGGGAAGCGAGCCCGGAGAAAGGGGCACCCCGTTTCCTAAAAGGGACCCCCGGCACCCCGCAGCTGCCTGGGGGCCTCGGGGGTGCCGAGGAGGACAGAGCCCGTGGGGTGTCTCCGACGGGGAGACCTCCCCGCAAAGCAGCCGGCACTAATCTGTTTGCTTAGGGTTTCCTTCTACACACACCAAAAATACCTGGCCCTCTAGCAAAGCTGTTCAAACACGCTCGGCTGCAGACGGTTTCCCTAAAGCAAATACCTCGCCGGCCGGGCTTCAGACAGAGGGGAGGGCAAAGCAAAACAAGGCAGGAACCAGAAGGGCCCGGGAGGAGCACGGTCCCGGTCCCAAATCCTTCTGGGGGTGGCCCCGACCCCTCGGTGTCACCCCAGAGCTGGCTGGGGGGCTTCAGCCCTACACCGCGACCAAAAGCAGCGCGGCCATACAGACCAGACCACGTCTCCTGCCCCCAAACGAGCCCTGACCTTTGCTGGGTGCCCCCTCCCCGGCGTCCTGCCCCCGCTCACGCAGCGCCCGTGGACTTTACCCCGCGCCAGCGCCGCCAGGGCTCGAGGCAGGGCCGGGGCGCACGCGGCTGTTCCAGCCCAGCGGCTGCGCCCATGTGCAAAGGCTCCTTCGGCCCCGCTCCGCTCTTAACTTTGTCCCGAAGGAAACGAATCGCTGCGCTCCGAGGGCTGGTTAATGTTTTACTCCCAGGGAAGGGCTGTTTCCAGATGTTCTTTTTTTTTTTTATTTGTTTTAGTGTGCGAGGTTTTTTTTTTTTTAACACCTGAGGATGGGGGAAGGAGCAGGAGAGCTGAGAGCATCCCTGGTGCTTCTTGGATCACCGCGCCAGGCTCACCCGGCACCGCTGCTCCCCAAAAAGCAAATCCCAAGCTCAGGCTCCGTGCCAGGGGCAGAGAGCTCAGGGCCACGGGACGCACGCGGCTTTCCCGTCAGAAAAGGGGAAAAGGCAGAAGGAGGAATGCCACGGAGAGATTTCTCCACGGGAGGGAGACAAAAGGGAGAGAGGAGGCGGCGGCGGCTCTGCCAAAACCTGGGATTTGAGGAGAAAACCACCCGGCACCCTTAGGATGCTCCGGTGCTGGAGGCCGGGCACCAGCTGCGCTCCCCGTGCCTGGCACGAGGACAACGCGGGCAGGGGGACCCCAAAAACGCCCCCAGCTGCCGGGCGGTGCTGAAGGAAGAGCAGGGTGTCACCGGCAGCCAGCCCCGGTCAGGTCGGACTGGGTTTACTGGGTCACAACTGGAGAGTGGCTGGGGCAGCCTCCGCTCTGCGCAGCACACCCAGACGAGCCGGCCCGGTCCTCGGCTCCTTAAAATGCCCACATCGAGCAGCAACACGGGCACGTGGGGAGCTTTGGGGTCTGCCCGAGGAGCGGGACGAGGCAGGGAGCTCCCCCAACATCCCAAATCCGCGCTCTGTGGGGCAGCAAACTCCTCGGAGCCCTGCAGCTGCGGGAATGGGGACGGGCGAGGGGAGCCCGGCAGAAGCGAGGAGCCGCGAGCGCGTCCCCGGTTGGAGAGAGGCTGCGAAATCCTGCGAGATCCCGCGGCGCCCGGCGAGGGCAGCTGGGATGAGGGTTGCCGGGCAACTTTAATTCGGCTTTTTCCCAACTTGCAGGCTGGAAAGCAGCCGCGGGGTCCAGCACCGGCTCCTCCCGGCACCGTCCCCAAACGCCAGCCCCAGCGGCTGCGTCCCGGGGCCGGAGGGGAGCCGCAGGACAGAAATTTCCCAACCGGCCGGGGTTTTGCCAACAGCAGCAAGCAAAATGCCAACTTGCCAAAAGTCCTCCGGGAAAACGGGCTCTGTGATGCGTTTGGGTGCCGGTGGCTCGTGAGCTGGTGCTCCTTCCCCCAAATTAGGGATTCGGGCGCTGCAGAGGGGAAGGAGAGCGAACGCAGCGAGCCCCCCAGCCAGCACGTCACCCCACATCCCCACGGCGTCTGCACGGAGACACCGCAGGAGCCGAAGGGACAGAGAAGTGAAACAAAACCTGAAGGGAGCCGAGACACCGCCGGGACGCCGCGGCCGGGCGCTGACTTCCCCCTGCTGCCAGCCCTGCCCTGTACGGGACGGGGATGCGGGGTGTGGAGCCTCGGCACGGGACCTGGGGGATGCTGCAGGGATGCTCTGCAGGGAACGAGGGGGAAAAGCAGCCGTGGGGTGAACGAAGCCAGCCCCGATCCCACCTCCGGCACCCTCTGCATCGCCCCGCACCACCCCGGGGAAGCGCTGGGAGGAAGAGGCAGACGCAGCGCTGGGAACGTCGCCACCAAAAATCAACAGTTATTTTTCTGTGCCATTTTTTTTTTTTTTTTTTTTCCTCGCTGTGGCAGGCCGGGACGGCACGGCTGGACGGACAGACAGACGGACGGACAGCCCTACACGCCACAGCAGAGGTTCCCAGCGAGGGGGCGTGCGGCGCCTCGCTCACACGCCGCAGCTCGTCGCAAGGGGCTGGCTGGCTGCGAGCTGCAGCTCAGCCTTACAAGGCTCTGCGGCCGAGGCGCGTTGCTGCCACGGCACAACGAGCGGGATCGTTTCAGAATTCGACTCCCAGGAACAATTAAAAAAAAAAAAAAAAAATGAAAGAAAACAACCCAAAGCCCCAGCCTTAAATTTAAAGGGACGCTGCAGAGCCCGCTGCTGCCGGCGTAGCCTCGCTCGGGTTTTTGGGTGAATTCGGGGCCGTTTTCATCCCCGTGGACGCTTTGTTTCGTCTGGCTGGGCTCGTACAATGCGGGGCAGTGAATTTGCGCGGGGGTTTGCTCAGAGCTGCTTTGCCTTCCACTTTCTTCTCAGGTTTCAGAGCCGCGTGCTGCCCACGGCGCCGTTCCCACGGAGGTGCCCGGCACGGCGAGGGGGCTCCCGGCCCGCGGGCTTTTGGGGCACATCAGAGGCTGCGGGGGCAGCTGGAGCCCGACCAAGCCGGCCTCGCCCCAGTTCAAGGCTTCTGACCGCAAGCCCGGCCCTCTCCCGTTTTATTTATCCCAAAGATAAACTGTTTTTTTCTTCTCCTCTTCCCGAACGGCCAGCAAAACCAGATGACAGCAGCGTTTTTGTCGGTCCCGGCTTAACCCGACCTCATCTTGTTTGCTTGGGTTGCCCTCCGAGGAAGCTTCGGTTTCGGGGTCAGAGCGGAGCCCACGGCCTTTTTAACCCCGGGTCCAAAGCCCGCACACTCGGAGCCCTGAGCTTTTTCCCTCGGCCTTTCCCGGAGTGGTTTGCGTGCAGCCAGCCCCGGCGGGGATTTGCATGGGCTCGGCAGCAGGAAGAGGGGAGAGACTCCCAGTCCCAGCACGATTTGGGACAGCCTCATCCTCCAAGCATCAGCCTTTAAGACCCCAAAACCCTCCTCCTGCTGCCCCCCAGCTGGTTCAACCCATCCAGGAAACATCCCAAAGCACCAGGACCCCTGGGGACCCCCCAGCAGAGCCCCACAACCTCTCACCCCCCCCCAGCTCCCCAGCAAACCCCGTCACGACGCCGTGCCGAGCCCCGGGGGGGGGTTGGAAATCCCCAGCCCCCCGGGTGCCGGCCGTGCACGCTGCCACGGGCAGCCCCGCCGAGCACACCTGGCTGCTCTCGGCCCGAATTCGCTGCCAGCTTTTGCCCAAAAAACCTCCCGGCTCCGGCATTCCTGGCGGGGAAAGCAGGGAAAGGTTCACGTGGATGTTGGTTGGGAAAAAAAAAAAAAAAAAGGGGGGGGGAAAGAAAAAGCCTGACGCCACAAAGCCCTGGCTTGCAGGAACCGAAAGGGTTGCGTCGGGTTTGTCGGGTTTCATTTTCCTTGTTGCTTTGCTTTTTTTTTTTTTTTTTTTTTCCCCTCGGGTTGCAACACAAACCCCAAAGCCAAGATAGAGATCACGGCAGCGGGGGGCAGCTCTCCACCCCGCAGCCCTCCGGGCACCTCCGGCCCGGCCAAGGCCACGTCCCAGGGGGGACCAAAAAGGGGGACGGGGTCCGTGTAGGGGCTGAGCACGGGGAGCACGGCCAGATCCTACCCAGCCGGAGAGGGGAGAAGCAGCAGGAGCCCACGGCGGCAGCACAAGTAGCACAAACCCCGGCAGCGCTGTTATTAATAATTTCCCAGCCTCTGGGGGGAATCTGCGCTCCTCATCCATTTTGGGCAGCCTCTTTGTCTCCCCGGAGGATTTTTCTTGGCACCACCAGAGCCCTCTCACGGTGTGTGTGTCCCCCCCCCATTTCCCAAATCGAGCCCCGCGATGTCAAGGCCGTGTGCGTGCCGCCAGACAGAGCCCAGACCCCGATCCCGGCTGCACGGCGGGTCCCTCCTGCCCCCAGCCCTGCACAGCCCCGACCCCACAGCCCCCCACAGCCCCCCGCAGCCCCCCGCAGGGTTGCATGGCTCCGCTGGGGCCCCCGATAGCTCCGGGCTCCCCCCAGCACAGCTGTGACCCCAAGCTTGCAGCCGTGGGGGGCTGCACCAAACCCCCCCCAGCTGGAGCCCTGCCTGCTGCAGTCACCTCACCCCTTGTTGCCCCTACCCAGGTCCCCCAGCCCCCAAAACTGTCCCTAAAACTGTCCCCAAAGCCGGGCACCAGCGCCTACACCACCCCCACGCATCCCTCCCCCCTTTCAGCCCTCGCCTCCCCGAACCCCCACCTGCACCACAACCCCCCCCATATTCTCCCCTCTCCCCATGGCTCTTCTCCAGCTCCCCCCACCCCCACCCCCTCTATGGGGCGCCCCACATCCCCCCAAACCCTCCCCTCCCTCCTCCAAACAGCTCCCAGCCCCCTCCTCCTCCCTCACCACCCTACCCACGGGCGCAACCCCCAGCCCTCCCGCTGCCGGCCGGGCCCCCACCCCCCCAAAAAATCCTCACCCCTACACGCTCCCCACATGCGGGCCAACCCGACCTTGCCCCTTTTTCACTCGCCTGCGGCTCGGCGCGGCTCCTCTCGGCTCCTTTCGGCTCGGGGCGAGCCGCCCGGCGCAGGTCGCTGCGCGCAGCCCCGCCGTGGGCCGTGCCGAGCCGCCCCGCGCCGCCCTCTGCCGGCTGCGCGCAGCCCCGCCGGTACCGGGCCGGGTTTGTGTGGGGTTGGGAGCGACACCGGGGCTCTGCCCCCCTCTAAAAACCCCAATTGAGAGGCCCCGGGACCGTCCCTGCTTCGTGGCACCCCCCCCTCCTCGAGGTTGCCGTATCTGGGCAGCGCGCCCGGCGTGGCGCGGAGAGGGGCAAAGTCTCCCAAAGCGTGCACCCAGGGGGGGACGTGGCCTTAGGGGCGGCGGAGAGGGGGGTTTGGGGATGGGGGTGGCCCCACCGTGGGCTTGGGTTTGGGTTTTGGGGGATTGGGGGTTCGCCGGAGGGGTGCTGAGCCCTTTGGGGTGTCCTGGTGGTGTGGGTGCGTGGCACGGTGCCACCTTGTGCCATGCCACGCTCACCGTGTCCCGTGTCACACCGTGCGTCCCCCTACAGCCTGTGGTCACCCAGCAGGAGCTCTTTTTGGGGCTGGGTAACCCCAAAGAGGCCCCACACGGAGCCTTGGTGTCCTGGGTGGCTTCTGCAGCTCCTCCCGTGGCTGCGCCGTGTTTGCCAAGCCGTACAGCACCTGGTGCCGGCACGCTGCCAGCGGGCACCGCGTGGCCCCTCCTCTCCACGCCAACCCCATAGGAAAGGGGGTAAAGAGGCCGTGTGTCCCCCCTGTCCCTTACCCCTGCGCCCCACAGCCGGGCTGGGTGCCAGGTGGGAGGTGCTGGAGAGCGATTTTTGGAGGATGGCTGCGGGATGAGGGTCAGCCCGCATGGAAACTGCTCCTCACCACCTGGACGTGGGAAATCTGGGGGGGGCAGAGCCAAAATAAAACCTCCGGGGGCTCCTGCGGGCACGGTGCCTGCCCCCATGGCCCTTTTTTTTCCAGCACAAACTCTCAACCTGCACTCCTGGGGCCCTACGAGCAGAGGGGAGACCCTAATCACCTCCTCGTGTGCTGTTGGCCTCCCTCCCGCCCCGCCTGCACGCTCGGGCAGCTAATTGCCATTTCCTCCCGTCCCTGAGCAAAACCCGAGCGGCTCCACGCCTCGCCTCCCACCCCACAGAAATCCGTGGGCTGCGCTCTCCCCGACCTCCCGTGGGAAGCGAGCAGGGCCCTGCTTTTTAGGGATCTCAGCAGGGTGAACACCGGAGGCTTTCCCCAAAAAAAAGGCACCCCAAAAAAAGGCACAGAGGGGACGCTGCCTGCGTGCCTGCTGTCCTGGGAGAGGGCAGGCAGGTCTGGCCCGTCCCATCTCATCCCATCCCGTCCCGTCCCGTCCCGCAGCAGGGCTCCTTGCCCACCCACGTGGCTACAAGCCCAATTTGGGGTTGCGCTAGCTCCCAGCCTCGCAGCGGGGTAATTAGTGCATGAGCAAGGCGCGAGCTGAGCCCGGCGCGCTGCGTAGTTACAGGCCCGAGCTTGCGAGGCTTTAATTAATTAACGCGACTCATCGGCAGCTGGAAGGAGATCTATTTCCAGAGCCCTCCGCTCGCTCTGCTGCCCCCGTGAGATCCTCCGAAGGAATTTAGGGCCCCGCTGGCGCCCTTTGCCTTCTTCTCACGGCTTCCCGGGGGCCTCGGCGGGGTCCCAGCAGCCGGGAGCCGAAGCCAGCCCGGCCCCGTGGGGCAGCAGAGGAGCCGCCGTGGTGCCCTGCCCAGCCTGGCTGCTCGTTAATTGGGCTTTGCTCTCGTTCCCAAAACCGGGCTGGTTCCCACTGTGCCTCCTCACAGCCCGCTTCACCCCTCTGATGCCCAGCCAGCACCACCAAACCCCAAATTCCACCCACATCCCCACCCCCCAGGTGACCGGTACCTCTAAGACAGCCCCGGCACCCCGATGCCTTGCAGCTGGGCTCTCCCCATCACACGCACGGAGCCCCAAATTCACCTCCTTTGGCCCAAAACCTCACCCTCGCCCCGAGCGGGAGCAGAAGACACAACCCCCAGCCCGGGGATTTGGCTGGCTGCCTCCTGAGTTACAAAACCTCCTCGCTCGGGGATTTATGAAACCCGCAAAGCCCCGCGCTCCAACCACGCCAGCACGCCCCGTGCCTGCTGCCTCCCGGCCCCTTGATTTTGGGGTTTCCTCTCCCTCTTTGCCCCCATCCCTCCAGCAGCTCTCGGGACTTCCCAGCCCGGCTTTTCTGCACAAAGCCATGGATGATCCCTGCCAAAATGCCCCGCGTGGGCCCTGGGGTAAATGCCCCAGGGGGCACAGGGCACAAGGATCCTCTTCCCTTGGAGCAAACTTTCCCAAACCCCTCTTCCTTCTGCGGGCTGGGAGCCAGCGAGGAAAATTACAATTGCTGAGGGATTTGTCTGAGAAAGCTGCGACGTGCCAGGAGGCAGCGGCACGGCCCCTGCTGCCTCAGCGCCAGCTCAGGGCTGGGTTTCTTGTAGGGCCGGGACTTTTCTCTCCCCCGAGCCCGGCTAACCCCATCCGCACTGCGAGGGAAGGGTGGCACAGTAAATAACCCACCAGCAGCCGAAGCCGAGCTCGTCCATCACTCTCAGGGCTTCCCTTCGTCTCTGACACTTTGAGAGGGGCAAGGGGGCAGGGGAAGGCAAGGAGCTTCCAAAATTTATCAGCGTGGGTTTAAAAATACAGCCCCGAGCAGCGCCACGCCTGCCTCTGCAGGAGGGATCTGGGAGACCTGCGTGGCAAACGGTGTCCCTGGAGGGATGGCCCGGCCAGGCACAGAGAGGATTTTGGATTTTCTCTCAGAAATCCAATGATAAAGCCGAGGGGACGTCAGGAAGAAGCACGGTGATGGCTGAGTCCTTGGCCTTCACAGCCAGACTCTGCCCCAGCAGGGTGCCGGGGAACGAGCGGCTGAAAAACGCTGCCCCATCCCGACAAGCATTTAAAACCAATTTAGGCTGAGTGACAACGATGCTCAAAGCAAGAATTTCTCTGCTGAGACAAAAATGAGCTATTTCGGTCTCGCCTTCGCTTGTAGTTTTCCTTTAAAGTCGGGAGGGCTGGCAAATAAATGCTGAGCAGGCACGGCCCCGAGCTCCCACCCTGCGTTGGGGAGATGCTGAGCGCGCAGCAGGACGCTCCCCAGGGCCACCGCCGCATCCCCGCGCCGTGCAGCAGCGCCGAGGGCGATGGTTTTGCCATGGAAACATCTCCCTCCTAACAACACAGCCATCAGCACGCGTCCCAAAAGCAGCCCGGCTTTCATTCCGTGCTGATTTTTGCTTCCAGCCGAGGAGCGCTGCAGCCTCCCCCTCCCCCTGCTTTCGTTTTTATTTTTAAAGTTGGGGGTTAACCCATCAAAAGCACAGCATGGGCCCGAGGCTCCTCTCACGTCACCTCGTGGGCTCTTTAGACACGGGTGATGTTTCAAACACCCCGTGTTAAATGTTAGAGGTGGAAGATGCACCTCCCCAGCCTGGCTCTGCAGCTCAAAACCAGCGAAATTTCTCCGCAGCCTTCGCTAATTGATTTGTTTCTGACTGCTACCTCCGCCCAGGACTGTCCGACCAAGTTAATGTATTCCAAAGCTGGATTATTATTATTTTTTTTTTCCCCTTACGTAACCAGATTTTGGGAAGTTGCACTGAGACGCCTCCCAAACAGTTTTTTGTCCCGGGGTGTTTTCAGAGCGGGCAGCACTCAGGGCGCATCTCCTGTTACGTGACGGGGCAAACGGGGCACGCGGGAGTCAGCCGAATTCCTTTGATTCATGTCCCTGCGTATCCGCACAGCTCATTTACCTTTATAAACAAAACAAAAAGGCAGAGAGGAGAAGAGGAGGGAGCTGTTAAGCAGGACGGTGGCAAAGCCAGCAGGGCGCACGCCGGAGGGCCGGCTTAATGAGCTCCACGTTCCCTCCCCGGCTGGCTGGAGCCAGCGCCGCTGTCCCAGCAGGGCTGACGCTGTCCCCACAGGCACCCCGCAGCCCTGGCTGCTGCCACCAGCCCCAAACGGGACGCTGGGGGGGGGCTGTGGGGCTCCAGCCCCCGGTGCCACCATCCCCACTGCTGTGCGAGGAGCATGCGGGGTCCCCCTCCTACCTGGCCATGGCTTCTCTTCAGGGAAGGCACGAAATATGAAGGCACAAAACAGGAAAGCATCGATTTTGCACCGCAAGCCGAAGCTGATTCATGTGCCCCCCCTGCCTGCAATGTCCCCAGCGCCTCCCCTGCAAGGACACTGCCACGCGAGGTGCCCGTCACCGCCGTTTATTCCCGTCCTTTCTGACCCACAGGGTAAGAAGCAGATCGGGGCGCTGCGGGCGCGGAACGAGCGGCTTTGTAGGTCCCATCGGGGCGTAAAAGCCCCATTAGGAACCAGAGCACGACGCGTGAATAATGCTCCCTTTCTTCCAGCACGCACCTCAACGCCCTTTAAATAAAGGTAAATGGTTATTTAGGGACCGGGCACGGATGACACATCTGCTGGGGAGCACGGCCCTACAACGGGGCTGGAGCAGTGAGTGTGCTCACCGCAGCGCCGATAGGATTAGGGATTGCCCAAGGGATCCCGGGCAGAAGAACAGCGGGGAGATGGCTGCAAATCCTACACGTGTGCATTTACGTGCTGCTCGCTAGCCGGGAGCCGCAGAGGAGCCGTCCCTCTCCTGCCACAGAGGGGCAGGAAGGATTTGGAAGGGCCCTTCAGGAGCCAAGCGGCTCGTTTCTGGAAAGCAGCGAGCAGCCCAGCCTTGGCAGCCTTCCTTAAATCCTTTCAGCAAATAACTGCAGCGACTGCCAAAAGTTGCCTGATAACGCAAAGGCAGGGAGGGACAGCGAGCCCTCCTCTCCCAGGCCCGCTGAGCTCCCTTTTGTCTTTGCAAGCACAAAAGCCACGCTCCGGGCTGGAGCAGGGCGAGGTTGCCCCCAAGAGGCAAATCCGACACAGCAAGCACGGAGGGAAAAACCCCGAGTTCTGCCCCAAAGATAGCGCCTTGCCCTTATTCTTCCTGCTCCGCTAGCTGCCAACAGCTACTGGATGGGGTGGGAGGGGAGGAGGCGGCTTTTGGTGGGTGGCTGCTTGGCTTTACCACGTCCTGCTGGAGATCCTGAACCATACGATGTTTCTCCAAGTCTTTCTTGCAATGTCATTAGGGACCCAAACAAAAAAAAAAAAAAAAAGGACACTGGGTTTTCCTCAGCCACGTGAGAACTGGTCACACAGACCTCCCGAGGGCTGGCGTGTGACAGCTCTGACAGTGACATCTCTCAGGAGCAGGAGAGAGACAATCGGGAACGTGACACTTTGGGAACTGAGACGGGGTGACACAAAACCCCTCGCTTCACCCCCAATGTAAAAAAAAAAAACAAAGGCCCAGCGCATTCGGACCAGAGCCCCAGGGCCTTGGGGGTGCAGGAAGAGGACAGGCACGTGGGGATGCCTCCTGGCACCGTCCCGCTCCCTCCAGGGATCTGCATCTTGAAGCTTTCTCAGCCAGAGATGGCTGCTTTTTTTGTAGCCTCTGATGGGTTTTTCTGCCACGAAACACTTTTTGAACATCTTGGCTTTCAGCATCCCGAGGCAGGAAGATTCCCAGCTCCGTCTCCTTCGGTTTGCTTTGAGCCTTCACGCTAATAAAAGCTCTACAGAGGCTGAAGTCAAATTACAGAGCAGCATTGAATAACTCCTCTCTCTGCCCTTTTTTTTAGGCCGTGTGATTGTAGAGCTCCCATCTCACCTCCCAGCAGCACCACTATTACCCACGGCCGAGCTGAGCAGACGCAGAGCACGGCGCCTTGCTTTATCCCCACCCTAGGAGCACACACGTACGCAGGCTCCCACCCGAAGGGCTAAGCCTAGAGGCTGATACACCCCGGCGAGGGCTGGGGCCACTCTCCGAGATCCCACAGCCAGCAGAGACGCGCCCCAGGTACTCACTGCGGGCTCCTCGCAGTCCTCCTGTGGCACGGCCCCGTTGGGCACGGCCCCACATCCCCGAGGAGCTCACCGCCGGCTCCGAACCACGGGTGGCATCTCCAGCACGGCTGCTCCTGCCAGGCTGACACAGCTCCTCGGCGAGCAGCAGCTGCGTAGCGCTGGGAAAAGAAAAATACAGAATGAGGGCAAGGGGAAAAAAAAAAATAAAAGTGGGCTAATAAGAAGAGAAAGTCAGCCGGAATGAAAAACGCGCTGCGCGAACTGCGCCGTGACGGTGCTGGAGCACAGATGCTGGAGAAATAGGTTAGCACACGGGGGAGGGAGGAGGCTCCCCCATAAATGTGGAAGGGAACTGATACGCAGCGCAGCTCCTACGTGGTCTCACCTGCAGCCAGGGGACACAGATTCGGTTTCAGCACGCAGATCAGTGTCTACGAGCCTGACTGGTGCTGTCTGAAGAGCCCGCAGCTGCCCTGCGTGATTTCCATCGCCTCTACGAAAGCCTGCAGGGTGAATAAAGCACAGAACATCCTGCCTAGCCATCCTCCTCGACCCAGCGCCGAGCCTGAAAGCTTGCAGCTCGAATTTTGATTCCAACAGCAGCCTGGTGGTCAGCCTGCGGAAGAAACGGACCTCCTGCTACTGCCCGAGCTGCAAGAGCCAGGACTTTCATCTCCAAGCAGGCTTTGAGAAAACAGAGCCAGAGACAGGTAGCCAAGCCCTGGAGCCTCTGAGCCAAGCCCCAATTCCCAGCACTTGCCACCCTGGGGAAGGGCAGTGGCCTTTCAACATCTCCAGGGCTGGTGGCAAAGCCTGAGACACCCCAATATCAGCCAAAGGAACACTTCCAGTTGTTCCATTTCCCTCCCCGTTACCGCCCCACATGGAACTGGGGGAGGCAGGGATGCTGGAGGAGACAAAATGTTACTCAGCAGGCTGAGAGAGGGGAGACAAAGAACTACAAGGCATCCAAAAGCTGCTTAAAAGCCACGTGGAAACGCATCTCCGCAGGCAGCACTTCCACCCAGCAAGCATGGGGCCTGGCTTTCAGCACCCGGACCGAAATATCAGGGCAGGAAGATGGGAATGTTTTTCCTCTCTCACCACCCGGCGCTACTTTCGATACCCGATAACACGCTCCCTTTCAACTTCCTCGCTGCCGGGATGAAGAAATGCTGGCTGAAAGCAGCAGGCAGACAAAACTAAAAGCACCTCGGTGAGGACAAGCCCTTCGAGGAATCGACTTTCTCTGGGAGCCTTCCCATCAGCAGCCCACGCCGCTCCCCAGCACTGAAAGGCCTTTTCAACACGAGATAAGGAGGGGCCCCCATCAGTTAAGCTGGCAAAACATCCACAAGGCAAGACACCGAGATATTTCACAGCCTGGGGGGTGAAAAAATCACAACGTGAACGTCATTAAGAGCGTCATTAAGAGCACGCAGATAATGTAAACCACCAGGAGCGGGCTAAATCCATCAGCATGACCTCTCCAAGCAGCTCCTCACCCCCAATGTGTTCAACGAGGGCAGCGTACGCCCCTGCCAGCCCCTCAAAGCACAGAGCTTGGCTGTGCTCAGGAAGCTAACACCACAGCATCCATCCCTTATTATTAAAAATAAATAAATCCACATTAAAACGCCACCTCTGTAATCCTACCAGGTAGCAGCCCCTCCAGCTGCTCTGCCAGTAAGAGCAGCGTGCTTATTCCACAGGCGGCTGCTTTTCCCAAAGCTGTCCTCGGATTTGGGGACTTCAGAGAGTTCCTGCAGCCGCTGCATCAATGAAGCAGCCGCGTGCTACTGACCTTCAGCCAGACCTGCCTGCGAGTCATTAATCACTTGTGAAATCCCCATCCATTACCGAGTTCCACAACACAACGGTGAGAACGTGAAACGTGCTGGCCGGTTTCTCCAACTCAGAAGCAAACTTTAAGCCACGCAGAGGCTTGTCAGAAGGAAAAAAAATAAAAAAGAAAAGCCACAAATGTATATTTTATAGGCAGCCTTTAATTTTTTGTCTGTGATTACTGCAATAAAGTGCATCTAATTGTCCGTGAAATGAGATAACATGGTTCTTAATACAACCAACGTAATATCAAGATAAACCTCAGTGCAAAAACGCTTATCTGAAGACAACCAAAGCAGTTAAGACATTTACTGTGCAAACAGCCTTTTTCAATGCGTGTAGCTTCTGGCTGGGGGCCAGTAAATGAGTCAGCAAAACACAAAACAGCAGCAGGTTTGCTATTTCACTGCTGGTCCTGAAGCAGTACTCAGCTCGGCAGTCCCTTTTAAGACTCTGCAGCGATGCTTTGGGATCATCTCTGTAGGGACACCGGTGAGCTCCAACTCAGCCAACGTCTAGACTCCAGCAACTGGGGGATTATTACTCAGCTACAAAACAGATGGAAGCAAGTCCAGACAAAAGGGGGATGGGGGGAGAGAGGAGAAATGCCAGATTGTATACACAGACATTAAGCATGAAAACACAGAACTGGCTGAGCTGAGAACTACTTCAGGACTTTCTCCATTTATAGTAAGCTCATCAGCTGCGAACCTCTGAACTACAGCGTCTGCAGCAAGACCAAAATAGGACCTGCAGCCATTTTTTTGTGAAACACAGTTGATGCATACCCATTTTGTGCAGAGATGTTTAATTAGAAAACCACGTCTGGTTTTATTTTCCATGGGTCTATTAAATAGAAGTATGTATCAAAGTGGTTACTTTGTATGGGAAAAAAAAAAAAGCACAGCAGTTTCAATGTGTTCTGAACTGCAATACAAAAGAGGTGCCAATCTAGACCCCAACCCTTTCCTTCTTCAAAATATACAGGACTGCAAAGTCAACTTTACATGGTAAGAAAAATATATACACATTACATACAGGAAACATATTCTGTACTTTTTAAAACTTTATACAACATTAGTGAGAAAAAAATATAAACGTTAATAAAATCACATACAATATATTCAACCTAGTAAGCAAATGCTACCAGAGGGAAGGCTGACACACCACGAAAGATGAGCAGAGCAAAGGGTGGCACTGCCATACCTGTTTACCACCACACCATTTTTTTTAAGCCTGAAACAGTTCCATTGTCAAGGATACCCTTTGAGGTAGACTCATCCAATTTAATCATGGTGAGATTAAAAAAGGAATTTTTCTTCTCCCCTGAATAATGTCATACACGTAACTCTTGCTGTTAAGGTAAGTTGATTATTCTGTAAAGGGTACAGCTGCACAGACTCAGGCTAACTCACTAACATTTGAAAGACAAAACACTGAATATGATTTGCAAATAAAATACCTTCCCTCTGAGTTGAGTCCAATCTAGAGCAGTTCTTTAACATGTAACATACTTAAATTTCATTTTTTTTTGTTTGAATTTGATCCTTTTTTTAACATTTTTGTGAAGTCATAGCAAGTCTATCATACAAGACAGGGTAATCTATAAAAATTGAAAAGGAAACAGTATTATAAAATGTACACGTAGTTATTAAAAATTACAGTTAAGAGACTCCCACTCAGTGCTTTTACCCAATACATTAAATTTCTGTTCATATACACATACATCCCCCCGCCCCCCAAACACAACAGCGTAAGATTTAAATGATGGCATTTACACAAAGCACAAAAGGAGATTACCTCTTGGGCTGATTATTTCACAAAGTTTGGGGAGCTCTGAACACACGCTGTGTACGCTGCAAGACTTTGCACAAAGGAATTCAGACCTCATACAGCTTTCAGAGTTATTTCTACTTGCATGGGCCAAAAGCTCATCTCCTCAAATTTCCACTGACTTGACATTTCAGAAATAGTTATTCTCTCTGTTTAGATAAAGCACCGAAGCCAGATAACAAATATAAGTTTGTTTCTTAAAGAGGAATATTTCTTAAAGAGGAATACAACAATACTACTTGAGTATTAAGATTTCATTTACAATATGGTCTTAGAGAATCACTTTCTGTGCAGTCACATACACTGCGTACATAAATTGATGCCTGAGGACGTTAAAATGAACGCATCACTGTAAGAACAAATTTGATTCTCTTATTTGATAAAAGACAACCGCAGAGCAAAGAAGTGTCCACAAGTTGTTTGGGTACAGCCCCTCTTCAGCTGTCTCCACCCTCAAGCGAAGGAGATGGTCACTTGTTCACATGTGACTGCTGTATTTGTGTTATTTAGAGAAACCAGCTGGTCTTACCAATTCTTGCTTTGCAGATTAACACGTGCAGGTGACTCTGTTATTTGGCTCGTAGTGAAACTGAGCTTCCTCACCTGCCCACAACAGGGGAGGTCTAATACTGTTTCTCAACTCACATTCCACATCACAGGACAGTTTTTTCCTAGACACCCTAAAGCAACGCTTACAGGTGTGTGCTGGCAAGAAAACTGATGCATACTGTTTTCAAAAACATCTTGTGATTAGCAATGGAAATGAGAAACTTCCCTCAGTTTTCAAGATAAAATACGCCTGGACAATCAGACAGGGCTATAGAAATAGCTACTTTTACAGTTTATCCACTTCATTTTTTTCTGAAGTACCGTATTTGTAAAAACAATGATCATCATATTGAATCATTGTGTTTTTAATGTTGGCCTGAATCAAGCCCAAGTTGTAATTCAGAGGACTGATTCCTTGTGTTCCAACCAAGTTGAAGCTCCATTCATTCTGCATCTTCCTTGATTTCATTTTTTTTCTGTTATTTCCCTGAACTAGACAAGCTCTCACGAATCTGGCTCCCAGAAGTCATGCAGTTTTCCCTAAAGAGTAAAAACAAAAAAAGAAAACAACTCAAATTTGTAAGGACTCACAATCCAACGTGGTGACCTTAAGCTAAGCAGTTGCCTGCTCTCTTCTTTATTTGTTTATTTTAATTTGGAAACACTTTCCAGTTTCCCCACATGTGAATCAAACCCAACTGCCTCTGAAAGAAACAACTCTGGAAGAGCAGCATCTTTAATAACTTTCATCATCTGCTAAGTACCTCTGTGACCATGTCTACCCTCTAATTCCCTTCCCTCCCTGTAACAGGAAACCCGAGACACTACAAATGATGTCTTTTTCATGAATTGCTTTGAGTCATTATTATTCTTTACAGACAAATGTTTGATTACACATATAAGCTTAGTATTGATTTCAGTTTAAAAATGTGTAACGTAAACTTCCTGTAAGAAATGCAGTAGTTTACTGGAAAGCTGAACAATTTTTGTATTTATTTTTGAAGGTAACTTTATATTCCAAGAGAGGACCTCAGCACGTTAAGAAACACAGGCACAGAGCTGAGCTCTGGATATTAGAAGTCATCCACCTATTCCACCAAGGTCAGCCAAGGCAAGTATTAATGAAGGACTAATCGTGAAAATTCTTGCTACTGCACACATGCACAGAGCACGAGAGGGTTTTCCTCATCATTGCATGAAATTAGACACTTTCGAGGCAGGGGGCGGTGGGGGGCTGTTAATCAAGAGCTGTTAAACACATGTGCATAGAGCCTTGGATTCAAGCAGCCTCCAAGTGACAGAGTGCCAGACAATAGCAGGAAGTGCATCACGGCATTCCTGCCCCACTCAGGCCTTTCCAAAGCATCCACTAATGACTGTAATCAGAGACAAGCCCTGCGACCTGACTCAGTATTAGCATTTCAGGTTATTGCGTAAGCCATTTATGAGAACAGCATTTTTAAGGGTAAAGATGGAGTCCTGGTTTTACCAAAGCCAGCAAAGCAAGGGTTTTAACTAAAGACTATCCTAAGACACCTAAGTGTATTCAACAGCCAAGCAATTTAAGGAAAAAAAAAAATCTTTTAAAAATCAAAATTTTTCAAATGGTAAAGAATGAGTTTAATGCACCCTGCAACATGAAAAGAAATAAAAAAAAGTTTTCATTACAATACCTGAGAAAGCCGAGTGGTTTGTATCATATCTTGCCATTTGCTGTATATCCTAGCAACCAAGTCTTTTACCTGCAAATACAGATGAGTTTAGCCACTTGCATTAAAATAAAAAAAAAGCCAAAAATAAAAACTACCACCACACCACAAGACAAAAACCCAACACCCAAGGGTTACTGGGAGGAAACAGTTTCACAACAGGCATACAGAACATCACCACCTCAACTCCAACAAGATCCCTGTAATCTGGGATTTTGAATCCAAAATTATCTACTCCACAAAAGCTCATTACAGGAAGACGATTTAAAATGTTAAGTGTTTGGCATCAACATGCAAGCCTCTGGCCTCCAAATACCCATCTCAGCCTTTGGGTAACTTAGCTTTGTTACACAAGTCTGATTGCTTCTAAGGAGAAAAAAGTGCCTGCCATGGCAATCATGAAAGCCAACTATGCAGCACTGTCTGAATTTGTATTCCTTATATTTTTTTTCATAACCAATCACAAGCAGGTGTTAAATACAATGTATTCAGAGTTGAAATTTGCTTCATATACTGCGTAAAATCACAGTGGTGCCTTATGCAGTTACTGCAGTATCACAACAGCAGAAGTAGTGAAAGGGAAAAAAAAAAGCAAGTAAGATTTTCATCTCCCAGTGCAAGTGCAATAGAAACAAAACAGACAGGGGTCTGATATTCAAAAATTCAAGCCAAGATTCTGTAACTTTATAGCAGGATCCATGTTGTACTGATCTTGCTGAATAATAAAAAAAAGAAGTCTTCTTGAGAGTTAAGAACATACACAGGCACAAATGTTTAAGGCTGGCAAAGCCAAGGCTTTTCAAAGTTGAGCTGATCCCGTTTGGCTTGCTATGACAGGAGGCAGACCACGAAAGTCCCAGAATTAGGCCTAACATTAGCAAGCTACGTACCACAAAGCAAATGAAAGGCAATTATCCAGGCTTGGTGCTACATCACATATAGTGTTGGCTTAAACCCACAATGTTTTTAACAACTAATTTTAACTAAGTCATTATTTTGAAAATAAAAGACGTGCAAGATGGTCAGGCTAGTTTTTCTGTACTGTGTCCCACACTGCATGTAGCCTCCGCTTTTAAAAGCAGAAGACTGCTTAAAAGCAGAAGATTGCTTCCTGTCAGTTAACAAGGACTGCCATGAAAAAGAAAAGGAGCAACTCCATGGGTCTGAAAGTTGAAATAACTAGCTAAAAGATGACAAGCTCGCATCTTAAGAGTTCTTAGTCCTGTAGCTAGCAAAAGGAGTGTTTCCAGTGCATTAAAACAAACGTATTTATGTATGAGCACAGATGTGATTCAGACAGAGAAACCAGGAAAAAGAAATCCACGAGGAAAGAGCTTAGAAATGTCAGGGTAGGGATGAGGGAACAGCACAAAACAAAACAAAAACAAAAAACAACAACAACAAAAAACACAAAACACAGAACTCAAACCAAACAAAAAACCAACAAAACCAGTTTGTCTTACCTTAGTTCGATAGAACAGCCTTGCATCTTCCCTAATATCACATTTTATGTGCTTATCTAAGGCACCACAGAGCTTCAGTAAGTGTTGCTAAATAAAGACAAAAATGAACAGCTATTTTAATACTCCATGTTGAAACTAAAAATTTGCTTCAAGTACTATTTCAGTGTAACAATTATATTTTGGAGAAAACTTCAGATTGAAGCATATAAAGTAAGGAATGGGAAAAAAAAAAAAGAAAACAATATCAGGAGATCCTGTATCAGCTGTTGATATGCACCTCATGAGACAAGGGGAAAAAGAAGTTCCAAAATTTTAATCAGAGCACAGCTATATATCAAAAACTTTAAAGTTCCTACTAGCTAATTTATAAGTCCTTTCTGTTCCCAAAGTAGTAAGAACAGTGCCACTCAGGTCTTTCACCAACGAAAAAAAGTTCTGCAGCTTAAACAGCTAAAAATAACCTTTTCAGTAATAACTCAGGTAATTTCCTTTTGCAGTCTGCAGGAATTGGCTGAACAGGTAAAACATATGCAGTGTACATGCACTGATCTCTAACCTTCTGATGGTCTTTTTTGCAGCTTCATAATCTCCTAATAACAGCTCCCAAGATCTTTGATATTCTGTGAATCTCATGATAAAATTCTCGTACTTAATCCCCCACTAACCTGCTGCAAAACAGCTCCACTCTGTAGGTGGAGCATGCTGAAATTCTACTTATAAACATTTGCTGGTGTCTCAAGACCATGGCAATTCACCCCCATCCAACTGGAAGATGACTAGAACCGAAATAATAATACTGATTTTATACCCAATCGAGCCTGCACAAGATTTACATACAGTGCCACTCAGCCACGCACCTCTTTCCATTTGACTGCTACCAGGTCAGTGAATATTAGGCTCTTTCTTCATCAAGAAATTGAGAGACTGTGTTGTGCGTGGGTTTGTTTTTTAATCAAATTCCCCATAGATCTTCAGAAAGCAGTTGTAAAAGACACATCTCAAAGAGATCACTGCAATATAACTATTTTTTTTTTTTTTTTTTTTTTTTTTTTTTTTTACCAAAGACATTTTTCCTTCACTTTGCAGTCTGTGATAATCTTTTTGCAATTGAGTAGGCCACCGAGACTCCTAAGCCCCAGGCTTTTTAGGAAGGATAGGCTGGGAAGATGACGAGGGTGTGTTGCCCTGTATGTGAGAAAGCAGCCTGAGTGCACGGAGCTCTGCCTGGGGATGGATGAGGAGCCCACTGACAGCTCATGGGGTTAGAATTAAATAGAAGACCCCTAAAGGCAACATTGTAGTGGGGGTCTGTTACAGACTTTGGCCTCTTCAAGAATCTGCTTGGAAAAGTCCCACAGGATAAGGCCTTGGAAGGAAGAGGGGCCTGAGAACACTGGTTAGTATTCTAGATAGAGAGGTTTCATCTGAACAGCAGGAAAACATTTCTTTACTGCAAAGGTGACTGAGTGCTCAAACATGTCGATCAGAGAGGCGGTGGAGTTCCCCTCATCGATACCCAAAAAGCTGTCTGGCCATGGTGCTGGGAAACCTGCCCTGAGTGGCCCTGTTTGAACCTCCAGAGGTCCCTTCCAGCCTAAACCATTCTGTGATTCTGTGAAACAGAAGCAAATATTACTGCTTTACCTCCCTCTTCAAGGCTTCACATAACACATTTCTTAAAAGCCAGGAGTGGTTTTATAGAACAGAAGATTTACACAAACATCTTGCAGCCAGCAACTCACAGCAAACGTTCACAGGAATCTCAATAAGATTACCAGGAGGCTAAACAGAAGGTATTACTTAACAGATGTTCACATCTCCATAGCCATAGTTCCCTCGTGCTGTGAGAACAGAATAGATACAGTCATAGCCCTCACTTGCTGATGGCTGCGCTCCAGCACAGAAAAACAAAATGTGTTTGAGCATATTTTACTGGATATTTTCAAAATGGTTTTCTTCTAGATTAAAGTTTCAGCTTTACTTAAGTAGTTCATAGGATCACCAGAGTTCTGAGGATCTGTGCTGAGTTAATCTCCAGTTACTCTGTGAAAGATGACGTCCGCTGATCAACAGAATTGTGTTTTGACATAATTCCACCTGCAAAAACGCAGGAGATGTTTCTTTCTCTGCAGTAACTGCAGGGAAGAGCTCTTCTGCATTTACTTCGCCTCAGAACAAGTTTCTCCCAGTGCTGTTATCCTCCGGTGATCTTCTATCACCTTACCACAATAGACCAGAAGCGCATAATAGTTAGCCTTTTAAAATCTAAAGATCTAGCCACTGTAGTTACTTACCCTCTGATTGGAATTTACAGTGTCAAAGCAGCTAGCTTCACTGACTAGATGAAGGAGGATGTAGACTAGGTAGTACACCTGGAGAGAAACCAACAGAGCTTCAGCAGTCAAAGCACAATCTTTAGCTACAGCATTATCTTTGCTTTAATGATTCAGTATTATGACTTCACTGGCATCCTCCAACAGCCAAATAAATGAATAGGTACGTCTACACATTTGCCTAAATAAACAATATGAAACAATACATTCATATATTAGAATCATTTTAAAACAGTACTACGCTGTTTTAAGTTACCCAAGTGACCCACAAAGCTTTCTGTGGTTTCAATTACTGAAAATTAAACTCAGCAGTTGACTTTGTTTTCCCATTATCTACATCCAGATCAAAATACTTGCTAAGAGATTTCATGGTAGACTCATATAACCAAACCAATATTGAATTCTCAGATGAGTGCAAGTTTTTCTAGAACTTGTTTACAATAGAAGATTAGTTTCCAAAAGTGCAGAAGATACATAAAAAGACAAACAAAAAGGTATACTATCAGCTATATACCTCCTGTTCTAGTTCTATATGAAGGTGGTCTTCACTGACATTCTGCTGCTCATCAGTTCTCATCTTCTCTAGTAGATTAGACGGTTTCATGTACACCAGATACTGATGCAGAAGAGACATCTACAGACAGATGCATTAACAGATTGAACTGGTTCACTGGCAACGGACAATTTGAAACAGTGCCACTACCATATCACATGACCATTAACACAAGAACTTCCATAAATGGGGCTCTTAATTAGAATTGATTATTTCATGCTTTGGGTAATTCTTGACTATTTGCAAACTAAAGCATTTGTACGTTGCCTCATTAACCCCTTGTTTTCACAGTGATTCTACATAAATATAAAAAGAAGGCAGAGAGGCATAAACTTCTTTCCAATGACCAAAATTAATGTTTAGGCACTTAAGCAATGTTGCATTTACAAGCTACAGGTTACACACGTGTACAAATATACTTCTAACACTAAAATAAAAAACAGTGATTGTTTTTAATACTGTAAGCCTATTTTTGTGTTAAAGAATGACCAAAATACAAAAACAAACAATACCTAAGTCTTCTAAACTTTTAGAATTATACACACAAAACATGCAGTACCTGCTTGTCGCTGTCATCAGGTATTCTTATATGCTTCTGATTAAGAAGCTTTGCAATTATCACCAGGCTAAGGCGTCTTCTTACTTCCCTGAAAAAACAAGTTTGTTTTTTATTTCTTTCCTAGAGAAAGTCTCAAATCCACAGTTTCAACAATGTATAGCAAGGCTGTGCACGGCTTCCCTAGACAAAGACTTGCCCACAGCTGTTAAGTTGGATTTACTGAAGATAGGTGCTATTAAACCAGTAAAGAGGCTAGTAAGGTGCAAGTATCCTTGTCTCATTACAGCTTTTCTTGTGGACAAGCAAACATTGCTAGAAGCTTGCCTCCAAGCCTGAAATCAAAGGCCAAAATCGTTCTCCTCTCTCTCAGATACATTTTTAAATTTATTTCAAAGATCCAGAACTCTTGACAGATTGACATAAAATCAGACATTAATCACCCCAAGGACATTTAATTTTTGATCATTCAGCCAAAGATTAGAGTAGGTGATGGATGTTGGAAGTTATGCCTTTATTTACTATAGGGTACCAGAAAGTGTATAGCCCAGAAAACTACAAATAAAATGTTGAACAACCCTTTCCCACCACAGAGGTGATTAAGAAACTATGTGTGCACAATGACATGCACATACATCTGTAACATATGATAAAACCTAACTATTTGTGGTGGTTTGTTAAAGTATCTCCCTCCTCCCCCCCAGAAAAAAAACAAAAACAAAACAAAACAAAAGAAAATACAAAAGCAATGTTACACCTATTGCATTTGTCAGGCTCTGGGCTTATACTAATAAATTAAGTGTTACAGAGTCATTACCGTCCACGTATTATCCAGCTAGGGACCAGCTGAACCAGCCACAGAAGATTATGGTGCTGACTGGAGAGTTCACTCACTGCCAGACAGAGCTCAGGCATCTTTAAAAGAATAAAAACATGTTTTTTTTTTGTTTTGTTTTGTTTTAAATCACCTGATTTACTAAGCAATGGGGACATTGGACATTTGTTTTATTTGCACAGGAATACACATCTGCTACCAAGAAACACATCCACAGCATAGATATTAAAAGGAATTGAGCTAGTAAAAGATGATGTGCATGAAGATATTTCTGCACTGCAGCTGTGGCTATGTCTCCTAAATACTATTTTACAGTAGGGTAGCTGAGATCAGGTTGCCTTTCCTGACATTTCATCAGCTTAGTGCAATCATTTCATTTATTCTTTCAAATAGCCCTTTTAAACAATCTATAATTAATAAAATCGCTGCAAGTTCAATACAACAGTCCCCTTGCAGAAGGGGACAGGCAAGCATAATGTTTTTAGGCAGACAGTCTCTCAGTACACCCAGCCCCCTCCTAAATCTCAAGGACACAAAGTTCCCAATCTGTTCATATTACATTTACAAGCAGTAGTTTTCTGCTATGTAAAGGAAAAAATAAAACTTCAAAATAAATTCCTTGAAAATTAAGCTGCAGTTTCATAAATCTAGCACTAGAAAATGAATTATGAAGTTACCTTTGTATCCCAGTCTTTTATACTTATCAGAAGCTTTATGAAAAGGCACTGAAAATCTATCAAGGGAACTTGCTTCAGCTGTTTCTCCAAGCTTATTTTAAATAGTAATAGAAGCAGCAGCAATATTTCTTGGTCTGTATATCCACCTTCGACTACCGTTGTACAGAAATCTAGAAACTTTAAAAGAAATAAAAAGCATTACAATCTGAAATTGGTTTAGCTTCTATTAAAGCGTGACGAGAACTTAAGTTTTCCACCCTCACTTTAAAATGCTCTTTGAGTAACAAAGTTTTCCTGTTCTTACTGCAAGAACAATACTAGCTCCCCTAGTAACTGTCTGCATTTTTTATTGTTATTAAAAAAACACCTGCTGGAGGCTCATCTTATAAACATTTAAAGAATTACTTTTGAACAATGACAATAATCCCTGGACATTAGAGTATGAAAGATCTTTCTACACTGCACCATTAATCCCATTCTGTCAGTCTTCTGTTTAGTTAGACTTTCTAGCTATACAAGCAACACTGAAAACAATCAAGAGATTTTTCCCCGCCCAATTATCATTAGATGGATTACTTACAGTATGGGATGTGTATTTAGAAGGAAAGAAATGAATCAAGACACGTAAGTCTGTCTCTAAAGGAGATGCTACATTTGCTTCCTCTTGAACTACACGATTGTATATGATCATGTAAATGATCATTGCAAATCTCTAAAGAGGCATTGTCAGGAGGGTTCAAATACTTCCACAAGGGACTTTTAAACCAGTTATAGAGGCAGGATTTTCATGAAATGTTTAATCACAGAACAAGCCTGGGAAGTGTGACCAGCCCACGGTTTCACAGGACACAGCATGGATTCACAGCTCACTTCCTCAAAAGAGGCAGTCCCAGCTCCACCTGCCCTCTGTGAGCTCCCACCTCATTCACCTTCTGCTGCACAGGGACTGACCACGTGCCTCTGTGAGCTGCACTAACACAGAGGCAGCATAAAACAGAACAGCCAATACCAGCTGCCCATCCCACTGGAACACCCGGACACTTTTCTTTTATATGAGGGAGCAAAGAAGCCTGACAGAGAGCCACACTGGAAAAGGGAGGCACCAGGAATTGAGAGAAGCCAATGGAAGTCAGGGAGAAAGGAAACTGAAGCTTGCAACAAGCCTGCAGCAATCTCTGCTGAATGTGGAGCTGAAACCCCAGCAAAACACCTACTCAAAAAACAAGCCCAGGGCTAGATTAAGGTTCCTTTTTTCCCCCCTCAAAAAAAAATTAAACAAAAACCCTTGCATAGGAACTGGAGTTTTCTCACCTTGATTACATTCATTAGATTGTTTTCTGGTAGACTGGTGAAGGCTGGACTGGCAGAGGAGACAGATTCTCTTGGTTGCTGTTTGCTCACTGTTCCTTGCATCTGACTCCTAATGAAAGAGATGCTAATCTGAGCCATCAACAATTTAAAAGCCCACAAAGGCTTATTTGCATCAAACCGAAGGAGAAACACAGCATGGTTTAAACACCTTCAAATCAGAACTATCCCCAGCTACAGAGCACGTCTTAAACTTATAACCAATTACTTACAATTCTGCCCAGCTGTTTCGGCAACAATTCATGTTAATACCCCTTAGACAGTTGTAGGACCAAGAACAATACTCTGATTTGCTGAACCTGGCAGAAACTGTTTTAAACTCTGGCTTATTTACTCTATGAATACCTAAGTTTAGAATGTAAGGAGACGGAATAGGGGAAAATAAAGAAAAACCTTCTGATTCTACATTCTGAATACAAGACCTGCTTTCACAGGATCTAAGCAATAGGTGTCAAAATGAAAACACTTACAAAATATCACACTCATTAAAGTTGGGCTGCAGATGCTCCAATGGAAAGAGAGACGCAAATGTAACACCCATATTGACAAAAACAGTTGACACATCAGCTAGTGAAGGTATCCAGGGTTTAGACTGTTTATCGCTGATGGAAGCTACGAGTAAAAGATACGGAATGGATTAGTTTAAATTTAGTTCTTAACGTTAGTTCCTTTTCAGGGAAGCAAATACATTCAGCTGTTTGCATCAATTCTACCAGCTCTAATCTCAGAAAAATTGCTGTTATTTTCAGAACTATAGCGTGAGGGGTAGTCTTACACAGTATTTTACACTTAAGAAACATCTTGCCTATGTAACAGGTAAATTACTTTAAGATTCCACCCATTTTCTCTCACAGCTGTCTCTCACCACATACAGTAGAATAAGCAAGAAGGCAAGATTTACTTTTAAGAGAACAGATAAATTACTGTTCTGTGTAGGTAGAGGTAAGAGGGTGTTATAATGGGACTAAAATCTTATCTCCACTTTCAAGACAGGGAAGGTTTCCAGAACAGAAGTGCAAAATACAAGGAATTCACTGATTGAGGTAAGCAAAAATGCTCATTGCAAAGAGCTGATTTGTATCACGACTCGCATCTGAACAGCTGCAAACTGTACACAGGATTCTATATAGGATACTAACTAGCAAGGTGACATCAAACTCGATGCAGTGTTCTCCAAACAATGACAGAAGTCACTAGAATTTTGAATTGGGTCTCTTAGGGTTAATTCTTTAAGAACAAGAAAGGCAAATATAATAAAACAGTATCACTCAAGATACTGCAAGTTCAGATCTCAATGTTCAATTCAAGTGTTCCTCATTTTCTTTTGGTGTTTTGTTTTATTGATGTTTCTTTTTTTCTTTTTTTTAAATAAAACATCCTTAGTTAAGCACCAGAACAGAACATCTCAGAACAGTTTGGAGACTCCACAGTTTGCAATTTTGTAGTTAGACAAGCTTTTCAGGAGCAACTGTAGCCTATTTGATCCTGCTTAAGGATCCTGCATAAGTCAGAGATGGGCTAAGATCTCTCCTAGTCTTAATTCTTTGAATGCTCACTGATCAGCTTGAATTGTTCATTCTGAAACGAGCTTAATGTCAACAAAGCAAAAAATAAAGGAGGCTATATTTCCTCTCATATCAGCTCACAGTCCTGTTTCAAACAAGACTCAAAATATGTAGAACAATTTCAATAGAACTGCCCAAGAATGTCAAATGATCTTGATTACTTTAATGATGTTAACTGTTAATTTAAAGAGTGACTGATGGATCTGAATGAAGACACTGAGAACATACAAAGCAGCTGGTACTGAAGAAGTTCAGAGTACAGATAAAGGAAGGCAAAATGCACAGGAAACAAGCAACAGCGTAGGCTGAACCAGACCCTTGTAAATGTTTACATGTAAGTGTACAGCTCCTCTCACTTTTGCCATTTATTTGGAAAGTAAACCACACGCAGTGCTACGTACTGAGTATGACTATGTGAAAACCACCTTGTAGTTCTTAATTTATGAAATGAATGTCTGCATCTTCCGAAGAGAAAGATGGGAAGGAGAGTAAACTTGAGCAGACCGGGCTCCTCCTTAGATCAGTTCTATTTGTGAAAGAACAGAAGCGTGTTTAAAAGGTTCTGTACTGGATGCACACATTTGCAAATATATGCCAGGACCACTCCCTGTGGAACAGCTTGCACAAACTCGGTGAAGACCAACTCCTGTTACTTACATAATGCACAAAGGCTAGAAGAACTTAAATTCATGCCAGAATCACAAGATTCTGTGCTTTTTCCTTCCTTTCCAACACCGTCCTATACTTCACGGAAGGGAAATACCTTTGTTTAGATGGTCAGTCTTCCATCCCTCAAATACTCACCATTTTTTACTGTTATTTCCATCAAACTGTTTAAAATCTGCAAGGAAACACAATAGCCAGGATGAACAGACATCATCTGTGGAGGGAAAAAAAAAAAGCTATGAGTCAAACATCAAGTTGCCAAATAACATTTTTCTTTGAAAAAAGAAAGAAACTCTTCATTAAAGTTAAAAAAAATAAAATAAACTCTCTAATGCATAATATATCACAGAACAGACATGATTTCAATCAGTACACACATTCTGTGAATGCTTTAAGTAATTACTCACAGTATCAGAAAAACTGCACACCATGTTGAAAGTCTGTTCTTAAGAAAGTAGTGAGGATTAGGGGAATGACTTATTAGCTGTCCTTTTGGAACCCGTTTGTATCTGTGATCAAACTGAACTCCTTAATCAGAAGTGAGGGCAACTGAGAGTTGAACTCAACCTTTTTCAGTTGCAGGTAAGTAGAACACGGGCAAGACTACACCAAAACAATCAATTATTAACTACAAGAATATGATGAAATACACGTCACGCTCCCTAACATTTCACCAGGCCAGCAAAACCTCCTCTTCTTCTCCCCCAAGTGCTGGATGTTTTTGTGCTCTGTAGGCAAACTGAACTGGCTCACCCTTCCACCTTATCAGAAGAACGCCAGAGCTCATGTAAGAGAGGAAGGCAGTACTTTCCTATCTGGAGAGAAAGAGATGGAAAACAAAAACGTTTTCCTTTTGGCAAAAGCAGAAAGGGAGTCAACAGATCCAGGCTGCAATTTTGCAGGCAGTCCAGCTTTATACTTCATTTCAGGCACAGTTAAAAGCATTAAGTAATAAGGGAGTGAAGATAGCAAATGGGCATTTTGTGAGTAACAGAACAATGCACATTCCCTGGGGACTTGGGTACCGGCACAGGCATCTAGAAAGAAGACAGCCACAACATCTCCTTTGACAGCATCTCTACTTTTTTTTTCCCTGAGCCATAATGCACATCAACTTTTTCAGAATAAAAATTCTGATAATGCACATATTTAGATTTATAAAAGGTACATACTACAGCGTGTACTTTTTTTTTTTGTGTGGGGAAGGAAATAGATAAATATTTGCTTCTGATGTGGCCCACGTTATGAACATCCCAAAATATCCTCTCACCTAGCATGCGCTGAGCCCTTTTCAGATGAAATACCACATATAAAGATGGACAGGAAGCTTTACAGCCACTCAAAGTGTGGAGAAAAGCATGGAAAAAGCCTTTTAACCCTAGTGACAGTCAAGGTATTTCAGACTGGAGAACAAATCAGAACCCAAAAAGGAAGGTTTTTTGATCAAAAAATTGCTTAACAAATGCAACAGATTCACAAACTTGTACTGATTACTTCTGCAACAGCTGGCTTCCAGGAAGAATGTTCTATCTGACAGAGTGTAACTGTAGAACAGTGTGGTCTTACCTGGAAAAGCCACTTCAGAATTGGTGCAGGACACAAGCTACAGCTGTAAGCAGAACTTAGAAAACCATGAAGAGCTAGAAAAAGCTGCTGTGTTACATCGGAACTGTAAGACAAAGATGGAGTGGGAGAAAAAAGGAGAAAAATCCATTATTGGTTGAATCAACAGTTTCACAATTAAAATGGCTTCAAACAAACATGGATTTACACTATTGTATTATGAATCATTATTCCTGTCTACACAGATGGGCTCTGTCAGATTAGCAAATGAGATACCAAATTTTTATTTATTTATTTATTTTTACTGACAATGACCTTTACAAATTCTTTTACAGGAAAAGAGAAAAAACATTTCAAATTTCTTGAAATCTCGTTTTTTGAAGAATCTTTCAAATAATCTAGAGGCAAAATGAAGCAAATAAAATCAAATGGCCTCATCTTGCTAGGCAAATTTGTGAGGTGCAGAACTCTGTATGATTTAGTAGTAAGTTCTTTTAGTTGAAATCTTCCTTAGCAAGTAGTGTGTGCCATAAGCAGCTGAATTAGATACCCAATTTACCATGTACCCCTGTTTAGGCTCCTCTGTTCCCAGTATCTACTAGAGCAAGTAGTTCTGTTGTGAGACCTGCCTCCTCACTTCTCCATATCCCATCCATCTACCTGCCTGACCAACAAAGCAGCTAGGAAGACATCTGTGTGTCAGCTGGGCAGCCAATACGTGCCAGCTGGATGGTTTCAGAACACCAAAGCAATTAAATCATAACTGCATTTTGCAAGGGACAATTCATTTAATTCTCATTCTTCCAGTCACTGATTTACAAGATATTTCTTAGAGCTTACATCCCTGTGACCTTCACATATTAATAAACTCCTCTGGCTTCAGGCCTCCTTATCACAAACCCAACTTCCTCAGGAGACAAGGAGGAGGATGGTTTCTCCTTACAGCCACAACAGCATATACAAATGTTTACAGCTCCCTCAGTTTCACTGATTCAAGTTCAGAGTAAAATACCAACTGAAATCAGTGGAATTACTTTTAGGATTTGCACTTGTGGATTAGAAAAGAAATCGTCCATCTATCTGTAGTCTGAGAGCCTCATAAAATGGACCACAAATCTCCATCAGTTACATAACAGTTGTGTGTGCGTATATAAAGACTTAGCTCGCCGACTGAATCTAACAGATGCCGTAAACTGTAACTTCCTGCAATCCCAATTATGTGGAATCTTAAGTCCCAGGGTCATTCAACACAGAAGGTTTTCAGCAGACATAACATAACATTAGAAAGAGGACCTTTGTGACCATCTATCTGGGATATTTAAGCTTTTGTTCACCATAATATTTCAGTTCTGCACTCATCTTCCACAAATCTGTCAGATTATCAGCGATAGCCCAACGCAGCATAAATATGAAAGAGGTCAGGACACTTTTTCCCCTTCTCCTGATGCCTCAATTAAGATGTTTTTTCAGAAGTTTGAGGAGTAAAGAAAGAAGGTTCAAGTAACTATTCACTGTTCTGTAAAGCTAATCTGGAAAGCAGAATTACAGGAAAAGAGTCAGTCTTGCCTACTTTGTAAGAATGAGTTCATTTGTATGCAAAGATACTATTTGATCTTAAAAACTTCTAGCACTTATGAAAATCCTACAAGTAAACACAATAGAGCGAAGAGGATATTCTTACCTAAGGAGGAGTTTTTCTATAGGATTTTGAGGGATGAAATAAAAATTCCTCAAGTCAAGGTCATGTTGATTGAAGATTTTCCCAGAGACTGTTAAATCAAATATGTCTTCTCCGGGGTGGTAGTCAGGTATGGCACGAGCTGTTAATGAAAATCTCTTTATAAACGCCCTACAAAATTAAAAAATACTTCTATGAATTTCAAGAAGAGGCCATGTGCTGTTTGAGATAGTCATTTTCAGATGACGAACACATCAACTGCATATGAAGGTAGAGTTAGATTATAATACAGTAACATCTAAGAAAATCCACACAACCCTAAAAGATAAATCATTTCAAACTAGACACACTAGCAGCAACTGATGGAATGAGAGAGAGATTAGGAAAAAAAGGCAAGGAAAACAAAGTGAAGAACTGGGTTTAATTGGTTTTGGACCTGTGTTCTTCTGAGAGGTCTTCATCTGTGACATTCTCATCTTCTCTATCTGAAGAATCAGTTTCCTTTTCTTGTATGTTTTCTTGTAACAATTTTTCTAGTTCATCTAATCTGAAATAACAATAATAGCAAAACATATCATCACCACGTAGTATCTACAACAGAAGGAAACAAGAATCAAGCTCCCAAACCCAGGGGCCAGTAGCCCACTAAACAGGGCAAAAGCATGCAAGACATTGTATCAGGGCAAAAGCATACAAGACGTTGTATCTGTGTAACAGAACAAGCATATTGCTAGTCCAAGATACAAAGTTCATGTTTCCCAACGCCTAATGAATTTCCAACTGCACTCAGTCAGTAGTTTGTGAGAGACAAAGACACTCAAACCAGCTGCTGACATTTTTTTTTTTTTTTTTTTTTGCAACTGCACGAAAGCTTTGTATCTCCTAGATTTTTACTTTTTATAGCTTAATGCTAGCATATTATTTGTTAAATAGTGTCAGTTATAGAAGCAGCCACTATGTTGCTTGTCAGTTCACTGTTAACTAGGGTCAGATTCTTTACGAGAAAAAGAATATACTCACTGCTGATTGCCATTAGTGCACATACCACATTCCTTTTTACCTGAAAGATCTCTTCCAAGAGCATGTATTAGTTCTGAATTGTGTAACTACTTGGATACTGTCAGTCTACACAACTTTGGAAACCAAAACTGAGCTACGAATGATTTTGAAGGAACTAGCATAATCAGTCTACAGAAATACTCTTATTTCATGCCTGACTAGCAGCTGTTAGCTGGCTCAGTGACCTGCAACAACAGCATTAGTAAATTTAGTCCAGCTCTTGTGGGGTAGACAGATTAATCACAAACCACTTATTACTGCTTGCAAGGAGCCTGTCACTCAGCTTTCAGAGTTAAGCCATGCTGGTAGGTTCCATCAGACATATGTTAGTAGTACCAGCAGGCAAAGCTTAGCGTGCTGCTACCCAAACCCCATCACTCTGGGGAGACAAGGTAGATCTAAGCATCCACAACTTTGTACCAAATTTTTAAGGCAGCTTTAAGAAACAAACCTTTTAGATTCTTCTTTCTCCTTCAAGAGATGTTCCAAGCTGTTCACATATGACACCTGGCTAACAACAGGAGTCTTAGAAAGCTGTAAATGAAGTAACAAGATATTTATGAAATACCACAAACTATCAATTGATTCACTATTAGGCAACAAATATGGTGAAAATATGACTCTCTTCATATTTTAAGATATTTTAGCTGAAGGTAAAAAAATAATAATTAAAAAATTAAAATCAAAGGAGACCCTGTAAAGCTGGACAACTAACGGGGTTTCTCAATTCCTCAATAGTTTTCCATTAATTGCTAAATCTCTCTCTGTGATTAATTTAGAAATAATTATGCTTCACAATGGGTCTGAACAGCAAAGCAAGTCGTCTTCTCTCCCTGGGGCCAACCTCCAGCTAACCTTCACGAACAGCGTTAGCACCAGAAGCCTGGTGCTTCACAGCTTTATCACTATCCACCGAGACGCTAGGAATCCCCTTTCTTGTGCACGAGACAAACTCCTAAAATGATTCAGCACATCTCTGTCACTCTCACCCTTGCCTAGAGATATCTTTCAAATGTAACAATCAGAATATCTTTGTGGGGAAATTTTGTGGGTAGGTTGAAGCCCTCTTACCTTATTTTATATCTGTTTATTCCTTAGTTGTTTGGTCGGGGCGCGTTAAAGATTGCATCCAGTTTTACATATGCCCCCTCTTACAAAAGAGGATAAGAACGCTAGTACATGCAAAAACCACGCTCATGGAGTTTTTGGGACAGTTCAATTGTTTTGTGCCTGTTGGTCATGAATTAGTACAATCAGGATAAGCCAAACGCTGTGGTCATACATGTTCCACAAAAATTTGATCTAGACTGCATCTGTTTATCATTCTTAGCCATTAATTACACAGCCCTGTTGGTTAAGACTGGATATGTATGTAACCACAAAAGCCTGATCTATAACGTGCTTGCATAATTAATGGTAAGGGCAGATAAAATAATTGTGGCTGTTCAACACTTGCCTATGGAAATACTTTTTAATAGAAATTCAGTCAGCAAAATAAACCATTTCAGAGATTTATAAATGGGAGAAGGGGACAAGAAGCTGTATTTATACAGGCATTCTGCTAACAACAGGTTTGCTTGCTGCTGCAGGAAACTGGTGGGCTGATCCCAGCCAGCAGCTCAGCACCACACAGCCTGCTCATTCCTCCCTCCCAGTGGTACCAGGGAAAAAACAGAAAGACCAAAAGCAAGAAAATCATGGAGCTGGATAACGACAGTTTAGTAAGTGAAAAGAGAGGGAAGAAAACAAAATTGACGCAAATGGCACTCGCTCACCACCTCCCCCAAGCAGACTGATACCCAGCTCGTCTCCAAGCAGTGGATTCGTGGCTACCTGCCAGAAGCTCCCCGCCACCTTTTGGTTTATTGCTGAACATGACACGATGCAGCACTGGAAATATCCCCTCGGTCAGCTGTGCAAGCACTGTTTAGCAGTAGCCAAAACCTAGTGTCTTATCAGCACTGTTTTAGCCACAAATTTGAAGCACAAAGCACCAGAACACAGGCTGCTCTGCAAAAAATTAACTCCATCTCCACCAGATCCACTTAAGTACAGCCATTTCCAACCTGTATCTGCTTTGTAAGGAACGCTACGCTAAGTCCTAGCATAGGACTTTCTTAACTAAACTATTCTTTTACAATAAACCTGCAAAACCAACAACTTTCGACATGCTGTAATTGACTGAATAGGTTAACTTTTAAAAATAAATCAATTCATCACCATAATATCCTGTAAACTGGTAGTTAAATACTTCTTCATCCATCCCCTATGAGCAGAAGTCATTCAGCTTTCTGAAATCCTTTCTAAAAGTACTTCCAATTTCCATGAAATTCAACCTCAAGGAAAATACCTCACACAGACCAAGAACTTACACACAGATTCCTGACAGATCACAAACTGTGACAAGGATATATTGTTGCAGTCTAGCACAGATCTCTCAATGGACAGATCAATTTCCTCTCCTTAACTTCAACTCATAAGTACCTTGACCCATCAGAAAAATGAAAACATTAGACCCCACACATCTTCTAAGTGTAACCTCTCCCCTTTTTCTTTAGGGGAAAAATGCAAAGCCAGAACTCCTGAAAAAACGCTGATGGCAATCCAGCTCACGCAATCCAGCTGCAGGAACCATCTTTCAGCCATGCCAACGGCAAGAAGAACAAAAAGCACCCTTTGACTGATGACATTCCACCGAGCAGCATAGGACCCTCAAGTAAGCTCAGCCACCAGTTTCACAGGCAAATATTCTTAATGCATGAAAACTCAGTTAAAGGAAAAGAGTCGTACCGAAACGGGCAACGTAACCTGATACAATGGTTCTTTGTTTTAGCCACTTACATGAAGTTTCAGTAATGGAGCCACGGTGTCCTGAGAAAAACTGTCTGAACAGTCTCCTTCTGAGGCTTCTGTCTGTGGCTTGGGAGTTGCAGACAAAATTTCTTGCAGTGTCACGAATGGTTCTTCATCATCATCATCTAGAGCACATCCCAAACTCTCATCTTCACTATCAAGGCTGATTTTTGATTTTCTATTCAACTTGAACATCTCTGAACAGGTGCTTTCAACTTTCAACTCTTGTGAGAGTTGTGAAGACGCATGGTTGC
The DNA here is from genome assembly GCF_009819795.1 of Aythya fuligula. NCBI lineage: Eukaryota > Metazoa > Chordata > Aves > Anseriformes > Anatidae > Aythya > Aythya fuligula. The sequence continues at coordinate 24,170,549 of NC_045565.1, forward strand.
TGTCCTCGGACTCTTCTTGAAAAGGCAACAAAGGGGGAAATCCTTCATCAGTCTCCACTGAGCCTGAAAGTTTCCCTGAATCTTCCACCAAACAAAAATCGGAAGCATTTCCTGAACTATTTTCTTCTGGTTTTGAAAAAGCGTTGCTGGGTTCTACATCATCAGCTCTATTGAGTCTTTTTGGTCTTTTCCCATCTTGCTCCATCTTAGCGTCTAACACCCGAGATAAGCCAGCTGTGTGGCATTGAGACTTCACGGCTTTTGTGAATACAGCTTCTCTTTGTGCTATATGGTGTAGGGAAGGAAACACAGTACTTTTCTCCTGAGAAGGAAGGGACTTTTCCAAGAAAAAGTGAGAGTTGGCCACCTGCAATTGATTCTCTTTGGTATCCACAAGAGAAACTTGGTTATTTTCATTAGGACTCTGTGCAGAATATGATGACAAATCTACAGAGGAGCAATTATTTTTCTCATTTTCATTCCTTGAGACACCCTCTGGGTATTCCTCTGAATAAGCAGAATGAGGTCCAGGTAGAGCAGCAACCTCCGATAGCTGCAGAACACCACTAGAAAGAGACTTTAAGCCAATGTTTTTAACAAAAGCAGACTTTCTATTTTTGCTTTTTTGAGGTGACCAACTGAAAGCAGGGTCGCTCAAACCTGTTACTTCAGAACCGTTTGCATCCACACTCATCACAGCGTGTTTTCTTTTCCCAGGACAGCCTACTTGTTTGGATGGCCCAGAAGATGGCTTAGATTGAAGGCAGGCTGATGGAACAGACTGGCTTTCCCACGTACTGGCAGCTTTCTTGGATGAGGTATCATCTCCAAATTCACTGAGAGTATCACGTGTTTGAAACTGCTTCGGTTGGGTTGGGTCATCTATGAAAAACGTTTAAGAAAAAGTAAACCACCGTTTTAAAAAAAACAGTCATAATTGTAACAGTCTACCCTTTAAAAACAAGTAACTTACGTTTTTAAACTGTGCTATGTCTGAAATAACTGACCAGTGTTCAAGCAGAATTGAAATGCTTTTCCTGAAGACCACAGTTAAGATTCACTCTACACTGTACTCTTAGATTGTCACCTTTATTAACTTGAAAATGAAATTAAGTCCTTTTATTTTAAAAGCAGCTCAGCACCTACAGTAGAACACTACAGTAGTTCTATTTACCATAGAGAAAATTATATGGTTAAAAAGGGCAAAGAAAACAACAATACTGCCTGAATTTTACCGTTCTGTTCAATAAGAACAATGTTGTGGTTGGGTTTTTTTGTTGCTGTTATTTAATCTGAATTTCAAATTTTGTTAGTCACCACAGTGAAGATACGTTTTCCAAAATGCAAGATATACTATAAAAAAATAAAAATCAGGGATTAAGACAAAAAAGAGATCACTTTTAATTAAGTGATTAACAATCTGGTTTTCACTAAATGATCCCAAGTCCCAAATTACTCATCAAGCTTCCCTTGTATTAGAAATAACCTTGACTATATAGCAGTAATAATTTTTGACACAGAAATTTAAGTAGATTTACTCCTTTTAGCAAACTCACAACACTTCTGAAAAGTATCTTAAATCTGCTTCCCTTATCTAGTTACAAACCACTTCTAACCACTGTCACTACTGTTCAAGCCTATGAAATTGTACAAGAACTGTCCTAGTCACCTGAATCACACTACCAAAATAATCCTCTTTATGAAGTAACCTTCACCTTCATATTCCTTGCACTTAACTGTCGGAATATCTATCAAAAGCTGAAGAACGTGTTTTAATTACATATATGTAAAATAAACATAACTTTAAAATGCACTTTAAAAAGACATTAAGTGATGGTCTTGATTGCTCAATTATAATTCAATATTATCAGCACTACCTGAGGCAGCCTCCCCTGAACCAGAACGTGGTATTTTTCTTAACTGATGTCCATTTTCCTAAAAACAAAAACAGAGAAGATAAAAAGTTAATTGCATACTTTTAAAAATAGGCTGTTGATGTCCTGAGCCAAGCATCAAGTCCAGCACAGCCTCAGTTCCACACACCCTCAGAAATATGATAATATACTTCATTTCCAGACAAAACACAGCTGCAAAGATCTTGACAGAAGGACTCTTCCCCCAAACCCTAATTTTAGGCTTTTTCTTCAGATTGGCCTCTCTTTTTAAGTCTCCCCGCTTTCAGTAATAATGAGTGCCATTAGCCACTTGCCTCCCTGGGCTATTTGGTAACAGGCTAGCTAGCCTTCCCCAAAACAATCCATTAGGAACTTTAATAACAAAGCGATAGTAAGCACTGACAAGCAAATACAGGAGGAGTGCTAATGAGAAAAAGAAAACAAGCTTAATAGTATTTTTTTATTATTATTAATTCATAACATATTATGGAGGCACACAATGATCATCCTTTCAAGTAATTACCTACCCTCTAAAGGGCTATCTTGGTTGGTAAAAGAAAAAAATAATTAAACATGTAATGAAATATCACATACTTAACAGGATCACTCCCACCTCTACCCAAGTACTGTGGCTTAAGTGCATAAATCTGAACAGCTACTCACTGCAACTTCTAACTAGTAGATATTTGCCCATCTGTTCCCTACACTACACTGTAGTGAAAAAGGAAAGATCATTTTTAGTAAGACATTTTTTCTACAAAATAATTACCGTTTAAATTGCATTGCATCTTCATGCTCGCATCTAAACCAGCCCATCTCCCTTGCTCTTCAGCCAGTGAATTTCTCATTTCTTGAAAAATAGTTATGAAACAGCTTACCCAAGCACAAGCAGACTTTTAAAGAACAGCAAAAGAGCATGGATTTTGTTACAACTCAAAGAGGCAGCACTCAGAATTTCACTCTACGTTAAAAAAAAAAAAAACAAATAAAGAAGGCATGCACAATGGTCACTGCTGTCAAGCCTTAACAATGTTTTTAAACACACCTCATGTGACACACTTGTTCCTGAGATGGGCATTATAGGCGGCGCCTTAGATTGTTTGACTCTACGTTTCTTACGCTTTCTTTCTCTGTGCAGAGTTTCCAGTGCTAACCTCAATGTGGAGTCAGGTGATGTGCATGGCAAGTTCGTGGGAAGCCCCGAGTTTTGACACAACGACATGTTGTCGTTATTTCGAGCACAGGCTTTCTGAGCATCAGCTTGTGGCAACGAAATCCATTTGTCAGAGTCTGAACTGGTCTCTTCTAGATCCATAAAATCTGTTTTCTGTTCCCAACTATTTCCACAAGACAATGGTGTTCTTGTTACACCCAGATACTTCTCATTTTTTCCCTGGTCTGTCTTGATAGCTTTATCGTTTTTGGCCAAGAGACATTTGGGAGAACCTGAGTTAACAAGGAGTTTTCGAACCACAACTCTTGGGCATACAGAACCCAGTGACTTGCACGCTCCGTTGTTCTCCAGCATGTCCACGTTGCCTCTTTTCTCCTTAATTCCTCTCCGAAAGGCATCTAACACAGGACTCGTGTTTGGTGTTTGGTCTGGCATCTTTTTTCGTTTAACCTTCTTTGCAGAAGATACTTTCTTCTCAAAACGTTCAGCACTTAAAACCGGCAGTCCATTTCCTGCATCTTTTAGATATGTCGTGTCTGAGGAGCACAACACACTTCTGTCCTTATGGCCAAGGTCTAAAAGAGTAAAGAAAACATCATCGTATCATAGAATCATTTAGGTTGGAAAAGACCTCTAAGATCACCTGATCCAACCTTAATACAAATCATCCACAACCACAATATTGGAGAAAAAAAATCTTTTTGATTATATTGCTTGGTATTTTACCTCGGTCACACACAATCCAAAATTAATTTACTTAATCATTTAGTATTTGCTAGCACCACTCAATTTATTTCATATCAAATAAGAGCTGCATGATTTATGCCATGGCTGCAGTTGCTATAAACAATTTAGCTGAAGCATGAGAGAATAACTAACCAATAATTACACCACTATTTAGACGTACTCATTTAAATATTTAGTTTTTCAATTATGTTAGAAAAAATTAAACATGCTCATTTTGACATGCATGGTAAGCTATAGCCATTATATCACTGCTCCAGTTTGGAATAAGAGTAGACTATACTTCTGCACACTTTTTTTTTTTTTTTTTTTAAATAGGAGATATTATAATTACCTTGTTTTAAAACTGGTTTGAAGAATTCTTTAATAGACTGGTTTCTGAAAAGAAAACAAATATTACTTTTTAAGAACAATATCTAAATGCCCACACAGTAAATAGCAATAAAATTAGAACGCTGTGATTTATTTATAGATCTTTTACTTTTTTTAAAGCCAGCAGCTGTTATTTCAATCTGGAGTTCAGCTTTCTGACAGATCACAGCAAGCATCACCATCGTTGCCTTCAAGCCTTTATTCTGCTCGGCTACCAAAGCCAACTTGCCAGCGCCCTCTCAGATACCACTTCTTTCACCAACCCTGGAAGTCTCACCTACCCACCAGCTTAAACTAAGAGCTATTCAACTTGGTATCCCCTAGAAACATCACTTTCTGTTAGATCAAGGCATTAAATTTGTTCAGGAAGAGGCCAGAGCCAACACAATGAAAGGTGAGCAGGAAGGTGGACAGAACAGGATTCTCCTCTTCCAGCACCCGCAACCTAGCGGATCAGCTCTCCATAGCTTCTGAATCCAGTCTCAGACCCCTTAACACAACCACAACCTTTTATGTACCAGACAACATGCATGTGTAGTGTAAACTGTCTGTAACCACCTACGCTACTGATTTCTAGTAAGCCTACAGAAAGCAGGATTATCAACTGAGAGACTTTTTCCTCAACAGCCTTACGAGGATCAAGCAGAAGTAGTTTCCATGAAATAACATGGCACAGGTTACACGGCAAAATCACCCATTTAAGATCAAGCTCTCACTCCATTGCACACAAAAATTCTAAAAAGCAGCATAAAGCTACAGGATTTTCATAAAAATTGTACTCAAATTTCAGCCTGAGACAGCCTCTGGCATGAAAAGCAACTTTACAAGCAGCATAAAGCTACAGATGACTGAGGAGAGGATGTTAGAGCATTAGACGGATGGCCTGCTCAACAGCAAACCCCGTCAATGCATTATCAATTGCAATCAAGAACTGCACAGTCCTATCTGCAAGTTGTTAAATTCAATGAGCTCCGTAACTTACTTTCTTGTCCAAAAGGCACCATGCTTGGTGCTTTTGTCACCCATCTGGTGCCAGGCTGGGCTGCAAATTCCTCGCATCCAGCACGCATTAAGGGCATCCTCTGGCTTCCAACAGAAACAGCCACCTACAGCCGTCTTATTTTCACATACGCACAACAAGGTAAGTAACAGCTTTGTATCAGAGGTATTTTTTCCTTGCGAAAATACGCGGGACTTGAAAGCAAGCAGGCATTTCCCATGAGAGAATGTTCACTTCTAAATGTGACCAGCTTATCTGAGTAACGTGCAGTTTGAGTATTAGAATACTGGCCTGCACGCAAAAACTACAAACTTGCTATCTCTTCCTTCTTCCACATAGCATGGAAACTTAGTCACGATTTAAGGCTACACATGTATGTCTGCTTTGGAAGTTTCTCTGAATTCCAAACAAGAGGCACTGGTACAAGAAAACATGAAAAATACCTGTCTGTTTAGGACAGGTATTCTATGTTTTATAAGCTTGCTGTGCCTTCCAAAACACTCAAAGCCATCCTGCTGCCCGTGTAACAGTGACTACAGAGGATGAAAACATTTATTCCAGACTCACGTTTCCAGGTATCACTATACTTCTGTGCTTCCACAGACTCGGTAACGGTTTCTGAAGTTGGAGCCAGAAGAACCTGCTGCTCACTTGTTCAAAGGAAACCTTCAGATACAGCCCAGATTCCTTTCCCGCGTCAGAAAACAACCCAAAACCAAGCCCAAGCCCTCCTGTATCCTCTCCCTCCTTTACCCTGCCGCAGTCCCTATCTCAGCTGCATCCTTTCAGCTGTCCCTCACTGAAAACAAAGGAACTTCGTAACAATGACCGTATTTATACCAGTTACACTGAGCTTTGTATAACATCGCTGAAAACAGAGGCAAGGTTGAATAGACAAAAGGAGGGAGGCATTAAAAGTTTGACTGGAGTAGAGTGATTTGTCTTAGACCACCCTTTTTTAAGCGTTCACCTCTCAATATTTTCTACTTTGCATTTGTCATTCGGCGTTTTCAAAGCACAAGGGATGGGAACTGCCCAGCTAAACCGGAACAATAATTTCCTCAAGTGCCCCTCTGCGGCACCGCAGACAAGGAAGCGCACTGGGAACTTGAACACCACAGGGCTGGGAGGGCAAGCGAGCACGTGCTGCAGCACAGGGAGGATCATGAGAAAGCATCGGGCCTTCCAACCTGCTTTTCATACTATAAAACATGAAAAGAGCACGTGACTTCCTACACGAGCAGGACCATAACGGGAGGATTTCCGCTATCGTTTTAATAGGAGGTCTAGTAATTTTTTTTAATGAAGCATCTTGAGAAGTACTAGAGGTGACAGAATGAAAAAAAACGAACAGGAGAGTTACACACAAAACCTCCCAATTTTTCTTTCAGTTACTTTCTTTGTTAGGACAACTGAAATATAACAGACTGCAATTTTTTTTTTTTTTTTCCTCAGAGCAAAACCATTTTGAAATATTCATGAGCAGCAAAACCACAACTCATGCAGTAATTTCACTTTCACAGGCAAATACCAGCACAGACAACAACAGAACTTTTACTTCCTCCAGAGGTCAAGGCTACCAAAAAAAGAGGCTCAGCAGAAACACAATAAAGTGCTGCTAATGGCATAAGAAAATTATGACTTGCCTTATAGGAAAGGAGCAAAATGTATTTAATTCAGCAGCCTGTGGAAAAACCTTACCAGGTCTATGACAGAATGAGGATTTCTAGTAGATGGGCAGGTTCATCATGTCTCAGAACTCTCCCTGCTCACCACCGCGTTCTCTGGAATTCTGTAGCATTCTCAAGCTCCATTGCCATTAACGGTACCTCTCCAAAGGGACATTTCACAAGCAGAACGGGCAGGGGAATTGTACCAGTGACAACTGAAGTTCTTTCTTTACAGCCAAACCGCTATAGCCTATAGCCAGGCTTGCCAACGCACAGTGAGAAGTAAAATGGGTACTGAAACAGGTACGTGTGGGAGCACGCGTGTATTTTGAACAATGAGCTGAAGATGCCAGTCAGAACACAAGAAGAAGTCTTTGCTCACAGTGTCAGGCCACCTGCCTGCAGCATGGCTGAGGCTGGGAGGGAGCAAAGGAGGTCACCGAGCCCAACACCCCACCCACACCTGACGTCCCCAAAGGAGGGAGACCCCAGGGAGCAACCTGCTCAAGCGCTCGCTCCCCCTCACAGCAAAACCGCCTCACACAACACCCCAAAATTTGGAAGGAGCCCACAAGACCCACCAAACGCACCTCCTGCACACAAACCCATCCAAAACCCACACCCTGAGCATCACCCAAACACTCCCTGAGCACAACACCACACCCACTGCCCTAGGGGGGCTGTCCCAGCGCCCTGACACCCACAGCCTGCCCCCAACACCCCCTGCCTCAGCCCCCAGCCCTCAGCCCCTCAGCAGCCCCCCCTCAGCCCCTCCCTCCCCCTGCGGCCCCACCAGGCCTCGCTGCTGCTCCCCCTCACCCCCAGCCCTACCTGCAGTCCCGGGCCGCCTCCCTGCCCGCCGCCGCCAGCCTAAAATGGCGCCGGGCCCTGTTGGCAGCGGGCGGGCTCGGTGATGGCGGCGCCAGGCCCAGCGGCCGGGTCATGGCGGGGGGGCCCGGCCCGGCCCGGCCCAGTGCAGCCCCGGGGCCGCCGCCGCCGCCGCCCTCACAGGCCCCGCGCCTCAGGCGGCCCTCACGGAGAGGGTGTAAACTCGGTCGCTGATTGGCTGAGTGTGTGAAGGGATCGCGGCTCTCATTGGTTCTCCGCCTCCGGGGCGGGACTATGTGCGGCTCCACGCTCGCTCATTGGAGGGCGCGCAGCACCCGGCGCGAGGCGTTCCCGCCTCAGGGCCAGGAGGGGAGGAGGGGGGGGCGGCTGTGAGGGGCCGCCCACGCTCAGCTCCGCACGCAGCCGTTAAATGAGCCTTGTAATTAGTCCGTGAAAATTAGCTGTAGTTCCAAAACGTGCCCACAGCAGTAGCTGTAACGGTTAAAGCAAGCACCACACAGATACCCCCTAGCTCCCGCCCTTGCTCTGCAGAAATAACGGGTAATAAACAGGGCTGTGCCTGTCCCGGTGCCCTGAAGGCTGGTTTGGGGTAGTTTTAGGTGAAAGTGGTCGGGATTTGTAGTGCTTTGTCCCACAGTGGAGGTGACCACAGCCTCTGGCTAGCTCCACTTGAAGGGAAATGTCTCTGCACCCTTCAGGAAGGTCTGCAAAACACAAGGCACAGCAGCAAAACGGGGCGCCCAAGTCAAAACAAGTGGAAATAGGAAACAGCTGCGGGAGCATCTCAAGTGCCTGAGTGTCTGCTGCGCGCTGAGTGCTCCAGCTCCTTTCATCCCACCCCATCACTCATTGCCCCTCCGTTTTCCAAGAGCTTTCAGTCATCTCATCCATCACGTCTTCAACCTAACCTCAGAAGAGTAAAACAAAAGCTTCCTGCCATTGCATAATGAACGCTGCTGTCTCCTTGCTTTGCCTGCCCTGCACACGCTCTAACAACAAATGGAGAACAATTGGGTTTGCAGTCACATAGTTTCTTGAAAATACTACTGTACATATTTGAATTACTGTCTAATGAAGTGCCAAAGCAAAATTTCATGCCCAGTGCTACCGACAAAGAATTCCAGAAATATTTTTTCATGTCACAATGAGGAAGCACAAATTAAACGTTTTCTTTAGCTTTCAGTTTAATACTTTAACCTTGCAATTTGTTAATGACCTGGAGACAGTCACAAAAGACAACCAAAAAGTCAGACGTGGAATGTATTTATGAGTTTACAAGAAACAGAGACACTGTTTCAACAGCTTCTACAGAAAGACCGCTTCCAGCACTAGTGATGTCAAGGTGAAGCTGTTTCTCATCAGCCACCCACAAAAAAAGACACAAGGAACAACATTAAATAATAACATCGCTTATATTAACTTGTTTAGGGCAACTACCTGAAATGCAGTAACTGCGGAAGGCAGGATATGATGGCACTGAGGACAGTAGGGGAAATAAGAATAAAGGTGCAACAGCTGAAGTGGTTTCAGTTCGACATCCCCCCAGTGGGAAACTTGCACACACATACACACTGTTTAAGATAATACATGCCCTTCAGCAGGCTTTAACTTCAAATAAATAGGCAACAGCACTTCTTATGCACAGAAGTATAGGTACAAGAAAGTAATCATAATAAACTACTTTTTAAATTTACCTTCCCTGACAGCTTGTGAGCACCTCACCACTTCCAGTTCCCTTTGCCAAACTAAGCAAAAGTTAGAAACTTACCTCATAGCCTTGCTCCAAATAAGTTGGAAATTCATTTGCCTCCTGTCCATTCCTTCTACTGATGCTCATTTCTATTAGTTCTTCCCATAACGCAGTTTGAATACCCACAAACATAGATCAGCAGAAACTTTGAAAAGCGACAAATGTGAAAAAGTTGGCCAACTTTTACAAGCAGATTTGGAACCAGAGCATTGCGTAAGTCAGCCTTTGCTATCAGTTTCGTTTCATCTATTTTTTAATTGCCTTCCAGCATGACTCATGCCTTTTCTTAAGCAAAACCAGGAAGTATCGCAGAATGCTGCGTCCCCAGCAGGGAAATGGGTTGCCCATGGAGTGGCTACACAACCATGATCATCTGTGAGCTGGCCCCGGGCCATCAACATCTGAAACGTATCACTCACCCATGTGATCTTTATTATAATATTTTGATGCAGACTCTCTAAATAGAGTTAAAAGCCCTGAACCCAAAAGGGCACATCTGCTTTTGTCTAAGAGATAAAAAAGAGGAAATAATCAAAGCAGCATTTCTAGTCCGTGAACAATAATTACATTTAGACTCCAGAAAGCATAGCTGAACTTAATAATTGTTTAATGTTCATTTAAATATATCAGTATATTTCTCCTGTGTCAAATCTTCTAGAAAGTCATCAATCACTGCAAACTTATAGCACTTTAACACAAGGAACACCAAATATTTCTGAAGTTCAGCTACTTTCTGAAGTAGCTGAAACCATCCTGTAAAAATTCTCCATTTCCTGAAGAGTTTCAGCCTGTGTTTTGATTTCAGAAGCCACAGAGATAGTCTATGCCTCATAGTTATTTTGTAGAAAAAGAACATTTTTCCTTTCTCCTTGCAGATCCACTGTGGCTTTCTGTGATGAAACACCTGATGGAAGGGCAGGAGAGACCTCCTTCAGACGTGCACTCCAGCGGATGCCAGTAGCTGGTTAATTTTGTTTTGTTAACTTGGCTTCATGTGAAAAGATGTAAAATATGTACTTCAAGGCAAGGGCACAGATGACCCAGGCCTTGAAGGATGAATAACTAAGAAACTATTTCATCAAGAGGACCATTTTGTAAGGAAAAATGCAACACGCTTGCCCTTGAGTTTGTTAATAATTAATTTGTTGCAAAAAATTGGCTGAAAACCAATAATGAGTGCTATAATATGAACTATCCACAAACTATCCTCATTATAATATTAAAAATCATGCCCCTAGGTTGAGAGACCTGAGCCCAACAAGAGACCCATCCCCTCCGAAGATGCACAAAGCAATCTTGTCATGTCAGCAGGATGCTAAAATATAACCAATTAGAAGTTAGGAGGTTGTGCTAACATGCAAATGTGCTGCTAAGAGATTGTATAAAGTTGGGTGTTGAAAATCTTTAGGCGTGCCAGCTTAGTGGGAAACCACCTGGTACCCAGACTTGAGCGGATCTGAAATAAACAATATCTTGATGTAGTGCATGGGCTGGCTTATTGCACAGCAGGTAACAAAGCCAAACCTTTTATTGGACAACTTTTATTGGACAACACAACCACCAGCCCTCCCAACAATTGCAGGTTCTGCCTGTGTCGGGTTCACAAGAGGCTATAACGTGTTCAACCATTAACTCCAACTTCCTCTTCGAGCAGCTTGTGTCAGGATTTGTGTCATTGCACGTGGATGGCCTTCTTGGGCCTTGAGTCTGCACCTCCTTTACAACATTACTGTTTCAAAGCTCCACGGGAACAGGTGACATTTATCCTGATCACGCTGTCTGACATTCCAGGGACCTTCTGTCCCATTAATGTGTCTGTTCATTCCTACCTTGCTTTAGCACACCTGACCTCACCAAAGGCACAGCAAAGGGTAACTCATTTATAATCACCGTGTGCTACCTCAAGGGAATCAGAGTGAGAAGTTTTCCTGAAGCAGCAGAGGACCATGAAATTCTCCTAGAACATTACGTACCAGAACAGAGGCAGGCAGCAGCAAAGAACACGAGCAGTGAGGCTGCAAAAGACTTCCCTGAGCAATTACACAGAGTGATGGGTAATGGCAAAGGCAGGCATCTTCAGAAGCCTTCCCCCTTAGAGTTTAAGTGCTGTGTATCAGGGAAAAGGCAATTTACAATCAAGCCTATGGAGAAGCAGATCGATCAATATCTGTTAGCATACCTTTTATTAAGCTGCTGTAATAAATTAATAATAGGTAACTACTCAGACAGTAAATTATATTTTTTTTTAATGGTTCACACATGCAGTCACTCATTTTTATCCAGAGGAAAGCTGACCACGGGGGTTCTCTCAGATATCGTGGGTCATACCGAATTACCAGTGGCTTCTGGGTCAATGCTCAGCTCCATCTCAGCATCCATTTATATATCACGTGGCACACATGAGGAAAACTGGGAAGTAACAAAAAAGAGGTGACAGATTTGAATGTGTATATGGCGAGGAATGGATAGAGAGGCAGGAAGTGTTTAGAAGATTCTCCTCGTGTTCAGACTGGCATTCCCAGTTTCCTTTTCTTCCATCTTTCTGGAGGATCTCTCCCCTTCCCACAAAATCTCAGAATCTAATTCCAGGAAGCAGCTTACACCTGCTTTACCAAACAGATGCTTAGCCTGACACGGAGCTCTCTGGCCAGAAGACTGCATTTTAATTATAGCGAACATCTGGAGAGAACATTTATGGTACCACAGTTTCAGCTGCAATAATAGGAAAATTCCCCACTGATTAAACTATCCTCACATTGTTAAGTATTGACTCATCTTTTACAGCCTATTTCACCCAGGGAAAAGTTAAAGTTTCACCTGTTTTGCTTCTCAGATACCCTAACTTCTAATTACCAGTGTCCTGTGCCAGGACAGTTATCAGTGTCAGGACTCGTGCTTCATAGGCCAGAGCCGTATAACTACCTACACTAAATTCCCTTGTCATGAGCACTAGAAATAGCCTGGTTCACAGCTTAAGCAAATTAAAGCAAAAATGGAAAGCAATTTCACCCGCAGCTTCTTCAGCAGACATCTATCATGTTAACATTTGCCAAAGACAGTTCCTGTCCTTGCAGACACCTTTCCACGGAGGTTCTCAAAGAAAAGCCGTGCTATGTTCTTGGTAAACATCCTACCTGCTGCTGATGTTTTCTGTGAAAAAATTAATCATTCTTGACACAAAGTTCAAATGATGCCAGAAATAGTGATGAGTGGCAATGCACTGCTAGCAGTCAAGGAGAAGGGGGGGGTCTCCTTCAGCAGCTTAGTGTTTTTTTTTCCACAGTGCTTTCAGCATAACATGCAAGAGAAATTAGTCAGATGATTCAGTTTGTTAATCAGAGTTGCCAGGCCTCATTCCTTTCTTCGACTCACACATTATGCTGCCCCTAACCTCTTAGAAGTGTTTTGTAAAGGTTGAGGAAGAGCCCTGCATCAGCTTCTAGTGTTATTTGTCTTTTGCCATGAGAGATCTAAAGAAGTTGATGCTGCTCATCCCCTGAAAAAAAAAAATAATTAGAAAGTGCTTGCTGGGAAAGGAGAATAAGAATTACAGCCTCCATCAGAAGTAAGTTGATACAGGGCATTTGATGTCCAGTTAAAATGAATGACACTTGAGTATATTTCAGAAACAATATGTGCAACCAGGCAGTAAAACCCCTCAGCCCACCTCACTGCTATTTTCATGAGCTCCCCATGTCTGAATTGAGAAACGGCAGGCTGATATACAGAAATACACCTGGAATACCAGCTGGCTTTCAGAAAATAAACATGATTGTTCTGGTAGGATGATTCAGTAAGCAGGCAAAGCCAAAATTCTGCTTGTACTTACGGCTTGCTTTTGTATTAATCTGGAGACTCTCAGCTTTGTCACTGATACCAACGTGTCAACAAAGGTTTGTGGAACAGTCTGTGAAGGGGCTGCTTCCTCCCACAGAGGCCCTGAGTCCCCTCACATGTAGAAAAAGCTATGGATCACGACACACCTCATCCATCTGCCTGTTCCAGGAAGGCTGGTGTTCAGATAGCAATGCAGAGCAAAAAACGCTGGAGGTGTTATGCAGGGGAATACCAGCAGAAGCCATTAATGGAGCAAGGGCTAGAAGAGCAGCCAAGAACATAACTGAAACAAGGTGAAACCTCGATAGGGGAGGTGTTTACAGCGTGAAGCCTGTGCTCTGATAAGGCCACAGCATGAACAAATCATCGATAGAGCTTTGCTCTGATAACAGCAGGACAGTAACAAGGTTGTGTCATCCTGTATGTGCCTGTGCTCTTCTTGCTGTCCCGGGGGGACAGACAGCTGTGGCCCCGAGGATACTGAAAGTGAGACAAAAAAAAAAAGAATGGGCAAGCTTGTCTGAGACTGATGGAGAAAGCAGCAAGATTCTTAGTAGGATTAAAAAAAAAAAAAAAAAAAAAAAAAAATCACTGCAGGAAATATTAGACCTGTTCCAAAAACTGGTTCAAATCTGATCAAAAGCCAGGCTTAGGCTGATCAAGAGGAACCCAAAAGCAGCAGCAGCAAGGATTTGACAGCCAACATCCCATCATACCCTTCCTAAAGATTAAGGTTATATTGTTATACGAATTTCTTACAGGCACAGGACAGCAAGTGCAGCACACTCACCTTCCTTGTGTTATGTCTCCCTGCACTCCCCCAGTCCAGCACTCCAAGTTTCCCCCTCTCTGCTGGCCCTTATCACAGAAAGCTGTGATGAGTCACGGGCTTTCCTCGGATCTCAAGCCAAATCCCTGCCAGAAATGCACAAAACTGGGCAGCACACAGGGTTGCCTGGAACACTTTCTACCTAAGAAAAGTCTGGTATTACTACCAAGCACTCCTCTGAACTCCCTCCAAGGGGTTCCCAGCTTTCCTGAAGAAAAAAGCACAAAAAAGCAGCATTCCCCCTGTGGCACGACTGGCACCGCATGGAGCAGAAGCATACCCAGAGGATAAATTCCTGCTCGTACATCTTGGACTTTTCTCCCTCACCACAGCTGTGGTTTACTGCAACCTGCAGACCATTTCTTGCAGAGCTGGCGGTGAGAGATCGATCTCCTTCTCACCGTCACGCAGCTGATGGCTTTAACTTACCAGAAGGAGCTGTACGAAGGATTGCAGTTTTTCCCAAGACTGTTTCTCCAATTTGTCAAGATAACTTGTAATGCTAAGTATGTTCTCCAGTGCTTATCGTCCCTCTCAAGCTCACAACAATTTCACAAACATTCCCTGCAAATGCAGTAAGCACGCCCCTCATTTCATTATATAAGCTCATCGTGAAAACATTGAATGCCCTTGGACATCGGACAGGCTCCTGTAAAACTTGTACTAATAAATCTTTTCCTTCTGGTAACAAGCCTGTAATAGCTTACCTGGGTACAAGGGGGCACAGCATGGGTACAGGTGGCCAGGAACTGGTGCAGTTCAGGCAAAAATTGCTTCAAAATTTGTTTCAGTCTTGCAGGCTGCCCCTGAAGGTACACAGACACATCTCAAAAAGGCAGATACACCTTGCAAAGTTGTTTTCTGTAGGGTTACATTGTGTTGATTTCTGAGCTTTGAAAGTGGTTTGAGGTACACGTGCTAGCTGGAGTCTCATTCAATGGAAGTTACGTGTAAATATGAAGACCAATGTGTGTAAATATGAAGACCTCTTGGCAATCAGGCAGCTAAATGCAGCACAGCACTACAGCTGGCTGCAAGTGTGCCTCCCAGCCCTCCGACCTGTGCTTGGGAGAGCTGTCAGTGCCCATGCCTCAAGCCACTTCTCCACAAGGACCTTCAGGTGCACTGCCTCAGGCAGGTAAAACACCTCTTGGATAATTCTCACTTGTTTTTTTTACTAAAAAATTCCCACTTCCAGTATTCCCAGCTCAATTCAGAGAGATAATTGGGGTCCCCCCCATGCTCTATTTTGTGTTTTTGTCTCTGAGAAGGCCCCCTCCACTACAGCCTCCTACTTCCAGCAAAACCTGCCTCTTTCCAGCTTCACAGCAGCACCAGACAGCTCTCCTGGGGCACCCACAGCTGCTTTTCCTTGGTAGCTTATCTGCCACTTGACGAGCTGTTGTCTCTGCTATTACACAAACAGCCTGTTCTGATCCACACAGCAAACCCTGAGCTGAGGCGAGCTGCTGTAACACAAAATAAACCTTGGGAAGGGCGTGTGTGACCCTCTATAACCCTGCGTTGACATTTTAATCCTTAGAAGCTCCGACTCTAGGTACAAGGTTGGTATTCCCAGCAGCCTAGTTGAGTTTGGTTATCGGAGTGTCTTCGGTCATGAAACTGTTTGGAACTCAGCGAGGCATCGGGTGATAGCCCCAGTTTACAATTATCTTGTTTAATTATTAACGTAGCTCTTCTGTAACAAGAGAATTAAGTCATAGAGGATTTTACTCAAAAGTTTTATTTTCACATAACAGGTTTGAATAAGTTTTTTTATTATGTGAGGAATGACACTGCATGAACTCACCTGGAAAGCATTTCCCGTGTTGAAACAGAAAATATTGGGATTGAGTCATACAACGCATGGCATTCAGCCCCGTTAAATGGCCCTCAAAGGGTAAGAAATGGTTCTTTCATATTATTCTCACACTTGGCTCAGCTGGGCCAAACGACTTCCCTTTAATTCCTTCTCACAGCGAGGAGAAGCTCATAAAGATAAGGCTGCAATCAGCTCCATGGTGCCACCCGCACCCCTTCCAGCGCAGCCCTAGCAGACAGGTCACTGCCCTCTGCTGCTGCCTCGCCTCTCCTGGCCCAGCACCAGCTGCACCCTCACCCAATTCCATCGAAGTGGGCTCACACAGCTCCCTGCTGACACTTTGCTAACCCAGGTTGCTTGAACTGAAGCGAGGGCGAGCGCAGAACCAAAGATCTCCCTGCGTTTCCCTGCCAATAGCTCCGGCTCACACGTGCTTTAATTCGGCTGAGTCTAAGTTCACCTCCCCTTCAGGTGGGCTGGTGCCAGCAGCAATATTTATCTGTCTGTGCTCCTTCTCCCTGCAGCCAGCCCCAGGACAGAACAGGGCGCACACTCGCAGTGCGTGCTGGCACTTCTGCCTGTACTTCTGTCCTCGGTGAGCAGCCATGGCCCTTTGGAGGCAAGGAAACAAAGCCATTTTCTTGCCACTCAAGGTACTGCTTGCTCTCAGACACTCAAAGCTTGATTGCTTCAGTTTCAGTAACATTCTGTGCCATTTAGCACTGTAAGCAAGGCTGGCTGTGCTAGGCACTGGGCAAGCAGTGGCTTTTTGCTTTTCTCTTGGCCTGAGGCTTCGGTGGCAGCGTGATGGCACAGGTGGCACTGCTGTGACATCCCACCCAGCCCTAGCTGTGCTAGGATCTGCAGCAAACCACACAGCCCTACAGCAAGCAGACTGCAAGCTGGAAGTAACCCAGAGGCTGCAAAAAACAAAGGGTCAGGTCCCTGACCTGCCGCGGTACAGGGCTGCAGGAACATGAGCTGGAGAGGGAAGGCAAAAAATGCTGCTGGAACAGGGCTGAAATCTGCAGGAATGGCTTTTTTCCCAGCAGCAAAAGGCAGCAAATCCCAACTTTTTCAGGAGAAAAAAAAAATAAATCTGAAATAATTACCGTACCCCACATTCTGAAAAGAAAACTCGTACTATACCAGAGGGCATTTTAATTCCTCCTGATATCCATAACAGGAACTAATGTTTAGGATTTCAGCCAGACAAATAAGAAACAAAAACAAAAACAAAACAAAACAAAAAAACAAACAAAAAAAAAAAAAAAAACAAGGGGGAAAAAAGCAGTGCCAGTGGTTAACTGATAAAACAAACTATCTGGAAAAATGTTGTTCATTTCCTGATGTATTCGGATCTGTCTTATTGAAAATATGTTCTCAAGCATAAATCATGGTTAATTTCAAGAGAAACATGAAGAAAATGCACGGCCTGTGAGAGCTGGGAGGTCAGCCTGTGCAATCCAAGGGTCTCTGCCTGTGGAAGTGAACTCCAGGACGAGAAATAGGGGTTTATTTTGCATCTGCGTGCATGCTGCACAGCACGGAGCTCGGACAGCTGGCTGCCAGCCCCACACGGCGGCCCTACACGCTGCTATCCTGCACTGCAGCAGCTTTCTGCAGTTTTTCTGCGGCCTGACACAACCCACAGACCAGATGAGGGCCCCCTCAGCACTTCCCACTTCTGGGGGTCCCACTTAGACCATCATGCTCAGCAATACCAGGTCATTTGGGGCAGAAAAGGAATAACTTTGCCTCTCCTTTCCTGCTAAGTGACACCCTGCCGATGCATCAACGTTCACCCTTTGGGACCACCGTGGTCTCGCGAAGTGCCTCAGCAAAATCCTTTTACCACAGGAAGATCCTTGCCTTGCTGGTGCAGGCCAACAGCCATTTGTAGATGTGCTCTAAGGCAGGAGCAGGGATCCCAAAGAGGAAGCTTTCAAAAGGCACAACTTGATTTTCATCTTTCTTGTCCCAAATTTACCTGCAGTGACCCAACACAACCAGGTATTGATCGGGTTTCCTCGCCAGAAAAGGGAGGGGAGTTTAACACTGCTAAGAGAAAGCAGTTCAACTGCAGGGTGTCTTTGCAAAGGTAGCAGCTCTTAGGATTTATTTCCATGCAACGAGATGCAGAGATGCTAATCCTGAGGGTTCGGCGTACAAGAAGCAGCCTGGGAAGCTCCTGTCCTCCTGTTCCCAATTACAGTCTCCTGCAATGTAGATCAGAGGACAACTTCTTAATCTGGGCTGAAATTGAAAGCTTCGGTTTTCCGAGGGAAATAAATATGATTATCCCGCCTGATATGATATAAAGCAAATCAGATTTCGGGTTCCTTTTGAACTCCTCCACGAGCCGGTGCTGACGGAGCAGTAAAGCTGAAGGGCCCCTCCTGCTGCGGGAGCACAGCCTCCCAAGCTGCCTTTTCCTTCCCTTGCCTTTGCTTTATCAGCACGCCAAGCAATATCTGCACGGGCTCTCTTATCCTAACGAGTTCACGCAGTTTTCCCCACACCCAGTGCACACCAGGTGCTTGTCCCAGTGCTGAGGGCAGGGGCAGGCTCCGAGGGGAGCGTTTCCATCCCCTGCTGTCAGCAGGGCAGGGCAGGGAGATGACTCAGAGCGAACCTGCTGAAAGCAAACACCTCACACACCTCGAGGTACGGGAAGGAAAATGGAAATGCCAAACTTCCACGGCCAGGGACAGCGCCTGGTGGGGCACTGGGCTGCCCCGAAAACACGCTCAGGATGAATCAAGCTCAAGCTTGCTAATACGGGCTCATATGTGGGATCTGGAGATGTGCCTCAGCGTGCTCAGGCTTAAAAGCCTTGTGAGGGGTGGAAGGAGAATCACGGCTGGTCCTACAGTGAAAGGGATGCCCATTTCTCAGCAGGAGGCAGCCTGCCTGGGGCAAGTGCTGTGCCACTGCAGCTCCCGAGGGCTCAGGGAACAGGGCACAGCCCCAGCACAGCCCCAGTTTGCCTCTTTCTGCTGTGCAAATTTGCTCAGGCAGCAGCAGAGCTTGGGCAAAACATAATTAAAGTGATAAGAAAAATATATATATATTGGTCACACAGAGGGTAAATGCTAATTCTGCAAAGTTCTCAGCTCTCTCCAGGTAACCCAGCCCCTGGCAGACCCATCAGCATCCCCAGCTGCGTGGTTGGAGTCTGACAGCAACAGCAGGAGCATGCAGCCCTCTAGTGCCTGCTCCCAGCCACGCTTCTCGTGTCCCCACAGAGCCACCACTGCTCCACGGCCCCCGTGTCCTCCCTTCTGTCCTATCCTGCTGCTCCTGGAGGGTTTCTGAAGGTTTCTGAAGGGCCCAGGGCACGGCACGGGGAGGGAAGCAGCAGGGTGGTGCAGGGGGGCTGCCTGCAGTGTCCTTTATCTGCTGGCAGTGGGTGCCTGCAACGTGCCCTTCCCATCACTGCCAGATCCTAAAGAGCCCAGACCCCATCCCTAATGCCCTTGGGCTGCTAATGCCTGTCCCTACTGCAGCCCCCGGGCACAGAACACAGGGTTGGCTGTAAGGAGACCTCTGAAATGAGAGTCTGATGTGGCTGAAAAGTTACACAGCTCTTTTTAACACATAAATCTCTCCTCACTCGCTGCTTGTTGCCCCATGGGTTTCCAGAGACATCCCACGGGGCTGAGGGACATCAGAAGACCCCAGCAGACCACAGCCCATCCCAAGGGTTGCCACCCCATGGGCTGCTCCCCCCGTGCCCCCTCCTGCAGCAGACCTGCCCGGGGAGCTCTGGAGGCCCACGCTCGCAGCGTTTTCCTTCCCCACGCGGGTGATTCAGCTCGCTTTCCTCTCCAAACAGTGGGTGGACCCCGGCTGGATTTCCGGGAGCGACGCCGCGCCGATTCCCGGCCTGGGGATTTGCAGCCCTGCACCTCGCAGCACCTGCACGATGCAGTCCCCACACCCCTGTGCGATGCTGACAGGGGTACAGAGGGCGACGAGCCCCCTGCCAGCCCCGATTCGGGTGGCAGGGTGTGGGTGCGATGCTGTGCTCCCCAGTGTAGGAACGCCCGCTGCCCACCCTACACTTGGCAGAAGCCTCCTGGCACGTGTAACGTGGTCCCAAACCCAGCTGGGGGCAGGGAGCCCAACGTGGGGGTGATTGGGGTGAGGGATCGATCCCCTTGTGCCCCATGTCCCAGAGGCAAAACCCTCTAGGATTTGCCGCTAGAGGGGGGTGCAGGAGCTTGGAGCTGCTGCATGGGGCGAGTCCCACATCTGGACCTGTCCCAGGCCCCATCCTGCTCCGGCCACGCACTCGAGGAGCATGGCTTTGACCATCGGGGGGTTTACATTTCGGGGAAACACCAGCCCTGGGCGCAGAGCGTGGGGAAGCAGCAGCACGATGGCGCAATCCCTCCCAGCACCAGCTGGGCTTTTTTGGGGCCGCAGCAAGGGGGCTGGAGGTGGGGGTTCACCAGGCTCACCCTGCTCCCCAAGACATTTCTGGGGGCGAGCCCACCTCGCAGGCTGTCACCCCGAGTCCTGTCATTAACCCAAAGCCACCCCTGGGCCGGGAGGCTCCTTTTGGGACGCATCCCCCTGGGGTTCCCAGGGTCCCCTGTCGGTGCCGTTTTCTCTCCAAGCAGCACCTTCCCCCCGCTCTCCGCACGCCTTCGCTCTCGCTTCTGCTTCTTTGGCCACCAGGAAACCTTCCTGCCGTGCGATGGACACCCGCCAGGGATGCTGGCAGATGATGCTGAGCATGACCGTCCCCGGGGAGGGCTCGGGGGGACCCTGCCCGGACACGGAGCTCTCCGAGGAGTGACTCAGCCCTGCGGTTTTCCCCCAGTTCATCCCCGATTGTTCCTTTTTTTTTCCTTTTCCTCCCCGCTGCAAGGGGCACGGGGAGGGCTGCCGGTATGTGTGGAGCGGGGCTGGAGGGGAAACAGGAACCTTGAGGGGAAAAACAACCCGAGAAACTCCCTTCCCCCCGCCCTGCCCTGCTTCCTCCGGTGCTGCAGGCATGCGGGGATGGCTCCGTGGCTCCAAAGTCCCCTCTGTGTCCCCTGTTTGTCTCCGTTTCTCCCCACTCCTGGGCATTCAGGAAACATCACTCAGCTTTTATCCATGTGGCCATGGGGAAAAAGGTCACAAAGGATGGGGAAAATCTGTCACAGGGCAAAAACGGCTCGCCAGGCAGCGGGCTGTGAGCAGCAGGCTGCAAATCAGGCACCTGCTGAGTCCAAACTGCATCCCTCACCCCAAAGGGCAGGATGAAAAATGCATTTTCCCCTCCGGGGGATTCTCTGGTGTCTGCTTTGGGGCTGAGCTGCCATCCCACCAGGGGTTTTGGCTGGCCTCAGGAGGAGGGAGCAGATCTTGGGTCTTGTCCTCCTGCACAATGCCCGCCTCGACCTGCTGCAGGCTGCCTTCACTCAGGAAATGGGAGAAATCGAGGTTCACAAAGTTCCCGTCCAGCCTTATCCCCGCTGTGAAGGAGGCGTGGGGCTGAGACCACGCAGAGCCGGGGCTCTGAGACCACATCGGGTCCCCAGATCATTGCTGCTGGCCGCTTCGGGCACCGCATGATAAACCCGTGGGCTGCAGTGCGAGTGCTCATCACGCGCTCGGGGCGCAGATAAGCCAGCTCGGTAATCTCAGCCCCACAGCCTTCCGGGCACTTCCTACCCCCAAAAACACCTGACAGCCCCCAGAAGATGAAAACATCAGGGAAATATTGCCTAAACACCCGTGTGGCTCCGCGGGCAGCAGCAGGGCATGCCCCTCATGCCCCCAGCCTCTCCTTCCCAACCCGCGGGCGGAGGGGAGCCCCGGGGGACCTGACGTCAGTTCTGAGCAGAACAATGCTCGGGCACGGGGCGGCCAGAGGGGGACAGGACAGGAACAGGACGCCGGGCAACGTGACCGGGTGGAAAAGCCACCCCGCCAGGCCCGTGCGCTCTCCCTGCCTGGGCACCTGCCCGGCTGTGGTGCTTTACACATCCCGGAGAGGTGCTGAGGGGATGCTGCGGAGTTAAAAGCACAGGGATCTGCAGGCTGAGGACGGACACCGCTCGTCACAGGTGTGGGTGACGTGGATATCAGCCCCAGCACCGCCACTGCTCTCAGAGGAGCTGCGTTAGCAGGAGCAGGAGGTGGCTGGGCATTGCCAGGAGGCACCCGAGTCCCAGGGGGATTTCTCATCCCCAAAGGCAGTTTGAGCCTCCCCCGAGCCGTGCTGGGCAGGAGAAGCCCCCCAAAACTCAGCACCACGCAGCGAGCTCCCGGAGGCTCCTGGGGGCCCCCATCCATGGGACCCCCCTTCCCGGGGGGGGCCGCGAGCTCCCGGAGGCTGCGTCCCTGGCACGGGGATGCCGGTCGCTCCCTCCCACGGCTTCCCCTTTTCTCAGAAAGCCTGGAAACCAAAGGTGAAAGAAGTGGGTGGAAACCCTGCACGCCGCCGTCCAGGAAGAGAAGTGAGTAAGTCGGCGGCGATATTTAGAGTGCCTCCGCTCGCAGTCGGCACAGACGGAGCCAGGGCAGGAGCTGAGGGTGAGTGCAGGGTCCCTGCTGGGGCCGGGGGGTGTCGGTGTGGCCGGGTGAGGGGGGTTCCCCTGCTACTGCTGTCCCCAGGGAGCCAAAGCATGGATGTGCTGAGGTTTCACCGCCGGGCACAGCCCCACGGGTGCGAGCATCTCCAGCCCAGCCTCGGTTTTATGGGTATTTTTTTGGGTGAGCTGCGAAAGCGGACCCGTCCCGCTGATATTTTCACTCGGGATGGGGGCTGCCTGTAACTATTTCTGCAGGCTTCCTGGGAAGACAAAGCCAGGCAGGCTGGATGAACGCCCACGCGACACCGCTGCCCGGCCCTGGGCTAATCAGTAGCTCCCGTGCTAATTAGCTGGCGGTGCCAAAACCGGGGCGTTGCTTCTTCCTCAGCCCCGCAGAGCAATAAACCTTGCAAGCCAGGGGAAACAGCCGGAGCCTGGAGTTTGCATCTCAGCCCCTGCAGGCTTCCCATTTCGCCCAGGTCAGACTGCCCCGGGACCTTCAGGAGATGGGCACCCAGGGGCAGGACCCCAAAAAGAGCTTTCCAGGAGCTGGCCCTGCTCCATCCGGGCGTGCAGGGGGACAGGGCACAGCAGGGCACGTGCCAGGCTGCCCCTGCACCCGTCACCTCCCCGGGGCCACGCAGCAAGGGAAGGGGACACCGCTCCGGGCACCACGGGGGCATTGGGGTTAACCCCTCTACTTGAGGCTCTTCCCCTTTCTGAGAAGAGCAGGATGTGGAGGAAGGCCGGGGAAGGCTTTTCCTTTTGGTTCCTGGAAGCTGAGCTGCTTGGGGTGGCCAAGGGCTGAGGGTGGGTGGCCGGCACTTTGGGTAGCAGCATCCTGCAGCCCTTTGGGGGAAACACATCGGAGAGGAGTTTTACTGCATGGGAATGAAAGCAGAAAGGGTTTCAACATATTTAAACAGCCAGAAGGTGGCCAAGGAGCCCCTGGACACACCCCAAAGCCCCCAGTCTCTCCCTGGGGCTGAATACCAGCACCCCCCAGCCGGACCCCAACAGCCTGCTGCAGCCGTAGCATCCCTGGGGGAGAGGAGGGGGAAATCACCCCACTTTTCTCAGCTTGGGGGGGTCTCAGGGCTATCAAAACCTCTCCACCAAGCCGCAGCAGCCTGAAAAATAGCACAGCAGGGTCCCTGAGCCCACCTCTCCCTCCGCAGCGTGGTGAGCTCAGTGGGAGCAGGGGAGGCACAGCGGGTTCGCGCTGCCCCGGCTGAACCCGGCTCCCCGTGGACAGACAAAAATAGAGCCCCAGGCTGGCTGTTGAGCAACCGTGGAGCTGGCTCCCGGCGCAGACATTTGCTGGGTATTTCCCCCACCAAAATCTTTGTCGGGGCTCCAAAGCACGCCTGTCATTTCCCGGCTCTCTGCTGATCCTCCAGAGCCGGGGGCTCGTCTCCGGCGCGCAGCCCCCTGCCAGCTGCGCTCCCTCCCCGGCCACCCCACGCTGCTGCTGCCGTCACAGCCCTGGCAAAGCACTGCTGAGCCAAAAAACGCCTCCCTGTGCGTGTCAGCTGCCAGCCCAGCCTCCTGGTTTAGTTGAAAATGAGCAGCTCACGGGGGTCCCCACCTGCCCCATGCTTTTCCCCTTTGCTCCCAAAGCAGGCGTGGGGCTGGCAGGGAGCAAAGGGCGCACGCTGGGTGCACCAGGATGTCCCAGCCCAGCCCCAACCCTTCCCATCTGCTGCATCTGAGCTGGCTGGAAGGCACCTGGCTGCCTGGAAAATGCCTTTCACTGCTTCATTTCCAGCTGCGGAGTTGCCCTGGGGGCTCTCGCAGCTCCAGGCGGGCACAACATGTCTCCATCCAGCAGCCCGTGCATCCCAGCTCAAGGGGGTCCAGCAAGCACTGGTTTGGGGACGAGAGCACCGAGCAGTCCCCCCAGTGCTGCCCCTGCCCTGCTGTGCCTTTTGAGAGAGGGGCAAGCAGAGGAAGAGCAGCTTACACCGAGGATGCGCTGCAGTACCACCCGCACACAAGGCAAAAATGCAGGCGGGACTCCTCAGGCACCTGCATATAACCACTGTATCTGGAAGGAGCAGCATTTCTCTCCCAGCTCCAGCAGGTTACAGAGCTCAGGGCCGGCACGAAACTCCGCAGCAGCTCCAAGTGACAGGGTGACACGTGGAAGCGTTGGGGAAAAAAATAAATAAATAATCCAGCAGGCAGCTTGAGCAGCGCTTCCAAATAAAGCCACAGCTGCGTGCGCTGCATCTGGGGCAGAGCAGGAGGTGCCAGAGCCCTCTCCTCGCTCTCCCAGCTGCAAAATGTGTGTCAGCTCGCTGCCTGCTCTGTGTCATCATCACCACCACCGCCGCCGTGAGCTCTTTTCTATTTTTTCCTCCCCGCAGATGGAGACGCAGCCGGGCGGGCCGACGGGAAGGCAGCGCGCGCTGGCTGCTTGGCTCTGAGAACTGAATTCCATAGGCGTTAGAGCACCCCCAAATGCCCTATGGATTCAGTTCTGCAGCTGGGCAGCACATAAGCCTCGAACCTCCAAGAAGAGAGCAGCCCAGGGCTGTGCCTGCAGGGAACCTGCGAGTCTTTGCTCCTACATGGGGATCCGAGTAGGGGTGGAGGTGAGTTACGGCCACCTGGGCGTGATTTACACGGTGGGTGCTTCCCCCGAAGGCAAAAAGAGCCCAACTGCAAAGCATTTCTTCCATCTGAGAGCAGAATGGCCCTTTGGAAAATACATCGCTGCCTCCTGATGATCGTAAACCCATGCTAAAAATACCCGTTGGTTGTCAGAACAAGGGCCTGGGTGTGCCCAGCAATCTCCTGTACAGTCTGGGCAGCAAAACCAAACAAGACTTGGGAGAAGATAAACAGAAGGGGCTGGGTAAAGCCTCGGGCTGTGCCTGCTCCCTCCCGGCCAGCCCCAGAGGTGTCCCCAGCAGGACAGGACAGGCTGGGGGAGCTGGGGCAGGCAGGGCTGCTGGCAGGCACCTGGGGAACCCGGCAGAGTTATTTCAGGGAAAGCTTTGTGGGGGTAACTGGCTCTTCCCACCCATCCCTCATATGCCCCTGAGAGATTTTGGCTGCCCACACCAACTTCCAGGGATGCTTTCCATTACAACAGGGTGCAAAAGGTGCAAAACTGGTACCAGGCATGCCTGGAATAGTGACGTTTAGGATGAATTACACAGGTCCTGGCAATTTATGCAGCATCCGATCACCACCAGAAAGCAAACCCCACCTTCCCCTTTATCAGCCCTACCTGCACCAGCTACGGGGATGTGAAAAAAAATCCACATATGGGAGAAAATCCACCCGAGTGCTGCATCACCCACAAGGATCTAACACAAACTTTGCCCCTAGGAGCTGCTGGTGGAGGGACAGCAGACATCCCACCACCATCTCTCCACCTACATGTAAAGGATGCTCAAGGGAGAGCAAAGAGCTAAGAACTGCTCTTTTCTTACTCTGGTAATCAGGGCAGGCCCGACGGGCTGCCAGTCACTGAGCAGAGCCCAGCCAGGCAGCAGCAGCTCAGTCTGAGGTTTCTGCAGCACTTTTTTTTCTGGTTCAGGCCTCTCACTGCTTTATCTAGCAGCAGAGCTCACCCGTTTCGAAGAAACCGATTGGGGAAGGGGAAATTCAGATAGCTGCTGAGCTGGTCTGGCAGTTGCTTCAGCAAGCAGAGCTGGTGCATTACACAAAGGCACCCACTCGCTTTTCCCTTGCAGCAGCTCAGAGCCACCGAGGGTCCCCCAGGCTCCCTCCTTTGCCATGCTGATGGTGAGCAAAAGCTGAATCTGAAAGCAGCCTGGACAGCACATCAAACACAGAAATTAAGTTGTGAGGATGTAAGAGCTGGGGGCTACATTTCTATGGCACCCCACTGGGGATGGGGGCTCAGTTACGAGCCAGCTGAAGGGATGAGCTGCAGGGGTCTGTGAAGTCAGGAGCTTGAAAGGTGCCAGGACAGGCTGGAGGTTGTTTGCAGCTGACTGCTGTCAGGTAGCTAAAAAGCAGAAATTTAACTATTTGCATTATTTTTAGTTGTTTATTTACAATCATCTAAAAGGTACAGAAGTTCACAAGGAAGTCAGACTCAGCCCCAGCCCCTCACACCCCTCGGGGTTTCCAGCACAGCTCAGGCCCCCTCCCAGGGGACCCATCCGTGGAGGCGCTGCAGCTCCGGGAGCCTCACCAGCAATTTCAGCAAGGACACAGGGCCAGGAGACACGAGCAGCAGGTCATCAAGTGTCAGGGGATGGGGACACCCGGATCTTCTGCCAGTGTGTAGGGAAGTGCTGCAGGGAGGTGTCACACCGTAGGCACAGTGGTGTGGCCATAAACCAGTGATGAGATGTGCAGATTGCTTTTCACAGCGCCTAAGAGCTGCTCTCTCCCCTCCAAACCCACACTGCCTCCATCTGGGAGGAAATCCAGACTCCATCTCCTCAGACCAGTGCCAGGAAGGGACCCAGCTTCCAGGAACCTCCCCGGGACAGGGTGGGAAGAGGCCCAGCTTCTAGGCGAGGGCTGTTGCCTGGGAATCCCCTCAGCAGACCGTGACCACTCAGCCAAACCAGTGGGAAGCAAATTCATATCAAAAATGGGACCGAAGAGCCGGCCCGACAGGGAGTCAAGTGCTGGGTGTTTTTTTCACAGGACAGGCATCGTGTGCCAGACAGGGTGAAGCTGCCACAAGCTCGTGGAGGAGGAGAAGTCGGAAGCCAGTGGGGACACCCATTGCTCGTGGTGCTTCCCAGCTGCTGCCAGCTGGCTCCTGGGGGGCTCCGGAGCATCTGTCCCTGTGCTGAGAGGTCACATCAGCGTCTCAGTTTCTTTTTCTTCTTCCGACCCCGGTCCTCGCCGCTGTCATCTGCCTCGCTGGTGGTCACAGCCCTCTGGACGACCCTTTTTTCCACCGTATATTCCTGCTCTCCTACCTTAGGGTCTCCCTTGACCAGGAACTCCCCTTTGCGGTAGGTTATGGAGATGCTGGTCCGCGGGTAGGTGCCGTAAACCCTCCGGAGATCATCCTTCACAAAGTCTGGCAGCTCTTTCCTCGGCCCAAACACCTTCGCCAGCTTCCCCCACTGGAGCTCCCCTCTCATGGTGAAGCCCTCCGGCCACATCTCTCGATACGGATCCCCCCTCTGGTAGGGATTGTAGCCGGGGTAGGGGCTGTACAGAGGGACGGGGAGCACAGCAGGGAACTGCCAGGTGTAGTAGGGGGGGAAACAGGGCTGGGAGGCACCGTAGAGGTGATGAAACTCCACCTGGCCTCCTGCATAGTCAGGGTAGCCGCTCCTATCCACCACGAAGGTGACGGGGCGGCTGTAGAAGTTGTGCATGTGGATGGCAGGGATCATTACGGAGCTGGCAGCCTCTTCTCTCCCCGTCCGTAGGGGCAGGTAGGTGTAGGGGGGCGGTGGGATGACGGGC
The DNA here is from genome assembly GCF_009819795.1 of Aythya fuligula. Lineage (NCBI taxonomy): Eukaryota > Metazoa > Chordata > Aves > Anseriformes > Anatidae > Aythya > Aythya fuligula. Next base: position 24,198,442 of record NC_045565.1, read on the forward strand.
GGGCAGAGCTCCCGTGGCACAAAAGGAGACTGGTACATGGTGCAGGAGCTGGGCCTCACAGCGGGGACATCCGTCTGGAGCAGCTGCTGAGTGTCAATAGCTGTGAGGACAGGAGGAAGAGAAATTATTTACACCATTACATGCTCCAGAAGCAGGCTGAATAAGCCTGGATAACCTAGCGCTGTAAGCAAACTCAGCAGGAGCCATCACCTAACCCAGCCAGGTCCCGAAGGAAGGCACACGGGTGGGTGGGAAGGAGCTGGCATAAAACCCACAGCGGGCAGGAGAGACGGCCCCAATATCCTTGTAACAGCCCTGCACAATGCCAGGCACCCTTCAGCATGCTGCCAGCTGCCTCCAAGCACGCTGTCTGCCTTACTCAGCACTGCAAAACCCAGAGGGTATCGTGCATTGGTGGCACCACAAGGCAGATAAACAGAATAAACTGTCCTTCCTTAAAGAGTTTCAGTGCATCTTTTGCTCCAGTTCAGCAAAACCACCAGGATCCCTCATTTCCATGGATCCTTTGTGTTTCAGGGTGAGTGATCCGTCCCTGGGATGGTGTCCACGGTTCCTGGGACCCTCAGCCTGCTCCCATCTCCAGAGGCTGGTTTTGGGAGACCGCAGCCAGAGCAGAGCCCTGCTAGACTGCACAGGGCTGAGCTAGGCTGCCAAAAAAACCTGTGTGGGCACCAAGTCTTTTTGTCCACCCCACACAGCAAAATTAGCCGAGTTCTTGGGCCTGGCTGGCACATCAAGCAGGTTATTTGGTGCTGAGCCTGTTCCTGAGGGAATATCCTGAAAGCCAAAACAACTGTAGAGATCCTTGGCTGTCTATGGAAGGACTGGCCTACATATTCCTCACTGACACCATCACCCTACAACCAGATCCCAAATAAGATCAGGGAGTCTGCACTTGCTGCTTTTCTCCTCCATTGTTCCAGCACCCAGCCTTGCAGACTCCTACCTGGCCTTCTTCATGCCTTGTTCTCCCCACCCCACAAAAAAAAAATAAAAAACAAAAAACCCAAACCCACAGATCTGTTGCGACTTCTCCGTAGCAATCCCCAAGGGTACAGGGATGAGTACGGCGCAAGCAGCGTTTTCCCTGAACCAGGAGGGATGAAGTCACGGGCTATTTCCAGTTAATCCCCACATTTTTGAGCAGACTCTGCAAAACTGCTGCCATCTGGCAAAGCTTTGGCAAAGGCCTCCCTTGGGAAACAGCACAGAGCGAGAAAAGCTTCAAGGGTTTCTCTGGAAGTGAGGTGTTATGACCAAAGCTACTCCTTCACGTCACGGTGCCAGCACATCGGGCTAAGGTCTGCCCTCCACAGCCAGTCCCACAAGCTTATCCAGCAACCCCATAGCTGGAAATTGTGCGTGGGAGAGGATTGCAGCAAAAACTTTGTCGTTTCCTTCCCCCCTACTGCCAACATCAGATCTTGCTCTGGTCAAGGTCTCTAGAAAAGAAAAAAATAAACCCTCACCCAGGAGAGGCCTCCCAAGGGCTTCTTTTGGGAAGGAGCAGGGGGAGAGGACGGGAAGGGGCACAGAAAGCACCCAGCACAGCACCAGGCTCTGCTCCCCTGCCACCAGGACTGATTTCAGGCACGGGCTCCTGGCTGCCTGCCTGGAGGGGATGCTGTCGCTCGGCCAGAGGTGCCTGGCAGCATGGCAGGGATGTGAGGAAAGCACAGCAGCTCCTTACACAGCCGCAAGCTGGGCTCTTCCAGATCTTCATTTTTATCCAGGGGTACGGATTCCCACACTTGCCTCATCCTGCAAGTGCTCTTTTCTGCATGCAATCAGTTTCCTACAAAGCCACGGTGCATGCGGCAGCAATCAGCTTCCTGCAGGCAGCCAGTACACGCCAGCGCCTCCCGATGCTGATTGTCGTTTGATATTTCTGGACAGAAAGCCCGGCGAGGCAGGAGAACCCAGCCTGCACTCCTCAGAGGAGGGGTGAGGCTGTCTGACCCGCTCCCGTGCAGCGTCTGGCAGTGACATGAAAAGGAAAAGGGTTGGTACCGAGAGCAGCCCGCCAGGAATGAAAGGGCTTTCCAGAGACACACGGGTACTTGGAATGAAAACCTAATGATTCCCCCAAAGAGCAGTCAAGCTCATAGCTCTGCTCAGGGGCTTGGAGCAGACAGCCCCTCCTCCTGCTGCTGGATAACACAGCAGGGCCAGGACAGCTGCACTGCCACAAATAAACACCCCACTTTTCTCCTTCCCCCAGGGCACATTTTTCTTGGCACGCCATAACACTCACAGGCCCAAGGATCCCCTCCGTGTTCCAGCACAGCCTGCACCCCATCCACCCTCAAAAGTTCATCTGATATCCACCTCCTCCATCCACACACCCCTCTTCTTCAAACAGGGGATCTCACTATCAGCTGCTCAGGCTTCCAAGCTGGGAGACCCTGGATGAGCCCCTCTCTGTAGTCCAGATTGCAGCCTGAGGACACCTGACAGAAGAGACCGACCACTACAGATTAATCACACCAATAACTCACCTGGAGAATCGATAACCTCATTAACACACCACTCATAACTCACATTATTTACATCAGTCTGCACACAACCATAAAGCTCCTAATCGAGCTTTCTGACCCACACGGCACTGCCAGTGCATTATAAATGCCTCCCTTCCCTCCCACAGCACCCAGTGCAAGGTTGCTGATCTGATCCCCCCCCCCCCCCCCCAAATATTTCCAGCCTAGACCTGACGGAGTCCAGCACAGGTCCACAGGTTCAAGTCCTCAGGCTCAGCTACCACCTGTAGGTGTCTGCACTCCTGCAGTCCCACCTTCCTTTGTTCTTCCATCCCATTTAATACCTCCCTTTTTTTACTTCTTTCATTTCTGTACCCACTTTTTTTTGCCATGCAGATGCCTCCCTTCCTCCAGCCGGTCTCCTCCCAAGTACTCATTCCACCCCTAACTACTTCTTCCTCATTGGTCTCAGTTTTGCTACATCCACAACCAAGTCCGGCACTTCTGATACCGTTCCCTAGGCAATCTCAGCCTTCCATGGCATTACTGATAGGGGCTGAGTAGCCTTGCACAGTTCTGCCCTGCGAGAGCTGCTTCAGCCTCCCCTGCCATTATCTGGTTAAACGCTGTTGACTTTACACCCTCCAAAACAAACCTTTCTGCTGCAGCCTTGGTTCCCCCGCCTAGCTCCGGTTACCTACCAGCACCTCCTTATCAAACAGACAGTTTGCACAGCAGAACAGCATGTTTTACACGCTGTTTTTGTGCTTTTGCACCATCCTGCTCCCTCAACTGCAGGATTACAAGCCTTGTGCCCTTGAAGATTTCTTGGGAGAACCTCCTGCCTTCCTGCAAAGGCCTGAGCTGGTGACACAGCCTGCTCCTCCAGAGGGATTTCATGCTCACAGACGGTCGCCTCCAACTGTTGTCATACACTGGTGACTAACATCACAACAAGACATTTGCACTTGAGTTACGTGTCTTAAGAATACCAGAGAATATGCACCCTACACTGAGGACACGTTGTTAAAAAGCAAGGAAAGCATAGCTCATTTGCACTGGATCCTCCATGGGACCAACAGCCAGATAGAGCAGCAAACAGATTACCCAGAGTTTGGGCTTGTATTACATATCATGCCTTTAGTGTATAAAACTAGCTTCTGTTACACCACCACCACATTTTTGAACACCCACACTGTGTTTCTAGTTTAAGCTCAAGCTCCTGAGCTAAAAATAGCCATGGGAATACTGCTTTTATTGCACCCCTAAGGAAAACAGCCACAGCTTCTGCTGATCTAGGGCTCTATATCACGGGCTCCCCCCCCCCTCCAGCTACCTTCTGTTATGGCCTTTCAGCAGCACGGAGAATAGCTTACAAGCAACTTTATTGATTTTTTTTTTTTTTAAACATGGGATTGAAAATGCAACCCTGTGTTTCCACGAACGCAATCGTTCAGAGAAATGTCATTTTTCTAAAACTGAAGTGTTCAAAGCCTAGCACCACACAACAATAACAATTTACATTATCTTTCACAATCAGGAGATGTTACGAAAGTCACCGGCTGGAGCACTCGCATGAATCTCTGCTCCAACCCAGCTGGGCTACTGCACATGGCTCTACCAGAGGAGCAGAGGATGTGGAGGGGTGAGCGAGGCATTGCCTCCAGGGGGATTCAAACCAAACAAAAGTTAGAAACCCTCACTTACATGCTCATACTGAAAGTATTTAAGCTAGCAGCAGTATCATTTTGCCATCACAGCTTTTAAAGTATTGCAACACAAGTCTTTAGTCACGATCAGACAGTCGTCTGGTGTGCTTGTACTCACTTCCTGAGGAAAAACAGCCAAGGCGGTGCCTGTGCTTGGATCGGGAGCAGCAGGATAACCCAACCTCGCAAAGGCAGCTTTCTTCCTGCAGCCGCCTCTCACCAGCACACCCTGACAGGTCAACAGGAGCAAACACACATGGGCGCAGTACCACACCTTGCAGAAGCACGCTGCTGGTAGCCAGGGCTACAGTGCCTGCCCTCCTACAGAGCTGTACACTCAGGGGGGGAGCCTGAGAAAACTTACCTGGCTGCTAAACCTAACACAAGGTGCATGTTTTAGTGAGGGAAAAGCCTCAAAGAGGAAAAAAGAGAACACAAGCACTTAGCATAGGCAGGGATTGAGCTTGTATTTGTACACCCGCTCCTTCAGCGGGCTCACTGCCAGCACCTGTGCTGCCACAGGCCTTTAGGGCTGCAGCAGGGTCATTGTGGGGTGGGCCAACACCTTCCCTTCGCTAATTGCACAGCCTGTAATTGCACGGCTGTCGTTAACTGCCTGGCTCCCTGAGTTTATAAATACGCCTTGTTTAGGTCACTGCTGTCAGTTCTGTAATAGGGTGCAATTGAAAGAAGGAGTATGAAGCACAAAATATGTAGCATTGTAAGCTGAAGGGGTTGCTGAAATGGCTAAATTGTACTTTTTAAGAAATATAACAACTAGGACTTTGTTTCCACAGGTGAGATGTGCAGGATCAGAGCAACTGCTGCAGTGAGAGGTGGGAGGCGATGTGCAGATCCTCCTTCAGGGGAAAGCATCGAACCAACGCACAACCAACCGCAGTCTCTATTTTTTTATTATTTTGGACAACATAACGTCAAACGGATCTTGGGAGATGATTGTGAGTGACGGGACCAGAGGCAAGCCGTGTGTTTTACAGGCTGTTGGCAACACTGAGCACACTCTGAGAGCCACACTCGGGGTCTCGGCACCCTTCTGGACTTGCTGCTGGGCAGCCCGGCCCTTCCGGGGCCCCCTGACGGGGCTCGGCCGTTCAGCCCCGGGGCCCCGGGAGCCGGGCCCGGTGTAGGCCCAGGCCTAGGCCTAGGCCAGGCCTCGCGGCCGCCTCCGTTTCCATGGCAACCGGAGGGGGCGCGTGCGGGCGAGCTGCCCTCAAACAAGATGGCGGCGTGAGGGGCGGCTTCACCCGCCAGGACGCAAAATGGCCGCGGGGTGGGGTCGGGGAGGGACGCCTCTAGACGCGCATGCGCAGACGCCGGTTGGGCAGCGGAGCGGCGGGGCAGCGCCGGCACCGGACGCAGGTAGGAGGTGGCGCCCCCCCCCCCCCCCCCGAGCACAGTGGTAGCGCCCGGCCGCCCACCTGCCCCCGCTCCCCCGGGCGCTCCCACGCGGGGCCGGCGGGGGGGTTCCCCCCCCCATGGGATACCCCCTGGTAGCGCCCTCCTGAAGGGGGCTGAAGGGGCCGTGAGGGAGCGGGCTGTGGGGGGGTGATGGGCGCCATGGGCACTGGTGCTGCTGGGGGGGCTTTAACCAGGAAAGGGGGCTGCGAGCGGCACTGGCAGATGTGGAAATTGAGTGAAATAAAGGCTAATCTACGAGATCCTTGCTTTAGGAGCGTGTGTTCTAAGTTCAGTGTGAATAAATGCCAGCCATTCCCTCCTACAGCTCCTTTTCCCCCCATTTTTTAAAGCCTCGTTTTTGACAAACCCGTGACTAACGCTCTGTCTGTCCCAAGGAGAAGGTTATGAAAATACCACCGTGGCCAGCATCAATAACACAGCACGCTGGATGTAGGAGCGAAATCCGCTTTTTATGGGCCACTATAACTTGCTTCTTTTCATCTGCATGCTCGCAGATGAGGGAGATTATAAAAAAAAAAAAAAAAAAAAAAAGAGACAGCTGTGGCAGCAAAGGGTGAGATCAGTCTGAAATGCCAGCTGGGGATGTGTCTGGTGTCCAACTAGCTGCTACCTTGAGGCTTTTTAATGTGTTTGTCAGCCACCTCTTAGCCCTGTCCCTCTGCAGGAATAACCCAGGAGCTAAATAATCCTCACAGAGCCCAAGTGGAAGGGGTGCCTGTGTGCGTCCCGTTTGTGAGGGTGCCCCAAAAAGTGCCCCAAAAGCCCGATGTGCCCTCCAGCTGCTCCCCTGTAGGAAGCTCTGGTGAGAGGCACAGAGCTGTGCCAACTCAGCTCGCTGCTCCTCAACCTTCATCTCCACACACCACAAATTCCTGCCTCCTTTTCAGGGCATAACCCTACAAAATGCCATTTCTCTTCGAGGCCTGTCAGCGTGTCTGCCTTTAATTACACCTACAAACGCTCGTTGTCTGGCTGAGCTCCTCGTGGAGCGGTGCCACCCTTTTATCTGCCCATGGGTTTTGGCTCAGCAGCTGGATCCGAAGCGAGGTCTGGCGCTTTGGCCAGGAGCAGGGCTGATGTGCAGCTTCAGCCCGGCGACATAAGTGCTGGGAACAAACACTGTGTGCTCCTGCTGAGCTCATTGTGAGGAATTCCTCGGGCTGGGCAGAGCAGACAGTTATTTTTTGCTTCTCTGATATTGCCCAGAAGCGGTCAGACTGACGGCTTCCTCCTGGGTTGCTCCAGGTGGAGGCTGCTCTTTCCACTGGTTTAGTTTCCCTGTATACTGCTGCCCAGCTAAAGCATCTTTATTGCAATCCAGCTGTGAGGTGGCTTTTGGGAGCCTTTGTGGCGTGATGGCACCGTGTCTGCTGCACGCCGTCGCGCTCTGGTCGTGTCTCTTCATGCCACAAAGCAGCAGCAGCACTGCTCGCTGTAAATAACTGCTGTCTGAGCGAGCCCAGGTGCAGCCAGCTGCGACTGCCTGGGGAAAGCAGCCTGTGAGAGATGACATCAGGGCTGTTGTCGCTTTTATTTGGCCGAAAATTAACATCAGCACCTAAAAATGTCAGTGACTGGGGCTGTTTCCTGAGGGCTGCTTTGCTGTTTGCAGCTACCTCGCTGGATTCCTCCTCTGACCTTGCTGTTAAAGAGGTGGAAGGAGCTAATCAGCTGGCTGACAAAGACCATCAAGGTACAAAGGATGGGGCAGCTGCACCCCTGAGCCCACCCCTGGCCTCCCCTTAATGAAGTGGCTTCAGTGCTGCAGGCAGCTCCTGGCCTAATCCCCATCCAACCCACTTCTGAACAGCTCCTCAAAGCAGTACTAATTTTGATCTTCGCTGGCAAAGATTTATCAGTTAATTAGATTCAATTTTTGTTCATTTAAGAAACTGACTTTTTTTTTTTCCCCTCCTGCAGGAGCAGCCATGGATTGGCCCCAAGAGAGACCCAGCAGGTGCTGGGGGAAGACATCCCACCTGAAATGGAGGTGATGCGGGGAGCTGAGCGCCGCCCGCACCGACATGGGGTTGCGACTGTTGGCTTGTCTCTTCCGATTGCCCACCGCAGTGATCTACGGGTCCTTGTCGCTGTTCGTTTCCATTTTGCACAATGTGTTTCTCCTCTACTACGTGGACACCTTCGTCTCTGTTTACAAGATCGATAAGCTATCCTTTTGGATAGGGGAGGTTAGTCTTTGCCGTGGATTTTTTTGCCCTTGGAAAAATGAAATTTTGAGACTGGCCCTTGCTAAAGGTGTACAGGGCGTTAGTTATATTCTCCTTTGGGAAAGGAGCCTTCTGAGTGCTAGTCTGTTTGTTTTTTTTTAGCTTTTTTTTCCTCACGCAAACAGAAAAGGAGATGAAATAGAAAACCCAGAGGCTTTGTTCTTAAGACATGCTTTTCTCTGGGGATGTGGGGGTGTTTCAGAAGCCTGGAAACCAGTGGCCTCACTGCGTTTGTGCCAGTTGCCCCAGACAGGGGAACTGCCCCGTGGTGGTGGTGCAGAGAGGGAGCACTGGGGGTTCCTGCTGTGGTTTGTTTCACCGTCCTGTTTTCTTTCCCAGACAGTGTTCCTGATCTGGAACAGCCTCAATGACCCTCTGTTTGGCTGGCTGAGCGACCGGGTGTTCCTGAGCACACAGCAGTAAGTAAAGTTCCACTTCCAGCAGAGGCTGGGAAGTTGCTGAGTCTCTGGGGGTAAATGTGAAAGTGGGAGCTTTAAAACTGTGTCACAGGAATGGTTACTGGAGAATGAAACTTTAAACACCTCCTTTTCCTGCTGTCTTAGAAGTTCAGAGCTCTTTGCACCTTGTTTCAGTACCTGGCTGTACAGAGGAGGTCATATATGTACCAAGTAGATGTGACCCTAACTCTTAACATTCACAAGTGGTACAGAACCTAAAATATCTAAAAATAATCTAAAATCCCAAGCCCTTTACTGGGGTGTTGGAAAGTGTCTGGATGTAGTCTGGGGGACTTGGGGGAAAGGACGATCTTTCCTCCTGCAATACGTCAAACCAGTTGTTCCTAAAATTGTTGAATCACGGACCACAGATGGTCATTAGCATTTCTTGTGTTACTTGCTTCAAGTTTCTAATGAAAAGCACGGTGTGGCTTCCTGCACCTCGTGGAAACTTCTTAAGTGTTGTTTGAAGTAACTTACATTATGCAAAGCAGACGGTGCAGCGCTATCAGGGAGACCCTTGCTCAGGAGAAAAAGGATCCCTTTCCTCTGTGCTTTTCAGCCTTAAACTTGTGTTTTCTGTGGATTCATACATTAGATGAGAATTTATTGTATGTGGGTGTTTGTTACATGAGCAAAAGCTGAGTTGTCGTCTGGGCCACTTACACAACTTCCTTGGAAAGCAGGAATACGTGGTCATGCAGGATTTTGTCCAAGTCTCTAAAACTTTTATCTTCTGTTGCAGGCCGGGAGCAGAGATTTCCTCCCCAGAAGTAGTTCTGAAGAGGCTCAGAGCACTGAGCCACAATGGCCCTCTCTTTGCCATCTCTTTCCTGGCTTTCTGGGTCGCCTGGGCTCATCCCGGCGTGCAGTTCCTTCTCTGCCTTTGCATGTACGACAGCTTTCTCACCATGGTCGACCTCCATCACAACGCCTTGCTCGCAGACCTGGCTGTTTCGGCAAGAGACAGGACGAGCCTCAACTTCTACTGCTCTCTCTTCAGTGCCATAGGCTCGCTCTCTGTCTTCATGTCCTACACAGTGTGGAACAAGGAAGACTTCTTTTCCTTTCGCATATTTTGCGTCGCGCTGGCCCTCTGCTCCATCGTCGGTTTTACCCTGTCCACACAGCTGCTCCGCCAGCGATTTGAGGCTGATGGGAAAGCGAAATGGGATCAGGAATCAACCCTAAAACAGTAAGTGTCACCCATTCCGCAGCAGGGACAGCTTGGCATAGATCTGTAGGGTCCTGATACGCACCACCATGAGAAGATCCAGGACAAGGAAGACTTTTGTTAATCATCTGTGGTTCTTGTCTGTTGATACAGTTTTCAGAATCACCTCTGCCTGAGGTCACACTGGCTGCTAAGGCCCTCTGAAAATAGGACAAAACTATCTCGTGAAAGCCCAGGCCCAAACTGGAGGCAGAGCCCTGACCTTCCCAGTGTTTGGAACGAGACACGAGTTAGTATCTAGAGCACCCACTGAGGCCTGTGAGTGGCGAAATGCCAGAAGCTGCTTGAGCATGAGACCACCTTGCTGCCCCTTCCCCGTGGAGCAGGACAAGCGAACCCCTCACCTTTTTGCTCGCTTTAGCTGCCTGATGGTGACTGGGCTGCGTGGGCCACGATGCAGCTGGCTACCCCACTCAGCTCCCTTGCTTTTCCTTGGGCTGCCTCACTTTTGTTACACTCACTTGTCTCTTGTTCCAAGCTGCCAGCTTTATGCTGTACTAACACAGCAGGTCCTGAGGAGATCTGCCAGGTGAGCTAATCTGGACTGGGGGCGTGTATGGAGTGTAATGGCTGATAGGAGAATGCTTTTCTGGACAGAAATCCGAACTGTGGGCTCAGGAAATAAATGTTCTTTGGGAGCCCTGTACCCTTTTGGCCTTGTAAATGTTGTTGAAGACCCTGCTCTTTTTGGTTTGGTCTCTAGAGGGAAAGAAGGTTGGAATGGGAGCTGAGGAGAGAGCTCTGCATCTGCACGGGATGCACCCTGCCCTGCTTGTGAAGGAATCACAGTTGTTTTGTTTTTTGTTTGTCCTTCCTCCTCTCCCTTTAGGCTGTACATCGAGAAACATTCCGTCCCCCAGGAGAAGAGGATCACCCTGGCAGAATATCTCCAGCAGCTCAAGCGGCATCGCAACTTCCTCTGGTTTGTCTGCATGAACCTGGTCCAGGTAGGTCCAGCAGCGACTTCCCGAGCGTCTGCGGGGTGCAGGCTGGATTACAGGGGCTGGCTGCCAACATCCATCTGGGGTGCAGAAGCACGAGGCCTGGTTTGTGGTGGGAAGGATTCAGGAGTGCAGTTTGCTGGCTCAGCTGTCAGCGCCGTCTCCTCCTGCTTTCCTGAGCCTCATGTCACTGCTCTCACTGCCCAGCTGGATCCACCTCCCAGCTGGTTTTTGCCATTTCTGTTTTTCATCCCCTTCAATTATTATGAAATGGCAGCAGCGTGCCCAGCTTCCCTGAGCTTGGTGTGCTGCCGTCACAGCTCTGCCTCCCCTGGGGTCCCTCGGGCACCCTCAGGCAGGCTTTTAATGCCTGAATCCTCGTGTTTGAGCCTTGCTGCCTTCTTTTTGTTGCTGTCATCCTGACAGCTGCTTCCTCCCACCTGCTGTGCCACTGTTTCCTCCTTCAAATCCTTGTGGCCACGGCTGTGGACTCCTTGCCCTGCCCTGCCCTGCTGTGTGAGCTCACCAGTGAGGAATGCTTTGGCAGCTGGCACACGGTGCCTGCCCCAGGCAGGCAGGTGGCATTGCAGCTTTGCAGTCTCAAAGCCTCCAGGGTTGCAAGCTCCGCAGCCAAGCTCTTGCTGTGCTAAGGTGCTGGAGGCCCATCCTGCACGATCCCTTGGCACGGGACTCCTCAGACAGGAGTCCAGGGGGCTGTTAGCTTTTTCTCTTCCCTCTTCCTGCTGTTCCTGCTGACCGGCTTGTCTGCATGCTGCTTTCACAGGTTTTTCACTGCCACTTTAACAGCAACTTCTTCCCCCTGTTCCTGGAGCACCTGCTGTCAGACCAGATCTCTGTCTCTACCGGATCCTTCCTCCTCGGTGAGTGGCAGATGGGACCAAAGGGAGCAGCTGGGGCAGGGCCTGAGGCTGTGTTCTGCCTTCACAAACCCCAGCTGGGAAGAGGTGCTCACACACAGGGCTCTGGGCTGTAAGATTCACACATCCTTCCCTGGAACCTCCTTTCTGGGCACAGGAGGAGTAACTTGGAGCCTTTTCTAGAAGTGAAAAGCACCGAGTGCTGCACTCTGACTCCATGGCTCCACCCAGGTGTTGCTGAGGATAACATCTGTGCCTGTGGATATGGCTCTAGGATGCAGCAGGGAGCACAGCTCTGAATTTATTCCCTCTGTGGGCATTAGTCCCGTAGGGCTAGAGTCACTCTGAGAGAATTCTGCCTGGGCCAGGTCTGCTCGTGCTGCCCAGTCTCTCTCCCTCCTGCTCCAGGGCTGAGTCCCAGCCCCTGTGGAACAAGGGGCAAGTCTTTTCTTCCTTCCTGCCCACCAGGCTGATGAAGCAGAGCACACGCTCTGCCCTCTGGAGGAAGAGTGTGCGCTGTCACAAACCCACTGAGTACATTTGCTGCAGCCACCCTCCCCTGTATGCGTTTGGGGGCTGTTTTATATCTCCTACCCTACCCTCCTCATCCTCCCTCTTGGTATTGGTACTGGGGTGGATGGTGGATACTAAAACTCGAGAGAATTATTTGTGATTCTTTCTCTGCTCAGGTGTTTCCTACATCGCCCCCCACCTCAACAACCTCTACTTCCTCTCCCTCTGCCGCCGCTGTGGGGTTTACGCTGTGGTCCGAGGACTCTTCTTCCTGAAGCTGGCTCTCAGCGTCGTCATGCTGCTGGCAGGACCCAACCAGGTCTATCTGCTCTGCATCTTCATAGCCAGGTACGCAAACGCTCACATCCCCTGCTCTCTGCCAGGTGGGAAGGAAAACAACTTGTCCCTGTTTCCACCAGAGAAGAGAAGCCAGGTGGCTCCCAGCTCTGACAGCACCCAGCTTGGGGCAGGTCACTGGCATCGATGACTGGTTCCCCCCCAGTAGCCAGGGCTTCCAAAATTCTTACTTGAAGCATCAGGGAACCCCTCTCATCTCTCTCTGCATTTCCTCTGATCTCTCACCCATTCCCATCGCTTCTCGGTGCCCCTACCCAGTGCTTTGCCTGTTGTCCCGCAGCAACCGCGTGTTCACGGAAGGGACCTGCAAGCTGCTCAACCTGGTGGTCACCGACCTGGTGGACGAGGACCTGGTCCTGAACCGCAGGAAGCAGGCGGCCTCGGCGCTGCTTTTTGGGATGGTCGCGCTGGTCACCAAGCCAGGGCAAACGTTTGCCCCCCTCATTGGCACCTGGCTGCTCTGCGCCTACACAGGTAAGTAGGAACAGCAGCGGGGTGGCAAAAGCTGTCACTGCTGTGTCCCTGCTGTGTCTCACCACCTCTTCTCGCCCCCAGGCTACGACATTTTCCAGCGCAGCCCCTTGGGCAACGTGGTGAGCGCCCCGCCGAAGCTGGAGTCTGCCGCCGCCTTGGAGCCGACCCTCCGCCAGGGCTGCTTTTACCTCCTGGTCTTCGTGCCCATCGCCTGCGCGCTGCTGCAGCTCCTCACCTGGTCGCAGTTCAGCCTGCACGGGAAGCGCCTGCAGATGGTGAAGGCTCAGCGCCAAGGCCTGACGCAGGGGGAAGCGCCCGAAGTGAAAATGATTTAGGGGTGCCTGGGGCCCTCCTGGTTCCAGGCTGGGGCAAAACGAGGGGACTGCTGAGCGAGGAAACCCTGCATTTGTGATTCGACTGTGAAATGCTGTAAGGCCGGTGCTTGCTTATTCCAGGAGGGGCTGCTGGGGAAGGCAGAGAAGCCTTGACACAGGAGCAAGAGCATTTTAACCCAGCTGGTCCCAGGGCTGCTGATTCCAGGGCAGGAGGAGCTGGGGTGCAACACGTGCTGCAGGCGTACATGTCCCTGGTGGGCAGAGCAGGGCAGGGAGCACACACAGAGCCTTTCCTTGCTCCTTTTCCAAACCCAGGGGATTGATGTGCCCCTCTCACGGGGCTGACCCTGGCACCTTCCCTTCTTGCAGGGGGGAAGAGCACACAGCTCTTGCTTTTGTGCCTTCAATTCCACTTGGGAGCCCATTTAACACAATACTGGGTAGTCACAGGGGTAGGATTTTACCTCTCAGCTCCTCTCTGCTTGAAACAGCGCCCCAGGGGTTGATTGTCCAGCCACGGATCCAAGGGGGAAGGGCAGGGCAGGCGGTCACCAGAAGTCCCCAGGGTGAGGGAGTCTCCTCCAACTCCCTAGGGCGAGTGTGGTGCCAAAGCAGGCTGGGTGGGGGCCAGCAGTGCTCTGCCCTGTGCCCTCCTGCAGGAGGAGGTGTGCTCACTCACATCCCTGCTGTTCTTCACTTGGCTGCCTCCCCAGCCTCAGCACCAGGCTCCTCCTGGGGTTGCAGCCCACAGCTCTGCCATTTTGCCTCAGGACACAGCTGCCTCCTGTCTCGGACCAAGATGTTTCTGCCACGGGGCTTCTGTCGTTCTCAATAGTTCAATCATAACTTATTTGTGCAGATTTTAACCAAGTTTGATTCTTCATTTCATAAATTAAAGATCTTTTCTGTATGGCTGCGGTCCTGTTTGAATCATTTGCCACCCATCTGGCCCCGCGTGGGCTCACCTAACCCTGTGAGGCGCCGGGTGCTGCTTCCCTTGATGAGGTGGGCAAGAAGCAGGAGCTTGAGCTGCAGTGAGGGCATTTTGGAATGCTGCCTGCCCCACTTACAGCTGGTAGAGGCTGAGAAAGGGACCGTTAATGAAAAGTGAAGTCCCAGGGGTGAACCACGTTCCCCCACACTTCCCTGGGAGGGAAGCTGGCCTGCTGCTTCTCAGCAAGCCCCTGGGCTGGCACCAGCTCCCCCCATGCCAGCAGCATCATCCCTCTCACCTGTGTGTCCTCCTCCTCACTCCCTCTTACAGCTTCTCAGCCCCTCAGCTGCTCTGGGGGCAACAATTATCAAGGACAGCAATCCTCAACATCCTACCTCAGCACAAAGGCCTGCTCTGAAGGCAGTCTTGGACCACCGGTGCTGTCTCCAGGCGGCGATTAGCCCACAAGTTCTGTACAGGCAAGAGAAGAACACAAGTTACCTCCTGAGAAATGCAAAAGCGTGGGAAGAGGAGGCCAGGAGGCTCGAGGTTTGTATATGAATGACTTTATTTAAGTATGCTGGGCACCACCAGGCAACATGGTTTGGACAGTGTGCGAGGGAACAGTCAGGCAGATCAAACAAATGCTAGATTGGAGACGGCACCTTTCTGTCCGGTCACTGCAGTTTACAAAATGGAGCACTGCTGCTTCTGCGAGGCCAGCAGAGGGGCTGGGAAGGGGAGGAAGAGATCACTGGCACTGCCTGGGGCACGTGGGAGGCGAGCAGAGGGGTTTGCTTCTTCCCCTCCGCACGTTAACAACAAACCAGCAAGAACGCAACTTATTTTCTGGCAGGAGGAGGCTGAGCAGTGAGAGCTCGTCCCTACCCGATGGGTTCTTGCTTAAAAACCACGATCTGTTCTGGTAGGGGTAGGAGAACAAGCAACACGGCCTCAGCTGGGAGCAGAGCACCCGACCTGCCTACCTGCAGCCTCTCGGATCCCGGAGAACCCCCTTTGTGCTAGGGCAGCGTGCTGCTTGCTTACATTCACGCCAGCTCCCGCCGAGCCTCCGCAGCGGGGCTGTTGCAACCCTCCGGCTCCTGCCCCTTCTCAGCTCTGGCGAGGGAGTGACCCCAAGGTGATGGGTGGAAACGAACAGAAAGGAAGGGAACAGGGAGGAACTGCCACCAAACAACTCCAGGCCCACTGCGAATGCCGGGTAATACAGAAAAATCAGTGGTGAAGGAAACGAAGAGCACCAACAGAAGCAAGGGGAACAGTGCCACACCTCCACGCGAGCTGCAGGAGGGATGAGGATGTTCTAGAGAACAGCCAGCAGCTGAGCAGAAAGGCCTAAGCAGCACAAGAGGACAGCAGAACGCAGCCCCTGCGACAGCTGGCTGCTCCCACCACCGCGTTGAGGTGATTTCTTGTCCTCTCCTTTAGTGTATTCCCAGAGAACAGCGAGGCTCCCTACACAACGGTTACCGAGCGGTGATGCAGGGCTGGCCGGTTATTTTGCGAAGCGTGTGTGTGCTGTAAACAGTGTTAACATCAAACAACAGACAACTGGGGAGCAGGCGTTCAAGGAAGACCCGAAGCAAAATTCCCAGGTGCTGCGGTCAGTATTGGAGATAATACGCAGACATTTCAATAAATAAAACAATTCTTACATTACGACGCACCTTTCCAACTATTACGTAGCCCCCGAGTGGATATAGTACACGAGTTACGCCTGGCTGAAAACGCGTGCTCCCTTCGCCCTGACGTGGCGAGGAGGAGGCAAACAGCCTCAGCTCCTACAGAGCAAGAACATGAGAGCTCAGTACTGTGACTCTTGGCAGGTCGAGGGGGAACACACAAGTGCCTTCACCCCCACTCCGGGGCACTTGCTTCCGGAGGAGAAAAGTTATTTAAAACGAGGAATGAGAGAGTAACCGTCTAGCATAATGAAAGCTGATTAGAGATTGCTTTGTTCTACTCCATGCAATATGAACTAAGTCCTATCACCGACTTCTCCGGCTGCGGCACCGACCCACACGTCAGTCTGAGAAGTTCCACCCCGCCACACTCACACAACACCCACACACACACACCAAAAACAGTGGGGGCAAACGGGCTGAACTGTTGAGAATGTGCTTCCTCTTAATTAAAAAAAAATATATTAAAAACAACTTCCAAAACCTACTGATGTCGAAGACGCTGCAGACTAAGAAAGTAGCTACGGGGCCTCCGCTGTGTATTTCCAGACAACCCAGGCATTGCAGCCAGGCCGACTAAAGCCTGCGTGAGGGGTTTGCAGTGGTTGGCTCCCTTCTGGCTTGCTAGGCAGATTCTAAGCTGTTCCCTTTTGTTTTCGCTCGCTCGTTTTACAGTGGCAAATGTGATCGTAACACAGAAACTAAAGGGACTGAAATGAAAAAGGAATGGGCCATTCTGGAGAAATTCAGACTGGGGTTTTCTCCTTTCCATTAAAAAAAAAAAAAAAAAACAACATCAAAAAATAAAAAAAAATATGAAGTTAGTATGAATACAACCCTCCTGCTGCTGTCGTCTTTGCTCAGTGACATCGGGGCATGCTGGCGCACACACACACATACAGGCAGCTCTCAGACACTCGGACTCAGAAAAGCGAGTTTAGAACTGAAGTGAGTCTTCGGAGGAGACTTGAGGACAGGTCCCAGGGCTAGAAGGTTTTTCGGTGGATGGCACGAGCTCCGTCTTCTTCATATTCCTTTTTCGAAACCCACATTTTCTTAAAGGTGTCCAGTGAGGCCAGAATAGAGCCACTGGGGAGAGACAGACATGTTACGTATTACAGGCAAACGGGGGCACTCCCACTGCCTCTCTGCAGAGAGGAGCTGGTTCTACTGCACAACGCTTCCATGCTTGAGAAAGGTGCTAAGGCTCCTTGTTTCCTACAACAGAAATGCTCTCTGAACTGTCACCTCCTCTCCCGTTAGCCTCAAATATGCTGGCACTACAGAGCCTGGCACCAGGCACCTCCCAAACAATGTGCTGACACTGATGCAAACACCAGCCCTCTTCACGTGGGGTCTGGTCTCACTGCTTAGGATTGTGGAGCTGAGTTTAGTTCCCCCGATCAGCAACACAAAAGGGAAAATGCCTTAGGGCAGAGGCCCTAGGTGCATTTCCTACCAACAAGCTTGTTCTACTTTGAACTGGACTGGTTCAGACAACCAGGAGAATTAACAGGACTTGCAGGAGCCTTGAAGATGCAAAGGGTAAGGGGCTGGCAGCATGGAGACGGGCTCAGGAACCAGGCTGAGTATCACGTGGCTGAGCAGTGACACCCCTACAGACACAGCATCAGGAGGGACAGGGCTCTGAGAGCCAGCAGACGGCGATTCCCCTGCCCTCATCCCACAGAGCGACCCAGCATCATGCAGTACGTACCCGATCCACGTGGAATACAATCTCTCCTGAGGAGCTGATATCTAGGAGAAGCAGAGAGTCAGTCAGTATTTTTCCAAGCTCCAGCCTGCTCCTCCTGGCACACTGCCCCTCCTACAGCTGACAAACACAGGGACGACCTCTCCCACCATAAAGGCACCCGGCGGATCCCCCACAGAACCACCCCCAGGATCCTAGACAGGTATGCTGCCAGAGGAGCTGCCTTCTCTGATGAAACCACACAGGTTTTCATCACGACAGCAGATATTGTTGGGCTGTCTCCAGAAAAGCTGCTGCTGGCTTGAACCACGTGGCAGCAGCATTTTTAGCACAGTTCTCTCAAGAAGACACACAGAGCATGTGACAAACACCCAAGAGAATGCTCCTACCCTTATTTTGACGTCCTTCGGAGCTAGTTTCTTCACTTCGCTCAAGAGCCTATCACCAAAGCCTGCACAAGACAAAAACAAAGTAGTCTGAATCCTTCAGCAAAATTCCAAGTTCCATCTACTAACAGTGTGGCCAGATCCTACACAGCCCTATTCAAATATCCCACTCCTGATCTCACAAAGAAACCACGTTGAAGGAGCACAGAACACAGCCAGAGAAGTACCAGGATTTTGATTCACTCAGACCTCAAACACTACCACAACAGACTGTGTCCCGCAGCAGCAACTTGAGACAAGCAACCAAGATTCCTAGCTAGGACCACAAATGGGCCAGTTCCCTCCCTCTTCCCTTGGCCTTCCTCCTGTATCCAGCCCCTTTTGTAGGGCAGAACAGGGTTTGAATGGGAAAAACGGGATCTATCTGGAGACATCCACCTGTGGATAAAGGGTGGACAAGTTCTGGCAGAGGATATCTATAAATTAATAGGGGCCAGATGCACGCTGGTTCTGACTAGGACTCAGAAAATTAGTGAGAATCAGTGTTCTGCTTCTCACTGTAACTCCCCAAAGAGAACAGAGTTCCCACAGACCTCATCCCTCAGGACAAGCTGGGTGATCTAGGTTATCTTCCCTGTTTCACATGAGAAGGAAAAGAAAAAGCACAGCCCACTGAAAGAGAAGCAGGAACCTTTGAAAAGCGTGGAGCCTCCAGACAGCACAATGTTGGAGAACAGCGTTCGCCTCAGGTCCATGTCTGATTTTTGAATGGCAAAAACGAGCACCTCATGGAGTCCTTCACATTCCTCCCCTATCAGGTCTGGCCGGAACAAGAGCTCCGGGGCTCGAAAACGGGCAGGGCCGATCTGCAAGAGGAGAAGGTAGCACAGAGTGAGAGAGCAGCGCGGCCCAGTTCACTGTCTCAAGTTTGGGCCTTTCTCTCTTAGGCAAAGCTTCAGAGAAAGTTTCTTGGACACTTGTGCTGCATCATCAGCTCCCAAGCAACCGCCAGATTGACCTACTACTCCTGGCAAAGGTGCCATTTCCATTTTGCAGATGAAAAATAAAGAAACCCGCTGGTGCAAATCTTTAAGTTGCTGTTTCAGTTGTAGTAAATTCTGCTGAATTGGCTGATGAGTAAGTGCTGTTAGGCAGCACACAATCCAATCTAGTGATTTGCCATAAAAGTATCAATAAGTCCTATATTGCTGCTGAATCAAAGCTCTGTACAAATTAATTCACAACACTCCTCAGCTTCATTCAGCAGGTCAATGGTGGACAAGGGAGCAGATCCACCCCCGGTGCTGGAGGTAAGACCTGTATTTCTTCTCATTCAAGGCTCAATCTTTTGAGGAGTATTCCCAAAACACTCTTCAAACCAATTGTTTCTGCACCTCCAGGCAGAACAAAAACCATGTACAAAACCCCAGTGGGATTTACAGCAAGCTGGTACCAACCCACACTTCATACCTGATCCACATAAAGATTTGCTAGATCAGAGCCTGCATTCAAAGAGCTCTCAGTCCCCCTGGCCATGCTTTGTCCTTACCCAGGACTCCCAGTAGAATCAGTGAGGTTTCTAATAACGTTTTCTTCCCCTAAGAACTCCAGTGCCCCAGCCAGCAGCCTGGGATGAGTTCTGCTCTTTTTAAATTACCCTCTCCCACCCAACATTGCATTAAGTTTCCCATCAGGAGGCAGAAGGCTATTCTGGAAACCCAGTGCATCACAGGAGGAATCTTTTGACAGCAGTCCTCACAAACCTCAATCGTGCTCCCATCTGGCAGGTAGTACTGAGCCTTCTCGGTCTCCAGAGTCTCATCCTTCTGGGGGTTTATTGACAGGTAGCAGGCACGCTGGGAGGAAGCAGAGTCAGGGAGAAGAAGATAAGGGTAAATGCAAACACCTCTCATAAACACGTTTCTGACTACAAGAAGTAAGTTCCTTAACTATGAAAATCCAAGCATCCCTCTGGGGAGACCAATTTCAACATTATTTTGTATTGGGGAAAAGACCTTGTGGGTTCTCATCAGGAAAAATACCTTATCTGCTCTTCATGCTTCGGCTCCGTGTAATAAGAAACATTCAGGCTGCTCACAATTGCTCTAGCTGCTGCTCACCTTTTTTTTCACCCCTCTCTTACTGCTTAAGAAATTATCTCCATCTGCTGCAGATGGGATAATTATCGTGAGAGCACTTCCAAACTACTGTACTGGAAAGCAAAACAGGCACCTGGAACACCTTCAGTGACATTAACCGTATACAAAGGTGGCTTTGGGTAACTTGGCAGCAGATTAGGAGCATGAACAAAATGTATTATTACATTTCAGAGGAAATAACTAATAGCCAATAGCAAAATTTCTTACTCAACATGGTTTATGTGGCTTGCTGCCCGCTGACCACCTACAACTTAGAAAGTTATAGGAAACAAAGTATTTTGACTCTTCAAACTGCTCCAGCAGCCTTATTTTTTCTTCCATAGTTAAGCTTTGCTTTTCTATGTTGTTATCATTTGGAGATTAAAAACAAACAAACATCTAAACAGAATCACAGAACAGTTGAGGTTGGAAGAGACCTCTTGAGATCATCCAGTCCTCAATGCGTACAGCCCCTCGGTAGGGATTGGACACAATCTGGACTATAAATCTCAGACCACGCGATGGCTGAGGTTGGAAGGGACCTCAGGAGGTCATCTTGTTTTTAATGTGTCACTCTCACATTAAAAAAAATAATAATACTAAAAATCCCTTTACATTCAGATGAAGCCTCCTTTGTTTCAGTTTGTGCTTTCTGTTCTGTCACTGAACATCACTGAAATGAGTCTGGAGTCTGGCTCTGTCTTCTCTGCTCCCTCCCTTCAGATATTTATACACATTGAGGAAACCCTCCCAGCTGTCCCTTGCCCAGGCTCGATGACCCCATCCCTCTCAGTACTTCCTCACAGGAGGGTAGCTCCAGTCCCTTAATCATCTTGGAGGCTCTGCTCTCCCTCAGGCAGAAAAAGAAATGAGGTTCAGAGCTAGGTAGGCTGGCACTTCCCAATATATTTCAGAGAGTCAACAACTTCCCTGGGGCAGAAAGCCCTCCCTGGATAACCACAGGAGCAGACAGTACATCACCTCCTTGATGGTCTTGACGATCTCAAACTCTGAGGTTGTGTGGAAGTCGTAGCCTTCCTTCCGCAGATAGAGGCGCAGGAAGCGGGACACGTCGCGGCCAGCGATGTCAATCCGCATGATGGAGTGAGGCATGGCAAAGCCTTCGTAAATGGGAACCGCGTGGGTAACGCCATCCCCCGAGTCCAGCACCACCCCCGTGGTCCTCCCAGTAGCATACCTGGTGAAGGGACAAACCATCAAGCCAAAAAGAGCCATTAAAGGTGAGCCCCAAGCATGCAGCACAACCAGACCCAATCTAGGAGCAGAGATTTCACAAAAACAGGCTATAAAAAAAATCCCTACAGCCATCTCTCATCAAATTCCTATAAGCTCTATTACAGAAACTGAAATTTAAGTTCAGTTTGTGCTTGAAACAGGAGGTAAGTCAGACATTTGTGTGGTCTTCCCTGTTCTGTTTGGTTTTGGGAACAAAAAAATAGATTTCAAGAAACATTTCACAACAAATCAAAGATGAGAGGTACTTACAGGCTGAGCACAGCTTGCATGGAAATGAACAGTGCTGGCACGTTGAAGGTCTCGAAAAACACCTCAGCAGCACGTTCTCTGTTCTTGCGTGGGTTTAGGGGTGCTTCTGTCAGCAGCACAGGATGCTGGTAAAGAAAAGGAGCTGTGTTGTAATAACCAGGATGCAGCTAGATGTGTGCTCCCCCCAAAATTCTGGTTATTGTTCCACCTCTGGAACCAACAGAACAAGACATGTGGAAGGGAGTAACCCCTCAGTAACTTGCTAGACAGTGAATAATCACTACTAGGTTGGGGGACCAGCAGGGCTCTGGTCTAGTTATGAAGAAATCTTAGGAAATCTGCCCTGTGAGTGACCCTTTTTCATCAAGGATGAACAAGGTGACCCTTTGTACCAAAAGTCAGCCAGACTGCCCAAAAAACACAGCCCCTAAGAAAGGGTAAAGGCACACGGTCCTGGCGCGTGTAAGCAGAAATATTCCTCCTCCACTTACACAGCCTCTCACTCTCGGTCATGTAATAATTTTTGGTCAGCTCCTTCCAAACCACATGACTGTGGTTTTCTCCTTCCTCACTTCAAATTATGTCACTGCTGAGTGGGTATGCCTGATGCACAGGCAAAACAGGAAAAGTAAGGAGCACTTGGCACAGAGCAGAATATATTAGAGAGTGTGTGAGTAACAAACATTGAAAGTCAGATTTTCAGTCAGGCCAGAACATGAGATATGGGGAGGAATTCATCTTGGACATTTCTTGTATCTTCTGAGAGGGGAAAGAGCTTAATTTAACAACAGGTAAGTTTAGAAAGAACAAAGGAGGAGTCCCAAGTTCTTCCCAAAGTTCTAAGACTCTGGTGCAATCACGAAATGAGGCATCTCACCTCCTCTGAGAACGTCTGAAGCTGGTCTTTTGAATACACGTACTGCCAGATGCGCTCCATGTCATTCCAGTCCTTTACTATGCCGTGTTCCATCGGGTATCGGATTGAGAGAAGGCCTCTGTGCTCCTGAGCAAACAGAAAGGACAATGCAGCATACTTGTCAGCAACTGGAACAATTCAATTCTGAGCATTATGACTACAAATTCATCCGAGAGACTTGCTTATTATCAACTCCACTGAAAAACATCATATCTCTAGTGTACAAGGCGAAGACTAAACACTAATCACAAACATCTCTTCCAGAGAAGCATTTACAAAGATTAAACAAGGCTGTTTTACACAGATTTGGAACAAAGGGTGTCTGCAGAGCACATTCCATCCTAACTGTTTTCAAGCCAACATACAGACACCTCTCAAATGGTATCTTTGTTCTACCAGCTCGGCCATGATATAAAATGTAACAGGGTGATACTGGGGAATGCAGTTCAGAGGGCTCACAGGAAACATGAGACCAGAACGACTGCCTGCTGACAAAGGCACAACTGTGGAAAGCGAGCCTCTTGCCTACACCCCAGAGATAAAAGGCAACCAACCAGGGTCCATTTCTAAAGTTCTCAGTCACAGAGACAGGGATGTAACCATACAGACTGCAAAGCAGCCTAGAAAAAAGGAGAGATACAGAAGGACATGTATGAAAATAAATTGGGACCGAGGAAAATGGTCTGTGGACAGCAGGTTGGCACAAAAATGTCATGAAGCTTCCCACTTCAGCTTGGACATGCTTAAAAGTGACAATTTATTCTGCTCTTCAGGCCTACCCTGCTCTCGAGGAACCCCAGCTCTTTCAAGGGTGACTGCTGCAGCTCTTAGAGCAGCATAGCAAGGCGCATGGAGAACTGCAGTAAGAGGTTTTCTTACCTCTGCCTTCGGGCCAATGAAGATGTCCCCTTCTAAAGCACCAGCCATAACACGAACGTGCTTTGGTCTCCCCACACTGCAGAGGCAAAAGTATAAATGCTTCAGGAGACAGCTCAGGTGTGCCCAACAATTTACGACCTTTTGCTCCTCTCAGCCCCAAGTAGAGCTCTCTAACAGCCATGACAGAGTCTGAGCGCACTCCCAGGTGCAGACAGCCCCAGGTTTGCTCTGTGTGAGCTAATCCCAGAATCAGAAGCGAAGGGAGCAGACTGCGGGCACTGCTGAAGTAACAGGACGTGAGCCAGTTGAGTCTGGCCACGCTTTCCCTGATGATTCAGGATTCCAGCAGTGCCTGGGGTAAACGTGGCTAGACTGAGCAGCAGCCTGAGCTGACAGACCCCCACCATACTGCTTGACCTAAGGCAGGCTCCTCAGATTAGACATTTAGAGTCCCTTGCCCCATTTCACCATACAGATGAGTCTGCATCGCTCAGAAGAAATACATTCCTTAAAAAACCACCCTATCCAAAATAACAGCCAGGGCCTGCTCCTGATCCAGCAGTCCTTCTTCCAGTAAAGCTGTCAGAAAAGTCGCAAGGAAGCTTGGCAGGAATGAAGGCTTCAGCCCACACACCAAAGGCATACGCAGGGATTCACACCTCCAGCCCCAGCCTTGTCTTTTTGGTGGTGACCTAATGTCTCCAGACTAAAGAATCCTACAAAGCTGTAGTGGTTTGGGGGCGGAGCCTGAGGAAGTGACAGATCATCCTTCATGTCCCGTGTGTCCCCCAAATCTACAAGTGCTTAACAGCAGAGATCTTCTCTCTCAGACACTTCTGTACAGCAGGAAAAGAAATACCCAATTCATTTATCCAGTAACACAATGAGGCCACTCTTCGTCTCCACATATCAAAGGATTGGTTCATGGTACTGGGAAGTGATCGGGAGTACTTACTAGTTTGGGAAGCAGTATTTCGGTATTTGATCGCCTGCAAAGCCTGCTTTAATCACACCCGAGCCCTGTGGGAGGAACAGACAGATGCTCAGTCACCTTCCCAACTTTTAAAAGAGCAGCAAAGTACAGCAGCACTGCCAGAACCCCTGCTTTTCCCTCAGAATAGAGCTCCCCGGGGATCCTGCAGGCAGGGCAGGGACGGGAAGGTGCCAGCAGATTGGCTCGGCCGCTAGAGGGGAGTAACCAGCACCCTCCTGGCAGAGAGGGATCACAGGGCACAAGCTCCAGGAGCATCCCGCTGTGGCTCCGGGTACACACCCAAACACCGCCCCATGCAGTAATTTTTCTACCCTATGCCATTGCTTTTACAGTGTGGTAGAGGTGTGTGAGGCTGAACTCAGGCTCTGCAGTTTTCTGGCAATCTTAAATGCTCCCTTGGTGGAGGAGAGCTCTTCGGAAAGCTGTGCAACAGCAACCAAGCCCTGCCAGCTGTGGGGAGCACTGCTGAAATGTGTAGGATTAAGGTTGTAAGCCTCACGGAGGTAGAAGACCTGGAGAAGATGAAGGGAGAGTGGATGAAGTCAGGGAAGGGAGTAGGCAGTGTGAAACGAGTTGGAGCAGAGACTAGGGAAAAGAAATTCAGGAGGGGGATAGGCTGGCTGGTGCTAAGGAGGCAGGTCACAGAAATCCCATCAGAAAAAACACTGGGAACTAAATGGGACCGGGCTCTGGACACAACAAAAGTGCCAGTCAGCCTGCAAGAGGAAGGGCTGGAGGCAGGAAAGCAGCTGACAGGATGGGCCTTGTTTAAAAGAGACAATGAAGAAGAGATTAGCTCCCATCCCAGCTCCTCCTTCCCCAGCTCCCTTTGCCAGCTGTTTCAGACAAGGTGTCAGGCTTTGCAGGGCGCACTCCTGCATCAGGAGCAGGGCCACATCCTGCACCCCCTGCCTCCTGGCAGATCTCCCAGCCCCTGCACACGCAGGCACAGGTGGGATGAGGCAGCCTGTGAGCATTAAGACAATGTCCCTTTGGACAGCCACTCCCCTGGCTTCAAAGCAGAGCCAGGAATAAAACAAACACCATTTTGATTTTCCTTATCGAGCTTTTAAACTCTGTACCTGGGAAATACTACCAGCCTTTGTCAAACCCGGCAGCAAAACAAAAAACAAAACCACACTAATAAACTGACAAACAAAAATCCCTGCATGAAACGCAGTGAGGTGACCCCATCAGAATATGCTCTTAATGAATATTTTATTCTAGCTACTGACTGATCTCGCTGCCAGGACTCTCTGCTGCTGGGAAATGGTTTCAGAACAATGATGCCCCTATTTTAACACAGGGGAAAGAAAGTAAGAAACTTATGCCAGGCCAGGAACTACCCCGCACACCCTGGTGAGCTTCCCAGCGAGTTATGCATTTTGAGATTTACATATCCAAGTTCAAAGTCAGCTGAACGTGGCGGCAGCTCAGCAATCTCTGCTGGAGCTAAAGACAAAGGTTTGCTTTGAACGTGGCAGCGAGATGGGACTGGAGCAGAGTTGTGCTTCCCAGCGCCTGGGAGCAAAGCGAGTTTGCTGTCTCCGTGCCACCAGGACCTGACAGCACCTTCTGGCCATTTAAATTGTCTTCAGAACTTTTTGATTCTTTGAAGGTGTGTGTGTACTGAGCAGATCTAGTTATCATACCCCGTTTTCAGATTCCTACACAGTTAAAGGTTTAAGCATTGGGCAATTAAGAAAGTTTAAAATAAAGAGCGGGTTTTTCCTCTTTGCTTCAAGGAAACAAAAAGAGGCAAAACAAGAAAAACGAAACAAATCCTCCTTCTGCTGTAAGCTCAGGTTTATTAAAATTTAAAAGAATTTCAAAATTAACATCCTTCCACCGGTAGCTATCCTGGCTGGGCTTTCATCCTCCTTGCTGGTTTCTTTTTTATTTATCTGAGAAAATAAAGAAAGAAACTAGATCTTCCTTGACCTTCGTATCTGAAATAATCTCATGGAAAATTATCACGAGCATCTTAAAGCATCTGAACGTACCTCTCCTGCTAGCTCTGTGGCCAAAGTCAGTTATTGATTCACCCACCTCGATGCATCTCAGACTCAAATTTCAATGGCAATCCAAGAGAGCCAACCTGCCATGCAATACTTGGCAGAGGGGGTCAGGCGTGTTTTAGAAGTGACTTACTGGACAGGGAGGAGCATCAGACTGTGCCGGGGTACAGCTGCAGCCTCTCGCTGTACACTACAAAACTCCCTGCTGGAATCGGGGAGCTGAGCACACAGTTTGGTACAAAAAATAAGTCACTTTTTTTGTGGCCACATACCTGAGTGTCCTTTTGGAACACGCTGGGATACTGGGGCAGGCTGGAACAGGGAGGGTCTGGCTTGTGTGCCAGCTCAGAACCTCAGCTCCCCCTCCCCGCCCTCCCACAGGTGCACGTCCATGGGACAGGGCAGCGTTCAGCCTTGGAAAGCTGTCGGCAGCTCTCCGAGGCAGCAGGAGCGGCACCACCTCTCTGTGCAGCCCCGTTTCCCATCCTGCCGGAGCTCCCGAGAGCACCAAAAATGCAACGTCACCACAGGGCTCATCGGCTGACAGCCTGCGAGCACTGAAGGCAGATCTCACAACAACTGCTTCATTCCACAGCTCGCACTGGGAGGGGACAGAGGGAACTCATTTAGCAGAAAGGCAAAAGAATTAGCTTTCAAGACCAGCTGTTAACAAAAGAAACAGAGTCGGTTTCTGGCAGCACATGAACCTTTCTTTAGGTCTGAAGCAGGGAGGAACAAGCAATCATTGAGCTAAGTAACAAAAAGGCTGCCGTTAGGCTGCTATTACATGACTGTATCATAACAAATTCTTCCTCACAGAGTGCCTGGGAAGAGCTAACGGCTAGCTACTCACTGCAACACAGCAGGATCAAAGTTACTCCAGTCACTGCTAAGAACAATCGACCTAAGGCCTGCCCTTAAGCCCCCAGTAATCTCCCCGCTGTGATTCCAGGGGAAGAAACAACAACAACAACGTGTATCGGGGAGCTCCAGTTGTAGAGAGGCAAGTGGGATGGATAATAAAGGAAAGGTCGGAAGGATTGACTCGATTTGAGATCTGTAAACCATTCAGATTGTAAAAAAGGAGTGTGTTGAGGTGTGCTAGGCTAGCAGGCACACGTCATATGGTGAAAGGATTCAGGAGAAGCTCAGATGACGTGCAGAGAAGGCAGCAGTGACCCTCTGAAACAGCAAAACCAGGCTGGCTGACAGCAGCAGCCAGAAGGGAGGGGCGTCAACGCGTGACTCAGCCGAGGAGGCTCCCCCCAGCCCCCAGCCCTCCCCCACCCTTTCCCTTTCCCTCTCCCTTCCCCTCAGGCCGCCCCAGCTCCCCCAGGCACACGGCGGGTGACGGCCGGGCCCCACCGCAGGCCCGACCGGCCCCTAACAGCCGCCACACCCCAAATGCGACCCCCGCCAACGTGGCCCAGGCCGGGCGGAGCCCTGAGGGGCCGGGCGGGGAATTTGTGACGGGAATTTTTGAGCCGGGGGGGTCCCGGCGCGATGGGCCCCGGAGCCGCCGCCTGGGGGGAGGGTCCCGCTGTGAGGGGCGGCGCCCGGTGCACGCCGGGAGCGCGGCCGAGGCCTGGGCGCGGAGCACGCCGGGAGCGCGGCCCCATTGTCCCCCTAGGCACAAAGCGGGGCCGCGGCCCCTCCTGACGGGCAGCCCCGCCGGCCAATGAGAGCGCCCGCTCCGCGCAGGGGGCGGGGCGAGCGACCTCTCCAACCAATGGGAGCGCGCCGCCCCGCCCATCCACCCCACCCCTCAGCGGCGGGGGGGCCGCTCCTCACAGGCGAAGGGCGGCGCCCCTCGGGCAGGTGACAGGCAGCCGCCTCAGCCAATCAGGAGCCGCCGAGCCGCTGTAGCCCCGCCCTACCAGGACGCGAAGCGGCCGGGCCGGGTGGGGAAGGGGGGGTGGGGGCGCCCCCGATGACAAAGGGATCGCCGCCGCCGGGCCCTCCCCGCTCCCCCCGGCCCCGGGGCTCGCCGCCGGCCGCACTCACGTTGTCTATGACGACGGGCTGGTTCGCTATCACGTCGTAGGACTCCATGGCGAGCAGCCGCCGCAGCCACCCGTCAGGGAGCAACAGCCCAGCCGGCGGCGGCGCATGCGCGGGAGGGCGGCGCGCGGCCGGCTGGGTGATGTATTCCCCTCGGCCGTGGGGGGTGATGGGAAATGTAGTCCTGGCCCCTCCCCACGCTGTGAGGGGGTGCGGCGGGAGGGCGCGAGGCATGCTGGGAGTTGTAGTGCGGGGAGGTTGAAATAGGGGGGGCTTTTTTTTTTTCTTTTTTTTTTCTCCCCCTTTTTTGCAATAAAAGGTACACGGAGAGTAATTTCTCAAATATTTCAATAAATGCTGAGATGCAGTTTGCAGCCTCAGTTCTTCAGGGAAAGTTAGCGGAGGCCTGAGTGGGTGGCTGAGGGTGTACAGCCCCCTCCAGACCCCACAGCTCCCCTCACAGCCCCCCCAGATCTCCCCTCAGACCCCCCCAGCTGCCCCCACAGGCCCCACAGATCCTCTCACAACCCCCCCAGCTCCTCACAGCCTCCCCCCAGACCCCACATTTCCCCTCACAGCCCCCCGAGACCCTCCCAGCTCCCCTCAGAGCAGCCCCAGACGCCATAACTCCCCTCACAGCCCCCATCAGACACCCTATCTCCCCTCACACACCCCCAGACCCCCTATCTCTCCTCACAGCCCCCCCAGCCTCCCCCACAGACCCCATATTTCCCCTCACAGCCCCCCAGACCCCCTATCTCCCCTCACCGTCCCCCAGCTCCCTCCCCAGACCCCGTATCTCCCCTCACAACCCCCATTAGTCCCCCCAGCTCCCCTCACAGCCCCCCAGCTCCCTCCCCAGACCCCTTATCTCCCCTCACAGCCCCCCCAGACCCCGTATTTCCCCTTACAGCCCCCCCAGCTCCCCTCACAGCCCCCCATATTTCCCCTCAAAGACCCCTGTCTCCCCTTACAACCCCCTAGCTCCCCCCACAGACCCCCTAGCTCCCCTCACAGCTCCCTAGACCCCCTATCTCCCCTCACAGCCCCCCAAGACCCTCTATCTCCCCTCACAGCCCCCCAGCTCCCTCCACAGACCCCATAGCTCCCCTTACAGCCCCCATCAGACCCCATATCTCCCCTCACAGCCCCCTTCAGACCCGTATTTCCCCTCACACCTCCCTATCTCCCCTCACAACCCCCCATATCCCCTATCTCCCCCCACCCCCCCCCACCAGGGGTCGCGCTCTCAGCGCGCCGCACCGGAGCCGTGAGGGCGGCGAGGAGGGGCGGGGCGAGGCGGGGCCTCCCTCAGCGCCGCGCGCTGCCATTGGCGGCCCCCACCTGTCAATCCCCGTCTCCATGGCAACCTCGGGCCCCGCCCCCTTCCCCCCTCCTCCTCCCTCAGCGCCGCGCCGCGCAGCGCCGCTTGGGCCGGGCCGGGCCGGGCCGGGGGAAGCGAAGCGGATCCGGAGCCGATCCGGAGCGGATCCGGAGCAGCTCAGGCGCCGCCATGGAGGGCGTGCGGCCTGCTGGGGGTGCCCCCGCGGCAGGGCCGGGCTCTGGTGCGGGGTCCGGGTCCGGTTCGGGCTCGTTTCCATCGCTCTTCCCGCCGGGGCTGCACGGGATCTATGGGGAGTGCCGCCGCCTCTACCCCGAGCAGCCCAACCCGCTGCAGGTCACCGCCATCCTCAAGTACTGGTCAGTGCCCGGGGGGGTTTTTGGGGGGCTCTGGAGGGGTTTTGGGGGGCTGGGAGGGGATTTGCGGGGGTTAGGGGGGGAGTAGTGGGGTTAAGGGGGGGTATTGGGGGCTGGGAGGGGGATATTGGGGTCGTGGGGGGAGTTGTGGGGTCTGAGGGGGATGTTAGGGTCTGGGGGGGATATGGGGGGATATTTGGGGTCTTGGGGGGAAGTAGTGGGGCTAAGGGGGGGGTATTGGGGTCTGGGAGGGGGATACTCGGGTCCTGGGGGTAGTAGTGGGGTCTGAGGGGGGATATGGGGGAATATTGGGGTCTGAGGGGGGCATTGGGGTCTGGGGGGGGGATTTGGGGGGAGTAGTGGGGTCTGAGGGGGGATACAGAGGGATATTGGGGTCTTGGGGGGAGAGTAGTGGGGTCTGGGGGGGGATATAAGAGATATTGGGGTCTAGGGGGGAGTAGTGGGGTCTGAGGGGGATATGGAGGAATATTGGGGTCTGGGGGGAGATATGGGGGGATATTTGGGATCTGGGGGGAGAGTAGTGGGGTCTGAGGGGGGATATGGGGGGATATTGGGGTCTGGGTGGGGGAGTAGTGGGGTCTCAGGGGGGACATTGGGGTCTGGGGGGGAGGAGTGGGGTCTGAGGGGGGATTTTGGGGCTCTGGGGGGAATATTGGGGTCTGGGGGGGAGTAGTGGGGTCTGAAGGGGGACATTGGGGTATTGGGGGGGACGTAGGGGGACATTGGGGTCTGGGGGGAGTAGTGGGGTCTGACGGGGGACATTGGGGTATTGGGGGGAATATCGGAGTGTTGGGGGAGCGGAGGAGGCAGGGGGGAGCTGTGGGGTCGTGGGGGAAGTTGTGGGGTCGTGGGGGAAGTTGTGGGGTGAGAGGGGTGTTGAGGAAAGGAGTGGGGCTGGGAGGGGGCAGCAGGGGGGGGTGCAGGGGGTTGGGGAGCAGGGAGAGCTTTGAGGGATTTGGGGGAGCAAGGAGAGATGCAGGGGCTGCAGGCTGAGGTCTGGGGAGATGCCCAGGAAGGTTTGGGGGTGCTGTGGGGTGCCGCAGGGCAGCATGCTGGGTGTCAGGGAGGTGTGGGCATAGAGGCAGCTCCAGGGGGACGTGTTTTTGGGGTGACCCACAGTGAGAGATGGGGCTGATGAGGGCAGGGCATGGGGAAGGGAGCGTGTTTCCCTCGCTGGGTCAGTTCCTTGGGGCTGCAGCTTCTCCTCCTGGCCAGGAGGCTCGGGCTCTGCCTTCCGACCCAGAGTTTGGGGCTCAGCCACGGCCGGGATTAATGGGATTGTGCCAGCCCCCGAGCCCAGTGCGTGCTGCGTGCCCCCATAAATCAAGGGAAAGCCTTGTTTGGGAAGAAACCTGGCCAGGGTTGCGTGGCGTTTTTCATGAAACTCGTCTTTTTTTATATTTTCAACACAATTTGCACGTCTTGGGAGAAGGTTTGTGATTGCTTTTCTCGCCGTGTTTCCCCTCTGCCCACGTTGGGTTCCTTGGGCAGAGACTTCAGCGCGCCCCGAGCACCAGCCAGGGGAAGGTGCCGCCCCGATGCAAACCCCGTTTTTCCCCCCCGAGGCCGCACTTCTTGCTCCTGAACGAGCTCCATGAATAGAGAACGCGACGCATTTGTACCTGCAGCTTTGAAGTCGGGCTCTTCCTAATAAACTCCTCCGACGCTGCCAGCTCCTGGCGTGAACCCGCGCTGATAGGGAGATTGCGGCGGGAGTTTGTGCGAGAGCTGGCCCCAAAACTGGGTCAGCGCCTGTGTCAGCAGCCCTGGAGGAGCAATTCTGTCCCGTGTGTGTTCCTCCAGGCTCGGGGATGGTGCTGGCTGCTCCTGAGCTTGTGGGGGCTTCAAGGGTTTGCACGTAGGGCAGAGGGTGAGATGCTTAAGGGTTTGTCCTTTAACCTTAAGGGTTTTTTCCTCTGCTGCTGTGGCTACGCACAGAGCTATGGGCTGCTTTCCTCACGACATAGACATTTCAAGTCTTGCTTTGAGGAGCAGCGATGCTCTTTTCAATGGGGTAGGTGCCTCTGGCCCACGTTAGGAGCTTGCAGCGCAGATACAGCTCCTGCTCCTTTACTCGGAGAGTTTTCTGGTGTTCTTTGCTTTGCGGAAGTTTCAATACGATTTTGCAGAGGGCTTCATGCTTTAATGGTAAAAACACTGTAGTATTTTTGCACGCATGCACTTTGCCTTCCCGTGCTCGATGCTTCCTGGACTTAACCCAACCTTCCTCTTCATTTTTTTTTTGGAGGTAACTGGACCGTGCTAAACTTATCTCTAGCTGTGATTTGGGGCAGGTCCATCTACAGCCCCTTGTAGAACCCGTGGAGACATCTCACTTGCCTTGAATAACCTGATTTACCTGAGAACCTTTTTGTTTTTAACGCAGGCTGGGGGGACCTGATCCTCTGGACTACGTTAGCATGTACAGGAACGTGGGCAACCCGGCGCTGAACGTCCCTGAGCACTGGCACTACGTCAGCTTCGGCCTGAGTGACTTGTACGGAGACAACCGAGTGCACGAGTAAGCATCACCCGCGTCCTCTTGCTCTGCGTTGTGTTCTGTGTCACATCGGGGGGAGTGAAAGTAGAACCTTGTCCTGCTGTCTGTGTTATTTGAACTGCTGTTTTTCTGGGGGGTAACGTGTGCCACAGAAATTCTTCTTGCTGCAGAAGAATTTCTGTGTTCCCCTCTTCGAGCTCTGCGTGCGATATATGTCCTTGTTAGTGGTGTAAGTTGAGCGATTTGTGGTTTTGGTTGTTGTTTGGTTTTGTTTTTAACTCCCAGGGAAACTTTTTTTTAGCTGAATGTCCCGTGTTTTTCCCCCTTGATAGTCTGCTGGGCTCACACGCTTCCATCCCGGCTCCTCCCTGTGCATGTTAAATGCCTTCCTCTGGAAAACTGCTGTCAGGGCATTTTTCCTGGTGCTGGCACGGCAGCGTTACTGTCAGCAAGGGGACTGCCACCCAAGTGCCTGCTGCGTGAAGTGCGAATCCATCCTAACAGAAGTATGAAACAGTTGGCTGAGTTTCTTCTCTGCAGCAATGATTACCTTGGGTTGTTGGTGCGGGCAGTCTTTAGGAGGTGTTTCGTGTTAGATGGGGCAAGTAGCATGATCTAATCTCGGTATTGTCCTGCTTTCACCGACTTCGCTCCTTAACTGCAGGTAAAATAAGCAGTCACCCAGCTTTCACAGTCCTGGGGCTCTGAACATGGATTGTTTTTAACCAGAAAAAATAGAAAGGGCAGATTGCTGCTGCTGTTCAGTGAAACTCTTGTGCTGTTTCATCGTCGCGGGCTACATATCCCTGACGACTGGCGCAGCAGAAGCCCTGATTTGTTCATCCCAGCTTTTCCTCCTCTGTTTGTCTTGGTTGAGTTTCAGCCAGCAGTCTTTATGGGTTTTGTTTCACCCAGGTGCTTCTCTTGCAACAGCGGCAGCTGAGCAGTTTCTTTAACCTTACCCACGTCCTCGATGTGGTTCCTTCTGTTTGTGGAGACAGAGCTGGTTTTCAGAAGTCTCTTTTCAGAGTGGAGTTTACACAGAAACTCGGTGTCACCCAGACCTGCCTGGGGCATTTTGACCAACACATCTGGCAGCAAACCCCATTCATGAGGTGCTGGGGCAGGGACAGGGTAGGGCAAATAAAAGGTGGAAGAAACAAAAAAGGAGTTTAAAGGTTTCCTTCCCTTGCTTTCACAAGAGACCCAGCCATGGACACGCAGGCCTTCACACGATGCCTTTGTTCTCAAATCACGAGATTTCATCTTTGCCGCTGAAAAAACGGGGTTGCCAAGATGAGGCAACCTGTGTTTTCCAGCCTCCTTCTGCTGGAAGTTAATTTTGGAGGGAGTAAGTGCTGCGCTGGCTTCTTCTTTTTGGTGGCCTGCCAGCCCGAGGCTTTCTCCTGGTGAGAGTGTTCTCCTCGACCACACTCACGCCTGGTGGGTTTGGGAGAGAGCAGCGGGAGGACGTGGGGGTCCCAGCTGAAGACACGAAGGGTGAGGAATGGCTTTAATGTGCTTGTATGAGGGAAGAAGCAAATTGTGTAAGGACAAAAACCTCGGCATCTCTCAAACACTGAGCGTGAAGTGATCAGCGGGTAGGTGAGCACTGGGGACGGGCAGGGGGAAGGAGCTCAGCCACACCAGTTCTGTTCCCTGCTCCCAAAACACGACTGCCACGTGGACTGCACGGCTCCGGACTGGCACTTTGTGTGCTCAAGAAGCTCTCATTATCCAGGAGGGAGTGAGGAAGCCCCTATTTATGGTCTCTGCCACTCAAAGCACTTTGAAATTCTGCTGTCCCAAAGCATCCTGCGGGACGGCTGGCAGGAGAGCGGGGCGACAGGGCTGTTGTTTAAATTTTGGGAAGATTTCTTGTAAAGCTGGCGTGGCACTGAACTCCACTCACTGGCCAGCAGAGACAGCTGCTGGTCTGTGGCTTTTGGTTTGTTTTCCGACTCTTGCTGCAAGGAGCACAGGGCTGGACCTGCCCACGACAGTGAGGTTGCGGCAATAGAGGCGTGTGTCCCTGACCTCGCTGCTTTTCATCCTTTTGGAGGACAAATATCACTGCCAAGGACCCTTTTAATCTCTCCACTTCACTTTGGGTAACACCTGGCTTATTTCTCGTGGACCTCTTCTGGTGATAGGGGACAATCTGAACCAATTATATTCTAGTACTAAATGAGAAGGGCTTTTTGATGATTTTTTGAGTGATGCAGGGCCGAGCTGAAGGCCCCTATATTTTTATTTATAATGGGATAGCAACCAGATGTAGCGCGTAACGTGAAAATGTTGACTTGAATTTATATTTTTTAATAAGAACCTGAAAAGCCTGAAGTGGAGCTCTCCCTGTGCCTCCTCGTTGACAGATTTATTTTCAGCTAAAACAGCACCGCTTCCTGCTCTGCTTCAATACCAGCTCCGTGCACGCAGAATAACGGGGAAGAGATCTCAGAATTTCAAACAGGGGAAACCCTTTTTCATTTAAAAACACTCAGTGCTTCACGGCATAATGGCAACCACGACACAGCTGTGCGGGGCTGATGGTGCTCAAAATCCAAAATCCTGACGTCAGGGCGGCGTTAGGGAGCCGCAGGCCTTGCAGGGGGATTGCCAAGCCCCTCGCCTGGCAGTAAGTCCCTCCAGTGGAGCGTGCTGCACCACTCGAGTGGCAGCAGAAGACCTTCTGGGATGTTTTAGCAAGTTAATTGCCATTTCCAGCTTTTTCTGTCTACTTTAAAATCCAAACGGATGGGTAACTGCTTGAACTTAGCGAGCAGGGTTAGAGTAAAGCCTTGTGCTTCTTTTTTTGACTGCTCTTGCTTTCTGAAAGAGAAATCATTCACTGCAGCAATGAATGAGTGCACAGGGTGTGAACATGTGGCCATGGGATGGGTCCCGCTCCCTCTTCCATCCTGCAGGGGACACATCCCCGTGCAGAGAAGTTGCTCCTGTAGCTCCCCGAGCGCTCACCCTTTTTGTTAGGTTCACAAGTGCCTGGGAAATGAAGCTCGTGATGCCATTCCTGAGAACCTAGAAGAGTCTTGGGTGTATTCAAACTGCAAGGCTGTCACTCAGAGCCAGGGCAGGAAGCAAAACTTCAATTACGGCTGGGTTACGAGATAAGGTTTGTACGCGGGGCCTGCCCACATCCCCAGAAGAAACACACCAACTGCGTTTTGATGTTCAGCCTTTTATGTAAATGCCAATAATTGGGTTTCCCAACCTACACAAACTTCACGTCGACGAGGGTTTGTTTTTTTCTCCTCTCTCCTTTTTCGTGGCAGCCTGCCAGGGGGCTGAGTGCAGCACCGGGATAACGGGGTGGCTGTGTGGGTGGTGCCTCCCCGTGAAAGGTGAGGGTAAGCGTGAGCCCTTCACCATCTCCCCGTCCAGCTTGTGCTCCGCTGCCTCGTGTAGCTCCTCTGAATGACCCGGGCTTGTAAAAGGGCAAGGATGCTTGTTAGAGCCGGGAGGAAGAAAAAAAAGGAGCGCCAAACTGGATCAGGTAACAAACGCGAGGCTTGCGGAGGGGTGGATGTTTTCTGGAAGGCTTTTTCCGAGGCTGAAAGGAGGCTGAAAAGAGTATTTAGAAAATAGCCTGGAAGTTGGAACGAGCGCTCTCTTTCTTTCGAGTGCACGCTGGCTTCTCTTTTGAGCCCGCATGAATGTAGGATGGAGTGGTGCTGACAGCTGTCACTTTAGTGGCCTCTCAGTTCTGCAGCCTTTCATAAATTTAAAAGCTCGCTGCCCTCCGCTTGCCAGCCTTTAGCCTTAAATTTTGGTGTTTAATGGGTCCCTAAGTGCTTTCTAAGCCACAAGCCTGAAGCAGCGCTGAAATATTACACCGAACTCCAAGGTGACAGGGAGCTCTTTCTAAAAGCCGGGGACGACTCTGCCCTCCTTTGTCTTCACCAAAATGCAGTAAAACAAAGAGCCTCTGAGGAGACAGTAAATTAGAGGTGGATGGCGGTGGTTGTTACGGATCAATATTTCGGAGGAGATTTTGAAACAGCACTGATAGAAAACAGGATGCAAGTGGAGAAGCGAAAGATCGAACCGGTCTGGGAGCCGAGCATGAAATTCCAGGAAAATTACTAAAACCCCAAAGTTTTCTTCCATCGTTTGTGGTGTCCGGTTTCTTGCCAGCGTGGGATTGAAGCATGCTTGATGCAGGAGACCCTCAGGAGCACTTCTTTTGAGATACCAGCATGGAGGTGGCAGCCCCTCCTCGTCCTCACCTTGCTGCACTCGGCTGCTAGCTCTGAAGCCAGGTGACACCGACTCCTTGGTACCACTTCGTGGTATGGATAGGGAAGCGAGGTTGAGTTTGGGGACAGATCTTCAAGTTGAGGGCCTTCTGGGAACTGTTGCTGGAGAATAGAGCCCCTGCTAGAGGGAATGGCATGGGCACAGACATCGGTAAGCCTGATTTTAGGAAGGAGGTGCCAGAGCTAAGTCTGGAGGAGGGAGAGTTCAAGATGAGTGCTCAACCTTCCTTTTCTTACTCGTTCTGTTCATCCGGCAGAGGCTGACCCCAAAAGTGGTGCTTATTTTTCTGATCAGTCTTCCTTCTGAGGCAGAGAGGAGAGGAAATGTTGTGGCAGCTCTCTCCCATGTGTGTTCTCTGGTGTCTAGAAATGCAGTTGTGCTTCTTCCAGCAGGCATCGTGGCACTTGTGGGTCCATCTCTTCTGTCTGCTTGGTCTGGGGGCGCCTCATCCTTTGCAGAGCTTTGAATTGCCCAACAAGTTCAAAAATTGGAACATTTTAAAGACCCACAAGCGTGATGTAACATTCAATTCCACGTTTCCCCAGCAGAAACCATCTCGACCAAGCGTCGTGCCCACTTCCACACCCCATTGGTGGTGTCCCCTGATGGCTGGGGCAGCGCACCGGGACTAGGCCTTGCGTTGCTCTGCTGGGGACAGACCTCCCTTGAAGCTACGGGCACCACGGGGAAACCTTTTTTTCCCCTCCTCCCAGGCAGAGAGTGCACTTGGCTTCCAAATATCATTTGCTGGAGGCATTTAGCACCGTTAATGACGTGGAGGATGGAGGCCACCTACGGAGAGGTCTGCTCCGTGTGCCTGCGGAGCTCGGGGGAACCAGAGCACGCCTGAGCTGTGCTAGGCTTGGAATTATTTTTTTGTGAAGCATCGAAGGAAATTCGTTTAATGTTTGCTGTAAAGTAGTTGAGTTTACAAGAAAGGCCTGTTTTCAATAAAAAAGGAAGAGATTGGATGTAAGTTTACAGCTGAGCATTCCTGAAAGCAAGGCCGGCTTCCTGCTCGGTAGCGCATCTGGGCGTGCATCCTGGTAAGAGGAGCCTCTGCTGCCACGCAGGGCCGGGGCACGGCGTTCAAAGCAGGCGATTTCTGTTCTGTCAGCAGAAATGCATCTGCGAGCTCGGCATATTTGGGGGGGAGTTGGCCCCAGCCAGGGCTCCCTTGCTGTCATCTGGCCGGGCTGGAGCAGGGCGAGCTCGCGCGCACTCCGCTCTCCCAGCGGGTTCAGCCTGCCGGGAGGAGGAGCGATGGGAGATCAAACCTGGGTCTTCCTCTGCGAGATTGCTCAGCTTGATAAAGATCGGCTTAGGATGTTCTAAAAAGCAGTAATTAAAAGATAGAGTTGGTTTTTGTCTTGGTGGGACACGAAGGTAAAAGCATTTCTTCGTCTGTGTGGCCGCTCCAGCTGTGAGATCAAAGGAAAGCTTTTTTTTTTTATTTTTTTTTATTTTTTTTATCCTTTTGCTTGCTGGAATAACAACACTAACAAAAATAAGGTTTAAAGAGATGCATCTGAATGCTGTTACTCAGACCTAATCCCTTTTTCCCCTCAATGCTGGGAGCGTGCCTTGCTAGCTTGTAGGGTAGTGTGTGTGCATCGCGGTGGGACGGTGGTTGCCAATTAGCAGATTTATTTTAAAATTTGAGCTATCAGCATTTCTCCCCCCCCCTCTCCCCCGAGCTGCAAACCCCACGGTGATTTACTAAACTCGTCTGCCTTTCTACTGTCATCTCAATTTTGAATCGAGGCCCAATAGGCAGTGACACCAGGCGAACAAAGGAGGGCTGTAAATCTTTGGTGGTCTCCCATTCACATGGTATTCCCTTCCCTGGACAAAGGGGTGGTGAGGGCTCCGGGTGCCACGCTGCCTCCAAGGGATGGTAAACAAGGGATGGATGGCTTGGGGGAGGCGTTTGTGATCAGTTGACAAAGCTGATTCGGGTAGCTGGGATGCCACCTGACAAAGAGGCCTGAGGTTTAAAGAGAGATTCTGCTGGGGCTGTTGAGAACAAAAAAGGAGAGGGGAAAAAAAAGCCCAGAAAAGTGTTTTTTGCAGGATGTAACCAGGGTGGGAGGAGGTGAAGAGGGACTCGGCCATTCTTGGGGAGCTCTGATTTAAGCCCAGAGGGTAGAAACAAGGGAAGGAGGGAGGGAAGGGTGCACAGATGGCTCATTGTTTTGTCTAGCTCGGCATTCTTGCACTGCCCAAGCGAAGGGCGATTGTTTTAAAATCCCTTTTTGCAAGGGGAGCTGTTTGCTTTTCAGCTATCGCTCGTCCCTGAAGATGCAAACTGTAAACCAGAGGGGCTGGGCTTTGCCACCCCTGTGTTTCGGAGGGTCAGGGCACGGGGGCTTGCAGGGCAGCGAGGCATCACCCGTAGGGAAATGGGGAAAGAGATGCAGCAGCGGGGGAGAAGGATGCACACGGGGAAAGGGATGCACACAGGGGCTGATGGAAAGCAGCATCCACCCTGGAGAGCTGTACCAAGGGCTGAAACATGGCATAAACCTGGCACGTACCCGACCTGCAAAGATACCTGATGTACAACCCAGGTTTCTTGCAGTATTTAATTTATTTTTTATTTATTTTTTTGTAGCCCATGGCTCATTAGTCCGGAGAACCACGCGGCAAATTCTATACTGTTATTCTTTCTACCGGTGCAGCTCCTTCCCCCGCCTCCCCTGGGGATTGTTGTGGACTTTCTGGAGCGGGGGCCTTTTTTTGGCATGGTCGACAAAAATAAACCATAAAGGCTGCTGTTGTTATGAATAAGGCTCAACAGGGGAATTTCACCAGTAGAAGTACAGCAATATAATTATACTGGTAGACTAGTTCCAGTAAATTTCCTCATGAAGACAAGCCTTAAGTTGACATTTCCTAGCTAAGTTGAATCCATATGTATAACCTTATTACGCAGAAATAATGCGTCTCTGGGCCTTGAATTCCTTTTTACCCAGAAGAGTAGCACTGAGCAGAAAAGCAGAGAAGTCGATGTTCGAAGATGGATGGGGGATTTTCGGTAACAACGGCTGTGAGGAGTTGTATGCTGAACCCTTTTACTGAGTAGGTTATTTCTCAGAGAGGGAACGGGAGTTTTCTTTTCCCTGGAATTACGGCTCAGCCCCCAGGGGTCTTTCCCTACCTGTTGAGTGGGTGAAGACTTCTGGCGGTGCTCATCAGTGTATTTTTGAATGCACCCTTTGCAATGAAAAACCACTAGATAACAGCTTGGCAAGTAGAGAGGCATTGTCTTGATTTCTGCAGCTAATGACGTGAAAGCTCAGGGACTGCATCCCAGATCCAGCAGGACACACAGGTGTCCAAACTCTGGTTGAAATCTGGAGCTCAGGCTCCTCACAGCTCTGAATACCTATTTTGCCTTGAGCTGATTTATCATGCAGCTGAGAACTTAATTGTGCCAGTGTCCTAAAAATGTGGTAAAGGGTCTGCTGAACTTTCCTGCCTTTTTCTTTTTACCTATGCTCTTTAGCCGGCAGGAAGGTAATGGGAGACACCATTATAAACCGTGTTCATGTTCCAC
The DNA here is from genome assembly GCF_009819795.1 of Aythya fuligula. Taxonomy (NCBI): domain Eukaryota; kingdom Metazoa; phylum Chordata; class Aves; order Anseriformes; family Anatidae; genus Aythya; species Aythya fuligula. Next base: position 24,238,752 of record NC_045565.1, read on the forward strand.
ATAACCTGTTAGAGCCCCAAACTTTTAGGCAATGCTGCAAACAACTCGCTGTAGCTGTCAGCGGAGCTTCTAACTTTGGGTTTTTCTCTTATTCTTTCCACTCTCCCATCCTGCTTTTGAAAGCCGCTTTTGTTATGCGAATGGATTCCTCCCAGCAGCTGCAGAACTTTCCGCAGTAGGAGCTAGGAAGGAGCCAGCAGACAGCACAAGGAAAGTCGGTGCCCTTTCCCCAGCTGCTCACCAAGCACAGCGATGCTGCCCTCCCAGCCACGCTGGCCCTTTGCTTACGTCCTTTTGGCTGGCAGGGTTGCAGCCGAGCCCTTAGGTGAAGTTTGAGATGTTTGAAGCTTTTTTTATTTTATTTATTTATTGTGAAGCTCTTCTGGCTGGGAGGTGGGAGGCCTGGGTGGCTCCGCAGGGAGCCCTCGAGCTAAAAAGCGTGGCCAGGCCTCTAGTTGCTTGATTTCATAAGACTTTATTTATTTTTTTCCGAATATGTGTTTTGGGAAATGTAAGGATGAAACGATTTGGTCTTGTCAATTTGATCATGACCGTAGCGGGAGATCAAACTGTCGCCAACTGGTGCAGCTACATCTTTGTGCCATAAAACAGAAAATAAAAGGAAAACTGCCCTCATGCGGACGTCTTTTTTTGCTGGGGTAAAGGGTGACGTATTCCATGCAGCCTCCTGTTTCATATTTTGGTGCCTTACTCATTTCCCACTTTCGGCATTTGTCCATGCTGTGCAGAATGTGGAGTTAATTTCCCAGCTTTGCTGTGACCTTTACAGCCGGAATATACAGGCATTTGCTATATGATGTGTGTCACATTACCATCTGAAGTGGGGAAGCAGCGTTGCTTTCCATCTGAGCATCAAATTCCTGAGTAACTCGTCGAGGATGGCAGGATGTTTGCAGTAGGCAGGGGACTCAAACCTAGATCACCCGGATGCCGTTTTACGACTGTGAGGGTATTTATTCTGCAGCTTCTTGACGTAGTGTCAGTAACGAAGCAGATAACTTTGGCACAGACAGGGCCATTTGCCCTTAATCTCCAAGCATACATTCATACACGTACAACATAAAACGCTCTGGCACTCTCCAGAACAGGGGGATAATGCTTCCAAGCCTCTCGAGCTCAAAGGGATTAACCCCCAGCAGCTAAGCAGGATCCTAGCCTTCTTCCAGATACCACTACTTCCGTGGCACGGACAGCTGAACCTCAAAGCAGCAACCCCTAAATTGCCTTAATTTGGCAATTTAGCCCATTAAAGTGCCCTGAAAGCTGCTGGTGGTTTACTTTGACACGCAGGGCTGGAGGCAGCACGGTTCTGGAGCTGGTTCACACGTGGGTGGGCAGGAGCCAAGCACAAGAACCACTTCTCTCAGAGTGAGTTTGACTTGTGTGTTTGTGAATTATCAGCTGCGAGTCCTGTCAGCTCGGGTATGGACACGGCACCAGCAGTAAAAGTTTATACCTGTGCTCTTGGCCATAATGCTCTGTAGGATCGCTTGGGTTGGAAGAAACCTCTGGCAGTCTCTGGTTAATGCCAGATCAGAGGGCGGCTTCCCCAGCCTCTCTGGATCCTGTGCCAGGGTCTGACAGCTATCGTGAGGGGGAGAAAGAAAACCAAGCAACTTCCTGATGTATATAATACAAATTTCCAATGACTTTAGTTATTTTGCTGCGATTCTCAGAAGGGCCTGGCGCTGTCCGTGCTCCATTTTAATGTCACTCGTGCTCCTGGTGCTTCTCTCATGCCTGAATGATTATGATTTAGGGGTCTCCAAACTGGCCTGTCTGTCAGCAAGGCAAAGTACACACAATTTCTGTGCTGCAGGTATCTAAAGCCACTGGAAAACCGTCCTGTTATCGTGTGATGCAAGTGCCACTGCCACGAGGCAGTCTGGCTGCAGGGTTAGGTGTAGTGTGGACTTGACACTGTGGTCTGGAGGATCAGAGGAGAAATTTGGAAATCTGGTGTATCAGTATTCACTGTTTGCAGAAACTGGTTTAAAAAAAAAAAAAAGAAAATCTTCAGCCTTCAGGGACAAGATTGTTACCAGCTGAGCTTTGAATAAGTTTAATGGTAAAATGTGTGGAATCAGTGTTGTGGATGTGTGAGTGAAACTTCGAGTGAAGTATTTTCTTTCCCTTCTCCATAGTATCATTGCTGAATGGGAGGTCAGTGAAGCAGAGCTCTGCTTTCATACTGGCCAGTAGCACAAATTCACAAATTTCACTCAGGTCTGTCTGAATTGGATTTTTCTGAGGGGATCCTACGTGAGTGTTTCAGCGAGCTGAGAAACCTGCCTCCACCGAGCTGCGGAGGGAGCGCCTCTGCATCTGGTTGGATTTAGATGTTGGACTAATTCTCTCAAAACAATTTCTGTTGCTGTTTCTAGAAAGGTTTTCCATTTGCTTGATGGCAAACACATTTGATGCGACATGCTGCAAGAGCGAGCTCTCAGCAACAGCTTCGGGCCCAGCCGTAGGCCGCGTGTCACCGTCACCCCGATTTTACCTCAGAAATCTTTGGGCATGTGTTCTTTTGGCATCCGTCATTTTCCCTGCTTGTTTGTGAAGCATTTTTTTTAAATAAACCAGGGTAGAAGTGAGTCCAGCAAGACTTTGTGTGTGCGGGTTCGGGGCAGTGAGAGCTCGTGGAATTTCCTGCCGAGCGCTCTGAAGAGATAACCATCTGACGGCCAGATAACCGCTCCCTGCTCTCTCAGATGGTTTTACGTTTTTCCTCAAAACTGATGCTTTTCTCAAGGCCGAGAGACAATCCAGGAGATTACGTGACTAAGCAGGTGCGTTTTAGCTGAAACAACTCTTCTGGAGAGCTTTTAAGCCTTTGGTGTAGGGGGGCTGCTGCACTTTCATACGAAATATCGTGAGCGGAGCGCCTCAGCGTGCCGTCGGGGCTCTCAAACGAGCCTTTTGCGTTGTTTGACAGCTGTACTAAAAACAACCATTTCCTGTTGGGCAAGATGCTGGACATACGAGGTAGGGTCACTTTAATTTTATTTTTCCCATTAACTTCTGGAATCTGCAAACGATTTGCTCGTGGGGGTAGGACATTGTGTGAGGCGCCTGGAGTCTGAAGGCAGAAGGCTGGCTCGGAGTAAACTTGTTTGGGGCACATCGGCTCTTGCCCAACATCCTGCCCTGGAGATGGAGACGGGGAGGTGTTGAACTCAGACGGCCCTGCCAGCCTGCTCAGGGCTTTGCCTTGGTTTTTAGCCAGGAGACCACCCTTTGTGTGACTTGTTTGCAACCAGATGGGAGCAGGGGGAGGGAATGGCGCACATCTTGATTTTTCTCAGGGAGGACTGGTGAAGTCTGTCAGGTCAGACAGTGCCCTGATGCTTTTTGCTACAGCAGCCCTCCCTGTTGCTAATAGCAGTACCCTTGCTAGTTGATAGCCCCCTGGGATGGTTAATAGCTGTGCAGTCCTCAAACTGGAGCAAAACCTAGGCCTTGCAGGACTTTGGCCTCACCAAGCAGAGTTGTGGCCCTGCCTGCCAGCTCGGCTTTAATTGATTTCTCGAACTAATCAGGTGTCCCAGTACTGCTGCTGGGAGCTATGGATTAACAATTACTGGCGCTTCTTTCTTTGAGGCAGAATTAAGACTGCCTTATGATGGAAATAACAGCAGCTCCTGCTGCTGCCAGAGCTGGAAATGCAGCGATGCTTACTTCTGCAGCCTTCAAAACAACATCAGAGCGGCTCGCAAACAGCAGAGCAGGAAGCTTTGTCTTTGTGGAAGACACGAAGAAATGCAATTAAGGAGTCGATGCAAAAGGCAGCAGAAGGAATTTCACAAAAGTAGCAGGGACGGAGCTGAAAGCTGGAGCTGGGGTAAGTCAGCGTGGTGCCCTGCGAGCCTGCCCTCGCCTTGCTTCCAGAAGAAACCCACTTCATCTCACGGTGGTTGCTGGTAGTGGAGCTGTAACTCCTGAAAACGCACTCCTAACTATCCTCCAGTACCCTGAAAGAGCGTTCTTGTTGCTCCCTGGCTGAAATAAATGTAGTGAATGAAGGGCCAGCATTTCCCTACGTAAACTCCCATTTTCGGGGACTGGTACATCTAATATATTTATATACACATACTCTTCAACTCTCAAAAAAATAAACACCCAGTACACTCTGCTCCTTGTCCGGTGCTGCGGAGCTTTTAACAGCAGACATTCAGAAATGCTGCCATTTTGCACGGCAACAAAGCGAATCTTTTCTTCTTCCTTTGCAAAAGTGGGAAAGAAAATGCTTTGGCAAATTGCTTTGATTTAAACTGAAAAGCCTCTGGTTTTTAGAGCTGCTTTTAAAGCAAAAGGCTAGTTTGGCTTTTGATCCTCTTAAGCTGGGTTATTTGATGTGAAAAACGCCCTTGGTACTCCGCTGCGGAGGGGAGCAGCCTTTCAGCTCTCTGTGTGTGGCTTCAGGAGAGGGCTGGCAGCGCGCGGGGTGGTGGGGGGCTCGAGGAGGCTGCCTGCACGGCTCTGTAAATAAAGGGGCCTCTTATTTCTTTGGATTCTTTTGCTGGAACTAAATATCATGATCAGTGAAACTCTTACCTCATTAAAGGAACAAGCCAGACGTCTTCAGCCCGTGTGCAGCGCTGCAATGTGGTCTGTTCTGCTGAGCTGATTTGCTAGCAGATAAAGAGTTTTAAACCGAAGAATGGCGTGTAATATATGACCTTGGCTTTCAAACGGTTTGTTTTTGTTCATGCGACAAAATAAGGTTTTGATATTAAATATAGGGGTGGATTTGACTTGGCAGATACCGGAGCCTGCCATTAGTGCTGTAGCCATAATATAAAACTATCTGATGTGTGCCAGTGGGCACGCAGCAAGCCAAGAATTTCTCCATCGATGTTTGTTTTTGTGAAAACTTACCCGGCTGCTTCAGAATGGGGTTGGCTGCAGAGGTGGTGCCCTCTCTTGTTGGAGGGGGCAAAGAATTGGCAGGCACAACACCATCCGTGCTGCCTCTTTGTAGTTAGTATCTCGAGTGTTTGGGCAAAATGAGGATTTTTTTTTTTTTCCGTAGCGTTTTGGGGGTGTTCATAGAAAAACTGTTCAATCAAAAGTGCGGAGTTCAGCAGAAATCGGGCATAGACCAAACTATGTGAAGTATTCGGATCTGTTAGTACAGAAACTTAATGCTGTGTTGCAATTTTCGGTTTATGTACCTGGGGCTATGCGTGGATACAAAACGTGCGTTTTGAGGGCTCCTTCTCACACACGTGCTGTCAGCACGTTGGTTGGGTTGGCACCGTCGTCTTCCTGTAGAGCTGAGACACTCCTGGACTATTGTAACCGTGTTGAACAATAACTTAAAAATAAAATAAAAAAGGAAAAAAAAACATGCAATCAAAGAAACGAACACTGAAGAACTGAAATCTTGCCTCTGTGGAACAAAAACCATGTAATAAAGGTATTACTTCGACAGTTTACACAGGAGCCAGGGTCAGGCCACCCCACGAGCAGCAAAGGTGCTTTGCAGTGAGCTCGTATGGGTGCAGGCAGCACGGAGCTTCAGCAATGAGTAGGAAGAGCCCTGAACACAGCTCCCCACAGCTTCCTCATGTGTGCTGTACCAGGACTCCTGGAGAGTGCTTGATTTGCAGGATTGTATGTTCAAAGTCACCACGCACATCAGGTAGGAGGAGGTAGAATCACTTTTTGGGCTATCCTCGCTGTTCCCTACACCATTTTCTGTGGATACGAGGCTTGTTCAAGTCTGCACCTTTCAGAACATTATTTTTTTTTTAGCTTGTTGGTTGATGGAGGCCAGCTTGAGGATGCTCCAGTATTTGGGTTGTTAGCTCATTTTTGGGAAGTCACTCATGATTAATTCCCCAATTGTGGGTGGCTGCTTCCCTGGGATAGGTGCATTTTTGTCTTGTTGAACCAAAATGAAAACCTTTGTGTGGGATCAAAGCCATTTCCTTGGTCCTCCACCCCTACGTGGAGGAGCAGTTGATGTGTCTAGCGGTCTTGAGCTCCTAACGGGACAAACTGAGACCTGAGGCTGGTAGAAAATCCACAATTCTGAATTCCTGCCATAGTCTTGTCTCAACTTCTAGTGATTTCAGGATTTATTCCTGGCTACTCGCTGATTGAAATGAGCGCCTGTTAGGAAAGGCAACCTGGGAGTCAGTGGTTGAGCATAAAATTCACTTCATACATCGTGTAGCTGGATCCTGGGATTGAAGGATTTATGGGCGGTTGTTCATTGAGAGAAATTTTATGGCAGCTGTTGAAACTATTTTGACTTGTTTTCAAACACAAGACTTTCTTGGAAGAATAAAAGCAAAAGCTTTGGCAAAAATGTTAACCGAAAATGACTATCCTAATTGCATTCTGAAGATTAATAATTCTTTCTTTCTATGGAAGATCTGTCTGAATTAAACAAAAGTTTTGGTAGTCCATCAAGCTTTTAAAGTCATGTGTCACAATTTCTTCAAAAACAACCAACCAATCTAAAATTAAGTGAGCTGAGATCACAGATTTTATCAACCGAAACCTTTGAACAGCTGTACAGTACAGGTGAACTGCGTGTATTTAAAGTTTTACTCCCACAAAACAGTCTTTTCAGCAATCTGTGTCCATTAATTATTCTAAAACATCTTAAATATAATCTTTAAATAGAAACCTCTTACAAAACAGGATTTTTCTGACAATTCACTGCTGCCTTAAAAAGCTGAGAATTAGAAGCATTGCACGCTATTGTATTTTTGAGTGGTTTTTGGTGGTTATGCATCTTTTGATACTCTTGAGATTTTTTTTAGCATTTTAGGGGAAATAACTTCCTGCTCCTGTACATATCTTTTACGCTATATATTTTCTAGCAATTCTCTGAGAAGCTCCTTTATGACCATACAAAAAATAAGGTGAGTTGCATTGCCTGTCGATTTTTTTCCTCTTTGCAACCACTGGCGTGTTGCAGGCCAGTGTTCTCTTAACTTCACATCTTGCTTTAAATTCGCTGGAAACCCACCTGAACACTTCTGTTACTCGGTAACCTGCTTACAGAGCAACAGCAAGCACGTGTGGTCTTCTGTTAAACAGTTATTCCTGTTTATCCCCTGAAGCACACAGATCTGTGAGGTTCAGTTTTAAAAAAATAAATAAAACCCACAACCCAAACTCTAGCTTGATGCATGTTAAAAATAAGTGTTGCTTCAGGACCTGCCTTGAAAGGAGGAAATTCAATAGGGAGCCATCTTATTTTCCAAAAATTGTAACTATGTAAGCTCAGCTTGAAGGCTTCTTGTTAACTTTGATCCTTTTTGAGGTTGACCCGTTCGTAATGCGTCTCAGTTTCTGGTGAATGCTTTTTCCTGGAATCAGTCCTTGAAAACTACCCGGTTTGAAGAATTTTTTGTTTCTCCCTCTAAGAAATACTTCTGTTTTTCCTTTGCTAACTGATATGTGAAACTCATAAAACACCACAGGGGTGCTGAATGTCCAAAGTGCAGCTTTGATTGAATTTATGAGGCTACCACCATCCTGTACCAATCTTTTTGGTCGACCTGCATGCACGATCGCAGAATACAGGTTCCACTGCACATCCAAACTCACTCCGCAATCGCTGGCTCTCTGGTTATTCAGTAAGCTCTTGCTTTGTTGAAGAACCGAGTGCAATTATTTGGCTTGTTGCTTTAAGGTACATTTGTTTCCTGAAAGAGGTTTTATACGTGCTGACCGCTATGAAATGCATTGTCTGCTGCGTTCACGGAGCATTTGCTTCTCTAGTACATAATGCTCAAATTCTTTGTTGTGGATGACATGGAGAGAAACGGAAGCATACACTTAGATTTTTAAATAAATAATTTTTATTTCCTCTATTGTTTGCTCACCTTTCTATTGCAGATGTCTGATTTTCACTACCTGTCCTCTTGTTTTCGGTCAGAGCTGTTCGTAGTTTGGTTTTGTCCTTGGGCTCAATTCTTAACTTTTTTCCTTATGTTACCTGCAAGTCCATCACAAACTTTCCTTGAAGAATCCTCAAATAAAAGTTGTGTTGAATCTTGAGGGAGTTGCCCTGATGCTTAAATTTGATCAATTTTAGCTCTTTACATTAGTCAGGGTTGCTGAAAAGCATGTCTGCTTCAAACAAGCTCCTTACTGTTGGAACCGTCCACCCAGCACTTGGAACTGGTCACGGCACTGCTAGCGATCTGTGTTTTTGCAAATGGAAAGTGCTCTCATCACTTTTCTGACAGCTCCGTTTGGCTCTTTTTAGTAGAAGCTCAACGTTAACACTTTGTGCATTATATCTTTCACGTGTGTCAGCAGGGTACCAGCATCCAAAACATGCACAAAGTTTCTCCAGAGAATTTGCCAATGGCTGGAGGAGGAGATTTGCGTTTGCAGAATCATGGAAACTTTCATAAACCAGAATCAAGTGTCTTTATTCTCAGTATAAATCCTCTTTTTTTTTTTTTTTCTTACGTTTTTCCCTTCTTGCAACAGCTACAACAAATGAGTGAGGGATGTGATGGCAGTGGTGGAAAGGAAAGTGATGTCCCCAACTTGCTTTTGAGTTTGTGAGCCTACATACTTGTTCGTGAAGTTTTTCAGAGATTAAATGTGACAGTTTTAGCTACTGTGGACTTGGAACAGGAACTTTCCTGTATGGGGATGTGTCAAATGCAGGATTCCTATGGACTAGTTTTGTTGGAGTATTATGGGACACCCTTTATTTGCTCCTTTTTGTAATATCCGTGATGCTTCTAATATGACTTTATTCTCCTACATAGGCCTTATTAGACCAAACCAAATAAAATAAGTTAACACTTATCTCTATCAAACTGGGGAAATGATCAAACATCCTAATTCATGAGCTGTAGTTGTCATACTCAGTGTTCTTCCCCTGTGTGTATGAGGATAGCCTCATAAATTCAAAGCTGTGCTTTGTACATTCATACATTGTGTACGTTACATACAAAGCCTTACTTTGTACATACATGCTTTTTTTTTTTTTTGTCCCACCATATATATTGGTGCAAAATAAGAATTACTGGGTTGTGTGAAAGGTGATTAAATTTCTGCTTGCATCCTCTCGATTCCTTCCCTGTTGTCCATTAACAGCACAGAAACTGTGTGCCATACATCAAAACAAGTGAGTGTTTCAGCTCAGAAGCCTACTACACTGTACTTAAGGTTATATTCCACTTCTGAACGTGTAGAAATTTGAGTCCACGAGGGTTGAATAACATTTCCTGTTGGGTACTTTCTTTGGTGTTTCCATTTAAGCGAATATAATCAGGGCAGCAGAATTTTCAGGTTTATTTTAAAAACAAACTCAGGCTGCTGAAAATCACAGTGGTGCTCCAGAAGAAGTTGTAATTCCAAGAGTGCATTATTCTGACTGAGAACTGCACTATGATGGCTATCTTTGAAATTGTATTACATCAGTTAACCTAACAATGTTATGCCATTTGAGCTGGTGTAGACCAAAGCAAGAGAATTTCTGAACTTATCTTTGCCGTGAGAACTCTCTGCTTTTCTCTGTAGTGCTGACGCTGAAGCCTGTTCTCTTTGCAAAAAGCACGTTGTGACTTTTCCTTTTTCATTCCTTCCAGGTTTACGGGAACAGATGGACCAAGTGGTTTCGGCTTCGAGTTGACATTTCGACTAAAGAGGGAAACAGGAGAGTCGGCACCACCTACCTGGCCAGCGGAGTTAATGCAAGGCTTAGCCAGATACGTCTTCCAGTCAGGTACTGCAGGGTTAGATGCATTACCTCGTTTTTTGCTGCTTTCATTCCACGTCTCTTACATGGTGCTGCACTTGGGTCATAGGTGCTCAATCAAATCTTAAGATTTGTCTTTGAGTGAGAACATTTGACCAAAAAAGTGGGTATCATCCATCAACCCTGCTTGCTGGGGACAAAACCCAGCTGCTGTTTACAAAACTCCAAATCAGGAGTATGGAGAAGCTGAAGGTACAGAATGGTCAGTAACTATCGGAAGCCTGCCAGTGCCTATTTGTTGCTTTCTCACGTTGGTTTCATCTCTCTCTGGGTGAGAGGAGGTGATGAGATGTAAGAATCTTGTTTGCTTATCCTGAAATGGCTGAGGAGCATGCGTCTGATAAGGCCTCGCTTCTCAGCGGAAGGGCTGTAACTTCCAAAACGGTTGCAGTTCCTTTGCAAGTAAATCTCTTCCAGTCCTCTGTGTAATTCAGCAGCAGCAGTGTGTGTAAACAAACAGATGAAAAAGACATAAGTTGTAAGAGATGCCAAGGCTGGGAGGGCTAAAGAATTGACAGTTGGGAATCATCAGTGCTTGTGGAGACTTACCAGAAAGTTGAGAACCATCCAACTTTTTTTTGCACTACTCTTCCTGGATTTCATTGTACTGGTAGATTGAATATTAGCTTGTGTTGTGAGCACGTGAAGATCTGTGGAGTGACTGAGTGCATTGCATATTTGAAAAGCACCCTCTACCATCACAAGATCTGAATGAAAGTAATTGAAGAACTTTTTTTTTTTTTTTTTTTTAAACTAGCTTGGGATCCTCTACAGGTGAAGTACCTTCCAAATCAATGATTACTGAGTTTGTAACATTTGGTGCTTGCTCTGCTAGTTAATAAATTGCTCAGTAACTTCTGATTCTACTGCTGGTTTTCAGTCAGCTTGGCTGACTGTCAAAAGGGAAAGGTCCATGTGAAAATAGGATTGCTCTGGTAATTTGTCACAAATCATTGAGGCAGTGGTAACTCAGAGTATTTTTCCAAAGTATTGACTGACAGAGACCAATGCCAGCATAGATTACTGCTTGTCTTCATATTGGAAGTGTATCTGGTTGCAGTTTGAAATTACAAAAATGCTTTTGTCACCTTTGCTGTGCAGCTATCTGCCCCAATTGCCATCCAAATTTGGGTTCAACTGTAATCTTTTCTATCTTGATTCTTTGCTACTCTTAAGCATCTGAATCCACATGACTTTCATAGTTTTTGTAACTATTTAAGGTTCCCATCCTGCTTGAATTGTACAATACAGCAGCGTTTTAGTACTAATTATGCAGTGGTGAATTCATACTCACATATTTCTATCTATTGCAGGATATGCAGAAAAGCATCTGGTTCTAATGTCTCCCACTTAGGAGTAACATACAACATGTTATCTGTTAAATTATATTACATTTAAGACCCTTTTTGTAGCCTTTCACGTTTTCCAGTCTGGTGTAGTCTCTTTGCAACAGTAATTTCAGTGCCTTGCACGTTAAGCAACCTCTACTGCAGCAATTGCTTGTCTGACCCTTTCCATGAGTGAGGGGATGAGTGCGGAGTGAAATGGGATTTAGTAGGACAAAATTTAGGACAGAATTCTCAGACTCAGCTGGTACTGAGGGCAGAGACTGCCCTTGCTCATACAGAAGCCCACAAATGGGTCTTCCTGGCACTTTCTGTTTCATAATATTACCAAGCCATTGATGGCGTGCAAGCGTCAATGAGCTGCTTAGAAGACTTTTGCTAACCAAAGGATTGTTCTGCTGGAAGATTTCTCAGGTTTCCTGCAGTAATGCAGTCTCGTCTGTCTGACCTCAAAGCAAACAAACTGTTTTTAGACTGGAAAGAGCAGTTGTGCCCATGCATATCAGTCTCTGATGTGAACTTCTGAGGGCCTTCAGTATTATCTACTGCTTATCCGTGCTGGTTTTGACTTTCTATCTACCATGACTCTTTAAAGGCACTGCTCAAATATGCTTTAATGGATTCTAGCCTCTGGGTGTTTAGTTCTCAATTTACATTATTAAAAAAATCCAGTGGATGAATCATAAATTGACTTCTTTGAATATGAAATTGAACATGAGCCAAGAGCATACAACAGGCAAACCACATACTGGGTTACATTAAGAAGAGCATGACCAGCAGATTGAGGGAAGTTATTGCCTCTTCTACTTGGCACTGGGAAAGGCTCACTTAAAAAGCTGTGTCTGGCTTTGGGCCTCACAGTTTGAGGGGCTGAGAAACCAGAGAAGGTCCAGTAGGCCCAAGGCAATCGAGGGGCAAAAAGAGCACGTGAACTAGGAGGAGAGGTGGAGGGAGAAGGATTGCGTTGTCTATGTGGAGAAGGTGAAAGGCGATCTAAAAGGAGCTGATGGAGGGGTAGTTAGAAGATTGAGGGGTCAAAATTTGAGAGGTCAAGCCCTAGATAATACAACGATGAGGCTCCAGCTCTGTGTCGTAGTGTGGGAAGTTCTACGATACCTCCACTTCAAGACAAGACTTGGTGAGAGGCCTGCAGAGGCCCCTTAATCCAACTCTTCTCTGACTTTTTTCCTACAGCTTCATGCCCTTCAGCAAGCAGCTGTGTGCTCTCGCCAAGTATTACCAGCCATTCCTTCCCCTGTGTAAAGAGAAATTGTATGTTGTTGAGGCAAGTGATCGGGCTCTAGTTTTATTTTAGTACAAATTTGTTCACCGTTTGCCTCTTTTGAATAAGGACTTTCTCACTTAGGCTTAAATCTTCTAGCTAGTCACAGATGTCAGGTTAATCCTGGCAAGATGATGAATTTAAAAGCAAGACCTGGGATGCAGCAGACTATTCATGTTCCTTCCAAAATCCATTCATCCATTCGGCGTTGGGCAGGGTGTGGCACCTCCGGCATTGTTTTATGTGCTGAAAGGTTGCTTTTTGCTCAAGTTCTTCTGACTGTGCAATTTGGAGCATTTGTCAGAAGCAACAATACCTTATTGTTGCCTTGCTCAGTTGTTTAAAAATCTGTGGTGTCTCTCTGATACTTTAAAGTAGCTTTAAAAACATCTGATGAACCAAGACAACTTGAGTAATGCTTCTTAATCCACTCCAAACAAGAAGCAAGGGAAAAAAAAAAATAAAACTGGCAGAAACTTTCTGGGTAGGCTCCAGGCACTTTGGCATGTCAAAGGATTGTTTACTTTGAAAGCTATGCTAAGAGCTAAATTCTTATCTCTTGAGCAACAAGCCAACTTCGCGGTTATCATAGATGTGCTTTGCTGGGTCCAGTTGGAGCTGCTGGGAGAGTGAGATGTAGTTGTGCTCCTGCTGAGCCTGAGCATTTTCAGATGGTGGTGATTGAGTTCAAGAGTCATCCAGCAGCTACCGCTGCCCTAAATGTTATTTCTGTGTATTGGAATTTCAAAACACGTCTCGTTGTAGGTGACGTATTTTTGTAACAAACGCTTTTAGGCAAATGGATGTTGTTTGGTTGTTTCCATCTCTCCTGCGCTGTGGCTGTAGTTTAGAAAAGCTGTCTCCCACATTGAATTTCAGACCTCTTTGAGCCTCGGCGTCCCTGTTCACTGTAACAAACACTTGATGCTTTGTGCTTTTGATTAAATGGCACTATTTCCCCTCCTTCAAGAAAACTGGGTTCACAAGCCTTAAAAAGTTGTATTTGTGGCTTTATCTGTTCTTAATTTTATCACTGTTTGACCATGACCACAAATTCCAACTCTGTTATTTTTAGTTTGGAGAAAAAAAAAAAAAAACAAAAAACACAGAACTCCAACCCCCCTAACCTTGAAAATGAAACTGCACGATTCAGTGACCTTAACTTGTCATGGTTCACGAGTATACTGGGAATATCTGGTGGTAGAACAAATGTACACTTGAATTCAAACAGAGGAAGAAACGCTCTTCCTATGGAAAGTTTATTCAGGACTTGTTATGATTAACTCTTTACATATGGCAGTATTACTCTGCTTGGTTAGTACAGAGTGGCTGTGGGTTGTGTTTTCCTGACATTAAAAACTGCATTTTTTTTCTCTCTCTACAGTGAGGTTAGGTTGTTTTCAGGGGCCTACCTGATTTTCTTCACGAGGGCAATATATTGATGTAGGTGGAAACAAATGCGTTGTTCTTGCTGCTTCCATGTTGCTTGGCCTGAAAGAGAAACCTCCAGCGTTAAGGTACAGAGCTGGAGAAATTGTCAGAAAAACTTGACATGCATAGTGCCTTGCGATAACAATATAACGGATATTATGGTTGTATTCTCCACAACGGATGTCTGCAGTAGGGAACTAGCTAGTGAAACCAGCAAACTTCAAAAATACTGAGATAGCCCTCCCTGAATTTGTTCAAGGATTGCAGGTTGGCTGAGCTTGATAACATTTACCCCAGAACACATCAGTGTGTGCAGTCTGAGCCTCCGCAGTTACAGGGGACACAGCTCCCCAGGAGGCTGGAAAATGGTAAATGTTGTCCTTCACATTGTCCTTTCTTCTTTTTTTTTATTATAAAAAAAGGCACAAGGTTTAAAATCAGTCGATGTTTGGCACCTAAGCAACTATTAGCAAACCAGCAAACCACCTAGAAGGCATCCAGGGAATAATGGAAGTTCCAGCATGGATTTATCAAGAGTAAAGCAGAACAAACTAGTTTAATTCTGTGACCAAGTAATAGGCACTATAGGAAGCAGTGACTGTTAGTTATCTTGATGCTAGTGAGACTTCGGACATTGTCTCATATCACAGGTATGTGAGCGAGCTGAGGAAATGTGATCTTGATAAAAACTGAAGAAAGGGCTGCAATACTGATTGGGTATCTCGACTTGAATAGTTGTCAATGTGTTGTCATCAGCCGCAGAAGATGGGTAGAACTGAGATTCCTCTGAAATCTGTCCTAGGGCTGATGCAATTCGGGATTGACTGGGATGACGAAATGCAGAGTATCCTGACAAAACTTGCAGGCTCAGCAAGCACTATGGCACACAGGGCTGGAGTTCAGAACAGCCTTTTGCAAGTTGCGGAGATGGTCTGAAATGCCTGTGTGTGCAGGAAGGGTCAGTAAGGTGCAAGAAGAGCAAGTTCCTGCGCTTATTCAGGAGTAATCAGTGCACAATCACTGGCTGGAGAAAGACAGGCAGAGGCAGCAGTCATGAAAGGAGAAGAAAAAGATTCAGAGTTGGTTTCACCAATAGCTAAACCTAAACCTACACATATACATAAACCTACATATATATACACAGAACTGTTCTACGTGTTGTATGTGGTGCAGTCCTACACTGCTGGCTACAACTTGAGGGGAAAGAGAGAGGTTTTTTGTCTGGTTTTGGGCAAAAGACAGTTGGAAAAATTCTGGAGGAGAGCAGTAAGAATGACCCAAAGGTCCCAAAAATATGACCTGTGGAGGACTGATCGAAAGAATTACGTTTGTTTAGTCTAGGGAGGAGAAGATGAAGGGAAGATGTGAGAACAGTCTTCAAATAAGCAAAAGGTTGCTGTAGGGGATAAAGTAAATTGAGAGGCCCATTACTACTTAAATTTCTGTAAGGTAAGCCTAGAGTTTGTCATTAGGTAAAACTTTCTAATAATAAGTGCAGTGAAGCACTGACGTAATCGTCAATTCCACATTGCTCTGTGCCTTTGAGAGTAAGTTGAACTATTCTTCATGTGTATTTGTCAGGAAGAGTTGATTCTTTGTTTTGGTGGGGGCAGAGGGGAAACCTTCTGAGTCCCCTTCATGATCAGTGTCTTAACAATTAGATGTCCTCTTCAAGTCTTTTATACGTGATCTTCTTGTTCCCTAAACACATACCGTACCTTTTTTCTTAGTTTCCTGATTACTAATGCACTAAAAGATTTAAATCGAAGTTCTGAAGTTTCAGCCAATTTAAAAGTCAAATGCGAAGATTTAACCTTTGACAAGTCAGTAGTAGGAAGTTGCCTGTGTTTTGGAGACTGCAAAGCAGTAGCAACAAAACCTACAAGCAAAAGAAGTAAGCATGGGAGATGCAGTTTCTGGGTGGTGCTTTAGTGTGGCTTTCAGGTGATTGCTTCAGGAGAAAGTTGCTTATATGCAGCACAGTTTTCAGATCTTGGATAACCTTGACTTAATTATTCCCTAGCAAAACGTCTTACACCTTGGAAAAGTGCATTGGACAGAACTGATTCCAGAAGGTACACGATGAGTGATACGTGTTGATAGCACTGTGTCAACGCAGCACCAAATTAGCAATATATATATATATATTTTCCCCACAGTCACCTCTGTGGGCATGTCTAGCCCCTTTGCACCCTCACAGTGAGGGATGCCCTTTCCAAAGGATTGGACATGAAATGTCTCATCCTCTATTTCTGCAAAACCTATCAGTTTGAGAGAGTTACACCAGCTCTGCGTGCCTCAGTTTCTCCTCCGGTAAGTGACGATGCTAAGAGTCATGAGGACTGCAGATGAAGAAGATGCTTTCTTCTTATCCAGCAATTTTCATCTGATTCAAGTTAGTTTAATCCGAGCCGCAGAGGCACGGTGCAGTTGACAGGCAGTATAACTTCTGCACTGAAAATGAGACTCAGTGGGATTAAGTGATTTGGCTGAGGTTGCAGACCTGAGGCCATTAAGCTAGAGAGCGCTTTGACACCTGTTGCCCTTGCTTAACCACTAGACCTCATCTTCGGATCCTCTGGAGTTTAGAAAAGCCTCAATGTGGTAGCCTCAATGACTCTTTCCTTGCTGACATGTTTTCAAACACTCTTGACACTGGCCAATTTCTGCGTGTAAAAAGAAAAGAAAACAAAACAAACGCCCAGCTTCCTTGAATACAAATGAGGCTTGGCCAGTGTGTTGGTAAAACTGTGTTTATTTCTCCCTAATAGGATGACTAAAGCCAAATAAAATCTTCCAGTATTTCATAGAGGTTTCTTTTTCCCCTGACTGTGCCTTTATTTTTATTTTTTTTTAATCCCAGCCTGATTTATTGTTCTCTTCTGGTTGCTATGGCTCTGTAAAATATATATTTTTCTATCATCTGTTTGTAATATTGACCAGTTTCCAGTATAGAGCTGCCCTGGCTCCTCTCTAGTATCCCAGGATTTTAGATTAAAAATGGGGGGGGATTAACTGTGTTTTTGGGCTCCGCAAAGAAGTATAAATCAAATCTAATTTCAGCAGAACCTGTGGTGTAGTGAACCCTGTGCAAACGCTGGAAGTGTGGCTCGCTGCAGTTCCTACAGCGGTGCTGGGCCCGTCCCGTGCCGTAGGTGAGTGGGATCCGAGCGCGCGGGCTGCGTGCCTCGAGCCTGTGAAAGGGGTATGGAAACATGAAGTCACTGGTTCCAATTTAACCCGAGCTTGTCGTGGCCAAGAGCTCTCATCATCTGATAGTTATTCAGTGGTCCATGAGAAATCGGTTGGGTTTTAGCCGAATTCCTCTTCGCCGTTTCCCATAAAGCAAGCTGTTGCGCGAGCACCGGCACCCGCCGAGCCCGGTCCTTTACGTCCTCGCGTCCCAGCCCCGCTGCAATAAATCCGCCTCTCCCTGCTGGTGAGCTCACCTCCCCGATATTTCTCATTGCCCCATCTCCTCAGGCGGCCGTGTCACGTCCCCTCAGCTTCCAGCTGGGATCTACGTGCCGGGGCTGGTCCCAACCAGCCGGCTCCTCGTGCGCGGGGCGGGCAGCGGACGTGCCGGGCATGGCAGGCAGCTGCCGAGCTCGTGCTGGGGCCGTGCTCGGTGCTGTGCTGGCTGCCCAGCTCCTGGAGAACCTGCTGGGAGGGAACTGCCGAGCAGCACTCGTGCAAATTGCCTCCCTCCTGGTGGGGATGATGGCAAAGCATGGGTCGTGCATGGACCTGGCTCTTTTCCCTTCTAAACACAAGTAAGAAGCAGCAGTCTGGAGCTGGTGTTTGTTCTTCCCTTCCTGTTGCTCTTGGTGCTCGGGATGCTCAAGGGCGAGCACCCAGGGCAGTGCTGCGTGCACTGAGCCCTTCCTTTGGCAGCCTTCTGGCCTCAGCCTGTGCTGGTGAGCCACGAAAGCTTGGGTTTGTGTCCGAGCTCCTGGAGGAGGAAAGTGAGAGTCGTGACGTTTTGTCTTTGAGTGCATGTGAGGTATGGGGCAGCTGGATGCCCATCTGCTTTCCTGACACAGCAGTTCTTCAACAAGTCTTGAGAAGCCTTCTCGCTTTTAAGTCTTTGGTATTGGTTTGGCATTGGACTTTTTTTTCCTCCAATCTTCTCTGTTTTTCTTTTTACGTGATGGTTCTGGGTTTGGTGCAGCAGGGCCCATTGAAAACCCTTAGTACAGCTCTTCTTTTCCTCTCTCCAAGAAACTGTAAGCTTCTAGCACCTTTTCCTCTTTATTTTCTTTTAACATCAAGGTGGTTTTGCCTTCTAGCAGACTCCAGAGGAGTGTAGCAGTGCTGACTGTCTGTGGCACGCAGCACCCTTGGAGAACCCCTGGAGAGGAACGAGAGGACAGACCCCAGCACCGTGCATCGGTGCTGCTGCCTTCTCTAGGCAAACTTAATGCAGCTCCTTCTCTGCGCACTTTCAGAGCTTAATGTTGTTTGTCTTTTCGTACGTCTGTAATTTCAGGGACCTTTGAAGTTTGGTGCTTTCATTCAGGGAAACGCTCCCAGCCCTGCGTGCAGCTGGGTGCCGAGGCACGGAGGGAGGTCGGAGGCTTGCCAGTCGTCAGAGAAAAGCTGCGCGGTGGTCGAGGCTGTGGCTGAGGCTCCCCAGGCTGTGCACTAGCACGCAGCTGGCGGTCTGTCCTTCCTCTGTCAAGGCTGGAGAGGTGCTTTCAGAGCTCGGTACAAAACTGATGGAGGGCAGGGAGCTGTAAAGCAGAGCCCCAGGTGTGGATGCTGCTGAGTGTGTCCCCAGGCAGGTGGTGCGCTCATCCTGCCCCTGTCCTCGTTTGTCCTGGCAGCATAAATGCAATTCCCTCACCTTAGATTTTTGGCTGATTAAATTTTCTCAGCCTCTCTTTCTGTTCAGAGCAGGCAGGGCGCTGCCCCCCGCGATGCTGCAGGCACCCCAGCACCTGATCAGCATCCATGGCTGATGTAGCACCTGGTGGGTAGCATCTCCCTGTCCATTGCTCGAGAGCTGCTAGGATCTCTCTTCTCCTTCAAATTACTTTTGATGCGCTGATGGAAAAGCCCCAGCAACACCTCAGCCAAGTTGGAAAAACGCTGGGCTCTTTGTCGAGAAGTTGAAAGGAGGGGACCAGCACCTGCGTGACGCTGCCTTTGGCTTTGGCAGCAGTGGTGACGTGAGCCTGGAGAGGGCAGGAGGCTCGCCCAGCTTCCTCCTGAGCTGGTTGGAAAGCATGACTGGGAACCTACAACTTTCTAAGGACACCTGTGCTCTCCTTTGGGGCTCAGGGGCGGAAAAGTCCGTGGCTTATGTTGTCAGGGAGCAAGCTGCGTGACATAAATTAAAGCCTTTTTGTCTCTCCCTCCTTAACCTTGATGGAGTTTGGGCTTTATTCTCTCCTGCAGTCTGTCTGGGCTCACGGAGCAGGCTGGGCAGTTCCCGTGCCTTGTCGTGGAAGTCCCTGTTGTCTCTGGACTTCCAGCCCTCTGCTGAGAACAGACCTGACCCCAAGGGCTAGGTTGACACTAACGCACGGAGAGACTCTGTGCCAGGAGCAGAGGCACAGAAAGTCTTTGTTCCTTAGAAAAGACCTGGCTGAAATAGAAGGGAAAGCTGTCTTCCCTGGGCTGCTTTGCTGGTTGCAAACTATTTCTAGGCGGTGAGCGAGGGGTCTCGGCGCTGCCTGAAAGAAGCAGCTTGTTTGTAGCCACGATTTCGATAAAGCAGGTTCGGGCGCGGTTTGGGTTGGCTGGCTTTCAGCTGGTGCTGTCCCTTTTAATTCTGTCAGCCCGTGTCCTGTCCCTGCATGGGAGCTGAACTTGGCTCGTTGCTTTTCAGCTCTTCAATACGGTTCTTTCAGCTGGTTTATTTAAAAAAAAATATGATAGTCTGTCTTCTGTTTGTGCTCTGCATCAGCCCGCGCGCCCTTACGCTGCTCTCAGATGCCGTGGACGGACAGAGCAGCAGCACGTGTAAATGTGATGCGTGTTGCATTTATAAATGCACAGTCATCACAGCCTGCCTGCTGCACGGGGGCTCCCCCTGGAAGAAGGAGGAAACAAACAGGCGTGGAGACATGGAAAAAGCAGCGACACGTCTCCATGTGAGGCTGCTGCAAGAGCCGGAGCGATGCAGGGACAGCCAGCGGGCTCCGTGCCCTGGGGTGCTGGGTTGCTGGTTCCTGGCAGGTGTTTATCGTGGAATAGATCGGTTATCAGGATGGATCTGGCTTGCTTTCTGCCCCAAGCCTTTTCTCCATCCTCCCCAGAGCATCCCCGCTGCAGGAGGGGACCCGAGGAGCATCTCTGGCTGCTGGGGAAGGGAAGCGGGCAGGGGCTGCACATGGTCAGCCCAGCCCGGACAAAGGCTCCGTGCCCTGTGCCGCGGGAGGAATGCAAGACAAAGGAAAGAGCTCAGGGGAAGGCAGAAACTCCCCCTCCTGCTGGTGTGAGGTCCTCTGGCCTCTTGTTTGTGAGGCTTTGTCCCTCCCGGCCTTTTCTGGGAAGCGGAAGCAGCCGCTCTCACAGCGAAAGGCTTTGGCACAGAATAGCGCTGCCTCCTCCCATCCAGGAGCTGAAAGCCACAAAACCAGAATTGTTCTGCAGTCACAGGAGAGCCCTCTCCTTCTGCCTGCCCTCGATCGTTTGGGATGCTCAGAGGAGAGTGTGAAGGTTGCACACGAGCTGAGTAGCCTTGTAAAAAAGGACTGGCTTCTCCCTTGAGAGCTGCCAGCCTGTGTTAGACGAAATCTCAGAGCAGACTGAGCTGGAAGTTGGGCTCGCGGTTACACATCCACCTTCTTACTCTTCCCATTGAAGATCTGTGCAGCAAGGAGTGCTCAGACTGTGCTTGCTGACTATAACCCCCTCTGCCTGCGAGTACGGCAGCAGGCTGAGCTCATTACAGGCCCTCTTCTGACAGCCCTGCGCACAAAGATCCTTCGCAGCCGCCTGCTCAGCCAGGAGGCAGCAAATGGGCACAGCAGGGGAAGCGTTTTGTTCTTGGTGGGGAAGAGAGACTGGGAGAGTGCACTCGGAGGCTGCAGACAGCCCAGAGCCTGTGGAAAACCGACTCTCCTGCTCGCTTTTAGAGCCAGAGCCTTAAAGGAGTCGTCTCAGCAGGCTTGGGATGGAGTTTCAAAAGGTGCTCCACGAACAGACCGATCGATTTGTGTTCGATCCATGAGTATAGCTCTTGGGCAAACTCAGTGTTTCCCTTGCACCACTGTAAGGAGCTGATAGAGCTCGGCTAATATTTTACACAAATACATTTGAAGACAAAGTTCCTCTGTTTCCTGCCCTTCAGCTTCCTGCTTTTGCCAGAAGTAAAACTAAAGTTTGGCCCACGCAAGCCTTAAATTCCTGAAAACTTAAAATAACCACTGAGAAATACACTATGGTTTCTCTAGCACCTCCCGTCCCTTTCCATTATGAGCCCCAGAACTAGTGGCAGGGTAACTGGATGATTTTTCTGAAGAGATTACGGTGTGATACATCCAGAGGTGCTTTGTCCCAGGCCAGCTGCCCTTTCTGTTGAGTAACTTTTGCTTAGAGAGATCCCAGCACAGTCTCTCCATCTGCCTCTCAGACTTGGGACATGCAGGCTGCGAAGGCCGAGCATTAAAGCTGTGTTCGACATCCCCGAGTCCTTTCAGAGGAGGATAGTCTCTTAGTTTCCCTTTGAAGTTCCTTAAGAGCTCTTGAATAGAAGTCTCGTAGATATTTAGTGCTGGCAAAGCTGGTGGCAGCACGGCTGGATGGTGGTGGCAGGGTCTGGCTCCGGATAAAACATTTTGTGAGAGGCTGGGCTCCAGGAGGGTGCTGCCACGGTGCCTCTTGGTTGCTCCTCGCTGTCAGGAATTGCTGCAGAAACACTGCAAGGTGTCTGCTGGGAGGTCCATGCCTTGCTGCCGTGCCTTCCTCCAGGACTCCTTCCCTCTGGGTGTGTGCTGTGTGGATAAATCAGCAGGCAGGTGAGGACTGTGGGTGGAAAAGCAACACCGGAGAGGCACCCTGCCCTCTGCTGAGCGGGTGCTGGGGGTGCCAGCTCCTGCCTCTGCTGCTGCGGGGGGCTGGAAGGAGCAGGGGCAGCACGGAGCTGGAGGAGAGGAAGCAGGGGAGGAGGTGGCTGGCGGAGAGGGCTGGAAGGAGTCAGGGAGAGGACAGGGGGCCCACGGCTCCCGGAGGGTGGGAGCGTGCCCTGGGCACGGGAGTCACTCGCTGGGAGCCTGCGTGAGAAATTCCCCGAGGCTGCAGTAATGGAAACTGCACAGAGGTGGTGGGCAGGGAGAGGGAGCGAGCCAGGCACGCAGATGGGCAAGGGCTGGGAAGAAACATCCTGGGAAACACGGGGGGCAAAGGAGAAACAGAGCCACGCCGCCTGTTGCACGACAGCACTTGGGCTAACACAGCGTCACAGAAGGCGTCCAGGTGCCTGCATCCTGATACGAAACCCGGTGTTTGTAACTCTGGTGGAGCTGAAATACAACAAGAGGCGTTTTCCCCCAGCCCCCTGGCAGCAGGGCTGGAAGGCAGGCAGCTGGGAGCGCTGCACGGCGAGCGAGGAGCCCTCTTTGTTCCTCGGGGGGGTTGGCAGGGGACATCCCATTTCTGGCCCCTTCCTCGGGCTTTCACCCCAGGGGACTTAAAAGATCAAATAAGTTTACGTACACTTGCGTAAACTGATGGGATTCCTTGGAGAGGATCGTTAATTTTCCAGATTTAACACAAGGTTTTTATTTTCAATGCGCTGATCAATTTTTTAAAAAGATCTGCATCGCTCTTGTGTTTTCTAAACCTCAAACCTCAGAGGTCAAGGAGTCCTTACAGTGCTGATAAGCTGTTTTTTCTCCACGCTATTTTATTTTATTTTTTAAAGAACCTTTTGCCTAGGCCCCTTGTTTGTAAAAGCCCAATTTGAATCCCTGCGGCGGGGCCATTGTTTAATTGTACTCCGGGGATTTAATTCTTCCTCGGGCATCTTGTCCGTGCTGCGAGTCTGCTCCTCTTTAGGGAGCCCGGGCTGGGGCACTTCTCCTTTCCCCGGTGGGAGATACAGGACGGCAAATCTGCTTAAGAAAACCACGAGGAAAAAGCTTTAAAAAAAATAAAAAATAAAAATGCATCATGGCTCGGATTCTCCTCTTTCCTCCCATGTTCTTAAAAGGTTCAGCTTGAGCTAAAAATGAAGTTCGGAGCTGACGCTGCCAGCAGGCCCCACCGCTTACATCACCGTTGTTTTCCTCCTCCACCAGTCCGTTTGTGTAGTCCTTTGTAGGTTGGGAAAGGAAGCAGACAGACTGAATTTAGCATTAATTTGATTATCCCTAGATTATCTTAATTTCATGTGTCTGGCAAATGAGTCAGAGTAAAGTCTTTTTCTTTATAGCCTGTTTTTTGTTTTTCTTTTCGTTTAAATTTCCGTCTGGATGAGGAGTTGCCATAACAGTATTGCTTTGAGATCTTTAGATAACCTTCGTATTTAGTTTTTGCGTTGGTTTATTATAGCTGCATCCTTGCATTGCGTGGTCATAGACGTTAGTAAGCTGATTAGAAATGTATTAAGTGGCTCTGGTGAGAAGTAGAGCTAATAGATTTCAGCGTTGGGCTCTGCGTCTGCCCCTCGTTTCTCTTAATTAATTCTGGCTGTTCAGTCTGCAAAATGGTACTGAAACACAGCACCAAAGCTTACTCGTGACAGATTGCCAGACTACCTTTTTTTTTTTTTTTTTTTTTTTTTATAAACCAAAGCCAGACTGAATATTAAAAATGTGTTGGGGAAAATGCACTTCTGTAATAAATTCTGCAGACTGCGCATGTGGTAATAACGGCGCAATAAATTACACGATTCCTGCAACCATCGGACAGGCTGCCTTCAATTTAAGCGTCTGGCTGCATCGCTGTCGTGCTGCTCAGGAGCTCGCAGGGGGCCTCTTAAACATTCCTGCACCCGTAAGACTGGGGCTCGAAATCCTTCCCTGCCTGCTGGCTCACTCCTGTTTCTCCCTGCTTCCATTTTAGCCCGGATCTGGCGGTCGGACCCAGCCTCCGAGCTCCTGCCCCTCGCAGCAGCAAGTTTTCCAGCCGCCAAGCGCCGCAGATAACGTAGGGCTGGCTCGCCAAAGGGATGCGGTCATCGCCTTCGCCTGCCAGCATCCCCGCTGCCATGCGCTGTCCCGAATTTCAGATGGGTTTTTTCAGCCCAAGCTCGCAGGGTCGGGATCCAGGTAGCCCCTGCTGTCACAGGGGGGCACGCAGGGTGGTTTCTTTCAGCAGCATCGCATTCATCTCGGAATAAAGCGACCGTGTAACGATGGGCTGGCTTTATGCAGAGACGGGAGGAACACAGAAACTTGCTTTTGAAGGGTGTGAGCGCAGCAGAGCAGCCGTTTTCCCCAAAGTGAGCATGTTTAGTAGTTAATGTACTTGGGGGCTTCTCCCCCTCTGCTTGCTGTCAGCTCAGAACCACCACGGATTTATCAAACTCATTGGTTTAGAGGGAAAAACGCCTCCTCTGAAGGTTTTAGCTGGTGTGAAGGAGGAGGTGTCTCAGAAGTGACACAGAAGAAAGGTCAGGTTACAAACCGATTTCCCTAAATTGAAAATCTATCTAAAGAAGTGTTGGCATGACCCGGTCTCAAGGAGAAGTTTTCTGGCCTTTGCTGGAATCAGGCTGGTGTGATCTTAACTTGGAGACTGTGCCAGGCCATGCATGGGCAGGAGGGATGCTTTGAGTTGTCTCCTTGCTGGTGGAACAGCATCTGCACTGTCTTTTCCCCCATACTGTTCCCTATACACATGCAAGAGAAGATATTTAACTCGCAGGTTTAAAAAAGAAATGGAAAATGCAGCGGGAAACGGGTTGTGTCTCTCTCTAGAGCTCGCTAACACCTCTCGAGCATGGATTGCATGCGCCACACTGTTTATAAAACATCTTGAGGCCAAGAATATGACTTGAATTTATTTCTCTAGGCATTAGCTATATTTAGTCAAATTAAAGGCGAGGGGAATGCGCTCCAAGAAAATACATGAGCAACGTTACACGAAGAAAATTTACTAGTCCACAGTGGAACGGTTGCCTCTGAGTTATTTCCCCAGCTCTCGTTATTGAGCAGTTGGATAGTAAAGTTAGGAGAGATTGCACAGCTGAATTATGACCATTGCTGCACGAAGGAGCCTCACCTGCTTTATGTGGGCTGTAAAAGAAAATGGATAATGACATTTTAAAGACTTCAAAATATGGGAGGCTTAACAGAGAAGTCTGGTGTAGCTGCGTTATGGATGCTGCTTTTGCATAATGGAGCGATGCAAGAGCCGGTCTAGGGGAAATTTAGAGACTTCTCAGTGCTGTGGAGCTGGAGGGAGCTTCAGATTTGCTGTTATAAATTATGAAATGAAATAATAAGTTTGCAGTGAAATGCTGTAACGATTTCCGTGTTCAGTTCTTATGAAATCGATACCTCCCTATGAAGCATTTCAGTTCTGTGGAATCAGCGTTCCCTAACAGCGCGGAATAGTTCAGGAGGTTTTGTTAAAACGCACACTTGCAGGAAAAAAAAAAAACAAAGTCTGGGCTTCATGAGAACAGATCGTGCTGCTGTGTTGGTGTAAGTCCTGGAAATTCAACGTGGCAGCAGCAAATGCCACCGTAGTCTTGGCGTTTGTTGCCCACAGGCTGATCATTGCCCTCGTTGAATGGTAGAGGAGATGCTTTCCCATGGTTTTTCACAGCTCTCACTGAAAGCTCTCTTACCCCTTCCTGGATTCTGGGCCCAAATGCGTTTTGTCTCATTAATACAGCACGAAGCCTTGTGTCCTATCTGTTGTGCTCGCTCTCTGTACAGAAAAACTTGAATCCCTCCTCGGAACTGATAAGAAACTGCCTCAGCACGGTCATCTGCACAGCGTTGCAGCAGATCAAAAGGGCTGTCGGAGCAGGGCTTGGTGGGAGTGGAAAAAGTTGGGTCAGTGGAGCTGGGAGCGGGCTTGGATAAAGCTGAGCCTGTTCCCAAATCTCCCAGGGCAGGGGAGAGCATCGGGGGTGTGATGGGATCACTGCAGAAGCAGCTTTGCTGCTGTGGCTGTAAACCTGCAGCCTTCCTAAACCAAGACAATTTGCAAAGGAGCATTCTGCGTTTATTAGGAAGGAGAGGTGGGTTTTGTCCTAGCACTGGGACATCTTTTTTTTTTACATGAAACATCTATTTCATGTGTGCATTAATGCCTATTTTCACATCCGTATTTTCAGTATTTCAGCTGTAAGTCGTTTCCAGTCGTGACTGGAGGTTTCTCATTCAATAAATGCAGTAGACTTCAAAACACGTGCAGAAGGTATGGCTGTAGACCCATATTGGTGTCACTGTAGGTCCTGGTTCACAGCAGCACACAGAAACGAGCTGGGAGGTGGCAGGCTGTTTCTCCGGTTATTTCTGCATGGTATGGCAGAAATGGGGATGCTTTTTGGGGAACCACCACATCTTCCTGAAGTGAGTTGCTCCTTGTAAGGTGTTTGCGCTTCTGCTGTACCTGAGATGAGCCCACGCCTCCTGTGCCGACTCATCTCTTGTTTTTATGGAAATTAATATTTGTGTGTAGGAAAAATTAGCACATTGTATGTGTGCAGATGAAGGGAAGTTTTCACATTGCTGACAGCACTGCAAATAATAGGAAGGGACAAAAACCACAGGAGGTTTTTCCTGTCCATCTGTGCTGTGATGTCTGCGAGGATCTATCTGGCTGATCCACGTTCCAATTCAACAACATTCACAAAAACCACAGCTGAGATGTAAATCCAAATTTACGAAAACTTCAGCATCTTTTGGTTAAAACATTGCTTGGAGCTTAAAGATTTCGACGGTCTCATTTTACAAATTGGGTGCAAGAGGTGTGAAGGGAGGGTGCACATCCCCGTTTCCAGCAGGAGGCGAGTGCAAGTGGTCAGCTCCTGCTTTGTTCCTGTAGCTCCTCGCTTTCCGTGCCTCCAGGTCCTGCAGTTCAGGCTCTCCTCCGTCCTCCAGTGGTCTCTGTACAGGAGCTGGTCTTACATTCTGCACGGCTTACAATGCAGCAGGAGCAGAGCTGAGTTTCGGGCTGTAATTCTGAACTTTTTGCACTCTTACAACTTTTAATTGGGCTGCGGGTTATTGGCAGAATGTGGTTTTGTGGTTTTTCTTTTTTTTTTTGATTGAATTGAGTAGTCAGTGTGAATTTTTTGCTGTTCGGCCGCATGTGAGAGAGAGAGGGAGATTTTCTAAGTGTTCAGTG
Source organism: Aythya fuligula (assembly GCF_009819795.1). Lineage (NCBI taxonomy): Eukaryota > Metazoa > Chordata > Aves > Anseriformes > Anatidae > Aythya > Aythya fuligula. The sequence continues at coordinate 24,265,837 of NC_045565.1, forward strand.
TTCGCCTGGACATAAACAGGTGGATTTCCAGCAGAGACATTTGCATTTGAAAACCTGCTCTAAACGGGCTGGGATTTCCCAGGAGAAGCAGCAGCAGCAGTGAAACGCAGCGATCGATCAGCATAGAATTGGGTGAGCATTTGATGGGCAAAATGTTGTGGTATAGAGACAGGGCCCAAGAATACGTTCTTTGTGGTTTTGTTTCATTCCTGAAAACTGTGACTGAGAGGCTTTTATCATTTAAAAAATAAAATTAATCAGCCACGTTTTGCCTAACCTGGAAAACATCAGCGAGATCCTTTGCAACTGTGCCGGTTTTGTCTGTTTGTTTAATCCCATTTTGATATAAGGAAAACTTTGCAATCATATTTCTCATTTCTGTCTGCTTACACGTCCCAACTTTAAACGTGAAGTAATGCTCCGAGCCACTCCTTTCAGCCGCAGAGCTGGAAGCGTGTAATTTATCGTACAGAAAGATAAACTCCTTTCTTTCAAGCGGCTCACATTTGCTGTTTTCTTCCTTTCTTAGCTAAGCAAAGCACTCCCTGACTTATCTCAGCACTTCTGTCCCGTGCCTCGTTTTGCAGGCCGAGTTCCTCCTGGTGTTTTATTTAATTTTTAAAGTTTATATTAACTCTTAATCTGTTGAGCTGTCCCAGAAATCCGTCTGCAAAGCCATAGAGCGTGAAAAGCCCAAATAAACGCCAATGGGGACACCTGGTGGAGGAGCTGGGAGTTGCCTGCGACACCCTGAATTAACCCCCTGGCCGTGGCAGCGTGAGTTTGCTCCCTGCTGGGGTGTTTTGGGGGCACAGCAGCTGCAAGGTGCCTCTCCTCTGCTCACCTGCAGCATCCTGCACCACTGCAAGGCAGGGGAGGATCTGCAGCAGGCAGCACTCCTGAACTGGACCTGCTCCACATCACGGGAGGTACTCCAGTGTCTTAGGACAGTAATGCGAGTAATTGCTGATGTTTTCCAGCCCACAGCAGAAGTCCTGGTTGTCCTTCACTGGGCAAGGCTTGCCTTTGTCCCTGGCACAGCTGGGAGAGGCCAGCCTGGCTTTGTAAAGGAGCTCGTGCAGGGAGGAAGCATGAGCTTGCAGGTGGTTTTAGAAACATGCAGGCAATACTCGGATCGTCCCTGGGGTGCTACACCTATGTGAGAGGGCATAATGTGGCTTCCAAGCTGCTGATTTCTCTGTACAGTGAAAAAACTATCCAGGGGGACGCTGCAAGACCCCCGTTCGAGGCAGTCGGCTGGGCAGCACGCTTGCAGATGCCCTTCTCCAACTGTGTGCAGCTGCACCATGCTGGGAAAATGGTCGTGGCTGGTGGTTTTACTCCTAGTTCCTCCAGAGAGCAGGCATTAGCCTCTCCTTGTCTGAGGCAGCAACATATGCGGGGGTTCTGCTGTGCCTTTGGCTTGAACCAGCTGTAGGACATGGGATTATCTAGTTTTTATATTTCTGAGGAGGAAAAGAAAGGAATTCTCACAGTTGTGAAGAGGGGAAAATAATTTCTGGCCCTTTGTTTTGATGCAGACTCTTCTGACATGGAGTGAAATTTACAGCCTACTGGTTTTCTCATTGTTTGGGAAAGAAGGAACATATTAATTACAATGCTGCACCAGAGCTGCCAGACAATTAGAAGAGAAAGTGTCTTTGACTTGGACTGTCACAAGTTGGGCAGCAGACTGTGCTTTATTAGGTGTAGCAGGGCGTTATTTGTGTCTAATTCACATTTCAGAATCTGTTCTCTGTGGTGAATTGGAGTTGCAAACCAAGTAAGAATGGCATCCTGTATGGCCCTCTGACTGTCTGTACCCTCTCACAAAATGAGACAAATAATAAATTAGAGAGAGACTAATTTTATTTGGTGGCATTTAATATATTAACTTAATTTATAACCTTTTTTTTTTTTTTTTTTTTTTTTTTGGCCATAGGATTAACTCAGGATTGGGCCATTTTAAAACCAGTGCTTGAAGCCAGGTGGCTCAGGGAGATCCCTTTCCTGGTTCAGGTGCTTCAGCTGACTTGGGGATGCAGCAGAGCCGGCTGCAGGCAGTCACTGTGAACAGCAGCCAGGGACTGTCCTGCTCCTCAGCAGGAATATTCCAGCAGAATTTAGGGACTAAACATTCCTTGTTTCTCTTCCTCGCAGAAAACACCTTCTGCAGCGGTGACCATGTGTCGTGGCACAGCCCTTTGGACAACAGTGAATCCAGAATCCAGCACATGTTACTGACAGAAGACCCTCAGATGCAGCCAGTGCAGACTCCTTTTGGGGTCGTTACCTTCCTGCAGGTATGACACCCAGCAGTGCTGGCTCCATCACTTCCTGGGCGTGGAATGCAGCTAACACTGCATTTTATTTAGCTTTGATAAGTCAGATGCTTATTCACTTGTCTTCCACCTTGCTTCCGTGTTTGATTACTATGAATCTCACCTTTGAGGTGTTACCCTGGAGGTGTTCAGTAAGGATTTTACTGGGATTGAGTAATGGCACACTCAGTTCTCAGGATAGAGGCCTATCTTATGAAGAAAAGGTTTACACCCTGAAACACACCTGGAGTTGAGTATTTACCTTACTGCTCTGAAATTTCAAACACAAACGGGGAAAAAAGCTGAGAGAAACACTTAAAAAATAATAATAATAGTAATACAGGGCTAAATTCACATTAATGTTATGGCAGTATCAGTGGATGATCCATTGGTTTCAGTTCTAGAAGAGATGTTTTTAGTAGGACTGGCAAATTATTGTAGTTATTTAATGGCCGAACTGTAGCCTGCCACACAGAAATAAGGATTCTTTAGAGGCTACGTGGGTTTGCCTGTACTGATCTGTTTAAGAAAGGTTCAGGTTTGCTTTGCAAATGAAACAACCCTTGTGTATTAACACTGCTGCTCAGTGAGGGGTGCTTCCTTGGCCAAACAGGTTTGCTGGCTGTCCCAGGTTCCATTTTCTCAGTGGTGTCCAAGCTTGTCTCGGACAAGGGCTGCTTTGAACTTTTAAAAAATTACATGTGGACTTACTAACGTTAGCAAAAGAGTTGACATAGCAGAGTTGACGCCAACTGCTGATTTTTCCCTGCTCTTTGGAGAAGCTTCAGCCACGTGGGAGAATGCAAGTGTCTGTATTTTACAGCTTAAGCTTCTGTTTGTTTCCATTAGTGCTCAGCTGTAGTTGCAGCGCATAAAGGGAAGCTCCATTATCACAGACCTGCACAAGGCAACTGCTGAGCGAGGGCAAAGGCTTTCTTGAACCTTCCAATTTGCCCAAAAGTCTGTGTTGTATCAACAAGAAAGAGACGGGTGTGGGGTTAATCAGTACAAGGTGAATTGTAGGGTCTGGAAGCTGAAGTAGAGAGTCAAGCGAAGCAGGGTGATTGCTGGCTGACTCCCCAGTTAGTGTTGCATTAGTCTGCATCCCTTCTCTAGTGCCCAGCTGGTCAGGATCAAAGGGCAGTCAGCTTGTTGCATCCTGAGGCTGTTGGCCTCCAATCTTCTGCAGCACGTTGGGTTGACTTGTTTTTCCCCTTTGTTTGTTTGATGCTCGTTGTTATGGATTCAGTTTGACCCACGAGGATAAATGATTGCAAAAAGGCAAGAATGAACACAAAATAATTTCCTGTTTAGAGTCTTGCTGTTTGCATGTAATTAGTGAGTAAAGGCGCAGGGAGGGGCGTGCTGAAGTGAGGGTGATTCAGGCTGCTCACGGAGGAAGCCTGGGAGGTGGGTGGGGATGAAGTGAGTTCCCAGGGGCTGGGTCCTGAGAAAGTGAGCTCTGCGAGGGGCAGAGGAGGTAGGGTGCATGCTGACAGGTTTCCATGCAGATCTTGGTCAGTGTAAATACTTGCTTGTGGTGAAGGCACATTGTGTACTCCTGCTTACTGCTCTACAGGACTTAAGTTTTCAATTTTCCTGTTCTCTGATAAAGCACCACTTGAACAGATTCTGACCAAGAATCCAATGTCATTGGGAAAGAAGTCTTGAGAGACAAAGCAGAAGTCCGTGGCTAAAATCTTTTCTCATCCCAGGGGGTGAATCATTGTGTTCCAAAGCACAAGCCAGTGCTTGATGGATCAAAGAAAAAACAAAACCAACTGCCATTCTCTATCAGCTGAAGAATATTTCGCCCCTTCATCTGAAGTGTCTGATCTCAGCTGCTGTGAGAAGGATGTCTGGTATTGTTCAGTGTGGTAGATCTCATCCTGAAGAGCAAACACATCCTGCCTTATGCAGGAAGGCAGAAGTCTGCAGTTGCCTGCAGTGAGGAGTGGATTATGCATTATGTTAGCAGCTCTACTTTGTCGTGGTAGGTGAGATTTAACCAGTCTGCAAACAAAGTCGGTCAAGGATCCATGAGCACCGAAGCGTTCCTTGGTGGCAGTTAGTTTCCTGCCTGATGGAAATTGATGGTTTGTTATTACTTGTGCTCCTAGCAATTGGCCAACAGCACGGTGTTCTGCGTGTACTCAGACCCTAACCTGTCCTGGCTTGGATTCTCTTGTGTGGACTCGATTGAAGTGTGACAACAGACCAGTAAGCCCTGATGTTTCACCAGGCCTTCCTCTTACTTAATTCACACACTCCATGCAACGTTAAATCATACATGCCAGGGCACTTCACATGATATTGGGAGGGCAGAAGGAACTGCAGAATCTCTTTGTTGTCTCAGGCTCCTCTTGTCCTCGCTTGTCTCGTTAGTTCAAAGGAATGGTGCTTCTCTGTATCGCTACAGTTTGATCCAGCACCATGTGGCACGTGTTCTTCACAGTTTTCACACAGTTCCCATCTCTGTTTTTATTTCTTCCAGATTGTTGGGGTTTGCACTGAGGAACTGCACGCAGCTCAACAATGGAATGGGCAAGGGATCCTGGAGCTGCTTCGGACTGTGCCAGTGTAAGTGTTCCTGTAGCCCCATACAGAGGGGCATACTGACAGAGAACAATTCAGTTTGTTTTTATCAACAATCTTTAACTGGTTGGCGGAACTTATTTAGTCCTGTGCTGTAGCTAGAGATGGGAATTCATTGCAAATCTGCTCACACACAGATGCTTAGATGGCGGATTAATGCATGTGGAAGTCCACGTGTTCAGGGCGGAACACAATGAGCTTTTTAAAGCTAAATTTCCTGTCTTTTGCACCTGCAGCATTTTCCCATTGGTTCTTCCTGAAGGAGCCAAAATAGCTGTTACTGCTGACCTCTCTGAGTAGTTCGAAAGAAAGGGAAGTGAGGGTCTGACTTAGAGTGCCGAGCAAAAGCTTGGGTACTGTCTGAAAGTGAGAAAATCACTCTGTCCTGACGGGCCAATTTGCAGTAGAAAGAGTGTTCACAGGAGTGAAGTTCATCCTGTTATTTCTCCCTTGGCAAAACAAAGATATTGTTGGGTCAAGGAGGAGACAGATTTTAAATATTACGTAATCTGTTGATGCTTTATTTGCTGCCATGTTGCAACCAAACTTTTTTGATTTGCAGGCATTTGCTTTAAATGCTTTTCTCCTATATTTTGAGATTATTGCAGTGTGGTAGTAGCTCAAAACATTTTAAACAAAGTCGTTTTGAATATGGGCACAATAGTGCAGTCTATAATGCCACCGTGGGCTTTAATTGATTGATTATTTGGAAGAGTCCAGCCTTTGCTGCTGAGTTTCTTAAACTTGAACTTTTCCCGTTTAGGCACAAGTGCAAATAATTCATGTGATTGCCCTGGAGAAGAGGGAATTTGTCCATCTGCAAGCTTTGTTTCTGGGACCCCAAGACAATAAATGCTGTCTGCAGCTCCCTTGATTCCTCTAAACCAATGCAGATGTAGCACCCCTCTCCCCAGTCTGTTTTCATGTTGGTTTTTGGCTTTTGTGCTGTGGCACAAGCACCTTTCCAAGGATAAAATGAAATCCAGAAATGCGTCTGATTCAAAGGCAAAGCTGCAAACTGCTGAGCTGCTGATACGGAGCTAGGGGAAAAGGCTCTTGCGTCCCAGTGAGGAACTGAAGCAGGTGGCACTTCTGCAGTTACAAATTAACAGCTTCCAAAGTGATGTGAAAAAAGAGTAGCTACCGATGCATCCGAAAACCTATAAAATATTAACCTTTATTGGTCTGGCTGCAAGTGCTTTAGGAGTCTAACACAGACAGGGCCAGAGGAGGGGGCTTTTGACTGCAATAACAGTGTCTCATGAAAAAAAAAAAAGAAAAACAACTCTGGTGATTTCACAAGACTTCGGTTTTTATTTCAAAAAGCTTGTTTTGAGGCTGATTTCTCCAGCCTGGGTGCACTGTGACCCAAACTAAAGTCCCCAAGTAGTTCATCTTCACAGTAATCTTTCTATCGCCTCTGTTGGGGTACATCTTGACCCTTCCAGCTTTCATTGCTAGCGAAAACAAGGATTTTGCTGAACCATCTGAGTACTCAGCCATTAAGTACCATCTGGGCGGAATGTCTATTGTGAGGATGTTCATCAGAGCAATGAGCTTTTTATGGTGCTGAACATGACTGCTGATCTCAGCAAAAAGGGAAGTCCCATTGGGACCCAGCTGCATCTTCAGATGCTTAGGAGAGGTGTAAATCTTGACCCATGCCTTGCTGATCTCTCATATACCTGTATCTCATATACCAGGTTACGTTGGACTTCTCAGTCCCAATTCAGTTACCTATAAAACTCAGTTCAGTCTTGCACAAGGAAGTGGGTACACACAGGGGATAGCCTGCATCAATCTAGACTGCCCTGTAGGACTTTGTGGTGCCAGACACCAGGCAAGAAACAGGTCACGGAGGGCTTTCATTCCTAGCTAAAGCCTTGTTTGGTTCATTGCCTTTCTTTCTTTGTAGAGCTGGAGGACCCTGGCTGATAACAGATATGCGAAGAGGAGAAACGATATTTGAAATCGACCCACATCTGCAAGTATGTCTTTAGTTAATAAAACATCACGTCTTTTGTGGTAGCCAGGGAGAATGGGTTTAATGGCATAAACCAGTTTTATTATTTTCTGTAAAGGTGCTGAGATCTTCTCAATTTTTGCAGTAATCTTAGAACAGTCTTAGAGACTGTTTGCTGGCTCAGAAGTGGTTCAAGAGTGCTCATATTCTGCCCCCAGTGGATGGTGGCTTTAGGAGGAAATGAAGAGAAGCTAGGTCAAGAAAACACAATCTGGTGTATGAGACCAATTAGTAAGATTTGTGGCATGGTTAAGAAAGAAGGAAAACAAATGATGAAGAGTATAGGACAGTATCCACTTTAGAGATGGTAGAGCAGGAACTTCCTCGTTTGTCTTATATGGAAGCATAAGGAGAAATAAGACACAAAAATCAGAACAAGTAGTTTTTATTTCTTAGCAAATGAGACAGCGTAGCTCATTGCTGTAGGATGTCACTTGAGGCCAAGTAGTCAGCATGATCTGAAAAGCTATGGCGAGCCAAAAGCCTCTCATGATGTTATTAATAATACGTGCAGGAAGGTCTGTTAAACCTTCTGCTTCAGAGCTGAAGTTGTGAATTTCCCAAGTTTAAAGACAAGATCAGGACCTCTGTGGAGGGCTTACCTCCATCCCGCAACCTACCGCCGATTCGTGTGCTTGGGAAGCAGTTCTGTGCCCCTTCAGCAGAGCTGTGGGACTGGAGAGCAGGGATCCAAGGCAAATCCAGCGTGGTGCTGACCTCGTTTTGGTGACTCACGGAGTATTTCCCTTTAACAGAGAACTTATGGCGTAGCCTGGTAAGGCACGTGCATATGTGCACGTTTTGTACAAGCTCTTGCGTTCGCTTATGGTCTGTGTGTCTGTATCTGATTACCCCCAGTTGCCTCACAGCATCTTTTAATTTGAAAGCTCAGGAAGGAAACCAAATTCTACTTTTACTGTTCTGAAGAGTTTGCTCATCCAAAATAACAACCCCAGCCTGAGAGGGGGAAAAAAAATGCTCCGCCAACGTCCCACAGTGTGGGAGCGAATACAACTGCAAGTTTTTCACGCGAGAGTTTTCAGGCTCTTCAGAATTTCGCCTGTGTGCCCTCTCCCCTCCTGGAGGGTGTTGTCTGCTCTCTGCAGCAGCGGTGATTCCTCACGATAACAGGGTTTTCTTCAATTTACTGTAAATGAGAAGTGGCTGGGCTTACTGGAATCTGAGTCAGCCAAGGCAAGTTAAGGCAAATAAAGAGTACTTCTGCCTCACCAGCGTGTCCTGCCACTGACGGCTGCTCCGTCTGTGGTCTTTCCGGACTTCCTCACATTAAAACATTCCTGTTTCTGTTCTCTCTTGCTCTTTCAACAATGAGTATGCGCAGGTGTGCGCGCTGCTCCTTCCTGCCACGCTCCTACAGACTGCGGGGAGACACGGAGCAAAATCTGCAGGGACAAGTCCCGAAAAGAGCCCAAAACCTGACCGTGGGCAGGGCTGGGCCAGCCCTCCTGCCCACAATTAGTGGGCGAAGGATGAAGTGTCATTCCCCTGGCATTTTTGGTGGTGTTAAACAGCATGTGGGAGCTGAAAGGCACATAGGTGGAGGCGAGGGGGGGGGAGAAAATGACTTCCCAGGGCGCGGGTAGAGCTCGTTGTGAGGCTGCTTTGTCTCTGGTGGGAATGGGTTGAGGCCTAAACCCAGGCCTGGCAGCAGCAGCTGTACTTTCTGTTCGAAGTCGCTGCGAATGGATCCCAACGAAGATGTCATCCCAGGATGTCGGCAATTAACGCTGTGGCAGCGCTGGCTGCTTTCTGTGCAGCCAGGCTTCCCTGTAGGCCGCTCACATTTCCCTGGCAGCGCCGTCAAGCAGTCCCTGTCGGTCCCCAGCTCTGTGCTGATTCTCTGTCTTAGCAGCTATCTCAGAAGAGAATAAAGCTGATTTAAATTTCCTGAGTTGTGGTTGCTGCTCTGCGGGTCACGCTGCAGTGCTCTGGCTCGTTTAGAAAGGGATCAGTGGCTTAGAAGAGCCTCGGAGCATCCCTCCCACATGCTGAGAGGAAAATGGGACAGAAACATCCTTTCTTTGAGGAAGGGAAAAGCTGAACCTCCTTTGCCCTGGGCTCCTCCAACCTCCTGCTCAGGCTGCCCTGAAAGGGAGGAAGAAGAGCCCCTCAGCCCAGGCACATCTTCACTGGCTGGGACTGGGGGAAAAAGCACTGCTTTTCCCCAAACGGAGACCCTGCGTTGGTTATTTCCTCTTATTTTCTCCCCCTTCGACATCAATGCTTACAAACACAGGCAGCCTGAGGCCAGCTCGTTCCCATCAGCTCCCCTTGATCTCCAAGGGATGCCAGCAGAGCAGCGCTTCTTCCCCCCTGAGGAAGTGCTCTGCAGAGCAGCTGAGAGGCAGACGGGGGCTGCAGAACATCCCTCTCCCCCAGAACATCCCTCTCCCCCTCCCCGAGGCGTCCCTCTGTGCTGCGAGCGGGGCCTCTGGCTGCGGGGATGGAGCGGCACATCCCAGAGACGTCCAGCTGGAGTCCTCGGGGCCCTTCATCTCCCTGCTCAAGGGCAAGTCTGGTGGCCCTCCTTCGCTTCCCAACCTCTGGAATAAAAAACCAACCACGCTGACAAAATCCCCAGCTGATTTGGAGCCTCGCAGAGCGCCGGGGAGGGCTCCCCGAAGGGCCACGTGGTAAATCTCGCTCAGAGCATCACCAGCATATGCAGAATCAGATGCAGGGCTTGTTTTTTTTTTTTTTTCACAACTTCTATTTCTGGGCTAAACAACTAATTCTGTGTTTAGCATGTAACAAAAGAAAATTCCAGCCGCTGTATTATTTCTCAGATTTTCCCATTCCTTTTTCATAGAAGCCAGTTTTCCCCTGACGCCAGAGGAAGAGCCCGGCGAGTAGCCTTCTTCCAGGGAGAGAGATGGAAGGAAGGCAGTCTCTTGAATACTTAAGCCAGGACTGCTGTGGTCTTACCCCCCTCTGCCTCCCTCCTTGGGCCAGAGAAGCCAGTTCAGGAAGGTGAAAAAGCTGCAAAAAAAAAAAAAAAAAACAGTCAGTTGGCTGAGGGGAAGGGGTAGGAGCACATGGAGGAGGGTGGGACTGCAGCCGCTGCGAATTACATCAGCTTCAAACGCTGTGCAACCACACCCAGAGCGCTCAGTGCTTATCTCTGAGCTGCTCAAATCCCCTCTTGGATGGTCACAAGAGCAAGCAAGGCTCTTTATAGGGTACAGTGGCTACAGCAGGGCAGGGGGAGGAGTGTGTGAGGGTTTTAGCTTGGACACTGCTTCTTGGGGAACAGACTTTGCAAAGCACCGAATGCTCCCACGGTCTCTTGACTCCAGTGGCAAGGTCAAACCCGAGGCTAGGAATAACGAGCAGCAAGGTCTGCTCCTGTCGTGTGCGACACAGCTCTGCTCTTCCCTCAAATCTGCAAAGTTTCTGTCCTGCGAGCAGCGGGACTTACCGTGTATTTTGAGGTGACCCAGCTGGATGTAGTGAGATGGGGATCACTGCTATGAGAAGTGACACCCCTACAGAACAGAGGAAAACGAGCCGGATTTATTCAATGCCAGGAGAGAGGTGCCAGTGTAAGAGCAGCCCTTCCTCGGTGTAACCCAGCCCTAAGTCTGTTCAGCTCAACATTACCCCCTTGTGGGAAACGGGTGGAAATTCAGAGGAACGAGTTCCCATTAGGTAGGTGTCTGCTGGAGGTTTTGGGTGCAGCTCAGGGGCCAGTCTTGCTGGCAGCAGATACAGGTGTCCTTGAAAAAATGCGTGGTGTCTGAGAGCATCCAGCTGCTCGGTAGTGGTGTGTGACACCAAACGGTGCTTTACATGCTTGGAAAGTCCAACTTGCAAGGGAGGGAGCTTGTGTGTTTTGATTTTGACACTTGCATATGGACCAGTGTCTCCTTGCACATCTGTCCTCAACTGAACAGACCAGCACGGTACAAAGCAGTCATTGTATGGGCAGTTTGCAAATGGTGAACTCTTAGGAACCATGGGTCTCCGTGTCAACTTTTTGTTGTGGGACTCTTTGGTAAGCTTGGGAAGGGGTCTTAGTTATTTATGGGGTTGTTATCAGTGGCATGTAACAGGTAGACTGAGAAGTTTTGCTTTGTATAGGAGGGTGTAACTCACCTTTGAGTAGGTGTTAACGTAGAAGCAACCTGGTATCCCCCAGAACTCTCATTTTCACCTCTGTCTTTCCCTGATTTATGCCCTTGAGCACCCCAGAGGGAAGCAGGGAGGAAAGGTGCAGCTCAGCCTGCCACGAAGGTTGTTCCAGCTCACATCAGCTGCAAGATTTGGCTCAGTGTCTGGTCATCCTTAGCTGATATATCAAAGCCCAGGGGCTGGCAGCAGAGGGGGAGATGTAGGAGCTGCTGACGGCAGCCGTGCTCACGCTGCACGGAGCCAGGGTGGGTTCCGGCTCAGGGTCAAGTCACACCCAAAAAAGTCGTGGGGTTTTGGATCTTTTCAAGCAGGAGAGAGTCGACAAAGGGATTGAGACAGATGGCTCAAACCTGAGCGGAGTGAGTGCCAAATGTGCCTGGGACGATCTCAGCCGGCCCCCCGAGGATGATGAAGACAGCAGAAGCATTTGCATTGGGACCCAGCCGCGGCGGCTCTCTGGGAAAGGTAAGAGGACCTGGGCTGAGTCGCTGTCATGGCCTTTTGCCCTGTTTTCTGACTAGTCTGGGCAGCATTGTGGGGTTCATTTAAAAAAATAAAATAAAATCAGCACTCATGCTGGAAGGCTCAGTATGTCTCAGGAACAAAATAAATTTTGGTGTGGCCTCTTTGAGGAAGACAGGAGGTAAGGAGATCTTTGCATTGTTTTCTTTAAATGAGTCTTTCAGGTTTTAGGCTATTTGTAATCTAAATCTGCAAAGTTAAGCTGAGAACTGGGTGAAACCGGGGCTGTTAGCACCTGCAGGGTGACACAACTGCATTTTCCCAGGCTGTGTTTCCTTTTTAACTTTGTCACTTCTTGGGTGGCACAATGGACTGACGCTGCATGTTGCTGTAGCTGAACTCAAGTGAATCTTGCAAATACAGAACTCTGGAAAGAAAAAAATAAATACGGTGGAGTTCCCCTTTGCAGTGAGATGCTGTGTCAGGGTGCAGATGTTGTGGCCAAAGCATGCCTGAAATTGCTATCTTTCAAACAGGCAAAGTAACATAAAATTTGAGGGTTTGAGATTTCTTGGACTTAATGATGTTTTCCTTAAGAACGGTATCTTAAGTCCATGATAGCCAGTTTTTAAATCCATGGTTTAAAACAACCAACCAGCCCTATATGGATATATGGATCTGTCTGGCTTCTGTGCATATATTTTGAACGGCATTGGATCTAAAAGGACTAGGCAGTAATCTTCCTCAGCCGTGCAAATGCAGAGCCTGGGACAGGCATAGATGATATTTGTATGTCGTATCCTTCAAAAGGTTTTGAAATCATTTGGATATTTTTTCCTCCACTTTTATTATCAAAAAAGGTCAGGAAACTTCTAAGCAAGTTAAGAAAGCATCCTGTTAAAGTATTTGGCCAATCAACATCACAGGAAAACGAAAAAGCAAGCACGCTGCATCTGAGCTGCATAATTTGCATTTTATTTTCACACGTGAGCTTGAGGCTGAAGTTTACCCTGCATAAAATGACTTTCTTCTTGCGAATCTGATTGTAAATGAATCATCAGATTTACAAAGCCATTTGCAAAAGCTGCAGGATCTCCTTGCCCTCAATTGGTGAAGGAGCAAACTCCCTTTATGCCTAATGAGAAAAGTGACTTCCAGCACAAAGGCTGGCTGTGTCAGGAGGTTCTGCAAGAGCTTCAGGTACAGCAAACACCTCCTTTATGAAAGGATATAAAACTACCCAGAATTTTCTCGTTGGGAAAAGCTTCCAGTTCTCCTTGCTTGACATAACGTTGCAACCCAAAACATGAGAATTCAGGCTGACTTTATAAAGTGAAGTAACTGCTGAGGTGCAGGAAGGGCCATTAAGAATTCACCCGTAGTATTTCTTTATTTCGTTCTGAAGGGGGAGAGTTTAGTTGAAATACACCGTAGAGACAGGCCGTTTAAGAAAAGCTGGTGTTTCCTTGTGTTATGTGATGTTTCTGGGGACTCTGAGTCACACTAAAAAAATTCTCTTTGCAGATACAGAACAAATCAGGGAGACTTTGCGGAGAGGGCTTGAGATTAACAGCAAACCTGTTCTACCTCCAATAAATGCACAAAGACAGAATGGGTTGAACCATGACCGAGCACCGTAAGTTTCGTCATGCATTCTCAGGTGGTGGGAGGAGGAATGCTAAGAGCTCAGACTGGAAAACTCAGTTAAAGCTGGGTGGGAAAAGGCTTGGCAGGCAGAGAAAAAAGCTGATAGCAAACACTTGCAAAGGGCAAAGACAAAGGAAGAATCAGAATGGTTTGGGTTGGAAGGGACCTTACAGACCATCTAATTCCAGCCCCCTGCCATTGGCTGGACTGAGCCCTATAAAATGTACTGTCAAAAAGTCTTGAGGTATCCAAAGAGCTAGGTGGCATAGGTGAGCATTTGCTGATATTTTTGCCTGCACGTTTTGTTTCCAAGCTCATAGTTAGAGAGCTTTTGATTAAAACATTGATATTTTTAAGGTGACTTTGGTCTTGCCTAAGCAGGCAGGTACTGTCAGTGATCACCTGCCAGTTATCACCCTCACATCTAATGGTCTGTACACTAACAGGTGAGTAAAGTGGGACTAGGTGGGCCTGGAGATCTCTCCTCATTTGTGAATTTTGGCTGCAGTAAATCTGTAGGAAATTACCTGTGGTTTCAAGCCATCAGCAGTATCTTCAGTCTTTTTGTGTTTCTTCCATTTTAGGCTGGTTACTGTACTAGTTTAATCTCTTCCATAAATCATAATGTTCTCATCGAAGTGATGCAGAAAGGCATGTATCTTTCCCGTACTCTTTTTGTCTTGGTATTTTCTAGTCTCCTGTGAACATCTGTGCTTTCTTGCTTTAAGAGTAAAGATCATCATGAAATCAGCTCTTTCCTGTAGTGCCAGGCAGGAGCAGCACCTTGCTCTGTTTCAATTCCAGTTTCGTTCTTGATCAAGCATTTCACAGAAAAAATACTGCTCATACTTAATTAGGACTCTGGTGTCCTTTCTTGTTCCATTTTCTGGGTGACCTCTGATTTAATTTGGTTATAAATAATTCTGGGTACTTTGGGAAAGTATTATATCAATTGCTGATATTGTGTACTAATACGTAAGATGAGATATTAGTGCTTATAAAATTAAAAAAAATAATAAAATTATCAGGTGGTTTTAGTATTGTTTCAGTAATGTTATTTTTGATACGTAGTAATTATACAGAGCCAGATTCTTACCTGACTCTGATTCTGTGTAGTACTTCTCTGCCTGAAGGTTGGTCCCGTTGGCCCCACTGAAAAAAGCAGATGATATCATCTCATTTGCAAGAATCAATCACTGCCAGCCTTAGAAGTACTGAGCAGGATTTCTCACTGATGCCAGGCTCCTGCATAAATCTGCATGGCAGTAAAAGCTCTCTGTTTGCAGCAGCTGGGAGAGACCAGAAACATTTTGGGTGTTCATCAGGACAAGGGAGGCAGCCGATGGGTAAGCCACAATGCTGGGAGGCAGTTGTTGCTTAGATAAGAAAGCTGTCTGCTATTCAGGGTATGATAAACAGAGGTGTGCTCAAGACAGAGTGCTGAAATGTTCGTAGAGGTCTGTGATGGAGCACACAAATATTTACCTGAGTTTTTAGCTGTTCTGAGACAGAGAGGAAGGCAGGTCAAATTCAGAGCTTCACATCCACGATAGCACCCTTTGTAGCAAGGCTCTTACCTGTAGCAGCTGCACACCCATCCTCCCTGAAGCACGGCTGGTAGGAATGGCTGGTTCCCAGTGTTTGTCTCCTGGAAGATCAATACCTTGCTCTGAGGTCTGTGGCTGCTGCTGTGGAAGCTGATAGCTAGCCTGGTTCTCCATAACAGCATTGCTGTTAGGGAAAGAGAGCTATCAGGCTGCTCTGTGTCTTACTGGTGGTCACTCTGGTTAACATCTGATCTCCTCAACTTAAACAGCGGTGTGCCCTAATACCTCCTTCCTATCTCCTCTCTGACTGCTTTTAGAGGAGTTTGGGAAAGGTCTTTTTCGACTCGTGCAGTGGTTTTTCTTCTCTAGTTTGTGTAACAGATGCAGTGGGACTTGTTTGATGCGTTGTCCTCCCTGAGATGGGTGATTTGTAGCGTCAAGCAGTTTTTACTCATAACTTCTAACTAATCTGTAGTTAAATCAGACCTGATGATTACCCTTTAGTGAAAACTTACCAGTCAACGTTTTTTCCAGCACACTATGGTACAGGTGAAGCAGCAGAGGAAGATCTTACCAGCACTTGGCCTTTCTCAATGTACTGTCTCTGCATCAGCATTTGAGCAAGGTTGGACAACCTGCTCTAACCACACGTACATGGTCTGGAGTCTCTTGTCTCCCACTGCTGCAGGGGGATGTAGCTCAGGAGTTCAGTTTTTGCGTGTAGTTATATATCTCCATCCACATTCCCTTTGGGTACTTGCTGGGGTTAAACCACAACACTGCTGCAAAGGCTGAGACCTGCAAGACAAAACCCAGTGCAGATACAGTAACATCCCAGGACTTAGAGGCACCTGAGAAGGACAGCTCTGCACATGGATCTCATCCTTCTGGTGCAATCCTGCTCGGGCCTGGTAGAGCTGGGTCTCAATTCTGGCCTTCCCTGTGAATCTTGTGTAACGAAAGGCAAGTCGTCCAGCTATTGAGCTTCAGTTCTAAATCTATAAAATGGGACTAATAACAATGTCATCTTCTTGAGGCACCACAAGGATAAATATGTTAACGATTACGAGGTGCTGGCTGATGGGAACCAGGCTTGAGTGTAATCATATCCTGCACTGTACACACCAGACCATAAAATATCAAACCCATGGTTCGTTGCAAGGGTCCTGCGAATAACTGGTGCACTCGGGGCTCCTCAGGAACCTGACAGAAGCGCTCTGGTGGGGCATGGCAAATTGTTCCAAATCTCTTTTCCGTAGGGAGCACCGCAGAACCCCGTGGCTGTCAAATTTGCACCCAGCTGACATTAGGATGTTAAAGGCTGACATAGACTCTAATGGCTTCGTGCAGAAGAGGAATGTGCTGTTTATTTATCATAGATTTGCAGCCACTGGCTGCTTTCATAGTGGCTTTCTTCCCTTTCTTTTATCCTAACCCTACCACCCACACGCAATAATCTGTCAGGGTTTAAAGCAGACAACCTGTTCTGCATTCAGTGTCACTAAACAGCGTCAGAAACACTCAAACTTTTGAATATTTATTTGTAGAAAATTTTGGAGATCCAGATTCCATGTGAATTTCCCCATCTTTGTGTCGTTACAGTTCTTGGTGCTTATGCAAAATCCTCACATTGTTTGGTTCCAGATAGGGCTTGATTCAGCAAGGCACATACTTACACGTTAAGCATTCATATTAGCAGTTGTTCACTGTCCCAGAATCCTAAAAAAAAAAAAGTTCCTTTGAGAAAAAAGCTGGTTTCTGTCAAAACCCTGTTGGGCAGCTGTAGCACTTTGATTCATTAGTGTTATTACTGTAGACTGTGTAGCCATTTTTCCTCCTAAGGATATGAATAAAGGCACTCTTAATGCTTAAAACTGCATTGGACATCTGTTTCTCCAAATGACTGCTAGCTCAGTTCATAAGCAGCCATTAAATCAGTTTGCATGCATTTAAAAAAAAAAAAAATTAATCTTTGGAAACTTGACTAATCATTTTGACCATAGGTAACACAATACTCTTGATTACACCTTGGAAAAATGAGACGTGTATGAATCCAAATGTACATCCCAGTGGCGCGTTAGTTATTTCTTAGGACCCCTCAGCTTGGTAGGTGCTGTCGAGACACAACCAGGCGATGCTCCCAGGCTCTCAGTCTGCAGATTCGCTGTTGCTGGATGCTGCGAGCTGTTCCCAACAGGGAGCGTTCAGATGTCAGACTAAACACTGGTGCTGCTCAGACCTCGGTGGGCTGGAGGCTCCAGATGTCAGAGATCAGTGACACTCGCTCCCTTCGCTGTTTAATTTCTCGATGTAGGAGATTCCAGGGCTGAGGCTGTAATTGCTCCTGGCAACTGGTTCTGTGCTGTCCTGTGAGGCAGGGGAGTAGTATCCCCACGTTACACGTGGGGACAGAGGAGTTAATTTGCCACAGTTGTGGTGAGAGCCAGGGCTGGGATAGGGGAGTTCTTGACCTTTTCCACCCCTCAAGGGTCCCCTTTATCACGCAGCATTGCTGAAAGTGATGTTTTTCTGCCCCTTGGCTGACTCAGTTCTACTGCTCCTGTCAGCAGAGGCATGGAGTAGAAACCTAGAGCTAGCAAGCTGCATCACTGCATAAGTTGAGGCTAAAATTATCAGTAATTGCTACACTTCATTGTTCCAGGATTCAGGTAGTGCCCACACACATCCCCGGTGTCTCAAGGTGAGGTGTGAGTAGTGGAAAAAGGTCTCCCAAGGCTGCGTCAATATGACAAAACACAAGGTTTATCCAGCATCTCCTTACAGTTTATCACTCGACAAGAGTTTATCCTCCTCTTGTCGAGGAGGATAAAGCAGTGTGGTTCAACAGGCCGCTCACGCATGGTTCCCGTATTTCTGTCTGGGATTTCCCAGGCAGCAACACACTCTGGTCCCCCCCAGGCCACTCGTGCACAGTGGTCATTTGTCCGGGAGCCCACAGCAGATGCCCCAAAGACCTCCAATCCCATCTGCCTTCAATTTCCCGGCAGAAAAACAGGTTGAGTCTAGGGATCCCTTAACATATGGTAGCTCTGTGCCAGTGTGCTAATTCCATCCAGCCCTGAACACTTCCCAGCTGTGGAGGGAAATGAAGGCAGGTCCCTGGCAAACAGAGCAGGGAGCGAGCCTCTGGCAGGTGGGGCTGGCGGCACCATCCTGGCCGTGACCTCCTGGCGCAGGGCACCCTGAGCATCTCAGGTTGGTGCCCTTCCCTTGTGGGAAGAGGGAGGAGCTGTGTCGCTCCAGAAGTCCTCCGAGATCACAGTGTGATGCAGTGCCAGGTGTGGAACAAGTGAATAAGAGTGCAACAGCTTGCAAGATCAGGGCTGCTCTCTCTGTAGCCCCTTTGACTCGGGAAGCAGGGCGTGCTGATGCCTCCTTTCAGTAAACGCTGTGCGTAGTGTTGGGTTGATGCAAATGAACGAGCCCCATCCGAGCAGCGTTTCTGAGGAAGCTCGTAAGGTGATATCAAGATGTAGAATTTGCTTTGAGGCACGTCTGCGCTGTGCGTCTTCCAGTCGCACGAGGTTTTGCTTGCTGCTTTCCTTGGGCGGAGGGGAGCTGTTGTCTGTGTAGCTGGTTTCCTGTCTTCAGTTCTTGGAGGCAACGTTTTGCATAAAGGGGAGCATTTCAGCATTCTCTGAAACTGTCTAGTTCTGGCTAGACTCTGCGATTCTGCAACCACTAAGCAGCAAGTTTCCAAGCCAGTCCTGCTTATTTAGGCATGCTCTCTCATCGAGACACCATTCAGTGGTGTCTTGCTTGAGTAAGGAATGCTGAAGGGGGGAGGCAGTGTGCTTTAGGGAGTGTCTCTCAGCATGAGCCTGAGTGCTGGGTGACAAGCCTGCGAACTAGAAAAGCGAATGGCTGGAAAACCGGTGTCAGGAGAAGTGCAGAATGGTCACCATGCTAGTAATTTGCACTTCTGCATAGTTCTCCCCATCTGAGAATCCAAAAGTGCTCTGCAAACATTGACTTAATCCTTGCAACACCCCTGCGTGGAAAAATGTCTCGGTTTTACAGGCACAGGGAACCTGATGCACACAAGAGTTGTTTGAGCCTGCAGGGTGCCGGTGGCACAGCCTGAATCGCTCAGCCCTAGTTCAGCTGTAGGTCTGGAACAGCCTGGCCCCTGCAAGCACTGACAGCAGTTATTATGCAGCTTTCCAAAGGGATATGTGAGCGGCAAGAAGATTGTTGCTGCTGGCGTTGTCCTTGGAGCCCTTCTGCGCCAGGGAACTCACACAGCGCATCTTCACCGGCCGGTTGAACCAGGAGGGTGAGCACCCAGATCTGAGCCTTGGCTCCGTGCGACCACAGCAGGAGCTGTGCAGCAGCGTCCCCCCCACTTCTGCACTTGCCTCCGTGCCTCCGTGACGTGTCCCTAACGCCGTGTGCCAAGATGCTCGGGGCTCTTTCCCACAACTGCCGGTTTGCCCTTCAGGGGAAACTGTGGGAAAGACACTGGAAGGTTGCCGACGCTTAAGTGATCTTTGACCATATCTTCATTAGGGAGCGAGGAAGTTTGAAATAGCCCCAGTTGGGAAGGGAAAAAGGAAGAAAAAAAAAAGCCAGGCAGACTTTCTTTCCCAGCTGCTGTAAGCTCGCTCTGTGTCTGCTGCCTCGTGGTGCTGGGGTTTGTACCTAGGAAGCCAGGAGAAGTGGCTGCAGGTCGGGTTAGCAATGCGGTGGGCACCCAGTTTTACAGAGTCACTGCCGTGGACAGCTTCCAAGAGCCTGGCCTTGGTGAGCTCAGTGCCCAGGGTGGTGACTTGGAAACGCCGAGGAATTACTCTCCGTGTCAGTGACAGAGCTTGGAAGGGAATTGAGACCTCCTTCAGTGACAGATCCCTGAGATCAAACGCTCTGATCATCAAGCGGAATGCAAATGCAAGAATAAATAAACCTTTCTTAATCCGATCTGGTTATTCTTGAATCCCATAAAATAACTGCCATGGGGACTGCTCGAGAGGAGCCTGCCGTAAACATGACTTATAAGGAGGGGACATCCAAACTTTGCGCAACCCGCTGATTGCATTGGCCACTCTCCAGGATCCCCAAGGGCTGCTGCTAATTGGCAGAAAATTAAGCAGATTGCAGCCACCCTCGTCTTTAATACGAGGAGAGGGCCCCCAGGAGGCTGCAGGTTGCAGCGTGTGGCTGCTCCCATGGAGGAGCGCAGCACGCTGGGACCTGTAGTCTCCTCGGGCCCTTTTTCCCTTTGGGCAGAGGTCTGGGGAGGCTGCGGTCCACGTTGGACCCTTTTGCAACAGCTTGACCACCCCTCTCCCTAAAACTTTGCTTTAAAAATCAAGTATGACTTTGGTTAAGTTCACAGAGTGCTAATCAGCATTCACAAAATTAAAAAAACAAAACAAAACCAAACATAATTTCCTCTCTCTCTCTCTCTCCTCCGCCCAGAAGCAGACTACTGGTAGAAACCGAAGCTGGAAAAAATAGTTGAAAGTCAGCTAAAGTCACCTTGGTAACTGCAGCAATACACTTGCCCAGAACAGGAGACATCAAACCCAACTACAAACAGCTTTAAAGAAACAAAAAGAATGTAATCATCTAAAGAATTAATCTGACAACTGCCCACGTTTACACCTCCCACAAGCTCCCAATCAGTGGGAAATGCGCTTTAATCTCCTCCACCTCCCCTCCAGTTTCACAAAACACTAGATGTGCAGTCCTTAAACTGGGGCATTTCCGGCATGCTGCTTCCATTTAAATCTCCTGCTTTCCCTAATGCAGCAGCCCTGGCTTTTGCAGACTTGTTTTTTCTGGACACTGAGAAACATGAATTTTTTGTGTGTGGGTTGGATGAAGTATTAAATCTGGAATAGACCGAGTTTGCAACGTTTTACGTGATAGTCAGCTAGATCTTAGTCATAACAAATAAAACTCCATCAAATTCTGCTGCTGATTTATTTGGTGACGGGGTGGAGGAAGCAAAGGCTTACGGGTAACTGACAGTCGTAAAACCAGGGATGTTAGTGTTAGAAAGCAAACTTTTTCTAAATTTTCCTCTACAGCTGAAAAGTACAAGCTGTGGATGGCAGTGCGTGTTACAACGTGACCTCTAATCTTATTAATAACGCCCTACAAGTCCTGCTGACCCTCCATCTGGGCTATCACCCTTTGGAAGAGTCAGCACAAGGATTTCCGTTCCCAGGGGGGGAATTTTAATGCGTCCTGCAGAGTCCCTGCACATGCTCAGAGCCTGGAAGCTCCGGTTGTGGCCTTCCTCAAGCACCTTTCTTTCACTTGATCATCTCCGTTTTACAAGCTGAAGCCTGTAGATACCCTTCAGATCTTGCTTTTGTCTGTTTTCTTTTCATGAAGTTGCATATCCCGGGATATAACAACAGCGGAGGCAGCGGTGGGACGTACGGGCCTACTGCCTCGCCTCAGCCACCGCGTGGGTCTGAGCACTGGTCCGCAGGCTGGATGTAGGCCATGGGGTGCCCGTGCCCCCCTCACCACCTTCCTGAGGTGTTTTTAGGATGCTCATGAAAGCACAGCAGGGCCTCAGCTGGGTCAGCGAGCTTTGGGGTCCCTCGCTGGGGCGGTGGGACTGGCCACCTCTAGGCCCCGAGGTGGCGATTTCTGCTGAGGCGAAAATTAGGTGCCACAAGCCCGTGGGGTACACCGTCACCTCTCAATGTGTTGTGCTTCTTCCCCAACACACCCACAAACTCCTTTTAGAAATGGATAGCTTAGCTAGGAGGTTTGCTTTCTGCTCCCATAGTTTCACCCCTACCTCTGAATAGCTGAGATCGTGTGAGCTCCACTAAAGTGAAAAAAAGAAACACGGAGACCGTGACTATTTTGGAAAAGTTTTGTGGAAAGGATTAATAATTTCACGTCATTCAAAGAATTAACTACCATTTTGCTTCACTCCTTCACCTTTTTGACAGAAGGGCTGGTTACTTATTAATGTGAAGTCATAATTATTGACAGCCTTAAAGTCATGACAGTTCCGTTTGAGAGTTATACATTAGTCAACATCTTCTCTTGAGTGTGTAATGACAAACAGCGTTTGCTGGTTTTAATAAGATTTAGAAAGCTTTGCCCCTTGCCTGCAGAATATTGTCGTCATTCCTATTATTGCATTAACAACCGGAGGCTGTTTCCCCTCAGGACTGCAGCCCCATTGTGCTCGCAGCTGCACTGGCTCGCGTGGTGGAAACCGAAAAACCCACCTTCGGCTCCAGGAGTTTGGAGCCCGGGGTTTTGGGGAACCGTCCCCCGGCAGTCTGTCCTGCTCCAGCACAAACCTACGGCACCGACTGCCTGGGACGCTGTGGTAGGAGACGTGCCCAGAGCACTTAGGCAATCCAGGTGAGGAGGGCACCGTCTCTGTGTAACTCCTGATCTGCTCCAGGGTGCATAAACTCCGCAACTGCATTTCAGTGCGAGCTTATGGCTTGAAAACTATGCGTTGCTAATGGCTGACCCTTTTAGTAGGGATTGATAAATGAATGATTGGAAGCGGTAGACCACAGGCTGACTTTCCCACAGCTCGCTGTGTATATAAGATCTGATAAGGAAGTTCAGGCAAAGCTTAGCTTAAGGTCAACTGATCATTAATCAACCGTGCACTTCTCAGGTAATCAGCCTGCAAAATGCTGGCCCACTCCATTCTTTGAAGACCCCACCTACAAAGAGCTGTAAAATGTTTGCTGAAGTAGATTAAACACAGCTTTAAGTGCCACCTATAGACTACAAAGCATGTTGTGTCTCTGCCTCGGGGTTAACCCACCAGCCTGACACTTGGCTGACTGACAGCCCAGAGCCCACCCCGTGCATAAGCTGTGTCCTGACCTACTGTGTCCTTGCTGAGGCCATTACACTTTGTGTGTGGCAAAGGCAGAACACAGGACACGTTTCACAGTTTTTATCTCGCAGGGAGATGAGTTGAGCTGCCCTGGTTTTGTTTTGGTTTTGTTTTTTTTTCTGCATGTTTCTGTTTCTTTGCAGGAAGGCATGGTGAGATAGAAGAGCTGAGCTCGTACCCCATTTTAGAGGAAGGCTCACCTGGGACTAGGTGACTGGGCAGGGGATGGAGGCTGATCTGCTTTGGAAGCCATTCTGAACCGCATTACTATGTGTGTGGTGGATGGGAGTAATTTTGGGACAACACCCAAATGTAAAGTCAAGTAGAGGTGTGATCTCACGAAGTTCAAGCTGTTTCTTTACAATTTTTTCCAGATGTACGTTCAAGATGGCTCAGCTTGGGTGGAGGAAGGATCTGGGCGTGTTTTAGCAGTGTTCCCAAATGCAGCCTGGTAGCCTCGTTTGGTTTTTGGTCTGTCTGGCAAGATAAAACCACACTGCTATGTGGCATCTTTCAGCTCTCTCCTGCCTTCTCTGTTCCGCTCCTCTGGTGATTCTCTTGTATAGAAATGATCTTCACAAAGTCTTACTTTTTTTAAGTGAACATGGAACATCGGGTCACAAAAATATAAGTCACTTTTGGGCACGTTGCATCAATACGTGTCATCCTCAAAAACTGTAAATCCTGTGTTCTGCCTTCTTCGTTCCGGGCTATCAAGTAACTGCTCTTTGAACATATAAAGTGTTTATGGTCAAGTATTTTGAGATACACCTGCTTGATTATCTGGAGGGTTCTGTCTGGCGAAGCTCCTAATCACATAACAACATAACCTTTAGTCGTAGCTCCGTGACATGCTGCTGGCCTTGCAGAAATGAATAAATAGGAAGCAAAGCTGCGTTGTCTTAAAGCAGCCTTGCTTCAAAGGGAAGGCAGTCTGCAGATGTCCTACTCGTCACGTGCAGAATCCATCTTGTGGCTGTCTTGATGCTGGTGGAAACAGAGTTCTCAAAACCTTTTGGTTGAACTGTGGAAAGAAATAATTTGGAGAGAATTGTAGGCGTGCCTCAGACCTTAAAGATACTCAGCAAGGGCACAAGAGACTTTTTGACCCTTTCCCACAGGCCACTGCCTAAAATAACCTGAAGACAGAGCAAAAGGGGGAGGGAGGGCATACCTGCTAATTCTTCCAAGCTATTTTATACTGGTTTTGGCTTTGGAGAGTGTAGTTTTGTCCCAGTTTTTCCCAGATTATTATTTTTTTCTTGTATACTAGGAAGGGTTGAGGCTCCTATTCACATCCTAGGTTGTCTAATGAAGGCAAAGAGCTGCATGCTGGGGCTGGTAGTCTGCGAGAGGCTGCGTCTCTGTAGGGTGATGAAAACACAGATGCGTCTTCCTAACAGTTTGCTCCTGTGTCCTTCAGCATTCGCACAATCGATCTGAATCACAGCAGCAGTGGCACACAGCACTGGGACCCTAAGTATCTCTTTCCTCTCTCCTCCTAGAAGCCGGAAGGACAGTTTAGAAAGCGAGAGCTCAGCAGCTATCATTCCTCACGAGCTTATCCGCACGAGACAGCTGGAGAGTGTACACCTGAAGTTCAACCAGGAGTCCGGAGCGCTGATTCCCCTCTGTCTAAGGTGAGAGAGGCCGTCCTCCTCCTCAGCTAGTAACTCACACGCAGTTTTTGCCTTGTGGCATTGTTTCGCCATACAGGCATGCATGCAATGGGTCTTTAAAGGCCAGAGTTGAGATAATTTTGCCAAAACACATTAAAAACAGATGGTTCTTTGCATGTGTGTTCGTCGTGGTAAGACTGTTTCTCATTCTTTTTTTGTCCTCCAGTGTATTTTGAGTGCTGAAACAGGACAGGATTAGTATGCTTTTATTATTATTAGTCTAATGCTGGCAACTACGATAAAGGAGAGATGTCTTATCATATTCTGTCAAAGAAATCCCTTGAGTTGTTAACTATGGCTTATGGACTCAGACACAAGTATTTGTACAAAGCCCATTTGCAGTCAGTTTATGCATGCAAGTGTGTTTTTAGTCAAATTCTGGCACTTTGGTGAATGAAGGAACAGAACATGGTGTGTACGCCCTATGCCTTATCTTTCAAAGGTTCGGGCTTTGCATACCACTGCAAGTGACTTTTCTAAACGTCCACAGTTTCAATCAGCGCTATTTTTAAAAAATACCTGTGGCAAATGTTGTAGTCGTTAGCATAAGACAAACGGTTCCAGGTGATTGAGTTACTTTGGCTTAATGAGTTACGTGCCTGTGGTATCAGAGTTATCAGCAGCAGGTGCACGGTTGCCTGTGCCTGTTGAGAAACCAGTGGGACAGTTAACACAAACATATTTTATTTTACATTACAAATGTGTGAACAGTCTGTCCTGATCACTTACCGCAGCTCAGCTGACCAGCAGTAACTCATCAGGCAGCTGTGACTGCTGTTAGGTGCCATATATCTTACCTGAAGGTTTCCTTCTTGCATGTTGGAGGCATGCTTGTAATGTAGAGTCTCTGAGCGTAAATACCAGAGGCATGGTTGTCCCCACGGAAAGCACTGAGTGAAAAAATGGGAATTGATGCTATAGATGATCATGTGTGTGTATCTTCTAGACGTTTTATTGAAATGCATAATTAACGCAGGTTGCATTTGTCAAGTCCCAGGGGATTTCTGGGCATTGTCACCGTCGGTAAGTTTGGTCCCACGGATGAGCCTGCTTAGACCCTGCCACGTGATGTGGAGTCTGGGTTCTCTCCTGCAGCTCTCGTCTCTCTGAAAGGCTGGCAGTGCCCTGCCCATGCATGCATCAGTGCCTCGTCATGGGGATAGACGTGCACGGGGACCAAGGTGAGCTGATAGAGCTCTAAAGCAAGGCCCTGAGTTTGAGGGGGGAGGTAGGGGAGAGCTCCCTGCCTCAGAAGGAGACTTGTGACGGGCTTTGCGAAGCAAATCAGTCATATATTCCTAAAAAAAATTAATAGTTGCTGCCTTCAAATGGCTGCCACGCTGATGGCAGAAGCTGTAGTGCTGTATCACAGTGATCTATCTTCATCAGTCTGTTGAATGCTGCTCGCAGCCTTTTAATTCACACGCATGTTTTATTCCCCAGGGGAAGGCTCTTACATGGACGGCACTTTACGTATAAAAGTATTACAGGGGACACAGCAATCACGTTTGTATCAACGGGAGTAGAAGGAGCATTTGCAACAGAAGAGCACCCCTATGCAGCACATGGACCTTGGTTACAAGTGAGAGAGCCTTCTTCCTTTTTCTCTCCCTTCCTCCTTTACAGTGTCCTAAAAGTGATCCTGCTAAGGGCTTACGTGGCTTAAAAGTGTAACAAACCTGTTCATTCTTGCTGCAACATTTCTTATAGTTCTGGGGTAATATTTTCAGTGACTATGGGCTCAAAAAATAATGGTGAGATGTTACAATTTATGTTAACGGAGCTCAAATTGATACGCAGTGGCTGGAAAGTTCTAAAATCATCTGTGAATACAGTAGTATCCATTTCCTGGAGTCAGCAAACACTTTGCAGGCTGTATTTACTCACGATTTCTTCCAGAAAGGAATTTGGGGAGGCAGAGTGGAATGACCTAAACAAGAATGGAGCCAGGGCAGAAGAGTAGCAAGCTGATCTCAAGAGAAAGCTGTGGGACTTTGATCCTACAGAGCCAGGATCTCAGTTTTACATCGTTCTTTACAGCAGAGCAGCACAGATAGTGCAGCCTCTTTCAGTTATACCTCTTTCCTATTGATTCTTTGGTGAGAGTCTGCGGTTCCTTGAAGCACCCACACATTTTCTGCACCAGATTTCCCTTGGAAGTTCCCCATCTGCTTGGTGTTGAGGGTCAGCCCTACGGAGCCAGTGATGCACTAACGATATGGTGGCTCGGCAGTGTTCTAACCTTGAATTTCTTCACGGTTATAAACATATTGCAAAAAATAATTATAATAATAATAATAAAAAAAGCTTTAGGGAATGTGTTTGTGCAGAAAAGCCTATCTCTGAGGGACTGTATACATGCAGTGCCTCTCTGCCTTCATTGTTACTCTGGCATTCCTGCCTCCCCTTCTGCTTTTAAGGCAGAGGTTTGTTTTAGCCTTGCAGCGTTGCATTTAACCTTCCCCTGACTTGTTTTCAAGGCATTCCACTGCCTCTGTTCGTATGTCTGGAGGACATCATACCTTGAAGCCTGTACGACTTGTAAAGGAGCTGATCTTGGCTGAAATCATCTCGTGTAGGGATTTTCAAAGAACTTGCGTGCTTTGATTGTACTGGCTGGAAAGTGCAACGCTCCTGTAATGATTAACAGCAAACGGTCAGGTTTAAGGGTGGGTCATTTGCTGTTGGTTCCTGTGCTTGCCAACACATGATACACGGGATCTTGTGACTGTGTTAACTCCAAACATAAGAGTGTTTGTTTGCATTTACATCACATCTTGAAATGTATTGATGTGTGGAGTAGTCAGGTAACCTCTAAGAGTGAAGAATGGCAATAATTAGGTCACCATTCAGACAAGCAGCTAACGTTAACCCTTAGGAACCTGGTTGCTGTCACCGGGGCACCGAAAATTAGGTATTTTTTTTGGAGTAGGTGGGAGGGAAAGGTGGAGACTTCCTGGCTCCTGCAGGGAAGGGAGAAGCAAGTTCCCTCGCTCGTCTCCTGCACAAGGTCAGTGCATCGGATCTTCTCTTCTGACGTGACTGCCTTTGTGCTGGCTCTTGCCCCATCCTGTGATGGGAATGAAGGAGGACAGCCCGGGTGGGGGAGGAAGGGAGGCCAGCAGCAGCCTGGGACAAGAGGAGGAGCACCCGGCTGTGTGAGATACATGTGGGAGTGTCTGAGGCTCTTGGCTTAATATGCAACGGGAGGCTTCAGCTGCGCTCGGCAGTCCCTTGTGGTGTTGGGAGCGGAGGAGGGAGGTTCGTGTGGCTTTGCTTCAGCAGGCAAAAGAAATTGTGGTGCGCAGAATTTCCGAGGAGGCGAGCTGCGTTGGGTTCAGCCCCTCGCAGCCTGGGCTGGCCGAGTTGGCAGGCCCCACGAAGCTTTCGCAGCGAGGCCCGGAGGGGCTCTGCCTCCTCCCTCGCTCGGGACCCCAGGCACGGCGATGAGCTCCAAGGAGAGCTGGCGCCTGAAACGCAGCGCTGCAATGCAGAGGCTTGCTGCAAAGGCACGGCAACGGAGGGACCGTGGGGAGGAAGAGAGACGGCAGGCCTCGCTCCTCCCGGGGAGGAGGCAGCAAAAATCCCGGCCTCCATCCCATGCAGCAGCAGGCTGGCTCCTCTCAGGCCCGAGTGGGAGCCCAAAAGTGCAGATTAAACACAGCAAATCCTGTTCACATCTCCTGGGCTCGTATGGAGAGTGTCCGAGGTGGGTCAGTCGATCAGCCCGGGCTGAGCGATGCTCTGAGGGTCGCCTGATGGACGGTGAGCGGGTGACAGGGGTTTGGCAGGTCCCGGCGCCGTTCCTAGCGGGCAGCTGGCGCTCGGCAGGAGCGTTTTTAGCAGCCTCAGCAGAAAAGTCATTAGACCACGATGATTGTACGCCCCCGTTTCTATCAACAGCCTTTCCAGGTCACGTTCGAGGTATGTTACTAGGGGAAGCCTGTCCTGCTGCTGCCCGTGCTCTGGGGATGATTAGATTATTTCATTCTCCAGAGCTGTCAAATTGGCACCTTTCCCAAGTACTTGGAATTTTTTTTTTTTCATTTAAGTAACATTTAATTAGTTCTAAGAAGCTAAATTCTATTAAAGGTCTAAGCATGTCAGGCTGGTTTATTTCTGAACTTCTTCCACCGTGTCATGTATTGTTGAATAGGGAAATTGCTTTGACTCAGGAACATACAAACATATTCAAGCAGCCCTCCTTGTTAACACTAGACTCCTGTTTATATGCTAGTTACTGTGGCAGAGTCTCTGATGTGTAACACTTGCATTAACATCACACATGATCAAAGGCTTCCGCCCTTCTTTCTTCCATTCCCCCTTCCCCCAGTGCTGTGGCAGCGGTGTCCCCACACTGCCTCCTCAGCACCCCCAGCCTCCTCTCCTCTCCTTCCCGAGGGGTGGATGGCCCAGATGCACGGCAAAAGGCTGTGTAGGAGCTGCCTGGCCCAGTGTCAGGGGGTTAAGGATGTTGATCATGCCCACAGACCGACAGTAACAGCCCCACAGAGACATTTGTATTCGTGGTAGGGTGTCCCAGGTCCTTGGTCTGAGCGGTGCCAAGCACGCAGTCCATCACAGATCAGCCTTGTTTGTCTGTGAACCTACCCGAAGCAAGGTGAGGTCGTGCGTGTGTTCTCCTTCCCTCCCTTACTTATGCTCAGGCAGATGATAGAGACGCTCTGTTGAAATGTGTTACTGATCAAGCCCGACCCAATAAAGTTGCCTGAGCCTTTAATACATATTAATATTATCCTGGGGTAGTTTGTGTCAAAGCCTGTCAGCATGCATCATCCTTTGGGAATTACCATCATTAAGTCTCCAGTGATGGGAGTCAGGACATGCTTCTGCAAAGCTCCCCTGCTTTTATGTGGAGCTCTCTGCCCGTCTAGCACAAAGCAGACTGTTCTCCCCTCCTACCTTGCTCACCTGGACTGCTTACTCTCCCCAGAGGGGAGAAGGAGGGTTGTTTAACACTACCTTCAGATAATTTCTGCTCCTGCTGCTCTAGGCAGTCATTGTTCTAGGGAAGAAGATGACAGTCGAGTCTTTGATCATGTGCAACGTGCATGTTACGCATCAGATATTGCTGCAAACTCCGACATACGAGCCAATACGGTGCAGTAAAAACAAACCTGTAGTTAACGAGTCCTCGTTTACTGCAAAATCAAGCATACCGAATTTCAGAAGTATTTGAACAACAGTCTTGCCCCTGTTACATATGCCTGTTTCAGTGCCATATCTAACTGAATGATTAGATTTATTTTTTTCTACAAGGTATGCCTGCCTCGTACAGCGTGTTTTGGGAATGAATCAGGAGTATGGAGCAAGGTAGCCTCTCGCCTGTAGGACTTCCACTTCGTTTGTTTGTCAGAATTAGAAGGTGTGTAGTGAATGAGGCAGGTAATTGCAAAAAATCACAATAGTCCCATGGTGAAGCCTGTTAAATGTTACCCTGGAGAACTGGATCCTGGCCCTGCCTCTATTACTCTGCTCTTTCTCAATGTTATTCTAGATTCTTAAGCTAAAATATTCACAGGTGGCAACTGAGTTTGCGTTCCTTATTTTCTGGATAGCCAGCTTGATTCCTGAGGTCTGATCCGTGTTGCCAGCAGCACCCAAGGCCAGGAGGAATTCTGCTGCAGATCCCCTGTGCCCCACAGTGCTGAGTGGGCTGGAGAACGGGGAGCTGCGAGTCTTGAGGCAGGCACCTGCAAGAAGTGGACGTTCAGACTCAATTTCCTCTTCGCTTGTTTTCCCCTGTCTGTTAAGGAAAACCTTCCAGTCATCCTGTGAAGATTAATTCAGTGCTTGCCAAGCATTCCAGCACCACAGATGAACACCAGAAGCAATTTCAGGAAGATATTAAAATTCATCCTTACAGGTCAGGAGAGAGAAAGGGAACTCTGTGGGGTGTAGGGTTCAGCCTGGGAGCCGACGACTCGTGTTCAGCCCCCTGCTCTTACAGGTTTTCTCGGAGACTTTGTCAGGTCTCAGCTTCTTTTAGCTCCCTCCCCCATCTGCTGCACGGAGAGGAGCGCTCCCTGCCTCGCAGAAATGTGAGGCTGAGCACGTCAGAGACTGTGCGAGCAGTAAGGACGGTAAGATTAGGTGCTTCCAGTGTAATCCATGCTGGCAGTAGTCGGATGGAGCATACTAAATAAAGGGGAAGAGAGTAGGAGGGAACGGGCAAACAACTTGAATGATAATGAAAAGAAATGATGACTAATGCTGCATTCAGTGAGCAGAACCATCCTGAGGACTGAGCAGGGCAGAGGTCTTGTGGGAGAAAAACTGCAGGCGATCTTGTGATTACAGATTTGTTTCGTGATGCAGACGTCCGCTGGGGCCAAATGAGCATTGCGCAGGCAATCTCTATTCAGCCATTTCCAAAGTTTTCTGTGCCTCATATTGCTGGTCTCTGAATGTAGAGATTTTTTTTATATATATATTTTTTTTTTCCAGGTAATTTACTCCGTTTCAAAACAAATGCTGTTAGGCAGATGGAGGCTATGGTTCATTTGCAGCTGGCGCCCTCCAATTCTCAGCGCAAGGTCTGCCTCCACGTGAGCCGAGCTGCGGTGGGGTGTTATCCTCTGGCACCAGCCCCTGCCGGAGGACGCTTTGCTCGCCTCCTGTGCCAGTGGCTTTGCAGCGTCCAGCAGTCGCTGTGTGGATGCTGAGGCTGTGGAAACGGGGTCCTGCTCCCGTCTCCCTACCCTTTGTGTCGCCTCCGGCTTTGGCCTCTGGTCTGCCCTCCATCCTGTTTTTCTGTGTCTTTGTCTTCCCCTCATCCTGGCCCGGCTCTGCTTTTCTCTCCTCCCCTTCATTCAAGTTGGCAAATTCCTTCTCCTCCTCCACATTGCCTGACTTCCAGCCGAAATGCTGAGAGCGCTGGAGAGTTTCCCTGCCTTTCGTCCTGATGTGCGTGGTGCCATAGCAATTCCTCATCGCTCGGAGGAATGATCGGAAGGGAAAGTCCTATTTAGCTGCCTCTGCCCTGCGTTTGGGGGAGAGCTGTCTTGGGCAAGGACATGCTCAGTGAAGAAGGGCTCTTTGGTTCATTATTCTGCCCTTCTCTGAAAGACTGTGGGCAAACACTCGCTTCCAGAGGCTTCTGTCTTGGCAAAGCGTTCTCATGATGGAGAGAAGGACTCCTTTGACCTCCAGAGCATTTTTTGCTAATCTTCGTAGCCCTCCTCCTGAGGGGTAGTTCCAGTTGTTTGCAACAAACTGATGATCTGCATTTGTTAGCACTGCCAAAAGATAGGTTTTCCAAAACACCTCTTTGAGATAACTTGATTCCTTTTCCCCTAAAAACCCTTAAAAAACAACAAAAAAAAGACATCCAGCATGGAAAAATAAGTTGAGGTTTAGGACAGCAAGGTCAAATTTCTCATAGAAAATGTTAAACAAGCGTGTTTGTCGGCAGGATAGGTACCTGGAACCTGTGGGAAGCACCCAGCATTCGGGAGCTATCAACATGTGCTATCTGTGCTGGCACTTGTAGGGTGGGGGGAGATTGCAGTGAGCAGGGTCAGAGGGGACAGTCCATTCTTTTGGTTTGGCAACCTAAGTGAAAAATCTGGGAAAGAAGATCAGACCGAGCTCAATCTTTAAATATTTTTCAGTTTTTCTTGCTGAAACAAAAGCCTTAAAGAAACCAAAAGGAGAAAAAAAAAAATCCCTTTGTGTTGAATGAAACCAGAAATAGAAGGTTTTCTTCAATAAAAACAGCCCCAACAAAATCTAGTTTTGCAGAATGGAACTGGAGTTGTCAGAAGTTTTGCCTTCTCTAATCAGCGTTTGGGGGACAAAACGCTCGCCCAGGATATGAGAAACTCATGTTCCATCCCCTTGCTTTTATTTCAACCCCTATTTCTACTTCTTAGCTTTATGGGCACCACAGCTATAGGGTATTTTGGTTCTTCCTCAGCTCATCCAATTGGAGTCGTTCCACATCGTATAAAACACTGAATTAGTCACAGAGACAGCACAAGAGAATGACTCTGTTCCGGTAGCGTTAGGACATTCCCCTGGAAATGAGCACATCTGGTTCTTCTCTCTGCTATACCACATGTTAAATCATTTATGCACATTGGCATAATGGCAGCAGCAGAGGTTCAAAGGAACTTTTGGAAGAGCTACTCTGGTACTTGAGATGCTCGCCCGTAAGTGGCAGCTATGGGCCAAGTCCTCTTTTGAAGTGGTAGGGGACGGGTTTTGGTCTTCCCAGCTTGAATAGATGTGCTGTGCCCAAAACTAGATGTGCTGTTCCTAGCCTGGTGAGTTTAAGGACAGTGCCCGCAAACTGGCTTCAGTCACGTCCAACTACAACCTGCTCTTCCCCAAAACAGTTTTATGTTATCTGTCCCAAGAAAAACGTTTTCTAAATCTTTTAGGTGGCTTTCCCCAAATTCTTGGTCAGTCCTAGGACAACCTAAGCTAACGCTTTCCAGTAAGTTTATCGTCTTCCCCCCAACACTTCACAAAACCTCCTAGCTTTATATCCCTTTTTTGTTCTTCTTTCTCACTATCTGAATTCGTGAGATGCCAGGAAAAGCTTGCAGTAGAAGTTAAACATCCCGTTAGGTCATCACGATCCTTCCCATATCAACCCTTTGCAGCGTGTTCCCTCATGCTTTGTCCAGGCTAGTTGTAGATGAGTCAAGTTCTTCCATCCTTCTTAAGCTGGCTGACTCTCTGACAGCATAATGCCTCTCCCTTGCTACTCAAAGTGCATTTTGGCTACTGTTCGTAGCTCTTCTCTCATCTGCCCAGAACATTCCCTGAAATGCCCGTTCTTCTGGCCAATTTTCACTCTGAAAGCATGGGTATTGCCTCTCCTCTTGGCTCCCTTGCCAACCTTCTCCAGCTGAACCCAACTTTGTGTGTTCACTGCATACAGCCCTGTCTGCAAGATTGGTCTTGTCGGGCTGGGCTACAAAGAGCCCCCGGGACTAGCCTTGAAGCTGGGAACGTCATGGAGAGATCCCACAAGGTCAAAATCTCCCAGCCTCATCCTATACTTCCTCTTCTGGGGTTGTAACATCGCGCTGTGAAGCAATAGGGTCCCGTAGGCATCTGCGAGTGGATGTTTTTCCTTGACACGGAGGGTTACGAATCTCCTGGAAGAGCAAGAATGGAATTTCCCATCGAAGGTGTTTGCTGCAGTACTGGTAGCTCTGGAGACGGTGCCAGGGCTGGGCACGGCGTAGAAGGACATGGTGACAAGGCCCCGAACCACTTGAAAGGCAGCACGAACACGGCCAAGCCAAGGGGACAGCGGAGAGATGGGCTGGGGGGTGCTTGTGGCACAAAGCAGGGTTCGTGAGGGGTTTTGTGGGTGACGTTTAAGTTCAGGGGGAAAGGCTGACACGCCTTAGCTGCGTTTTGTGTTGGGCTGTCGACAGGAATTAGTCTGAAACGATTTTAGGGCAAAGGGCTCCTAAAAGCTGCTGGGTATTTGCAGAGGTAACAGATGACACGCGGCTTAGGGTACAGCGGCTCCACCCATTCCAGGCACAGCATCTGTACGGATGGGCAGTGGCTGAGGAGGGTTGGGATTTGCACAGGGGTTTATTGCGACGTGTCCCCACCTTCTCGGGCTGAGCCCTGCGAGCCAGCTCCGTACTAAGTCCAGATCTAATAAAACACGTTTTCTTTTCTTTGACAAACCTGTTAGAAAAGCTGGTGGCAATGTTTAATGCAAACAAAGCACTAGGGCAAAGTGTGGGATCGTTCGGTTTTGTTTCGAGGTAGGCAAGAAAAATGGCTATTATCAGCTAAAGCATCTCTGCGTAATTGTCCCCGGGTCAGTCTCTTCTTGCCTTGGACAGATCGTGTTCCCTGAAGCTGGACAGAGCTGCAGCTCGGTTACACTCAGCTTCTCAGGGTCATCTTTGACCAGAAACTTGCCAGATGTGCCGGGCTATCAGCATCGGCGTGACCCGTGGTCACAGAACGTCAGGTCCTGGTGGTGGGGTTGAACCCTGAAGCGAGAGGTGGGGTGCTGGGTGTGTATGGCACCTATAAGCTGACTGTAAAGTCTTTAATGTTTTACTGAGCACAGCTTTCAAAGTCAGACGAACTGTTCCAGAGCCCCGTGACCTTGTGTACATCTTCAGATCTCACCTGTTTCCCCGCATCCGCAGCTGCCTACCTGGAGGGAGTCACGACGCAGGTTTCTCAACTATCTGCGGGCATGGAAGCTTCAACGATGAAGGCTTCCACGCCGTCTCCTTCACTTGACCTGTAGCAGAGTCCCGTAGGTAAGAAGCAGGTTTCAGCAGGCTCAGGTGGGACTTGCCACGAGAGGGAGACATCATGCTCGCAGCCCGCGCCTTCCCCGAACGCCTCCACCTGAACCAGGCTGCCTGGTGAGGTGTTTCGTAACGCGCCTGGACACACGCGGCTACCAGAACCTAAATTTTCGGCCTTGGCTGCGTGGAAGGTCCCTGTGATAGAAAATAGGGACGTAATTTTAGGGGAGTCATCCTCTTCCAAGCACCTGCAGCATTAGCAGCATTCACGGAGACGCAGAGCGCGTGGGGAATGGAGCACGGCTCTGCTAGCAACGGGATGGCATCTGCCTGGGCCTCTCCGGGTCAGCTCACCGAGATCCTGATGCAAGCAGAACTGTGCAGCACCACAGGGAATGTCCCTTCCCTTGTGCATACTGCAAACAGGCATCACAAAGGCTGAGCTACACCCTGCAACCAGCTTCAGCAGGCCGGGCGGGCAAGAATGTTTGCACAGAGCTGTGAAAACACCGAGCTGCGAGCACCAAGCTGCTGCAGCGCTGGGGGACACCCGCTGCTGCTCGGGAGAGCTCCGTCACAAAGCAATGGCCAAGGGATTTTGGGGGAAGAAGGCTTTCTCTGCATTTAGGGACAGTTTCATTTGCCTTCCAGCTCGCAGAGTTTTCCCCTAGCTGCAGCTCCGTTTTCCTTTGCAGAGAGAAAAAGCTGCTTCATCATTATGATCTCTGTGCAGTGTCCTGTTGATAAGATCGGCTAACAGCATCAGAGGAAAACTCTGGATTCAGGTCTGAAATACAAAGTGAACAGGGCCTATTTGTTTAATTTGAGCTTCTAAGGTTTAAATCCCAAAGGAAATTAAATTAGGTGCCTAGAGCAATGGCAGTCTGTCATGTTTATTTGCTGGGAATGTCACCTTTAATATCATGCACATATAACGTGTGTGTGTTAATGTAATGGGGTATCATACTGTGCAGGAGCAGGCATGCTGCAAGAACTGGAAACCTGAAATATTGTGAGCGAGGGAAGCCGAGGTGGGATCGGATTTATTCTCATCCTCCTCCCGAGGAGCAAGGACTGGCTCACCAGCACGAAGCTGGTTTTGCTGATGGCAGGTGTGGGTGTCAGCCTGATCTATGGCCAAGACCTTAATGCTCTTGGGCTGTTTAAATGGGGCTGCTTCTCAGAGGAGAAGTCTCGTCTGGATGCGAATCCAGGATGGCTGTACTTCTTGCTTCAAAGCTTTCTCTGTGCAGGGAGCGCCTGCGTTTCCCTGCATCCTCAGGAGAGTTCAGAAGTGCTGCCGAGGGACCAGCTCGTGTGCACCCGTATTTCGGAGACTCCCTTCTGCTCCAGGAATTAGGGCAGGCTCCCCCAGCTCTACGGGGCAGTCAGGTTTTTGGGGTATTTTTTTTTCTGACTCGGGCTGCAGCTGGCTCTGTAGGACGGGCTCCGAGTGACGCGCTGCGGGAATGTCACTGCAGCGGTTTGTCACTGCAGCCGTAGACGCTTGCCCTCCACCAAAGTGAAGTGTCTGTGCAGGGCTGGCAGAACGGCGCTGTGATCTTCCCTCAGCCTGCTCCGTGGTGCTGCACAGCGTAGGCTGCCGTCGCCGAGATCCCACTAACACGGTCCCTGAGACAGCTGAGCCGCAGACGGCTGCCCCGATCCACTTGTCAGGCCCTTCAGGGAGCCGGTTCGGCTCGCTAGATCAGCGGAATTTGGGTTTTGTTCAGCTGGATTAACAAATCCTGCCGGGAGGGTGGCAGCGAGCTGCAGAGGGGCTCGGCCATCTCCGGGGATCGCTCGCCAGGTCGGTGCTAGCCACAAGAGCTGACCTGTCCCCCCTTCGCTCTCTCTACCCTTTGCTGCTCACCCCTGCGCACCCTGCCTTGTTTTCCACCAGCCTATTTGCAGCTGGCTGCCTCGCACACGTGGTTCCCATTTCTCCCCTGCCTCTGGCACCTTGGGAGCGCCCAGGGGTCTTCCTGCTCTGCTCCTCGCCTGGTTCCCCTGCCAAAGCCGCGGCTCCTCATTCCTGCTCCCTCACCCATCCCAGCCTCTGGCATTTTTGCTCATCCGTGGCGGGCTGAATATTCATTTCCTCCTTGCCTGATTGCTGTGAATACCAATTCCTCCTCCTTTTTCCGGCTGCTCTGTGCCTTTCGGTGCCTGCCAAATCGTTCTCCTTCCCTCGCCCCGTTGCGGGCTGCACCTCCGCAGAAAGCGATCGGCTCCGCGCCGCGGCCCCGGCTCCCCACCCAGCTCTTCCTCCGGTTGCTGAGCTCTCGGGTCGCCCTCCTGCCTCCAGCACGGCCAGCCTCCTTCCTCCTCGTCGTGCAGGCAGCCAACAAACGGGTGCCTCCAGTCCAACAGGCAGAGCGGTCCCAGCCTCCTGCAAGGAGACTGCAGCAGTTTGCGGTGGCACCGCGTGTTTCAGCGCGACGTTTCTCAGCTCGCCAGGCTGCGGAGCGGTGCCAGGTTGCAGACTCGTGTCCAAAGCAGCGAGATCCTGGCTGCTGGCTGCAGCAGGGTTGTTTTTTTTTTTTTTTTTTTATTCATTTTCCAGGTTTGAGGTATGAGCGGAGGGGCCTGGTGGAGCTGCTTGCATCCACGCTGAGCGGCTCGGTTGTAAAATCTGGCCCGAAGCCTGCTAAGCAAGGAGGGAAACGTGATGGAGAGGGGAGGCTGGAGCTCCCTCACCCCCAGGGAAATCAGTGTGCGGTGGTGGCGAGGCAGAAGGGAAGAGCAGTGCAGAAACATCGTAGCTCTCAGATCTGGATTTAGGGTTTGCAGTTCCCCAGGGCCAGGGGAGGGTGAGGAAGGGGCCTGGGGACGGTGCTCAGTTCGGGATGGAAAGCGGCGGCAGGGACAGAGGAAAGGGTGGAGCGAAGGAAGGAAAAGAGGAGCGGTGGGGAAGAACCAGACCTGTAGGCTGAACTGGGGGTAATCCGCCAGGTACTGCTGCAACCTGGGCCTCGTGGGGACCTTGGCCTCGTCCTGGCCTGTCAGCAGCCCCTCTCACGGGCTGCTTCGTGTTTGCTGTCCTGGCAAGGAGTGGGAAGGGTCCCCGAGAGCCACAGCCGGGGTCCTGGTTCATCAGCTCCCACCACAGGCTCTTGGTTTGTCTAAACAACACGGTGTGCCAGACAGAGCCCTCCGCCTGCCCAGAGCTCTGGCTCTGCACAGGTTTCGGGCTCTCACTGCACTGCTGTTTCCTAATTCAGCTGTGAGCTTCACTTCAAGGAATCAGATGAAAGCAGCTCTGTCTCCCACTGCCTCTCCGGCAGTTGTTCTCTTGACCCCTTTTCCTCCTTCCCCACTCCGTCTGTCTAAAGCCGAGCCTCTAATTTTAGACTTAGGAAGATAATTGAGGGTCAAAAAAGATTGCCTTATAATTTTAACATTTTTTTTTTTTGCAGCGGTTGAGGCGAGAGGCAAAGTTAGGAGCTCCTGCCCTCAAACCTTTGTGTTGCAGGAAAGAAGGACGTGGGGAAGGAGTCAGCTGGTCCGGTCTGCTCAAGTGTAAAAGTTGCTCTGCTGCTTGGCAATTAGCTAAAACCAGGCGTACAAAGGCATAAACGGCTGTCTTTTCCTTTGCAGATCCTATTGACGGAAGAGTTTGTAGAGAGAATGCTGGAAGATTTAGAAGATCTGAATTCTCCGGAGGAGGTAAGGCTGCCTCGTTCCCGCATCCCCCGTGCACTGCCCCAGAGAGCAGCGCCGCAGCTCGCTTTGATCCAGCCCTGCCCTGGAGGCTCGAGGCTTTGCTAGACCTTCACACCTGCCCTGGGCTAAGGAAGGCACTGCGAGAAGGGATTGCAAGCAGTGCAGGGCAGCGGTGGGTGTTCAGGGAGGTGCTGAGCATCCTTTCCGCCAGCACCGTTCCCAGCTCGGTATCTGAGCACCCCGAATCGAGGCGGTGCAGCCCCGGGGCTGGGTCTCAGGGTTTGTCTCCGTGCTGTGGATAACAACGTCCTCATCAGCAGCCCCCAACACACCTCCTCTCCCCCTCTCAGGAAGGCTGGAAGCACATTTACTGCCGAACAATCTGTCCTGGGGGCCTCCTTTTTCCACTCTGGGGAGCAGACGGGGGAGTTTTTCACGTCTGCTGCTTGGCCTTCACCTGCCGCCCCTGTAAGCCAGTGCACAATGTGCAAAAGACCATCACCAGCCTGGAAGCGTTGCAGCAGCAGCCCAGGGAGCTTTAGAAAGCTTTGCTGTGCGGTGCTAAACTTCCCCTTGCCATGTGATCTCTTCCTGGGGAACATTTAACACCCTGTCTCCCATGCATGCCATATAAATATTCTGCCTGACTTCAAAGAGCGGTGGCAGAAATGACATGTAATATTTTTAATCCCATTTTTTACAGCTCCCTGCAGACTCTAAAGAAACTTTCCTTGGCTTGCAGAGCAGCCCTCCCATCCCTCGCCCCGCTCCCCTCCCCCTAAGGAAAAAATCTCAGGGCTCTAATTATTTAATCCGGAGCTGATTTAATGCCAGGGTGTTCTTCGCTGCGTGAGCGAGGGGAGCACGCTGCTGGCCGGGCAGGGACTTTCAGGCCAGCTTTTATCCAGTTAAAGCTAATCCAAAGCTCATTTTTGCCGGTGACATGGAAGCCCGGGAGCTCTTGAACTGCAGTTGAGGCTCCGCACGGCTCCGCTGAGAGGCGAAGGCGCTGGGCATGGCAGCTCCTGGCAGGGCAGCCGGCCGCTCGCCTCCGAGCTGCTGGGGCTTTGCTAAATTCAAAAACGAAAAACAAACAAAGGCAAAGGATGGCTTCTCCTCAGAGAGGAGCGCTCTGGAACCGCCGCTGTTTACGAAAAGGAAAAAAAAAATAAATAAATAAATGCCGGAGGTGAAATGTGATCTTTCAGCATCTAGGTCCCTCCAAGGATTTGTAAGTTGCAGGATCCCACTTTGGGCCAACTTCACGCATTCCTCAGCAGCCCTGGCTGGTTCCTGCTGATGTTCATGTGGTTGAAGGAAGCCCCG
This sequence comes from Aythya fuligula, assembly GCF_009819795.1. Taxonomy (NCBI): domain Eukaryota; kingdom Metazoa; phylum Chordata; class Aves; order Anseriformes; family Anatidae; genus Aythya; species Aythya fuligula. The sequence continues at coordinate 24,305,378 of NC_045565.1, forward strand.
TCGGCGCTGCGAGGAAAGCCTTTCCTCCGCTGCATCACGAGCTGCCCGTGTTAAGTGAAATTAGCTGTTTGGGTAGCTTCGGCTTATTTTGTGTGTACCCTAGCCCTTGAACTCAGAAGGATCCCCTGGGCTGTGTGGGACCTGTATTTATGCTCCCCAGAGGAGACAAAGCAGGAGTTTGTGGTAGCTGTTGTCCTGAATGATCCTGCCGTGCCCCTGAGTGGGTTAATATCCTTCAGAGTGGGGCTTTTATGGGAAAAAAGACAACTAATGGGATAAAGGCGGACCGTTTGCAGGTCATTTTTCTCTTGCGCCAGCTCTGGGATGTACGGAGCCCCATCAGAGGGGCTCACACAGGAGAGGATCGCTGTGTGGTCCCGAAGCAGCTGCCTCCAGGTCCATTTGTTGCTGGTGGTGTGGGATCCCAGCGAGATTCCTCCCTGGGAGAGCCCTAGGGGTGTCAGGGGCTGTTGCTGCATCGGGCAGTGCTGTGCCATGGGTGCAGCACGGTTTGAAACAAAATCATCCTGCAAACTGGCTTCCAGAGCTGTCCTCGATGTGCTCAGGACCATCAATCCAAGCAGTGGGGTTGCCTGAAGTGCTGGCCCAGGAGTGGTTGTCAGCCAGCCTTGGCTGGGGCAGATCTCTAGCCTGAAAAAGCGTCAAAAAGAACAGCAGATAACCAGCTGCCCTGCTGCCACGTAAGGGTTTGAAGCCTTTGCTAGCTCCACATCTAGCCTGTTTGCATTTTTTTGGCCTGCTTGCACTCTCAGGCATGTCTTTGCCGGCTCAGCAGCCAGAACAAAATTTGAAGTGACACTGAGGGGGAGCTTGTCTTGCTCCGGGACAGCACTTGTCAACCCCGGTCCACGTTAACCCTTGCGGGGATGTTAATGCCTGGGGATGGCCCCTGTGATGGTTCGGGTCCACCTCCCTCCCTCCCACACCCCCTCGCTGTTTTGGAGAGCTCTGTGTGAATGCACGTGGTTGCGACAGGGTCTCCTTGGTCCTGGAGGGAAAGGGACATGGTCAGGTGGGAAGGGAGAGATTTGGGAATTTTCGGTGCGATCAGGGAGGGGAGATGGTGATGGGAGCAGAAAGCCTCCGGAATCCATCCGATGAAACAAACAATGCAGGGGCTGAAATCTCCTGACTTTACTTTGGCAGCCGAGGCACAGGCCACATTATCTAATGTCCACTGCTGTCCAAAACATACTGCTGGGGAAATGTTTTCCTAGTGGCCTCTTGTTTTAAATAATAATAGTAACGTGGGGCTGCCTGCCTTTGTAACGAGCTTGTTTTTTTTTCCTGGGGATGAGGTTGCAGGGATATATGCTAACCAGCTCTCTGTGTTGTCTTAACAGTTTAAACTTCCAAAGGAGTACAGCTGGCCCGAAAAGAAACTGAAAGTCTCCATCTTGCCAGATGCTGTGTTCGACAACCCGCTGCATTAGAGCTGAATTACACCCTCCTAACGACTGGGAGAGCCAAGTTACTGTCCATTACCCAGTGACTCACAGGATAATTAATGCAGTAAAAACTCTGCCTGCAAAATAAAAGAGTTTGCTGCACAACCACTGCAAACAGAAGAGGAGCTCCTCAGCACCAGCCCAGACCGAACTGAGCCCTTTCCTTTATCCTTCCCAAGGCTGAGCTCTCTGGGAACAGCCTGCGTATGTGTGAGTGCGAGTGAGAAATATTTAACTATGAAAATTAGTAGTAAGAACCCTTTCTCTCTCTCCTAGCTACAGAACTCCCCTCTGCCTTAGCCCAGGGTGTAGACGCTCTGCACGCCTGTATTTACACATGCATTCTGCCAGGTGCGAGCCTATAATCCATGGATTAAATGTTCTTTACGTGACTCTGGAGTCCTTTTGTTAGCCAAACTTTTACTGACTGCAGAACTGTTCTTCCATGTGCTATTTTTTTTTTTTCTTTTCAGAAACGGAATGGTATTTCCCCTGTTTAAAGGAGGCCAAAAGCTCACATGCTTGAAGCTGAACAGATTTAAAGATGAACTTTCTAGTTCAGTCAAGAAAAACAAACCCAGATCCTCCCTGCCCTCAAATTAGGCATGTTTTAAGTGTTGGTCTTGGTGCTATTAGCTATGGTATCGCTGCAAACAGAGGCAACTTTATTCTCGCGCATCCTGTCCTTGTGCCTGAACCCCAGGGAAGGTCGCAACCTCTGGTTTTGCACAGGCAGGAGGAAGAAAGCTACCGGGGCGGGGGAGATCTCCTGTTTACAGTGTGTTTATCTTTAAAGAGATACTGTCAAGTACTTTTTCCTTGCTATTGTACAGAATTCGAGAAGCTAGAAAGAGCCGTTTGTTCACAGGGGTAACTTAGGCAGCTCTGCAGGATCCAGAGGGCTGCTTGAAAGCATATGAAACGGAGATCTCCGCTGCCCTGGCATAGCAAAGGCAGCCTCAGCCTCACTAAATCCAACTACTCTCGTTCCAGCAGGATTGGGCTCTAGCACAGCTCCGTTTTCCCCTTCAGCCTTGCTGCAGCGGCTCTTGTTGCGGCTGGTGCCCCTCCTGTCGCGTGGATTTGGACTGTGGAGCATCAGGATCGGTTTGAAAAGACCCTGTCCTCTAGCTCCCCGCGGCCTCCCCCTCGGAGCACAAGGTGGTGTGCAGAGGATGCAGTCTTTGCACCATCACGTTGTGTCTCCTCCGCATTGCAAGGCCGGCCGCTGGGGATGTGCTGAAGCGAAGCGCTGCGGCTTTACCCCCCGCTGCTGCTGCAGGTTGTCCCTGACGTATTCCCCCGGCCCTTCCCTGCCCGTTGTCTTTCGGTGGCAACTCTTCACTCCTCGGCAGGGGAGGTGCAGCTTTCTCTTCCACCCCTTTCTGCCGCCAAGCTGACTTGGCCGTTCCTTCTTCCCGATGTATGCGCAACTGTCGGGTGATCTCAGTGCAAGTAGAACAAAAGCTTTTAACACTTTACCTCCCCTGATCAAACAGCAAAGTCCAGGAGGCCTCCTGGTACCCCAGGGTTGGTTTTCTGTTTGTTTTCGGAGTTAATTTCTTCCTGGCACAGTCAGCTTTGATGTCTTTTTGCATATATTGGAGGCTGGTTAACGCTGGTCAAGAAGCAGAGCTAGGAGCCGCAAAGCTTTCCTTGGACTTGCTGCAGAATCCCTCTGTGGCCTCAGGCAAGTCACTCGGTGTCTCTCCGTGCAGAGAGGGTGATTATTGACTAGAGGGCTGTAGGACCTACCGAAGCATGCCAGGGTTTGCAGGGGAGGGCGTGCTTTGTGTACAAAGTAGCGTTTGTATTATTATAATTGTTGTTATATTATAATTTAAGGCAGGCCAAATGCAGGGGCCAACACTGCTCGGCAGAACCTTCCCTTCTGCAAAGCTACGAAAGCAATTTACATGTAAATGAGGCTGTCATTTAGTCTGAACTCAGCGGATCATCTTCAAATCCTGCTGCGAAAGAACAAACTTTCCGAGAGCTGCGTGTGCCAGCCAGAGTGCTGTGTGTGCCGGGGCAGCCTGCGTTCATCCCCGGGATCTCCTGCCCAGTTTTCCTTGTCCTGCCCCGCACAGAGCCGACCCGAGCCTCCCGCACTCGATGCGTATCCAGGGGACACCGTGGATTGGGAGCAGCATGAAAATTGAGCGGTCCAGCCTCCGAAGCAACGCACCCGAGCGTCCCGTCGCCAGATAATGAACAAACAGACGATTGTTCGTCAGGAACGGAGCAAAGACAGCAGCTACAACGTTGTCCCAAAGCCACCCGGCAGCAGTAGCCCGCGGACTGCGCCAGGACGGGGTTTGCTGGGGGTGCCTGCAGCATTGCTGGCTCGCTGCCACGCTGCTGGCTGCTCCTCCTCGTTTCCAGATGCTGGCCCTCGTTAAAAGGAGCCTCCAATCCACGTCGTAGCGCAGAAGGGACGTTCGGAAGGTCAATCGCTGCTGCTCCTTCGGGCTGCCTCGTGCTCCGGTTGTGCCTGGCTTATCTGCATGTTTCCCTCGCCGTATTTGCTCTCCTCAGACGCTCTGGGTTGGGTTTTCATTGACTTCAGAGGGAGCACACTCAGAACGCGTTCGAAAACCCACCCGGTATCCTGGTGTGTGTGTGTTTCTGTTCCGTGCCACGTATTTATGTGTAGCTCTGGGTATTTGAGTTAGGAGCAGGTGGCGTGCCAGAAATCCCCGTTTCGGAGACGCTTTCTCGCAGATCTGTGCCGGTAGCCAGATAACAATTGAGGGGAAGGTTGGAGGGGAAGGAAGTGGAAATCTTCCTACTTAGCTAAAGGGAAAACTCTCAGACAAATAACTGCTAAAATAGAAGTCTCTGTCTTATCGTGAGGCCAACTCTAGGAGAGAAACCGGTGAAAGTCAACCCTGAAGCTCCAAGGTCACGCTGCTGCCTCTCAGCACTCATCAGGAATCAGAAAGTGGCGTGGTGTGCGGTGTTGGAAGAGCTGCACACCCACAGGACATCCCAACCCTGATCGGCTTCAGGTCTGCGACCCTGCCAGAGCCTCACTCGTTGGCAAGGAAAAGAGATCTCGAGGCTGGATGTTTTCATCTCGGGGCAGGAGGACGTGTCTGCGTGTGAGGGAAATGGCAAAGCAAGCTCCGTGTTTTAGTGAGCGGAATAGTTCTGACAAGGGAAATGCAGCAGCGCTAATAAACGCCGCGGTGTTTTCTAGCCCAAACCTGCTGAGATCCCGTGCAGGTCTGCTTGGTGCTGATTTTGCTCTAGATTGTGCAGGAGGTTTGAAGCAGGATTACAGAAACCCCAAACCTGCGAGGCGTCTGTTGTCCAGAGATAGCGATCTGGGCTTGAAATCAGTGGCTCCAGGTTTTCTCTCTCCTGGAGAAGCCTCGCGGCGCAGGTAGGCAGGGGCATTTCCAACCACCAGGAGCCTTATGGCGGGCCCGCGATGCCTTGAAAAGTCCAACGTGTGACCGCAGCCCTGAAACGAGAGAAATCCCAAAAGCCAGGACTACTTTCCTCCTCAGCTCGTGATTAAAGAGAGGTTTCGTGCTGGGGTCGGGCTGGCAGCCCCCTCAAAACCCACAGCCCCCCCCAAACCCACAGTTGGGACTCGTTCAGGGCCCTTGCGGGATCTCGAGGCTGTGAGAGGAGCTGAGGGGGGTGCAGGGTGCTTCACCACAAAGTTTTTGGCTGGTTGTGTGCTTTGTAGGGCTGGTGTTTGGAGGATGGGGCTGCTCGGGTGTTTGGCCAGGGCAAGGCAGCATCACATCAGGTGGGGAGAAGCCCTTCAGGCTGGAGGCCACCCTTCCACATCCCATTTTCCCCTAGCTGGATGAAATCGGGGACCCCAAACGAGGTGGGGGCCCCCTGCCAGCACCGACAGCCCCTCCGCACCCCGGAGGCTTCATCCTTTTTGCAGCTGCCCCCCAAACGAGTGTATATTGTGCCTTAATTCTCCCCGTGAGTGACGCTGCAAGGGGCAGACGAGCTGTCGGGCAGCCTGGAGCCCCTTCCCGTGCGTCTGTCCCCATGGATCGAAGCAGGCTTGCCCCGGAGCCAGCCCAAATCCCAAACAAGCTCCGAGTGCACGCTTGCCGGGGACGGGGACGGGGACGGGGGGGGGGTTCACGTCCCGAGATTTTAAAGCCGAATTTAGGTCTCTGGGACCGTTGTGGTTTTTAACGAGCTCTGTAGCGACCTACTATTTTTGTAACATTTTTTTTTTTTCTCTGTTGTGCAGTGCCTGCTTGTTCTCTTTCCCTTAAAAAAAAAAAAAAAAAAAAAGAAAAGAAAAGAAAAATAGCCTTGTGTTCGACACGAGTCCAAAATTTCAAGCGGAGGATAAAGCCGGAGGGTTGCAAACGTGTCTCGAGCTCGGCCTCGCGGGCAGGCACCCTGCCTCGTGCCGTGCCGTCTCCCCTCTCGCAGGAGGGGAAGAGGTGAGAGGAGCGGGGCGGAGGGGACCTCCGAGAGAGCCGGAGGGAGATTTCCTGCCGCTCGTTGTGTCCTGCAAACGCTGCCCTGCTTCTCTCTCGCCCTCTCCCCTCCTCTCCCGGCGAGGCTGGAGATGAAAATGGCTCCTTTGTTCCTGTCCCCGGGGCCCAACTGCGAGGAGCAGAGCGGCTCCGGAAACACCGCGCGGGGCGGGTGGGAGGGACCGCGCTGGAGGTCCTACAGAAACACCACGCAGGATGCAGGAGCGGTAGGTCCTACAGAAACACGAGGCTGCGGGAGCCCCATGCGGGGTCCTGGGGCGCAGGTGGGGCTCGGTGCCCCTTTTTGCCCTCCCCTCTTGGCCACCCCGGGGCTCCGAACCCAGCGCGGGGTTTTAGCCCTTCGAATCCCTTCTCCTTCCAGCCCAGGCTCTTCCCTACATCCCTGCGGGATGCGGGTTGTGCTGCTCATGGGTTGGGTTGCGTTTTTGGGGGGTTTCCTGCAGAATTTTGCAAAGACGAACTGGCCGGGGGGATCTGGGGCAGCCCCCAGCCCGGCGGCGAAGCTCCCCGCAGCTCCCGGTGTGCGTGTGCGATTGTCCCCCCACCCCCTTTTTTTTTTTTTATATATATAAAAGACAAAAAAAAACAAATGGAAAGCTAAACTAGCAGAGGTTTTTAAATATTTTATATTAGTTTCTAATGTAAATTCCTACATGGTTATTGCGGTGCTGGGTGTGTTCCGCCTGCACGTGACTTTTGTAATATTTTTGTGAATCACTAAACCTTTTTTTTTTTTTTTTCCTCCCGTGTATCCGAAGTGCATTAAAGGTATTTGCATACTTGTCGGTGTCCTTCTCTGCGGGGTTGGTGGCCGAGGGACGGTCCTGCAGCCTTTTTGTGCTCCTCAATAAATTCCTTTAAGGGCAGAGAGGGGAATGGGGGAATGTCGGGGGGTGGAGGGAAGGGATGTGAGTTCGGGGATGTTGTCTCGGCCTTCCTACGTCGAAGGGGCAGCCTGGATTCAGGGTTAGGGGAGCGAGGAGCAGCCTGCAGCGGGTTCCCTCGCCCCAAACCCCGCATGCTATGGGCTTCCCAGGCCTCGAAGCGTCTGCAGCCCCTTTGGGACATCCCAGCAAGGACAGCGGGGCCGGGCGGTGCTGCCGGCGCCCGGTTAATCATTCAAACACATCAAGGCTGTGCGGGGAGATAAGCGGCCGCGAGGGCAGACCCAGGACATAAATCCGGGGACAGGGAGAAGCCAGCAGAGGCCCAGCACAGCCCCAAATCCGCAGGGGACCCCGGCCAGCACCCCTGAAGCCAGCCCCGTGCCTGGAGCTGGCCTCGCCGCGCTGCCTCCGCCCCAGCCGAATGCACCTTCGGGCGCCGAATTTAATTAAGGTTTCTGAAAAGCGGTGGCTGGGAGCCCCTCCTGGATCTGCGGCTCTGAACTTCATTAGGAGCGGTTTGTTGCTAATAACGCCGGCAGCTCCTCTAATTAATAATGGAAGGGCTGCGAGCAGATGCCAAGCCAGGAGAGGGAAGGGATTTGTTTGTTTATTTCTCTCTCACTCTTCTTTTTTTTCTTTTTTTTTTTTACGGTGCGGAGGGAGGGCCGGGGCTCGTTTCCCATCCAAAAAGTGAACAGCAGCACCCGGGGACCTTGACTGAGAGGGTCCCCAGGGGATGGGGACGGCTGGTGCGGTCCCACAGCCGGTGACTTCAGGGGGGGTTTCCTTGGAGAGACGCTGCAGCACATCCCTGGGAATCACCACGTGGGAGGCAGAGCTCAGCAGCTAGCCCTGCTCAAAGCCTCAGCGTGGGCACTGCCCCTGTGCCGAGAGCATTTCGGGGATGCCCCTTGCCCTGGGAGGAGGCATCAGGAGCTCGGCGGTGGCCCCAAAGCTCTGGCACCCCCGGGAAGGAGGCTGCCACGCGGAGAGGCCGTCCCGGCAGGCACCTTCCAGGCAGCAGCGGCTTCTGGCTGCAGCAGCTTCCCAAAAAACCGTGGCGAGGTTTTGGTTTTTCGTCCGAGGGGAAAAGTATTTGTAATGCACTTTCCCATCATCCCCATTTCCTCAGACTTTCCACGCCGGCCACAAATGACCCGCCGGGGGCAGGCAGCACCGCGGGGACACTGCTGGTGGCCACGGGGGAGCAAAAGCAGGGGCAGATATTTGGGATCCCAGCAAGGAGAGCTCCCCAGATGGTAAAGGCTCGGGTGAGGGCGATTCCTCAGCCTCACCTGCGTGCCCGAGACCTGAAGAGCGAGCAGGGGAAGCCTGGTGGAAGCCCCACAGCCGCGAGGCTGGGACGCGTGCTTTGGTTAGCTCTGTTTGCAAACAGCGATGGGTTGGAGACGAGCCGGGCACGCCGCTCACCACAGGTTCCCCGTGGGCCCACAGGCGGCTGGTTTTGGGTGCACGGGTGAGGGAGGTGCACGGGGGCACCGGGGAAGCTCTCCGGAGGGATCGGGCAGGTACCTGGCGAGCTCGGTGCGCCCCTGGAAATCCACACGTGCTCCTGACCACCCGTCCTGGAGGAAAACACACAAAGAGGGTATTAAAAAAAAAAGCTCTGAGGTCAACCCGAGGAGGGAAGTAGAGCTCCCGGTGCCGGGTGGGATATTCCCCATCAGTCAAACACCCGAATCCGGCTGCTAAAAAACACCAGAGCGAACGCTGGGCTGCGGCACACCCCTGGAGCAGGTGAGGGAGGGCTGGGGTTAACCCCAAAACGATCCGAAGCATCCAGCAAAAGGGAATCCAGCAGGGAAATTAAAAAAAAAAGAGGGTCTCGCAGGCATGGGGGACGTGAAGCGCCGCGGGGGCTCGTCCCCGGGGGCTGCGGGGCGGCGTGGCAGCCTGCCCGCAGCAGCGGCAGCGGCGGCCCGACAATGCTGCGAGGCGTCAGGAGCACGATCAGCGGTGGGAATCCCAGTCATTGCCTTAAAAGGAGATTTCGGGGACGCTTTTATTTGAAATTGTTTCCTTGTTATTCAGCTTATTGAGGGCTTTATTTCGTTCCTGGCGATGTGACGTGAGGGGGGCTCTAGATGCGCTACCCGCAGAATTAGCAGCTACGGCCAAGGATGTTTCTGTGGATTTTCAGGCCAGAAGAGACCATTAAATCATCCCGTTTGACCTCCTGTATTCGCAGGCCAGAGAATTTCACCCAATTACTCTCGCATTGAGCCCAATAACTTGTGTTTTTGATTCGAGCACGCGTTCCAGCAAGACATCCTGTCTTCATTTGGGGACTTCAAGCGATGAAGAATCCACCACTTACTTCCCTTAATTGTTCGTCCTCGCGGCAAAAAACGCACACACGAGGGGAAAAAAAAAAACCAAAACTACAAAAAAAAAAAACAACACTGCTGACTTATTTAGGATTCGAATGTGTCTGGCTCGCTCCGAACCGGGGGGCCCGTCCCCACCACCATCCCCCCTGCCCCTTTTTTTGGCACAATGTGATGGGGACGAGGGGGGATTTGGGCACTCCTGTGGCTCTCGGTGGCCCGTGAGCTGGGACTGGTGCTGGGCTGGCCACCAGCACCCCCGTTGGGCTGCCATTAGCGAGCAGCTCAAGAGTTAACCAACTCCCAACAGATGTGACCAACATGTCAAGACACGAGAAGTACGTGGTGTGGATGTTTATAAGCACATCGACAGCAGGCATTCATAAAAGGTTATAAACCGTGGTAATAAGCAACCCATCAACTTGTTTGGACTCTAACACTTGATTAACCATTTATTAAAACATGCAGTAATCATTTATAAGCCGTAAGTGGAACCCGAACGTAACGTCCGACTCCTTTTTATGTTAATGGGTGCCTCAAGACTTCCCTTTCCCCCTGCTTGTGGTTAAAGGCTAACCGTGGCCGCGGGGCGCCCCAGCCCCCTGGCACACCAGGAGCCTCCCGAATTTCCCGTGCCCCGTTGGGTGCAGGTGGGAGCTGGACGGGGACCTGAGGGGGCCAAAGCCCTGCCCTGAGCCCCGGGGGAAGGAGCAGAGCGAGGGGAGAGCGGGACTGGAAGCGAGCCCCGGGCGGCCGATGCACGGGGCTGGGAAGGAAACGCCTCCGACGCCACGGCAGCTTCATCCCTCTGTCAACAGGGCCCTCCTTTTTGTTTGCCCTCACGCTCCTACTACCCTCAGACGGACCCTGTTTTCCTTCCTGCTGTCCTAACCAGCCCTAACCCCGTAATTGCTGCCATTACACAACCGGGATTGACATTTTATTAGCAATGCTTCCTGACCTAAATTTACGCCGCTGATGCCACGGTGCCCTTCCCATGGCAAGCAAACCTCTTCGGCTTTGGGACCTGGGGATGCACGGGCTGTGGGCAGGCCCCGTTCCCGTTCCCTGCCTCAGTTTCCCCGGCTGTGCCGAGCAGGGGCCGTGGGTTCGCCGGCAGCAGGGCGGATGCTGCCCGCGGTCCCAGCCCTAGGAAGACTTCTCGGTTCAAAGCGAGCTCAGCAGCTGCCCGGCGGGGGGCTTTTTAGCATGCATGTGATGCTGGGTCACTTGGCTGCAGCCTGCTTTCGTTGCACGGAGCATGCAGAAAAGGAAGAGGAAGGCTGGGGATCGCTCCGGAGCAAAGACTGCGAAGGGTTCGCCTCAACCCGGGCAGGATCCATCCCACCCCGCTCCTGCCATCCTCCTCCCGTGGCCACCTCCAGGCCCCAGATCTCCGTGTCCCCATGTAGGGCAGGACACAGTCCCTAGGGGACCGAGCCAGTGCTCTCCAAAAATCCCTACATTTGTGGGGTCGACCCCAAAGCATCCCAAGAGACGCATCCAGACACCGGCAGCCCGGCTGTGGCAGCACCTGTCCCGCTTGCAGCAAGGGGTAAAATTTGGGCAGAATTTTCCCTCATTTTCCCTCTGCCCCCCAGTGGATTTCTGCAGCTCTCTGTCCTGTCCCGGGGAAGCGAGGAGGAGCCCGTGTGGCTGCCAGACTCCCTCGCTCTCAAAGAAGGAAGAAAAAAAAAAAAAAAAAAAAGAAATAAAAAGAAAATCGTCCTGTTTTTCTTTTTTTGTTGTTGTTTGGCTTTTTTTTTTTTTTTTTTTTTTTTTTTTTTGGAGGTTTGTGGCTTTGACGCAGTTTCCTGAAAATCCTGCCTCATCCTGCCAGGGGCTGAGCGAATGCACATCCCGGCCCTCTGCGGTGGGGGGAAGAGAAGGAGAAAAAAAAAAAAAGAAAAAAAAAAAAAAAGAAAAAGAAAAAGAAAAAAAAAAAAAAAGGCTTTTGCCAAACTGGCCTGACCAGAATGTGACACAAGAGCAGGAAATGAGTCACTCGGCAGGGCAGCTGCTCGCAGGCATTTGCATAGAAAGAAACCCCACCGGGCAGGGGAGCAGCACCCGGCCCCCCTGCTCCCCAAAGCCCCCCAGGGCACCCGAGGCTGGACCAGCATCGCCCTGGCACTGCCATCAGGGTGGTGGCGGTGACACCGATGGCTGGGCCGCTCCCCGTCTGGCTGGGCAAGCAGGGGTTCGCCCCTCAGGTTTGGTTGTTCCAGGCGGGGTTGGCCATTTTGCCCTGAATTTGCCCCAGGGTGAGGCTCCGTGCTTTGAGCCATCCTTATGATACGGGAGAAATGGGAGAAGCGCAGCCCTGTTTCCACGAAAGGAGCCCCTATCATGCATCCATCGAGCAGGGAGGATTTTGGGGAGGATTTTTCCCCCTATTGGGGACGAGGACATCCCCACACCCTGTCCCCAGCAGCCATCCGGCTCCCCTCTGATCCCGGCCCTGGGGAAGCCACCCCATTTCCAGCCCACCCCATTTCCAGCCCACCCCATTTCCAGCCCACCCCATTTCCAGCCCCATACCTACAAATCCCTGCAAACAGCCTCATTCCCCAGCCAGACCCGCTCTGTCCCCAGCCCTAAAGAGCAAACGGAGCTTCTGTAAAGCTCCTCTCCCCCTCCGACACCCCATGGGGCGGCCTCGGTCGCCTCCAACCTTTTGCCCCTCCATCCAGCCTGTTATTTATTTTGCTGATAAACTGCAACCCCTGCAGGATCGCTCTGTGGGAACGGCCTGGCCAGGCTGCAAGCGTCGGGGTTTCCGTGTCCCGTCCCAGCACATTTTTCTTCCTCCCACCTTCCCCTCACCTCGCTCCACGGTGCCCGGGGCAGGGGCTGTGTCCGGACTGAACTCCAGGAAAACACCAAAATCCCGATTAAGCATAAAGCGAGAGGGGAAAAGCGGAGGGGCAGAAATGGGAACCCCAAACCTAAAGCCAAGCTGAGGGGAGCTGGTACTCATCACTACAGGCTGCTCACCCCGCTGTGGGCAGCCCGGGGCCTGCAGCACTGGGGTTACTGGGATATGGGGTCTCCAGTTCAGTCCGTAGCTAAATTTTAGCTAAATCCCTGCCCGTCAGCACACCGGGCAGGTGGGAACAAAGGGGTCAGGGGTTGGATGCTGCAGCTGCTCTCTGAGCCTTTACCCCCTCCTTGCCCCATTGCGGACGCAGCTTTTGGGCAGCTTTTGGTGCAGACTCTCCATTTTGGGGCCATTTGTGACCCCCTCCTTGGTGGGAAGGGGATTTACCCCAGCGGCCTGCTTTCCCCCCCGGCACATTTGGCAGGGGCTGGCTCCGCAGCGTCCCGCGAAACAGCTGCAGGAACATTTGGTGGCCGAGCTGCTAACACAGACACCTCTGTGCCCGGCCGAGGGGCTGGGGCAGCTGGCTTTGGGACGGCCATACAGGACAAACGTGCCTGGTCCCATGGGAAATTACAGCACGTCTCGGGGGAGCCGAGAGTGTGCTGGAGGCTCCGGAGGGCACTTCTGGCACCCAGGGGTGGCCCAGGTGTGAGCTGGTTCCTGGGGGATTGCGTTCCCTCTATGGTGCCCTGAGAATCCCAGAGATGGGGACAGGGATGGCCTGTGGGGCCGCAGTCGGGTGAGGATGTCCCACAGGTTATCGGGAGTGTCTGTGGGGTGAGCGTGGTGCTGGGGGCCTGCAGCTCAGTGGTGGCCTTCACCTCAGAAAGCACAAGGCCAGGCCCTGAGAGCCTTGGGTCAGCTGCTGCCCACGGCTGTATCCCCATCCCCATCCCATCCCCATCCCCATCCCATCAGGATCTCCATCCCATTAGTATCTCCCTCCCCATCCCAGCTGCATCCCCGCCCTCACCCCATCTCCGCCCCCATCCCCATCTCCATTCCTGTCTCCATCCCATCCCCACCCCACCCTACCCCACCTGTATCTCCATCCCCGTTCCCATCCCACCTGTATCCCCATCCCCATCTCACCCTATCCCACCCGTGTCCCCATTCCACCCTGCCCCACCCTATCCCCATCCCTCCTGTATCCTAGCCCCATCCCATCTGCACCCCCATCCCCATCCCCATTTCTCTCTGCATTCCATCCCCATCCCACCCCATCTGTATCCCCATCCTACCCCAATCCCCATTCCCATTCCACCCTTCCCCATCCCATCTTTATCCCCATCTGTATCCCAATCCTCATCCCTGTCCCCATCCCCATCCCATATCCCCATCCCATATCCCCATCCCCACCCTACCTGTATCCCCATTCCACCCTTCCCCATCCCATCTTTATCCCCATCTGTGCCCCAAACCCCATCCCCATCCCATTCCACCCCATCCCATCCCCACCCCATCTGTATCCCCATCCTACCCCAATCCCATCCCCACCCTACCTGTATCCCCATCCCACCCTTCCCCATCCCATCTTTATCCCCATCCCTATCCCCAATCCCCATCCCTGTCCCCATTGCACTCCCATCCCCATCCCCACCCCATCCCATCCCCATCTCCATTCCTATCTCCATTCCATCCCACCCATATCCCCATCCCACCCCAATCCCAATCCCCATCCTACCTGTATCCCCATCCCCATCCCACCCTTCCCCATCCCATCTGTATCCCAATCCCCATCCCTGCCCCCATTGCACTCCATCCCATCCCCACCCCAATCCCATCCCACCCCAATCCCCAATCCCCATCCCCATCCTACCCATATCCCCATCCCTCCCTTCCCCATCCCATCTTTATCCCCATCTGTACCCCAAACCCCATCTCTGTCCCCATTGCACTCCATCCCCATCCCATCCCAATTCCCCCCCCTTCCCCTCCCCATCCCATCCCACCCCAATCCCACCCCAGTCCCACCCCCATCCCCATCCTATCCCCATCCCACCCCATTGCCCCCCCCATCCCACCCCAACCCCACCCCCATCCCATCCCCATTCCCATCCCCATCCCATCCCCATTCCCCCCCCATCCCCACCCCACCCCATCCCCACCCCCTACCCCATACCCCACCCCAATCCCACCCCAATCCCACCCCCCGCTCCCCCCTCCCGGTGGCCGCTCGGCGCCGTGTCCCGGCAGCGGGGCGGAGCCGCCTGACGCCTACGGGGGAAGCGGGGCGGGGAAGGCGGGGGGGGGGGGGGGGGGCGGCTCCGGATCCGCTCCAGATCCACTCCGGATCCACCCCGGCCCCACTCCGGATCCACCCCAGCCCCACTCCGGCTCCACTCCGGCTCCACTCCCTCAGCGCCTCCCCCCCATGGCCGCCCCCCTCCTGCGGGGCTGAGCTCCGCGCCCCATCTCTCTTCCCCCCCCCCCCGCTCCCGGAGCCCCCAGCCCCGACCCCCGACCCCCCAGCCCCGGGTCCCGGTGCCGGGGGGGGGGGGCCCAGGGCGTTGGGAGGCCGGGTGTGGGCGGAGGGAGGCCCGGGGCCAGCCCAAGATGGCCGGAGGCGGCGGGGGCGGGGGGCTCTGAGCGGCCCCCCCCGGGCACCGGGCACCGGGACCGGCATCGGGACACCGGGGAGAGGGAGGAGGTTGGGGGGGGGGGGGGGGGGTGAGGTTTGCAGCGGGGCTGAGCCCCCCCCGCTCGGCTACAGGAGGAGGCGGAGTGCTGCCGCGGGTGGGTCTGGGCTTGGGGCTTTTTTTTTTTATTATTTTTTTTTAATCCTTTTTTTTTAAAATTTTTTAATTTATTTTCCCCCCCGCACCCCCCCCGGTAGCGCCTGGGCAGCCGCAACCTTTCCCCCCCCCCCCCTCCCCAGGCCCCTTTGTTGGCTCCCTCCGGGGGCGGCTGTGGAGCTGGGGGGGCTGCAATGAGAGCGGGCTAGGCTGGAGCCCCCCCCCTCCTCCTCCTTATTTTTTTTTTTTAATTTATCATTTTTTATCATTATTTTGTTAAGATTTTTCCTCCCCCAGCCCCTGCTGAGAATCCGGAGCAGGTTGATTTTGGGTTCGCGGCGCTGGGGCTCTCCCCCTCCCTCCCTCCCTCCCTCTTTTCCCTTCCCCTCCCTGCCCTCCCCTCCCTCCCTCCCTTTGCGAAACCCATTTTCTTTTCTCATTCCTATTTATGAACGGAGGCAGAGGCTGGGAGGGTTGCTTTGGGCTCGGGGCTGGAATCTCGTCTGAATGATTGGCCTGTCTTCCCTCTCAGCTCTCCCATTCAAGACCTCACAATTTTGAAGCAGGCGAGAGGGTTTTTTTTTTTCTCTTTTTTTTTCTTTTTTTTTTTTTTCTTGTCTTTTTTTTTTTTTTTTTTTCCTCTTCCTTTTTTTTTTTTTTCGCCGCTCTGCCGGGTGAGAAGCAAACCTCCGGGGCCGCGGAGAGAATTCGTTCCTTTTTTCACCGTCGTCATCGTCGCTGCTGTTGTTATTATTATTATTATTCTCTTTTATTTTTTTTTAATCATTATTTTTAATCTTCCTCCTTTTCCCGTTTTGGAGCTTAACCCTTTGATCTGTTTCCTTTAAAAGACTCCGATTCTGAACTCCCATCAGGGAGAGAGGGAGGAGAAATACAGGAAAAAAAAAAAAATCAGAGCGAGTCTGGGCTCTCAGCTGCTAGCCAGGTTGGTGGGGGACAAAAGTCCCTTTAAAATATTGAATGTCGGTTGCAAGCCTAAGAAAAGAAAAATCAAATCCGGAGCGCTAAATTTAGGAGGTTTATATGGCACTTGGACCCTGCTGCTGGATTTTGTATGGATTTTTTTCAACCTTCGGTAAGTTTCGATTCGCCCTCGGGGATAAAAAGAGACAAATTGCTGTTGGGGGTTGTTAAGACTTGGGGTTGTAAATCCTACAGTATCACGCCTTGTGTTTTTTTTTTTTATTTTTTTTTTTTTTTAACCGTTTGCCGTGCTTTTTTTTTTTTTTTTTTTAATGAAATGACACAGATACCGTGTTTTCGTGCTTGAGATTCCTAGAGTGCTGCCCCGTGGCTCTCGTTTTTTATTCCCCGATTTCTGCCATCCGTTGAGGGTTTTTTTAATTTTATTTTTTTTATTTATTGTGCGTGCCGGGGAGGAGGGGGGGAGCCCGGCGATTCACCCCGAGACTTCCTGTTGCAGGGAGGAGAGACCCCGGCGTCCATCTGTAGACCAAACTGAGAGCTTCAGCGGGGGGAGAGTGGCCAGAATCCGCCGGCAGAGATGGCCGAGAACTGGAAGAACTGTTTCGAAGAGGAGCTCATCTGCCCCATCTGCCTGCACGTCTTCGTGGAGCCCGTCCAGCTGCCCTGCAAGCACAACTTCTGCCGGGGCTGCATCGGGGAGGCGTGGGCCAAGGAGTCGGGCTTGGTGCGGTGTCCGGAGTGCAACCAGGCGTACAACCAGAAGCCCAACCTGGAGAAGAACCTGAAGCTCACCAACATCGTGGAGAAGTTCAACTCCCTCAACCTGGAGAAGCCCCCCTCCGTCTTGCACTGCGTCTTCTGCCGCCGGGGCCCGCCGCTGCCCGCCCAGAAGATCTGCTTGAGGTGCGAGGCCCCGTGCTGCCAGTCCCACGTCCAGACCCACCTGCAGCAGCCCTCCACGGCCCGTGGGCACCTCCTGGTGGAGGCGGACGACGTGCGGGCCTGGAGCTGCCCCCAGCACAACGCCTACCGCCTGTACCACTGCGAAGCCGAGCAGGTGGCCGTCTGCCAGTTCTGCTGCTACTACAGCGGGGCCCACCAGGGACACTCGGTCTGCGACGTGGAGATCCGCCGCAATGAGATCAGGGTAGGTCCCCTCCTCGCCCGCGCGCCCTCGCCCTCCGTCCGCCCTCGGGGTGGAGGTGGCCGTCATCCGCGCGGAGATGCTGCGGGTGGGTGGGATTGGGATGCACGTGGCGGGGTGTTGGACACCGCGTTCGAGGGCTGGCTGGCGTCGTGGTCCTTCTCCCAAGCGTGTCCCACCGTGAGACCCGCTTGGGATGGGGCAAGGATGTTCCCTGCCACCATGGAGGGAAGGAGCCTCCAGCAGACCCCTGCTGAGGATGCGCCCTGCAGCAGCAGCCTGCCTCTCCTCTCCCTCCTCCTCCTCTTCCTCTTCCTCCTCTTCCTCCTGGACCCGCTGCTCTGTGGCGTGCCCTATTTGTTTCCCGACAGGCCTGTGTTTGTGTAGGGCCTACCCAAACCCCGTCCTCCTTCCCCGGCCCTTTGACGTGGTGCCCTCGGCGGCGCTGGGGCAGGCAGGAGGAAGTCGGCAGGAGCAGACATGTTAGATTGCGGCGACGCCGGGGCGCGGCGGGGAGGGGACAGGGACGGGGACGGGGCCATCCATGGGGGTCCCCTCAGCGTATGGGGCAGGATGGAGGTCCCGGTGCTGAGGAGAGGGCGTTTTGGGGAGGAATCTCCCCGTTTTGGCCCCGCTGTGCTTCAGGGTCAGCTGGTGGCCGTGTGGTGGAACCCGTTAAAATCCGGCGGTGGATGGAGCCGTGTGGCGGTGCCGGGGGAGTTGGGGGCGAGCTGGGCTCCGTCCCGGGTCTGAGGCGCCCTGAAATGGGGTTGGGGTTGTCGGCTCGGGGGGTGACAAAGCCGCCGCGCGGCGGGGACGCAGGCCCTGTGCTTTGTAAGGCTGGTGAATGTCAAAGCCCGGCTCTTCCCACCGTCCTCCTCGTCTCCCCCTGAGGCCATGTCGGCCTTCCCCTCCCTCTCCGTAAGGCCGGAGCTGGGAGAGCTTCACGCCGGCGATTTGGGGCAGATCGGGGAGATTCGGGGCTTCTTGCTCCTATCGGGGTTCGGGGCTGGGTTTGGGCCAAACGCTGCGTTTTCGCCGGCCCCCGTCCCTCCAGCAGCGCTGGGTTTGGGGGAAAGTGAGGCTGCCTCGCCATCTGGCAGCAGCTTTCACCCTGCCTCCGGACCCCGGTGTTGCCGGTGGGCACCGCGGGGCCCCGGGGACAACCCCGGTGCCACCCCCCCCCCCCCCGGTGCCTCCCCACCGCGCTGCCCACCCGCTGCCTCGACCCTTCCAGAGAGGCCCCGGCGCTCGTCTGCCGAATAAATATTTAACAATGAATTGAATGGTGATTACTGTAAAATGGGGACGATTTCCTGTGTATTTTAATGTTGCCAAAATGAGTCACCATTTAGCAATAAAAAAAAAAAAAAAAAAAAAGAGAGAGAGAGAGAGTCATAAATAAAAATTGCAGGATAATTACTTTCCAATTGGATGGCCAGGCCTGCGAGGGGGGGAGGCGGCTGTGCGCGGAGAGCCGCCAGCGTGAGCTAACAGGAAGGTTATTTTCCTCTCCAGGTTTTTTGGGGGAAAACCAGAGACCTCCACGGAGGTGCCAGCAGCTCCGCCACAACGCGCTGGGAAGGGGGAAGACCCAAGGCAGGCTTTTTGAGAAGCGCTTTGCTGCTGCTATTTATAGGAAGTCATTTTTGCCTCCCTCTGCCAGGGCGGAGGAGCCACCCCGGGAGGACTGCGCGGGGCCGGGCCGGGGCTGCTGGTGCGTGTGTTTCCCGGGAGCTTTAGGCAGGGACCCAGAGTGTTTTTCCAGGTCCTTTTCCAGGACGCTTTGATCTCATCTATTCCCACTCTCTCTGCGTTTTTTCTCTTTCTTTTTTTTTTTTTTTTCCTGTTGTTGTTGTGGCTGTAGTTACGGCTGGATGCTCGCTGCTCCTTGCAGATTCATGCTCCTAATGACCTGGCGCAACGCTGCCGCTGGCCGGGCTGAGTTTTGGCCCCACCGTGAGATTTTAGGATGGATGGCCAGGCGCTGAAGGTGCCCATGTAGCAGGGCCGCAGGCTTCTTGTGTGACCTTGGCAAAATCCCATAGTACCTCCATCGCCCTGTTATCTTAATTTCCCGTCCCTCCCTTGATAATCTTGTCTCTCTGTGGGTGCTCAGAGGTTGGGGCAGCCCAGAGCTGGGCAACGGGGCGACCAAAGGGGCCTGCAGGTCGAGCAGCATCCCCGCAAACAGGGCAGAGCCCCTGGATGAAGAGCTGGCGAGCTCCTGGCTCTGCCCCGTGCTCGCTGTGTGGCCCTGGGCAGGTCCCTGATGGAAATCCTCAGCGAGCCACGTGAGCCGGTCCCGGCCAGGAATGCGGCTGCGTCGGCTCCCGAATTAGGCCACTTGCGTGTCCCATCCTGCGTGCGCTCGGCCGCTGACGGCTTCCCACATGCTGGGGTCGGGCACGGGATTCCCAGCTGCTGGCGGATGCGCTCCCCGAGCATCCGAGCCAGGCAGGGCTGGAAAGATGAGGGGAAGGCCCTGGGACCGGGCGGCCGTGAGCGATTTGTTCCGTGCGTGTGCCTCTGTGGCTCTCCTCCGGGAAGGTTTGAATTGAGAAATGAGTCAAAAGTTGGGAGGCTCGGAGCCTCGTCCTCCGCCCGCTGTCTGCGAGCGATGCGGGGCGTGAGACCGACCCCGTGGCAGAGGCGGCCCCGAAAGCCAGGAGCCCACGAGAGCTCCTCGAATAAACCGCCCTCTTCTGCCCCGTGTTCCTCCAGCCCACCTGGGAGGGTGTCGTGGCAGGGGAAAAGAGGCCCCAAACCCTCCGGGGGCAGAACCGGTGCTTTCTCAGCTGGTGATTTGGGCCACTGAGCAGTTGCTGGGTGAAAGCCGGAGAGCGGGGCGGCGTGGGAGGGAGGAGGAGGCTGGCCGTGCTTCGGCTCCCTGCTCCAGGGGCTGCTGCTGGGGTCGTTTTTGGGGGAGAGGGACCTCTCAGCACTGGGTTCTCCGCGCAAACCCGCAGAGCCCTGGCTCACAGTTGGGTGAACCCGAAGGTGCAACCATAACACAAACAGTAAATAAAATATGTGGTTAATCTTTCTTTCGTGGGCGTATAAAACGCTTACCTCCCCTTCCCCCCGTGAGATGTTTTCTCCTTTGTTTCCTGTTTTTGTAGCGCTTAAAGAAGAGAGGAAAAAAAAAAAAAAAGCCAACAACCCACCCTCTTTTTTTTTTTTTTTTTTTTTTTTTGCTTCTTGACGTTTTGTTTTGTGTCAAGGTCTCCAAACGAGACATTTTCTCCTTCCGTCTCTGCCTCCGCTGTCAGAGCCGGGTGCCTCCCACCTGCTCTTCCCATGCATGGGGAAACCCACTTCCAGGGTTCAAACCGAAAGTTCATCCAGGCTGAAGTAGTTGCGTTGCCTGATTTTTGTTCGTTCACCCCAGAATGGGGAAAAAACGCGTGGCTGGGGCTGAAGCAGAGGTGAGAAGGCAGCAGCCAAGGTGCGATGGGAGAAGGGGGCTCGCCCAAACCTTTGCTGGGCATTGCCACGTTCGCCCCAGCTGTGTATGGGACGTGGTTGACTGAGGCTGGGGACATCAGAGCTTGCTCGAGGAGAACATTTAGAGCTGAAGGTGCCACCAGTGGAAAAGGGGTTAAGTTAGAGGCTCTGCCCCTGCTTCGGTTTTGTTGCAGGGAACAGGGGCGGCTTTCTCTCCGGCCTCGCTCACAGCACCGTGTGGAAGTCATGAGAAAATTCCTCTGCCTTCGGAAAATCCCCCAGCATTTTGGAATGAAGAGAGGGGGAGAGAGCGCGCTGGGGTGCTGCGACCTGCGGGAAGACCTTCGGGAGCCTCCTGCAGGCGGGTGGCAGCAGAGCTGGCCCTGCACAAATCCTGGGGACAAGGACCGGGCTCCTGGGTGCTCAGCGGGTTGGGATTCCCTTCCTTAGCCCCTGGATGAGCTCTGCTTAGGTGTTTTGTGAAGAACAGGGAGGTGAGCACTTGGTGTTCCCCAAAACGCCACCGGCTTTCCCTTGGTGGATGGCTCAGACACCAGAGACCCCTTCCCGTTTGAGGACGGTGCCACATCCCCATCCCCATGCCAGAGCTGCGAAGCTGGGACCTGGGGAACCCCAGCACTGGGGTCGTCCCCACCGGCAGGCCGCTGGCTGGAGCTGCTGGAGGTTGTTTTACTCCGAAACAGGTTTGGTGGCTCGCGCCGGGCTGGATTTTTACAGGCTTCCTTATTTTCCAGATGACTTGTTTATGGGGAGCGCGGCACGCAGCTCGCTGGAGGCCTTGTGAGCGCGGGTGCCCGAGTTCTCAGGCGTTAATTTCGCTCTCGTGACTTGTCGATGGTGTGGGCTGGTGCCTGGCAGGCGTTCCCCGTGGAGCTCTTGGAGGGTACCTGCTCCCTGCGCTGCTTCGGTGGTAGGTCCTGAGAAGCTGGAGCAGCACAGACCCTCCCTGCGCCCTCCACCTGAGCCTCTGCAGCCCCCCCGGGGCCAAACCTCCACCCCCAGCCTTCTTTCCCTGTCAGCTCAGCCCCCGTCTCTCCCTCCCCGTGTCCCCAGCTCCTGCCCAGGGGCCTCGTCCCAGCGCCAGGCTCCTAAACGGGACTGATGGTTGCGCCCTGGGACTCCATCGCTTGGTCAAGCTGCCCTGATGAGCAGTGACTTCTCGGGCCTTGGGCACTGGTGGCGATCCCAGCACCCACCTAGCCGGCTTCCTAGCAGCGTGCCGTCCATCTCTCGAGCTTCTTCGTGCTTTGCTGTCGGGGCAGCAGGGAATTTAAGGCCAGCTGACAGCAACCTGTGCCACCCCGCAGACCCCGGGGTGCCCAGCCGCCGTGGTGGGAACCCATCTGGCCTAGCAGCGGTGGGGTCCTCGTGGTCCCACCTCTTCGGCTGAGCTGGAACAGCTGCCTCCTTCCCCGGGGTCTGGATTAAAGGCTTTTCCCTGCTGCTTTCCTGCTGGGCTTGAGCGTTTTCCTTCCCCTTAGCCCCATCAGGTTGCTCTAGACCTGCGCGGAGAAGTGACAGCGGAGCTGGAGGACACGGGCAGCCCAGTGGCTTGGCTCTGGTCTCCCAGCCAGCAGGTTCAGCCCCAGCTTTGGCTGGTGGTGAGCCTCCTGCTCAGCCCAGACCCCGATTTAGCCTAAATCTAACCCGTGACATTCATGTCAGTGCCACGTGGCCGCAGGTGTGGGGCGCGCCGCTCTCCTCGCACCCACCAGCGTGGTGGAGATGGAGAAGGTGAAAAAAACCTCAGTGTGACACCCCCACCCTACTCCTCAGCCCCGGGTGAGTCCTAGGAGGAAGATGTGAGCCCCGGGACCTTCTTCCCATCTCCTCCCCTCCCGTGGCTCCCCCGGAGCCGCCGCCGCTGGGCCCCTGCCCCTTTGCGAGCAGGGCAGAGCTGCGGGGTGGCGGAGGGGCGGGCGGAGGAGGCACATTTCCATGGCTCACAAAGGGCACAAGCGATCAGCTTCGTGCAACTGCCCAAGAATAAAGAGGCTCTTACATTGCTGCCTGCCCTGACCTCTCTCCGCTCTGTTCGGGAGGACAGCCTGTGACCACACAGGGATTTCTGAGCCGTGCTTCGCAGGCAGGCGGTGGGTTTTCTGCCCCCCAGGTCCGCCCGCAGCTCTGCAGCTGCCCTATTTTTGCTTGTTACCTGGCTGTTTGCTGGAAACCCTGCTACGCGGGGGTAATTTTTTCTTGCCTGCTCTTTAATTTCACGTAATTTTTTTTTTATTTTTTTTTAAACCTGACACTGAAATGGGGCTGAGAGCAGCAGTGCTTCCAGAGCAGGGACAAAAGTAACCAGGAAACACAGGGCAAGAGAGGAGGGAGCGACACCGAAACAATGAAATAGCCAAGCAAGGAAAGACTGAATGCTCAATAGCACAAGCCTTTGCAGAAATGCCTGGCTAGTGCAGCATTTTATAATCAGCTTCTGTGCTGGGCTGGCCTGCAACAGTAGTGTGATGGGGGAGGAATGCTTTGAATTAGCTGGATGCCAGAATTAATTCTGTCAGGATTCAAACGTACATGTACGTACAGCTTTATAAATAAACACTTGGAGCAAGATTCTGCTTTGCCACGCAGGCTCTGGGGCGGAATCTGGTCTGGCCTCGCTTTTTTTTTTTTTTTTTTTTGGTCTTTTAAGATAAAATGCTGTGGCTCTGCCCGAGCCTCGGGTGACTTGGTGAGCTCGGGGCGTTTCGCAGCAGGGAGGCGCTGCCGTGGTCGGAGTCGGGGGACGATGGCTCGGTGGAGGCAGGGCTGGTGCGGGGTGTCCTCCTCTTCCCTTTCCTCCACAGGAGGAAGAGCGGGGCCAGCCGGCCCTAATTCACCCAGCAGGGCTGAAGGCAGCGAGGTTGGGAGCCGGAGGAGAAGCCTGGTCCCCGAGCGGCGGGGCTGGGTGGTGATGCGCGAGCACGAGACGCGGGACGCACGCGAGAGACCGTACATCTGTCCTCCAGATGAACTCCGGGAAGCGCTTCCCGGGGCCGGATCCTTCCTGATAAGGACGGCTTTGGCCCCTTCTCGCCAGGGGATCGTGCTCGTCCCCTCGCTGCCTTGTGATTTGCTTGTGATGGTAACGTGAGCAACGCTGCTCGGGGCAGCGCTCGGCGGCGGTGGCTTCTGCCTACCACGCTCACAGAGCGAGCTGGTGCACCAGGCCTAGAGGATAACAAAAAAAAAAAACCAAACACATAATGATTTAATTTCTCACCCTTTTCCCCCCCTTTTCCGTGTTTTTTTGTTTCTCTCCCCTTACCTTTCCCGGCTCGGTTCCTCGCTCGGTGGCCGTTCTGGGGGGGCCCGTCTGCGGCGCGGGTTGGAAGGGAGCGAGCTTGGGGATGGCTCCAGATGAGGCAGTTGGCAGGGAGCGCCGTTCCGGATGGCTGTGTCTCTCTGAAATATGAGTAAACGCTGTCAGGCCGGCCGACGGGGGGACGCGGGGCTTGGGGAGGGCTGAGCTGCCCTCTCCTCCCTCCACCCACCCCTGCGCGCAGCGTCCCCTGCTCGCTTGGCGTCCCCCCGGCTCCTGCTCGCCTCCCTGGGTGCCCTCGAAGCTCCATCCCAGAGCTGGAGCTTGGGGAAAAGGGGCAGAAAATTCCCCCGTAGCCTAATGGGGGCGGCAGCTTCCTTCGCCCTACACCAGCTTCATCCAAAACCGATTGATCCAAAACCGATACGCGGCTCTGAAACCCTGTCCCCAGGAAGGAAAGCTGCCACCCCATCCCCTCGCCATCACTCCTGGGTTTTGGTGCCCCGAGGAGCTGAGCCCCATGCTGTGGTGCTCAGCCACACGCTCGGCTGTTTTTATGGCAATGTTTTGGGCTCCTGGACCTAGCGGTGACGCATTTGGGAAGCAGAGGGGGGTGGCTGCCGGTCCTCCCGCGGGCAGGGGGCCGCGGCCCTCTCCCCGCCGGCTCTTTTTGGGGTGGGAGCTGGCTTTCCCTGCAGGTGAAACTCCTCAGCGCTCAGACAAAGGGATGGGGGTGCGGGTGCCTCCCTTTGTTCTCGGGTCCTGGTGCACCAGGCTCCGCCGGCAAAAGCCCCTCGACGCGCGGCTGGCGGGTGGATGGAGCGGAATAAATGCGCCGCGAGGTCTCCGTCCCCGGCACGGTCCCTTTTTTGGGGGGGGGGGGGACAAAGTGACAAAGTGCCTCCCCCCTCTTCCCCGCCTGCCCTCGGGGGTCGTGGCAGGCCCCTCGTGGTGAGGGGGGCGGCTGGAGCCGGGAGGGAATTCCTGCAGCTCCCCTGCGCGGTGTGGCTGGGGGTCAGCGAGCCCTGCTTGTGTTGGAGCTGGGTTTTTGTAGGGCTGGGGGGCAGGATCTGCCCCAGCAGGGCAATCGGGGCACCTTTTAGGGTTATTTTTGCGGCAGGGGGCTGGAAATGATGCCGTGTGTGTGTCCTGCAGGGACCGCTCCTCTCCAAACCCATCACCCGTTGAGGATGTGAGCCCGGCAGGCGCAGCCACGGCTCGCCCTCCAGCCTGGGGCTTCGTGGCATTTTATTTAACGCCGGGGGAGGAAAAGGTCAGCGTGATCTCTGCAGCAACCCGGCGTCTGGGCAGAGGGACGGGGGTGCCACCTGAGGGAGAGAAACCGAGCTGGGGGCTCTCCTGGGGGCCAGCAGCAGAGGCTCAGGCTGGTTTTGCTGACGGCTGGCCCTGCTGGGGGTGGTGCAGCATCCCCGGAGAGCTGCCCCCACCCAAACGCTTCTGCCCTTGGTCCTCCCCAAGGTTGGCTCGTGGCTACCGCTCTCTGTCAGCACACGCAGCACTGATCTCCATCCATCAAGGTGCTTTTGCAGTAATCTAATAAATAACAGCGAGGCGACAAGCGCAAGCAAAGCCCTTGTCTGCGCCGTGCAGCCGCCCGCCGGGGCCCTTCCTTCCTCGGGAAATGTTCCTTCTTCCCAAAAGGCAAGGCCCGGCTCTGCTGGAGAGACGGACGAGAAGCATCCGAGGAGACAGCTTTGGTGCTGCCCCCGGTAACGTGGCAGAAATTTGAGGGAAATGTTGTGTTTTTTTGCTGGAAGGTGGAGGCTGGAGCCTCCTGCCAGCCCAGGCGGGTGACGGAGGAAGCCGGGGGTGTGAGGGGTGCAGGAAGGTGAGGAGAAGCCCCCAGGTAGCCCAGGAGGTTGGTGGTTTATCCATGGGGGCGAGGAGCAGGTCCTGCTGCTGTAGAAAATGGCAGCGTGGTCACGGCTGGAAATGGCTTCTCCGTCCCCGGCGCTGCCCCGTCCCGCGTGGCCCTCGGCACGTCCTTAACCTTTGTGCTGCGCCACGTCCCCCTCTAAAAGAGGATAATGGAAGCGAAAGAGGGAAGCGGCGGGCGCTGGAGGCACCTCGGGCTGCCAAGCCTGATAAAACGCTGCTGAGCTGCCGGAGACCCGAGGAGCTGGAGGTTTGAGTCGGGAGATCAAATGCCAGGTCCCGCTGCCCTCAGATTTCCCCGAGGAAAGCTGTGCTGGGCTCTGCTGGGCCCCGGCTGCCCGCTGCACCCGATTCTGCAGCATTTGACGTGGAGAGAAGGGCAGCCAGCAAAATTCATCGCCTTCAGGGCTGGAAACGGGGCTTTAAACGAGGAGCTGAGCGGGTGCTCGCCCCCTGGAAGGATGGAGCCGGCCGGGTTCCGAGCTGCCGGGCTCCCGTGTGCCAGCAGAGCTGGGAGATAAATGACACCTCGGGGACAAGGGATCAATAATGTCAAAGGCTGGCCCGTAATCAGGCGAGATTAAAAACCAATGACAGGCGTCCTCCGAGGAGCACCAGTCAGCACATTAAAGGACCACAGCGGGGCTTGCAGCCGAACCCCACGCCATCAGCGATGTCCCCCTGACGTGGAGCAGGTCCTCAGGTCTCCCACACCGCCCCGTCACCTTCCCCACGCCGCTGGGGATGCGGGGTGGACAAAAATAAAGCCAGCCAGGCTTTTGGGGCTGGATTTGGATTTGGGGCTGCAGCGGCCGTGGCGAAGCAGGAGGCTGCTCTGGTGCTGCGGGTACCGCCTGGTTTTGAGGAGGGGATGGGAGAGAGCCATTTGGGAAGCTCGGCGTTATTGAATGACTCCTCGAATGCATTGTTTTACCTGTTTTTATCTATTAAACTGGCACCACAAGCCTGTCGCCACCCGTGGGCAGGCGATGGGCAGCCGGGGCGCGCGGTCGTGCCGGTTTTCGGGCGCTGGCGTTGGGGCCATTCCCGTGGGAGCCGGAGCCGGGCACCTTCCCACGGCGAGCAGCAGCCACAACCACAGATGGAGAAGGTGGAATTGATTTATTTGCAAGAGCGAATTAAAATAAACTCCAGCCCCTTTTTTTTTTTTTTTTTTTCTTCTTTTCCCGTGCATCCCGCGAGGGGTACGCGCTCCGTGGCGGCTCGGCGGGGCGGGCTAGGAAATGGGAGGTTTCCTTCCCGAGCGTGAGGGCGATGAGAGAAGGGGCCGTGCCCTCCTCCTGGAGCTGCCCCAGGAGCTGGAGGTGCCGGCTGCCTTTGCCCCGGGCTCCTTTTCCCCTTCCTCCCCGCCAGGAAACCCGGCCGTGGCGTGAAGTAATGCCTGCTGCCGGCGAGCACCAGGAGCGAAACGAAGCCCTGGGAGCACGAGCAGAGGGGCTTGCCTCTCCCGGGGCTCCCCTGGCACCATCTGCGAGGGGATTGCAGGTTTTTGGGTGCCCTGCTCCCCTCGGGAAGGGGCTCGTGCAGCGCCTGGGAACGCGCCGAGCGCCTGCCGGCGAGGAGCCGCCGCTGGCGTCGCGCCACGAGCTGGGGGCCTGGCGTCTGTTTGATTCCAGACGTGTTTACGGCGCGCGGCTGGCGGCGAACTACAGGTCCCAGCATGCTCCCTCGTGGCTCCCGGGCTCCAGCAGGAGCAGGGAGCTGTGGGACTCGTAGTTCCCACCTGGGTTTTGCTGTAAAAGAGCTGGGTTCGGGTCCGGCGCCGCCAAAGCACCGGGTCCTGGCCTCCTGCGCCCTCATCCTCCAGCCAGCGGCTTGCGTGGTGCGAGGGCAGACCGGCCTTTTTGTGTCAGCGAGCCGGGGAGGGGATTCGGTCCCATTCTGAACTCATTTGCAACGTAAATATTTTGATGGCGAGGCCGTTGCTGGGAGCTGGGTGTCACGGCGAGGCGCCGTGATTCATTCATGCTGCGGCCGCTCGCGGCACAATGAGGCGGTGCTGGGACCGATCCCAAGGATTTCCTGTGACCGCGGCTGGTGGGGGATGCGGGACGGCACGTTTGGCTAAGCCAGGGCCCTCTGCTCCATTTCTTTGAGCAGCGAGCACCGTGCCGTGCCCAGCCTGCTCAGGACTCCCCACCTCCAAAATCTGGTGGCTCCCAAAGGGCTGAGCTTGCGACAGCGAGGCCAAACCCCTGGCTGTGGCTCTGTCGCAGGGTGTAACGCCTCGTGCCTGCTCCTCGGAGCTGCTCCTGCTCCAGAAGCCGGCCAGGCTCTGTGTTTGTCCCCCCAGCACGTGCTGGGCAGGGCTGGTGGCCGAGGCAGGAGCTCCCTGCGTCCCCTTTGTGCCGCTCGGGGCCAGGTGCGGGCTCTGCAGCGCCCAGATTCGTTCTGGCACCCTCCGTCAGACGGTGTTTGTTCATGCTGCATTTTTCTTTTTCCTGGCTTGTTTGGACACGCACTGGTACATTCACGGCACTCAAGCAGTAACGTGAGGCTCGTTCCCATTAGGAAAGGGGCCAGGATTTTTTTTTTTGGGGGGGGGGGGGTGCTGGGAGGGCAGCTTAAGCAGTAAGTTTCTGAGCTCTTTCCTTCTGTTGCCACACCCTGCAAGAAAGAGCAATATCCGCGGCTTCAGCTGCTATCGCACGGCTCCGAACGTCTCTCTTTTAATATAGATTGGTATCATTTTGCATTTTAAAGTAAAAACACGCTGCAAGCTGCAGACAGCTGTCGGTTGGCAGCTTTGTTTGAACATCTGGTGTTGCTGGGCTGCTGTTCAGCACGCTCTAACTATGGGATTCATAAAGATTATAATCCGGGCTTTCAGATTCTCAACAGCCGCCTCGCAAAGGGGGAAAAAAAATAAAATAAAAATAAATAAATAAATTAAAAAAATGAAATGGGCGAGGGAGAAAACCCAGCGGCTTCCCTGCGAGCAGGCGGCGGCGCGGTCGCGGTGCCGGCTCCCCACGAAGCTCGGTGGTGCCCTGCTCCTCGAGCATCCTCGGTCCTAAACCACGAGGGGCTTTTAGTTTGCTTTCTCTCTTTTTTTTTTCCCCACGGTTTTTGCCCCGAATCTCCAAGTCTCGTGTTCCTCGGGTGGTTTCTGTCGCCTCTTAGCTGGAGCAGCAGATTTCTGCTGCGGCTTTGGGGTAAATGTTGGTGAGGGCTGCAGGCAGCGGCAGGACCTTGTTTTTTTCTCTGTAGGGTGAGTGATGGAGGAGCCAGGGCTTTGAGTCTCACGTCAAACCCTGCTTCCCAGGAGAAACTGAATCCCTTTCCTTGAAGCAACCCAAAGGTTGAGGGAGCCACCTCCCCAAGCCCTACCCATTCCCGTGCAAGTCAGGCACTTTTCCTCGGCACCTCGGAGAATTAAGCGGCCTCTAAGCCCCTAACAGGTTTTATAAATCTTGTTAGTTGATCTGCATTTTTGCAAAGCTCTTTGAATCCAGCCGATTGGCGCAGAAGTCACCTTGACTTGCGGGGAGGCGTTGACTCCCGAGTCACTTTCAGGCTCCATTTGTCAGTCGGAGGTGCACCAGCAAGGCCCCCCCTTATCTTTAGTAGGAAAAAAAAAAGCTGCCTAGAGAAATGGAGCTGTGCTAGCCGGTAATAGAGGTGCGTGTAAACCCGTTCTGCCCTTGTTTGTGTTGATTTAACTTCCCAGTACAAATTAAAATAGCCTTGAGCAGTTGGAAGTTTAACTAGATCGGATGGGAGGGGGGGAAAAAAAAAAAAATTGCTGCCTTTAAATCAAAGCGGGGAGTTCTTGTTGTCACCTCTGCACGTAGCTGGCATCGGGGTGCCCTCGATGACTTTCTCGAGGGTCTGTGTCCTCGGGCAGGCTCCCGGGGAGCAGAAATCAGCCCCTGCCCACCCCGCTGAGCTGGTGGGATGTGAGGAAGGGCAGGGGGCTGCCGCTGGGGGCTGGGGTCTCGCCGTGGCAGGGCTGAGCCCCGAGCAGAGGTCTTTGGGCAGGGTAGAGGCGGCTCAGCCTTCGGCGAGAGGGTGGGAGAGGCTGGCTGCGTTTCACCCCTGCAGGGAGAAGGCTCTGAGATCACGCAGGCCAGCTGGATCTCGAATCCAAGATGTTTATTTGGAAGAGGGAGCGAGGCTTTCTCAACCACACAGGGGCTGCAGATGGGGGCAGGTTGGCTGCCGGGCGATGGGAGTGGGTTTTTAGGGGATGGCCGCTCTGGGAGGTGAGGTGTCCTGCCTGGCATAGCCTGGGGACCGCTGGCCAGGACCAAACGCAGCAGGTTTGGGAGATTTTTGGGATCCAGCAGCTGGGACGCCGGCGGATCAAGGCAGGACTGGGGGTGCTGCCAAAGGCTGTTTATTTTTGCATGGGGATTATGGAAGGAACGACTCAGGGGTGGTGGAGCAGCGTGGAAGAGGGCTCGTGTGAGGAGCAGGGCGTTGTGATGTGTCCGAGGTACGGTGCTGACCCAACGCCCCTCTGTGCCCGGACTCAGGAGCATGGTGAGACTGGGTTTGAGGAGGTGATCTGGCTGCAAGCAGGCTGCTTTTCTCCCTGAGTTAATTTTTCAGCTGGATTCACGATGAGGAAGGAGCAGATCGACGAGACCAGGGACTGAGGAAGGAGAAAAGAAGGTTAAGGAGGGCTCCTGTAGCTCACACGGAAATTGAGAGCAGCTTTCAAGGAGCTGCAAGCACAGCACGCGGAAGGGGCAGGACTTTTTATGTGGTTCCTTAGGCTCTGAAAAACCGTGAAGCCTGGTGAATGGGGTCCTCCCCGTCCCCACAGCCCTCCCCGGGGCTGAGGGCTGGAGGAAGGGCTTTGCCTGGGGCAGAACACCTTCCCCCATCCCCTCCCAGGGGTACAAACCCATCTCTCCCCCCACAGACCGCAGGGTCCCGGTGCTCTGGAGCACCTCAACCCGGGGTTTTGAGGCCGGCAGCCTTGCTGCAAGGCCCAGCTTTTATTTTTGGCGGGGAGGAAGCACACGAGGGCCCGATGGTGATGTTTGTCAGCAGGGCCCAGATGTCCTGCAGGTGTTGGTGTCAGTCCGAGGTCTCGAGGGGCTGGAAACACTTGCTGAGAGAGCTGGGATCCGGATCCGAGCCCCAAAACTTTGTAGGATACCTCAACGCCCTGAGCTTTCCTGGTGCTGAGGTGCTGCTGGCATGGAGGGGAGGCCCCGTGGCATGGGCTGGCTTTGTGTGGGTCCAAAAAATGGCTCTCACCACCTGTGATGGTTTAGGAAGGGCTGGGAAGGGCCAGGCCACCCCGGGCAAGCAGCTGCTCAGCCCCAGCACCCCTTTTGGGGCTGTCCTGGGAGCAATGGGGCCTGCCGCAGCCTGGTTTCTGCCCGGGGGGAAGGCCTCGAGCTCCGTCCTGAGCCCCCCCCCTGCCTGGTGGTTACTGTAAAGGCATGCAAGATGAAACCCCGAGCAGCAAACATTTCCTTCCTGTCTCTGCAAGCCGATCGGCCTCCTGCAAGCAGAGCAAGGGGGGGTCGAGAGCTGCTCCTGCCCGGGCCTGGCAGCAGGAGCCATACGGGGTGGTGGTCCCGGGGGTGTGTGGGGTCTGTGGGGCTCCCCCGGTGTCCCCATGGGGCATGGTGATCTTGGGAGGTTTCCCTCCTGCCCTTCAGGTGTTTTCCCTGCCGGGTTTGGGGTGTCCCCTGTTTTTGGGGACTCTGTGAAGAGCAGCGTTGGCTTTGGTGAGGGGACACGTCCTCAGGACGGATCAGGACACCTCCACCCGTGGGTTTTTTCTCAGAAAACCATCCCGCTGCCGGCAGAGCGGGGCCGAGGAGCAGCAAATCAGCCAGGGGAGGTGAAAATTGGCTCTGGCATCCCCACCCCGGGGCTGCTGGCTGCATTAGCATTCAGCGGCTGTGACCTGGGGCCCGGCTGCAGCCCCCCGGCTCCGCGCCGGGACGCCGGCCTCAATGAGCGCCCTTGATGCGGGGCCCTGGGCCCAGCTGCAGGTGTCTGGAGCCGTTCCCGAGAAAGGCATCTGCCCTTCAGGGCTCCTCCGCTGCCTGGCCCACCTTCCTCCTCCTCGCCCTTCCTCCCCAGCCGCCCCGCTCCCTCCGTCCTGGCTTTCCGGCCGCCGCAGACAATGTCCCCATTCACCACGGCCGGGGGAAGAAGGAGGGATGTGGGGAGCCCAGCACCCAGCTCCCCAGCTGCAGGGGCTGCCTCGGGCCAGCCGGGCTTCCCCTCCACATTGTGGGGCTTTTTGAGGGCGTTTGTGAAAACCCCAATGGGTTTGGGGGGTCAGGGAGGGCTGGTGGACGGATAAACTTCGTCCAGGTTTCTTTAGGGCACGAGGGCTGTGGGGCCGGGGGTTTTGCTTTCCCACTTTTTCCCACTGCCAGCTCCGGGACGGGGCCGTAAGGAGAGGATGGGTGGAGGAGGATCATCTTCCTTTTCCTCTCTATTTCTCCACGAGAGGGGGGCGATTACGTTTAATTCCAGCAGGGTAAGCCGGTGTCCAGCAATTAGCGCTGTCTCGCTGGGACTGGGGTAGAAGAGCCAATTACCCCGGCCGCAGATTAATTTATTAATGATTTGTCAGATTAGCTGCCATCCACTCTGCTGACGTTGCCATACAACGCTCCCCCGTGCTGGGGGACCCCGTCTACAACTGTGGTGGGAGATAGCTGCAGATTTGGGGATCCTTCTGGGGATTTGGGGCTAATCCTTCTGGGGGCTGAGGTTCTCCTCCAAACCCCGCAGCTGGAAGGCCTCCGACCACCCTCCCGTGCTCACATCTCCTTCAGCTTTACTCCTGCTGCTCGATATAGGGCGTTTGGGGGCCCTTTTGGTGCAGTCCCAGCACCTCAGGAGACAAACTGCGATCACGGAGCCTGGGAAGGGCTCACGCGAAGAGCGTGCGCGGAGAGAGCCGCAGCTCTCCCAGCACCAAGGTCATGCATGAAATATGAGAAATTACCCTGAGAAATCCTGATCCTGGAGGAGGAGGAGGAGTTCATGACTTCAGAAATACCAGATTTGGGAGGGGATGGAAGGGAAAGGGATATATTTTCCTTTTCAAAATACCTAAGGAATTCAGCCTGCGCTGCAGAGACAATGAGATTTCGCTCCTCGGAGCCAGCAGGGGCAGCTCGTACCCGAGTGTCTTGTTAAGGGTTCAGTTGCCGTGGGTGAGAAGCCCTCCCATCCCGCGGCAATCTCAGGCACGTATGGTTTTAAATCACCCTAAAATCAAGAGAGTGATTCAAGTGTGAGATAGGAAAAAAAACACACAACATGCTGCATGTCCTCTGTTGGAAACCTCTTAGGTTTCTACAGCTTTAGGTTGGATTTCGGTCACTTTTTCCAGCTGTGGGAGGGTATTGAGTGAACTTGAGCTATGAAGTTGTGTATAGATTTGTGACCTCGTGTCCAGGGGGTGTTGTAGGGTGGTTCTGGCTGTGGGTGTGGAGACGGCGAGGCTCTCGGAGCAGGGAGGGAGGCGTAGAGGACGGCTCGGTGCAGAGGATGGTGCCCACAGGGGATGTGCTGGCCACCAAAATCAAGGACCCACCACCCACAGCTCCTGCTGGAGCTCCTGTGCCATGTTTTCAGCCCTATTTTGTTTTTTTTTTTGGACAAGCACACCTCCCAGGCCCCGTTTTGGGGTGTGTGCTCTGTCTGCGTGTCCTCCGTGCGTGTGTGGGCACCGTGCACGCATGTGGAGCGCGGCTGTGAGTGGGAAGATGGTGTTGTGTGTGTTGGTTTTTTTTTTAGCTCCTCGTTATTATTAGTGCTGGGAGCTGCTTTTAGGGCGATTGCTCTGTGTGGGGCTGACCCGGCTGCCGAGCGCAGCAGCGCCGGGGCTGGAGGTGCCCGAGACCTGAAGCAAAACAACAGGAGGGAGAAGGCTTCAAATTCCTGCTCCCGAGCGGAGTCGGAGGTGACAGCCTTTCCCTGCGCTGCAATTAATCCCAGCAGTGGCTCTGCCACCCCCCTCCCCCTCCCGCCTAGTCCAGGAATTAATTACTTGATTATAAATCCCCGAGCGGCGGTTTATAATAGCAATAATCCCCTCGAAATTCATCCGCGCTGCCTGTTCCTTCCCGGCTCGCCCCCGCCGTCGAGAGCCTCTCGGGCCTGGGGGGGAAACACGGGCTCGGTGCCACCTCTCTCCGTCCCTCCCCATGGCGTTGACGCCGGCAGGGACAGGGGAAGGGACCCGTGGCAGGAGGTGAGCCCCTCCACGCGTCCCCCGAGGTGCCCAGGGCCGCGTGGGGCCGCCGGGTTCGCCTCTGACGTGCCGCCCTCTCCGTGCCCTGCAGAAGATGCTGATGAAGCAGCAGGACCGCCTGGAGGAGCGGGAGCAGGACATCGAGGAGCAGCTCTACAAGCTGGAGTCGGACAAGCGGCTGGTGGAGGTGAGGGGAGCTCACCCTGAAGGGGTTGGGGTTGTGGGGTGGGCAGCGGGCTCTGGAGCTGCTTGGCGTGGAGGAGCTGGTTGTGCTGTACCTGCTGTCTCCATTTCGGCCCTGGCAGGAGTATTTTTTGGGGAAAAAAGGTGTTTGGGGCTGCCCTACAGCCCCTTGGGTGTTTGGGTGAGGGTGGAAGCTGTCCTTAGGTACCAGACATCTCACCCTCAGCTCAGCACAGCCATCAGCTCCATCCCAAGTGGGAGGGAAGGGTCTGGAGGTGCAGATCCCCATAAATCCCTGAAATACCCAGGAGGTGAGAGCTGCAAGAGGGCGTTTTGCTGGGACACCGATAAAACAAGGTGGGCTCTTGCTCCTTGAAGCCCCATTTGGCCTCCTGGGGAGTGGAGGAAAGGGTCAGGAGCATGGTGTGTCCCCAGCATGGGGCTCGGACGGCTCCGGGGTGGGGATGGGATGGGGACAGGGAGGGTTTCCGCAGCTTGTGGCAGCTGGGGAAGGACCCAGGGGCATCACGGGGGTGCCAAGGGGCTGAGCCTGCTCCTGCCCCCCAGGAGAAGGTGAGCCAGCTGAAGGACGAGGTGCGCCTGCAGTACGAGAAGATGCACCAGATCTTGGACGAGGACCTGCGGAAGACCATGGAGATCCTGGACAAGGCCCAGGCCAAGTTCTGCAACGAGAACGCCGCCCAGGTCCTGCACCTCAACGAGCGCATGCAGGAGGCCAAGAAGCTCCTCAGCTCCGTCCAGGTCATGTTCGACAAAACCGAGGACATCAACTTCATGAAGGTGAGCCCTGCTGCTGCCTCCAGGAGGGTTTGGTGCCACAGGGACGGCGTGGGGCACGGCGAGGAGCAGGGGACGGCACCGTGTCGGCTCTGCCACTGGCTCCTGAGGGGTCAGGGCGAGGAGGGGTGGACGAGGACACGCTGCGGATGGAGCTGGGATGGAGCAGCCTGGGCTGTGGGGACAGAGGGGTTTGGGGCTCGGTGTCCTGCTGGATTTGGGGCTCATTTAGGATGGGGAGGGCAGCAGGAGGCATGAGACCACAGTGTTTGGAGGCAGGCACAGCCCTGGGTGCTGTGGGGGACCCAGAAGGGGACACGGAAGGGGAGGTGGGTGCTGGGGCAGGGCCTGTCCTCACTGACCAAGGCTTCTCCTTCCCCTCCTAGAACACCAAGTCTGTGAAAATCTTAATGGACAGGTAAGCACAGGGGGCGAGCATGTTTGGGGGGGAAGGGGAACGTTGTGGGGTGGAGGTGGAGCAGGGCTGGGGATGCTGGAGCTGCCGGGGGGCTGGGTGCGGGTGGTGGATGGGGGCAGGTCCCTGCTGCCTCCCAGGGGAAGGGATTTGGCCTTGGAGGGTGTGTGGGAAGGAGCCCGGGGGGGATCCAAACCCTCTCCTGCGTGCGTTCTGTCCCTCACCTCTCCTCTCCGCCCCCGGTCCCCAACAGGACCCAGAACTGTACAGGTGGCAGCCTGCCTCCGCCCAAAATCGGGCACCTCAACTCCAAGCTCTTCCTGAACGAGATCGCCAAGAAGGAGAAGCAGCTCAGGAAGCTGCTGGAAGGTGGGTGAAGCTGAGGGGGTGCAGGGGGGACAGGGGACAGGCCCTCACTGCCTCCCAGTGGGTCCCAGTGCGAGGGGGTGGGGAGGGCCATCGGGGTGCAGGGACCCCCAGGAGCCCCTCTGTGGCCAGGTTTAGGACACGGAGATGCTGTGGAGTGGGTGTGTTTGGGGGTGACACGGCAAAAGCTGGCCACGGGCAGAAAGATTGGTAGGAGGACACAGGGGTCACACCACGGGCAGGGACAAACAGGGACCGATGTGGTCCCACAGCCCCCATCCCGTGCCTGGGAGCTGATCACATCCCGTGGAGGCTTCGTGGTCCTCTGTTCTCGGGGGATTTGGGGTTCTGCTCATCCTGGGACTGGGACCGAGCTGTGTGTGGGGCTCAGCCTGTGCATGTGCTCAGAGAGTGGCACTTGGGGCCAGCCTGAACCTGCTGGCGAGGTCCCCAAATTCACCTGCAGGTGGGTGAGCACCCTGATCACCAGCAGCAGGGCAGCCAGGGGGCTTTCAGCTCGTGCAGGGCCAGGACACGGGTTTTGGGGCTTCAGTGCAGCTTCGGGCTGGTGGCTGGGACACCCCGTGTCCACCCCACTCTTGGCAAGGAGCTGTACCATGGTGCACGGGGCTGGGACACGCAGCAGATCGTCCCCGGGGCCATCGGGACGAAACCTGACGTGCTCCTGCTCTCCTGTTCCCCCCACAGGTCCCCTGAGCACCCCCGTCCCCTTCCTGCAGAGCATCCCCATGTACCCCTGCACCGTCAGCAACTCCGGCGCGGAGAAGCGCAAGCACTCCACCGCCTTCCCCGAGGGCAGCTTCCTCGAGCCATCGTCCGGGACTGTGGCGAGCCAGTACATGAGCCAGGGCGCTTCGGCCGGCGAGGGGCAGTCCGCACAAGCCATGGTGCCTTGTAGCTCCACGCAGCACATTGTTGGACTTCCCAGCGGCCCGCAGCCGGTGCACTCGGGCTCCGTCTTCAACCCATCTCACTACCCCAACACCACCTCATCTCAGCAGTCCGTGCTCTCCCAGTACGGCGGGCGCAAAATCCTCGTCTGCTCGGTGGACAACTGTTACTGTTCCTCGGTGTCCAACCACGGCGGGCACCAGCCCTACCCGCGCTCGGGGCACTTCCCCTGGACGGTCTCCTCGCAGGAGTACTCGCACCCGCTGCCGCCCGCGCCCGCCGTGCCCCAGTCGCTGCCGGGACTTGCGGTGCGGGAATGGATTGACGCGTCCCAGCAGCACGGGCGGCAGGATTTCTATCGGGTCTACGGCCAGCCGTCGGCCAAACACTACGTCACCAGTTAACAGCCACACTCTCTGGAGAGGCCTGGTTGATGGCGCGCTCGGAGAGAGAGGAGTCTGCTTTGTTTGGGCTTTGTTTTGTTTTCTTTTCTTTCCAATCAAACCCGGTTTCCTTCCCGCCTCGTGCCTCTCCAGGATTTTGGGGAGGGTTGTTCTCTCTCATCTCTTTTTTTTTTTTTTTTTTCCCTTTCCGCTTTAAAACAAAATAATAATGTTTTGTTTTGTGTTTTTTTTTTTCCTTTTAATTTTTTTTTTAATTTAATTTTGGAAAGTCCTTCCTGTCCCTCGCTGGGAAAAGACGAGGGAGAAATTACACGGAAGAAATCGATGGGGATTTCAGTCGGGCGTCTGGTTCTGTGCGTCACGCTCCTACTTGCTACTCTCTGGCTTCGGAAAACTTCAGAAGGGACAATTGCACCTTCTCCGTTTCAACTTCTCTGAGTTCATTTTTTTGGTTTGGTTCAGTTTTCCCCCTTTCCCCAGCCCCTCTCTTCCCCTTTTTAAAAAGAAAAAAAAAAAAAATCTATCATTGATTCAGTATGAAATGATACGTGTAGATTTTGGGTTTGTTACTTTTTTTTTTTTTTTTTAAAGGCTGATTTTTT
Source organism: Aythya fuligula (assembly GCF_009819795.1). NCBI lineage: Eukaryota > Metazoa > Chordata > Aves > Anseriformes > Anatidae > Aythya > Aythya fuligula. The sequence goes on from NC_045565.1 coordinate 24,342,789, forward strand.
TGTGTTAAAAGGCCACTTCTCATGCATATTGGCATTTTTTTTTTTCCTTCTTTCAGAGATTTGTAAATACACAATGGCAGGAAATTTAATGAAAAAAAAAAAAAAAAAAAAAAAAAAGAAAAGGGAAAAGAAACTTTAAAAAAAAAAAAACGAATAAATAAATAAAAAAAAAATCTGTTCTAGTTTTCAGGAGGGGAAGCGTTGCTGAAATGCAACCCCCCCCCCCAACGTATCGCTGATGCAACTTCCTGTAACAAGCACTTTGTATAAAAAAAAAAGTGGACTTCCTGCTATAAGGCACAGGTATTTATTCTGTAACCAATTTTAGAACACACACAGAAAAAAAAGAAAAAAAAAAAAAAAAGAAAAAAAAATATTCAAATAAATGTGATCACTTAGTGCAAACGCCTCGCTCGGCTGCGGCTCTTCCCCGCGAACGGGAGCTCTGGCAGGAGGCTGCCCCCCAACCCGGGGGGCATTTTGGGGACGGGGTGGCCGAGGGGGGACAGAGATATCGTGACAGAGAGCTGGCGGCCTCCTCTGCTCTAATTTGGGGCTGAAACCCTCCGCGGAGGAGCCCCGAAGGCAGCGTGGGGGCACGCGGCCCCGTCGGGACGTGGAGGCGGTGATTTACGCCGCGGGCTCGGCGCCGCCAGGCTCCTTCCTGCCCAAACCTTTCCACCGAGCTCGGAGGAGGCCTCGGGTTTGGCCGGCTCTGGGGGACGTGTGGGAGGCTGGACGGGGCCGCCAGCAGCATCTGCGGGTTTCGGGGACCCCAAAAAGCCTCGGGGTGGCTGCCAGCAGCGCCGGTGCCGCGTCCCAGCCCTTGTGGGGTTGGTGTCCCCTGGGGGATGCCGGAGAGGTGACTCCATGGGCTCCCTCCCAGCCCGCGAGGATGTGAGTCAGGCGTGGGGCCGGCCGGGCCGTATCCTGCCCACGGCCTCCAGAACAATCCCCATTGTGGGACTATGGGATGGGGACAGTGCCCGACCTGGTCCCCAAGGCCTCGTCCCCGCTGGCAGCGCCCCAGGCTGGGGCGGGGAAGGGTGAGGAGGAAGCCTTTGGCTGGGGCCGCAAGGGGCGAGCTCCTTATCTGGGGAAAAATGGTCAAAGAGCAGCTTTGGGGAGCCGGTAGGGATTTTCTGTCGTTCTCTTCAGGTTTGGGCTTGTTTGGTTTTTGGGTTTTCGGTTGCCAAGTGTCCTCCTTTTCGCTCTGGTTTGGATCCCCTCCGTGCTGCTTCCCCCTCACCGCTCAGGAGAGCCAAAAACGGAGGAGAAGCGGGGCCGAGAGAGATGAGAGCTCCCCATCCCCTGTGGTACCGAGCCCGTTTCCACCAGACACATCCCCACCTGGCCCATGCCTCGTCATGGGGAGCACCCCACAACCGCAAGTGCCCGTTTTGGGGCCCCGGTGCTGTCCCCCGGCCCCGAGGGGGACACGAGCACCCAGTCCCACAGCATTGCTCCGGTGGCACGCAGGGACACGATGGCCTCGCCTGGGTGGGCTAAGGAGTTGTAGGGCTGGCAGGAGGGGAAACCCGAAGGTTTTTGGGGTTTTGTTGATGGATGGCTCGGTCCAAAGGGGGAGAGGAGGAGGAGGGGGCGAGCGGGGGCCCATCCATAAACAGCTCGAGCTGTGAATGGAAGGAGACGGATTAGGAGCCGGGTGAAAACATGTCACGGGGCGGAAAGAAAAACGAGCAGCTGGGCCGGACCAAATTGGTGCCTGATGAAGGACATGGGGCCGGGTGGAAAAAGGATCTCAGGGCCCGGCGGCGCGGGCGGGTGGGGGCAGGCTGATGGGGAACAGCTGGGGCCGGACACGCACAGCTGGCGGCACCGGGCGAGCGGTGCCATCGGTGTGCTTGGGCACCAAGCACGTCACGGGGTGGATGCTTCATCCTCAGCATGATCCCACAGACCGGGTGGCAGTCCTGGGAAGTAATAGGGTTGGGATCCTGCTCCTCCGGCGTTTTAGGGACTTACCCAGCAAGGCTGGGGCTCCTCTGAGCCAAAGGGTCCCCAGGTGGAGGAGCCGCTGCTTCTTGCACCATTTGCATAGACGTAAATAAGCAATCAGCATAACGAGGGAGAATGCAAACCAGGCTCCCGCTTCGCCACCAGGTCCTATTTTTAACCCCGCAGAAGGATTTCAGCGCGACCCCGCGCTCCCTGCTCCGGCACCTGCACCGCCCCCGGGGCGGGGAGCTCAGACCCCAAATCTCCACCGGCTCCACTGCCATTAGACTGGGAAATCTCCTGCAGAAAGACACCCCAGTGTCACACCCCAGTCCGGGGGAGCCTTTTTGGGCTGATGACCCCCCCCAGGGTCCCATTTAGGGCCGGGGCGTGCACCCCAGGACCCCCCCTCCCCGGGATCGCAGCCCCATGCTTAAACATGAGGAGTATATTTAGCTGCCGTCAATTTAGGTTCGCACATCAACCTTATAAATATGAAAGCCCATCTCGGCGAGATGTTTAAGATACCTCATCAGCCCTTGGAAAAGATGCAGGAATATTAATTAGCCAGATTTGGGTATTATCTCGTAATGAATAAATGAAGAGACTCGCTGCATAAGATGAAGCACCGTCGGCTCGTCGTTGGTTTGTTTTTTTTTTTTTATTAAGGAAAGTGAATTTCGGAGGTCGCTCTCTCCCCTCACACCACGGAGGGGCTGCTGTAGGGTTGGGACCGGGCAGAGGGGGCCCCCCCAGTGCTCCTCGAGCCATGTGAGGGCCCCGTGCTGCTTTTGGTGCCCCATTTCACGGCAGGTCCCGATGGATGAAGTTTTCTGCTCCCAAAATTTGGTCCCCGCTGCCCACATCACATCTGGTGCCGGAGGGATGGGGACGGGCTCAGAGCCCTGCCCCAGCTGCAGTGACCCCGTGGCCTCTCCGTGCCCAGGACGGAGCCATCCAGCGCAGCCTTCTGTCCCTAAAAACTTATTTCTAGCTCCCTTCTCCTTTCCCCCTCGGCTGTTTCGTCCCCTCCATCCAGGCCAGGCCGTGAACTTCCCGATTGCTGCAGAAACGGGGATGAGGGACACACTTCAGATGGAAAAGCCAAACGAAAAATGGCTTTGTGCGCTCCTGGGACGCGGCCGCTTCGGGGCCCTTCTCCAGGGGGATGGCTGGGGAGGCTGTGGGGCTGGTCACAAAACCCTACAATGAGCAGTGAGCAGAGACAGGGACCCCGTGGGGAAGGGGACGGGAAGGTCCCCATCACCCATGGGGTGCTCAGAGCATCGCAGGGGCTGCGCAGCCCCCAGCTGGGGCACCCACATCCCCCCTGGGAGCATCCCTATGAGGAAATCCCCTCATTTCTCGAGATTTTGGGCCCGAGTAGGGGATGTCCCGGAGGTGGCAGGGGACGGGGGCTCGGTGGGCAACGGGGAAGGGACAGGGTGGGAGGCAGCGGCCACCCCGGGGAGCGTCCCCGGAGCCGTCGCGTGGCGGCTGCCGGGCGGCGCGTGGGGTGCGGGGCGCTGCCGGCTGCCGGAGCTGCCATTGTTTGCCTTCAATCAAGATGTTTCAGGCGGAATCAAAAGCACCAACTGGGGAAATCATCATCACAAAAAATCTTGCGCCTGCAAAATAGGTCAAGTAAGACTCCAAAGAGAGAGAGCGTCTGATCTGCATCGCGAGGAAGAATGGCAACAGCTGTGATCTCCAGTATATATGGAGGGGCTGCGGGGAGGGGAAGGGGGGGGGGGGGATAAATATATATATCCATGCATATGTATAACCGCTTACAGCTGTTGGGCCGTATGTTCATTAGGGCCAACTGTTTTGGAGGCAGAGGGATCAGCGCTAATCGGGGAAGGGAGTTTTATCATCACATTCAGAGGCAAAAGTGTCAGGAGCAACTGCGGCCCCCCCGGCCCCCCCGGCCGCACCAGCTGTGCCGCGCTCCCTGCGCCTGATTCAGCAGCTCTGCGGGCCCGAATTTGGGGTGATCCGTGCACGGGAGACCCAGCCTGCCCTCCCCGGGGACCCAAAGGGCCCTTGTCCCTCGCAGGGTGCCCGGTCCCCAGCTGGGGACACAAGCACCGCTGTCCCCCGGCGCCTCGGTTTGCCCAGGGTAAGAGCTGTGGTTTGGGACCCCCCCGGACATCCTGGCCTGGTGCTGGTCTCACAGGTGCCGGCTGTAAAAACGGGATCAAAACTCCTGTAAATCCTCGTGTCTGGCACGGGGGGGGAAGGAGCCGGGCTGGGACAGCTGCTTCGGCCACCCCGAGCCGCCTGGCCCCACAGGGTGACAGCCAAAATTGTGGGTTTGGGCCCAGCTGTCGCAGACGGGGGACCCCAACCCATGGGTGATGCTCTGGGCTCAGGGACCCCGCTGTCCCCCAGCTGCAGACCCCAAATCCATCCCCCTCGGCACCCCGAGGAGGCAGGGGCTCGGCTCCGCCGGCAGCACGAAAATAAAGGCTGCGGAGCCGAGCAGCAAGGACAAGTTGTATTTAAAAATACCTCTCACCCGGATGATTTATCTGCAGGGCGTTCCTGCCAGCTCCTCATGTAGATCAGGCTCGGGGCCTAACCCACCTGACAGCTCCCCTTCCTTTTAGGATTATTTATTCGGGGCTGCACGGCGCTGTCCTGCGGGGCGGGCACGGCACGGCACGGACGAGCTCTCCTTCCAGCCTGTCCTCCTCGGATGGGGATTGTCTTTTTTTTTTAATATTTTTTCCCCCATTAAAAGGGATAGAGATGCTCACCTCGTTCAACCAGCTACATGGGAACGGCGTGGGGAGGTCCCACAAAGCCGCCCCCCCAGCCCGGCTGCAGATTTACGGGAGTTTTTACTTCCAATCACCCCCTGGAAAGGGAAATAAGCGAACAGATTGCAATAAAAAAATAAAAATTAAAAAAAAATCCAACAAGCCCCAGTTCAGCCAACTGAGCCCGGAGCTGCAATTTAGCCAGGAGCCAATTGCGAGGCCCCGGTCCGAGCTTGTTTCCACTTCGAATAAAATAAAATTTAAAAAAAATCCCCTTAATTGAGGGTGGCTGCCCCAGGGTGCTGGCGGAGGGGCCAGGATGATGAGCCCTCCAGCCCCGCATCCCAGAGGCGCTCCTGCGGGGTGCAGGAGGCCCTAAACAAGTGGGCAACAGCGGCCAGAGAGGAACAAAAATCCCCCTGTTTGCCTCTCCTTCGGGCAGCGGATTCTTATTATTATTATTATCGTTATTATCATCATCCCCCCCCTCTCCTCTCCCCGCATCCAATCCACTCGGCTCCGCGTCCTTTCGGGAGCACTAAATTCCTCCTGGCCACGTGAAAGCGGGGCTGGGGCGGGGAAGGGAGCGGCGGCTCGCTCCAGCAGCCGCATGCAAGGTCACACACACGCACGCAGCCGCGCCATCCATTACGGCGTGGGCCACCGGGAGCAGCAACAGGAGAGGGGAAACGCGGCGGCTCCGGGGGCAGGGGGCCGCGGGGGCCGATCCATAACATCCTGACAAGTCGAACAACTCTCAGGGTGTTCGCTTGCCAGGGAAATATTTTTCGCATCCAATCCATTAGGCGAAGGAGATGAAAAAGTATTTCCTACTTTGCTTGGAAAAATAAAATAAAATAAAATAAATATAGCGGGAATTGGTATAAAGCATGCCTTAAAAAAAAAAAAAAAAAAAGAGAGAAAAGAAATTAAGTGTGACCATCTATAATTTATTTTTTTTTCCAATCGCTCCGATGGCCTTGCAGGCATCCTGGCCGTGCAGGGAAGGAGCTGATGTTTTAAAGGGCTCTAAAAGCTTCTCGCTTTTGGGGCTGTGCCGGCCTTGCAGGAACAGTAATGAGTCAAATTAGTTGGAAAGAAACAAAACCAGAATCCGCTTCCCCCTCAGAACTGCCTTCCACCTCAGCTACGTCGCAGCAAAACCAAATCGTTCTCCGCTTTTCTTTTTCCCCCCTTTAATTTCCCTGCCAGATCAGCAGGGAACGGCGTTCGTGACACGCTTTTTTTTTAACCTACAAAATGATTTTTGAGATGGCAACCTCCTCTCGAAGCTTTTGGGGTGCTTTGGGACAAGTGGAAAGCTGGGGGAAAAGGGCCCTGCTCCAAAACTTGTCCGGGAGGAGGAGGCAGGGGGAGAAGCGGAGGCACCGCTGGGACAAGGGGCCGGGTGACGGGAAAGGAGCACCCCGAGACACAGCTCGTCTTTCTACTAAATTTTAATATCTTTATTTTCTTTTTGACAAAGACAGCTAAACCGTACACCGCGTACTGACATGACCAGATATTGCAAACACCCCTTTTTGGTGAAAGTCAAAAAAAAGGGAACGTAAAAGAAAGAGCTTGCGTGGGCCCGGCCGGAGCAGGGAATGCGCCGGGAGGAGACAGCGGCGAGCTTTTGCTTTTGCAGCAGAGCCCGCTGGTGCCCCGTGGGGCAGGGAGCGAGGCTGCCGGGGCTGGGCTCATCCCAACACAGTCAGTAATTTTAAAAAAAAGTCTCTGATTTGTTGTGTTTTTGGCAGGGAAATAGCCTTGAACGTGCAAGAAGCGGTACTGGCATTCGGGGAGATGGTGCACGAGGCTTTGGGCAACCTTCTCCGAGGGCAAGGGGAGAAATTCTCCGGCAAACCTGACTTGGGGCACGAGTCCCCGCTCGCACACGGGCTGCTGGAGCAGGGAGGTGACCCCCTATTTCCTCACATGCCCTTGGAAAATTTCCCTTCTCCATCCTCTTTCCCCTCCCGAGAACAGGAGCGGGCAGGAGAGGCGCCTTTAATCCATCACAGAGGTACCACCAGATTTAATGATGTGAAAGTGAAGCGAGGCAACCTCCCCTTGGGGAAGGGAATTAACCCCTGCGACAAACTCCTCGAGGCCCGGGGTTGGGTTGGGCTGTCACTCGGAGCCTTTAAATCACGGCCGGGCGTCCCGCTCGCGGAGCTGCTCTAATTCAACCGCGAGGCACCGAGCTCGCCGCGAGACTCGCCGGGTGGAATTTAATGGGCTGTGTTATGCGGGAGGTCAGGAGAGAGGAGCATAATGGTCCCTTCTGGCTTTAAAAATCCATGAATCGATGCCACGCGTGGCGGGGCTCCCCCCCATACCAATGAGATGCTGTGCTTCCCTCCAATCTTCCTTAAAAGAGGGCGAAGGAGACCGAGTTGGAAGGACAAAGCCTCCTCGGGTGATTAGCATCGAACCAAGGGGATCCGGAGGGCTGGCCGAGGGGCAGGGATTGCTCTGCGTGCTGCGGGACGGGAGCCCTGCGTGGGGCACAGCGGGCAGCGTCCAGGCGAGGAGCAGGGGAAGGGAATCTCAAACCCGTTTATATTTTCACCAGCTGGATGCACAGAGCGAGGGTACAGCACAAAGAGCACTGCTGTGGGGGGATTTATCGAAGCCGGGGGCATTTTCGCCCGTGCAGCCCCGTGCGAGCACAGCGCATGAGCCAGCAAACACTTCTGGGTCCTGAGTTCAGTAAGGCAAGTTTTTCCTTTCAAACTGGAGCAAGAGGAAATTTGCTCTACAAATGTATTATTTTTTTTTTTTACACGCGTTTCTAAGCGCAACTGATGGGAGCCTAAAAAGAAAAATGTTTTGCTTTTTGGCTCCAGGAGGCTAGCCGTGGCGCGGGTTGGGTGTCACGGGGTTGGTTTGTTGCTGCTTAGGGAAGGAGAGAGCTGGGGAGCACCCACCTGAGCTCCCTCGGGGGAGAGAAGGAGCCTCTCCTTGCCCTGACGGGGCCGGGGGACAGATGCCAGAGCATTTCACTCAGCACCTCGCACGCAGGGAGGGCAAATCCAGAGCCGGGGAGGATCTGCCACACAGCGCTGTCACTCTGCCAGCTCAAATCGTGCCTTGGGGAAAGGGCTGCACTTCTTTACAGCGCTTGCACCAGGGAAATACGTTCACAGGGGGGGAAAGGCGACCTTTCGTATGCACCCTAGGAAACATTTCTCCTCCTTTGGCCGAGCAGCTCCGGGAACACGCGGGGCTCGGATTCCTGGGCTTCCCCGTAAGCCAACACAGTTGCTGTGTTTAAATGAGCATCTTTCCCCATGACTCCTCACTCCAGCCACGCAAAGCTGGAAGTGTGTCACTTCTCTGTGTCATGGGCTATTGCCCAACAGCTCGAGCCTGCTCTTTTCCCCCTCCCAGTCATCATCTTTTTTTTTTTTCTTTTTTTCTTTTTTTGCAGCCCGGCTGCCTCACTCCGTATGCACGTCCTGCCTCGGCGCTGGAGCCAGATGCACTCCCAGGGTGCTGACTCACGGACGCAGGCAGATTAAACTCGGATTGCTAAAGCAGTTGCTGTCCCAGCTGTCCCTCTGCCCCCAGCCACGGCAAAGACAGCTGAACACCACGCAGCTCAACCCCTGAACCGCCTCTGCAAGCACCCTGCGGCACAGGGGGGGGGGACCTGGAGGCAGCCCGGGGTGATTCGAAGCTGCAGGGCCCTACCACGGAGGCGGCCAGGGGCACGGTGCAGATGTTTCTGAGCTGGAGATGTCCAAGGGAAGGGAGGAGCAAAGAGCTGGGAGCTCCAGGGGTGTCAGCCTGGAGCCATGAGGCAACCCGCTGGCGCGTGGTGAAGCCACATGCTGCCCTACACACGGCTCGCCCCGGCTGTGTGGGGTGGCAGGGGTAAGGCAGCCCCCAGCCGCTCTCTGGCCTTTCGCAGGCAGGCAGCAAACAAAGCTGGCAAGCAGGGCAGCGGGATTATTTCACCATCTGTGCCTTAGAAAGCGGCCCAGGAGTCGCCGAGCTCGCTCCACGCAGGACACGGCTGCTTTGGCGTGCCGGTGACTCCCCTGCCCGCCGTCAGCTGGGGCCGGGTTTGAAGCGGGGAGGACGAGGAGGTGGGAAAAAAAAATAATAAAATAAAATAAAAAAAATAGCGTTCGCTTTCCCATCTCGGCAACTGCATCCTTTGGGCGGAAAGGCAGTTGAGGGAAGAATGAATCCTCGTTTCAAAGAGCGCTTCCCATCTGCCGTTCCCAGGCTCGTGGCCCTGCAGCAGGATGATGTGCAGCTGGCAGCGGGCTGGGCCGGCAGCCCCGCGCAGGGGCAGTCCCCTGCCTGCTCCCCGCAGGGCTCGGCGGGGCCCGCCGAGGCAGGGGAGGGGTAGGAGAAGATATTTTGCACATTTTCAGAAAGGAAGCCTGGGACCCGGTATCTCATTCGAGAAAGTAATCACGGCCTTAATTGCATTTTGCTGCGGAGTTGCCTTAACATCAAAGGAAAATCAACAGGGATTGTTCGGCATCGAGACTAATCTCACATATGGAGCTTACTGAACGCAGGAACCACGTTTTTTGCTGGCTCAAGGTGAAACGCTGGGCTAAATTCTCCTTCAGCTGCGAGAAAAGCCCTAGGCACGCTCATCCCGCATTATTCCAATTGTAAAGAGCTTCAATTATACACACATAACCTTCCTCCTCCTTCCACGGCAGCGTCGCAATGCAACAGTGTCTCGTTATGATCAAACTCCCCTTTTATGGCTCTAGGAATATGTGGAAGTCTTCTACCCTCATTACACAAATGACTTCTTAGCAGCTTTTTTTTTTTTTTCTTTTTTTTTTTTTTTAAAGAAACTACCCACAATCGGTAACAAAACCGCGTTTTATCTGTCGCTGAGGAAAAGCTGTGACTGACACCTGAGCGTGTCCTCAGCGACCGCAAGGCTGCACGCACAGGGCAGGTCGGATGCATTTAAGCAGCTACAGCAACTCAGCGCTCCCTCTGCCTCGCAGTGATTCACAGCCTTGCCTCTGCTTACAAACTTGCTTGCTAATCAGACATTTAATACTATTTATGCATAGGGAGGAAATATATCATTCCTTTATTGGGGTAAAAAATGGTACTAAAGAGCAGGTCAAGTTCCAAATCCAGCAGTAGGTTTTAACCAATGTTGTTCCCTTTTTTTTTCCTTTCCTCTTTTTTTTTTTTTTTTTTTTTTTTTTTTTTTCTTTTAACAGCTGTAGCTGTGCACAGATGGAAAAACATTTGGTCAGAAAGCAGCAAATTAGTGTTTTCGGGCTAGAATTCTGCTCCCACCGCTCCTCCATTTCCATGCAGCTCAGACCGCTTTATTTCTTCTTAGCATTGACATTTTTGCACACCCAATTCATGCCGTCCTTTAGACAGAGAAAGGCAGTGTTAGTCGAGCAAAGGGAACAGGAATCCCCCAGTCCCACCCGACTCCGTGCTCTGCCTCCTCAGCTACCCCACGCCTGCCCTCTGCGCCCCAAAACCGCGGCGGGGGAAAGCCGAGCGCTTCGCTGCTCGCTGGGTGTCGCACGGAGGGCTCATTAAATCCTTCGTCTGCCCATAAAAAGCATCACTGCCTCATCATGTCCCTGCGTCCCTTCAAGGAAGGATCGCTTTGCTGTTAAGGTATGTCAGCAGCAGACCGAGGCTTGATTCCAGGTTTGGATGATTTGTGTAACCTTGGGCACGTCACCTTATCTCGGAGAGCGGGCACTCCAGGCTGTTGGTTGCACAGCCAGCTCTAACAGGGCTCTGATCTCTGCTCAGCTGCAAGTTTCCTCAACATCCCTGGTCAAATCACATCCACTCGGATGGGTGAAAGCCCCCGAAATAGCTGCATGTGGGCTCTGCTCCCTGTGCCGCGGGGCCCTCATGGAAAACAGGCGCTGGGGGATCCCACCAGGTTTCAGTGAGAATAGAGGTGGTCAGGTTTGGGGATGGTGATACACCCGTCAGGGTGCTTCTGTAAAAACGTGTGCAGCCTCTCTGAGCGCTGCAAGCTGCAGGGCAGCCCTTCTGCTGTGAAGAACCCAGCGTGAGTTTTTGCTGAGGTCCCACAAGAGGATGTGCTGTTGAAGGGCAAAGCCACATTTTGCCTGCTCCTGTCACTAGCTGCTGTGAGACGACTGTGTTATGGTCAGCGGTCAGTTTGGGATCGTTTTGGGTGAGCCCAGCCCCACCACCGTGCCTCCACATTGCCCCCACTCAGCCACAAAGGTGGTGGCCACATCAGAGGGGAGCTGAAAAGTAATGAGAGAGAGAGAGAGAGAGAGAAGGAGGGAGGGAGTCCCCAGGGCTTAATCAGAAGCAGGTTCTCGCTTGCAAATACCAATTTGCCTTGATTGTTGTGCTATGTGACACTTCTTATCTGAAGGGGAGCAGCAACTTTTGAAATTAGCCCTCGTTGCTGCGTTAAATAAAGAATCAGCGAGCCCAGTTTGTGCTGGGGTGCACAGGAGGCCCAGGACTAATAACACTTCTAACTCTAACCTTGGGGAGGGCTGATGTCTCCAGTTTCATTTATTTATCTCCGCGGCAGAGATCGGTGTAAAACAAATTGTCTGAAATCCTCAGAGCAAATGGGAAAAGAAGAGAGGTAGATTCATTTTAAGGCCCAGTAGCTTTGTGTCTTCCCCTTTCAATAACACTGATAACCTAGGTGTAAAACATGTAATGCCTTAAGCAATCAATAGCGCGGTTTAAAGCTTATCACTTTAGAGGGAGAGGGAGCGAGCCGTTCCCAGCGTGTGGAATGCCAGGGCTTAACAATGGGGCGAGGAGGAGAGGTGTCAAGCCTTTGGCTTGATTGTGTGCTTTAGAAATCTGCATGATTGCCTGCAAAGAGTAAAAATAAATAAATAACCGAAAATGCTCCCACAATGATTCCAGCTTCCCCTGCCTCGGAAGCAATAATCACATTTGCACACATCATGGCATACAAGGCAAGCAGAGCTCCTCATTCATTTTGAATGTAGGTTTATTTGCTGAACCAGAACAGCTGAGACAGCTTAAAGTAATAAATATCAGCTGACACCCTCTGCTATTCAGCACAGTAATCCCAGAAACAATACATCACTGCGAAACAACAAACACGCATCCTATCTCCTACCTAATCTGACCACAACCTGAATTCACAGTGATTAAAACTCTGCCCGCTGCCATTAGGGAGCTGGGGAAGGGGAAAGGCAGAGCGTTTTAGCACCAGTGCGGTGAGGGTCATAAAGCAGAGTTTATGATGGGATTTACCATGGCTGGGAGCCTGGCTGCATCAAGCATGTAACGAGGGCAAAAGAATGACATAGCAAAACGCACGAGGAAAGGTGAACTCCAAACGGGCTTGAAATACGTAAGTAGGTCACCGAACTTTTAAAGCAGGAATCGATGTTAAAACTCTCTTCTGACATGAGTTAATTGGCAGGAAAAATCGCATTTAATTGTAAATATCTCCCTGCCTGGCGGTGATAAAGAGAAAACGAATGTACCCAGCTCTAAGTGGGATGTATCAGAGGGGTGTGTGAGGGGTACTCTGCTCGTCCTCAGCCATGCTGCAGCTGCCTCTGTGGCTCCTGGTGCACCTTTGTCAGGGTGCACGTCCTCTGCAGCGTCCCCAAATGCTTTGGAGAACAGCGAATGCAGTGGAAGGCAAAAGAAACCAGAAGGTATGTCTGCAGTTTTTCTACCTAAGGTGTGAGGCTGGCCAGGGGGTTGGTAAGGCAGAGAAATCCAGAGGAGCTGCTATAAACACAAAGAGCTGCTGTGGGGGAAGCACAAGGGAAGGAGGAAACGATGCTTGAAAGAGTCAAACCCACAAGGAGTCAACTGCTGTCATCCTTTGTCCCTATCCGTTCTGTCCCTATATCTGCATGCTTAAAAGATGGCTCTGTGCAGAAAGTACAATCCCTACAGTAACATTTAGATCTTGATAGATGTCCTTGGGCTGCTTTGTTGAGACACAGAAACGTTGGCAGGTATTCTGAGGATGGAGACGGATACGGTATTAGTATTCCAGCCTCAAGTCAACCATGGGAAAACTTAGCCAGGGAAAGATTTCAGATCTTTCAGCTTCAGCTCTCTTAGCTCCTTAACAAGCAGCTAGTAAACTTTACCAAAGCAAAGAGAGAGAACTCCAGGGAAGGAGATAATGCTCCTTGCAGAGAAACGCTGCCTGGCACAACCCCGCCTCGCTGCAGTCGCATCTGCTCCCGCGCCAGGGGAGTTGTACTGTGCACCCTTCGGGAGAGAGCTGGTAGAGCCTCCCCCGGGAGAAATACCAAGTCCTGCTCGGGATTAGCCCGCTGCTTGCTTATTCTCTGCATTATCAGCTCTGCGGCTGTGGGAGTGAAGTAATCTGACTTCAAACACCGGGAACCAGTCCCTTCCACCCCAGAAAAAGCCTCCCGATTTCTGCTCCCCTGTAAGCCAGGGATCAGGCGAGGCCACAGACTTGTGACCCCTAACGCGACCTTAAGGACAGCAAAGCTTAATCCTTTCATGTAATCCTCCGTCTGCCATAATAAATTGGGTCAGGCAAGTGCAAAATTCTCCATCTCTAGCATTTTTGGTGTATGTTATTTTAACTGTCACTTTCTTCTCTCTCTGCACAGCTAGGACTGTGCCTTCATTATCTGTCATTTCTTTGTACCTCCAGTCATCGCACAGGCAGGCTTTTACAGGCTCCCACAAGTACATCATCCATTGTTTTTTTTGCCTGGGTGCAAGCTTTTCTTTTGTCCTCTGAGACCTTGTATCCCCGATGCAGCTTTGTAGACTCTCTTCTTACCCTGCTTAAAAATCACAAGACTTTGCCCTGTAATCTGGAAATATCGCTGCTTTTCCTCCTCATCAACTGGCTCTGCCTGCCCCAGGAGAGCTGCAGTCGTCAAAATTGGTTTTAAATCACATTTACAAGTAGCCCCAGAACCTTGTTAAGATGTGGAGGAACTCTGGCTAGCCTGCTGCGGCTGAGACATCTTTAAGACAAACCTGAGCTCAGAGGATACAACACAGATGATGGTTGGGAGCCCTGTGAAAGCACCGAATGGCAGCCCCAGCACGACGCAGGGCTCGGGCTCCCTTCTCGTCTAGGTTGAAAGAGCCAGGGAGGAGAAAGCGGCTCAGCCTTTCCTACAGTCCTTTGGGCCAGAGCAGCTCTGGCATAAATTAGAGAAGTTTAGTGGCTACTCTCATCTCCACTGGCTTTTAATGGTCTCCGGGGGGCCATTATGCTTGGGAGACTCTGGACACAATATGCTGCAGCATCGTTCTGGAGGATGATTCCTCAGGGCAGGCCGAGCTCCTGCTGCCTTGATCGGGGACTGGCTTCAAACAAGAAACGAGCTGCGGAGCGCTCCAAAGGTTTGACTCATGTTTAATACACGCCCTGGCCCCTAAGTAGCACCTCCAGCAAGAGGGCAGGCAGCGAAGCAGAGGCGTCCTTTCTGCTTTCACCCCACCCTGGCTGGCCGGGGTGGAACGTGCTGAGCTTTTGCACGCCGAGGACTACAACGGGAGATCTGGTCGGAGAGCGCAACCCCAAGAGAGCCTACGTGGCAGTGGAGAGCTGCTGTGAGGCAAGAGCTCTCTTGTGTCTCTCTGCTAGCATCAGCAATCGCCTCCCTCGCTTGTCTGCAAGGGTCTCAGTGTAAGTGGGAATGGGATGCTGCTTTCCTACTCTCCTAACTAGGTCTGAAGTCTGATTAAGAAGAAAAGTGCTGCCCGTGTTCAGTCACGAGGTAATGAAGTCTTCAGCTGGCATAGTGGGGGACAGCAGCTGGCTTCTACGGGGGAAAGCTCTGCGCAGGATTTCCAGTTAACCCAGTCACCTCTCTTCTGGGCCTGCCCAGCACGTTGCTGGGCCCCTTTCCCCTAGTCCCCAACGGTTGGTTTTAAAAGAGAAGATGACAATATGGGTTCCCTCCTTAATTAACAGTTTTATTAAATAACCTATTTCAAACAATAGTTAAATTCTCTAAATTTATATCATTCTATTAACCATAATCTAATCTCATTAACCTTGAAATCCCCAGTCTTAACTACCCAATTCTATACACCATGGTGCTAGCAGCTAAACTAATTAAATGACCTTCAAACTATTTCTCCTTCATCTGTTGGCGTTATTTATCTTTCCTCATTGCTCTTCCTTCAAGCTATCACAAAAAATCTTCCCCTCTGAACTCTGTTCGTGCATGTGCTCGGTACTAGATACGCCACTACTCTTACTTGCAAAATCCGTCAGTGATGTCTCCGATTTTGCTCTAGCTCACGTATTCCGTCAGCAGCCCTGGTTAGCCTGCTCGCTGCTCGGCTTTCGTTCTGAATACCTGATGCTTCCCCATCTTCGTTTCCTTTTCTGTCACTCATTGTCATTTCCCAAACAAGTCCTTAAAGCAGTGACCTGAGGTTTAACTACACAGAGAGCTCCCTTTCTGAGCCACTGCTATCGTGTGCCGCGATCCTCAAAGCCTTCTTTCTTAATCTCACTCTTTAAACATCTTCTTTTTTTCTTTGATTGCCCTAAATTTTGAGTATGTTAACCTCTCCTGAGAGTTCAAGGGATGGAGATGTTGTTTCTTCCTGGGCTGATCTAGTTGCACCTAAAATCCTTTAGTTTAAAAGCCATCCCACAGAACATTTTGTTCAATGACTCTGTGAGCAAAGGGAGAGTTTGGCATCCTCGCTGCCTGATTTGACAGGGCTGGAGTTCCAGCAGAAGAGAAATGTAAGGGCTGTTTTTTTTCTACAAGCTGCAGAGAGTTTGTAACTTACCTGACCTTTCTGCAACAATCATTTATGGAATAAGCTGCAGTATTTAGGGCAGGGAGACTGGGGACAGCGAAACAGGATGTTATCTAGCCTGCATCTAAATTAATTTGTCTAGATAGGCATGATAAGCAAAGTATATATGGCTGCAAATGCTTTTATTTAGCTCTTGCCTTCTGTTTTCTGGAAGTAAGAACAGAAATGGACATAATTTTTCTTGCGGAGGGCATTGGGCTGTGTATTTTACTCAGCTGAGTGTGTAGAGATAGACTGTACTTCAAGGACAGGGCACAGAAAGAAGGACCCAACAACAAATAAGTGGCAGGGCACTTCAGAGAGCCCGCGGATCGGTTTGGGAAGGAGGCTTTTGTCAAGGCTCATCATCAGGAAGTGCTGTTACCTATCATTTAGTTCCTCCACCTCCCTGAATTTTCATTCTACTGCCTCCCTACAGCTGGGGAGCTGGCTTGGGCTTACATAAAGTAGGGGAGGGTCTGGAGGAAGGAAGGAGGTAACCTGCACTTGTCTGCAGCCCTTTGAACTGCAGCCTCGCTTTCTTGATCTCGATCACATTTCTTTGGACTTGAACACACGCTGCCACTGAGGAATGTATTTCCCTCGAAGACCACCACTTCAAAATCAAGATTACAGAGCTGGAGCTTTCCACAAGGTTGGTGACAACAATTTGTACCTCCTCTAACTGAACAGAGGCTCTTTGAAGGAGGCCATCTGCTGCGTTTAGGTCTAAATGTTGGGTTAAGAATTTCAAAGCAGAGCTGCTGCAGTGGGTCAGGCCAGGGGTCCCTCATGGCCTTTTGGGATGCCAAGGGAAAGGACGTGTAGGAACAGGGTCTCCCTTGCTCTGTTCTCCCCTCCCAGTCCATGGCCCAAGCTGTTTCTCGTTAAAAAGCTATCTCCAGATCTTGGTGAACAGCAGCTATCTGCAGATGATTCTCAGATAACTTTAGAAATTGCTTAGTATTTTTCTGAACCAACTGACACCTTTGGTCTCCTCAACGTTCAGTGCCGATGAGATCCACAATTCAATTATGCAGCGAGCAGAGAAGCAGTTTTTACTCCTATTAAAAGGTTGTCTGATTATTTCATCAGACACCCTTTCTCTAGCAATGTGAAAAATCGTGTACGGTCTACCTGCCATTTTTAAGCCTTATTTTACAAATTCTGAAGATGTTCCCACTCTGTCCTCTCCCTTCCAAGCTGCAAGTCCTAATCCTTTTATTCTCCCTGTTTACAGACGCCACTCCGTACTGCTGATCATCCTCAAAAGAAGATCCTCAAATCTCTCATACTTCTGAGCAGGTACGTGGACAATTTTTCCTGATGAGGGTAGTTAAGCATTGGGCGAGGTTATGTAGAGAGGCTGGGGAATCTCCCTGCTTGGAGATATTTATTTCCTGGTTGGACAAGGCCTTCAGCAACCTCCCCTACACTTGTGGGTATCCCTGCTTTAAGGAGGAGGTTGGTTTGAAGATGTCCTGAAGACCCTTTAACCCAACTTCTTCTTTGACTCTGATTCTACTACTACAAAAGTCTTTTTAGATGGAAACAGAGGCAGAAAGGAATGTGTCATGGTCAAGGCTGAGGGCCACTGTGCTTTTACTCTGCTACATAAGAGATGTTTTCTGGAAAGTTTCTCGTTTGGTTTCTGGTAATTCCCTAGCATTTGATTTTCCTTTTTGGCCTTTGATGAGCACTAAGCTGCTGTTCCCAATGATCTGCTCTCTGAGTAATGGCAGCTAATTTAGAGTCCATCACTGTAAGTGTATAGTTAGGGTTGTTGTTCCTCTTGTGCATCATTCTGCACTTGTCAACACTGAATTTCATCTGCCATTTTACTGCCCACTCAGTGTTGTGGGCTTCTTCTGCGACTTTTCCTACTCAGCTTGAGATCTGACTATCCTGAGTATCTCTGTAGCATCTGCAAATAGGGTTTTACTGAATTTGCAATGAAGATAAATATCTTGACGATTCTGTTCCTTTAAGTATCAGTGAAGGGAGTAATCCTGCCTGCTCTCGGATTGGGAGCACTGCAAATATTTCATTAATTCAGGAAAGCCTAAGAGTGAAATAAACAAACCCAGGTCCCATTTACATTACAAAGAGCTACTATACTGCAGGAACTGGCTACAGCACAGCAGCACAAGACTCAGCTATTACAGCGTGGCACAGGAACACAGCTCAGCCCCCAGTGCAGGTTTTTGCTGCCCCACACGCTGCCATTAGACAGAAGTGGTCTTTGCCCCATGTGCAGCTCTTGTGTTTCTCTGGGCCAGAAAAATTGATCGCTTTCTCTCTGGCGCCTGGGTTGAGCAAAACGCCAAATGACATTAGCCGTGGAGGTAAATCAGATTTCTAAAGTGCACACTTGTAACAGTCAAAGGGGTTAATAGTAAAAGGCGATTTGTTTTGTGAAAATGATTAACCTGACAGCAGTCTCTTTCCAATAAATCAATGTCTTCATTTGGCCCGGCCAAGGGGTCCTGGGTGGTGGGGAGGTGCTGGCTCCCCTTTCCTAGGGACGGAGAGATCCCAAGGGCCCGTAGCTCCCCCTCCCCTTCGTATGGGCGATGAGATATGTGCCCCCCGAGGAGATATGTGCCCCCCGTGCTGTGCACAGCACGGGTTTGGCTGCTCTGACCCTCTTT
The DNA here is from genome assembly GCF_009819795.1 of Aythya fuligula. Classification (NCBI taxonomy): domain Eukaryota; kingdom Metazoa; phylum Chordata; class Aves; order Anseriformes; family Anatidae; genus Aythya; species Aythya fuligula. The sequence continues at coordinate 24,360,946 of NC_045565.1, forward strand.
CGCGACGCAGCCGGTCCAGCCCCACCCTGCAGATCAACAGACAAGGAGCTCTCTCTCTCTCACAGATGGCCTGCTGGCACAGCAAGCCTTCTCCAGAGCCTCACCTGTACTCCCTCTCCAGAAAGAGCCGAACAAGACTGGATCTGCCAGACTCTGTCACGGATTGTGTGTAGGTTCAGTCCCTCGGCAATCTCTGAAGCAGGGGCAGCCGTCAGCAAATCCTGCTTGTTAGCGAATATCAGCACGGGGACTCCACTAAGCTTTTCTTCATCCAAAAGCTCAGCCAGCTCCTATATCATTTACGAGGGAGTAGGGTGGGGGGAAGACAGAGAGAGGGAAGGGAAGAAAACCTTCAACCACCAGTGGTTGTCTCTAATTAGAAATATATTTAGGGCAAATGTTGGAAGAGCGTGTTCCAGTGAAACTTAGATCTTATTATAAGAGAGCAAAAATGTATACAATCATCTGTGCCCAACGTTCAAAAGCTATTTCTTCCAATTACAGGTTACAAAAATCTTCATCTTAGTCTGAAATTAGCAGTTCCCTTAAAGGCTACAACTCTGTGTTTTACCAGGCTCTACTCCTCAGAGACCAAAACTGATGAAACAGCAAAAAACATGTAAATTGGCAGTATGAGGAATTTGTTTTAAGTTACTGCCTGACTGGCATTTGTACCTGAGCAGCCGCTGACACAAGCCCTGATATCTTCCCTAATAATGAGTTTCGGGGTTTTGTTCCAAGTACCATAAGCTGCAATTTGAGTGGCAGAGGACTTTTTCTTTTTCTTTTTTTTTTTCCCTCCCAGAAATGGAAATCCCACAAGAAAGTGGCAATGCTTTTGTAAGCATTGGCTAGCTGAAGACAAGCTAGATCAGCTTTATTTGCTGGAGTTTGGCTCCATATGTGCAGCACACATTGGGTGGCATCCTGAGAAATGGGTTTGTTCATTTAAAAGTGGGTGACTTAAAGAGAGTCTTTTAATAGCTCAAATCTGAATCTGCAGTAGATCAACGATGGCTGAAATACTTCATGTCTAGGGTTGTGCAATGGCCTCGTGTGAAACGAGCACAGTCTCAAGTCACTTCCCCATGTGAACATATGGCAAGCCCAGCAGAACTTGAACCTGGAGGGACTGCTGGCGTTGCAGACAGATGAGTAGATGAGATTTCTGTGGGCTCCTTATTTAGCTGGAAGGGTCTCACTTTCAGATACTGTCCTCACGTCTTTCATCCCCCTGACTAGAAACTTTTGAATTAAATGAGTGCAGCCGGGGAGATGCTGAACTGCAGTGGTAATCTGACTCCATCCCCCCAAAAGCAATGTTTGGTTTGGAAAACAGGACAAGAGAATGGAGTTATAAACAGAGTTGGCTGGGAATTTTTCAACAAAATAGGTCTTTCATCTGACACGTCTGATTTATTGAAACCAAACTGTTTGTGGAAATGTGAGGGGTCCAGGCTGAATCCGCCTGACTCAGGCAAGTGCTCTAAGCTTCTGCTTCCTCTCTTCTGCCTAATGAATATTTAATTGCTGATATAAAATGAAACAGCACCAACAGGAGGGAGAGTCCCCCCCACCCCTAGAGTAACCAACAGTCCTGCTGTTAGGGTGTGCCCTTGAGAATTGAGAGACAAAAGATCAAGTGCCTCCTTCAAATAGGGCAAACAGAGGGCTTTAACCTAAATCTCTCATTTCTGACTTTCCCGTTTCAAGGGGGTCAATCTGTTGCAAGCTATTTTGGGACGCTGTCACTTTCTGAATTTTACAAAAGTCCTATTTTTGTTCCATCCTAAAACACAAAGTGTTATAAAACATCAAAACTTTGCAAAACGGAAATCAGATTTTCTAGCCAGTTCTAGTTACAAAGTTCCTGTTTTTTTTTTTTTGTTTTTTTTTTTTTTTCAATTACATCCAAAAGACAATCAAGTCAATATGATTTCCATTTCAACTTTGTAAATAAGAAAATAAGATTCCTCAGGGTCTTGGTTTGGCAAGGTTTAAAGGACTTAGAGAAGTTTTTGCTTTCAGTATTGGGCTCCATTTGCTATTATTGTATAACTTTAATGAAAACCGTTCTATTTAAACAGAATTAGGCTACCTACGTTCCTTGCTTCCCATCTACCAAAATGATCTGCATTGATGTTGAAAGGCAAGTCTCTCTTGAAATGCAAATTTCCCTCATAAACAACAAAATCATCCTCCTAACTTTTGTGAGCAAGGGGCACTCAGAAGCGCTCCGTTACTTCAAAGGAAGCTGGGCATAAGAAGCTCACCTGACCCGTTTCTTCAAACCTCTTCCTATCCGCGCTGTCGATGACATAGATCTGAAAAAGAAAGGAGGGGAAATGTTACTTTTCCCAGATGGTGTTCTTCCACACTAGCGTGTGCTTAAATGAGTTGAACCTAATAATTATGCTTCGGGGCATAAAGATGCTTGATATTATTTAAATAGCAAATGTTGACAAAACTTGGTGACGCTCGGAGAGGAGAGGAACCACCTCTTTAAAAGCCAAGGGGAGCGGACAGCCACGTGGTTGGGATCAGAAAGAAGCTGGTGGCAGTACTGGGAACGCTCTTGGTGCCTCCGTGGTATCTATTAATGGCACTCAGGGGACAGAGGAAGCACGAATATATTGGGGACAGTGAGTTTCTCTCCTCCTGCAACCTCCTGGAACAGGTGGGCAGGGATGATGGCTGGATCCTGCTTGCAAGACTCCGTCTTCAGCCGCCAGCTTGTTTACCAGGGCGGTGGAGGAGACAGGGAGCAGCTGGCTCACCAAGCGTGACCACACAGTCCTACCACCCCCTCAGAGCTGGGCACCACATTGCACAGCCCACGAGGAGGTCCCAGCCAGCCAGAAGGGTGGGCAGAAGGGTGGTTCTCCAGCCTGCGGGCTCCCTGCCTTGGCAGGGGGTCTCCGCCGCCTCCGAGCGGCATTCCATGTGCGGATTTCCCTCTGTAAATGCGAAGAGCTTCCCAGCAGAGGCAGCTCGCAGTCTGCACGGGCTAAAAGGCTCCTTGAAGGTCCTCCTAGACGAGTAATTAGTAAGTCTGGCCATCCCCCCTCCCTTCCTGCAGCAATATCATTGCAGATCAGCATGCACACATTTAAGGAAATTGGGGAACCTCAATATAACACCCAAGCAAGAACCACCTGGCACCCCTTTTTTTTATTATTTGGGAAGGTTTTTGAAGGAGAGGGATGCTGGGGCAGCAGACAGGGCCAGGACTGGTGACAAACACTGAGCCTTTTGCTTCCAGTCCCTGCCATTCTCCATCAGCGCTGACTGAAGACGTTAGCATGTCATATGCATGCTCTGGTGGCTTACAGGGAGCAAGTGTCAGCCTGGTTTTGAGGGAATAGATGAGCACAGCACCCCGCCATCAAGATAAATGGCATCCTCGCAGGCAGTCTCAGCGTTAAGACTCCACGCTTCCAGGATATTTTTGACCAAATAGTTGGGGGAAGGGAAGACCTCTAGCAGCAAGCTGCAGTCACTCCCTTAATGAGCAGTGCTGGGGTTGTTTAGAACAGGACCGGACGCGCATCGGGAGAATCTGCATGCCAGGCTCGAGGAGGAGGAAAACCAGCAGCCTCGCAGTCCTCTGCTGATCGCTCGGGGTCTGTCATCCTCCCAAGGGCAGGCTGATGCGTGCTGACAGAGGCTGGGGGATACGCGGCGGGGCTGGACGCAGCTGCACGGGGATGTGACAGCAGCGCACGTGCCACGTGAGGGGGAAAGGCCCACGGGTATGTGTGACAGCCTCTCCCCGCAGCCTGATCCCAAACACGTTCAGCAATACTGCATCAGCTGCACCCGTCCTCCCTGGGCATCCCGTTCGGGGCAGGAAGCACAAGCCAAAAGAAAGGGAGAAGCTGCAGGCTGGCGGTTGTGAAACTCGACTGTCATCTTTCCTCCTGCAGGACGTCTCGGGGGAAGCTTAGCGACACACGGATGGACTGCTCACGTGAGGGTTCTCAGCGCACTGCTTCTCGTCTGGGAGGTGGCACCTCCCCTGTTACGCTGCTTCTCTCACTGGCAAGGAAGAGCCCCGAGTGCCAGGCAGGCTCTCTCTCCGTTCCTTGCGAGGGAGCTATCTCGCGAGATAAGAACTGGAGACAACAGCGCTCAGGGCGAAAGCCACAGAAGCACAGCACGGAGAAGGTAAAGTATGTGCGGAGTGCCTACTTCCAAACCAGAGAGCCCTGTGCCAAATAGCTGCAGGTGCCTGTCTGAATATGCAATCAGCCAGATATCCACACCTTATTTGCCTGGGTTAAGCTTCCAAATATCACAGGTGTGTGATGCAAGACCGAGCTCTCATTCAAAGGCACCTGCATGGATTTGAATTTGCAATCACTTCCTGCTTTTTAATACCCTTTAGAGGGTCCTTTCTGCTTTGTGCGATATAGTTTAGGAGAAGACAGAAGCAGGGGGTCCTGGGAACTGTGGCATATCTTATTTCTATCTTCCTTCTGCAGCCAGGCCCGCACAAGATCCTGTTTCTGGCTGTAGTGTTTTGTAGCACAGTTCACCAGTTTGAACAGCCCTTGAGTACATTGTACTGGAGCTTGAGAAAGACATTCCTGTAAAGTTGGGTGCCTCCTTTGAGCAACAGGCCAAAACAAAACCCGGAGCAAGTGGGCTGAGGAGAAATTGCAAGCAGCGGGGCTGGATGAGGAAATAGTATGAGGGATAAGTTAGCTCAATTTACAGAGGTGTGACCTGCACCAGGTTTGACAGAGGGGATAAATTACTGGTTGTAAGGGGTGCGAGGGCTGGCAGGAGAGCTCAGTCCCATCCTTTTAGCTGCTATCCTGGTTTTGATGTGTACGGACGTGGCAAAGCACTGCACTAACATGCAGACAGCTCCCAGCCTGGGACTGGCTGCTAGCTGGCCGTCAGGGAATGCAGGCAGGAGAGCTCAGGTCCACGTGCACACCACTCATTCCCTCTCTAAATTCACTCTGCTCCTTCCCCCTAACTGACTTGGCTTCTACCTATTTTCTTAATCGTATGAAAAGCAAGGTTTCCTCTGTGCATTGCTTTAGCTGGGAAGGGAGGAGGATAGGGAACACAACTGCTCTCATCTCCTCCAGCCTTAAAATTCATCCTTATTTCTCCCATGCACCCTGGGAAGGGGGGAAGCCCACAGCACAGCTCATTGTTTTTTGCCAGCAGACTCCCGGATAGTGTTTTGCAGTTGCGCAGTCCCTGCAGCCTGAGCAACTGCTGTAGCAGAGACAAAGATCCCCTAGCTGCTGCTTTGCGGTGTTGACTTTGATTTGCAAACCTACGGCCTCCCCACCGCACGCAGCTGCAGAGCCTGGACTCAGTGGGCCTGATCGCCTCACGGCCACGCCGTGCTCCCCTTCCTGACGGCCACAGAGGGGTAGGGGACGTTTGTCCTGCTGGTTTTTCAGACGCAGAGCTTCCCCCTGGGAAGATCGCACCATCGCTCTTTGCAAAAGCAACTGCCCGGGTTTATGCCACGGTGGTTGACCTCAGACATCAGATTAGAAATTAACGCTGAAAAAGGGGAATCTGCAGAGAGGCTGCTGGGGACTTTTTAGTCCCAATTAAATAACAGCTTTGTTTGGACAATGTTTTCTAAGCCTGCAGGTACTGCCCGGCCTTTTCCAGACACGAGCCTTGGAGCAAAGGGTCCTGTTCCTAGTTCCTAGCAGCACTGATCCTTCCGTGGAAGCGCACTGAAGCTCCCAGCACGTTGGTGAGTGTGTGTGACAGAAGGGAGGAAGGGCGTCTTTCAGAGAGAGCTTCCTGCTTTCCCATGGGAGCCTGCAGGCCTTGCTCACAGCGGCCTTTTCTCTGCTCCCTCTGGCAACGCTGCACGGCAGGAGGGTGGGCCTGGAGCCCCCAGCCCGCTGCATGTGGCTGAGTTTTAGAGGTGCTCTTTGAAACTAGTCAGAACTCACTCCGAGGATCCCAAGGCTCTGGCACAGTCCTGTGGTGTAATTACAATTGTGGTAAACTGCAGCAAATTGTAAGGTAATTGCAGCTAAGTCATCAAAAACATTAAAGGACAGTCTAGTGATTAAAGAAGCCTTCCTTTCTGATGCCAGACGTGACACTGAATTCCTCCGTGCCTCAGTTTCTCCAGCTGTGTCACTAATACCCATGACAAGCCTTGGGAGCCTCCAGTGAAAGGAGCTATAGATGGGCACGCTAAAGGTTATTAATGTTCCTTCATGTGAAAGAGCCTGAGATGAGAGGAAAGGAACGGGCTAGCTCTGACCAGCCCCATCCTGTGAAAGTAAAAACATACAACTGAATGATTTCTCCAAACATCACTGTATTTTTCTTACTGCACCCAACCAATCTTGCCATTTTCCTCAGAATAACTCCTGTTACAATGGCAATGGTGTTGCTGAGGCCTGGGACATTACAGTGCTTGTTCCTGAATTTCTGGCCGAGATCTTGGAAAGCCATTGCATGAACACAGCATTCAAGCGCAGCCAATACTCACAAGGATATCAGTGTTTTCAAAATAGTTCCTCCAGTACGGCCTGATCTTCCTCTGTCCGCCTATGTCCCATACGTTCAGCTTGAAGCCCTGGGACTGTACGCTTTTGATGTTGAAGCCCTGGAAAGAGCAGAAACAAAGCCACATAGAGCATAAACCTGAATGGCTGGATCACGTTCACAGGCAGATGTTAACACCTTATATATCCCGGGCCTGCAACGTGCAGCGAGGTGGGCCAGGCAGCCCCAAAGATGGATCGGCTGCAGGAGAGGCAGCGAAAAGCGAAGGCAGACGCCAAGCCATCAGCTCGCCTGTGCTCCTGGGTCAAGGGTTGATGCTGTCATGGCTACGGAAACATAGGATGCAGTTAGTGCCCCGGGAAGGCCCAGCAGGGTGGGTGCAGGAAGAGGTGGGAGAGCTGCAGATAAGGAGAAAAACAAGGGCGCTGTGAGAAGCAGGACCGAGCCTGTGAAAGCTGAGTAGAGCCCTGGCTAACACGAAGCCAGAGGTCTCAGCTCAATTCGACACGACGCAGCGAATGCCAGGCTTAAAGGAGCAACAGCTGCATGTCTGAAGGGTCCATTTCATCAATTACAGCACCGATTGAAAGGGCATTCAAGTAGAAAAACAGGATGTGGCGTGGGCTGGCAACGTGCTGCCACACCACCCAGGGGACTGGGGCTTGGAAGCGGGGTGTTGGGGCCAGGAGCTTTGCGAGGCAGCTATGGGGTGGGGGAAGCATCTCCCACAGCTCTCTAGCAACCTCCTCTGGTCGACACAGGAGCAGTGCTGCAGCTCTCCTGATGGGTGCCGGCCCTCTCCTCAGCCCCGAGCTCAAAGAAAGGGGGCCAAAGGCATCGGAGAGGGAGCGATGGAATAGGCAAGCTGCTTGGAGCTGGACGGGGGAAAGATGCAGGGAGATGGGGACACGCCCAACGTTACAGCATCCCCTGCACACGTCTGATGTTTGGTGTGGACAAACGTGGTCCTGGTTGGTGTGGAGCCTCCTCTTAGACAACTCAGAAACTTAATGGGGCACCAGACTCTGGTTTGTAGAGTTTTGGGAAGCAAGTGGGACCGCAAGAACTGCCTTGGGCAGGGAAAGGCCTTCCTCACCTGCGTTGGTGTGATGTGGCTGATGTCCTCCGATGCCAGCTGTTTCAGGAGTGTGGTCTTGCCTGCATTATCCAGTCCCAAGAGGAGGATCCGTACCTCCTGGTCTGGGGTGCTTTTCAGTTTACGCAGGATTGAGAGTAAACCCTAAATCAGCAAGAGAGACCAGCTGTTATTTCCCCTCTGACTCTCTCCTCCCACCACACCGTGCCCCCCTTCCCTCAAAACAGGTTCTGTATGGCAGTGGATTCCATGACAACTTGAACCCTTTCCTCTTCCCAATTTTCCTTCATCCCAAGGACCAGCAGCAAGGTCTCAGCCAGCACAAATGTCACCCAGTGGGGTGCACCCCGGGCTGCACCGCTCACATCATGCAGCTGCTTGGCACTGCCCGTGCCAGGAAGACAGCGCCCGAGGATATCGTGTGTAGGAGCTGCAAACCAAGTCCTTGCAAGCTCTGCCTTATCTTTATCAGAGGGAAAACCCCATTAATTTAATCTCCCTCCTAGTTAGCTGTAGGTTACTGCCTACCTGACATGGGTTCTTTTCATAATAACTCCCTGATCATCTCAACCCCCGTTTATCTGCCTAAAACGCGCCGGACCCATGGGGCACGTGCAGTTCTGCTTCTCAGGATGTAGCACTTCACAACTATCTCAGATCACCACACGTCCTCGCTAAGAAAAGCACAGTGGATTGCAGTCATTAGCCAGGCTCAGCTCTCGGAGCTGCCAGTATCACTCAGGATTAGGAAACGGAATATGCAGGTCAGCTCATTTACAGCCGGGCACGTTACGGCAGCGCACCCGAGCTTTTGTCGGTGCCGCCGCTCGGAGACCTCCCTGCGACGGCTGGGGGAGCGTTCGGGATCCCAGCGTGCAGCCAAGAGGCACAAATCACCCCAATTCCACCCAAACCTGCAGTGCACGGATGCTGTCACAACTCTAAATGTTCCGACTGGGAGCCAAGGGCTGTTGGAGGCTGCTCAGTGCGAAGGTGGCACGGAGCATTTCGGAAAGGACACGGCCCGATGGATCACGATGCCACAGCTTCCGATACTGTAGAACAAGGATTCAAACGCAAACTAGGTTTAATCCTGGCATCTAAGCATTTCTGATTGGGAAGTAATTTACTGGCTATCCATTTAACGACCTGACACAGCTCCAAACGCATGATGTGAAAGAGGGAGAAGAGGAGGAACTTATTAAAATTGGATTTGAAGGGTATTTGCAGAGAGCTGCGTGACTGCCATCGTGCCTGTGCTTTTGAAACACCCCGTGTCGAGCTGAGGGTCAGGAATTCCGAGCTCACGCAGGGAATCACAACAACAAAACTGAAATCTTACCCTCAGCCTGCATCCCCTCTATCAGAAGCAGGCTGGTAAAAACCTGGGAAGGCAGGCCCGGCTCGAGAGGCGTTAATCAGGAACAGGCCCTGCTTGGCAGAGACCCCATGCCCACGGGGTTTGGGCACAGTAAACCCCCAAATCACCGTTAGTCGAAGAGCCCGAGGGTGCTCACAGCTGGCTCCCGCCGCCAGGCCCGTGGCTGATGGATTTGAAGCACCGTGTCGGGCACAGCCAGCTGCCACAGCTCCTCGCAGCCCTGCAGCTCCTTCCCGCGGCCACAGCGCCTGGCTCCTGCCGCCGGGCTGAGCTCCACGGGGCTGAGGGCAGGGGAAAGGCCGAGACAGGAACGCCCCTAACGCCTGCCTGTTACCGTGCGTGTCCTAAGTGCCCTTGACACCATTAAAAAACACAAGTTTTAACTGCTTGGCAAGCAACGCGCATTTGCTTTTCACCTGCTGGCAAATTTACGGCTGTGTTTGTTGGCTCGTAAACCCACGGAGCGCGGCTCGGTGTGGACAGACCCCACGAGAGCAGGAACTCTAAAATTCACACGTTCCCCCTCCTTAGCAGGGAAAGGCTGTGAAGTCCCCATTCTTACAGGGCTGACCCAAAGCCAGCACATACCAGCTCGAGCACCGCTGCCAACTGCAGAGGGCCCTGAATCAGGCCCTATTATTTTAGTTTATTGCTCGCTGTTAAAAAAAGCAGTTGTTGAAATGCTAATCCTCTCCGCAGCACCACTCGCTAAGAGCAGAGGAGCGCATCCCAGGGCAGAGCAGGATTAGGAGCCGGTACGTTTCGGGATCCAACTCCAAAATAGCGAGCGCAGAGAAACGCATTGGGAAGCGTCGCCTATCTACCAGGGAGCAATTCTCAGGGGCCGGGAAGAGGAACTGCTGCAAATGTTAATCGAGCTTCTCCCATTGTAGACGGATGCTATTTCTGGGCCAGTATGACAGCCTACGAGAAAACGATCAGCATCGCTCCACATTCGACTCGAGTGACACCGCTGCACGGCTGATCACAGGATTATCTGGGGTAGCCAATCGGCGCGAGGATATATATAGAAATAAAAGTATTCTCTAAGGTATAAAGTAAGCTGATTTAAAAGGCTGGAAGACAAGCAAGCCAATATAGAAGTGGACTTCATTTCAGAAGCTGCCAGCGTAGGTTACATGCTTTGTATACACAATTTAAATCACCAGCCAAATAACTGTCTTGGCACTACGCTCGTTACTATTCGGTAAATATAACCGAAAACTCCTACCCTGCCTTCTCCCTCTAGTCAATATTTAAGATTAAGGGAAGCTGCTCACAGACCGGTTTCTAATGTATTTATTATTATTTTTTTAATTGGTCTTACGAGCACGCTAGCTAGGAAGACAGAAAGCATTTCCTGACAGCTCGGTAGAGTGGAAAAAAATAACCCAGCTGAGTTCCCCGCTGCACGCAGCCGCTGTGTGGGACAAGCAACCCTCCCTGCACACACGCTGATGGATCAGCTCCTCTGCTTGCAAACACAACGCCAAAACTAAGTTGGATCGAGGCCTTTGAGGCAGCACAGCTAGCAGACACACGGCTGGGTGCTGGGATGGAGCCTGAAGCGAGCAGGGAGGATGGGCCAGAGGGCGAGGAGAGGGACGCGTCTCCTGCAGGTCACTGCAGAGCCGGCTGGCAGGAGGCTATGGGCAGCATCACTTGCCCAAAACTAAGCAGACTGCGGCATCTGTAAGAGAGGAGGGAACTGCAGATGCTGCTGAGATAACGAGCGGCACAGCGTGGCAGCGCGTGCAGCCTTCGGAGAGGGGCAGGCGCGCAGAGGAACCCAAGGCCGGGCACAGGCGGCCGGCAGCCGCCGCTCGGTCCCCTCGGGGTTAAGCAAACTGCGTGTTTGCTATCAGATCGGCTTGTTTATAAACATCATTATCCCTGGTGGAGAGGGTTTGCTTTATGGCACCACCAGGAGACAGACTGATGGGGTCAGCAAGGAGGAGAGCGCGTTTTCCAGACAGCGAGCGGGGACGCACAGAAAGGAAAAAGAAAAAAAAAATAAAAGGCTCCTGCCAATTACTGTGAAATCAGAGCGGGGCATTAAATTCGGAGATGCAGCTAAATGGGTAAGTGCACTCATAAACACGTTGAACATGAAAGAAAGGCTAACCATCTTATTAGCATCCTTCAGAAAACAGCGATGTGCGGTTTTATGAAAGCGTATCATTGCTCGGTTTAAAATACCCACTGAATTATCAAAGGGCTTCCAGTTATAGCTGCATGCAGTAATCCCGTCCTCTTGGAAAAAAAGAAAAAAAGTACAGGCATATATAAAGATACGGTGACATTTATAGGCCTAGCTAAGGGTTTTGTGGGTTTATTCAGCTTTAAATCCAGGCTGCGGATGGGCCTTTTGAACTAGTTGATGCATGTAACTACATCCTGCACCACAGAAGCCGCTGAAAGGAAGATTCACTTTACAGGCCAACACAAAAATTGGTTTGGGACAAACAGAGCATTGAGATAATCTGGTTAAATATTGTATCAGATCGGCAGGACGCGGCCGGAATGGAAAGAACAATTTCCCCTTGTACCGAGGGCTGGATACGCAGGGCGCGGAGAAAGCAGGGCCCGCAAGCCACGGCCGAGCACAGTTGATTCCTATTAGGAGAGGGAAGTAACTGCGTTCTGCTCGACTTTATTAGCCACAAAGCTCAGATAATGAATTTAAAACAAAACCGCCCTCAGTCACCAGCGACTGCTTATCTAGCAGACGGGGATATTTAGCCGGAATCAAATCAACTCCCCGAGAGGCGGTGCGGCCGCAAAGCCCTGCTGCTCGGCCTGCCCCATGGCCACGTCTCACCCCTCTGCCCCCGCGTCCTGCTGTCCCCTCCAGCTGACAGCACCGCCTCAGGCCGTGGGAGAAACTTCACAAAACAGCCCTAAAACCACCCCTTGAGTCTCCTCCGCCACACCTACAGCCCTCGAGGAGGTTCAGGCAGCGAACGGGCCAAGTTCCAACCTGCCTGGCGTTCTCCTCCTCGTATTCCTGTTATCTCTCCCCTCACCCCGTATCTCCGTGGAGCGGGGACACATCTCACCCTGCGTGCACAGCACAGCCCCGGCCCACCACCGGCTCTGTGGCAGCAGCTCCCTGAGTTTAAATGGTGAGATAAAAGACAAGCAAGCGCTGCCTTCAGGCACTCACGCAGCAGCCACGCGCCCGAGCCCGATACCCGGGGATATTTGAGGCTACATTTGGCGTCCCGCGTGCGCCTCTGCGCGCAGGGAGCTGGAGGAGAAGAGCCCGCTCTGACAACGGCGCTGATTAGCTGGGGCCCTGAAGAATGACGTCTGATTACCTTTATCTTCGGCTGCAGCGCTGCGAATGTCACTAATGGTCATAAAATCACCCAGCCTTTCTCAAAATACAACCGAAGTAAATTAATCTATTGAGCGCGGTTGATTCAATCCTTCTTCCCCTGGCAGAACTCCCAACCGAGCCATTTGCTTGCTGCATGTCTCCACCATATGGTGTCATTCAGCGCAGACTTCCTTTTCTCCTCCGAAATCTCACGCTCGGTGGAGGCAGGTCACCTACGGAGCTCTTCCAGCTCCAACCCACTAACATAGTTCCCCGTGCACTCTCCGTGTTGGTGTATTAACCGGGAGCAGCAGGAATTCGCCTCCCGTAATTAAAGTCAAACGCTCTGAGCAGGTTGCAAGGCGCCGTTGTGCCCTGTGCAAAGAGCTAATGCCCACCACCAGGCGATGCCACCACCCTTCGCCTCTGCTCTGGTGCTTTCAGCACTTGACAACCTCATCCAGTCCCTGCAACGCCATTTGTGCTAGAAACAGGAGCTCAGGGCCACGAGGAAGGTGCCTGACTCCGATGTGCTCTGCAGAACAAGATGTTTCCCCTCTGTATCTGCTCACTTGGATGAGCACCGAACTCACGCAAAGCTCGGCGTTAAACCCCTTGTCACTGGAGTCAGAGCACGCAGCCATCGAGGGGGGTTCAGCGCCTACCAGTGCAACGACAACAGGCCAGAAAGACGCTCGGGGCAGCTGCACGCTCGGATGACAAGCAGCAAGTTGTTACACCAAGCTGTCTGCATCAGTTCTGACTGCTGACCCACAGCCCCGGGCTGCTCCAGTTCTATTTTCTGGTGTTTCAGAGGGTTTCCACCACTAATGGTTATTCAGTTCTAGGGAAAACTGAGGCACCAGAGAGCCAGCACAGAGCTCCCCGATCCTCTGCCCAGCACAGCCAGTCCATCGGGCACCCCAAAGTGCCACCCACCCTGTCTGTGAGGCTGCAACCCGACAAACAACACCCAGAACTGGAAAACAGACAAAGAGGCATTAAAACGCCGCATCAAATAACACAGGCGCTGGAAAACACCCAGCCCACCCTCTCCACACACAAAGCCCTCAGATAAGAGCAGCCAGATCCCAGCCGACACCAGTTTATCGGGACATCACACGGCAGAAGAGCAGATTTGGCTAGCAGCAGCTGCGGGCCAAATGTGTCCCACAAAGCACAGCGCTGCTGGAGGCAGCTGCCTTCATCTCCACAGCAGATGTCCATCCTGTGACGGCTTTGGTGCCTGGCGGGACACGCTCCATCATCAACTGATCTAAAATAGAGCAGATCCCGCAGACCTTATCTCCGTCTCTCTCTCTGCGGCCCAGCAGGTGGGGACACAGCCAGAATTAACCCCACGAGGACGTGGAGCAGCCTCTGCTGCGCTCTCACTCACGCCTCCTCCTGTGCACGCACCCAGCGGGCTCCTGGACAGCACGCTGCTTTGTCCTCAGGGCAGCTCCATCCCTGCTGCCGTTTCGTTTCCTTCTGCCTGTGCTCTCTGCACGTGCAGTAGCTCCCCACCATCACAGCCCTGCTGCTGGTCCTCACCCACCCGGCACCCCCAGACTCCTCCAGCAACCCCTATCCCTCTCTGACACCCCAACCCAGATCATTACCACCACCCCACCACCCCACCTCAACTCAAACCACACCGCCCCTCACCCGCCACCTACCCCCAGCGTTGATTACTGCCCTTAGCAGACCCTTAGCAGCACCCAGGCCCCCCAGCCCTCCCTTCACCCCCCCCAGCTCCTGTCAGACACCTCACAGCACCAAACCCATCCCCCTGGCGGCGGCAGCGCTGACAGGACACCCCCCACCCCCCACAGGCCCCATTAACCCCCTTAGGCCCCAACAACCCCCCCACAAGCCCCATTAACCCCCCCAGACCCCATTAACCCCCCCCAGACCCCACTAACTCCCTCAGGCCCCACCAACTCCCCCCCATAGGCCTCATTAACCCCCTCAGGCCCCACTCCCCCCCCTTAGGCCCCACTCCCCCCCCTTAGGCCCCACCACCCCCCCCCAGGCCCCTCCAACCCCCCAGGCCCACACAAACCAACCCCCCCCAGCCCCGATCTCCCCGGGCCGGCCCCCAAAACCCCCGAGGAGCCCCCGGTGAGGCCGGGGCCTCCCCCCCGGGGCCTGTCGGGGCCTGGCCGGGCCGTGAGGCGCCGCTCACCATCCTCCGCGCGGCTCCGGCGTTACCATGGGCAACTGCGTCACGCACACGCCGCCGCCGTGCGTCATGACGTCACCGCCTTCCCGCCGGGGCGGGGCGGGGGAAGGATAGGGGGGCGTGGTTTAATATTGGCCACGCCCATTGGCCACGCCCCTAAAAATCCGCGGGGTGGGCGCGGCCGCTCGGCTCGCCCCTGATTGGCTGCGGGCGGCCACGCGGCGCGGCGCGCGCCAAGGGGGCTGGGGGCCGCGCAGGTAAAGGTCACGTGGGGGGGGGGAGTGGAGGGGGCGGCGCGGGGGCGCGCACCGCGGGGGCGCGCAGCAATAAAAGGGGGGCTTGGGGGGCAGGAGACCCCTTGGGGGAGGGATGTGCAGAGGGAAGGGGGCGCGCAGCGCGCTCCCGGGAGGCTGGGGGGCTGTAGAGGGGGGGCTGGCAGCGTTTTGGGGAGGTTTGGGGGGTTTTGGGGAGTGTTGGAGGGGGAAAAAGCACAGCGGGGGGTGGTCGGGAGCTCTTGGGGTCGGGGGGGCTCTGCTGGGGGGTGGTGGCAAGGAGGGGGAGCCCATGGTTTGGGGGGGACCCCATAATTTGGGGGGAGCATGATTAGGGAGGACCCCCATGATTGGGGGACTACATGATATGGGAGGGACCCTATAATTGAAGGGGGGCACCCCATGATTGGGGAGGGACCCCGTGATCATGGAGAGGACCCCGTAATTGGGGACCCATAATTTGGGGAGGGACATAATTAGGGAGGACCCCATGATAGGGGGGACCCCCATGACTGGGGGGACCCCATGATTTGGGAGGGACCCTATAATTGAAAGGGGGCACCCCACGATTGGGGAGGGACCCAGTGATTAGGGAGGGGACTGTGTAATTGCGGGGGGACCCCATAAGTGAAGGGGACACCTGCATGGGGGTCATGGCAGTGGCACAGCCGCAGCGCTGCGGGAGGGCACCACCGGGGCTCGGGGCCGCTGAAAGTCCGTCCCTATTGTTAAACATAAACCCGGCGCGGTGTCACGGTGCCACCTTCCCCAGCTGCCTGACCCCGTCCCCAGCTCCGCGCCGAAATGGCCGAAATGCCCGCCGTCCCCCTCGGCTTCGACATCGACGCCCCGCGCTGGGACCAGAGCACGTTCACGGGGCGCCTCCGGCACTTCCTCACCATCACCGACCCGCGCACGGCCCTGGTGCCCGAGCAGGAGCTGGACCGGGCACGGGAGGTGGTGGCGAGCTGCAGGTGAGGGCACCGCGGTGCTGCGGACACCCCCTCCTATGCCAGACCCTAAAAAAACACCCCATAGGGACGCTGTGGGCATCCCATCGGGGATGCTCGGGGTTTTGGGGAGCCTCTTGCCGAGCTCTGGGTTTGGCAGGGCCGGGTTGGTGCCGCCGGGCAGCAGCCGGGAGCAGCTGCTGTACGCCAAGAAGCTCTACGACTCGGCCTTCCACCCCGACAGCGGCGAGAAGATGAACCTCATCGGCAGGATGTCCTTCCAGGTGCCGGGGGGCATGGCCCTCACCGGCTGCATGCTCCAGTTCTACCGGTGAGCCCCCTCCTGCCCCATTTAGGGACCCCCTGGTCCCTATCCTGGGTCATGCTGCGGTGCCTCAGTTTCCTCCCGGCCTCTTTTCCCCCACAGGACGGTGCCGGCCGTGGTTTTCTGGCAGTGGGTGAACCAATCCTTCAACGCCATCGTCAACTACACCAACCGCAACGCCGCCTCCCCCATCTCGCTGGCGTAAGCGTGCCCCCCCCATACCCGTAGGATGCCCCCCCCCCAGAAAAAAAAAAAGGACCCTCGGGGACCGAAGGAGCAGGATTAAAGTGTCAAAGTTGGTGGTTTTTATTATTTTTTTTTTTAATTATTTTTTTTCTCCTTTCTTTGCAAATCTCCATCCAGGCAAATCGGAGTGGCCTACGTCACGGCCACTGGTACGGCCCTGGCCACCGCGGTGGGGCTCAACCTCTACACCAAGGTACGTGGGGATAGGGAAGGGGCCCTCCTCCAAGCCCCCTTCCCATCGAGACCCCCGTCCCAGTGCTCTCCCCAGCACCGGGCGATTTCCCTCGCCCCCAGCCCCAAGAGGTTTGGTGTGGCTGCTCCCTATGGCAGCCCCCGGCCTCATCCTGCCCCCGGTGCTGACGCCGTCCCCTCTCCCGCAGCGAGCCCCCCCTTTGCTCGCCCGCTGGGTCCCGTTCGCAGCCGTGGCCGCCGCCAACTGCGTGAACATCCCGATGATGAGGCAGCAGTGAGTGTGTCCGACCCCGGTGGGTCACCCCCCGTCCCCATATTCAGCACCCCAAGGGGGTGGCTCAGCCGTGACCGAAGCAGGAGGGAGGTCTGGGGGTGAGGGTGGCCCTTTGGGGCTCTGCTGGGAGATGTCTCGGACCCAAAGCCCTTCTGCAGGTGGCCATGGGTTTGCGGTGTCCTGGTGTTGTGTGGGATTTTAGGGGGTGCTCCCTGAGGGTGTGGGGTCCCGGTGACAGCCAGGCCGTGCCCTGAAGGTGGCAGCATCGGCCAGGGGTGGCAGAGCCCCAGGGCCACCCCGCTCCCTGTCCCCTCAGGGAGATCATCAACGGGGTCACGGTGACGGACGAGGACAACAACGAGCTGGGACGCTCCAGGGTGAGCACTGTGGGGCTGTGCGGGGTGGATGGGGTCGGTTTAGGGGTGCAGGCACTGCGGTGGGGCTGAGGAGGCTGCTCTCACTCGCAGAGGGCGGCGGTGAAGGGCATCGCGCAGGTCGTGGTCTCCAGGATCACCATGGCAGCTCCGGGCATGAGTGAGTACGGGATGGGGGCCAGATCCACGCTGTGACCCCAAACCCAGCTGCCCCCAGCACAACCGGTGCTGCTGGGGCTCTGCGGGGTGGCCGGGATCCCTCAGCTCATCCCCTCACCTCTTCTTTTGGCACCTAGTTATCCTGCCCATCATCATGGAGCGGCTGGAGAAGTTCCCCTTCATGCAGGTGAGCCCGTGCTGCTCCTGGGTTGGGGCCACGGCGGCCGGCAGGGCCCTGACCCCACTCTTCCCTTGCAGCGCATCCGGGTTCTCCACGCGCCGCTGCAGGTGCTGCTCTGCGGGGGGTTGTGAGTATCCCAAAAACCCACAAAGTCACCCCGGAAAAAGACTTCCCAATGCTTTCTCTGGTTATTGGGAGTAATGGGGTGTGAGTAACCCCTCCTGGGCTGAGACCCCAACCAGGGGGCTGCAGCCCCCTGCGCTAACCCCCACTCTTCTCTCCCCACAGCCTCGTGTTTATGGTGCCAGCTGCCTGCGCCTTGTTCCCACAGAGATGGTACCTGTCCCACTGCTTTCCCCTTCAGCTCGGGAGCCTTCCGCCTCCCCTCGCTCTCCTCTCCCCATCCCGAGAGGGCCGTGATGGGCACCCCATGAGGGCAGGATGGCGGGTTTCACTCTCTGTCCCCTTCCCTCGCAGCTCCCTCGCCCTGGCTAGCCTGGAGCCGGAGCTGCGGGACAGCATTGTGGCCAAGCACGGGGACAAAGTGCCATACGTCTACTTCAACAAGGGGCTGTGAACGGAGGCTGCTTCGGGAGCTGTCACATCCCTCTGGACCCCAGCCCCACATCCCCTGAGCAGGGCTCGGAGGCATGGTCCGACCCCGTCAGCCCAGCCTGGGGGATGGAGCTGGGGTCGGCTGGTCCAGAGCCTCCCCCCATCTGCTGCCAGCCGTGTCCCCATCAGGGACATCCCTCCTATCTCCCCAAACCGCATTGCTGCCTTAAACCACTGCGGGGGCCTCTTCCCAAGAGCTGGATCCCCCCTCGGCAGGCTGTCAGGGACCTGTCCTCTCTGCACAAGGAGCGGACCAAGTCCCGGGAGCAGTGCTTGGACCATGCCTTCCTCACTCTCAGGTTCAGATTTTATTCACTTTGCGATTGTCACGATCCCAAAGAGAAATAGCTGATTCTTTTTAAGCTCTAATTTTTTGTAATTACCCATTCCTCTGAGCACAAAAGCTGGCTGTTGTCCTGTGTCTCCCTGTCCCCACTGTGGGACCAAGGACCTGGGGAACACTCGATTCTGTTTCCCCCTTGCGCAGGGGGAAGGAGACACAGGGGTCACGAAGCCATCAGGGTCTGAGCTCAGGCTCTGAACAGGCAACGCTGCAACTGACAGAGGGGAGGGTTGGCAAATAAAACATGGTGATTTTTAAAACAGCTGCTGGCTCTGATGCCGGGTGGTCTTTGGGTTCGTGGGTCCCTGAATGGGGCTGGTTCGTGGGGTTGTGCTTGTCTCAAGGGGGAAAGGTGTGGGCCCAGTGGATGGTCTGCCCCCATCCCTCCAGCTGAGTACGCGTGCCACATCCCCAAGGGGACACAAGATCTGGCATTAGCCACTCTGCTCCTGCAGAGAGAGCAGCAGAACCCAAAATACACTTCTGGAAGGGCCAAGCCCTATCCAAAGCAGGTTTGATGCTGCTCAGACTGCAGGGGAGGATAACATCAACACATATAGCAACAGCTAGATGACTGCACAAAAGCTCTAAAATAATAGGGCAGCAAGAGGTGGGGAGATGTGTTCACATTTGTTTATCTGTTGCCCGGTCATTATTAGATCTCTTGTTATTGCACAATTAAAAAAAATAGATAAGCACGTGAAACAAAACAGATGTCACTCCTGTTTGGAGAGGGAAGAAGCCACAAGGAGACGTCTCTGCTGTCTGCCTGGGCTCCTTAATTCAGGTTGCTCTTGCCCTACACCCCAAATGTCTGTGGGCACTTTTGGAAAGGCACACGCAGCAGCTTGGGATGGATTTGGGTTCGAGGTGCCTCTGGCATGCTGAGGAACGCAGCGGTGCTTGTGGAGCAAAGTGCTGCAGCAGGCACCCTCTGAAGAGCTGCTGCTGCCTGCTGAGGCTCTGGCCAGCTCTGCCTCCGTTTTCCCCTGCTGCAACAGGAAAGAAACCTCACTGCCAGGAGTCAGGGCTAGGTTCATCCTTGTTTGTGAAGAGCTGCGGGCGTTAATTAGGCTCCAGCAATGAGTCACACCCAACCCGGGCTTGTCCCATGCTCCCCGCGCTCGCCTCCTTCTCCCTGCCTGTAATTTCAGGGCTGGATGGGAACGGGAATCAAGCTCCCTTAAGAACTGTACGTGGCCGAAATGTCAGTGCTCCAGCTTCAATGAACAGCCAGACCAAAGATGTCTGGGGAGTCGTGAGAGCCTGGGGTCTGCCTTGATGAGCCATCGGTCCCAAAAGCTGGTGAAGGAGAGAGGAGCAAACAGGGTGCGTGTGCGCTGGGTTAGCTCCTGCCAGCCCACGCCAGCCGGGTGAGCAGGGTTAGGTGTGCCCCGAGTATCGCCCTGATTGAAAGATCCCAGGGGTAGGAGATAAGCTGCTAAATTGATTTTTTTTTTTTTTCCCCCCTGTTTTTTCTGAGCGTGTTATCTGAGCATCTGATAAACATCAATCGTGCCAATCCCCTCTGGCGGCTGCCTGGCACGCAGGGAGTGGTGGTGTAGGAAGCCTCCATCGCTGCCCAAGAGCTGTGATCCCCAAAAAGAGACACCCCCATCTCCCTGGCTGCCCCTGTGGGATTCAGGGCTGTGCTGGGACACTGCTGGGACATCTCCTCCTCACACCTCTCTTCTCCCAAGGTGGCTCCTCCAGGGGTCAATAATTGCCAACAGCCCTCACCCCTGCTGCTGGATTTTGGGGGATTTCTGCCCAGCCTTGGCTGGCTCAGCCCCACACACAACGCTTGGGCACTGCTGGAAGGAGGCTTGTAGGGCTGGGGGACGGCTGTGGCTGCCCCACTGAGGTGGCACTGTGGTGAAAAATCTGCCTTGTGCTTCACTACCACATCCTCAGGCCCTGACCTGGGGCTTGTTTGCTGCTGCCTGTGGGTTGTAGCAGCACGTGCCCTGTTTTTGGGGTGCTTCGCCTCCACCCCAGTGCTGCTGGGGCCATGTTAGCCCCCTCCCCACACGCATCGCCTGCTGAAACCCAGGCTCTGCTGGGCTGCTGGGCTTTGGGGCTGTGTGTGTGTGTTACGTGGAGGAGGCCAGACAAGGGCTGGGCACAGCAGGACAGGGTCAGTGGATGGGGACGAGCGCCCCGGGGTGCCAGGGAGCACCTCAGGGTGCCACACTGGGGCGCAGGGCCGAGGCGCAGCCCCCACACCCCTCTCCCTCCAGTTCCGCCACTCACAACATGGCGCCCACCGCACCACCCCCCCTATTCCCTCCCCTGCGCGCCACACTCAAGATGGCAGCTCCCACCCAGCGCTCTGACCCCTCCCCTCATGCCCCCCCTCTGATTGACACCTCCCTTCCCCAATCCCCTCCCGCCTCTCTCTCCTCCCACCCAATCAGCGACCGGCTTGGGCGGGGCGGGGCCGGGGCCGGGAGCGGGGACGGGGGGGGTACCCCCTGCGCTGCCGTCCCGGGCCGCAGTCGGGCGGGGGGAGGCGGGGGGTGGGGGGGATGGCGGGGAGGCTCCGCGCCGCCATGGCCCTGCTGCTCTTCCAGGCCCTGCCCCGGGGGCTGCCGGCCAGCGTGGAGCCCGCACAGGTAAGGGGGGGACACGGCGTGACCGGGGGGGGCGGGCTGGGGGCTGCTGTGCCCCGCACGGTGCCCCCCGGTGAGGGGCAGGGGGCTGGGAGCACCGGGAAGGGGGCTCGGGAGCACCGGGGGGCAGCGCCCGGGGGTGCTGGGGGGCTGCAGGGGGGGGTCGTGGGGCAGGGGGCTGGGGCTTTTTGGTACCCCCTGTACGATAGAGGTTGAGTGTGGTGGACTCTGGTGTGTCGTGGTGGTGCGTTAAGGAGCTGTGAGTTGGGTTTTGTGCTCGTTGAAGGTCTGAGCCGTGGGGTGCTGATCCCTGGAGGGTCCCGGGTGCTGTGGGTTTTGGGGTGTTTAATGTGGCGGGGATGCAGGTAGGGAGCATCCCTTCTGGAAGGAGCCCCCGCAGAAACTTCCTGATGCTTCTGCGGCAGGTGGAGGTGAGGAGCTGGGTGATGGCCACAGATGCCACCACCCCTGCGAGCTTCCTTCTTCGTTTTAGGGTGCTGAACGCAACAGATGGGCTTTAACATCTGGGTGGTGGTGGCGGTGCCATCCCCAATTCCCTTCGGTCGCACTGAGGCTGTGGTTTGGCCATTGCCGCCCTAGGGAGCCAGGTGCAAGACCGTATTTTCCATGTTGGTCTCCACTGCCTCAAACTGGTGGAAGCCTTAGTGCTTGCTTCATTTCATCATCAAGCCGAGGTACAGAAATTAAATGAATATAAGCACGTGGTATTATGGCATCCCAGCTGTGAGCGGTGGCCTAGTGCTAGGGTTGCCTGCAGGAAAGGTGTGAAAGTCTTCGACCCTACACATGCTAATAAAAATACTGTACCTGCTTTGAAGACTGAATGAAAGGAGCTCCCTGCCCCGTACAGCTTATCTACCTTAGTCAAGGGGCCAGGTGGAGGCAAGGAATAGGAGGTAGAAAAGGAAGATGAGAAAAAGCAGGGGGAATGGGAAGCATTCACACAGTAAGCCTGCTTGTGGACTAGTTGCACATATGACTTGTAGGTCCCCTCTCCAATCAGTGCACCAGAAAATAATCCTAAAATAGCCAGCCTTGGGTGGTACGGTGCATGGTGGTGGGGGAGAAGAGCTTTGGCAGCCTGTGTTTTCTGGAGAGCACTTAGACGTGGATGTGCCTTTTCCTCCTTTTCTTTTCGTAGTTTGCCTATATAAAACTCACGCGGTTTATTTTAGCCCTCACTGTAGACTCTGTCTGTCAAAAGGCTGATATTATCTCGCAGCGTGCTACAGATTGACAGCAACCCACTCAAAAAAAAAAAAGACAGCGGTAATGCGGGAGCTGGAAAATGAGCACGTAGGAAAACTTGGTCTGCTTTGGTGTTGCCTCGGAGCGTGATTTCCTTGGAGCTGATGGGCTGGCAGAGATGGGGCAGTGCTGGGCTGCTCTGCACCAAGGGTTCCTGGGTTTTTAGCTGAACCCCTGGCAGCATTTGGCTCTTGCCCTTTGCCCGTGCTGCCTGCTTCCACGCACGTTTCAGACACTCGCTTGCTTCTTCTGGGCAGGGCGTGTTGTTTGGGGTCTGTGCCTCGTCTCCAAATCCTGCCCTGCAGACCTGGTGGGCTAAGGCTGGGAGGTGCTGCAGGAAATGTGTCCTCTAAATAATTCGGGAGGTGGAGCTGTGCCGCCTAGCCGCACTGAACAAACATTCCCGAGAACATGCTGTACTGTGCAAGAGGGTCTGATTTTGCAGGTTAAAATAAGTCCAGGCTGCCTCGGATCTTGAAAGACCTTTCTTTTCATTAAGGCTTGTTTCGGGTGGCGGGCGGAGGAGAGGGAAAATAATTAGCTCAGCACCATCCGGAGTCCAAGTTGAAGCTGTAACTGTGTCCGTGACTGTTCAGTGCAATTGCATTTGTAATGAGAGCACAGAACTCTGTTAACAGACGCTGAAGCACCTCTGTGGAGATTAAGGAAGATATTTTGCAATCGTATAACAAAAATAAAGCCAGGGGAAGTGTCGCAGGAAGAAGGAACCTCTCCGTGTTCATTTATGACTCTGCTTGTGTGGCCTTAACTGCACACCTGAGCTGTGTGCTGTCCTCTCAGCTTGAGGGAGAGGGACAAGAAGAACTGAGTATCTTATAAAAACAAGCCTGATCGATTTTTGTAATGAAAAACTTGTAACATTAATCATTATTCTATTGTAGTATGTCCCTGCAGGGCAGACTAAAGGTTATTTGACTGCCTTGACTGTCTGCCTGCTTCCCACTGCAAGCAGCTTAATTATCACATAGTTTTCTCTACTGTTGTTTTCTCTAAAAACAAGAGATTTAAGTGCATGTTAACTATGTGACAAGTCCGAGGAATCCGTCTGTCTCTAATAAGGTGGTTTTGAGCCAAAAATCTGACGGAAGCGAGCTCTTAAAGGCCCACTTCACCCCAAATTAAAGAGTTTGCTCCCAGTGCTGCGACTCGAGGGATGATTCATTGCTGGTGACGGAGGGGACGGGTCCGAGCTTTGAGGAAGGACTTGGCGTGGCCGTCGCAGTGTTCCTCAGGGCTGTGCTCTCGCTGTCACCACACCTCCGATGGCACCGACATGGGGTTGTCGTGCTTCATCCAAGAGCTTGGCTGCCCTTGGGAGCATCACTTTAGGTAGCCTGTGAGCAGTGGAGGTGCAATCACCCACATCTTAGATTCATCTCTAAATATAAGCCTTTTTTTTTTTGATTAAGGTATAGGTGATTAGTTGCAGCTGCACTTCCACACTTCCTGAAATGCCGTGGGTCCTCCAGGAGGAGAGCTGCTCATATGGCCGTAGGCACGTATATGGTCTGCCATGGTATTTTTGGGATTCTTGGGTTTTGGCTTGCCAATTTCCACAGTTTTGGCAGGAGGCAGCAGAGATCAAAGTACGTCCTGTGCTCTTTTGGAGCAGAACCTCGGGATAACTGTGCGGATGGGATTCAGGACTGCTCGTACCACGATGAGTACACCACCATGAACTCCAGCGTCTCATCTGCAGAGCACGCTTTCCCACTGATTCAAATTCTTCCCCTGGTGAATGGCCCTCACAATGGCACACAGCTCTGTAAGGATTTCTCCTTGCAGCTGTGCAGCAGATGGGAAAAAAAGCCCGGTCTGAAAGTGTCGGGTGCCTCCTGGGTACGAGTGTGGCAATTTTCATCGGGGTGGCTGCAGCGCCTGGGACCTGTAATCGCCACTCTGAGAGTTTCCTCGCCGCCCTCCAAACTCTAATTAACAAAAACCAAACAACCCCTACAGAATAAACCCGGGCGGCTTCTGTGGAGCTGTGCTGAGCTGTGGGGGAACTCGGAAAGTTTTGTCTGCCAGGGGATTTTTCCAGCCTCCCGGCGAGGCAGGGCTGGGCCGGGTCACCCCGCCTGGTTAGCGGCAGCGTCCAGCAGATGGCATCCCCTGGGCTCCAAGGGATGCTGTCCTCAGCGGTTGCTGCTCTTCTCTACTAAACCATCGTGATGTTGAAGGTGACTTCTGTCTCTCTGTGTCTGCGCTGTGCCCTTTGGTTGTGGCTCTGCCTCTGCAAACCTGTCCTGGCCAAGCGCATCCCGGAGTTCCTCTAACCTGCACTGCACTGTTTTACAGGGCACAGGGCAAGAATTTGCCCTTTCTGCCTAGCTGCATGAGAATCTCCTCAATTTTTTAATGCATTTAGCTGGTGACCTTATGGCTGGACACGTTCCCGTCCTGCCTTTGTCTCGGTGGGTTCGCTAATCCAAAATGTCTGGGCAAACTGCTCCTGACGGGGTTGTGGCCCTGGTTTTGCAGCACAGGAGAAAGGACACGACGTGTTAGGGACATCCCAAAAGCAGTCCTTGAGTCAGGGCTGGTGACAGACAATCTCAGCAGGACCATCAGTCACAGCAGGGCAGAGATGCTCGCTGCAGATGTCCTGATGGCAAGGTTTTGGTCCTTGCTTCTGAGCTGGAAGGAATTGAGCACGGAGCGTTGGATGGTGCCTCTGGACGACTTCATGGAGAGGACACAGATCCTTCCATCCCCCTCTTGTTTTGCAATGCCTTGTGAAGCCGTCACAGAGCACCGTGCAGGACCTGCACAGAGAGAGGGGAGATTTTATTTTGTGTAGAGGCAGCTTGGGGTGTTGCTTGTTTGCAGAAGCAAACTTCACATTATCAGAAAAGGATTCTCCCTTCTTTCCTCTTTAATCTTTGGCATAACTATGAGGTGGAAGATTATTGCTCCTAGTGGTGTTGGGTTTTTATTTTGTCTCTAGTTCTGGTGTGCAGACAGTGATAGGAATTTCAGAGGCAACTCAAGAGCAGAGATCAATTTTATTTTTTTGCAATCTGGGAGGGATCATGATCCAAAGCAAAAATTGAGCCTTGGCTTTACTCGAGGCTAGGGGAGCCTGTCAAAATACCGATTTGCCAAAGTCCTGTTGTGGGGTGGCGAGTGACTTTACCCACAAAAACAGTGGGTTCTGATGCAAAGACAAGTTCACAGAAGGAGGTCATGTATCTGCCTCCCTATTAATTAATTTTGAAGCCATTGTCCAACTTCAGCCGAATTTGACAGAGACCTCAAAGAAGCCCAAGATTTCAAGGCAACTTCTGAAAACAGGTAGACTTGAAGAAGTCTTAAGAAAACAGGGAGTCATCACTGAGTGACAAGCTACCCTTGCCAGCTTATTAAGCACTAGGAAATTTGGGAACTGGTGATTGACTGGCTTGATACATGCTTTAGCTTCTGGAAAAGCTTCAGTCGGCGCTCACAGTTGGCTAGGCTGCAAAGTCAATCAGCCTTGTGGAACAACCTGACAGGAGGTCGGCTTTATGGAGCTCCAGTGGTTACAGAACTGCTTTAATTTTTCTTTTTTTTGTCTCCTGCTGGCTGAACAGCAAATTGAAGGGGGAAGAGGATGATAAGCCGTAGAGACAGTTATGAGGAGTGTGTTTTGCCAGGAATCTCGCCAGCTGTCTTGAGCTTTCCCTATGTGAGAGGTGTCGAGCATTGCCTGTTGGAAGCAGGAGGAAACTCAGACATTAATGCCATGCCAGAAGATGTTTCAGAGGCTTTTTAATAAGCAGAACTGATTTGTGCTTTTCACCTGTGTCCTGACTCTTTGTAGTAAGCTCTTATTTGTTAATGCCACGCTGGTAGTTGAATGAAAAATCAACTTTTACCCTATGTGGGATCCCAGGTGGCCAGCGATGGCCAACAGGCAGCCACAGGAGCTGCACGTCTTCTGCCTCCAGCAGAAATTCAGGCTGTTATCTTGCATAAAAGGGTCTTGGGGACAGTATTTGCACTGTCTGGGGGCAGCAAATCAGTCCCAGCTGGCTGAAATAGGAATTGGGAGCGACCAGTGTGGTATGCCTGGCATCATCCCCAGGGGAAGGGCTGGAAGGGTTGGTGGGCATTATATGGGGATATTGTAGAGACTGGGCAAAACTTTTAAGACTGCAGTATCTTCAAGGCCATGGCACTGAGCTGCTTTCATCCCTTCCTGTGGGTCAATCGCTGTGATCACATGGCGAAAGCTACCAAAAGTGCCCCCCCCTTCTTGCGGGGAGGGAAGTCTTTTCTTCAGATACAAGCAGAAGGACCTTTGCTCTGTGCTTGGAAAACATTTAATGCAGCTACCTGGCTGTGTGTGAAGGTTATGACTCATGTCTGGGTCTCGGTGTGATGAATTGGTCCTTTTGTCGCCCGTTGTCTCCTCGGTTGGGTCGCCGACCGCTTTGCAAACAGCGAAGGCTGAAGAGGAGGAGGAGGAGGGTTGCGTGTGCACTGTGTTGTCTTCAAATTACCTTGTCATTTTGACTTCTGTCTTTGTAGCAGAAGCAAACTTCGCAAACAGCTTTCATTTGACTCTCCAGCCTCCTGTGATCTGAAGCTCCGATAAAACAGGCTTGCAGACATCTGTCACTGCTGAATGTCTCCGTTTACTGACACTTAGCACTTGGACTCAGACAAAGCCTGTCTTAAATTGCAGTGTCAAAAACAAGAGTTATCTCCTAATTTATTTCTCCCTTTTTTTTTTTTTTTTGGCTGTATTGACTTTTTTTTTTTCTGTCTCATTGCTCTGTTCCTCTTTTGTAGGGAAAAGGAGCATCCCCTAGGAATCTTTTACATCTCATCTGCTTGATTATTAAATCTCTCATGTTTATGGCTTGTTATTTTACAGATTTTCTTGCTGTCGTGCCCTGTTGTTGTATCTCTGTCCTTCCCAGGTCTTCCCAGAGTATGTGATTGTATTAAACCATCGGAGAATGGTTAGGCTGTGGAAATAAGTGGGGAGTTTTCTTCTCCTCCGACCTGTTCTGTGCCCTTGTGTCCCTTTACTGCGAAGTCCAAAGACCGTCCTTGCATTAAAAGATGACTTCAGGGAAGTCTGGAATGATTTTGCTCCTCATAGTTTCATTGCTCTTTGTAGGAAACCGTAAGCTCTAGTGGCATTTTACAAGTTGGGACAGACTCTTAAATGAATGACCCTAAATTTTGTTTGTGAGAGCTCTTCTTATCACTAGCTCTTCTCTCGCACAGGCACTGCCTGCCAACAGTTCTTCTCAAGGCACTTCCCTTTCCTGCAGGACAGGGTGCAAGGTAAAGCTTGTTTATACTTCTAACTAACATCTTCAATGAAAGAAATAGGCTTTAATAATACCACTTTTCCCCAGTTCAACCCATTAACTTGTTCACTTAAGGGTCTTACACTGTTTGCCATCTTTTTCCTGCCCCAACAGCAGGCATTTTGCATGTTTGCTGGTGGGGAGAGCTCTTGACAATGAAGTATATTGATGGTTTAGTGGGAAGGGGGAAGATGAGGGGAAAAATAGATTTATTACTATTTTTTTAAGGAAATGCCTTGGGTTTAGTTGCTGGCAGGGTTTTTTTTGATGGTGAATTTTAAAATATTATCAAAAATAGTGATTTTTAAAAGCCACGGTGTGCCTCTGTGTCCTTTCTTTGGTACCCTGCTGTTTTTTGCAAGAACTCTTCAACTCTGACCCTGGCGTATCATTTGATATTAAGCAAACAATTTCATATTTTTCATCTTAATGCCATCATTTTAGATGGTGAATGTACTATGAGCTGCAGGGTTTTTTTTGTGTGTGTGTCAAAATACGAGGAAATTGTGTGTTACCTGGTGTATAAATAGTGCACAGTTTTCCTCTTCAGCTGGAGGCCTAGATGGGGAGTCTTCAGGTTTAAATTATTAATTGGTAACCAAGAAACTCCTGGTTTTCTTCTGCAAGGTTTCGGTCTAGAGGTTTTCAATAGCCTCGAGTAGTATGGTCAAACTTTACCTAATTGTTCAGACACGGTTTTATGGTTCTTGGCTTCTGCCCTGCTTGAGTGGGGCCTGTTCTTCCATTTGTCTGGAAGGCATTACTGTAAATAATCAACGTGCGAAGACACAACGAGGGTCAAGCTTTTTGTGCACCTCACAAATGGCACGTGCTGTGCTTGCCGCAGCACAGAGAACGACTATTCCAAGCAAAAGCTTTTCTTTGCAATTCCTGGTTAATTGGGTCCGCGGTCTGAATTTGATGTGTTGTGTTCCCCCTTGGAGGCAGCAGCACGCAGGAAGGCCGACTGGAGAGCAAAGCAGCAGGTTCAGTGAGCAGAGCTGTGAAAGGAGAGCTTGCTGCAGGACTGACACAGACTGTTTTATGGTGCATTTCGGCTCGAAAAATCCTCGGATGCTCGGAACAGGGCAGTTTCTTTTCTAGCCCCATGAACCACAAAGCAGGCAGGCAGAGCG
The DNA here is from genome assembly GCF_009819795.1 of Aythya fuligula. NCBI lineage: Eukaryota > Metazoa > Chordata > Aves > Anseriformes > Anatidae > Aythya > Aythya fuligula. Next base: position 24,389,712 of record NC_045565.1, read on the forward strand.
GCTTCCAAATGCCCCTGAGATGTGGACGTCAGCACGCGGGCTTGCCTTGCTTTCTTTGGCAGCAAGGAATTTGACTGCCCAGCAACCCGGCTGCTGGGAAGGCTCAGACATCTGCTTCACGTTCTGCAGAGGATGGGTTGCGTTTCATAATGCCCAACCTTTCTTTGAAGAGTAAGACGATCTGCTGCACTTAAGGAGGATGCTTTATTTGCGCACCAGAAAGAAAGTTCTCCGTGTCCGAACAAGCACTGCTTGCCATTTCACATTGCTCCTTTCACTTAGGTGATGAAACGAACCTCCTAGGTTGATTTCCTAGCTCTTTAGGGCTAACGTGCCTCCATCCTCACGTGCTTGGGCTTTTGGATCACCCTCCTGTCCTTCTGAAGAGAGCGAGCAGGGCAATGCTGCCTGGGTGGTGGGTGTTCCTCCTTGCATTCATTGCTCTCATCAAAGTGAGAGGTGGTGCTGTGTGTGTCAATAACACCTTTGATCCTCTTATTTAAATTAGATAGTGGGTGTCCCGCAGAAGAGACCTCTTTCAAGTGCCTTGCAAGGTTACGCTGCTGCGTGATGCTTAAAACAAAAAGTTCAGAAAAGCAAATTGGACTGGAGACTGAGCAAGTTTCCCAAGTACAGCTCTCCATGTTGTAGTCGACAGCAAACATGATTTATTCTCAGCTGATTGACCTCGTGTGGACTTGTGCCTGTGTAAGTAGCAGCTGAAATCAGTGGTCTGAGCACTAATCTGCAAGCTGCAGACAGTAGGGTATTATTTGGTGAGAATGCTCTACAAGTCTCTTGTTGCAGCATTTTCATTCAAAAGGTCACTTCCGTGAGTTCGTGTGCAGCTGAATTTAATGTTCTTTCTCAGCAAGGCCGGCCGCATCGGGGAGTGCGTAATTATAATAAATGCAACTTTGTTCTCAGCTGAAAAAATCCATCTGAAATAAATTTTTCCAGACCTTCCAAGAAACGCTTCTAGTAAGATAAATAAAAGCAATTCTTGCTGATTTCACATTCATTCAGCAGGAATGCTGGTGGGTGTAGGGTGCCTCCACTTAAGTCACTCATCACAGTGCCTTCTGGGCTCTGTCAACTCGTGTATTCAATAGCTGGCTATGGGGAGCGTTTGCAAATCGCATTTCTTGAAACCAATTAAAACCGAGTTGATTATTTCTTACTTGGTTTCAACTCGGGTTATTACTTTGAGTAAAATTGTTCTCGACAGCAAACACAAAGTTCAGGTAGGCTCTCAACTTGAAACAACTTTAAACAGTGCTTTGATAGGTGCATCTGTTTTAGGGACATGCACGTATTTATACAAGCTTTTGTGGCTTTTTTTTTCCTGGTTGGCACTGCTGTGTAGGCAGAGTAGATTTGTTTTCTTCTGTCTTCTGTTTCGCAACACTGGAAATACAAAAGTCTCTGCCTAAACAGAAAGAAAGCTAAGAGGACTTTTTTTTTTTTGAACTTCTAAGCAAGTACTTACACAAAAAAAATCCGCTCTTTGCTTTCATCTTTCAGGAGACTGTGTGTGAAATGCCCTAACTTCCTTTTCTTTCAATTTTTTGACCAAGTGTAGGGAAGAGTCTCTGCCCTTTGATATCAGGATCCTGCAGCTGGTGAAGGCAGAATTCCTGTAGTTTCTCTGTGTCTGTGTGCAGGTCTGCTTACCTTTGAGTTTTTTTTAGGGTGGTCCTCAAGTGCTCCCAGTCTTTTCCACTCATACGCCTTGCTTGAAACTGCTACGACCTTGGATTTTGGGAACTACCTGGTATTATTGTATGGTTTCTCATTGCTGCAAGGTCACCCTTCTGTGGGGCTCTGCTGGAATCTGCCAGGCTGCAAAGGAGAAAAGACTGGCGTGGAAATGTCAATGATAAATGGGAGATAACGCGGCCATTCTGCTCTCACCATGAATTTGAACAGCATGAGGACCTGCGTGTGAGCTGTGGCACCTCGGATATTTTCCTGTTTCCTTCCCCTTTTGGTGAGAGGGATCTCACTGAGGCCTTTCTAAAGGAAAAAGGAGCCTGATGTCTGGGCAGAAAGTGGGGGAGCTTGCTGAAACCCGACCACTCAGGCTCCATTAAATGCAAGTGATAGTCCTGGGAGGAGGGGAGGAGGCACTTCTGCTTCCATTCATGGTCTGCGTGCTAGGTTAGATACCCATCTCTCAAAGACCTGATACCTCCTCAAGCCCTGGTGGGTTTCCAGTGACACTGGAGAATGATCAAAGGGAGAATATGCCCTCTGTCAGCAGACTGTCGGCTGGTACCGTATGGCCACGTTCCATATCGACCAGGAGCAGATTTCATCAACACTTAGATCATGACAGTCTGCCTTTTATTTTTTCTTTCTTTTTCTTTGTTTTCTCACGGCATTATTTTCTCTCCTTGCTTGTCTTTGTTCCTTCCCCTGCCTTCCTTTTCCTGATGCAAGTCTTTGTGTTCTTTTAATTTTGACTTCTGAAATAATCAGGAATTGAGTACTTGGTACTTGCTGATGAAGCTTCTCTGGCAGTGAGCTCCTTCAAACAAATGGTTGTTTTAGGATCTCATGTTTTAGGATCTCTTCCTGACCCTATGTGCAAACATGGTTTATTTTTTAAAGATTGTCATGAGCTAGGAAATCAGCTCATCCTAAAATGAAAATATATTCTTTGAAACCTGAATTTCATGCAGGCTGTGTAAACTTGTGATTTGTGTTAGGTCTGGTCTTTGGAAAATATCCAGCATTGTTGTCCAGGATGTTAGTGTGCGAGAAACATGGGGAGCTTCTGAAAGTCACGGTGACTGTGTCTCCTTGGAGGATTGCCTCAGAAATCCCAACTTCTGCATTACTGCCATTGCTTTATAGGGTGCTAGCAAAGATGGTCACTTGAGCAGTTGCAGCATTTTTGGATGCATGTATCTGTATGACGTTATCACCTGTGGGAAGAAGATTGCTGTACTTCCCAGATAGCTTCCAAAACTCACCCTCTGTCCCTGCATGTGGTGTGTGTGCCACCGCTCTGATCTACGAAGCACAGGCAAGTCACACAGGCTTTTTGCTAGGGGTCCATGCCCTTGAATTCCTGGAGGAGGCAGTAGGGTTGTTCGCTGGCAGCCTCTCTCCTTGCCAAGCATCCGTGCAGGGCTGATGTGTGAGGTTTTAGCCTGACCTGGTCCTTATCCTCATCCTCTGAAGGTTTCCTGTGAGAGATCCTTAGTCTTATTCTCTTCATCATCCCTGAGAACAGTTGTTTAAAAGTTGCTCAAGATTTTCAGCAGGATCTCGGGACGACTGCTAGTTCCTCCAGCCCCTTGTTTTGTTTTAGAGTTTCTAATCCCATTTTCTATGACTAACTTCAATTGCGTGGTTTCCACAGCCAGGATTAGGGTTTACTGCCATAGGTACGTCATTCTGCCTTTGAAGCTGCTTGCTCATGCTTTCCTTGGCAAGCTCTGGCAGACGTGCTCAGCAACAGCAGAGATCGTATCTGTTCTGAAGGGTTAATCGAGAGAGTGTTTATGAAACCAGGTTCCTTACCCTTAAAGGCTTTGCTGTGATCTTTTTTGATGCTTTCGGAAGATTTATGGCTTCTGTCTTTGTAATTTATGTTACGTTTTTCTTTCTTTTTTAAAAAAACCTTTTAATTATACGTATGGTGTTGTTAAAATTAACAATGATAAGCAGCTTTTCTGGGCAAACCCCAAATTGCGTGCCTCTTGGGTACAAACCGAGAACGTGACCGTCTTCACATGGATGGCCAAGGGCTTTTGGCTGGTGTGTCTGGGGTGGGTGAACGGGCGAGCGTAGGGCATTTGAAGTACATCTGTAGCTTATAAACAAAGCCAGCAAAGGACTCGCATCCCCCAGGCAGGCAGAGAGCCGTACAGATGCTTTTTCTCGAGAGGCTTTTTGTAGTAATGGTCGCACTTGTGGCTGAGTTTACTCACGTGTGCGGGGAGCGGGGTGGGTGGCTATTCAGGGGAGTATTATTTTTCCATCAGGGAGATTGAAGATACCGCTATTGATCGGGAAATTTATTTGTGTGGAGGCTCTCCAATGAAATGGAGCACCTGTGCACGTGCAGCACTTTAAAAATGTTAAGCAGGATGTTCCCTCTGATGGGAAGCGTTGATTGTGCTTTCGGGCTGTCTGCCTCTCCAGCAGATGCACCGTGGTGAAATTTCTTTGCAACCTAATAAAATACCACAGGATGTTTCACCTCGAGAGGAAACTTGATGGCTGCTTTCAGCCAGTGCCTCTGTGAAACCAGGTGAGAAACACGTGCGTGCCTCGCCGGGAGCTGCACCCACCTCTGCTGGCACAGCTCCAGGATGCTGGTGTTCCTGGGTTAAAAAATAAATAAATAAAGAGCCAGAGTGGTTCTGGCAGGATAGATGCTAGATGTCAAGCTCTGGGTGTCTGGTACGATGCAGTTGACGGACAGATGGTGCCAATATTAGTTTTTAATCGTTGACTCCAAGTGGGGTTGTTTGTGCATTTTGATCCAAAACGTGCCTTGATTTTTTTGGTGCGTTGCTAAAGACAAGAGGGATGCCTTTCTTGGACTTTTTTTCTGTCTACTTCTGTCTAGTAATGAAAGCTGAGCTTTGTGAGTTGTGACTTCTGGCACAAAGTTGTGTGCTTGTCTACACGCAGTACAAGGATCTTCAAGAAACTCATGGGAATCTGGTGACCGTTCTTTGCATTTTGTTGCTTTTTGGAGTTGCACAAATCTAGAAGCTCGTATTTCAGAAGATCTCATTTATCTAACATTTTTATCCCCAGGAAGTATCATCTCCTGGGATTTAAGTATTTGCTGATGCAAATCTCTGTGATCACAGGACTGTTAAAGAACTATCGAGTGTCACATCATTAGGTCACCGGTTCAAATCTAGTCCAGAGTGGTAATGGATATTTTTATACCCCGACACCTTTCATCAAGGCTTATGCGTAGTTGCTTAAACTAAAAACAATGTTTGCTACTCAGAATTAAGGGTTCAAGTGGAAAGTGAAGACTAGAAGCAGATTTTTCTATAGCAAAAGTTCCTGTTGGACTTTTATATATGGCTGTATGTGGTTGTAAATCTGCGTGTGGTTCCAAGTGATTTAGCAGAAATAAAAGTAGCGTCTTCCCAGAGGAGTGTGTGGCTCAGTGCATAGGGTGCAAAGTAGAAAGGAGACTTCATTTGGCAGAAAAAAGTATGCATTAGTCAAGTCTGGTATTGTTGGTGTGCTTTTCTATGACTTCTGAATTGCGACAGCCTTTGAAGAAAACAGGAAGAAACCGATCTTGGAGAGAGAGATGATTTGATGTTGAAATGCAGGGAGAGCATTTGGGATGGTAACAAATAGTTCTGGACAAAGGACTTTTCAAATTCTTCAGGGCAGCTGCTCTTCACCAAAAAAAAAAAGGTTGGTTGTTTGCTTGGGTTTTTCCTTGTTTCCTCCAGAATTCACATCAAAATCTTTGTATGAAATTTCATATTTAAATCTTGCCTTTAATGTCTGGTTTCTAGTCAGGGGATGCAGGCTTCAGTTTAGGGTGAAATTTAATGCTTATAACTCACTGGACTGTACATTCTCCTGACTGCAGGGCCTGAGACAGTTCAGTCGCATGGGCCCTCACAGCTTTGCAGTTCGTCCTCATTGATTCCTTTCTCCAAGGTTGGCCAGTCCTTGCAATTTCTTTGGGATGTGTTGGGATATAGACACCCTCGTGAATCCCTGCAGTCAGGGGCCTGACCTCTTGTATGCTGGGACCTGCTTGCAGCCACCTCATACTTCCCAACCTTTTCCTGAACGTTTCCTGAACGCTCTCTGGCTTGTTTCAGGGACCAGGTTGGCAGCATATCAGGAGTCAGTAGCTGGAGTCCTTCAGGAAAGAAGTTGAAGATGCTGCAGTATGACTTCTGGTGTCCCGGTTGTTAGAATCTGTTAGCAGAGAATTGAAGATGCGAAGAAAAGAGATGTTAAAGCCGGTACAAGCGCTCTCTTTCTTTGTCCTCCTAAGTTGAGAAATTGGGATCCGAGTTGGCTTCCCGTGCATCCGCTGCCGTGGGAAATCCCTGGTGACTTTCCTCAGTGCTTGGAGGTACAAAAAGTATTTATGAGGCATGGAGACAGGAGGAAAAAAAAAAAACAACAATAAAAAAAATACCACCTGAGTTATCACTGTGGCATTTTTTGACTGAGATTTCTGTGCTGTCTTTTAAATATATTTTTATATCTGTGTACTCTGCAAGGGATGGGGAGGGAGATGTCAGTCTTTGTTCATGTGGAGTTCTGAGTGCCTGGAAATTTGGGAGACATTACGAGGTCATTTATTTTCACTCCTGATGCCACTTATTGCTACCATCTCCCTGGCTATTTTGGAGACAAGTGGGATTATATTTATTATTTCCCACTTAAAATGTTCTGTTCCCATCAAGTATCTGAGAAGCCTTGAGCTTTCTGCCTCTTTTAAATGCTGATTTGCTTAATAAATGCAGTGTTAAGGTTCTGGCTTAGCAAAGGAATACCACTAAACAACTCCTGTCTATATTTTAAGTCTCTATTTTTTGGCCTGTAGCTGTGATTACAACCCAAAACAGTGCACGGCTAGAAATCTTCCTAAATTATTATCCATCTTTTTTTTTGCTGGAGACTGAAAATGGAGAGCTGCTGAAGTACAAAGGAAACTTTTTCTGAGTCATGGCAAGATTGGCAGGTTGCAAGGGAAAATATAAATCTGGTGTTTACCATAGTTAACAATGAAATCCTCCCTTTACAGAAAGTTATTAGGGTGAGTTATACTTCCAGTCTCCTTGCTGTTGTGGAGTAAAAAAAAAAAAAAAAAAAAAAAGTTATCTTGATTTTTATTTTTGTAACTATTATTATGATTTTTTTCTGATCCTTGGCCTAGAATGGGGATAAATTAAAGGAAGTTGCCCAGTTTTCTCTGCTAATTGCCTGAAGATTGGCCCTGAAAATACAGTTGTCATCTACAATTACTAGTTTTCACAAATGGGATGATGACTTTATCTGTTTTCCCTCACTATGGACCAATCATTAAACCTTGCAGTGTCCAATTCTGAAACCTGTGATCTTTTACTTAGGTATGAATCCTGGTACTTTTTAATACGTATGCAGACACTGAACTAACATGAAAAAACATGTCCGGTCGTTTGCACAGCGTAAAATAATAGATACTATCTTCAGATGTTAATGACTCTGCCTCTGTGTCTGATATGATAAATGCTATTCTTATTCTGCTGATGGAAAACAAAAGGAACAGAAAATAGCGAGACTTTGCCAAACGCAAAGTTCAGAGCAATTTGGAGATGGACCACAAGTTGTTTGGAGTCTTGATTGTGTGTTACATGAAGGCCATCATTTGTCTTACAGGAAAAAATGGCTAATGTTAAAAAATGCTGTCTGTCTTTTTGAAAACAGATGAAATAGCTTGCAGAAGGACGTGTCTGTCAACAGGAAGTGACCGTAACTTAGGAGGCATGCAGGCCTCAAGCACAACCGAAGGAGGCTGCAGAGAACAAAGAACCTCTTTCCTCTCGCTTCTCAGGCCGTATGTAGGACCAGAGGACACCTTCTCTCATTAGGGTTGAGCAGCATTTTCGCCCCCCTTTGGTGTGAGTGCAGTGTCTTAATACACGTCTTGGTGCCAGGCTTTCACGACACAGACTGGGGGTCACGTCAAGCCAAGCTGCAAGGTGTCACCAGCCCACCACCATGGCTTTTTCACTCCTGGTATCAAAGGAATATTTAGATATTAGTAAGACTTGAAATAGGTTAAATAAAACATGAGAATTTCAAGCTGGCCCTGAGTCGGTTTCTGTCATGCTGTGAGATTTGCTCTCGTCCATGAGGTGAAGGACTTTTTGAGATTGCATTGATCAAGATAGTCTCCTGGGTGTGTTTCTCATCCAAGGGGAAAAGTGAGGTCAGTAGGAATGAATGTTGTGCTGCAGCTCAGACTGGAAAAGAGATACTTTGGTGTCCTGGGAAGAATGTGTCTCTAACTCCTGCTTTGGGGCATTGTCTAACGTGGTAGTCTTAATGTTATGTAGCAGGTGACGTTCTTGTCTTCCTTGTTAGACTGCCCGATCTGTTCAGGTGAAGGCCAGTTCTGTGCTTTGTCCCCTGCTCATTTCTCTGGGACGTGATCCTTTCTCTTGCCCCACTTTGTGCTCTTCAGCATTGCCTGCTGCCTCCTCCCAGCTCGAAATTCCCTGCCATGTTGCTCCTTGTAGATGTGGCCGGAGGTTTTACCCCTCAGAAAGCTGGAGGCTCGGTTTCAGGTCACCTCCACGAGTTTCCTGGATGTGATGCACAGCATGGGAGCCGTTTGGAAATTGGGCTTTCAAATATTCAGACGTTGTGGTGGGAATGAAGGCAACCAGAAAGGCAGCAGACTGGAAAATCCCTTCTGTACACTGTGTCTGCCAGCAGACCTAGTGGGATAAAACTGAGATGCTCTCTTAACCCAGCTTTTCCACTTTTTTGGCTTAGGTCTGCTTGTTTGTTCAGTGGGTGAAGAGCATTTTGTGTCTCTGAACATGCGGAGAAGTGGGAAGGCTAAATATACCACTCTTAAAAGCTCAGAGAAGCTAATATTGGCATTCTCACCATTTCCCACATCTTCTGTACTGATTCAGTGACATCCCTTGTAAATTGATGGCAAAACATACGACTTTTCTTTTTTTGTCTTGCTTCTCTCCACGGTTTAACCTTTCTTATGAAGCGCCTCTCTGATCAAAGGCTATTAGCAAAATCTTTATTTCCTTGGTTTTACAAATTTGGCTACAAAATTCTCAAGTTGAGACTTGGCAAACCCCGCTGTGGTATGCAAACAGTGGGGATGGGAGAAGGGAAATCACTTGGCTGTTGAAAAACTACATATGGGAAAGTCACGTGGCACTTTGTGCTTTATTTATAATTCTGCAAAGGCCTCTTCTAATTTGAAAGAGTAGAAAAGACCAAATAGCGGCTTCTGGAAAGCAAACAGCTTGATTTTTTCCATGAGTATTTTTAACACAAGTATTGACTTCACAGATTGTAACACTTTCCTTCTTAAATATATATTTTTTAAGCTGTCGGGATGTGTAACTGGCTAAACTAACATTGAGACAAAAACCTTAACTCCTGCAGCTCCTTGCTTTTTAAATTCCAATTGTGAAGCCATAAGAGATGGTTTATTTTCCTTCAGCTTATAAATATGGAGCTTCCAGAAAGGTGCCTTGATTTATAAGTGTACCCAGTGGGAGCCATATGAATTTTGCTTTTGTATTTTTTTTTTGTGAAGGATTAAAGTGTTTCTTTCAAAATTTGTTTTCCAGGTAAATGCTGGGTTTAATGGTTAAGGAACTTTTAAGACCTGAAGCTGCATTTTTTTTTTTTTTTCAGCTTTGGCTGTACCTGTGAACAAACGTTTCCAAATACTAGTCCTTGGAAATAACTCTATGAGTTAAAAATGCAACCTTGGGTTTTATACCGGCTTGATTCTGGGCAGTGTTTTACTGATACCGGTGTGAGATAACTGTGTTATGTGAAACTGCTTGAGCAAAACAAATGGGAGAGTGGTGGCAGTGGGCTGCCTGAGAGGCTCTGCTGCTCTGCTCGAATTGCTGAATGCAGCTAACTCGTGGTAGGACGGCATTTGAGGCCACATTTTGGAGTCATTAGGTTATAAACAGTCCACAAAATATTTTAAATGCTTCATGGTAATATTCCTCTGAAGCTTAAGATTCCCTGGGGAGAAATGAGAAGCACACTAAAAACATTTTCAGTTCAAGAGGCTTATCCACCACTTCCTAGATCACTGAAGCCCAACTGTCTCATGAAGAAATTCTTACAAAAACAAGTTTTGATGCAGTTCTCAGTGTATAAGTGTGTGTGTGGGGGGGGAAATACATTGGGTTATGCTCTTTAATTGTCAGATTTTCATATTTTGCTGGCTATAAAAGTCGATTAAGGTTCAGAAAATCTTTCTGACTCCAATTTGGTACATTTACACGCATCTTCATTTTCAGTAATGCTTTTGAATCTTGTGCTGCGTTGGTGAAAGACATGGCAAAAGCATTCAGATCTTGACAGAATGTCTGAACCTGTGTCACTGAAAGGTGTCCTTTCATTTCTGTTTCCTGGTAAGACTTCTTTTAAGGAGGGGTGTAATAAATATTGACCTGTCTTGAAGAGACTAGGGTCTCTAAGAGAGATGTAATTTTTTTTTTGTGTGATTTTTTTTTTTTTCCTGAGAATAAATCTTCTGTGAAAAAGTGGCTGATTTGTGCCAGGCACAATCTGTATAAAAACTAGGACTGTGGGGACTGTCTTGTGAAAATGGTCCTGTCATTAGCTGGCATTAGCATCTCCTGCCTTCACCAAATGCTTGGCATCTGTAGTGGCCCATCAACAGTTCCTGTGCTTGTGCAGTTAATCCATCTAGGGCATGCCCTGAAATAAAACAAAACCTATAAACCACCAGCTTGTCCTTCAGAAAGGAATCTTATTTCAGATTGCCCTGTTAATTTGCAGAATACCGGGATTTATGGAGCTGGCAGGATGGCTCTGGCAGAGTTATCACACTTAAAGATCTGGGCTCTCTGTCAAACCCTTGCCTTAAGCTGGCATAGCTCATACCTGAGGATGCGACTCACAAGGGACATCTGTGTGCATCCAGTTTCCTTCCAGCAGATCCGGATGAGAGAGAGAGAAGAAGTGGAGGACCTGCGTGAGAATCGGGTGAGAGCTGCTGGAAGCAGCGCCAGGACTTGCAAACCAGCTGCAATTTGTGGACTGCAGGAGCTACTGATGCATCTTCCTGCTCCTGGGGAGTTGAGGAAGGAGCACTTGCCATGCATTCGCTGAGTTTTCAGAGGTTCTTATCCCTTCGAGCAGTTTGAGAGCTCGTTGCAGACAATTTGGCAGCAGTGCTCTAGACTAATGAGGAAGCAGCAGGGTTGCACTTCCTCCAGCCTGCCTTGAAAGAAGAAGTGCAGAGGGGCTGAGCGTTCAGAGCTGTGTGACTGTGAGACACAATAATAGCCCAAAGCCTCCGAGTGCACGCTTCAGCTGTGCAATAACTGCGTGTAGAGAGCTGAACCTGGTCCAGCGGGCTTGATCGATAGCAAAGCTGCTTGATTCACCTCTGTTATTGATCTGGGTTCCAAACTGGGTCCATTTAAGCATCTGTAAGGGCCTCTTTTGGTGCTTGGTAGGCGCACCGAACCACTGGTGCTGCTGGCTCACTTTGGCAGATACAAGTCCCATTTCACTAATGAGCTTCTGCGTTTCCAAAACATTGCTTTATATTTTTTTTTTGAGTGGAACTTTGCTCGAAGTTCCTCACAATTTGGGGACGTTTTTGACGGTCGCTTATTTTTCCTCATGGTGACTTCAACTCAGCATGAGGTCAGACTTCAGGAAATAGCCTGCTGGCTGCTGACACTTTAAAAGGTAGTCGTGCTCTTGGTTTATGCTGAATTAATTGCACGAATGAGGTATACATTTTAAACAGTCTAACATCCGATTTTTCAAAGGGATCTTGATATTTATTGTTATAGGCATTATTTTTTGCTGATGTGAGAGCCATCTACTAAAATCAGTCTCCCAGAACGATGAAGACTTTGCTGTTCATATGGTTCACTTTTGGTCTAACAATTATATTGCAGCTAGCAAGGAGCACTCAAAGGCTTAAGAAAATGTTCTGCAAATCTGGTGTTAAAAGCTGAAGGTGAAAAAAGAAAAGGAAAGTATTAATCTAGAGTTTAATGAGGAAGGTGGATAAACAGTAACTGAAACAGTAACTCAGTAACTGATGTAGAGACTGAGAGGTTTTGCTCTTTTGGTCCTTTGGGTGTAGGGGGAAATCCAGAAACCACACAAGCTCCTAGCTGTAATCCTACACAGATTAAAATTATGAAGTATAAAGGGGCCAAAAGCAAAGGAAGAGAATATAGAAGAAAAAGCTAGAAAAATGTGAAATCATTAGGGCCTCGTGAAATTTACTGTTGAGCACTTACAGATGTAGACATAGCCGGTTCTGAACTTAGTAGCTTTCTTCCAGGCTCCAGGAAGTATTAGGATAAATTGGTGAAGATTTTATAAGCGTCTGTAAGGCAACAGGAAATAAGCCGTGAGGCTTTATCAGGAACAACCTCATGGGGGGAAGAAATAAACCTAATTTGTTTGATTCAATGGATGTTTCACAGCCCAACCTGACTGAGGGACTGTGTGGCTTATGGGGTGCTGTGTAGAGATCTGTCTTTGAGGTTGAATTACATACAGTGGGTTCATTAAATGACTGGAGTACATGCTAACGAATAGTCTATAAAGGTGACAGGGTCCTGGAGAGGTCTGTTCCACCTCTGTGCCAACAGTTTGGGACACAAAGTGCTTGAGATGAAGCTGGAGGCTTGCATGCATTTCTGATGGTGGGAGAAGAACTTGGAGTAATGATGTGAAGCCTGGCACCAAAATCAGTAAGGAAATGTGCAGAGAAAGGCAAATAGAGAGAAGATGCATCAGAAATAGAGCAGAGCTAATGCAAAAAAAAAAAAAATATATATATATATATATATATAAATATATATATATAAATATATATATATATTATGATGTAGTAATAAAATTGTCCTACATATGGCTGTTGTAGTACTCTGTACAAATAAGTTATGTCTGCAGTTTTGGATCCCACATTTTGAGAAGTGGTTAAGTTGGAGACTGAAAAGGGTGAAACAAAGATTTAATCCCCGTGGCCTTTGAAAAAAGGCTGCTTTTGTCTTCTGAAAGCAGCTTAGAGGGGATTGGAGCAATTTTCCAGGTGAGCTAGGTTTTAAGAAGATGACTGCAATCAGGTGTCCACTTCTTAGTGGAGAAGAAGGAATTGCCTTAGCAGAGAAGATCTGCTGCCTTATCTTGCACAAAGGCCTGGATAAATGTTAATGGGGAGAACATCCTAACTTTTCAAGAGTGTGCAGCACGAGGTGGCGTTGCCTCTGGAGGCAGTAGCACCCCAGCTCACTGCAGCCTCCTGAGTTGTGGGTTAGCAAATGCTGGTGGTTTAGGTGCAGTGAGCCCTTTCCAGAGTGGTTTGGTTGACTGGGTGACTTACTGAGAAGCCTTTCCAGCCCGATGCCTCTGGGATTGCATCTTTTCTTTCTGAACAGCCCTGACGTGTGACGCCTGTGTTAAGGAACAAGTGCTGAAAGGAGGACAGTTCGATGGCCGGATTGTAATTAAATCCTGCTCACAAATGTTGCTGTCCCTCCCTGAGTTGTTTTTATGCCTCTTTGGGATGTATTGTTGCCTGGAAGATGTTTCTTTCAGTGATGGGATGATTTTCCACACTGCAGGTCTGTTTGCAGTGACATAGGTTGGAGAACTTTCTCGTTCACTTCCAGGAAAGGAAGGTTGGTCCTGGTTTTCCAAAAGAGATGTGCAGAATTCCTGCTGCCCACATTACCTGCTCCAGGGGAAAAATAAATACTGTTGTAGGGATACTGTGCTGGGAGTGAATAATTCTAAAAACTGAAAAGATTCCCTTGCCTTAGTTTCTTTTCTCTACAGTCACCCACGAGGGTGACATATACCTTTGGAGAAGCAATTAGCTGTCTTCTGACACTTATGCTGTTTTTGTTTCAAGCTTTTCTGCGTTACTCTACTCCTGCTAATTAGTACCAATTAGAAATTGTAGTTCTTCTACAAAAGAAAAATCCCCATTAGTTTTTGTTTGTTTGTTTGGCTGGGTTTTGTGCTGTTTTGTTTTGTTTTGTTTTGTTTTACACGGATACATCTGGGCTGATTAGTTTGCGCTATGTGAGAATTCGAAGGAAAACAATGGTTGCAAGAGCAAGAGGCCGCTGGTATTTTGATCTAGAGCAAATGTGTGCCTGGCAGCCAGACTTCAGCAAGGCAAATCCACTCGCCCTTTGCTTTTCCCCCAGCCTGCAACCTTGCTGCAGGGAAATGTGTGAACGAGGTAGGGCAGCGTGGGTCACCCTGTCCTCCTCCGGCTCCGCTGCAGCCAGGGGAGCGCTCGCCTTATCTGCCAGCGGAATAACAACCACTAATGGAAATTACAGCAATTGGGATAAGATAATACCCATAAAGACAGGTTATGCTGATCGGCGTTTCTTCCTGAGATAAGGCCGAAATGAGTTTGTAATTATTGGGCATTGAGCTTTATTAAATAAAGCATGCTTATGCACGCAAGGGGAACGTGCGTTGTCCATATACCAAAGGGGAAATGCTGCAGAGACCGTGAAGGTGGGGAGCAAGACAGCGAGGTATCTGCCCTTGGAATGGCAGAGCTGCCTGGCTTGCAGGTATGTCGCTGAAATTTAGAAACTGGCAGCGGTTCTGGGTGCCACGGGTGCTTTTAATGCTTGAGCGAAGTGCAAACTGCGTAATGCCGCGGCCCATGCTGAAACGCGACATGCGGGCATCGCTTCCTCCGAGCCGCTGCCCCTTGCATAACGGGGGCTGTCCCGGGGCGGCTGCAGGAAACATTTGGGTACTGCTAGGCACACAAAGCACAACAATTAGTTGTGCTTAGAGTCCCGTTGCTGTAATCTCAAACAACTTTCTGGCACTCTCCCCGTTACGCAGCCAGGAAAATGGCTGAGTGAGGAGCGGGTGATGGGAGGCATTGATTTTTTTTTTTTTTTTTTTTTTTCCTCCTTGTGTGATTGAATGAACCAAGCTTGTACTGGAAACCCATATCCGTGAGCTCACTGCTTTGTGTAGATCATGCTTTCTGAAGGCTTTCTTCTGTGAGGGGATCCCCAAATCTCTCCGCTCCGGTTGGCAGAGCAACAAAGTGCATGGGCTTTTGGGGAGCTTTTCCATGTCTTCCTTGTAATGATGTGAGCCAAAGCAGAACCGGTACTACAGCAGGGGAGAGATTAGGCTCAAAGGTGTTGATATTTCCTGCTGTTTCACTGACAGCTGGAATCTGTACTTAAATATATACTGTGTTGGTTTATTTATTCCTCAATTTTTGTTTATTCCTCCTTTTAGAAAAGACGAGAATTCATGTTTCTCTTCCAGGCACTCAGAGAGCTCCTAACAACACAGAAATTCAAGCTGGAGGAGATGAGCTTGTATTTAAGATGAGGCTTTCTGAAGTGGTTTTTCCCTGAAGTTGTACATTTAAAAGTTTCTAACAGAAGAGGTTAAGATCTGATAGCACTCTCCGTGTTTTGTCTAGTGATTTAAAAGCGGTGCCTTTAACGCTGTTGTGCTGTGATCTTTCAGATGCTTGTGGTATTGAGCTTTCTTAATAGTTAAACTTGTGGTTTCCTTCCATTCTTTGCTTTGGTTGTACGAAGATGCATGTACACAATCTTTAGTGCTCTTTGTTTTTGGAAGAGGAGACCTAGCCCTCCTGTCTTTTTGCTAGTCAGGCCATGCCAGGTGGAAAGACTTCTTGTGCTTTTGTACCGGGGTTTAACCACAAGCTCCGAGCCTCTGCTGGCACAGGGTAGTTCAGATGAATTTAGTTTTCTGCTAGCTAACAGAAAGCATGTAAAACTGCATAACCCATGGGATTAATTGT
Organism: Aythya fuligula; assembly: GCF_009819795.1. Taxonomy (NCBI): domain Eukaryota; kingdom Metazoa; phylum Chordata; class Aves; order Anseriformes; family Anatidae; genus Aythya; species Aythya fuligula. The sequence continues at coordinate 24,405,259 of NC_045565.1, forward strand.
CAGGCTCCTAATCAGGGGTACTCTATTAGGATCTACGTGTATTTTCTAAGAGGAAGAAGCCCCAAACAACAGGTTTAGCCAAGTGCTGTGTGCCACAAAACCAGACTTGTGTGTGACCCAGAACCCACCGATCGATGGGGATGTAGGTGCCACGGCACAGTTTGGGGGGTAAAGTCCAGGGATAACAGTGGAAAAATGCTCCAGCTGCACATATGTAGGGCAGTTTGAGGACATTTCCTTGCCTCAGCGTAACCTATGCAATATTGCTCTGCCGTGTAACATTATCAAACCATAATATCCAGCAGGGTGCTGGGAATGAGGCAGCTGCTGATGTCTCTTTTTCCTAAAGGATTTCCCAGAAAATCCATTCCTTTCACAGAAGGACACAAGCCATGTAGCAATGGTGCTCTGCTGGAAACAGAAACTTGATTCTCAGAACTCAATAAAAGAACCTCTTTCTTGTAAAACCAGCTGAGGAAAACAAGACTGCTGGGATTTGGGGGGCTTTTTAAAATTTGTTCAAGATGTAAACTTGAGCTCAGAAAAGACCAATGAACTTCAGAAAGGTCTGACCAGGCTGGATGAAATGTCAGATATCCCAGCAAAGTCTTGCATGACAAAGCCATTTAACCACTTATGTGCTTCTTGTCAGGCTAACTAAATGCATCATGCCTGAAGGAATACCTGAGCATCTTTATGCAACCAGGTGCCCATTTGACACCAACATTTATGAATATATATTTTTTTTAGATTAATATGAAAAATAGCGTAGATTAACATGCAAATACTTCCTAATTTGAAGGGATGCCATCACGTCAAATTACATGCGTCTGTGCACTTATAATAGAGGCAGCATGTAATTAAGTAGTTGCATTCGTGTGGGTGTTTCCCATGTCAATGCAACTATCCCTCATGTAAGCCTGGATTTTATCTGAGCGTTTTGCAGAGTGGCACTTGTGAGAGGCAGGAGGGGCAGAAGGCCATGACCTTTTGTGGGTTTTGTCTTTGTGCCCATGTGGATATAATACAATTTGGCTGATCCCTGCCTCTCTTCTCCTGCTCCAGACTTCTGTCTGAGGTGTATTGTGGTGGTGAAATGCCACATAACCCTCCTTATCAGTTTTTGTGATAGGTTATTTTAAACGTGTTTGCAGGTGGAGAAAGGGGGCTTGTGTCTGTTGTAACTGGACCCAGCAGTGGCAGCGCTGCATCCCAGATAATTGCTCTGTGCATGTATGTATCCTCCTTATTGAAGACTCATGCATTAAGACTGTCTGCTGGCGTAATTGCCTTAGACCCTGATGAAAAATTCATCTCCTAGGACCCCAGAGGGTCATTTGGAGCAGTATTATCCCAATGAAGTCTAGAGGCAAGAGAAGAGCAAAGAAGAAAATAACCTTGAAATCAGTGCCAGTCACCCTAGCACTAGTGCCGTTAGTTTTGGCAAATCCTATCTCAACAATAAAGCCAGCTGCCATTTTGGCATCAAGACAGGCAGACTTGGCACCAGCCCCTCTGGCACCAAAACCATGCTTCGTGGGAGCTGGCATCAGCGGTGTGAAACGAGGGTAAGGCCCAAGGGAAATGCCAAGCGGGCATATGAGATGAGCACTAAAAATAGCAAGTTGCTGTCATTTGGAGGAAAAAAAAAAAAAAAAAAACAACAAACTAATAGCTCTTCTAAGAGCAGGGCATCTTCAGATCTCCATCTCCAAGGTTGTGCTGGTAAGCAAGTGCATTGACAGCTTCGGGACAATGCTGTCTGCTGTGAGGATGTGACCAAAGGCCACACGCGGGCTGTATTTTTGGTACTTGCATGGTACAAGGCTCTAAAATGAGAACAGACGCCTTGATCCCACATTTGGGGGATCCTGTTACCGTCTGCACACGTTGCCTTCGGCCCCGTCTGGAGCGGATCATCTCCCCTTGATCCGTCACCAAAGGCCCTGTTTGCACACACGGGCAGAAGGAAAACAAGAGCCGCGCTGCCAAAAAGCAAGGAGCCTGGCGAGTGTCCCTGCGCCACCCCGGGCACGCTGGCCCTGCTGAGACAGTCTCGTCAAATGTTTTAACAGCTGATCTCCCCCCACCCGTCTCTGAGAAAGGAGAGGCGGCTTTCCCCTGACTTCACTACCCGCTCCAGACTAAAGCCGAAGCCTGGCATCGGTGCCCGAAAGCTGGGCAGGCCGAAGGGGCCGAACTGGCTCTGTCTCCGCTGACACAGGCGGTGTCATCTCTGAACGGGGCCATTCCAGCTCTTCTGTCCCCCCTGCCTCAGGGGCTGAGGCCTTTAAAGCTTTTTAAGGCCTCTGGGCTTGCATGGCAGGCCTGGGTGTTGAAACAGGGGTCGCACAAGATCACACAAACAGCCTTTTGTATTACAAAAGCCACTGCACTGGCTTGGTCGCAGCTCTGATGCTGTGCAGAAAAGCATGCCGGACCTGTGGCTGCCATTTTCTCCTCCTTGAGCAAAAAGCAGTGGGAAACAACAACACCGAGTGCTGAAAACGTCAAGCTATGGTTAACAAAACTCATTTTGGTCTTAGAGAAGGGGCTTGGGGTTTTTTATATAACTGTTTTCAGTAGTGACGTTACCACTAGATATGATACCTTGAAATGATGTGACATTACAGAGTACAGTATGTTGTTTCCAAAATGCCAAATTATTCAGTGTAATTTAGAAGAAGTTGATGAAAATAGAAAATAAAAGGTGGGTGGGGGTTGGCCTCTTCTCGCAGATAACTAGTGATGGGACTGGAGGGAATGGCCTCAAGTTGTGCCAGGTTGGAAATGAGGAGACGTTTCTTCTCAGAAAGAGCAGCCAGGCACTGGGACGGGTTGCCCATGGAGGTGGTGGAGTCACCGTCCTTGGGGGTGTTCAAGGAAAGGTTGGACATGGTGCTTGGGGACGTGGTTTAGTGGGTAACATTGGTGGTAGGGTGATGGTTGGACCCGATAATCTTGGAGGTCTTTTCCAGCCTTAATGACTTTATAATTCTGTGATCAGCAGAACAGCAGAGCTGGTAGGAGAGTCTGGAGCATCCTGGATGCGTCCTGCTTTTGTCTTCTGTCAGATGGGCGTTGGAGGGGGCTCCTCTTGCCCTTTTCTGGCTGTCCTCCTCATGATAGCTTAATGCTGAAAGCAGTCTCAGAGGAGCGATGGATTGCTTTACAAAAGTGCAAAGGAAGGTGCTTTACTGTTGGTATTTCTTCACCCACGTACAAAAATTGAAGAGGACGACAAGCAAAAATACCAGGTGACTGTGGGTGGTGGTTTCCTATGCAGTGCCTCCTCCTTTGGTTCAGGGCTCACTCCTGGCTTTCAGGTGGAGGACGTGGTGTGTATTTGCACTTGTCTGCTCGTCTGACAATTGCTGTGCAAGATTCAACCAGAATTGAGCATGAGTTGTAGGCACTGGGGCTCCCCGCAGCAATGAGCATGTTTTGAAGTGCTCGGTCTCTACCTCCCTGGTTAACCAGTTACTTGGAGACAAAGCACAGGTGACAGCAGTGAGGTTGAAACACAGTCCTCATTTGCTTATCTAGACTGAGTTGCCTGCAAAAGCATCTTGTGCTTCAAAACCACGGAGCTGACAGCAGCAGCAGCAGGCTGCAGGGAAGGGGGACCTGCCCAAGGACAGGCTGGGACCACTGCAAGCCCTTGAGCTTCATTGCACATTGAAATTCATTGATCCAGCAGACTGGCTGTGGCACTTGCTTACAAGTCAGTTTCCACATGTAAAATGCCTTTTGCTGGAGTTACTCTTTGTTCTCTCTAGCAACGAGGAAGGCATTTTGGTCTGAGAAACATTAAACACAAGTGACTTCAGTGTCCTTGTTTTGTAGTTGACTGCATACTAATAGGGGGACCTGCTTTAACCACCTCTGAAATAGTTCAGTGGTGCTAGACCCAAAGGGTCTAAAAGGTTTATTTGTATTCCTTGAGCAATAGAGAAGATCCTCTAGGTACTGGGGAATTATCAGACTGGCCTGTTCCTCTGGAATTTTTTGATGATGATGTGTGTAGGCAGCACCAATGCTGCAAGTTACAGGAACCCAGTGCATCTGTTCCTGGTGCTGGAAAGTTATGTTTTTGTATGGATGCTGTCAGGATGGGAAAGGGGCCCTCTGCTTTTCAGGAGGCAGTAACAAGTAGGCAAGTGGTCTACCAGAAGTTGCGCTAGTGGTCTAGCATTGCACTGCTGATCCAGCACAGATGATTTCCAAACATCTTATGCCACTTCTGCTAGCAAACAAACCCCATTAGAGCAATTCTGCCAGGGCAGATGGAGCTTGGTTATTCCTGGATGTTGTCTTACCGTAAGAGAAGCAGGGATCTGCTTTTATGCCTTCCTATATTTTTCTCTCCCTTTTTTCTTTACTTGCAAAGCCATCTTCAGGACAGACGAAGATAAAGTCACCCCCGTTCAGGTTGCTCCTTTCACATTTTGTTTGTGCCTGACAGATTTGTGTAGTCTCGGTTCTAGCACCCAAGGCTACGGGCTGACTAATGAAAATGGATAGCTGATGCTCAAGGGATGCTCCTGTTACCAACGTGAAAATAACAGCGTCCTGGGGTAAATGGAGGACTTTTTAGATAACAGTTGTTCTGACTTCAGGGTTAACCTATATATATATATAGCTGCAGTATTCTTTTTTTTCCAGAACAATGGTATTGCAGTTTATGGGGATATTACAGACCACCCATATTTAGTGCTCAAAACCTGTTCCTGCCTAGGGCTCCAATAACAGAGCCACTGGGACTAGCATTGTGCTTCAGGCCTGACAGATTTGAGCTGCGTGGCTTCATTTTTGTTCCAATCATGTTGTCATATCTGGATCATCTAAAGGTCAAGCTGTCTCCTCGGGGGTATCAAAATGGGGAATGGATCTTGCTGGGTTACTGAACCCACTCACGAGCCTGTCCCATCAAACATCAGAGCAGCTCTAAAATGGGCCAAACAAATTCCATCATCTGCTTCAGTAGCATGCTAGTATCTGAGATCACAAGGCACAGGCTGTGCTGGGCTTGTAAAATTGTTGAGCAGCATCCTTTGCACGTTGTGTCTGGTGCAGGTGGCATATTCAGGAGAGCAGAACTAGTGTCAGATAAAGCAAGGGGTCTTTATTGCATCTGCTTGAAAAAAATGATACAAAACAAAATCATGAACTTGCTCACCTATAACCTGCAGTGGGATCCACGCTGATGTGCTGAACGAGGATGGTTGGTGGCTGCCTAAACAAGCAGATATTCAAAATAATGTTGATCCTGTAATCTGTCCTGACTTTAGCCCTGATTTTTCAGAGCTCTCAAGTGATTTATTCACAGAGAAGAACTTGTTTGCTCTGTTCCTTACATCTTGGATGGTTACACAAGACATCATAGACACGGCCCTGCAGATGTTAAACTCCAGGTTCACGTAAAGGAAGTGAAACCCATGCTGAGCCTGATTTAAAGCTGCTGCTGCTCTCATTAAAAGAACAATTATTTCAGCTCTGCTCGCTCCCAAGCAGAGGGCAATAGAAAATTAGAAGGATTTTGGAAACGGGCAATGAGCAGCTGAAGGCTTTGGGAAAAGATTTTACACTAAGAGGACTAGGAAGATGGATATCTCTTACAAGAAGATAGCTAACACGTACAGACTAATGAATGGGTGAGGAGATGGATGGGGACTTCTGTTCCCACCTGGTAATAATATGAAAGTCAAATTAGAAGGTGGTGAATTCACTCCTGATGAAAGGAATTACTTGTTTATAACCACTGTCTGTGAAACTCATTGCCATTGGAGCTAGGACTTATGGATTAAAAAAAAAGAAAAAGAAAAAAGGTGGGGGTTAAAATGATACCATTTGAAACATCCAAAACAATTGCAAAGATTAGAAGAACCTGAGTGTTTTGAAAAGACTGGGTTGATTAGGATATCAAAAGGGTATGAGCTAACTTGTGCAACTGCTGGGGCTGGGGAGGTTTGGTTTTGTTTTGCTTTTTATTTCTCTCCAGGGCTTTTTCCATAGTCACCTACCGCAGATTTTGTGGAGCACATCGCTGGCTGCTGTCAATCAGGGACTTCGAGAGAGGGTGGCTGCTGCAGTCAGATGTGGCAATGCCTATTTGCAAACCGCATTTTTTGTGTCATTTTTTTTTCAGAATCACTGAATTCACACACAGATCAGGATGTTTTGGCTTTTCCACCGAGTTACTGCCTTTGATAGTCCCTCACGACCTGTCTTCAGTCTGGAATGAAGCTTTGCTTTTTGAGTACGTGCTGGAGGAGAGGCAGGTTGTTAAAGTTAGATCCCTTCTGACAGTGGGGATTCACAAATTGCTGCACTGGCTCAGCCCTCAGATCTGGCTAGTCCAGGGCTCTGTATAGCAGCAGCCAAAATCGGATATTTCAAAGGACAGCGTGAGGCCACAGAACAGATTACTAAAACAGAAAGCTGCCCTTTTATATCATTGGTGTTTGTCCATAGAATTGGAAAAGCAAAGGTTGAGAGTTTGTTTGATCCAGAGGCACAAAAGCTGGAAAATCCCATTGCCTGGTGATAGTTAATGCTGATGTTTTGTGTCCTTCAGGAAATTACTTACGTGCCTATTTTCTCTTAGGAAAAACAGAGACGTGCTCACCTTCGACAGCAAGTTTATATGGTAGCTTTAAAGTGGTGTAAAAATAGGTAATAATTATTCCAGCCTTGCAGCCTGGTTGTGTAGGGGTCCCCCACCATGGGGTCCTCATTTGGGAAACAACCCAGGGCCTGGCTGGGAGGTGGTGGTGGTGGCAGTGGTCATCGAGTTTTGGTGTGGAAAATGGGTGCAGTCTCTGACGCTGCTGCAAACTGGTTGTTTGGGGATTTTCTGTTCTGTTTTTTCCTCCTTTTTTTTGCTGTTGCAAATTAGCATTTGTAAGAATTGTATGCGGTTTGTGCCTCTTGCTGTCTTGCTCTCTCTCTGAAGTTATTGTTAAAACTTCTACTAAAAAAGGGATTCAATGAACTCTCGATGAAAAAAAAAAAAAAACAAAAAACACACTCCTTGCCCTTGTCAAATATTTTAATGTATTGAGCTCCAAAAGCTGAAACAGCCAAAAGCAAGGGGAGTTTCCCCCCTTGCTAAACATCCACGGCGTTGCTGCTGCGGCACATGGGAGTGGTAGCGGTGCCCCGGTCCCTGCAGGACAGACGAGAACAGCTGCTGATTAAAGAGAAGCACGAAAAAAAAGAGGTTGCTGAACTTTCAGAGTGTAGGTAGGAAAAGGAGTTAAATTTAGATTACCTTCTGCAGTGTCATCCCCTACCCCGGCGTGGAACTTGCTGTACTCCTTGCTTGGGAGAGGACAAACAAGAAATGCCATCCTGTGCACCAGATGATGAATTTGTTTATAAGGCTTAATTGCCCCTTGGCACGAAAATGTGAAATGAGCTCGAGTAGAATTAGAAACCGGCCGTCGGGGCCGGTCGTGTTTTCCCTGGGGAGAGGGGGATTAAGATGTCTTCCCGTCACCTGTCTCACACTGTAGGGGCCCCATCCTGGCCCTGCCAAAAGCAAGGGAACTGCTGCCCTCGCTTTTAGCAGCCTTTGGGCAGTGCTTTGGGTCCATCCATCCAGGTCCCCAGCATCTGGAGATGCTCAGACAAAACCCGCTGCCTGCTCACCTCGCCATGCAGCACGGAGCAGCGAATTGGGGTGTTTAATCTATTTTTGAGGAGAAAGCTATTTTTTTGCTTGGCGAGATTTAATAATCACTGAGGACCTGCTGGCTCTCACCGACGATTTTAATAGCTTCTCCTCTGCTCAAAGCATCCAGCTAGCGGGGAGCAGCAGCCCCTGCTCGGCCACAGCTCGCTGCCAGCGTCCCGCACCGGCAGCGCCGCTTCTGTGCGCGGCGAGCTGCCTGCTGGTAACCGGCAGCTGCCTTAAGGTTTCTTTTTTATTTTTTTTTATTTCTGCTATTTTTTTTTTTCAGAAGCGCCCGACCTGATGTCATTTCCCTCTTGCAAACACCCCGGCTCGGCTGCGTCTGAGATATGTCACGGGGAGTGGGAGGAGGAGGAGGGGGAGCCAGAGTGCGTGCCGTGTCCCAGGACCCTGTTTACATAGCATTCCCAGCCGAGGAAGCCCTGGTTTAAATAGGATCGGAGGCGCGGGCTCCCGCAGCAGATGAGGAAATGCTTGCTGTGGGGCTTTAAATTCCTGCGTTCCCATGCGCGGGTGCAGAGGATGAGCCTGCAGAATGCCTTTCCTCTTGGGTCTCAGACAGGTAACCGGCTTCGGTGCGGTGGGCGCTGCTTGGTCGAGGACGTGACTCGCTTTTATTTTATCCACCCCCCCCTCGCATAAGGAAATGATTTCCAGTTGTCCCAGAGCAGAACCCTACACACGGCACTTCCCCAGCCGTGGCATTTGACTGGGGAGTGTGGTCGTGTGAGGGCTGCGCTCTGGTTAGCGAGGAAGGAGCGAAGCTGCCGTTTGGGGAAAGAAACTCTTGTTTTGGTCGTGGTGGGGTAGGACTGCCGGCAGGGTTTCTCTTTGTGTTGCGCTCCTGTGCTGGTTTTGTTTGATTAGTTTTCAGGGGTACTTTCCACATTCCTTAGAATTGAATTATATATATACCATGTCTACAAACTTATGCCAAACTTTGAACCATTTTATTGCGGGAGCAGTATTTTGAGCATTAAACAAACAACAACAAAAAAAAAGGCATGTATTTTTTCCTCTCTTTCTCTCTCTTCTCCGACAAAGGTCACCAAACAGAAAACGGCAACTTGCCGTGGCCCCCCCAGTTTGGTGACTTTTTAATTTTTCCGGGGGATTTCAGCTCGAGCAAGAAACTTGGGGTAATGTAATGGCTGGCCGTGGGGAGTGGAGTGAGAAACGGTAGCAACTGCCCAGCTGCTCCCTGCTGGAGGAGAGTGCCAACTATTTGTTCTTAGGCTCGGGGAGAGCAAAACCTTTTTTTGGTCTGGGAGGCACGTCCGTAGGGGAATCTTAACTGTAAACTCTCTCCGGTGCTGCTGGGATCTGTAATCCACAGTAAATAGATACTGCATGATATCAGAGTGCTGCCTGCAGTTTCTAACGTGGCGTTAAACTTTCAAGATCTGGCTGTGGCATGTTTAAACTACCTACTTGGTGTCATGTAGAAATGAAGGGAAAATGACTTAACATTGCTGAGTAAACAGTTCTGTCTCTTTCCTTATCAGTTCAGGTTTTGGTGAAATGCAGCTCCCCCCACCCTGCTGATTTGAAAACACTTTTACATAAGAAACTACCTCTAGCACAATGACCTTCTGTAATTGAACGCAGTAGCTGTAATAATAGTTCACTTGTTAGCACTCAGGGCACAGAGACTTTCCCTAAAAACCCAGGAACTGAACCGAGGAGGGAGATTGGGGCACAAAAGCTAAACAACTTCAGGTAACTCTCAACTTGCACTGAGGCACAGCTGGCTTAATGTTCTAGTTGCACGGGCATGTTTTCCTCTAAAGCTTCTTTCTCTGAACGGGTCTTTTTGTTTTAGAAAGGGGTTTGGCACAACTGAGGGGCTGCGTAAGGTGTAAAGCTGGCAGTGAGGTGTGTGCTTCTGTTTCACTCGCTCAGACCGAGACCGTCTGTTTATCTCGGTGGGCTGGACGGTGCTTTTTTCTCTGCTTGTGACTTTTCAGCACAGATACAGAGGCATTTACAGGAAGCAGAAAAAAGGTGTTGCCTCAAGAGCAGTTGAGCAAAGCTCTCGACTATTTTTATCCACTGATGGAGGATACGGTGGAAACAAGCCGCTTGAATGTTAGCTTTAATCATTTTTAGACTTCAAAAAGCAGGTATTCGGGATGGTGTCCTGCGTGCGGATAGTATTAAGAAATTTCCCACTTGTAAAAGGGGGGAACAAAAGAGTAGTTAGCGAGCAGCGCTATTTAATTAAAAGCGTGGGAGGAATTCAGGAACATCTCGTCATGCATCCGCCTCTATTGTCTCTTGTGTTTGCCCTCGGACTGTAAACACTTGGGTGTCTGGGCTGCCTTTCTTCCCCTTTCCCTGCTCAGCACTAGGGGTGCTGCTCCCCGACACCCATCCACGTGCGTCACCTCAATTTTGAGCTCTGAGGGTCGCAGGTGGAAGCTTGGCCGCGTCCATCTGCGCTTGGTGGCAGAAACGTGAAAGAAAAAGGGAAGTAAGGTTGAAGTGTTTGACTCTTTAACTCTTCCACTTCTGATTTCTCAATTCTTAGTGCTGGAGGTTTCGGGTGCTGCCAGCTGTTTGGGTTTTAAAACAACCGAGCGCAGTGCGGCCTCCCCGCAGCCGTCATTTCCTGGAAGCGGGTCCGGCACGCCACAGGACCGGGGCTGCCTCTGGGAAGCTTCTAGCAAGGTGCCGAGGAAGTAAACACTTTCACGTGGCCCATACAGCGCAAATAGGGCCCTTGGTGCCATCCGAAAGTGAAACTTGCTACGAACAAAAATGAAACCGGCTCTTTTTGAAGTACCCTGGTATGCCTGTAATATATAGGGAAGCTGTGCTCCTTTGAAGATGGCTGGTGATTTCTCCGAGATAAATGGATGCAGATAACCGATTTGTTCCTTAGGTAAGGGTTAATAAAACCTCAGAGGTTCTGCATCCTCTGTGGGTGAAGATGGGCCTGCTGTGGCTGATTAATCATGGCGATTTAAATATAATTCCCCTGACGCTAGCATTAGTGAAGTAATAAATGCTGTGGATTAGAATTCCCATTTTGGAGATCTTTATTGTGCCCGGGACAGCTCAGAGGCATAACTCTTTCCCCTCTTATTTTACTTGGGGTATTTGGATGTTTGTATTTAACACGTTTTTTTTTAACTTCAGGAAAACAAAATTTGAGTAGGGTGTCTTAGGAAGAAATGTCCCAGCTTCATTTACTTCCTGGCCCCAGTTGTCCACCGTAAGGCAGGCTGGCAGGAATTTATCCGCTGTGGTGCTGGGGGGCTGAGCCCCCAGGTTCCTGCAACGTGTGGTGATCAAAGCCAATTTCATCCTCACCAGACTTCGGTGCTTTTGTTCAATTTGTCCCACCTAAGGCACAGCACTTGCCTAGATAGCTGCTGGTTTATATTCCAAGGGACTACCAAACATAGAGGGTTTGGATGCTGAGTGATGACCACGGTGCCAGGGAGGAGGCTGGGGGGCTGCTGGTGTGGCCTTGAGTGGGGCCTTACCACTCCTTGCTGCCATCCCGCCTGTTGTCCTTCCCTGAGAGCACCTGGAGATTTATTCTATTTTATTTTCCCCGAGATAAATATGGGTTAGTAACTGTTGGCCATGAATTATGGTAAACCCTATGACAAGATTTGGCATTCTGGCCTAATATTTCCAGCAGCAGCTTTAACCTTACCCCTGCTGTCTCTTATCTGACAGAGATGCTCATCTTCTCAAGTAGCTTTATGTTTCTTGTGAGCTGTCCCCGATGGGCCTGGCTAACAAACACTAGTGGTAGTCTGACATGTGAGCTTGAGTAAAAAGCCAAGTGGCACCTCAGCAGTATCAAATTGTTTTTCCTGCTGTTTCTAACACGTATATTTAAGATACTGGTAGCCACTTCCATTTTGTAACTGCGTGCTTAAAGAATTTATATGGTTCAAATAGTGATTGTGAGTTACTAAAAAAATACCTAGGTTTTACATGCTATTCTGAAGATCGCATCACACGTTTGAATCCCTCCTGCTTGGTGGTTGTGGGTGCAGCTAGGTACTGAAAGCAAGGGTCTGCTGCCTGTGCGCAGTGAGATTAGTGACATAACTAGGTCAGGACTTTGTTTTTAAATAGATGCTTACTACCAAAGTCCCCTGTGGGAGCGATGAAACCAGGGCGGTCAGAGGTTGAGCCCGAATCCTGTTAAATCCAGCAGCACCTTGCCCTCGGGCAGATGCCAGCCTGGCGGTCTCCTTCCCACTGCTGGTCTTTTCACCGTGTCCCTCTGTTCGTAGGCCTGCTTCTCCATTCTTTACTCACCCCTGGCACTCCATTACTAATCCTCACCTTTTTCAGTCCAAACAGTAATTTGCTGTGTAGTGCTGTACAAACACTGTGTTGAAGCTTGGAGAGGGCAGGGTATTAGAGTAGATCTAAAAATCTGGCTACCCTATCGAAGGGAGCAATAGCATGCAGCCCGCTGCCAGCAAATGCAAGTCGCATTTCCAAGTATTTTCCAGGGTGTCTGGATGTCACCAAGGCTGGGATGGATGGATGAGTGACACACGCAGGCCACGCACATGCAAGGTGCTCATATTTAAGGTAACGGGGGCTGGATTTCTCTGGAAAGAAGAGACAGAGCAAAAAGCTAAAAAGGTTATTAGATCTCAGCGGTATCAGCCACTGCTGGTTTGAGTTACCTGGTTAGTGCCAGCTGAGGAGTCATCTTTTGTAGGTGGTTCACTGCCAACTATGCACTTGTGAGCGTGGGCTGCGGTGTTTGTTGCTGCGGTTGCACGTATTAATTTTCAGCTTGGAAAATAGCCACAGTGGTCTGGAATCTGCTCATCTTCATCTTTCTCCTTTTTGACATAGCAACAGCGTTACCAGGTTAGCTGCTGGTTTTTGAAAGTAGGAAAGTCCATTTTGAAGTCTCTCGATCCTTTTATTGTAATAATCCTCCATTGTCAATCAGTTCTTCTTTCTCTCCATTTCCTATATTGGCTTCAGAGGCGAGAAATTCTAACAGCTATGGCCATTAAACCCAACCACTTAGGTCTGAAAACCTGCACAAAAGTAGGTTAAGGAGGTCTGATGACGTCCTTCCTTGCGTTGAGGGGCAGTTCAGCCAACACACAGGCTTCCACGAATGCCTCCTGTCATGATGGTGCCCCAGGTTTTGACCTTTAGTTTGTCACGTAGACTTCCAGCAGAGGTCCAATACAAAACTGGAAGGTGGAGAAAGTAACTGGCTTTTATCCCTGGCACTGACGTTAGCGTTTGCTGTAGCTTTGGGCTTGACAACATATGCCACTGCCTTGAGTTCTCTTATACCCACCACTGCTGGATATTTTAAGGATTATTTGTAAAAGCACTTGACAGCAAAAGTGTGCTGCTGGCAGAGTTGCCAGCGTGGTTGTGGGTTTATCACGAATGCCAATTTATCAACAACAAAAAATAAGTAAAAACTCATTTTTTTTTGCATTCAAAGGAAGCTGCTTTACAAAATTTGTGTATGACAAGGGAAAGCTAATCCAGAATAGGGAAAACATGTCTAGAGTACTAAGAGACTCTCCAAGCACGGCAAGATGAGGTCTTCACATCTCAATGAGCTTCTTTAGAGTGAGCCTGCTCGAGATTTAACAAGTGGCCTCTGTTAGTTTGGAGAGGGAGGTGAAACAGCCTCTGGGACTGCAGAGCCATCTCGTGAAAGCTCTTGCCTTTGAGTGTGCATCGGGGATCCAGTGAGTCCAGTTTCCCAGATCTGTGTCAGCTTGGCGATAATGCCACGGAGGCAGCGATGTACGCAGAGCCCAGGCTACGTGCTGCTTTACAGGACAAAGCCAGCTCCTTGAAATGAGCTGGAAATCTCCAAGGCTTTGCAGGAGGGAGATAACGGATGGCGTGTTCGGGCCTCTTCATTGTGAAACAGGAATACTCTGCTCTAATGGAGCCGAACACTGAGAACAGAGCCGGGTAGAGCTGCTTAGTAATCCTGTCTGGGGGCGTCTGCAGTTAGCCCAACAAAGGCTGGCGGGGAGGGATGTGCTTGCCTGGACAGCCAGAAAACAAGGCTGTCCTTCAGCAGGGAAGCCTGCCTCGGAATGCAATAGCCACTGGCTATTGGGGAGGAAAGCACTTTCGGGAAGAAACCCTCTCCCTCTGTTGTTTTCCTAAGACTACCCTAAAAAAAACAACAACGAAACCTCTTTGTGGTACTTCAATACAAACTCCATGCTGCTAAGAGTGATTTAAAATGATCATTAAAAGTGCTGTTCGATGGGAACTAGAGATGAAGGCAGGTCAATAAACTGCGAATGCTCCAACTTTGCTTCTGTTTTTCTTTCCCATACATATATTTGTTATCTATAATACTACTGTTTCAATCCTGTGCCTTGTCTGTGGCTGTTGGTGTGAAAGAGGAAGCACAAACCTTTGTGATATTGTTTCCAGGAGACATTTAGACTGGAGATAAGTACATTGCTGATATGTCTTAAGTAGTTAGATTGGAAGCATATGATACAAGGAATGAATGGGAGAAGGAAGTAAAAATAATGTTACACTGATTATAAGAAGTATGCGGGGTAGGATTTAATTAGAAATTGAACGCTAATCCAAGTGCTCGGCAGAAAGTAGGAGCTTCCTAACAAAAAATGGTGCATCCTGTATCATGGCCTGATAGCAGTGCATTACCTCTTCCTTGGCTTGTGAAACAGTGGACAAAAATGTACAGTGGCTCAGATTTTGCAGAAATGGTTCTTGACCTCAGAGAGGAAGAGGAAGGGAGACACCTGTAATGCAACCCAGAGCAGTGCTCTCCTTGCGTTGAAATTTTTGTTCTTCCTGAAGATTGGGTGCCTTTACCTTTTATCTTTTTCCCCATGCTGAGTTGAGTAACCTAACATCGGAGGTAGCTGTGCTCTGAGCCAGGGCTTGGACCACCTGATCTGCTGGGATTTTTTCCAAACTAAATTATTCCTTGATTCTGTGAAACTATTTGGAAACAAGGGTGACAGCTCTGGGTCTGACACGTGGAATGGGGTCTGACGGCTCCACGTTCCCAGAACCTGTTGGTGGCTGGGCTGGCAGAGGGCTGCACCAAGAGGAGCTTCCCATCCTTATGGGAATTCCCATCCCAACCCCTATGCTTGGCACAGGGCATCCAGTCCTGCATCCTGCCTGGGCTTTGAGGAGCAAAGCTGGTGGCCCCGCACCACAGGAGCTTTGACAGCTTGGGCTTTCTGAACTGCGTGTGCCGAGAGCAAACTGCGAGCCTGTTCAAAGGTACAGGTGCTTGCGCATTTGAGAAGCTCCAGGCAGTAAGTTTACACCACAGTCTTGAATTTTAATTCGGATGGGAAAGCAGGATGTTGCTTGAGACTGGATCTCCAAAAGAAGGAGAGCCTCTGCAACCAGGACTGCTGCAAGTTCTGAAGCAGGAAGATTATAGCAATGTTGAAGCTGATGTAGGTTGCTGCTGCCAAAAGACCAATGTGTTCCTTATTGGTATCCTTTTGGAGCAGGCAACGCTGAATGGAACAAATTTGGGGAGGGGGGGGGGAATAAACACAGGTGGTCAAGGACAGATCAGTGTTGTGATGCGGAGGAGATCCTGAAATGGCACTGTGGGACTCTGTTCTCTCACCAGCTCCACGTGACTCGTGTGCTAGTTCAACATGTCACATTGATCTTCTTATGTCACAACCGCAGACCTCAGCTGGTGAGTTTTTGGCTTGTGAATTATCAACAGGATTGCAATTTTGCAATGGGATCTTAATTTCTCAATTCTGTTGATGTGAGAGCCAAAATCTATCCTGTTCATCAGTCGCTTTAACTCTGCAAAGCCAATAAAAGTGAGGAAAAGTGTAAATAAACTAATAAGAACAGATGAGAGAAGAGATGTGTCCTGTTCCTAGTTCTTTTCCTGATTCAAATTACAGTTTTTGGAATGAGCAGTGTTCCTGAAGCAGAAAATGCTGCGCTAACTCAGCAGTGTCTGCTAGAAGTTGCTATCAGACACTGTAATTAGAGATGGAAAACTGCTCCTTAGTCTATAGGAAAATGTTGTTTCTTCTGTTGTGCAGTGTTTTAAGATGAGAATATGAAATGTTTGCTTTAGCTACGTGCAGCAATGCAATCTGGCCATTTTGTCCAGCAAAGTGGTGTTCTCCTGGAAATGGGAAGCAGGTACCACCTTGCTGTGTCTGCGGTGAGGTGTAGGATAGCCCACTGATGATTTTTAGAGGCTTTTGGGAACCTTTGGGTCCTGTAGTGGAAGGGGAAGTGGTTTATCTTAAGCAGAATTATGTTTGCTAAACTGTGTCCACACGATATCAAAGCCCTTCCAAAAATTATTTTGTCACAGAGGTCATAAAGCTGTAGCTGTTTTGGTTATGGAATTTGTACAAATTCTGGTTTGAGACTCAACCTGCTGCACTTCGGGCTCATCTTTGTAGGTTAATTTTGCCTGAACTTAGTGTGGGACTCTTCTGCATTGAAACTTCTGCCTTTCATCCCTTGCTCAGTTGTCTGATCATTTGCTCCCTTGCTCAGTTGTTTGAAAGAGGCTTTGTTTTGCACACGTGGTGACTATGTAGAGGTTTATGCGAAGTGGGGCTGTGTTGCACTCACATACAATGCAGAAACAGTGCAGTTCAGCAAGCGTTGGGACCCACAGATGTACAGTCCTAGAGCCTGCTCTCCTTGGATTTGCTGCTCATCCTAGCTGGTTGGGTTTTGTTGGGCTTTATTGGTTTATTTATTGATCTTTTATTTGAAAGATGGTACTTACAAAATGAATTATTTCAACACATTGTTAGTGTCAACTTCCCCATGCTTTCTTTGCATTATTCATAAGACATTTTAAGTGGAAAAAAATGTGATAATTTTAGACTTTGTTACAGGTTTGTATGCATCATCAGTGTATTTTATTAAGATCTGTTTGTTTTCCAAGAGCTGGTGTACAGTCCTCTGACTTCCAGGTTGCCCCAATGCCTCTTAGAGACGTACACACCACAGCCTGTAAAAGACTTCTGTTTTCTCATGTTCTGTACATTGTCCCACCCATGTTTTCAGACTAGCAGGAAACCCTGGACTCCTGGGGGGGACTGAGACTTCACACCAGCCGCCTTTTCCATCTTAAGTGTCCTGAGGACCTGCTGGGTGATACAGTACAGCTGATTTGGCTCTACTCCTGGACTACTTCACTGTTCCAGGAAGAAGTTTTACAGGAATGCTGATCTTATATAAAGCACATGGCTAATTATGAAGGAATCATTTTAGATTGGAATCTTGCAGGAACATACTGTAATTATCACTGAGATCTAAATGAATCCAAGCAGTCTTTTCTCAAGTTATAATGTTCTGTTTATGAATGCATTTTTTTCACTTGGCGTGCAGCCCCAGTAATGCAGCGATATTGTGTAAAATGTGAAACAAATGATATCTCGTCTTTAAGAGAATGCCTGGCTCCCAAAACATGATAACTTTTAATGGAAAAGGAAAGGGATGATAAGAAAGCAGCGCTGCCTAGGTGCTAAAGCAATGTAACTCATGAGTTTGGAGATATGGGGTTTTCTTCAAAACTGTCATTTATGGAATATATTCTTTGGTGGTCCCTAGTTGTATTTTAATCTCTTTATGTATTTTAAAATTTCCCAGGACCGTAACTTGTGAATCTTAAATTGCTTGCAGATTGTTGGGTAAAAAAAAAAAAAGACTACATTTACAGAAGATACTGACAAAACATCTTAAAAGTGTGTCTGTTTAATTTTAGGACAAGGAAACCTGCATGGGTGTCAACAATCAAAGTTACATATGTGAAACGGGCCACTGTTGTGGACAATCCCAGTGTTGCAACTACTACTATGAACTCTGGTGTAAGTCCTTCTGTTTTGTATGGCTTCCCTTCCTGATCTGCATGGCTGTCGTACTACAGGTCTGGCTTGTGTCTGGTGGGGTGTCGTATTCAGCCCTTGTCATGCATTGCCATTGCATTTAGCAGCAACGCAAACCGGCGTTGACCTGATACAGTGAGGGAAATATTGTTGTTACAATGGGCACTGCCTGCTTTTTGAGGAGTAATGGGCTGTCTTACCACATTCATGACTGGAAATTTGTTGTTTGGTCTTGTTTCTGGTTTGGACAGTACTGAGGGTACTCAAAATAGCATTGTATGCGAGTGAGAAACCACACTTGAGGGACAATGCCAACACGCACAACTCTTGAGTTTGACACACTCAAACGGAATTAATTCAGTGTCTTTCATCTTATTGTTTTAGTTCTTTGCTAGAATGACAGTTTACATCTGATTTATCTTTTTAAAGCTGTCCTCTCGAGGAGCAGGGCTGGGATGTCTATTCTCTTAAGGAAGCACTGTGTTGGGAGCACAGCTCCTTGGGTAGAGGATGTCTTGGGCAAATTTGGGGGCTGCCAGGAGCTGAATACTGTGGGCTGTGAGGAGCATTCACTGCCCATTGCCTTTCTTATCTCCTGGACATTTTTGTGAAATCTGGCATTTAAAACTACCCATGTTTCTAGTGAATGGTTAAGTGATTGTACCTTCCAAGTTTCTTCAGAGGGCAGCAGGCAGGTCAAAGCAGGTCAGCAAAACTGTGATAAAGCAGCCAAAGGGATAGGAAAATAAGAAATGCTGAAGTTCAAAGGTGGACTTTGAGTTGTGCCTGGGTGGACAGTGTCTTCCTTTCCCAAGTAGGAACCATGAAGGGTTGAACATTGATCTTGACATGCTGTACTGCCAGGAACCAAAGCTAAGGCGGCA
This sequence comes from Aythya fuligula, assembly GCF_009819795.1. Classification (NCBI taxonomy): domain Eukaryota; kingdom Metazoa; phylum Chordata; class Aves; order Anseriformes; family Anatidae; genus Aythya; species Aythya fuligula. The sequence continues at coordinate 24,423,699 of NC_045565.1, forward strand.
TCTGTGCTCCAGAAATTTGGAAATGTGGAACTCTGAACGTTGCACCCTCACATTAGAGACTGGTGACATTTTCCTACCACACCCCACGGTATCTCGTAGCTTTACGTAACTGTGCTATCTACTTAATCCCTCTGTGGTGCCGACAGTTTCACTTTCTCAAAGAAACGTCTGTGTGGAAATGTATTATACACACAAAGAGTGTCACTTTACCTGGATCCAAGGACAGGAATAGCTGATGCTCCATCCTTTAGTCTGGAAATACACTTTTACTTTTCCAGAGTATAACCAGTGAAGCATGGAGGACATGGTTGTAAATTAAACAGGGCTCTAAGGGACTTCTTGAGAAGGCATTAGGTGTCAGGCCTTTAGTGCCTGGCTGTGGCAGTGCAAGTGGTAAGAGCTGAACACACTGTGGGCCTTTTTTAGCAGGTTTATGTTCAGGAGTCTCCAAACAGCAGGTTTATGTTCAGAAGTCTCCACACAGCAGCAGAAACGATTCAGGATGGGGTGTGTAGCTCTGGGGACCCTAGCAGGCCGAGGCACAGGCCCGAACGTGCGGCCTCGTCGGAGCATGGGGCTCAGGGCGGATGTCTGGAATTTGTTCGGACCAAAGGGGGATGCATGGAGAAAGCAGAGCGGGGAAGGTCAGGCCCTGCTTTGGAGTTGTGTGGGTGGGAATGCAGAGGAAGGAGGCATGTATCCAGGGGCTTATAGGCTCTGTGGCAAACAGGATCTAAATTGAGCAACAGCGTGGAGTACAGCTGCACACTGATGCTTGCTGCAGTCACCATGTTTCTCCCATGGACGCCTTGAACGAGGCGTAATTGAATTGCATGCAAACAATAGAGGCAGAACAATAGCCCCCTGCCTTTCTAATGAAATGATTTTGCTTTTCACTGTAACTGCATGGCACGGACTTTTAGATTTGGCAGTGCCTGGCTGCATCATGGAAGGTTTTGGAAGATAAAAACAGATTTTATTACAGGGAAGGAGAGTGTTTTGGGCTGCTCTCTAGGGCAAGCACACGAGTTGCTCTGAGAGCGTGGAGTAAACATATTAATGGCACACACTGACGAACGGCTCCTCAGGGGAGGTGGGTTTCTGCACTGAGATTCACATTCCTCCCGCGTAGTGAAGAGCATCATATACAGCACTGAGATGAAGGGAACGGTGCAAACTCGAGACCTATTCTTGCAGGCTTGCTGCAAATTTGGGCAAATGCCCAGCATTGATTTACAGTTGGTTAATGTTTTCAAAGCTTGCCTTGCCATTATGTGTGCTAGAAGGAGGTTTCTGGGGTGGGGGGTGGAGGTGCGGGCAGGAATGTGTCCTTTTAAATGAAAACTCATGTTCTAGAGCGTGCGACCACAGCTGCAGAAATGCTCTGCTGCTCCAGGGATTGTTGAATATCTCGGGTATGTATGTGTGCTGAGGCACCCCTAAGACCTTTGAGGTGATAATTTATGTAAATAGACTCACTAACAGCAGTGAACTGATGGTGTGGCGAGCAACAGCTTTACACGCTAGGGAATAGATTAGCTTTTTAAAGGTTAATAATAAATTTTGGTTAATGAACAGTTAAATTGGAACTTTTCAGTATGGCTTCATGTTTCTCTTAGGATTTGACTTTAACCAATGTATGCATGTACTGGAGTAACTTTTCAGAAGTTCCTACTCCTCCCAGAAACTTCTCTGACCACCAGGACTACTGTGTGCCTGAAAACTGGCCTTCTTCCTTGTCCTGTTGAATTCAATCCTGATTTTTCATTTTTTTTACCACCACAGCTTAGTGGGGACAAGAAGCAGAGGAGGGTGGCATTTGAAATGGAAAAGAAAGCTGGTCTGTCTTTGTTGGATATGCCTTTTGAAACGTGATCCTGTCTTGTGGCCACTTGGAGGATTTCCCATAAAAAGGATCGTTTTCCCCCATTTAAGAATTTGAGGGAAGTTTTGTCTTTGAAAACAGCTGACCTCAACGTTTCTAGACAGCAAGTAAGGTTACAGTAATTATAAACCAGTCCTTGAGGGTAATGGAATGGGATGCAAAATCAAGGTATTATTTTGTTAAGGGGTGGAGTGGAGGAATGGAGAACATGATATGCCAAGCAGGTGGACAGCCTGTGTTTAAAATTAGATAACAGCTTGGTTCAGATTCCCCACCCATCTCTTATTAAAAAAATACAGTGCCATGTTGCCAAATAATAAAACTATATCCAGGTTTTTATATATAGGTCTCATAGCTATGTAAAGGTTCGATTAGTTCTTAGCTGAAGGTGGCTAGCTGTTAACATGGGGGGAGAGAGGAGGGGATATTGCAGTATGTCTCTTAATTTTTATGGAGTAGGGTTTTGAAAAGCAGAAGGGGAGAAGGAGCTTCACTGTTGCATCTCCCCACGTAGGGGAAGCTGTCTGGGTGGATGGTGGCTGAGCTGGTTCCATGTTTTAGCCTAACAATCTCCTTGGGCTCCCCAGAGAGGTCACAGTGCTCAAGGGGGAGGTTGTGGGAGAATAGCAGCAGCCCTGGGTTTTGCTCGCTAACAGTTTTTTTATTCAGGTCTGTTATGATGTGCTTGTGATTTGCTGGAGTTTTCTGATGTTGACCTTGGTGCAGGCGTGATGGGTGTTTTATTGCTTAAATGTTCCCAAATGCCACTTTTCAAACTAGAAGAAAGAAAATAATGAAGGCAGGCAGTTACCTGCGTTTTGTCGGTTAGGAATTAAGGCTCAGGAGTTCTGGATTTTCCAAAGTTTAAGCCTATAATGTGTTTTGAGAACCAAGTCCAGATCTCCTGACATCCATCCTTGTCTCCCCCTTGCCCTGATGAGGAGCAGCGTGAAATTAGACAGCTCCTGAGGCACTCAACACAGCAAGTTAAGCTGCAGAAGGTATTTTATGTGCTGTGGTTGGAAGGATAGCATGTGGGGCTTCAGGAATCGCAGAGCATGGAGACAGGCAGCTGGTCACAGCACGCCGACGGTCTCAGCTGCAGCCCCTCAAAGTCAGAGCGTTAAAGTACTGCACAACAAACCAGCATGGGGATTCAGATGTCAGATGTACCAGTTCCTGCTTCATTTTGGCCGCTTTAGCGGTGACACTGAGCCCCTCTGTTTCTGAAAGACAAAAACTGTCTTGGCTATTTGGGCCTTAGTGGAAGGGTTGTACGGGAAAAAATCTGTTTGCAGGCAGCACAGTTGATGTTTTTGCTGATTTTGAACGTTTTGCTCATCTCTGCACGCTTCCCCTTGGACTCTCTAGACAGTTCTTTTCCCCAAAAAACGTGCTGCCAGAAAATTTTGGCAGGAATCCGGTTAGTTGCTAAAGCTCTAGCAACTGCTGTAACACGTACATGTTCCAGGTCAGCTTTATAACAGGAATTCATTTCCAAAGACTTTGCTGCAGTCTCCAAAGCCCTCAGTCAAATAACACATCGGTCCCATGTTTTCTTTCTCACCCCGTGTTATCTTATCCTTCACTTTAACCGAGTCCTCTATTTTTTGGAGGGGGATTTGCCCAGTTTCTTGCCTTTCTCACAGCCTCCTGCATGGTTGTGCTTGCTTTCTCTTTCTCAGGTGTACGAAACTTCACCTCTGGCTGCTGTTACTCCTCAGCTGGTGCTTCAGCGATGACCCTGCTGTTACGAAGCCTAGCAAACAAAACAAATGTCACAACTATGTGGAAACTGATGATAAATTGGGGTTAGTGGGGAGTTGTTTTCTTGTACTTCTGTAGCCTCGTTCGCACAGCAAAATCAACTTAGGCTGGTTTTGGGGTGGTGACGTTCTCCTACACAAAGAAGGCAATCTCTCTTGCACAGTCTCACTGTGCAGATCCTGACCTGCACCCCATGTGGGCTACTTCTACCCGCTAAAAAGCAAGAAAAGGCAAGACAACCAACCCCTGCTCTTTCACCCCATCTCTGCACCTACAGCCCAGCTCCTCACCAAATCCCCAGATCTATCACTTATTCCACATCTTGGTGCCAAGTTAACTGGACACGGCCTCAACTGGATGTTTCTCTCTGGTATATGTTAGACCAATATTTAATGTGCATTTTACCAATGTAAAGGTCTTGATGGGGTACATCTCTTACAGCAGAATTGACTGGATGAAAAAAAAGTCTTCTGAAGCCCAGGAACAATTGTTCTTCAAAGGCGCTCTCCCCAGAAGAGACGTAACAACAGCCTACAGATTTACTGCCTCAAGTTGACTCTCATTGCAAAGGATTTTTCTGAAACACATTTTTTTCCATCTTATCTCACAGCAGTGGACGTACTGTGTACACTGGCCACTCTTCTGAAAGCTAGAAACCAGCTGCAGTTCATGTCCATCACCTTCTGTCACGAGTCACCAGTCCGGGAGCCAGTGAGCAGGAGCTGGAGATGTCGCCTTCAGCTTTTTCCTTTTACCACTGCAGTTCAATAACTCTTTCCCGCAGTGTGATTGGGCTGGGGCTGCAGTTCTGCTGACTTAAATTGACACAAAGCTGTCACTGACAGTCACGGTCGTTCTCTCACTGCTATTTGGTTGGGCCAGATGAGTTTCAACCTGCGCCGGTTCCCTGAAAACCACCTCAAAGCACAGTTGCAGGCGACTTTGTGCTGGCAGGAGGTATGGAAGAGACAGGCTTGGAGGGACCTGGGCGTTCAGCGGCCTTCTTTTTCTTTAAAATGTTCCTAGGCCTATGGCCTGGATCCTCGTCTCGCATTCCTGAGCAGCAGCGTTGACTCACGCGGGCTCGTGTTGAAGAGGCAGGAGACGACACGGTGTCCGTGCCAAGGACACTATAAAACCCAAGTGCATCCGCGTTGTGGTACCAATTAAATCTCTCTCCTGTTTTTGATGATAGCGTTGGCCCTGGGAGAGACGATTTCTTTTTCCAGGCATGGCCAACTGTGAGGCCGCTATTTGGGAGATCACATTTTAGTCAATGAAACTGTCCCACTTCTTCTTCTGTTTAGAACCAGCTCTCGTGAAGCCAAAGCTATTACCCAGATGCTTGTCAGGCAGACACAAAAACACTTTGCAGTATATTTTGGCTCCCTTTGAGGGGACTTCCTGCCAATAGAGCAATGGCATTTGCCCAAGTTTACCGTGAACTTGAGGGCAGATTTCTCTGTTCCTACCCTTGGAACGCTCCAGAAAACATGTTTTCCATTTTGCACAGGATAAAAGGAGCTTCCCTCGACGGGACTGCTGATGGCAGCATCCCAGGCAGCAAGCACAGTACATGTCCTCCCCGGCATCGGGCTGAACACTGCTCCCCACTTTTCACAGGGAGAGAATGCTCTGTTTCTTACCCTTGAGGTGGTTTATTCTTAATTATTCTTAAATTTGGGCAAAACTGATCAGTGCCGCAGGTTTTTTTGAAGCTCTAGGGCTGGCACATTCTGTCATGGCTGGTAGAAAACATCTCCAGTGTGTGACCTCTGATGGGAGAGAGGACTTCCCTGGGAGGCAATTCTCTTTGCAGGTCTTCCTGCAGCTCCTGTTTGGATCCTCGGAGCTTGGTGCTCACGTAGAGCTTGCAGCTTTTCCACGAGCCTGTGTGGTGCTGGTAAGAGCTTGGTTCTTCTGTTTTATTTTTATGAAAGCTTTTGATGCTCTGGCAGGGAAATCTCTTGGCAAAAGTCAACTCCTTGGCTGTGTCTGAGTCCCTCTTTGCTTGCATCATTACCAACCCATTGGCATCACCAGTGAATTTGACAGAAAATACAGCAGCGCTTCTCAGAACTCAGCACTTCTCAGCCTTTTTTGGACTGCAGAGCATTTCAACCTCTGACTCTTCCATAAACCAAGGGCGAGCCTGAAATTGCCTTGAAATCTCACAATCCTGGAGTGCTCAGCTCCAAACATCGCTTCTGTCCATGGTGTCCACCAGCAGCAGTTCTTTCCCCAGAGACCCTTTTTTCTCTCTGCCTGTCAGTCTCCCCCTCTGATCTCAGTGAGCTTTTGATTCCTGTGGTCACAAACAGATTGGCAGTGGGAAATGCCCCCTGGAGCTTCTCTCTCGAATGGGACAATTACTGCCAGACCCGGTTCTGCCTCCCAACATTTCCTCCTCTTCCAGTGGCCGCAGCGACAGCTCAGCACCGTACAGCTGAAACCAGCTCCTGTCCATATGGGCAGGAGACGCGTGCTGAAGAGCACAGGGAAAGCTTTTGGGGACAACAAAAGCAACTGGAAGCCCAGTTTTAGTTGGCTTTTGGAGGCTTTTTGATGCCAGACGTCTGCTGCCTCTGCACATCTCACCCGTTTTCGGCACGAAGCAGAGCTGGTGCCTGCTTTTGCCACGGGCCAGGTGCTAGCGTGTACCGTTACAGTGCTCAGCCTCCACGTTCCCTGCTCGTGTCGTGTTGTCTTTGGATGGATTTGCAATTCCCCTCCTTCCCCTCTTGCCAAATGAGCTGCGTGGGCCAGCGCTCTGCTCCGCTTCCCTCCCTGCTGCTCACTTGGAAGGCGAGCAGCACCAGGTGTGCGAATGCACAGCTCGGCCCTGGACATCTTCACTGTTCTCTCCATACTTTCAGACATAATATTTACACTGGGCCTTTACGTGCAGCTGGAGTTCAAATAAATGACTGGACTATCTATTTGCTGGGCTTCTGCAGGTTTTGGGTTCTGCAGCTGTGCCCGGCCTCCTGGCGAGGGCACGGTATGGGGCCTTCTGCGGGCTCCCGGCACCACGCTGGGCTTGCAACCAGACCTACAACCAGACTCGAGCAGGTGAGCAGCTTCCCAGTGCTGCTGCGTGGCAAGGTGGGGACAAAGCCCTTGGAGAAGAAGCCAGGAGCCAGGTGGAGCAAGCGGCAGTGGTGGGCACGCAGCGCCGGTCCCCTGCGATCCCCCAGGCAAAGCCCAGGGCTAGTGCTGAGTCAGGAGTTGAGCAATTCCTAGAAGCTCCAGGAAGCGTCCGTGGTTAATGAAACCAGGCACTAGCGTGGTATTAGTGGGTTCTTTTTCTGGAAATTCACATGAAAACACCAGGTCCCGTCCGTTTGTGGTCGCGAGCACGCCCGGAGACCCTTGGCACCAGCACGGAGGTGTTGCTCCTGGCCCCCTGACCAGACTGCAACCCAGTAAATTATGGGCTGTTTACTTAAAAAAATGCCACCTGCGGTTTCAGTAGGATCCAGCATTAATTTATTAGCCCAAAGTGCTGTGTGCTGTTCCTGCCTGTTGTTTACAGAGCTGCTGCCTGTCTTCTCAGCGATGGCTGAGCTTGCTTTGACCCCTACCCTGAGCTTGTCCGTCAGTTTGTCTGCAAAGCACTTCGGGATTTCTTTGGACTGGGTCGAGGAGATTTCTAAAGAAAGAGTTTTTTAATCCACTGGATGCAGGCTTGGGTGGGAGCAGTTATTCCCTGCAGAAAAATTCGGCGGCTACAGCTGAGATTGCTTAACAGTGGCGCTTCTCCAGGACATCTTAACTAACTAAGTGCTGCCTGCTACCACGGCCTCCAGAGTCCTTGGGAAAGGACGTGAAAAAACGTGTTAAAAAGCATCTGTTTTCATAACTAGCTAAAATCCCTGGATAGCCGGGCGTAATTTTCCATTGTTGTTGAGCGGAGGATCACGGATCGCTCTCTGAAAATAGGGAGCACTGGAAGATGAGCTGCAGGCCTGCCTCGGCGCACGGTGGCGTGCTGTGCGAGTGACCTGGTTTTGAGGAGTTGTTCTTGCTTCCTCGGCAAGCACGGGCCAAGGAACCTTCTTCCCTCACCAAAAAATAAAAATGTTTTGGAGTTTTCAAACTGCAAGACGGTGACTGCAAACGCCTGGCTTTGAAGGATCCCTGTAACTCGTGTAAAAAGGCTTTTTTAGGAACAAGAGGGTGCCTGGAGGGCAGTAGACAAATAAAAAGGAGCATGCAAGGCCTTTATTTGATAGCGAGTTTTGATAAATTTGGGTACAAGGTAGAGCCTAGCTCGTTAGAGAAACAGGTTGTGCAAGGCGAGAGGGAGATTTCGATTTGCTGTGCCAAAATGCAGGGAGAAATTCGGGTTACGACACAGGGAGGTGCGAGTCCCTGCTCAAAACGCTGCAAGGCACGGTGCAGCACATCCAGCTCACCTGCACACAGCTCCGAGAGCAGCGATACGGCCTGATTGCACTTTGTCCTGAGACGGAGCAATGTTCCTCTCATTCCTGGGATTCCTAAACTGTTCACCTTTCCCCACCCAGCTCTGAGCAGAGAAAACACTTCTGACTCCGAAGGGGATGCTGAAAACACGGTGGTGGGAAGCCAGGCCAGAGGTTTTTATTAGGGAGAAAAAAAGCAGGTTGATACCCCACAGGGCAGAATGACCCCCTTGAAAACGTTTTTTTTTTTTTTTTTTTTTTTTTTTGTTTTTGTTTTTTGTTTTTTGGTTTTTTTTTGCACTGATTTTGTGTGTTTGGGATTAATAAAGAACGGCAGAAGTCTCACCAAGAGAAAAATTGTGTTGTGATCTCTGCTGAGGAGCGCTTGCCAGGCCTCGTGTTTATAAAGGAGGAACTCTCCCGGTATTTTTAGCTGCGAAAATCAAGCTCAAAAATGATAAAGGTTACAGATGCCTCTGAGCCAGAGAGGGCTGCGGGCTGCAGTTGCGGGAGGCAAAACCCTAACCTGGTGTAAGCGGTGCAGCTCTTTGCTATCTCTCTGAGCCGTATTTCTAATGCATGCAAGCGGGAAGGGAGCTTTAAAGAGCATGGGGGGGGGAGAGTTACTTGGCATTGTAGCAGGACTGGAGAAAATTCAGGCAGCACTCATGTTAAATTCCCTTTTAAAGAGCACTGCGTGTCCTGTGGCAGCGCACAGAAACCCGCCGCGGCCACAAACAGAGCAGAAGTTGGGTTTCTTGAGGATTCGGTGTGGGGGGGCTGGATTAATTTAATTCCGGGTAATTTAAGGCATTGAATGCAAAAATAAGTTTTAAAAATATTTTGAGACGTCTATGTAAAAAGAGCGTGTTTTTGTTAAACATAACAATGAAGGGTTTGGGCTAGAAATTAAAGGGCAGCGCAAACAAAAGCCCAACGTAGTGCTTGGGGTTTTTCTCTTCTTCTGTGGTCAATCTGCAGAGTGTCTTTTGTGTCTTGATTATTATTTTCAAACCGAAGTGGCTGTGGGAGTCAAATTCAATGCTATTCACAGACCTGTTTATGTTTCTTGCCAAAAGAAGTGATTTCCAAGGGGTGGGATGGATGGGTTTTGGGGGCGGGGGAGCCAGAGCTCCATTATTTTGTTCTCCTCCAGAGCTGTGACTAGCAAGCGTGCTCCACGTTGTACCAAAACATGCACAAAATCACCCAAATCAGCGAAGGCTCCCAGAGCAGCAGTCCCTTATGCAGGTGGGCACGTGCAGAACCTCCCAATCCGTGTATTTCTGCCTGTAGAGCGGCACGGGGTTCAGATCTACACTCCCTAGGGATCTTCCCCATCACGTTTATAGGTTTTTCAGGGTTGGACGTGGCTCTTGCGCCCTGGCTAACGTCTCGCTCTCCTCCCCCTGCAGGGTTTTGGCTGGTGTGGACCATCATCATCATTCTCAGCTGCTGTTGTGTTTGCCACCACCGACGCACCAAGCACCGGCTGCAGGCCCAGCAGCGGCAACATGAGATCAACCTGATCGCGTACCGGGAAGCCCACAACTACTCAGCCCTGCCCTTCTATTTACGTACGTACCTCGCGTCGCTTATCCTAGAGGCCCTGGGGAGCAGTGCTTGGGCTCAGCGGGAGGTGGGGGACAGCTCTGCTGCCTCACCGGGGCTTGTGGAGGATGGAGGGGATGGGAAAGCACCATCGATTCGTGACCGTAGTGCCCTGCTGTGCTACGCTGGAGTGGGGAGCCTCAGCCTTTGACTGGAGGTGCCACAGCTGAGTTTCCTATACAGGTTGTCGAATTGCATGTGCAGACCTGCTTTTCTCATTCAACTCTTGCCCCAGCAGCTTTTTCCTCCCCAGCCCCAGGGATACACAATTACGCGTGGAAAACTACAGTGCTATCTCTGAAGGTTTCCATTGTTTAAGTCCGTTCTGTCTATATAGGCTATTTTGTTGCCTGTTATGAAATAAATAAAATCTTTCTTAGATCTGAGGGTCTGTAAGTACAACGAACTCACTTCTCTTGCTGGTACTGCCAGTTTATTCTGACCAGACCAGAAAAACTGAATCCACCACTGAAACAACAACCATGAGCCCCGATGCTGAGTTTCTTGTAACAGTTTGTGTCTCTTCATATTCACAAAAAGCTCTGTGAGGTGAAATCTTTGCTCTTGAGAGTGGAAACTCAGCTGAGAAGCCAGTGTTGGAGAGGGCTGGCAGGTTATCTCCTGTGCTGTTCCCTCCAGCCAACACAGGCCACGCCTTGGTGTGGTTTATGGGGCCATTTGGGGTACGGTTAGGTTTGCCTGGTAGACCGGAGAGCCATAAGGTCTGGCTGCTGTTCCCAGCTGTGTCCATCTCCTCCTGCAACTGTGCCCTCCTGTGCTGCAATTGTTTCTTCTGTAAAGCACAGAACATCTCTTTTGGTTTAATTTTTGGCACCGCTTATGAAGCCCGTTGAGCTGTTTGGTGGCGAGGGGCTGGTAGATGACAAACAACCCGCCGACCTGCGTTAATAACGAGTTTCCCGAGATAAGCTGCTCGCGAAATAACTTCTCCTTGCCTCCCGCTTTCAGGGTTTCTGCCAAATTATTTACTACCTCCCTACGAGGAAGTGGTGAACCGACCGCCAACCCCGCCACCGCCATACAGTGCCTTACACCAGCAGTGCGTCCCAGCAGGCAGCAGTAGCACAATCCCAGACACGCCAAGAACCCTGCAGCCAGCACAGAGCAGCTCGGCAGCACCCGGCGGCAATAACAGCAGTACTGACAACACCGGGTCCCCCGGCCTCGGGGACCCCGAGCCTTCCACCGCCGCGCTGGTCGAGCGAGCAGTTGCCAAAATGCAGAGCGTGGAGCCCGGTGGTGGCACCAGCACGGGAGCTGAGCTAGTGGAGAGGGCCAGTCCCGAAAAGGATACGGAGTGCAAGGAGGAACTGCTAAAAGGCTACAGCTCTGAGAGCTTAGAGCAGAGCAGCGCCATCCCCGACGCGAAGGACAAGACGCCGGGCAGGCAGCGCCGCTTCACGGGCGACTCGGGCATCGAGGTCTGCGTATGCAACCGGGGCCACCACGACGACGACCTCAAGGAGTTCGACGGGCTCATCGACGATGCTCTGGATGGGCCCCTGGACTTCTGCGACAGCTGCAGCGGCCGCCCGCACGGGGACGAGGAGGAAGGGCTTTTTAATGCCGCGGAAGAGCAGCACCGCGAACACAGCCACCACCACCTGCCCCGGCAGCCGGTGTGTGTACTCTTGAACACAATAAATGAGCAGGACTCTCCAAACTCTCGTACCAATAACTCCCCCAGCTAAGGTGGCAGAGTGGAAGGGAGAATCGGGGGTAAAAAAAAAAAAACAACAACAAACAACAACACAAAGAAATAAAAGTGAAATAAGCAGATTAAAACTTTAAGAGGAGGAAAAGGTGATATACAACCGTTTTTTTTTTAGTTTTCCTCCCCTCCGGTGTAATTCGGGGACTAGTCCCGAAGGCCCAGCTTGTGGGGGACGGGTTGCTCTGGGTTTTGTTAATCATGTCCATCCTGCTCTGTGAGGCAGGGGGTGACGTTTCTCAATGAGACCTTCTAACAAATTGAACTTTCCCAATGGTGATTTTGGTGATGGTTATTATGAGTTTGTTGGTTTTAGTTTTTCCAGAACACTGCTTTGTCTCGCAATCAGTAAAGCTCAGCAAATCTCACCCTGGGAGGATACGAAATCACCATAAGGCTTCAACCTCCAGGTGTCTTCCCAGAAGCCAGCAGCTTCTGACAGTGCCGGCAGTCAGTAGCCCAAGAGTTCTGGTTTGATATAGTGCTCTTGAGGCATTGTGGATTTCTTTTCATTTTAACTTTTTTTTTTTTTTGTGTGTGTGTGTGTTAAACTTTCCCAAAGCTGATGAACGCCTCGACACATCAGCCCTATAATCTCTGGTGCTTCAGTGTTTAAGACAGCAGGTAGGAAATTTCCCACTTGAAGCTGGTAACTGAAGGACCAGTTTCTTCCAGGAGTGTTAGTCTACCACAAGCAGTCTGAAAAGAAAGGGTTTGCAGAAATTTGCCTTTATATGTCATTTTCAAAGACAAGTGTATTTGTTCAATGCCTCCAAGAGCACAGTTAGAAGTAGAATCAGGGCAGCTGGGCTGCCTGCCAAGTACTGTGGTCTCCGAATGACCTTTTCCTGGTGTGCTGCAAAAGGGCTTGGCTTTATTTTTTCCTTATTTTGCACCCCGAGAGCAGCACACTTGAGTTAAGATGACAAAAAAAAAAAAAAAAAAAAAAAAAAGAACAGGGCTCTCTTTGGCCAGCGTGCCTTCAAGCTTCAGCGATGCATGTTGAACAAATGGAGACGAGAGCTCCGTCCATTGCGAAGGGATGACTTTACCATGTAGATGTGGAAGACCTGTGCAGTATTTTTTTTTTTTTTTTTTTTAAATCCAAAAGTTTGGTGCGATTCTGATGTTGACCACTTACAGGAAATGAATGTCTGTTTTCTTTTTCTTTTTTTTTTTTTTTTTCTTTTTATGGTGGCAACTGGCTACTGTATAATGTCTGTGAGCGTGTGTGTGTGACTGCAATCCATGCATGCGAGTCCTACTGGTAATATGAAAACCTGCTGTAAGACTGCAAGAAAATTTACTGTAGCTTTGCTTTAATAAACGGTAGAGATTTTGTTAGTAACAACCCGAAGGGAAAAAAAAAAAAGTAAGAGCTGAAACTAACATTCCCTGGAGTGCTCGTGTGGAAGAGAGCACAATTCAGACTGTGTATCTTGTTCTTGGGTTTTCTCCCCGTCCCTTTTATAATTATGGTCGTCCAGATCATTACTGTTATGGGGAAAAAAAAAATTGAAAACTGAACTCAGTCATACTCAGATTTGATTGATTGAAAACCAAAATCAGTTTCAAATGAGGTGGAAACCAAAATATAATGTCTTTTCTGATAACTTGCCTGTGTGTATGTGTATCATTTTTTGAGTTAAGAAAAAGATCTCTTTAGTTGGTGGATGCTTTTTTTAACTGGAGGTACGTAGCACTGACCTGAATACAGCTGATGGAGCAAGATAAGTGGTGCTTATTTCAGTGTTTTACATGCTTGAAGGTAAAACTTGCACTTCTAACTTAAAAAAAAAACAAAAAAAAAAAAACAAAAAAAAAAACAAACAAACACACTTCTGACTTTAAAAAAAAAAAGGGCAACTTGTAGGAGAACTTTGCTCCTTTGCCCCTCACAGCTTTTCTCTTCCATCAAACAGCACTTCAGTAGGTGTACATGTATTAGGGTGGTCTTAAGAATTAAAGACTTTGGTCTGGATTCAGGGAACTTTGTTTCTGGATGCCTCCTGTGAGGATAACAGAGCTGGAGCGTACCCCTGGGGTGGGCTGGCTCACCATAAAGTCAGGTAGGGACTGGCTGCTTGCAGCTCTGCTCACACTTTTGAGAAGAGAATTAAAGATCCTCGCTGCCACCCCTAGAAATTCTCCACGTACTGGCACTGAGGTTTGTGCCTCGCATCATGGAAGAAGCTGGAAAAAAAAACAACAACATAACACATCAGTCCTTACAGTGTGGGATTTTCCTGCTATAAATCCTGGGAATGGCCCTGAGGCGGTGGGAGAACTTCTGCCAATGTTCCTGTTACCAGAAGACAAAAATCTCTGTTTGTTTTCCTGCCTTCTCACTAAGGGCAGGAGAAGCTGCAGTCCTCTGGACACCGAGGTGAGTGCCAGTGGGTGTTTCTAATCAGGAACAAGCAGTGGTGTGCCCGTTCTGGGGCTCCTCCATTTTCTTCAGGCTTTTAAAGACCAGAAAGAAGCAAACAGACCACAATGCAATGTCTATTTTATTTATTTTTTCCTACACCCCTCTTGCTCTTGTGGCAGAAAGCTGGCATGTGCAGGACTCTGAGTGTGGTGCTCTCAGTGCTTCAGGTTTTCAGACCCAGGTGTCAGGCAGGTGGCGTGGGGACAGGACAGGTGGAAAAAAGCAAAAATCTGAGGTCCCCTCAATGAGTATGAGGCTTTGTATTTTTCCTTCTGTTCATAAACATTATTTCTTCCTAGACAGAGGTGGGAAATGCCTGTGTTTGTGTAACCCTACGACCAGAAGAGGAAGGCAGGCTCACCTGCCCAGAACGGGGCCAGGAAAGCCACGGTGCAGCCAAGCCTCTGCCTTGCCCATGGCCACAGGGCAGGAGGCCGGGACGAGCCTCCTCGGAGGCAGAAGGAGCACGTATGGCCTCTGCCGAGCGCCTGCCAGTGACGCCAGCCACGGCCTGCGCCGGGCTCTGCCTCCTCCCCGGCACCCCGGGATGTGCGTCAGAGGCCGGCGCCTGGCCCGCGGAGCTTCCTGCCTCCCGGCCTCTGAAGGATCCCATCCTCCTCCTCCTGCTCCTCCTCACGTCCCGTCCGGGACATGCCGAGAAGGCCATGACCGTTCCCTTTTCTTCCTCAGAGCTGTTTCCCCTGCTCCCTCACAGCCCGGCTCTGTTATCAGATGGGAATCGTGCCCTGCACCGGGGCTCGCCTGGGCTGTGGTGCAAGCGCCGTGCGCTGCGTGCCGGGGGGGCTGTGGGGTTGGTTCTCAGTTTGTTTTCATTTCCCGGTTTGTTTTTGGCCAGGGGCAGCCACCTCCTCATGGTGCTCAGGGCAAGCTGTGGGAAAGCCGCCTTCCTGCCATCGGTTCCTCCCTCGCAGGCTGTAAGGAGCGGGAGGAGATGGGACACGCTGCTTCCCGGTAGCCCCACGTAGCTGCCTCCTGAGCCCCTTGGATGCAGAGCGCACTCCCAGCCTGTTTTTCCCCCATGCAAATGTCCCAAGCAGCCCCAGACGGAGGGCAGAGACGCAATGCGACCCGGGTGGTTACATCAGCAGGGTTATTTTGGCAGGGAAAGCGGCGGCTGCTGCCGAGGTCACCCCCGGCCCTCCCACAGCCAGGCCCCGGTTTGGGGTCACTGGATCCCAATCTGAATGAAATCGGAGGGCTCGTCCTGGGCACCGAGGCACCAAGGATCGGCACGTTTTGGGTTTCAGGGACCCCCATTTCTCGTGGCAGGAGAATTCGGCTGCCACCAGCTGAACTGAAGCTGCCTGGTGGGGTCTGGGGGCTTGGACCCGCGTGTTCAAACACAGCGGCCCCGTGAAGCTGTCCAGCTGTGAATACCAGCCCCGTGATTCAGAGTTAAATCGCGGGGGGAAACGGGCAGGGAGGGAGCGTGGAGGTGTGCAGGGCTGGGGAGGGGTCGCGCAGCCGTGTTGCCGCCTGGTTAAATATTAAAAAGGGTCAGGCAAGCCAGGAGCAGAAACCTAATTGCACACTGCCCTCCCTGGCGGGGCGTTTTATGGCAGCTGACGTCCCAGCTGGGAGGAGCTGTGCGTGCACATACGTGTGTGTATGGACATAAAAACGCGTGTGTGGGGGCATTAAATACATCCCTGTGCTTTCGTGTGCTTGCACACGGTGGTGAGTACACGGGTGTGCAGACATGGGCACACACTCCTGTATGTGTGCACACAGGGAGCCAGGCAGGAGCTAAAGCAGCAGGAATATTTAAGCTGTTTCCTTCTTTTCCCTGCATGAAGCAGGTTCCAGCTCAGGGATGGAGTTGGGGAGACCTTCTCCCCCCAGCAGCCACGCGGAGGGGCTGTGGCATCTCAGCCCAGCACACACATGAGGTTTTGGGGCTACCACACATCTCAGGCACCTTCCCACCTGCTTGTGCCCTCTGTCACCTGCCCAAAAAGCAGCTGGAGCCGTGCTGGGTTGGGAACAGCTTTATTCAGGCAGCCTGGCATCCACCAGGCAGGCAGGGTGGAGGCTGTGTGGCATCCACCCACCCCACCCCATCCCACCCCACCATCACACGGGTGTCCCCGTCACGAGGCCGCCCTCCAGGCCTCCCGCAGCCTGGCCTTCACCCGAAACTTCTGCACCTGCAGCACGACGCCGAACTTGCCCTCCAGCGAGGGCAGGGGCTGGTCCGGGGGGCACTCGAGCGTGAACCTCTGCAGCACCCAGGCCAGGAAGAGGAACAGCTCCATCTTGGCCAGGACTTCGCCCAGGCACACGCGGATCCCGGCCCCGAAGGGCAGGTAGCTGGGTGAGGGCGAGTGGATGTGCTGGCCCTGCTCGTCCAGGAAGCGTCCTGCAAGGGGAATAATGGGATCCTCTAAAGGGATCGGTCCCTTTCTGCCTGACACCTGCCCAAATTCAGCCCCTACGTGTCCCTCCCACCAGGAGCAGGGCAAGGCGGGTGCGAGCTCCCCATCTGGGGAGAAGCAGGACCCGACCTCCTGGCCCCTTTCCTTCTGTGTCCCCACACCACAGGGCACAAAACCCACCGGGGTTGAACTCCTCGGGCTTGTCCCACTCCTTCTCGTCGTGGTGCACGGACCAGAGGTTGATGATGACCCTGGCGCCCTTGGGGATGGCGTACTCCCCGATGCTGCAGGGAGAACACGGCGTGAGGGGGCTGCTCCTGCCCGCCGCCACCACCCAGACCTCGGTGGTCTCACCTGGTGTCGGTGAGGGACACGTGAGGGATGAGCAGGGGGGACACGGGCCGGATGCGCAGCACTTCGCTGATGGTGGCCTCCAGGTAGGGCAGCAGCGGGCGGTCGCTGAGGTGGGGGTGACGGGCCAGGCCGATTTTCTGGTCCATCTCCTCCTGGATCTTCCTCTGGACCTGGGAGGGGAGCAAGGGCTGGGCGTGAGCACCCAGCACCACCAGCAGGTGATGGGGGCAGAAGCAAAGTGCTCCTCACAACTTGATAGCCCTTGCTCCAAGAGCCTGACATCTCTCTTGGCATTATCCTTCCCCAAAGCCCCCTGCGATGCCCCTGGTGCAGGAGGGAGACCCGCGGGGCACGGACCTTACCTCAGGGTAGTGGAGCAGGTAGAGCACGGTCCACTTGAGCACGGTCGTGGTGGTCTCCACGCCAGCCCCGAAGATGTCCCCCACCGTCATGAGGAGGTGGTCGTCCGTCAGCTCCAGCCCCGGTGCCGGCGGGCTGTTGTTCTCGGCGCTGAGCCTCACTTGCAGGAGGGCATCCATGAGGTCCCTCACGGTGTCCCCACAGAAGGCTTCCTGCCAGGGGACACAGCTGAGCCCCCCCAGCTCAGCTCCAGCACCCCGCAGCCCCCTGTCCCAGCCCCTTCGTCACCTTGTGTTCGGTGAACTTCTGCTGGAGCAGCTCATCCCTGACCTTGAGGCATTTCTTCAGCAGGGCCAAGTCCTTGTTGGGGAAGATCTGGGGGAGAAAAGCCCCACTACAGCACAGAGCTCCAGCTCAACCTCCAGCTCCTTCCTCTCTTCCCTCAGGAGAAGACCACGCAGCTCCTGTGTCCCCACTCACCTGCAGCCAGGGGAAGATGTCCACCAAGCTCTCTTTGGCCACGGTGTCCACGATGCCCTGGCTGTACTCCAGCATGGCCTCGAACTCGGGGTCCCCGCGGCGGTAGGAGGAGTTGAAGCAGAGGGAGCAGACCACGTTGGTGACAGCCCGCGTGAGCTCCGGGGCCATGTCCAGGGCTGCGTCCTGCGCGGCGCTGAGCGTCTCACACAGGGATGCAGCCTCCTGGCAGACTTTTTTTTTTTGGGGGGGGAAGGAGAGGCAGGAGAGGGGACGGTGAGCCCCGGGGGTGGCCAAGGGGGTGGCAGGAGGCACCTCCAGCAGGGGTTTGGGCAGCAGGGATGGAGCAGAGAGGCAATAAGGACAGAAAACACACACATATATGATAGCGGGGTGGCAGGGGACACTCACTGATCTTCTCGAGGGCGACCGAGCCCTCCCCGAACATGGAGAGGGCGGCATGCACCAGCTTGCGCTGGAACTTCCAGAGGGGGCTGTAGCTGGCAAAGGCGATGTCCTTGCCCCCGCGGGACAGCAGGTCCGTGGTCACCTTACGGGGTACACAGCTTTAGGGTCAGGCAGGAAGCCCCGCAGCATCCTCGCCCTGCAGCGGGGGGGGGGGTCCCCCAAACCCATCCCCTCAGACTCACGGTGCGGGGCCGTCCGGCGAAAGCCTTCCCCTTCTTCAGCAGCACCTCGCGGGCGTGCTGGTAGCTGTTGACCACCACCACGAAGTGGGAGCCCATCCAGAGCCCGTAGAGGCTGCCGTAGCGACCCTGCAGGCTGCAGAGCCGCAGGTGGAGCTGGGGGTGCCCGGCCAGCTGCAGCAGGCTCCCCACCAGCGGCAGGGCTGGCAGGCTCCGCAGCCGCCCCGTCCCCGTCCCTGTCCCCGTCCCCATGGGACCCCGGCGGCGTGCCAGCCCCCAGGCACACAGCAGGGCCAGGCACAGCAGCAGGGCGGCCAGCGGCAGCATGGTGGGGTGGCTGTGAGGCTGTGCAGCCCCCTCTCCTTTATACCCGCCCAGCAGAGTCCCCTTGACCCTGGGATGGGTTCGGCTGCTTATCGGGGGGATGGCGGCCGGCCGTGACGGGCAGCAGGCCAGCTCCGCAGCTGGGGACAAGGCGGAGGGGCTGGGAGTACGGGGGGAGGCCCTGGGGGCTCCTCTGGGTGCAGGGACTGGGGTGGGCTGGGGGCTGCTGGCGTGCTGCGAGACCCTCCTGGTGTCTGAGGGGCTGGGGCACTGGGCAGCACTGGGAAGAATTGGGCAATATGGTGCAGGAGTGGTTTGAACTGGTTAGTACTGGGCAGCACTGGGCAATATGGTGCAGGACTGGTGAGTACCGGTTAGTACTGGGCACTACTGGGTAATATGTTTCAGGGGTGGTTTGAACTGGTTAGTACTGGGCAGTACTGGGTAATATAGTGCAGGGGTGGTTTAAACTGGTTAATACTGGGCAGTACTGGGTAATATGAACTATGGTGCAGGACTGGTTTGAACTGGTTAGTACTGGGCAGCACTGAGCAATACTGGGCAGCACTGGGCAATATGGTGTAGGACTGGTTAGAACTGGTTAGTACTGGGGAGCACTGGGTAATATGGTGCAGGACTGGTTTGAACTGGTTAGTACTGGGCAGCACTGGGTAATATGGTGCAAAACTGGCTAGTACAGGTTAATACTGGGCAGTACTGGGTAATATGAACTATGGTGTAGGACTGGTTTGAATTGGTTAGTACTGGGCAGCACTGGGCAATACTGGGCAGCACTGGGCAATATGGTGCAGGAGTGGTTAGGACTGGTTAGAACTGGTCAGTACTGGTCAGTACTGGTAAGCACTGGGCACCCCCCCTCCGCCCTTCGCCTTCCCGCCTCTTTTGTCCCTCAGCGCTGCCCGTAGCGGCGCGGCGCAGGCGGGGCGTGCGGCGGGCAAGATGGCGGCGGGCGGCGCGGCGGAGGCGCAGGCGCGGTTCGGGCACTCGGTGAAGGGGCTGCTGACCGAGAAGGTGACGAGCTGCGGCACTGACGTCATCGCCCTCACCAAGCAGGTGCTGAAGGGCTCCCGCAGCGCCGAGGTGAGCGGCGGGCGGGCCGGCGGACTACAAGTCCCAGCATGCAGCGCGGCCGCGGGGCCCCCGGGGAAGGGCGGAGGGACCGCGGGAGCTGCAGGGGCGCGGGGCGCGGGGCATGCTGGGAGTTGTAGGCGGCAGGGGTGTGTGCGCTGATAGGTGTGTGCGGGGCGCGGGGCATGCTGGGAGTTGTAGTCCCGAGGGCAGCTCCTGGCCCTTTGTGGGGGTTTGGGGTTGGATTTGGGGTTGGGGTTGGGGTTGGGTCTGGCAGCGCTGTCCTTGTCTTGTAGCTCCTGGGGCAGGCTGCGAGGAACATGGTGCTGCAGGAGGACGCCATCCTGCACTCGGAGGACGTAAGCTGTGCCTGGCACTGCAACACTGCTGGGAAATAGGGGAGAAGGGTTTTGGGGACGGGGGCCCCGGAATGAGAGATCTGCGCGTGGCGGGGGGAGCAAAGCCGCTGCCGAGCCAAACGTTCGTTCTTGGTCTTGTTTTCCACAGAGCCTGAGGAAAATGGCCATAATAACCACGCACCTGCAGTACCAGTAAGTAGGGGGCACCGCCTGCTCTGTGGGGCGCTGAGCGCTGCCCTTCAGCCCTGTCCCTTTATAAGGTTTTTGCCACCCACTGGGTCTCCACTAAGAATGTGCAATGCATCTAGGACTAATGGGGAGAAGTTAAAGCCTCTGCTTTGTGCTCTGGGCTTAATCCAGACACATGTCGGGGTTTTTGGGCTCCTGAGCCCTCGTTTGAGCCCCTTTTCATCACCATCGAGTGATGTTGCTGCAATTTGTGCTTTTCTAATGCTCTTTCCTCTCCTTTTCTCATCTAGGCAGGAAGCAATTCAGAAGAAGTGAGTACCTAGCGGAGGGAATGCCGAGAGGACGTGGGAAACAGCACGTAGAGGTTGATGGGGAAAGGAAAGAGTAATGGGATGTTGGGGGGAGCGAATGCAGCTGGAAGGTTTTTGCAGCTGCTTTTGAAACATGCTGGCCCAGCAAGATAGCGTTTCACTGCTCTGAAGGTCAGTACTGTGAGGAGATGAGAACTTGGGTGAAGGGATGATTTTACTTAAAACTTCTGGTTCTTTCCTTAACGTGCACGAGTACACGAAGTGCGGTTTGCCTTGTGGGCACGGGGAGGTGGGGTGGGGAACCCCGGGATTTCTCTTCCCGTCCCTTGGGTGCTCCCTGGGGATCAGATCTCACTGTCAGCCTCTTCTTGTTTTGTCCCCAGTGTCGAGCAGTCATCAAACCTGCGGGACCAGCTGAGTCACTTGCTGAAATGAAGCGAAGCTGAAGGCACGAGGACTTCTCGACTGGCACTGAGGGCAGCCAGGCATCCTGTCCCCTCCGGGGCTCAGACCTGTGTCTGGACGGTGCTGGATGCCCGCTGGGATATGTGCAGAGCACACATTCCTGAACGTGTGGGCCCCTCTCACGCGGTCCCATCCACGTCTCTGTCTCCAGAACGCTCTCCTGCTTCCCCACATGTGACTGAAACGATCTTAGCAGAAAGTTCCCTTCCCCCAACGATCCCTGTGTTCGCTTAGTTCCCGTGTTTCACGTGCGATGTTCGGCTGTCCAATGTTTCTGACAGCCGGAGCGGGACGATTTTATTTCCCGTCTAAGCTCTGCTCAGCATCCGTCTCCTGAAAGGTGATGGAATAATGCTGCTGGTGCCTGCCAACAACCAGCAATCACACAGCCCGAGTTTTCATACAAAACAGCTCCTCCCCTCCCAATAAACGTACAAACTGGAGATGTGGGTTTTAAATACAGGTGCCTGAAGTTTGACACGGGTCCTTATTTAGGCACAGATGGTCGCTGCAATTTATTTAGGGCGTGTTAATCAGTGGGAGCTGTAAGTGGCTGGGTGGGTGAGGTGCTTCAGAGTGGGCTGAGGTGCCTGTCCAAGACCTGAATTTTGGAAAGCGTGATTCTGGGCAGACACCTCTGTCCCTGCTCCAGCTGGACATGCCTTGGCGAGCATCCCGCTCTGAGGTTATCTTATTTTCCACTAAGCCAGAGCTTGGAACGCCATCCCTTTGCCAACCCATCTGTACTGCCTTCGGCCTTCAACCACATTCCTGTGCTGGGTTGCTGCTCCAGCTTTTGATGAAGCAGCCTTGGAAGTGCTGTGTAGCTGTATCTGGATGGGAAGGTGTCCAGAGACACAGCTGGGAAGCAGGCAGGGAGATGCAAAAGAAAATCAGGAGCCGGTGTAGTCAGCTCTGCACGGCTCCGTGGCGACGACTTGGTGACTGGGCTCCCGTTTGCTTCCTGGGCAGTGAGATGGGGTCCGGGCTATAAATATTGTGTCTTGTTTTTCCATCAGTCACTTACCCAGAGCACTTGGAGCACGCTGGAAGCACTTATTTGTGTGCATTTCATCAGCTGATGGCACAAGGTGGGTTGGGAGTGGGGATCAGCCTGCTGTAAGGTGCTGCTGGGGTGCGGTTCCATGTGACACAACCTCTTTGCCTGTTTTTTACCCTCACCACCCCTCCGGGGCCATTCCCTGCTTGGCCTCAGCTGGTGGCAGCACCCCTGCAGCCCCGTGGAGGTGCCCAGCTCAGCAGGGGCTGTGCTGCAGGGGCTGCTGTGAGGTGATGCCTAAAGGATGGGGCATGGGGTCTGTTTGTGCCCTGGGGGGTTCCTAATCCGTGGCCTCACAGCTGTGTTTGGGGAGAAAAGCTTTTCCCAGAAGCAGGCAGCTTTTTCCCCTGCGAGCTCCCACCCTCTGCAGGGGCTGGGGCATCCCACGGGGGTCTCCGTGCATTTGGGGCGAGCAGGAGGTGGGGCGGGGGACGGGACGCAGCAGGGTGGGGGTACCCAAAGGCTGAGGCTGTGGGTGTGAGGTGACACCGTGGGTGCCGGTAGCAAGCGTGGCCGTGTACCCGGGTTTTTTACCCAAATCTCAGGCCTGGCAGGAGCTGGTGTCGGGCGGAAGCCAGGCCTGGGGCGGCGCAGGGCGCCGGGGCGGAGCGTGGCCGAGCCGCAGCCGGAGGCAGTAAGGCACCCAGGCACCCCGGGGCTCCGGCTCTAGGGTGCCAGGGCCCTGTGGGGGGACCCCATGGGACCCCGCAGAGGGTTGGGATTCACCCTACAGGGACGTCCTTGGGGGTAGTCCCTCCAGGGCAGGCAGGGTGAGGTTGTTTTGGCGGGGGGGATGTTGGCACGGGGTGCTTTTCCCATTAGGGTTTGGGTTGGGGTCTCCTCGGGGGTTGCTAGAGGGACTAAAAGCGTTCCTGTATTTTGGGGAGGGGGGTGAGGGCTTTGGGGAAGGGCCTGGCGTGGTGCCCGTGGTCATAGTGTCGGCACCAACCCTGTGCCCCCGTTGCTGCAGTGGCCGCGCCGTGTGGGGAGCAGATCCCCCACAAACAGATCCCCCATGAACAGATCCCCCAGGACCAGATCCACCGCGAGGTGCAGGTGAGGGGGGCGAGCGGGGCGGCCGGGGAGGGAGCGCCAAGCCCAGGCAGTGCCAGGACACCTGTCAGTCAGGGGACAAAGCTCATTTGGGGACCGAAGTGAGGGTAAAAGGGCATTTGGCTGCTGCCAGCGGGGTTTCAGAGCAGGCGCTTTGCTCGTTTCCCTGTGGGGATGAGGAGGGAGCGGAGCGAGCCTGTGTTTCTCTGCCTGCACCCCCATCAGTCAGGGAAACAGCATCCGTGGCCTGAAAAAATATTGCGAACAGCAATTAAATCCCCTCCTGTGCAAAGATGTGTGTGTATACGAGCAGGGGAAGCCAAGCAGGGTGGGTATCTAGCCTGATTTTTAGCTGGGTGCGGTGCCAGAGGGCACTGGGGGCACGTATAAGCTGAGCATGGGCATGATCCCGTGTTTTGTGACCCCACGGAGTCACCGTGGCCCAGCTTGCTGCAGTAGGGTGCCCCGTGTCCTTCCCACCTCAGGATTACTACGGCAAAGAGCTGCAGAAGTCAGAGGACCTGAAAACCAACGCTTGCGTCACCTCGGCCAGGCCGGTCCCCAAGGCCATCAGAGATGCTCTGGAGCGCGTCCACGAGGAGGTGGTGGCCAGGTGAGCTCCGGGTGAGTTCCTCCTGCTGCCACCTTGCCATGGGCTGCAGCCCCCGGGGGGCAGGAGCCAGCGTGGTAACCCCCCCCCAGGTACTACGGCTGCGGTTTGGTCGTCCCCGAGTGCCTGGCGGCGTGCCGGGTCCTGGACCTGGGCAGCGGCAGCGGCAGGGACTGCTACCTGCTGAGCCAGCTGGTTGGGGAGCGGGGCCACGTCACCGGCATCGACATGACCCAGAGCCAGGTAGGGTGTGGGGACAACCCCTGGGCTCGCTTTGTCCCCTCTCCGTGTCCCCCCAAATGTTCGTTCCCTTCCTCCTCCCAGGTGGAGGTGGCGAGGAAGCACATCGCGTATCACATGGAGAAGTTTGGCTACCAAAAGCCGAACGTGGACTTCCTCCAGGGCTACATGGAGAAGCTGGGTGATGCCGGGCTGGCTGATGAGAGCTACGATATTGTCATGTAGGTACCCTGCAGGGGTCTGCACCCACATCCCACCAGGTTTCTTGCTTCAGCCACGTGTGAGGAAAGAGAAAAACCCAAAGAGGATTTGGGCTGGGACCTTGGAATATGGGAACTGCCCTTTTTGTGGTTGAACCCTGCACTAAATGACAGGTTGTGCAGCAGCGGGCGGTGCTGAGCGTAGGAGATGGTGCAAACGAGCCTTGGTCTTCTCCTTTCCAGCTCCAACTGTGTGATCAACCTCGCCCCCGACAAGAGGGCCGTGCTGCGGGAGGCCTATCGCGTGCTGAAGGTGGGGAGCGGAGCGGGGTTGGGGCTACTTTGGGGGTCATTGCTCCATTTCCCAGCCTGTTTTGCCCCACTGCATCCCGCTCACTCCTCGCTGCCTTCCAGCCTGGTGGAGAGATGTACTTCAGCGATGTCTACGCCAGCCAGCGCCTGAGCGAGGCCGTGAGGAAGCACAGGGTGCTGTGGGGTGCGTAGGGCTCCTGGATATAGGGTGACACGGGACAGGGAGCACCTTGTTGCTTTGTGTCACCCGTGTGCATGCTGTTGTGCCAGGGGAGTGCCTGGCGGGAGCCCTGTTTTGGGGAGATCTCTACAGCATCGCCGAGGAGGTGGGCTTCAGCCCCCCGCGCCTGGTCACCGCCAGCCCCATCACCATCGGGGACAAGGAGCTGGAGGGTGTTGTCGGTGAGGGTCCTGACGGGGAGCAGTGGCTCTGTTTGGCCACAGGGAGAGGTGCTGGGACCCTGTGCTCAGCACCTGGCCCGCTGGGCTCTCCCTTTTTAGGGGACTGCCGCTTCGTCTCCGCCACATTTCGGCTCTTCAAGGTGCCGGGGAGCAGCCGTGCCGGGCCGGGCCAGGTCATCTACAACGGTGGGATCGTGGGGCACGAGCGAGAGCTGGTGTTTGATGCCAACTTCACCTTCAAGGTACGGGGAGGTGCGTTTTGGGCTTCTGGGGATGGCGAGCAGACCCAGCCTGAAGGGCTGGGGATGGGGCAGCACTGATGCAGTGTGGTTTAGGGGATGAGGTGGTGGATGGGGGCCATATAAGCCAGAAGAGCTGCAAATAGGGCAGGGAGAGGGAGCCAGAGCTGTGCATTGTGAAGACGGGAGCAGGACATCCCTGGTGGCTTCACCAGGTGGTTTGGAGCCCGCTGCTTGCTCCCTGTGGGTGTTCCTCCAAGCTTTGGGCCAGGCTGAGCCCTGCTTTCAGTCCCCACATATCTGACTGGGCGGCTGGGGGCCACTGGTCCGTGTGTCCCAGCCCCGTGACTGTCACCGTGTCCCCAGGAAGGAGAGGCGGTGGATGTGGATGCCGAGACGGCCGCGGTGCTGCGCAGCTCCAGGTTTGCGGAGGAATTCCTCATCCGAGCTGCCGGGGCTGATGCCGCCGCACCCCAGGGCTGCTGTGGCAGGAGGGTGAAGGTTGGTAGCAGCAGCCCCGTGCTGGATTTGGGGCTGGAGACGCTGCTGTCCCTTGCTAGGTCCCTTTGCCCCTGTACGTGCCCACCGGGGGTGCTGGGGCTGGTGGCTGGGCAGCCCTGAGGTCTGCATGGGGACAGCTCCTCCCTGCCTTGGGGCGCAGTGACCACCCCAGCAGCTCCTCGCTGCTGCTGTGAGCTTTGGGCCCTGACCCCACAGCCCGAAGCACTTTTATCTATCTGCTGGAAGCCTCCCTCCTCATCCTCACGGCCATCCTTCCACATGGGCCAGCAGGGGTCATCAGTAGGCCGGGGAGATAAAGCCCTGCAGCTGCGCGTCCCTGGAGCACAGCCTTGCGCTGGGCTTTTGGGTCCCTGTCCAAGCAGAAGGCATTTTTCAGATAAAAAAAGCAGAGTGAAACCCCCCCCAGAAGCTCTCAGCACCCTCTTAGGGCAGGGAAAAGCCAGCAGGCTGATCCCCATGGCGGCAGGGAGCGAGTGGTGGGGAAACGCTGCTTCCACGGGGGGCCTCGTGTTTCCCTGTGGCCTGATCCTAAATCGGTTTCTCCTCTGCCCTACAGGAGAAGATCTGCGACCCCTTCCTGCTGCTGGAGAAGCTGGCGGCCCCGGCTCCTGCCTGCGGTCCTGCTGGCACCTGCGGGCCCCGGGGCTGCTGCTGAGCGATGTCCCCATACCGCTGGGTGCCAGCGGGGCAGGGGGCTGCGGCCTACGTGGTGTGGGGTTATCACCAGAGGAAAAAATAGAAATAAAAGGCCGAGATGAAACCCTGTGGGGTTGGAGACTGCGGGGTGCTGTGCTTTTAGGTCTCGGTATGAGCACGGTGGGGATGGGGAGCACCCTAGGGGTCCCCTCACTCCCTGTGGGACACATGGACAGGGATGGGAGCTGTGGGATGGGAGCTGTGGGTCCCCTCATAAGGGATTTCTCAGCACCCTGCAGCATGTACCCCATGCACCAGTCCAGATCTGCTCCAAGCCCCCCAAAACCCCCTGCACGCACCCCCCATCCCGTAGCTTTTTCCGAAACCATCTCTCCTGCCCAGGGCAGCCCCACAGCCTGTCCCCGGGGATGGGATTTCTTCTCCCTTTCCCCATGCATCACTGCTGAGTTTTTTTTTTTCCCCCGGACTCCATCTAGTGGGAAGCCCTGTGTGCTGTGCAGGCCTTGCACCTGCAGAGTTTTGCAGGGAAATGCGGCGGTTTTGGAAATCCCACAATGTGGCTGCCCGGGTCCCACACCCCACACACGTCCCACATCCCACCTGCCCCAACACCAGGCTGCTGAGCGGCACCATGTCCCAGTCCTGGATGAGCTGGGAAATGAGGGAACATTTCCATCCCTCCTCGTGCCCTGATCGTCCAGGAGGGACCAAAATCCCCTCTCTGCCAGCTGAACATCATCTTGTCCCCATCAGGCCGTGTGTGTGCAAAGAGAGGGAGATCCTTGGGGTTTTTACAAGTTTAAGATGCCTGTAAGAGCAGTTCCCAGTCACAGAAGGGATTTCCTAAGCGCCCCACACTGCTCGCCCTGATCTCTGCCAGGAGCGAAGTAGGGGAGCGATTAATCCCCAGTTTGGGGATTAAACCCATAAATAATGCCCTTAAATATGGTTTCCTGGAAAGTCACCTCGCCAGCCCAACCTTTTGGGTTCAGATGGGACCACGAACCTGCACGATTCAGTGTGTGAGAACTTGCAAGTGGTTGGGTTTAGGGCCACAGAGCGGTGTGCTTGGAAAAACTGTAACTCCTAGTTTGTGTGCTATTTTATTATTTTATTTTGTTTATTTTTTAAAAAAATATTATTTTTTCTTTTACTTTTTCTTTTCCTTTAATTTTTTTACATTTTGTATTTTTTTCTTTCATTTTATTTATTTTTGACTTTTTTGACTAGAAAAAACATACAACGTTGTTTGTGTTTTATTTTATTATTTTGTTTCTTTTAAAATTATTTTCAGTTTTACTTTATTATTTTATACCGATTTATTACTTTAATATTATATTTTATTTTTATTTAATTTATTTTTGTCTTTTTTTGACTAGAAAAACCACACAACATTGTTTGTGTTTTACTTTATTATTTTTTTCTTTTTATTTGCAATTATTTTTTCTTTTTAAAATTTTGTATTCATCTTTATTTTATTTTATTTTATTTTTGTTTTATTTTATTACTTTATTTTATTTTAACATTTTATTTATTTATTTTTATTATTGTATTTCATTTCGTTCTATTTCAATTTCGTTATTTTATTTTAAAATAAAATAAAATAAATTATTTTATATAATTTTTATATAAAATATTATACAATTTATGCAAGTTTATATAAATTTATATAAAATTCATTTGATTTTAAATAAATTTTATTTTATTTTATTTTATTTTATTTTATTTTATTTTATTTTATTTTATTTTATTTTATTTTATTTTATTTTATTTTATTTTATTTTATTTTTTCAAATGTTGTTGCTTCTCCCTTCACCCTCCCCCGGCTCCCGGGGCCGGCCGTTCGCACTGTGTGTGCCCCACACGGCCGCCAGGGGGAGCTGCGACACCGCTCACCGGGCCCGGGGCTGGGACCGGGGGCGGACGCACGGAGCCGGTCCCGGTCCCGTTCCCCATCCCCGTCCCCATCCCGCTGCCGTCCCCGTCCCCCTCCACCCCCCCCCTCCCTCCCCATCCCCTCTCCCATCCCCGCCCCGCCATTGGTCGCGCCCCCTCTTAGCCCCGCCCCCTCTCCCCCCACCCCCTCCCCTATTGGCCCTCACCCGGGGGCCGGCCCCGCCCCGCAGTCACGCGCCGCGGGGGGGGGCCGGCGGCGGGCGGCGATTGGCCGAGGGGCGCGCGGGCGGCCCCGCCCCCTCGACGGTTACCGGCCGGCCGTTGGCGGCCGTTAGCCGCGGCCCCGCCCGGGCGAGGCGGAGCGGGGCGGAGCGGGGCGGGGAGCGCCGCGCGGCTCCACCAAGGCGGCGCTCGGCTCGGCCCGGCTCCGGCAGTCGCCGCCCGTCGGGTCCCGCGGGCAGCCGCGCCCCGCCTGCCGCCAGCACCGCCGCCAGCACCGCCACCGGTGCCAAGCGGGGCACGGCCGCGGGCGATGCGGGGCGGCGGCGGCCCCGCCGCCGAGCCCTGACTAAAGATGGCCGCGCTGCCCGGGGGGAACATGGCGGGGGGCGGCCGGGGGGCGCGGGGAGCGCCGCTGCTGCTGCTGCTGCTGCTGCTGGGCTGCTGCTGCCGCATGGGCCGCCCGCCCGCCGCCTCCGCTGCCGCTCCACCCGCCTCTTCCTCCTCCTCATCATCATCCTCCTCATCGGCGGAGGAGACGGTGATCATCGGGCTGCGGCTGGAGGACACGGACGACGTCTCCTTCATGGAGGGGGGAGCGCTGCGGGTGAGCGAGAGGACGCGGGTCAAGCTGCGGGTGTACGGGCAGAACATCAACAACGAGACCTGGTCGCGCATCGCCTTCACCGAGCACGAGCGGCGGCGGGGGGGAGGCCGGGCGACGCTGGCTGGAGACGGCGGGGGAGCGGCGGCGGTGGTGGGGAGAGGAGGAGGAGGAGGAATGGGCTCCTCGGCCGGAGGAGGAGGTGGTGGTGGTGGTGTTGGAGGAGGAGGAGGAGGAGGAGGCGGTGGAGCCCCGCAGCGCTGCGGCATCCGCACGTCGGACATCATCATCCTGCCGCACATCGTGCTCAACCGGCGCACGTCGGGCATCATCGAGATCGAGATCAAGCCCCTGCGCAAGACGGAGAAGAGCAAGTCCTATTATCTGTGCACCTCCGTCTCGGCCCCCGCCGCCGCCGCCCTAGGGCCCGGGGCCGCCGGTGGGTTGGTGGGTGCCGAGGGACCCGCCGGCCCCCCGCCCTGGGGGGAGACCACCTGGATCTACCACGACGGAGAGGACACCAAGATGATCGTCGGGGAGGAGAAGAAGTTCCTGCTGCCCTTCTGGCTGCAGGTGATCTTCATCTCGCTCCTGCTCTGCCTCTCGGGCATGTTCAGTGGCCTCAATCTGGGCCTCATGGCGCTGGACCCCATGGAGCTGCGCATCGTGCAGAACTGCGGCACGGACAAGGAGAAGAACTACGCCAAGCGCATCGAGCCCGTGCGCCGTCAGGGCAACTACCTGCTGTGCTCCCTCCTGCTGGGCAACGTCCTGGTCAACACCACGCTGACCATCCTGCTGGACGACATCGCCGGCTCCGGGCTGGTGGCCGTGGTGGTCTCCACCATCGGCATCGTCATCTTCGGCGAGATCGTGCCGCAGGCCATCTGTTCCCGGCACGGCCTGGCCGTGGGCGCCAACACCATCTTCCTCACCAAGTTTTTCATGATGATGACCTTCCCGGCCTCCTACCCTGTCAGCAAGCTGCTGGACTGCGTCTTGGGCCAGGAGATCGGCACCGTCTATAACCGGGAGAAGCTGTTGGAGATGCTGCGGGTCACCGATCCGTACAATGATCTGGTCAAGGAGGAGCTCAACATCATCCAAGGAGCCCTGGAGCTGCGCACCAAGACGGTGGAGGACGTGATGACTCCGCTCCGGGACTGCTTCATGATCGCTGCCGAGGCCGTGCTCGACTTCAACACCATGTCCGAGATCATGGAGAGCGGCTACACCCGCATCCCCGTTTTCGAGGGTGACCGCTCCAACATCGTGGACCTGCTCTTCGTTAAGGACCTGGCTTTTGTGGACCCTGACGACTGCACGCCGCTCAAGACCATCACCCGGTTCTACAACCACCCGCTGCACTTTGTCTTCAACGACACCAAGCTCGACGCCATGCTGGAGGAGTTCAAGAAAGGTGGGATGATGGCAGGGCCCTGGGGGTGGCAGGCGCAGCTCGGTGGCAGGAAGCACCCCGGGTGAGGGGGCTCTGAGGGGATCCCTCGCTGCTTCCCCTCACAGAGGCTGTGGGAAGGTGCGCTCGGGACAGAGGAGCCTGAATTTAGGCATCCTCCAGCTCCCTGACCCAGAAAACTGACCCATGGCTGGGTGATGGTCTGTGCCCCCTGCCTCTTTTCCCCACTACCGGGCTGTGCGTGTGGGCATCGTGCCAAACAAGGCTGCTTTTTTTTTTATTTTTCTTTTTTATTTTTCCACTCATCTGCACATTATAGTGGGAACTGCTGACATGAATATGCGCCCGTTACTTGGCTCAGTCCTCCCTGTGCTTTTTCAGCTGGCCTGACAGCGAGGAGAGGAGCGGGTGGGCTGCTCGTGTAGGTCACTCCTATCTTTCCGGCTTAGTGCACACACACGTGCTGAGATAAACACGGCGTTCGCACTCCATTCATCGGCTCGGCTGGCTGACTTCAGCCCTGTGCTCGTGTTACAGCTATCCTGATTGATGCTTTGATCTGGGAACCCAGAAATAGTTCCAGGGTCTTAAAATGTGTTTGAATGCACCTGTCTGGGTGGCACGTTGGGGTTACGGGCCTTTTTACCTAGGCTCTCCTCTGCCCCAAGGACCACAGGCTCAGCTGTGCAAACACGTGAGCCTGTCTACATCTCTGGTCTGGTGTTTGTATTCATTGCTTCAGAACTGGATGGGGGCTTTCCATCTGAATTGTGGGAGGTGTTCTCCTGACAGATGTGCGTTAATTCTCATTATAAACCTTTGCTTATGAGGAAAAAACAACACAACTTTTTTTTCCCTGTTTGAATCCGTTCCTCTCTGCAAGCCAAATAATGATGCAGGCTGTATGCTCTGTGCAAGAAAGTGCTTTAAAGGAAATAGTAAGTGAAATTCCAAATCAATTAGGTACTTGCAGACCGTCATGCTGCTTAACTGAAGGTAAAGTGAGTGCCATGGACTGATCATAACCATGGGAGCTCAGAGCAATGTGATGTCAGGCGGTTCTGTCTCTGAGAGATGATCTGACTGAAAGAGATGTTCATAGCTGCATTGGTACCACAGTTAGGCTAACGAGGAAAAGTTAAGCTAGCCTTTTATCAAATGCAGAATTCTCTTGAAGATAACTTTGTAAATTGGTGAACGTTTTTTCTAGGTAACATTTAATTTTCCATTTAGATTTCCAGGTACTGGTTGGTCCCCACACTGAACTTTGGCAGCATGGCATTTGATCTGTTTCTGCCTGCTTAACTCAATTTAGGGGATTCAGACGGTTATTCTGTTGGTATCCTCACTTTTCTTTCACAGATGGAAGGTGAACACACTCCTGCTTTTTGCTGACCAGAGCAGCAGCTGCTCTGTTTAGTTCTTTCTGTCTCAGTGTGGTGATGGGGAAATCTTACTCTGGTTCAGAGCTGTTGAACAGGAGATGTGGGAGAGCCTCGCCTGTGGTTTCTGTGCTGCAAAATCTGCAGCTCGGATCTGGGAAACTCAATTATGTCACTTAACTGCTGGCTGGTTAAGGTGGGTTCTGCTGGGTGTGCAGGCCTGGAGTTCTTTTCCCTCCGTTACTCTGACTCCAGGTAGCGTGGCAGGGTTCTTAACCTGCAGCTGGACCTCTGTTTTTTTTTTTTTTTTTTTTTTTCTAGCTGTGTGTGTAGCAATGTGTCTGAAGGGAGGTGAAACGCTCCTGTGTGTTTAAAAATAGGGGCCCTTTTATTTAATAGCTTGGAGAATCAGGCATTTTAATCCTGCAAGTGTGGCAAAGCCAAATAGGCCTCTTTGCACTTTCTGAAATTCATGCCTAAAATAGGCTCCTTAATTCTCTGGGGTTGCTTGGAAGGTACAGACCAGAGGTTGCTTTTGCTGATAGCCAGGGGACTTCCCTTGCCTGCATCAGGTAAATTCCCAGCAGCACAAATTTAGGATGACTTCCTAATGGGAACGTGTGCCCTGCTGCAACCACTGCGTTCTGGAGCAGTCCCTGTAGTAGTGGATTAATTTGGGATAGTTTGATCGTGCCTCATATTTATTCCAGGACGGCCGTGCTGGTTGCTGTGCATTGACAAGCCCTGGTGTTAGGACTAGTTCCGTCTTAACTGGTTTTTCTTTAAACATGCAGATAGGGTGGAAATAAATAGCTTCCTTTGTCCTTTGAAATGAATGTAAATAACTGATAGCTTGCTTGATCTGGCATAGCGCGCTGTCTTTTGCAAGAGTTCTTCAAACTCCTTTCTGCACGGCAACCTTGCCAAATTCCCGTGAGAATGTACAATTAAGGGTGAGAATCAAATTGCATGTTGTTCTCTGGTAAAGTGCTGAAAATAAATAAGCTTACGGTTTTTAATCGCCCCTTTCCCACCATGTTGACCTTCCACCACGGTAGGCTCGCTCCAAAGCTCTCGCCTGCCTTTCTCCCACCCAGGTGGCTACAACCCTGTTCATTGCAGCGAGCAGCTCGTGTGATAGTGCTACTGTCAGTTAAAGGCTTTAATCTGTTCAAGGAAAGAGTTTTTTTTTTTTTTTTTTTAATTATTTTTTAAGAAGTTTAGGAGTTAACATAAATTGAAGCCTTCCAGGGAAGAGATGAAAAGCCAAGCATGGCAGGATACGTGTCCTTCTGGTGCTGTGGCTGATGAAACTGGTCGTTTTGTACTTGCTTAGGCTGGGCAGCTGGAGGATTTGGTGGTGAGCTTATTATTAATGTTCTTTGCCCACAGTTGCAAAATGAATATATGTTTCGCTTCTATGCTGCCAGGCAAGAAACTTAATTTTAAGAGAGCTGCAGCACATTCCCGTTCCCGTGTTGCTCTAATCTCTTGAAGTATGAATAAACATGACTTCTGAAGCAGCCTGCTAAAAAGCTTCTCTCCTAAAAAGCATTGTTTATTTTAAAATAAATAAAAACTTCTGAAAGTGGAGTAGCTCTCTATTCCTGTCAACAGACCTCAACTCCATTTGCCAGCTAGCTGTGCAGACTGGGCGTTCAGCTTACTTGAATCCAATCTGTTCAACCCCAGTTTAATGCAGGGAAGTACAGGGTACCCGTTCCACAAGTCAGGGAAATGACCTGCCCGACTCTGCAAAGATGTGTCTTGTTTGAAATAACCTCTTGCTGGCTGTTGCTGTAAAGGGGAGCAAGGCGACAGCTCTTCCAGGATCAATTACTATCCTGGCTCCTTAAGGTGCAGCAGGGAGTGAATGAACATCAAAGTCATTTTTGGAAAGAAGCTATGGGCTGTCTCATCTGGTGTCTTTTCCCTTGACGGTAAGTGTTGTGTTGTTGCTGTTGTTATCTTGACAGTTTTCCTAGGTCTTTGGCACTTGGGTGGAGTGTTTTTCAGTGCTGGACCTCTGCATGTGTGATCCTAAATCCAAAGTTTTCTATTTGAAGCTCTCCAAATGCCAGACAGAGTTTGAAGAATTCGGCTTGCAAAGCGTTGATTTCTAATACTAATATTCTAAGATTGGCCCTCTTTTTACTAGTCATCATACGGCTGCTTTCCTGGTGGCCTGGACAGCCTTGTAGTGCGGCAGTTTCTCAGTCAGAGTCTTCCTTATCCATACTTGGAGATTTTTGACTTGTATGTTTTGATCTTGTTTGTATCTGTCTCTAGTATTACGCTATAGTAAAGATCAGAGTTAATAACCTAGTACAGAGAAGTCATGGTAACTGCGTGCAGCGGTCCTGAGCTCTTATTTTCTGAATCACATGGCAGCCTTGAGACAATTCCTAGATTCCTTATTAAAATTATTGCCAACTGAACCTTAAAAGATTTTTCTTCCCTAAAAACCTTGTCAGATTTAACTTGAGGATCTTTTCTGCATGCTCTGTTGATTTTTGTTGTCTGTCTTTAAGAATGTATCTGTTTAGTAAGAACACAGACCAATTTTTTTCTCAGGGTCTTGTTTCTTTTCTAGTTCTTCCTCCCACTCCCAGGAAAACCATGGCCCGGGAACCTGAAACTCTTACTTCTGAGGGGAGGGACAGCGAGTGACTGGTAGCCCACAAATTCAAAGCTCTGCACTGCTGTTATTCTGGGCTGAGCTCTCTTTCTGTTATTAGGTCTCTTACCTTTCTGCTGCAACTCCAACCCAGACTTGCAGCTCGATTCTTTCCTGGTCTCTTTCAGGTTTTATAGGTTCCCATCCTGCTGAATCTGAGTCCAGGCTTCCCATAACTAAACTTCATTTAATGCATCTGAATGCTTGTTTTCTGGTTCATCTAACAGGTTGTTTGTCACTGAAGCTGTTTTTCTGTTTAGGCTGTGACTGCAGCATTACAAGGAACTGGAAGAAACTACTTAAATCCCTTCTGGAATTATCAAAGGCATGTAAAACTCCTTCTTGGAAAACAATATTGCTTTCAAGGCCGCTTGGCTAAAAAAAGGCATCTCTTCTGCTCCTTTTAGGAGAATTCACATAAAGGTGTTGAGGTCCCACACAGAGACTTCTTGTGTGAAGAGAATAGGGCAACGATTAGGGAATTTGCCACCAAGATATAGAAGACTTAGCACGATGTGCCTGTAGGTTTGTTCCTGGGGGATGCGTTCAAGGGCAGCTCCAGCTCTCCTGGGGCTCCCTGCTGTGATGCTTTTGTGGGCCTAGGAGAAGGAGAGATGGTGCTGGAGAGCAGCAGTGCTGTGTCAGCCTGGCCTTGGTGAGGAGTCCAGCTGGAGGCTCTGCTCTGCTGCTGAGGGCAGAATGAGATGTGGATCACGGAGAGGAGTAAGCAAATACAATGCCCTTAGTGTTCAGAGCAGTACAGGTCTGAATTTGACACGTGTGCTTGGCATCATTCTTTGATTGCTTTTTAAGTCATCATTAGAGTCTCATTAGTCAACAAAAACAAGCTGTTGCCATTTTCCCCAAAGTGTTCTCCAAGTTAGCAAACTCCTGCACCCACTGGGGTGAATTCCACAAGCGAGCCAGGTTCCTATCTGCTTTCTGTCTATAAAGGCTCTCTGTGATAGGCACAGCTACAAATTCCAGGTCAGTCTGTGCTGTCAGCAGCATTTCCCGGCCAGTTTTGAAGCCGAATATGGAGAGAAGAGGCAAAATGTTGACTTCTGAGCAAATTCAGTAGTACAGCGAAGTGATCGGGTAGTGTAACCATTGCAGTTTTCTTTCAGGGCTGAGATTTTTTTTGTTTTTTTCAGTATTTCTCTGCCAACGTGAGGTACCGAGGAGCAGAACGCTCTGTGAACATCAGTCAACTACAAGGGTGTAAAACCAGTGACAGAGAGAAAGAGTGCTAGAAAAGAGGAAATGTGTTTTGTTCCCCCTGGAAGCTTGGTGATCTCATCAAGCTGCAATTCAAGAGCTTCTGAAACTAAAGATATTGTCTTTAATAAGTCGTCTTAGGTGTTTGTTTCTTTCTGTGAGCGTGTCTAATCAACACTGAAGCTTTGTCAGCTCTTGTGTGTGGGCGAGCAGCAATAGTGTGGTATCTCCCATCAGTTGCTTTGTAATGTGAGTGGCAGAAGGAGATGGATCTAAAGGTTGCGGTTCTGATCGTCATCTCTGGAAAACGCTGGGAACTGTGCAAACGCTATTGCTATTTTGCTGTTCAGCCAAAGCTAGTAAATATTACAGCGGAAGCTGTCTGCACAACCATTATTTGACACTAGTATGGAAGCATTATTATGCAGTTTCTAATTATGTGATCGCAGACTGCCTGTTCAAGACCTCTGGGTAGCAATGTAATTGAATAAGTGAGCTTGAGATACTCTTATCAGCCTCTTCAGTGCCTTGTGCCAAGGCAAATATTTGGGACAAAATCATCCTTTTGATAACCTAATGTATTAGGCCCATTGTTCTTTTTTATTTCACGTATCAAATCTGTTCTGATGCTTAAATATTGAGCCATTAGCATGTGTGATTGCAGGAGAGCTCAGCAGTAAAGCAACCCAACAACAGGTTTATTTTGCAGGCTGTAGTATCGCTCTAGCTGGCAATAGAGTAAAGGAGGGAGTTAGTCACCTCACCTCTTCTAAACACTTCACAAAGTATGCTTAATATTAAGAGTTGTAAGTCAGTTTTACAGCTGCCTAGGCACTATAAAATGGGTCTAGAATGAACGGAGAGGCTGAGCGGTGTGTTGAATGAGTCTGTATCTCATCCTACATTGCTTTTTCTGTTAATATTTAAGAAGAACTCTTTTTCATTCGCTCACGTGCCTCTACCAATTGCACTTCTAATGTTGAATCTCTCCCAGTTTCACTAATGGAGCTTGGAAAACTAACCCTCAACACAAGGTACTGCAGTACTCTGAACCGTACCCTGGTGAGCGTGACCTGGTACTCTTGTTAATTTGACAAGATCCTCAAATACAGCTTACCAGCTACAAGCAGGAGTGCAAATACTTGGTGCTAATGAGCTATAGTGAACAGCACATGGCAAAAAATCTCAGATCAGCCAGTTGATCCATCCTGGCTCCTGCCACGGTCACTGAGTCATTTCAGGACCATCTAGTGATGCTTTTTGTTTTACTTTTTCTGTGATTACCTATCGTTGAAGTGAGATGTATAAATCTGTCAGTAGCTTTCCTCAGGTGGAATCTGCCTTTTTCTCTTGGCCTAGGAATCAGCATGGCCCAGTAGCTGCTGGCAGAAGAAGCCATGTAGGAATAAACTAGGGCCAAGTGTGGTGGCATACAAGACAGCTGTGAGAAGGGCATGAAGGGAAGCTGTTAAGGAACTCTAAGGGGTAGAGTTGGCCTGGTCACCTTAGTATAAGTCTTCTTATAGAGAGGTGGGTGTAGGGAAGAGAGACGGATGGCTTGGGACAGGTAAGTTGAGAAGTTCCTTCAGGTTCTCAATCTTGTCTTGTACAGCTTGTAGTAATGAAGATCTGAATCCTCAAAGCATATTATTATGGGTTTAGACAGAGAAACTGAAAGATTTCCTATAGCACCTGAAAGAAAATCAGCAGTGTGATGACTCAAGGGCTCTCAACCATACAGCATCTTTCACAAAGTGAAGTTGGAGGAATCAGGTCCCCATTGAGCAGTCCAGCTGGGAACACAAGGTTGCAAGAGGACAGCAGAGAAGGTAGAGATCCCTCTCTCAGACCAAAGGCCGTTGTGCTTGGAGAGGATCTGGCTGGTGCTTCATCTTGCCAGCAGAGCTGCATTAACACAATGGCTTGGGCAGCTCATCTTTCCATTCCTGGCCCCCAGTATTGTTGAGGCTTTGATTCTTTCCAAGCTTGCCTCTACAAGCTCTCCCACTTTATTTTTTTTATTTTTTTGTCCTCCTCTACTCAGAAGTACTCTCTCCCGTTTATGATCCTGTCTGTGCTAGCTTTCTGTTCTTGGAGAGTCATGAGTAGGGGCCCTTGGAGACCTTCGAGCCATTGTTCTCATGTTTTGTCTTAAAGCTGCCTGGGAGCCTTGCAGCCTTCTGGTAGGCAGCCAATTTCCACTGAACAGAAGAGTGATTTTTCAGGATTTTCCACACTTCTGCGTTGTCTGTGGGACATCATAAGGATTGTCTGCCTTTGGTGACTATGTGTCAGCACACAACCTGTAAAAGCAAGAGAGATTTCTTTGGTTGGCTTGGCTGGCGTGTTGGAAATTAGGATTCTTACATGGGCGTTTGTGGTTATCTTTGTGGTTTAAAGACATGAGTCAATCTTGCTCTCTACCTACCAGTGATGATATCAGCTTGAGAGGTTTAGTAAATGTATACAAGAGAAGCAACTTGTCTTGTAACGGAGTTGTCTTCAAATACCCAAGGCCTAGATTGAGCCGAAACCTCAGAGCTAGGAAAGCTTGTGCGAATGGGACTTTGTTGTCCCTTTGTGTTGAAGCATTTTGCTTGTAAACATGGTTGGGTGGAGGAATTTCAGAGTTTAAATTTGAAACAGCAGCCCTTCTCGTGGAGGAATTGTCATTTGAAGGGATGAGTGTGATGCCTGTCAACCTGGGAGCTGAAACCTGGCGATTACCGAGGCCTGGAGCTGTAAGCTAACGCGCTTCTCCTGCCGTTACTGATTAACCAAGCGGGAGCTTTGCTCCAGCCAGAGGAGCTGGGGCCAGAAGATGAGCACATACATTGAATACAAAAGATCGGTGTATTTTTGTTCTGTGATGCTTTCCGTTGGGATTGCACCACTCTTTTCGCTGGCAGTCCTGAAGGGATCCGCTCTTCAAACGAGAGCGGTGTCGTAACACTGCTCTCTGCAGGGTGAGCCGTCTCATCAAGGCTGGGCTCTTCCTTGCTTGAGGTTCTCTCCCCCAAGAGGCGTGAATGAAAGTTGTTCTTTTATAGTGAGCTTTTATGGCGGTATAATCTCTTGCAGCGATATGACGGAGCCATCCACGACTGTTGATCTTTATGGAGGTGAACAAAGCTTTTTTTTTTTCCCCTACTCATCCGTGGGTCATCAGAGCAATGAAATGCTGACTCTGCCGCTCAGCTGGATACTCTGCTGCCAGCAAACAGTTTTAAGAATGATCTTGCCATGTCTGGTTTCCGTCCAGTACTCCACCTCCTGCCTGCCCTTTGCTCGGGGGGGGGGGTTCAAAGTGCAGCCCTGAAAACCTGCAGCCCCCTTCCCATGCAGCGGTTACGTGAGGACAGGGATGAGCGGGTTGCCCCCTTTTATTGCTTGTGAATAGCTTGTCAGCGATTTCCAGTCTCCTACAAAAAAAAAAGGGAAGACAATCTTCTGCCGGTGTGAACTTGTTCTTGATAAAAATTCATAATCTGGCACCAAGAGTAGGTGTGGCTGTGGGGTTTAGGCAAGCTGCAGGCTTAGTTCTTCCTATCTAGCCTGGGACATCTTTCCGTTTGAAGCAAGTACAGCACTTAGCTACAATTCCTGTGCACAGCAAGTGCAGACGGGCCTTAATTTAGTACTAGGGCATCCAGTAAGAGCCCTTGGTTAAATCTGTGCTAGTTGAATAGGCCTGAGTTGTAAGCTGTTCAGTAGCTCTGACTTGAGCTCCAAGGGACGTCACTAAGTTGTTTTTGCTCTCAGATGGGTAAATTAGTCCGATATGTTTTGCTGGGTGAGTTTGTTGTTTTGTTTTCCCCCTGTAAGTGAGGTATGTGTGCAGGTAACACTTTGGCTTTCGGCTTTTAATTGGGTGTGTTTGTGTCGATGTAGCGTGATGGGGTGAGGGTGGGTGGAAAAGCCTCTCTGAAGACAGAGGGTTCATGAAGACTTTCTGACAAGGTCTTGCTTTCTTCCAGCAGAGGGGAGGAAGAAGGAATAAATCCCTCACCAGGGGCCAGGGTAGAGGTTGTGTGAGTAGCTCGCAGCATGGGCTGCACTGCTGTAGCTGTATGGGATTTATGCTGCTCTACAAGCGTGAGTTGACCACTGCTGCATGATGGTTCCCTGCCGTCGTGGAAAATAACTTTTATCTTCTTCTTGGTATTGTAGTTTGCCCGGAGCCTTTCGGGGTGGTTAGGGTTGAAAACACTGATAACTGCACGGCTGAATTCTAGGACTTCACGCTGCTGGGAGTGTTGTTCCTTCTTAGTGCAAGCGTTCCTCCAAAACTACACGGATGGGGTTTCTCCCAGAGAAATCAAGATCCCTGTCAATATCTTTGTTTCTCTTACTGAAAATCCTGTGCAGTACTTTAGACCCTCCATCAGCTACTAAACGTTTGAGTGCTGATTTGCAGGAGCAATGACAAGGTTAAAAGCTTTCTTGTATCATATGTTTTCATGTGACCGTTACACGGATCACAAGATCCCAAGTTTTATTCCTTTTCCATATGATCGAGTGATAAAGTCGTCTACAAAACTGTCAGTCCTAAATTATGACAGAGAAGGTCTTTCCGTTTGTTTTACGAAGGACTGAGGTGTGTGTGGGAGCTTATGATCACCAATGTGGAAACGCTTTCCCAGTAGCTTACTGGTTTAATCCATCTCGTGTTGTACTGCCAGCAGGCTCCGAGGAGAACCTGGAACCCAAGGAGTTGCACAGCTTGCCCCGAGGGCAGCCCTGCTGGGGGGTGAAGGCAGGCTGAGGCTTCCCAACGTGGGAATCCCCCGAGGTTAGAGTTTGAGGAAGGCAGCTGGGGCAGTGAAAAGCCTTAATTACCTTCCTAATGGATGCAGCCTCCAAGATCTACAGCAATCTGTTGCTTCATGCCAATCATAGGGTTGAACCTGTCAGTGCAGTTGAGTGCGCAGCCAATGTGGAGCGAACACAGTAGCTTTTTTCCTGCTTTCCCCAATGCCCCTGGGGTTAAAGGTGGGGCTGAAGGATTCCCTGTGCTCGGTGATGCATCACAGATGGGAATCCCGATCTCTTCTCCTCCTCTCTGCAGCAGCACACCTGCTGTGTATAGGATGAGATGGCTACCAGGAGAGCTCTGATGTCAGCGGCTCTATTCTCTTAATGTTTTTCTTGCTTTCCAGAACAGCTGTTTTGAATTTTCCAGTTTTTGCTGTAAACTTTGAACAAGCTTTCTCTTTTATGTGTGTGAGAGAGAGGCTGGGCAAGGGGGTGGGGAGGGGGGAAGATGCACATACATTTGAGCGTTGAAGGCGCTTTTCTGACTCCTGGCCTGAAAGCTGGGTTTGGATTTGTTACTTGCATGCTGTTTGAATGTGATCCAGTGGTAAGAGGCCTTAATATGTTTCTTCTTTGTAAATCATCAACCTCACATCTTCCAGTAAAGGAAAGAATTTGGGAGAATAGCTTCCAAGAGTAATAGCCCTCGCAGCCCCACGCAATGCGCAGGCTCCAACCCAAAAGTTCCAAGGAAAATATTCAGAAAGGGGGAACTTGTCTAGCTGTATTCCTGACCATTTTGCAGTGAAGACAATGAAGGCTATGGAGCTTTGAAGAGAGATCTGTGTGTGTATATATTTACATATATATATATATATATAAAGATAGATATGCAGCCATCCTGGAACTAATAACTGTTTCTGAATATCTTTCTCTGAAGTTAGAACAGAGAAATGAACAAAATCTTTTATTTTCCAAGTTTATATTGACAATGCTCTGCAGTCAGTTTGCTCCTTTTTCCTCTGTCCAAATAATCCTGAAAAATCACTTAGAGGCTGCGTCCAGGTACCCTGCCTTCTACTTGCATCTACCTCCTGCCTAGTGGGAAGAGCTGGGTGCTCTGAGAAGTGCTTCAGGTGGAGGATGTTCAGCCCAGGGCCAGTGTGAGGCAGCTGGTGGGCCTGGGCACATGGGTGGCATTTATACTGAACATGGGCCACTGTGTATTACCTCTAAGCAGTACTAAAACAAGCCTCCGGCCAGCTTGTGGAGGAAGCCTCAATGTGAGCATTCTTTCAGGAGGGAAATAAATGCTCTAAACTGAAGAGATTCCTTTAACAAATGTGGTCGATCTTAACCGTGCTCTCCAGCACTGCAGCTAGCACTTGGAGCAAGGAGTGAGCGTGTACTGTGCTTAAACAAGTGTTGCCACAGCTAGAGGCAGCGTGGAGTTCTTGGAGCAGGGAGAGCTCTTGCTGTCGTAATGCTCATGAGCAAGTCTAACGAGAGAAATTCTCATCTCTGTGTTTTCTGTGGGCTTGGGGGTGGTCAGGACATGAAAAACCTAAAGATATATCTACCTGCAAGAGTTTTTACAGATAGAAACGTTTTTTTTTTTTTAACCTCATAATGACTTAAGCTAATGCATGCATTAGCTTTTGTTTTTCCTATTCCTGTTTCCTCCAAAGCAGAAGATGACTCAAGAAAATCAAGGGCATAACTATGCTCCGAGCAAATTGACAGAGAGTTGGCAGGGATCATGTGGAGAGACTGTGAGTCCATAAGCTACATGAGTGCATAATGGCTAAACAAACTTTTGGGATGGTGTTTGATGCACGAGGGAGCAGGTGGTGGGGCTGATGGGGAAGAGCCTCCTTACAGAGCAAGAGTTTGTGCTGCCTTCACCTGGGTTGAGAAGCAGACCTCTCCATTTTGCCAAGGTTCATGGTGTTTGCCATCAGCACGTGTTTCACGTTCATGTTACCCTCTTTGGTAGCGTGTTAGAGGAGTGCAGCCAAGAGCGCCTTGCCCTTGAAGGGGAAGTGTTTGGACAGCACAAGGAAATTCAGGAGATGAGCAGTGCGTACAGACTATGATGCCTTCCCTTTGTGCCTCAGTTATTTTGCTCTAGAGCGAGGACTAATTTTTGTTCCCTTTCATTGTATCTTCTGAATGGTTTAATGGGAGCCAGTCTGTTTCTGCTTTTCCCCTGTAATTTTAGATACATAATAGGAATTGGGTTTAATCGTCATGTAATAGCTTTCTTTTGTGATGATTGCAACTTTCTGTAGACACAGTCCCTGTAATGACCCAGATTTTTGTTTCTCTCGCCCTGAGGTCTTTGTCTGTCAATATCTTTAGTATTTTCTTTCTCCTTTCTGAAAATCAGTACTTAGTACTCCTGGCACTGCATGGCAGAAGGTGGAGAAAATCAGGGAGAGCCAAGGAGACACTACAGGTGACATGAGGCCATCCACTAGACAAGGAGTTAAGGTGAATGTCCTAGTAGTTAATGGTTTATTCTGTGTAGCTTTATGGGTACTAAAATTACTGCTGTAAAGTTCATTGTCGAGTGATTTCTAACCCCTTACTGACCCAGAAGTTTTTAGTCTGTTTGTTTTCTTGCTGTGTCAGAGGCACCATTTATCCCTTTTATCCCGTGTGTCTTGGCTTTTGTTTTCAGACAGCTTTAAAGTAACATCCAGTTTATGATGGATTGTGCGCTAAATGTTTTTCTGTTTTGCTGGGCTGAAAACCTTAGTGGGCAAGTGT
This sequence comes from Aythya fuligula, assembly GCF_009819795.1. Lineage (NCBI taxonomy): Eukaryota > Metazoa > Chordata > Aves > Anseriformes > Anatidae > Aythya > Aythya fuligula. Next base: position 24,466,758 of record NC_045565.1, read on the forward strand.
TTAAGTGTCAAGCCTGTTGTTATTGCTTACATTTCCACTCTTGAGGGCTGTGCAAGTAGTTCTCCTTTCTTAGAAGTGACAAGGTGGTAACCAAAGTAAAACTAAAAACCTTGGCTCTCCCAGGAGAAAGGAAGCCTCAGCTTTGCCTGTTCCAGCTGAAAAGATGGTTTTGTACCATGGGCAGGTTGGTTGCTCTTGTGGCAATTAGTGCTCTTAATTGCCATCCTTTCGAAGGAGTCCTGAGCAGTCTGGGTAAGAGGGGTGCTGTGACATAGATCCAAGTCTGGCCTCGCTGCTGGTGAAATTTGGGATGAAAGGGGTGGCCGAACAGGGCTTTTCCCCTCATTCTGTGCATGCTGTCGTGACGTGGGGAAACAGCAGCCCACCAGCCTGCTGTTTGTCAGCTGTAGGTGAGATCTCTTGATAGTGCAGCCGTGCTCTAGGGTTGTCCATGTTAACACTGTGCACCCTCCTGCTTTTTTCGGGTACATTACAGACACTGGGTTCTGCCACTTCTGGGGTGGCTGTGCTGGGCCCACGTGTACCTCAAGGTTGAGGCTGGCCTCGTGTACATGACACAGCTAAAGGAGTCTGTGTCCTGTTGATATCCTTATCACTGCGTCTCTCCGTGCTTCCGTTAATGACTTCCATGCCTGATTAAAGTGTCTGTTAGAACAGAAGCTCAGTGTTGGACTCGTAATCAAGGGCACCATTGTGTTGTGCTAGCAAGAAGCCTTGCCGTGGCTGGGATCGTATTGCTCTGTCTAGCTCCATCCTGTGTCTGGGTTTCCTTTGACGTGGAAGGTAGGAACGGGATGGAGGAGCTGAGAATCTGAATTCCTAACCCTGTGTTGGAACAGGGAGATGAAGGGCGTGAAGTGGAGTAGGTCGAACGGCCTCTGAAGGACGCCCAAGGTTGAGATGGGAGTGTCGCAACCCCGGAGCTGCTAACCTTTTGAAGTGGCACTCAGTCATTGCCCTTGCCCCCACTCAGGCACATTTTTACCTGTGACATACCAAGCAAATCGCCTGCTGCCTCAGGTGGGGAAGGGCTGTTGAACCTGTTTGGCTTCGAGTCAGTCATTCTGGGCATTCCCTTCGTCTGCTCGGGTGAGGGTCAGGAGCCTGCAGAAGCCACCCGCTTGTTCCCACTTCTGACGTCCCCTCCTCAGGACCAGCACTTAAGGCAGAAGCTCCTGGGGTGGTGAAGTTGGTTGAGTTTAGTGACTGCTCACAAAAATAGTGGTAGATGTCCCTCCAGGGTCAGATAAGGACGCTGCAATGCTTGGGAACGATGTTTGAAGATCTTATTAAGGAAGAAATTGAACACTAAATTAGGTTTCTAGTTTGATTTAAAACTAGAAACCTAAGATTACTGCTGTTTGTGTTTTTTTTTTTTTTGTTTTGTTTTGTTTTTGTTTAAAAAAAGCTTTGCAATTCTTGAAGCCAATAGCCATGTGCTGCTTTTCTCCATCAGAATGAACTGGTTTTAACATAGGTAGCTGACTGCATTCATGTCCATACAAATGCTGAGTACATTGTGAAGGGTCTGTCTGTATCATGGACACATGGATGTGTCTTGACAGTGATAATGTCTCGGTGTCTTGGACATTTTTTAGCAAGTGACTGCTAATAGTAATACTGAACAAAGCAATGAACGCTTCTGTTTGCATCTATTTTCTTTTCCAGCTATTGCAACTCCCTACAAGACTGAGACATGGCTGAGCGTGGGGGTAAGGTAGGGGAAATCCAGAGGGAGGGAAAGTGAGAGAACTGCAGTTGTTCAATGCATGGGAGAAGGTTAAAGCATAAATACAGAAAATAAAAGCTCTGATAGAAAATCAGGGAAAAGAAATAAAACCTACTGATTTGAATAAGGACTGAAGTATCTGATCTTGCTCTTACTCTTGCCACAGCTAACATGCCTCTGATTTGTTGTTTGTGCTTTTGGTGTATCTCAGTGATCCATTTAATGTCAATAAAACAGGTGCCACAGACACGGGCAAATCAGCTTTCTCCTTGTTGTTCCAGCGAAGGATGTGACTCATTGCTGAAGTGATGGTTCATTTAGCAGAGCGGCTAAACTAAAAGTGTGGAACTTGTCAGGGTTTCCAGTGATAACTATTTCCTTTGGATGTTTCTTGTGTTATGCATGCAGCAAGGAAAATTTTGAGTGTGGACACTGGTCTTTTAAGAATTGATTTGCAGGATATAAGTTTAATTTGTGTGAGCCTCAATACAGGTAGTAGAAGCCCACCTAGACTTGAAGCTACAGAAGAATATTAAATTGATCCCTTAATCTGTCAGTTCATTTGTCACTCCTGTTTTCTGTTTGGATGTTATTAGCTTGGGGATGTTTTTGGAAAGGGCACTGGGAAAACTTGCAAACATTTTTCAAACAAAAGATGGTTTGTCTTCATGGCTGGAAGGGCTGATTTGGACACTCGCGCTGAATTTTTGTTGTTGTTGTTTGGAAAACTGAAGTTCTTAGAAGTTAGATGGCCTTGGCTTTCTTTGTTCTTTCTTCCGTCTCAGACATCTGTATCAGCTCTCTCACCGAGCTCTTTATCTTACTTGGCTTTTCTGTGGATGCCTGGAGGCCTTGGCTCACATTCTCAAGAGTGTCCACTGGTTCAAGAAGCCATCACTGCTATCAAATTACCTTGACAGCTGTTGTCCCATTTCATATTTGCCATCCCCTCCCCCTGGCTCCCTTGTGATTTTTGGCAGAAACTGTGGCTATTGAGCAATAAAACTTGGATCTGTGAATCCTGTTGCTGGTGGGAAAACGAGAGGAGAGCATACTAGTTAATGCCTTGCGACTTGACTTCTTGCTGATGTCTTATCAGTAGCATCTTTCTTTAAAAACAAAACCTACCACTAGCTACTCTGTTTGTGGTTCAAGTGGATGGTTCATTTACTGTTCATCTGGAGTTGGTTGGTAGGTGCTGCTCTCCTAAAATAGCACACTCTACGTAGAGATACGTATGACAGGCTCTTGATCTGAAGCCTTTGACAAACTCCTGTGCCCAAGGACTGCAAAAACAGCTGGGATGCTAATGGTATTGAATATTCCTACAGAAGTAATCCATAGGGCACTGTTTGCTTTGTCTTTGTGTTAGCTTTGTTCGTGATCCTGCCCCTGCTTAACCAGAAATAGAGCTCACGTAGTACCATTTGATAGACTTTAAAGATGACCCTACAAGAAGCCTTGATTAGATTTGAATTAACAAAAAAAAAATGGAAGTGTTATCTAGGGGCGGTTCTCTTGTGTTTGGGGATTTCATTGCCTTTTCTTTTAAATGCAATCCTAAAACACTTCTGACAACTGACAAGTGGGACCAACCATCAGAAGAGAGCTGCCGTCTCTGTAATCCTTTCCTTTTGAAGATGCTCGGCGTTTCCTTTGTCGGTTGTTTGAGAAGTTGGCTGATGCATGGCATGCTCTAATCTCTCCTGATCATTCCTCTTGTCCCTGTTGGAACATGTCAGTGGCTAAATTTTGTGTAACATACTGGAAAAATTAGGGAGGAAGGAAGGAGCAGATCTTAATTGGAAAGATGACTGACAGGAAACGATTAAGGTACACACAACGCTCAGTTCTGAGGAGCTCATATAAGGAAAGCATATAAAAAATTCTTCTGCCTGCAGTGCGTGTGATTTACTAGCTGATAACATCAGTGTGAAATGTAAAGCTTGTAAAAGTCTGGATCAGACCAGCCTTAATGCATGTCTTACAGCTCCCAGATTGCTGTGCCGAAGGGGGAAGCCTGGGCTCCTACTGGCACACGTGCTGGGACTATTTCGTGCGTGTCGGTGGAGAAGGGCACTCTGAGAAGTTGGTGAATGGTTCTGCTGTGTGTGGAGTGAAATCATGGCTCTGCTCTGGGGCTGTAAATTTGAGGGATGGCAGCCCAGGGCCTCATCCTGGTAGGAGCCGGTGGGCTGTGGCACGTCGTGGGGTCCTCCCAGGAGGAGCCAGGACACAGCACGACCAGCTGGGAGCATGAAAAGCGTGGGGTTAAAGACGGTGTCCTCTGACTTTGGAAAATGACTATTATGACAACATTTCCCTTATATTTCTTCTTCAGGGATTAACAGAGAGAATGGATTATATCTAGATTAAAAAAAAAATGCATGAAGTGCCCCTCTGCTAGCTGTCACGCTTGAGCTGCAAGGTGGGATGCTCGGGTTTTTGGTTGACATACAGGGAAATAACTTTCTACTGACTTTTTTTCCCTCCTGTCTGTCTGAAGAAAACAAACTCACAAGGCCTCAATTTGGTGTACAACTTGAGTGAAGTTTTTTCTTATTTAAAAAAAAAAAAAGGTAATTTATCCTTCCTGCCCTGCATCCCTCGATATTCTAGCACTTAATGTAAGTGTAAATAAGGTGCTCCTTGGGCTGGTCACTTAACGGAGATCACAGAAAGCGCTAGAAACACTTGAGTTTCCTGCGATCGCTGGCAAGCCTTGCGTTACGCAGCTAGGGTTATTGTAGCAGTAGGGGACTTGTTAGTTTTCCAACTGCAGTTCCCAGTGAACGTGTCTGCTCTGCGGTGTGGACTCCTGCATGTTCAATGTTAAAATAGTTCTATAGCTTTCAGGCATCTTGCATTTCAAATATGGGTGGAGAAACAAGTGTTGGCCTTTAAGGCAGGGCTTTCAAAGCTTTTCGATATCAAAGGCCATGTTGACAACTTGGCAAGCGCTTGTGGGCCCGTGTGTGTTAGATCTTTAGGATATGAGCTGATTTGCTGCAGGCGTTGGAAAGGATGTTTTGCATTGTTTAAGTGTATTGTCAGGTGTGTTATGCCCCGTCTTTGCAGCGTGGCTGCTGAAGTGTCTCCTGCTTTTGTGCTAGCCTTGGCTCGCTTTCCTGTCAGCCACAGATGGGGTTAACTTGGTGCTGTGGTCTCCTCCAGCTCCTGTCTTACTGTCCGGTCTCTTCTGCTTCAACTGCTCTGGTGGAGACTCCCAGCCCCTGCTGCAGGGCTGTAGCAGCTTTTGGGGAGCACCCCAGGCTCAGCCAGCAGGTCGCAGGGTGGAAGGAAGAGGCTCAGCCTCTCCCTGCTGTGGGAAAGTGGTGGGGTTCAGCAAACCCGGGAGAGCAGCCGGTTCGGGCAGGGCAGAGCCTGTCTATCCTGGTCAAGGTCTCAGAGGTCTTACCAGGTTACTTGTTTGTTGACTGTTTGAAATACCAGCGTGTCGCTTCCGCTCCGCTCGTGCACTTTCCAACCTCACCGAGCGGCTGCTCTGCTTTCTCATGCTGAGTGCAATAACTTTGCTCAAATACTGCAGCGAAACAACACCTTTAGAGGATGGAGAAACATCTTACCCGTACTTCGTGACCTGTGCTGTACCTCTGTAAGGAAGCTGATTTGCACTTGGAGGCAAGTACGAAGCTCAGCACTACAACAGATTGTAGAAGGGTAAATGCAATATGCTCAGATGCACACAAGGCTTTTACATCAGCTCTGCTGCAACCAGCATAGTTATGTCAGTGCAGAGTGTGACCAGGATAATTGTTTGGGTGCCTGTCTGCCTTGTGGATAGGTGTTATTTAGCCAGAGCTCCATGCAAGCTGCAGCTGGCTCGCTCGCTGAAAGGAGTGAAGCTGGCATGGGCGCATCCGCTTTGATGTGTAGTCACAGGTTTTGGACTCAGGTGGAAGCATAATTAGAGCTACATTGTGCTGCGTGGAAAACTAAATGCCAGATCTGTAGCAGTTTAGAGCAGCAGCAAGTTCTCCTAACGCCTGGTCATGTGCTTTCACCACAAAGACCCTGTTTCTTCTTTTACTTAACTGAAGAATTCCATTAGATCAAAAGCTAGTTAAGGAAAATAGAGCCCCATGTGGTCCTGTGTGGTTACTTAGGCAAGTGCTATTTTTAGGAATCCCAATTGAGTAAGCCCTGGCTCTCGCTGCTGTTAAAATCCGTGGAAGCAAAATTAAAACTTGTACCTTCAGCTCAGCCGCGTGTAGGCCGCTTGGCTCTACCCACCTGGTTTTTCCTCACTTGTCCCTCCCCCAGCTCGTTCCTTGCCTTGCGGGGATTTCTGCCTTTCCAAGGGAGAGTTAATCAGCTCCTTGTGTGGGGAGATGTGGAATAGGGCAGGTAGGGAGTAACGACTTGTTCCCATCCTGCACCTCAGAGGGTCATTATTGGAGATGTTAATGAGCTCTTGCCCTCCTGTCCTAGGGCCGCTGCTCGGTTGTTTCTCCTTGCTTTAGGTTTCCAGTTTCATTGCTGCGTGGAAGATGCTCCTTGCCTGCTGCTCTGCCTACCAGGAGTAGAGAGCCTAGGTTTGCAAAATGTGACTTGTTTGCAGCTTTTTCACCTCAGTGCTGCTGGATGAACCTTCTTGCCTGCAAAATTTTCTGTACAGTCCTTCTTGACCAGCCTTGCAGGATCATTTAGGGGGCTGGGGTGGGGCGATGAAAGGAAAGACTTTCTCTAAATCCAAGAGAAATGGCAAACAGATTCCTCTCCACAATATCACGTCTGTGCTTACAACATGCAGAATATAGATTTCATTGGTTATTTTTGTGAGTATTTGTCTCTCAGTTGGAGCAGAAAAGCAGGGGAGGAGTAAGGTGGAGGGAATGGCAGGAGAAATAACAAGAGGCTAAAGCCTGAGAAAGCGTTGGGAGTGTGGTCCAGAGAAAGCCTGCTGAATGCTTTTGAGCAGACTGAAAAGGCTGAGAAGTGTAAGTGGGTACTTTGTTCTGTTTCATACTGTTTGTACAAAGTTATTTTCTATATCTTTTTGTATTTAAGAAAAAAATATTATGAGGGGATCACTGCCACAATTCTAAGTAGGAAAATACATTCGTAAGGACCTGGGTATTTGTCTAGAGTACTTGGTTCGGAAGTGAGGGTGAACGGTGTCTTGAGTCTGAAGACCCTCTACTGGCTCATAATTTCCTTCAGATGATGTGATCACCGCTTGAAGAGGCCTGTGTCTAAACAAAACCTTTCTGAGATCTCGTATCAGGGCTAAAATTTGCATTACTGGGCTGTGTGGGGAAAGCACTGTATAAAGCTCTTCTACCTAAACTCAACTTTCTGCTGACTATTTATTCACAGAGACCAAAAGGGATGTGGTTGCTGCTTCTCAGGGCTAGAATCTTTTTCTATCTCGATGATTCGGAGGCTTTACTGCTTCCAATCACAGAACAGAAGCCTAAGGAAATAATCCCAAATTCTTTGAAAAATGTGGGACAGATAACCAACTAAGCTGCCCTTCACACGGACTGATGATCAGAAACAGCATCGATATTGAACTGCTGCAAAGATTGACTGTACAAAGCTGCAAGACGGAGAGCCAGGAATTACCGTCATGCAATATTAATCATTTTCCTTGCAGAAAAAAAAACCTGAGGCAGCTTAACTGAAGAACAGGCCACTGTCAAGCCACGGGGTAGAATTAGAGGGGTTTAATGTCCCGTGGTGACAACCACTGGACTGCCTGGCAAGATGGGACATCAAGTGAACTGAACAGACACAGCATTTCTCACTTGTAGCTGGAGAAGAAAATGTGCATTGTGATGCTGTTTAGTCTGTCAGACCAGTTCTGTAAATGTACTTTTTTGCCAAAACTCACACTTTCTGGGTGGCACTGCAATGTGTGACTTTGTAAGCTTGCATGCTAGTCAGCTTTTTCTGACCTTTTTTCCATCTCTGAAAGTTGTTGCTTCACCAGTGGTATTTTCCTATGATTTTTATTATTCTTTGCCATCCCACAACTGTATTTTGTGCTTTAGCATGGTTTTCACCTGAACTTCCTGATGGGATATAGGGTGGCCTAGGCATCCTTGGTAGCATGCCTTCATTTTGAAGAGAGATGGTAATTTTAAGATAGATGTTTTGCAAGAGACAGGTGAGAACTGCAACTTAGGAGCAGTTAAATCCCAGAAGAGTTTTTAATTGTTTTCTTATGTTGGAAGTTTTCTGAAAAATCAACTGTGGACGTGTTGTGTTTCGGAGCACGCAAAGCAGAAAGCAAAAACTGAATTTGAGAGGCTGAGAGCCACGGTGTTCATTCAGCATCATATTTGCCTTCAGCTGAAGCAAGAGGGGATGGTTAGTTCCAACTGTGTTACCTTTAAATGGCAAATAGTATTGCTATTCATACCTTGCTGCGGTCCCATGCCTCTCCTCTGAGGGAAGAGGGTGACTGTGATGCTTTTGAGAGCTGCAGGGGGTGTGAGAGGGCTGGCGGCAGGAGGGCACTGTGCAAAGCTGGCAAAGAGCAGCTCAGCAGCAGGGCTTCAGCTCTTGCATCACCAGCTCACACCTCTTCAGGAAGGCACCTGCAGCTCTTATTCCCCAGGAGACGATGTAGTAGTGAATGTTAAGCAGGGAAGGCTGCATGCATCAGGAATTAAAACATCCCCCAAAAAATCTCCCTGCTTTGTTTCCCCTCCCAGCCAAGCTGCACGGAAGGAGAAGCTGAGTCACGTCAACCTGCGTTACAGCCTGCTTTGGGTAGAGCGGTCGGAAAACTGTGTCACTTCAGCCCAAGAGAGCTGTAGGAACAGCAGTGTGGTAATATATTAAAATTACATCAAAGGCTTGGGGAGATTTTAATGAGATCAGCCTCGTATTTATTTTCATGGCTAGGAGCAGAAATAACTGAGTAATGTCATGGAAATATTTTAGAATGGGGAGATGTAACAGCCAAAGCTGTCTCCGTGCTGGCCAAAGGCATTGTTAACTCCAGGCTGGCTGTCCCAATTTAGGGAATTAAGGGCTTGTAGGTCAAGGGCTTAGGCAGAGCAGAGGCCTGCTGAAGGCCCTCCAAGTGCTAAAGCCAGGTGAGCGTGGCAGAGCACACCTTGCCCCAGCTTTCCTCTTCATGACAGCAATGTGGCAAATTCATTAGGGTTTTTCCTTGCAGACAGATGAGGGAGGACTTGAAGTCATTGCAAATATTTTATATCACTTTGCTTAAAATTAAGAGAAATGTTACTTGCCTGGTCAGAGGCTGGTTGGAAGCAGTGTGTGTGGCCGTGCTAGAAACAAACCGATCTGATCTGGCAATCCATGTGCTGCAACTGCTAGGTTCATGTGTGGCTTGTGAAGGTCATCTGTGTGTCATTTTAGCACCTAAAGCCTTTGCTGCTGAAGAGCTTGGGCCCTGTCCCTGCAGCTTCAGGGGCATGCATCACTGGGGTGGATGGCAGTCATGTCCCAGAAGGGTCAGGAAGGCCATGGGCTGAATCACCAGTGAATGTGTTTGGCAAAACCTTTTGCATCTCCCAAAGTTATCTTGAGTCAGTGGTGGCTGGTGAAGATGCAGATGTCAGGCTGGAATGGTGTAGTCTGACCCCTGCATTCCTCCTGAGCTCTGGATTGTCCTTACTTTGTCCTCTTCAAAGACAAACTTTTTTAGACATTGTAGTCTGGCCCTGAAACATCACTTTAATCTGCCTTTGATCAGAGAGGAGATGCTTTTCGATTTCCAAAATGCTTTAATTGCCTTCTGTATTGTCTTTTCATGGCTTAAATTGGTCGTATGTTTAAGTGTCCAAAGACTCTGAGTCTCTGAGCTCCTTAAAGTAGTGCATGAGGGTTGTCTTCGTCCTGCAAATGCAGCATTACACTTCGATAGCAAGAGGATAATAGAATGCGACTGCCTGAGATGAGCAGTTGCTTCATTGTGCATGACAGAGCAAATCAATTTTCCTCCCTTTGCTTTTCCTCTTGGGAGATAACATGCCAAAACAGTCAGTACCCTGTACTCCGAAGGTTCAGGATTAGACAAATGGCACAGTGAGGTTAGTTCTTTTTTTCCCTCCACACTAATGGCTTAAATAATTCTGCCTTTGGAAGTCCTATCACAGGAATTCAGATGTCCTAAGAGGATGTTGTGAGTTTATTGCTTCACTAAAAGATTTCTAGTTGCTTTTTACTCTTCTGGTCTCTGCTTTTTAGAATTCTGCAGGCAGACGAGCAATGTAGCTGTCTTAGGCTTTAAGGTGCTTGCGAAGAAGATTTGGCTCAGCGATGTGTGTTCTGTTTACAGAGAATCTCTTCTGGAAAAGTGCTTTTTTCCTCTATCAACACAAGTGTTTTCTCGTGTTTTCTAACATGAAAAGTACAACATTGTACTGTTAGATGAATTATTAAAACTGTTGTGTGAAACTGGCATATGCACCATCCCTCGAGGAGAGGGAAATGAGATAGCAATCATTTTAATCTATCAAATGTTGTGTTGTAGAAAGAGTAATGCAATCTAAGAAGACTCGCAATGAATTTTAAATAGGGATAATGGAAGCAGTATGGAATTTTAAACAGCATGGAAGCAATCCGTGCACGTTTAGGAAAGAAACTTAGTGTGGTGGATGTGTAAGACCAGGGTTTCAACAAGTGACTTTTTTGGTTGTCTCTGGTAGTCTAACGTGCCAATAAAGGCACCACATTTTCAGGGAAAGCTCTGCTACTGCTATGTAAGAAGGAGAAAATGCTCTTCACAAACAACTTCTTGCTTTTCTTATGGTGGACAATAGTTCAGTTGCATCATGAAATGACTGAAACGTCCTGAAGGTCTCAAAGAAAGGCACAATCTAGAATATTACTACATAAAACTTTGGGTTACAATAAAGTAGGAGCTAAACGCAGACAGTTGGAGTAACTGCCTTGAATAACTACTCATAAAAACTCCTAATTAGCAGTAACTTCTGTAGATGGCAAGAACGCTGCTGTTTATGCCTGCAGGTGTCTAATTTGTAATACTGAAACTACAGCTGAGTCATAAAAATGTTGGTACCTTAAATTTGGTGCACTGCACGGGGTTTCTCAAAAAGATGTTTTGCACAGCACAGGGGATAATTTATGAAGCTGAAAACGTTGTAGAAGAAATGACGTGCAAAGGCTTCATCCATCAGTGATCTCTTAAGCCTACTGAGTTAAGGATGTCTTCTATTGACAGAACTTCTGCAACCTACAAAATACTTCATCCTGGAGCAAGCTGCCTTGTTCGGTGCCACACTACGTTATTAATTCTAGTTGGACAGTGGGGCTTTCTTTTCCTGTCTGGAAAGGGACAATCTATAGATTTTTATAAAGCACTTGGGGTGGGGTTGAGGTGGTAGGCCTTACCTGTTGGTGGTTTTTTTTTTTTTTATTTTTTATTTTTTATTTTTTATTTTTTTGGCATCAGTTTTTGTATAGATTTTTTTTTCAGGTGAAAATGAATACATGCCTACAGTGAGGCAGAAAGGTGTTAAAGACTGACATCTATTTAGTGATCCCTTCACTGCCAGAAGAGCAATAGCCAGCAGTGCAGCAAGGCCAAGGTCTGCTACCTCCACTAAATTGAAAACGGAGACATCAGCGAAGTGACTTTGCTCAACATGAAGTCTAATTAAAAGAGCTTCCACTTTGCCAGGTTCTTAGCAGATGTCTGTTCTGAGGCATCTGAAAGCCAGCACAGTTGCTGAAATGGGATGTGGGCTCATCAGTTCATGAGCAGAAGACCACGGTGTGCGTTAGGCTGGTGTTCTGGCCAGCTTCAGTGGTGCTTGGTCCTTCTCTTCCAGTTGAAGATACCCCAGTGGAAAGAGATCCTAGTGCAACTCCTGGTACCTTGTCTGTTCGGTTAGCTTGTCAAAGGAATTTTCTTACGTTGCCTTCACCAGAGGGGGACCAACACAGCATGAAGATAAAACCTGCTCTCCATCTGTTTTATCTGTAGTCATTAATTAGAAACTGACGAAAGAAACAGACTTTGGTTCTTTTTAATTCAGGCAGTCTGCATACTGAAGCATGGTAATTCAGAGCCAAGTAGAGCACACGGCTGAAACTAAGATAAGCTGGGTTTGTTCACACAGTGATGGAGGCTTTATGCAAGTTATTTAGGTGCTGTGCTTCTGGATGCTTGCAAAAGGAGGCTCTTACAGTATGAGCTCTAAAAATCCCTTTATATATTTGCCTGCCTTAATCCTCCAAATGGCTTGTATTGCAATTGTGTAGTTAGAGCCTTAGGGATTTCTAGGTGACTTCCACAACTTGTAACAAAAGGCACTTCCTACATCAAAATCATCTTGAATCCTGACAGTGGGGGATGAATCATAGTATCATAGAATGGTTTGCGTAGGAAGGGACCTTAAAGACCATCTACTTCTAGGGTTTTCCTCTGTGTTATGTCTCCTTTCAGCCCTGACTTCTCTCACTATGTGTCGTTTTTGCAGTCTGAATTTAGCTGACAGAAAGACGGGGTGGAATTACCCTCTGCATCCCATCACTACCACTGAGCTTGGGAGCTGTATTCCCTCCCTGCAGTCTCTCTGGTCTGAAGAGGCATTTTTCTTCAGATACTTGTCAGAGTGGGACCTCTGGACTTCTGAATTCAACCAGATGGGAAGCATGCTTTTTACTTCGGGTGTCAAAGTTCTGGAGAAGGTAGATTGGGAGAGGTCAGGAGATATCCTACGAGGACGCAGACACGATCTAGTTTGATAAACCTTTATCTAAAATAGACAGAACCTGTTATCCTGAGGAACTTGTCGGTTTTTACAGGCTAGATAATACATGCAGCTACTGAAAATGTGGGTTTTAAAGATAAATAACTAGACTTGATAGTTGGGTTATGTATTGGTTCTATTGTAGTTTCTTCAGAGAGATTCTCAACCTAGTGCTTCTTCCAGTTCTGGTACATAATAGCAATTAATAGTAATTTCTGACTTTAAGTTCTTGTTGTCTATGAAAAATATAAAAGCTGAGGCAGGAATTACATGGTTTCTTTAAAACTGAGGTGCCCCAGCCCCTCAGAAGGAAGTATTTCTGTGTTGCTGTAGTGTGCCACCTGCACAGCTCTCTGCAAGCCTGAGCTCTCAACACACCCTTGCATAATGCCTGCTTCAACAAGACTACGTGACCTCCACCTGCCAGGTGATACATGTGTTATCAAATGGGAAAAGTGTTTTAATTTCTTCATATCGGTTCTGAGAAAGCTGGATGTCCAGTTGTGCAAAGCTTCATTCAACTACCCAGTGTTGCCAAAGGAGTATTTGCATTTGTAGCTTGCTCTGACTTACCACAGATGTCCCATCTTTGAGAAGGTCAATGAAAATACATGAAAAGGGGCTCATGCGTGTTGTGCTGTTCTTTTCTAAATAGTTTGATTGTCTAAAAATGCTATTGTGGATTGCAATGCCAAATTGAACACTGCATTTAACCTAGGAGATGTAGTCTCTCACAATTCTGCTAAACCTTGTCAAAATTTGAGTATTATCAGTCAGTTGGGCAGCTTGTGCTAGAAGAGCTTGAGTCAAATGAGGGGTTTCTCAGGATATCTGAAATTGTCTGTACTTACACTGCTTCGTATTTTTTTTTAAGCACCATTAAGAGGCTCTAAGAATGAGATTCCTATCTAGTTCACTTCCCTGCCTGTTTCTAAGACTGTGCAAGAAGGGAGCACAGAAACTGGCACGGTATCTCCACCTTTAGTGTGTGCTTTCTGCTGTTGCTCTTAGCATGGAGATCTGCAGGAATCACGCACTGCGTGCAGAACCAGCATCTGCTGGTTCAAAGGAATCCAACTCATTTGTTGCCCGTCAGGTTATTTTTATAAAGGTGCTTTGTTGGGTAAGCAAAACCTTTTTCTGAATAGGCACATATCCAGTAAGCGTCATAAGTCATGCTGCAAAGGGCACAGTACAGTGGCAAACAGCCCTGGAAGTCAAGGATGTCCTTCAGGTGGGTGCGTTCTCAGCTCTCGAGCCTGCAGGTTCAGCAGCTGCTCTGAGTTCAGATAGTTACATAGCTGAAAAACTATGTGCAAAACCCAAACAAGTTTTTTTTTTTTTTTTTTTTTTTTTTTTTTTTTTTTTTTTTTTTTTTTTTTTTTTTTTTTTTTGAGAACAACATGATTTAAGGTGAAATGAGAAGCTGCATTTTCCTGTCCTTTATTTTAGTCTGCGCTGCTGTCTGTGTGGTCTCAGCACGAAGACTATCTTGGGGGTTAGAGAAATGTTTCCTTCTTGTGTTGCTGAGAAGGAGCTAGGTCCTTCTAGGGTTGCTGGGCCAAGCAGTGACACTGAGGATAGTGTCCTCTTCTTTCTTCATGTTGGTGGCCAGTTCAGCTGACCTTCCAGAGTAGACTGGAGATGTCATTCCATGTATGACTTTTGAGTTGAGAACCCCGTGGGAACTGGGGCTTTTTACAGCAGAGAGACTATTGGGAAGCTTCATGTGATGATGTTGATGTCTCTTAGAGGACAGGGTCCTTTGCTTGGCAGGAATCAAGTCTGACCTCTCACAAAGCTATGGTCTTCATGCTGGTGGTCATTAATTCCATTCCTTTTAAGGCGGGGGTGAGATTATCTCAGTGTCTCAACCTTCCTTGGCTCCTGCTGGGTAGCGCTGACCTGGGTGTAGTCTGGAGGCTGTTTGTCTAGATCTGACTATCTTCTCCGGACAGTCCGTGGAGATCTGGTGTCCATTCTTGCACTTCTTGTCAGCTGTCCCTGTGGCTGTGGAGTTTTGTTGACACACCTTGCTTCTGCTGGAGAGATCTAAGCAGGCCTGGCCTTGCATGGCTTCGTTCTCCTCTGCGGTGGTCCACGCAGGCTGAGACTGCCGATGCCTTTGCAATCACTTGGTCATACCTGAAATTAAAAGATGTGCGTAACCTAGACCTCCCAACAAACGGCTCCTTCTCTGCTTTGAATAGGTGTGCTCTAAAATTCATTAAACTCTGTTAGATCTAACACAAAAGCAGCTTTTGAGGTGTTCCTTGGTTCACTGGGGCTAGCTGGCCATCTAGGGATCCCCTGCTGAAATTGCCCTGCGGAGCATGTGTCTCCTGTTCTGTGGTGGAACTTGCCTCGTTTGGAAACAGATCAAGAGAGATCTCTGTGCAGAGAAGATGGAAGTTGTTAGTTACTACTACTACATTGTGTAGTAATCAGAGCTGTGCAGAGATGCTGCTGGGAAAGGCCTTTGGGCTCAGATGCAGGCAGCATGAATGATGCACCTCAAGGTTGGGTTGTCATGGATGACAAAATACTGGTGTCAAGACAAGGATGCTTTGTTTAAACTTGCCCATTGAAATGGTTGTGGTACTGTACCATCTGGTGCTGTAAGGGGACACTAGTTTTGTTTTTTCCTATTTGCAAAGCTCTCCTGGAAAAAATCCAACCACCAGTGTTCCAGGTTATTGGATTCAGTGTATAATTAGTGATAACGATGCAAGTTAACGCTGTTTCCTTAGACCCTACAGAGCTCTAAGTGAGGATGAAATGCATTTTGCATGTTTGCGTCCTGCACAGTGCAAGTAGTTTCTGTATGACTTAGCTGTGTGGCAATGTGAAAGCTTAAAAAACAACTTGCCTTTTTCACTGCTGTTGATGCATGTGAGAAAAGTTGAGAAACTACCTCGAACTTGAGTGAAAGGCTGCTGATGAGGAATGAAGTGCTTGTTCTTCTGTAATGGCAAATACTTGGAATCCTGTTCCTTCAGGGCAATCGTTCTTTGACTCATCATTGCTAGAAATTCTTCAGTGGCTATAAAATGATGCAACTTTATACTTTGTTAGGCATAAATGCACCTATGAAATTGTTCCCATGCTAGAAAGCATCTTCATAGTCTCCTTTGCTAGTGCTGACCCTACTAATTCAACCCTCCTTATTTTGCAACATCAAAGCTGATAACATAGATGCTGAGTTTGAGTTCCACAGAGATGACTCAGATGTGATTTCTGTAAATCATCAGATAAAATTGATATAGTGGCTATAAATAAGAAAATTCTGCTTAAAACAGAGGAATTCAGAGTTTGAGTCAGGTTGCTTACCTAGGACACTGGCAAAACTCCAAGATAGGCCTAATTGGAAGTGTTAATAAATATTGCAGGTTTGAATTCACCTTTAATCCTGAATAAAGGATGGAACAGCGAGTGAAAATGCAGGTTGCAGGAGCTGGGGGATTACTTGGAAGACACCTACTTATTGAAGGCAGGAAAGGATGGAGAATGTACAGTTTCTGTGCTGTAAAACAGCTTGCACGAATTCGGTTATTGGCACTGAATTTGGGGTGTGGTAGGAGGGGGCCACTCATGCTGAAGGATTTTCATGGAATTGTATGTGCAAACAGCCGGCCTACCCATGGATCTGACAGGGCTAGGTTCTGCCCCCACGCTTGCACAGCCACCCAGACCTCCTGTAAGGAGTGAAGAAGATGCTCTTGCTCTGCAAACTTCATCCCCAAAATAATGTGACGTGACTCCCACTTCTGTTCTTCAGTCTGGGAATAAAGTACAGCATGCAACGTATGCCTTAATTTTTGGTGGGTGCTGCTGAAAAATCAGGCTTCTTAAGTAGAGTCCACATTTTTTTTTCCTGCCAAATACATTGAACTTGATAGATAGCCTTCAAGATCCTCATCAACTGATAACTATTCCTATTATAAAATATGCTAAGTAGTGAAGCTAATCTGATGAAAAATAGTCTATAACTGAACATATTTAAGGAGAGTAAGGATTTTCTGTTGATTTGTATCCTCTGTGTAATTTCTCTAGCAGTGTCACCAATTTGTCAGACTTGTTCACCTCCTTCAGGTGAAATCCCTCAAGCAGAGCAAGGTGATGATTTGGCCATGAAAAGCAAAGCAGCCTTAATTTGAGCGGTGACTGCTGCTTGGTGTCTGGGATGTGAAAGAATGAGTTCAGGTGATAATTACTAGAGTTCAGGATGGAGGAGGCCTAGCAGTTAACCCCGCAGGTTAAGGATGCCTCTCCTTAACTTACAGCTTGACTATTGATAAGAGATGAGTAGGGGAAACTGACCCTCTTTAACTATTTATTCCTTTTCTTTACCCTATAAGGTTTCTTTGTGGCCTCACTGCTGCACAGGGAAGCACTGCCTGCAAACTTGTATTGGGTAGGAAGGTGAGGGAGGGTGAAACCTGGTACGCTTCTCTCAGTAGGATGCTCTCTGGGTGATTTCACAGCTTCTCTGCAGCAGAGAATTGCTGTGAGGCTTCAGTGGCCACTGAAGTACAGCAAGAACTCCTCACCTTCTTTTCCAGCCAGGCTGAAGAGCTGCTGTGACAAAAGCCTGTGCACAGGAGTGGCCTGTGTTCCCGGCAGCTAGGAGACTGGCTGTTGTGGCCACGGTTGCTTAGGAGCCCGGAGATGGTCTGAATTTTTGTCTGACTTGAAAGCAAAGTCAATACTGATCTTATTGTAAGATTGTGCACAAGAGAAAGGAGGTGATGAATCTCCACCCTGATGCTTTTGGACATATGACTTCCCACACATGGCGTCTAAATGCAGTCGGTGTGGGAGCTGCGTCAAAATGTTTGTTGCCTTCTGCTGCGGGCATCCTTGTTTGCTGAAGAGGGGTTGTTGACTTTACACTTGCGAAGCTGGATATTCTTTCATTCTTGGGAAATGAGCAACCCTTTCTTTTCTGTTTTTCATTGGTTAATGAGCAACAGGCTTGTGTGGATACTTAAATGTTAAGCAGGAGAGAATGTAGCAACACGACGTCCTAGACAAGAGTCCTACCTTCTCTTTGTTCTACATTCCCATGAGTTCTTCCTTCTGCAGAGGGTCAGATCTGGTCGCAAACATAGGGTTATTACACTAGGATACCTTTTAGTCAGAACTGCAGTGGCCGTGATTTGTCTAAGCGTAGCGGTTTTGACAACCCAGTTCACAAAACACTTCCTGATTAAAAGAAAATCAAAAAGTCCTAATGCTACAGTGGACAAGATTAGCTTCTTAAATGTCAAAAATAAGGTATTTTTCTATAAATAAGAGGATTTCTGAAAGTCACTCAACCTACGTTATGCTTAAGGACCTGTTGTTTAAACGGAAACAGCTCCGTGAATACTCATTAATCACATCTGGTCTGTTCTTCCTGTCGCATGTCCAAACACTCACTCTTGTGAATCACTTTATTTATTTATTTTTTTTAATTTATTTCTTTTCAAGGAATTAAAGCTGCTGGCTTTATTTCCTGCCTACTTTTCTTCACCCACCCAAGAAACTCTGTGTGGTGGTACTGGATCCCCTCCGAGCCCTCAGGAGCAGTGCTGCTTCCCAGCGTAGCATTCACTGCTTGGCAGTGGCCACGTGCAAGCCAGCAGGAAAATGAAGATGATCTTCAAGATCTGGTGGTAGCAGAGCATTTTCCTGGCACTGTAATTCCCAGTTTCACAACAAGTACCTCTAGTCAGAGGTATTGCAAAGATATTAATCTCTGCAAACAGTGAGTTGAAACTCTTATCCATACTGATCCTTAGAAACCAAACTGCATTTTTAGTTATAAGTAGAAGAGAAGCTGAGAAAAAGCATGGCTGGAGGTCTGCGTTATGCTTCTTTGCTACCAGGACGGCCTCTTTGCTACCAAAAAAACAGACTTCAACTGCACACAGTCCGTCATCCTTTCTTCCTGAGCCTGAGTACAGGTTGTGATTGCACTGAAGCTCTCCAGTTCTGCCTTGAATTTTTTGCTGGGTGTTTTTAGTTTCTGTTATTCCTGCTTGGGCTGTCTCTTCATATTTGTTCTCACGTGTTGTGTTAGGGAACAAGGTGTTTTATTTTTTGTGGAGGAAGGAAAGGGGAAGAGGGAAACTAGATGGTTTTTATCAAAGAGTTCCCAGAGTGCTGAAACTTTGCTCACTGTGGCACTATTTGCTGTGCCTGGTTACATTCCCACAGCTTAACGGAGACTGTAGGGCTTTTATTAGTAATTAGCTCGGTGTGGCTTTAGGGCTTTCCGACACGAGTAGTTGTTTTCACTGGGGGTATTAATTATGAATCACAAACCTGTAAACAGCTGTAGCCAAGAATGTGCACGTTTGCAGATATGACTGTTTTGCTGTTCAGCCCTGGGTTAGCTCTGCACTGCCCTCATTGTTGTTGCAGAGGAGTGTATGGAAAACATGTTTTTAACCTCCTAGATGCTATTGAGCTCCTGCATTGCAGTCTGTGAAACTGGGGGAAAATGGGTCCAGTTGTTCGCTTTGTAAGTGGTCAGCTTTAAATAGGGTGGTTTGAACAGGTGGAAGCAAGGCCTCAGAGCCCAATTTGCAAAAGGCTGTCCTTTTAAGATCTTCTAATAAACATGCTTTGAATTTATTTGATTCCTATTTTCAGGGACGGGGAGAGGCAGTTTAGAGAGAACAGTTTTTCTCGATTATATTTCTTTTTCGAAAGCAGCAGTACCAGACTGAGAAACAAACTGTAATTCTCTTCCTATCATAGTGGATAGCAAATCTTCCTTTTAACTCAGCTGAGCTTAGTTTTCACTCTGTGTGGGAAGAGCTTGTTAATCGCTCAAAGAAACAGGATCCTCAATATTACCAGCAATTTTGGGAGGCTCCTAACAGCCTCTTGTGGCTGTTGAAATTCAGCAAAAGATGGATAGCATGGCCCCAGGTTGGAGGCCTGGTGGGGATGGTGAGAAATCTGGATTTCTGCTGCAGAAATGGGCTCTGACCCTGTGGGATGGATAGCTCCTGACCGCTGGATTTATCAACAAGAAGGAAAAGGTGGAGCCCCAGCCTGAAACAGGTAACTTCGTAATTCTCTAGTCATGGGCTGTCCTCTCATGAGAAGAGGGACATCTTCCTCTTAGACCCTGTTTTGTGTGCAGGCCATCAGAAACTCGGTTTGTGCCAGGCAGCAATTGTCTTGTGCCCCTCCAAACCTTCCCCTTCTGTTAGGCTTGCTTATTTTTCCCAGCAGGTTCCTTCCTCCCCTCCACTTGCTCTTCTCCTGAAAGCTTTCCCAGTACCTCTTTAACCACAAACCAAACAAAATTGACAAACAAATTCCATAGAAGTAATAAGTTGGCTTTTGAAAAGTACTTTTCTTGGGCAAATTCTTGAGATATTTTCATTATCACTAATTTCCTTGCTTTAAATGTGCTTTATAGCAGCACGTAGGAGGAAACAGAAGCTGTATGATAAATGCAGCAAAATACATTTTTTTTTTTTTTTTTCATTGCAAGGTTAAGGCCTCAGCATTTTTGTCTGCTTTGGATTCATATAAAAGGATGGGGGAAGGTGCTTTTATTCATAGTCTTCTCTCCTCCCCTTCCAAGTCAAGAAACAGATGGTCCGACCAGTGTAAGGTTTTAAGTGTTGGAATTGGCATTGTCTTTGTAAAGATTATTTGGATAAATAAATAACAAATAACCAGGAAGCACAGAAGCATAGTCTCTTTGCTCAGTGTGAAAGCTCGTCTAGACTAAAATAGCAAGCTGACAATATGTGACTGAGATGATTCCCCTGACCTAAATAAGGAGAGTGATTACCTGATATTGGGAACGTGGCTCTGCTTCTAGCACTTCTTGGTCCTCAGCACTTTCTTCTCAGCAGCGTTGCTGCTTCAGATACCTCATAACAGAAGCATGTGCATTTTTTTTTTTTTTTTGGGATGGCTGATTATGAGGTGGCTATTTGAAATGGGGCTGATTTTTTATGAACAGTGTGACGGGGTGCATGGACCCGGAAGGAAACTGGTGGAGAGTTGTTGATGATGAAAGGTATCTGCCCTATCTAATCTAGGTATAGATAGCCAACTAGGATTATAAATTAAGCCGAGATATGTTTCATAATTAAGTTAATGTTTCCTGAAAATAAAGATAAGCTTACTGCTGCCATTCTTGATCACAGGCGGTTAGATTAATGGTTCTTCACAGTGTGATGGAGCCCAGGCTGATTTTTATTGTTTTCTCTAATGAGTGTATTGATTTCAGTGTGACACTATTGAAGAGAAAGAAATGCATCAAAATTGAAACCTGTTTAATATTTGCAGGGTTTTACTGGTGTCAGTTACTGAGATTCTGGTTTAGGCTCAAATCGAGCCTTTTCAGTACAGTAGCTAGGAAGTATTTCTGTTGTGAAGCTTGTGTATAGCTACTCTAGTTGGGTCACGTGAAAATAGGTCGTAAAACACTACTGCCATTAAAAAGAAAGAAAAATTAAGATGTCAGCCCCATGGAGCAAATCTTGGCAGAACGTTCTTGGAGTGCTCCTTGTCTTCATTTGTTCTTGTTCTTGGTGGTCCTCGTGGGCATGGTTGTTGCTGTAACTGAATGAAATTATAAGCTTCACTTCTATTTTATTTTTCTGAAGTTCTCTAACCTCGTTCAACCATTGCCATCTGTATGGAGGTGATGTCTGACTTGTGTTGGCCGGTGGCCGCCTCTCCAATAGCCTTCTGGACAAAAGCATACAGTACCTATCCAAAAAGTATTTGACCTATGAACTTGCAAAAAGTATGTATGTACGTCTGGTTAAACCAAGCTCTCAATGTGGTACTTAAAGAAGGGATTGTGAATTAGAGCTCGCAATATTACAACAAAAAGAGACAACTTATTTCTCTGTTGGCTGCCTGTTTGCCCCTCTGGTATACATCTGGACTAATTTGTTTTTTTTTTTCAGATAGAGAACTTACTCAGTGAGATGAAACAGTAATAGCCACATGGGTGACCTTGACTTTGTACTGTGAAGTTCGTGTATAGCATCACTTGTTCAGTTCTTGAACAAGATCTCTTAGTCTCATAAAAAGTAGCAGTGTCCTGGTTTGCATGTTTTTACTTCCTTGGGCTGCTGACCAGATATTAGTCTTGGTTATCAAAAGATGGGAAAGGTCTTTGTCATCAATGTTATAAGCAAGCAAACTCAGACGTGGTTGTCTAGAACCGATGAGCGTTGTGCTGGAGAGACCGCCTAGTCCCATGCACCCTGTTCTTACTTTCTTGGCTTGTAAATTGGCTGTTATATGGTGTGTCTGTGCCACTGCTGTGTTGGTTGTAAGGCTGATCCTCCTCCAGTTAGCTATCAGGGAGGTTGTACTCATGCCTTCAGTACTTACTGGAAGGGACAATTAGAATTTCAAAGTGTTTTAAATCATTTTTCTCCCTCCACAATGTGAATGAGGTCAAACTTTGCTGTGAATAGCTCTGATTGCTGTATTGCATACATGATGGTGGAATGTGGGTATAAGGGATTGCTTCACTTGGGAAATATTTCATGTCTGACATAAATTCAGCATTAAGGCTGTGACAGGCAGCAAGACTTCTGATGGCTACAGACTGTAAATGAAAATGATGGTGCTGAAGGGTGAGTTCATTGGCAGGTTTCAGCTCAGCTTGTTCCCTAACAGCAAGGTGGAAATGAGCAGTATCCCAATAGAAATATCTCTAGGATGATGGTTTAAAGCCCTGTAGGTCTTGAAGTCAAAACCTTGGTTTCATCCTCTAGCCAGTGACTAGCCTACCACACGCATTTGAACCTGCATTTGCTCTTACTACTGGTTGGAGCAGTAAAAGCTACTTCTGGCCTCTCAGATGCATCTTTAACCTGCCATAATCATCAGTCTCCTTTCTGACTGCAGTCTGTCATGTTGTTTCTCATGTCCTCCTCTGTGCTTGCCATCTGTGGACAATTATCTTGCCTGCGACTGCTCCATCTCTTGGCATTTCCTTAAACAAGAAAGTCTGTAGGAAAAGTGCTCATTTTGCTGCTGCCTCCTTTGAAAAGGAATATCTGGCACATCTCTCACTGATGCCAAATGGTTGCGGAACTGGATGAAAACTTTGATCTTGCTTACGTTACGATGTTTGCTACCCGGAGCTGCTTCACTAAAAGCAATGTTGGCTTTTGTTTCTACGTGGCAGGCCTACACAGGCAGCTAACACCGTCCATAAATAACATGCTTATTGCAGCAGGGCTTGACCCTTCGGTACAAGTGGAGCTGGCTGCTTCATGTACTACTAGGTAAGAGTTTCCATGCAGGCAGCTACTGCAGCATAGTTAATGAGCTATGAACGTGCACCTACCTTGCTTGTAGCTTATTGCTTGTGTCGCCGTTCCTGAGGATACCATAAATCTTTCTGCATGACATGCATCATAATTTTCTCACCTCTGTGACCCTGGGGGCCACATCTGTGACAGTATTTCGTTTGCGTGGCTATCTATGTGGTCATACTTTGTTTCTTGAAAAAAAACAAACCGACCTGTGGCAGGGGGTTGGAGCTAGATGACCTTTAAGGTCTCTTCCAACTTGAGTCATTCTCTGATTCTACAAATGTTTGATGTGACTTAAAGCCAGTCTTACTTTTGGCCTATATACAGGGAGTCTCTCTCTTAGAGACTTCTTGGCTGTTTGTAAAACAAGAAGGCCCTTTTACCTGAACTTCAGCACTGTTGTAGGTTGCATTTTGTTTTGCTCACCTGACGATACTAAGTCTTCCTGAAACCTGAAATAACATTCCTAAAGACATTTAATCCAGATGTTTATCTGCTACTGCAAGTCAGACCTGGTAGAGAAAAGTGAGATTCTTCCTCCTACCAAGTTCATATCATTCTGGCTTCTACTTGTACAGAGAGGGACAGCCACAATATCTTTCCTAAGAAAGGAGAAGGGGGGGTACAATTTAACGTTAGGTGTCCTCATCTAGGACTGTTGGGGTGTGCAGCATTCATTCACAGTGATGTCTGGTTGCAAGTATGGGGGCTTTCAAACCCTTGGCAGATCAGTGTGATGCTTTGAAAGACTTCTTGTCTGGCTCTGTATACTTACTGTTCCTTTGTGCTGTCTTCTTGGGGGTTTTGTATCTTTGGGTGCATGGGGCTTTTGATTTTATTTTTTTTTTTATTTTTTTTTTGCAAGCAGGTTAAAAATGAGAAGATGCTTATGGGGCATAGCTTTCCCACTGGGGCTGCTATGTTCTGATGAATCTTGCTCTTTAATCTCATCAGGCCTAATTAGCAGCTCTGGCTTAGCAAAATTAACTCTTCTGCCAACTGGGTTTAGATGCTACTGACTTTTTTTTTTTTTTTTTTAATTTTAACTTTTAAGTAACCCCATTCCATTTTCTGAAGCCTGCTTTGCACGTTGGGCAGGCAGCAGTACAAATGCAAACAGACAAGTAGTTCAGCCATTTGGACACGACCCAGAGTCATCCAGGATCGTGGAAGGCACTGAGTGTTGAAACCAAGCATGCTTAGGAAAGGTTGAAGGGGCAAAATGGGGGAAAAGTTAGAGGCTGGGGCACTCTGCAGTGCTCACAGGGAGCTGGAGCTCTTTATCTATGGCATTGACTTTGAAGGGACAATGAAAATAATGGGATGAAGAACGAGATGGGATGAAGTTGAGAGAATGTGGGGCCTGTCACTTTACAGGTGGTGTGGTTTTAGGCTTTCATTGAGGCTCTTGGGCCACAGATAGACCATGAAATTTGTCATCTATTTCTTGTGTTTTAATGGAGAAATGGCTGTTGTGTGCAGGGCTTCGCCATTGGAAAAGAGCTAAGAGTTGCCATCTCACTAGCTGCAACGCTTAATCCTCTTGCTAGAATAGCTGCAGATAAACCTTCAAGCAAGGTAGATGTTGAACTTCATGTAGGAATAGGTTCTGAGAAAAATTAAGAAGATAAAACAAATAAAATATTGTTCTAATATGCAGAAGCTGAGTCCCTTCCTGGCCTTCTACTCTAGGTCTTCAGTTTGACCCACACTTACTGTTTAAATTCTGGTGAGTTCTTACAGAATTAGTAATGAATTTCTCCTGCTGAATTTACATGACCGACTGTAGGGACTTTAATAGGAACTACTGCTGACTCACCTCTGCAATGGAGGAAAGATTTTTCCCCTCTTCACCCCAGTAATTGCCTTTTTCGGGGGAGGGAGGGCTCACAACAGTTCAAATTTTGTTGAGAAGCTACAGTGCTACAATAGCTTCTGCTTAATTTCCATAGGAGCTACTTTCTAATGCTAATTTCACGCTTGATAAATACGGTCCCTTGTTGCCTAGGCGACAAGTTACAGCACAAATGTTCATTACTGCACTACTGGTTAATGAGTCTCCAGTGTTCTGAAAAAAATTACATCCAGAATTAAGTGGGTTTATTCACTTTAATCTGAAGTCACCAACAACCTGGGAGACTAATTTGCACAATGTTTCCTGTTAATAGTGGTACCCAAATTCAGTAATGACAGAGTAACCAGAGAAACCCACAGAAGTGTTTGGTACATCAGTGCCATGGTAAGTGCACAGGTCCTTCTCCATCGTTCTTTGGAGGTCTGCAACTTTATGAGGATGACTTTGTTAAGAACAGCAAAATATTTAAAAGTTAGGAACTGAAATCCCTGGAAGTGTACCTCTTGTCAACTTTCATCATCTTCCATAGTATTGTCTAGCTTGGCCAAGTGAGCCTGACAGCTTCTAATTGATTTCAAAAGTTAAATTTTTATGTGCTGACAGAGTTTTGCGTCCTGTCATTCTCTAATCTGTTTTGCAATAAACTCGGATATACTTGATTTGATGTCTTGAGGCATATACTCAATTTGATGTCTTGAGGCAATGTTAATGTTTTTCAGTGTGAATGTGTCATAGGACACGTCCCCCAACAAAACAGCACGCAGGAACAGTCTGCAGAGCTAGACAAGAGGGCTTTCAAAGTATCACACTGATCTGCCAGGGATTTGAAGGTCCCCATACGTGCAACCAGACATCACTGTGAGTGAACGCCACAAACATGCCCCAACAGCCTTGGATGTTTCTAGATGAAGACGCACAATGTTAAATCGCTAGAGGCTGGTTTTGCACCAAGTTCGCAGTTTCCTTTTTCTGTAGAAGAGTTGAGGTCTCATTTATAAAGATTTGTTCAACTTGATTCGGTTCACATGTAATTAAGGCAAGAATGCCTTGGTGCTCAGTTGGTTGAGAGGGGGCTCTGCTTGTTGACCTTTTCTATGGTGACTCAGCATGGAGAACTCAACACTTCCCTGCCGGGCAGAGACCATTGTTAACTTTTATTCCATTATTATTTTTCATTTAAAAGCTAATTTACTCTTTTGCCTTCAATCCATGTCACACGCATTATTCCAGCTGTTAAGTAATATGAAAGTTTGTCTTTGGCAGGCTGCACATGTCATCTTGCCTTGGGAAATCAAAAGGGAAGATTACATAACAGCTGACAGTATATTTGGCTCCAGAATGTCATTAAACTAATGAACGTTGAGTTTTCTTTCCCAGTCACAATATTCTTGAGCTCAAAACTAAAAACTCTTTTTATGTGAAACCTAGAGTGCAGTTCGGTGAATTGCAGGACTCCTGGAGCCTGCTGCTCATACATCATTAAACAGAACATACCCATTGGTTTAAGAACTGAAAATAGCATGCAGATGTATGGAACTCAGTTTTCCTTAAGTGAATCCAGAGTAATTTAAGCTTTAAACTCTGTCCCCTCTGAAGCAATTATTACAGTTGCCTAAATCTGACATGGCTCAGTATTCACCTGCTGAAGGCATCCGACTGCCTGTTTGAATGCAGAAAAGCATTGTCTTTTTTAATTAGCAAAATACTTCACAATTTTTTTTGGTTTGATTTATTGAACACCTATTCTCTTTTCTTTTGTGGAAGACTGAAGAATCCTAGGACGTAAATTACCAAAATCTGTTTTCTATGTTAGATGCTGTGTTGTAATTGCCATTAATATCAGTACAAGTCAGAATGCATATTTGCACAAAACTTTTTTTACAGTACTACAGTCAGTCTTAATATGTTTGAAAACCCGCAGTGGGTAGGAGTTTGGGCTCTTGTTATGTTTTTGTTGTGCAACTTTTTATTCTCTGTAATATTTAGAGAGAGGCCTTTATCTGTTATGCTAATGAGAAATTATCTTTCCAAATAAGAGAGAGATGTAGGATGCATGGGTGTGGACTGCTGTTTAGGATGCTGTTAACTAGGATGCTCTTGATTATTCCTTCCTAACAGAAGAAACTTGTTCAACCAATAAGTCATGCTGTAGCTTTTTGTTATTGCTTGTTACAAAAACCAAAATACTAAATACATTTAAACACAGTTTCCCTTTTTGAATATTTTAGATTTTTTTTTTCTTTTTTTCTGGTGCTTAAAATGAGCTTGTTCTAAAGCAATCCACATGCATGATGTGAATAATGATGCGAGTACTCCATTAAACTACCAGTTTGAGTAGTCTCTAATGTAGGTGACTTGGATTTTTATGTCTGCATTACAGCAACCCTCATCTGAACTCAATAACTTTGAATTGGGGACCCACATTACTTAGCACAGACTTTAGGCTTTTCTTGCACAGCAGGGAAGTCTGTTTTGCAAAACTAATCAGAATCCCAGGGCAAGTGAGATGCTTAAAAATCTGTTGCATACTTGCACATGTACTGGCCCGGATATCAAGGGCAGATGATGAAAAGCAGAGTGGAAAAGTCTCAGTAAGGATATCTGGATAATTAAAATTAAAGACGTTTTGATATAATGGCTAGCATAATAAATCTGATGCCAAAGTGGTGCTTATATATGATTCACAACCATTCTAAGCAGCAGCATGTGCCTTGTTCCATTATAGGGTAACTTTCCTATGACATTTTTCTTCCTCCTTTCTCAGAAAGCTGTGGCAAACTCCTCGGGGGTCAGAGTTCTCATGGCAGTACCTGCCTGTTGGTCTGTGGCACCTTCAAATTCCAGCAGGGTCTCTTCCAGTAGAACTTGTGCCCATTCCTATTCTTCTGCCAAGAAACTCTTGTTTTGTGTAGGACCAAGGCAAGTGACTTCGGTTCTTTCAAAATCTATTTGCTTAAAATCAAAACAAGCAGCACATGCTCCATTTGGATCAAGTTATCCAAAAATTGTGTTTGCGATCCTGTGCTAGGGCTGCAAGTAGTCCAGGCAGAGCAGGTCAACCTGGGGGCTGTAATGGTGAGTGGAAATATATGGCTCTGTTTACTCAATCTTTAAACTTGCAGGCAGATTTGATTTACTAGTTCTGCTCGCTTTGTATGCGTGGCCTACTCTGCTCAGTATTAAAGGGCAATGAGTGTTAACGCTCCTATAAAATACTTCAATCTGGACATAGTGTTCAAGGTGGTGACCAAACGTACAAAGTGTTTTGTGAAAGGTTCAGGCCCACTGCCTCAGGGAATGCTGTTCCAAGTGTACTACGCCGGGGTGGGGAAGCTGTGGTGAGGGAGGGGAGAAGAACCAGCTGGCTAAGGGCTGCCACAAGGAAGCCCCACGGCAAGATAGGGAATCACAGGAGAGCTCTAGCCAGGCTTCTTGAAGGCACAGAAATCCTGCATGGTACCCACTTTGCCAGGATGTCACCTTCTCCTCGGAAAGTCCCTAAATTGCAGATAGGTTCTGGGGGGTGTCAGTTAGAGGTAAGACCTTCCCAGGCTGTTTGCTCTTAACCATTGCTGCAAAGAGCATGCTGGGCTTCTTGCTTTGACCTTGTGTGGCTGTTCCATTTGAGAGCTCCTAGAGCAGTGCCAGGCCAAACCCGTGACTTGGGCCGTGGTTTCCCACCAAATCAAAGTTGTAAGGCAAGGTGAGATGGTCCTACCAGAGCCCCATCCTCCCCATGCAGGATCCCACTTTCTCTTCTGTCCCTCCATGACTAAGTCTGAGATATTAAACCTAAAGTGAGCTATTCACTTTCTCTTCAGGGTTAACTTTCTGCAAATCTACTGTCCTGAGCTGGGAGAGGGGCTGGAGAAGAGCCAGGGTGTGAGGACAACTTAAGGATGGGTGCTATAGACTTAGTGTCACGTATCTAGGCATGGGAAAAACCAGTGCTGTGCTGCTATTGTGTGCAACAGCCCACAGCCGTTCTGTCAATGTGTATGTTAGCCTTTTTAATAGTCTTACTAGCATTGTTTTATGTAGCTTATATCAAGTCTGAACTGCTGCCAGACTCCCTGCAAGTTCCCGGCATCCCTGCAGAGGTCCCGGTACTGCAACGGAAGAATTTGCTCTTAGTTCTGCTGGCCAGCTTGCTTGGTATTTGATCACGAAAGACCTCTGTGATTTTAGCTTTTGTAATGGCTTGACACCTTTTCATCATAAACACTGCATGGGAAATGAGGTTGGAGGGAAAGCCACAGATCCCAGAAGCAGGATGCAGTCTCTAGTACAGCCCTATTTCCCTATCAGCCTCCTCAAACCCTGCACAGTGTTTTGTTAGCTGTTTTCTCAAGCTTTGCTCCAGCCAAATGTTGCACATCTGCAGCTGCTAACACCGTTCTTGGTGTGCCTTACTACTGGGGGCTTCAAACCATTGTGCCAGCATGCGTGCTGTCACACCTGCTGTACAAGAGGAAGCTGCCACAGCTTCTAATTCCGAAGCTGAGCTGGGTATGGTCTCTCAGGGGACCTGTTTTGGCTCTTTACACTGTGCTCTGCATGATGTGGGAGCACCCTGATGTGACGTGTCCCATGCTGGTTATAATTACTGATGCCAGGCTTCTGGCTGTGTTCTTTGATCATTGATATCTCCTCCTCTTCTCTCTCCTCATCTTCATCTGCCACTGAAAATAAAAGCTGCCTGCAGACACTTTCAACTTGTTAATTAAATGCAGAAAACCTGGTGGCTTGGGCAGAAGTAGCTTTGCTGTTGTTGCTTTAATAGGGATGGCTGCACCCTGCATCAGGAGCTGTTGGTTTGCATCCGATGGACTTGGAGCACCAAGAGATGTCTTGCTGTGAGCGAGATAAAAAACCCTCTGCTGGCGTGAAACTGCTCCTGCTGCTTGTTTGCCTTGAGCTTCCAATGGCTTTAAGTGTGTAACCTCTCTAAGGTACAACTGTTCTGTTGCAACCGTGATTATTTTTGTTTAAAAACAGTTATTTTTGAGGTGGAAGTCTACATTTGGACTTCTATCAGCAGATAGGTTTATATCCTGTTCATGTTTAAAGGTCTTCATGGTTCAGATTGTTTCTTAGGCCTCGTTAGGTGTGACTGCAATTATCTCTGCATTTCTGTTTTTCTCCATAAGGATATGCTGAAGTCCTGTACACATGTGCAGGGCTGTGTACATCCCCATTGCACCCTTTCTGCCTCCAGGTACTCGTGGCTCTGGGCCTTTCTGAAACAGAAGCAGCTTCCTTGTAGTTAGTAGCCTTCAGTTGATTTCCTTGAATCCCTCCTCTTCTCTTTTAAGTTTTATACTGTGAGTGATAAAGGTAAATGCTATGCCAAGACAGTCTCATCCACACCATGAATGCACAAGGTTATTTCCCACCTTGATGCTTTTGACCTTGCTGCCAGTTCATGTTCCTTACCTTTTTGGCTGGAAAAGAGCCTGAGCAATGTTTTCTTTGTTACTTTTTTTCCACGTCACTGACTTTTATAGACCTGCAGAAGCCATAATGAGTCTGGAGGTGGTTATTCATTTGAACTGCTCATCCTGATGGTACAGTGCAATCAAAGAATATGATCGGGGAGAAACTGAACCAGCAAAACCGAGTCACCAGCTGACCACAGGAAAAGGCTGTTTGTGTCAGGTTCCTGTTCCTTGTTCTTACCACGTTTGAATCCTTTTTTTTTTTTTTTCTTTTTTCTTTGTTCTCACTGATATAGGCTGTACCGTGAAGGTTGTTTGACAGTGCAGAACAGTGACACTCTGTCCAGGACAGAATAAGGAACAGCGTATAATGGAAGCCTGAAGCAGCAGAGGAAGCTCTAAATGGCAGACTGCACCTTGAAATAGCTGTGCCAGAGGAACGGGGTGTCCCTATATTTATCTTCCTTAGGCAAGCAGTAAAAGGCTTAAAATGCCACTCACAAACATTCAAACTGTGTATTAGGAAAAAGTGATGGTAGAGCAATCAAATAAGTTAATTAGGGAAATTTTGGACAGCACTGGGAGGTGAGGATGCTCAAAGGATGAGTTCAGAGAGAAGATTGAAATTGTACTTGCCTACTTAAATCGTTTTCTCTTTGTCATTGCTGACCTCAGGTAGGGGCAGGCATTAAAGGGGTGGTTTTTGTTGTTGTTGATTATTTTTATAATAAACTAGTCCCTTCTATTTGCTAGTGATGCATATTTTCCCCCTGTGAGGAATTTCCCCTGAAAATGATGAGTCTTTAAGATGTTTAACAAATGCTGTTTATTTTGTCTCTGAGACTAAACTCAGAGTGTAGGAAGGCTGTTATATTGTTTAAAGAGCAAGAGCACAGTTTACCTGATGATGCTCTGGTGAGATCAGCTTAATTCTCTGCACTGCAACTGTTTCTATAGCCATAATTACAAAACAGTTTGTTTAAAAAACACCAGAAAAACAGGGCTACTTTAGGAAAGCATTTAGGAAGGCAGGATTCGGATGTAATACAAAGTGACAGAGCTGTCTTAGCCTGCAGCTTGCATAGTATCTGCCGTTGTACACTTCTGTACTGGACAGCTTGACTGCCTTGTTAATCTATTTTATTACCTTTGAATGTGGACTTGCTTGTTTCCTTCTCCTTCTTCTCTCTCCTTTTTTAATTTTTATTTTTTTTTCCAGACTTTTTAATAAAGTTAGTGTTAGTTAATCGTGTGCCTTAATTTAAAAAAATCTTCATCCTGATAAGGCATGATTTCTTTTCAATGTCTTCCTGGAGGACTTCAGTACTTACTGTGCCTTAAAGCACAGAAGCCATGGATGTAAGACAATAGTTGGGGGCAGTCAAACACAACGAGGTTTAGCTGTGTACTGTTTGACAGAAGATGGGCTATTTTTATACCAGCAGTTACAGACAGAGCTGAGCTGGCTTTCCTTGGGCTAATCTTAAAACCCCAAAATGTAGGCGAGCCCAGTGCAGATATTTTCATGACTGCCTTGGGCCTGAAGCTAGCGCATCCAATCTTCTTGTGTTATTTTACTCCTGTACTTGGGCGAATAAGCTGCAGGGTCTTGTAGATCTGTCCTACATTGCGTTGTCTCTGTGCTGCAGCCTGTGTTCTGCTTTAGACGTGCTCTTCGAATGCACCCAATTGATTTTTCTTGCAGCATATCAGATTGATGACTGAAATAGCATTGTAGGGGTTGTCTCTTGGCTGCAGGCAGGGAATGCTAGTGATTCCAGCATGGACAAGGCCCTGGGCAACCAGGGTGGGTGATACCCTGCCTGAGCCATTCTATGCTTCTGTGATTTTTTCCCTTGTCTTAGAGCTTACTGCCTCTTTTCCTCAAGATTTGGTGTTTTACATTGATTTTGGATGCACTTCAAAGTGAGGGTTACGTTCTGACAAGTTTAATGTTGGTTTGGGTCTCAAAAGGATCATCTTCTGCTTTCCATCTTGAGGGAGTGACCCATCTTGTGGGTGTTACCAGGTGTATTTGTCTTGTGGCACCATCTGTGTATTTCCAGGGTGATGGCTGGTAGCTTTAAAACCAAGAAAGCTCTTGCTGTTCTCTTCTTCTGTGTATTCTTTTCCCAGGGGTAAGTATAGCCAGGGCAGCCCAAATTGTGTCTCCTCTTCTATCTGGAAACACTGTTCTTGTGAAAGTTGACACTGAATGTTTTATCTGGGTATTCTGAAGAAACAGTACCCTATTTCCGTCTAGATGTCTGCGCACAAGGTAATTCTTGTGTGCTATGCTCTTTGTGCCATTATTGCTTACCTTCTCTAACATTGTCACTGAGTTGTATGGGTGATCGCAGGGTGCTTTGACCTCTATTGAGCAGATTTTGCCTTACCTTTGGATTTTGAATGTGTTCTTTATAGTAATTCTGCAGCCAGGATGTTATTTCATCCTCTGGCAGCGCCTGCAAGCATTATGTAAGCTTCTCCTAGTGTCAGAGGAACATGGACACTGAAAGCAGAACTGAGGTCTCAGATGCATGTAAATGAAAGAAGATGCTTGGCCTCTGCACAAGCTAGGTCGTGTTTCGGTGGGAAAACTTGCTTTGGACCTGATAAGTTCTGTTATCTCTTGGGCTGTTCCTGAGTCAGCGTTGGACCATGGGACCATTTTTTCAGGCAGTTCACAGCTCACCACAGCTTACCTTTCAGTGCTGGCATGCATCTGTGCTCTCCTCATTTTGTGTGCAGGGTCATACACCTATAACCAAGCTAACCTCTGAATGTGACCTCGCCGTGCCTCAAGTCCTGCACGCAGGATGTTTTAGTCAGAATACCAAGCTCCAAAGATGTCTGAAGCAGATTGGTTTCAGTGACTAGCCTTACGAAAATATATATAGATTGGATTGTGACCAAACTCCTCATTCTGGTCATTCCATTTCCTGGAGAAGTAGGTTAGAAGTAGGCTGGGATGAATGTGTCCCTTGTCCAGTTCTTCCCCTCCTCTGCAGAGAGGAACTCTGTTTGAGGGGGAGGCCATGGGATTGCTGGAGCTTGTTAACTTTCTGGGGGGAGGATCTGACCTCACTGCTAGCTCATCTTGGAAAAAAATCTCTCCAGCAAATGTAGTGGCCCTCTGGAGGAAATTCAGTTTTACTTTACTGTCTAGAACTGTGCTGGGGTTGTGACTCTGCATCCCTTCTGCTGAGTAAGCTCAGGATAAGTAAACTCTTAAGTAGAAACCTGTGTGCAGGAGCTGCAGCAGCCCTTGTTGGATTTTGCTGGGAAGAACAGCACAGCTCTACATCTCCCTCATCATCCCTACAGATGGTCTTCTCTTCAGCAACGCAGAGAACAGCAGTGCTGTCTTGGAAGGCTGCTTGCTTTTCTTCCCCGCTCCGTTGGTGACAGTTTGCAGTTTGCCATCAGATGTGCTGACAGAGACCTGGTGGCCAAAATGTTTTCCCTTGCTCCTGTATTAATCAACTGTAAGTCGTGGCTTGCAGCCACAGCCCCTTCTCCGTTTGAATAGCTTGAAGCTTTCAGGGAGGGAGAGCTCAACGAGAAATAAAAACACTGTTACAGAGGGAAAAGGGTGGAAAGAAATTCCTCAGCTTCCTGTTGCCTTAAGGTTTGTGGCCTGGTCCTGTAAGCCTCCGAAGATGAATGTTCTGCATCTGCTGAGTCCCTCTGGAGGGGAGCAGAAGACGAGCCAGCAGCCAGTTTCTTTCCAGGGTGACTGGTGCCTTGTTTTGGGAGCTCTGCAGTGTCCCAGAGGGTGCAGCACCCACCTGGCTTCCCTGCTGGAGCCAGCCTAAAGCCCGTGGTGAGGGTGCCCTGGCTACAGGTGGGCCTCTGGATCGAAAAGGAGTGTTGATTTATTTTTTTTAACGTTTACTGTGCCTTAGTTTCCAACTAATTACTTTCTGTGTATTGTGATGGTGGCTAGCTGAGAGTCAGGAGCCCATTCCAACCTCTGCTTCAAGCTTCCTGGCCTTGGCGTTAGTTGCATGGGTTCTGTGCTGCAGTTTCTGAGCTGCAAAATAAAAATGATCCTTGCTGTCAAAGGCCCTCTATTTTATCTGGTGCCATTTGTTTTTGTCATGCAAAAAACAAATCACTTCAGTCTGAATGAAATATAGGAGATAAACAACACAGATAGCAACATAATTAAGGTCTTAGACTAGGTGGAAAGAAAACTTCTAAATGTTACTGAGATGCAATTTGAAAAGTCTTTTTTTTTTTTTTTTTTTTTTTTTAAATCTCACTCCTTGTTGTCTTAGTGTGTCTGACCAAATGCTGCTGGTCAGAGTGCAGATGCAGGGATCAGGAGGGGTTACTGAAGCTGTGAGATCCAGGCTGGCAGAATCGTGATCCTCCAGTGCTCAGGTATGCCTGGTGCCACATCTTGGCCCCTTCCCTGGTAGGGGAGGTGCTGTGCTCTCTGGAGTGACAGGTCCCTGGGGTTGAGATTATGCATGCAGGGAAACACAGCCTGGAAAGACAGGCCAGGCCATGTGTTCTGCTGCTGTTTTACCTTCGTTTGGGTATGGGAGTTCAGAGTTGTCTTGAAAAGGCTTGGAGGGCCGTCAACATAATGGCAGCCGCGTGGGATGTCAAGAGGAGAGCTCTGTGTTTAAAGCTCGATCTGGTGAATATCCAAGTGCAATTGCTATTGTCAACCTCCCTGGAATGCATAATTGATAGGAACAGCACCTTATACTTCAGGGTTAGCAGTTTCCATTTCTCTGTGGTGTTGTGTAGCCATCCTGTGACAGTCTCTGTAACCGTACAGTGTGATAACGTGTCATGTTTTGAATTCCTCCCTCATTAGAGGTGCTCGGGCTTGCTTTGTGCAAGAATGTACGTTTGAATGCCTTCGTGCCCTTCTCAGGATGTGATGGGCTCTGTGATTATGCCCAGGGCTGCACTTGGCTGGCCTCTGGAGGAATAGCATAACCATGGGCCTACTGCCCTGTTAGGGGAGTAGGAACGTGTGCCCCAGGAGGAGGTGCTGATGCAGACACCTGAACTCTTCAGCCTGGCAGTTCTCATTCTCTATAGGTGTCCCTAATTATGCCCCGATGACCATAATGTGAAAAGGCTATGTAATCATTTGGTCCTGGGTCTGCACATTACTGACTGAAGTTAAGGCACTGTTATGGTAGAAACTTGTCCAAGCTGGAGGCTGTTTGGGTTGCGATCCCACCTGCCGAGGCTTTGGGGAAGTTGCTCATCCTCGAGCTATCAAGAGGAAAGGGAAAACATGGAAGCAGAATTTCCAATGAGTGTTTCATAGGGCTCAAAGTGCTTTTTGTAAAGCAGCTCTAAAGAGAACGCTGATAGATCTGGGTGCCTGAAGCTGGTGCGTGGTGCTGGAGTGGAGCTGAGCCTGCCCACTGACCCAGCCCGGGAAGCAATTCTCCTGCTGCTCTGGGCTCTTTGTCTGAGCTTTCAGTAAGAGGCACCTTTGACACTTAAACAAACCCTTAACTTAAGGGAAAAAGCCTGCGCACTAATTGCATTTACTGATATACCTCGGCAATAACTATGTTAGAGGCCCTGCTTTCTCTGTCTTCAGAACGCAAAATGGCCCCAGACTGCCTCAGTTCAGCCTCAGGGACTCAAGCAGAGGAAAGTGCGCTGCCAGTTTCTGAAATTTCATACTCCGTTGATGTCCTTAGAAAGACCCTTAGGTCAGTGGTCACCCACTCAATACACCAGCCAAATAAAAGCTGATTGCATTAAGGGAAGGCTCTGTTATTAAAGGGCTAAGAGCAGACCAGGAGGGTTTCTTGGAAATGTGCTTTAAACTGTTCTGGTAGTAACCTGCCTTCTCATGACTCTTCAGGCCTAAAACGTAGCATGGTATTCTGAGAAAATGAAGGAAATTTGGCAGTGCTGAATGCTGGTACGTGGAACTCTCTCTGGATATCTTTTTGATCATATTAAAGGGGTAGGATTTTTCAGTCAGCATTGTACATCTTAAGCCTTAATTGGCAGAAAAAATCAATCTTGTTACAAAAATAAAAATAGCTAAAATAGCTATTTTGAGGGATCCTGCATGTTTCTTCTGCTCCAGGTAGCGTGATGCTCTGATATTTTGAACATACAGTGAATTTTTGTAATGGGAGGATTGAAGAAGATTCAGTTTACCGTGGAAGTGAGTCCACAGTCTGATAAGTGGCTGGTAAGAGAGGGGATAGAGAGCAGGTTATTGCCTGCAGGAAATATTTGCTTGGATGGCATCCCAAAAAGATGCTCAACCTTCTCCTGTTCAGGATAAATAGTCTAGTGAAGTAACTGGAAGGGCTTTTATAAGGGCTAGAAGAAAAGCCCGAAGGTGTTCTTGGTAGCTGTTTTGGTTCATCACATTTTGCTGGTTCACTGACCATGTAACTACTCAGTTATTCCCCAGCTCACAAACAAGTTTTTATATTTATAAAATATTTCTACATATCTACACAGTTGCTTCTTACCGCTGCTCCAAGCTTTGGTATTTGTCTTGCCCACCTACCGCCCTGCTGTAACACAGAATTATTTTGGACAGCTTGCTACATCAGATGGTACCTCATCACCTCTTTTCAGAGACTGCAGCTAGTTTTTTTTTCTGTATGCTCAGCCTGTTTTTCTGTTTTTTACCCTCATCCTTTAAGGAATCTTTAAACATGTGTGGGCCAAAAAAATTGCACAATAAATATGTGACCTGTTCGTGATAGCCTTACTTTCCTGTATGGACAGCTTCCCCTCTCAATAATAACCTCGTCTGGTTAGTTTTGATAGGTCTGAGGCAGAAACTCGCTGTTTTTCTGTGCAGAGTCCTGGTGGGATGGGGCTGCTTGCTAATAAACAGCCCAGCTGGGCCGTGAAGCTGAGACATGCTCCGGAGGCAGGAATCAATGGTGTGCGTTTAACAGTGTTAGAGATCACTTTCCTTTACCAAATATCTTGTACCTCTTCTGACTGCTGCATCTTTTAGGAGGAGGATGAAGCCCTTTCTGCTCTGAAAGGCTAATGCATTTGATCTGTGAATAGTAAATTCTGGGGATTACTGGATGGGTTTAATCCTACTACTCAACCCAATCATCTCTAATCTTATTACAGCGCTCAGCTGATTAAAAGGAATGGTGATTCCGGTGGGGATACAGCTTTCCCTAACCTGTCTGCAGGCCCTCGTGGGCACCATGTTGTAAGCTGCCCTATGCTCCTGTGAGGTGCTGAGTGATTCTCTCCTTTGCTCCGTGTCTTACTTAGTTGAAGCTTTCAAGGACTTGGTATGTGAGCATTGCTAATAATAGTATTTGTCCGGCATACTGCTTGGATTTAATCTTCCTCCTTTCCTCTAGTAATATCCTTGTTAATTGGAATATGTTCCTGTGTTCTGTTTTGTATGTTTAAAACCCTTATAAAGGGAGAAAGGGAATGTGTGTGTTTGTCATGGAGGGGGAGCTTGCTGGCTCTCCTGAAATCAATACATCTAGAAGATTAACATATTTAAGTAGCAAAAGAAACACTGATTTTGCTTACTCTCCTATTCTATTACTAATGACCCTCAGGCATAACTTTTCTGATTAGTTTCTGTGCCCCATCCCTTTATCTCAGGAGAGTCCCAGCAGTCAATAATGCAGTGGCAGTGGGGGTGACAACTTCTTAATGTTAGGTGTGACAACGTTCATTGGCCAAGTACAAATGTCACTAGGATAGGCTATCAGCTTGCAATCACTTAGGTACTCTGAAGATACACCAAAGCCTTTCATGTTTCCTGGAATTTCTCACAAAAGCTTGGTGAATGCTGCTCAGTCTGTGCTAAGATAAATTGGCATCGCTGCATGGAACAGGAGGAAAAGCATGGGTCTAGAGTAGAAGACAGTTGCCCAGGATGATGACAAACCAGTTGTAAAGCAGGAACAGAGCTCTGATCCCTAGATTCCTGCCCTTTAATCTAATTGCTGGACTGTCCCTCTTCAGTTTTTTTACAACGATTGCAAGTATGAAACCAGCTTTGAGTTACTGTAATCCTGTAGAGCTCATCTCTTTGGGAATTTTAACTATGACTGACGTCCACTCCCCACTTCATTTCCCAAAAACCTCACGGAATTGCACATTCCAGTCTTTGCTTCCTGCGAGCCGCCTGGCTGTGGGGAGCACTGTGCTGCTTGTCCCCAGCCCTCTGGGAACAGGGAAAGCCTATTCCTTGAGTCAGAGCTTCTCTGGGATTATGGAAAAGTTGAACTGTGAGGTATGACCATCTCTGTTGATGCAAGGGGAAAAAGAAAATACATTTTTTTTTTTTTAACAAAACAAAACTGAAAATCTCCCAGGAGTCAGTACTGTATATCAGTAGTAGGTATTGCTCCATTTCTGCTATGTTCCTGCAATGCTCTGCCACCTTTTGGCCCTACCAGGACTCTTCATTTCAGTTTTAAGAGCAGAGACTAGCAGAAAGGCATTAAGCATGCTTTCAAGGTAGACAAAGCTGAAACTGAACCTTTTCTGTCCTTCCTTTTTACCCAGAGGAACACAGCCTTTGAGGAGTTAGACAAATGTCTGCCTCATTCATCAAAACCTCCACTGAAGAGCAACCAGAAGTGTTGAATGCTATCTTCTCATCTCTCTCTCAAACTTAGATGTTTTCAGCAGTGTTGTAAATCATTACCACCTTCTTCACATCACCATTACACATTACCTCTATTCTATGGGCTATGGATGTCTGTAAGTCTGTGAGTACCGTGCATGCTGTGCCCTCTGCAGCAACGTATAATGGGGTCTTCCCTTGTCTCAATCCAGATGGACACTGAATTGCATCAGTCACTGTGTCTGCCCAGGAGTTGTATCCATCTCTTTGTGTGTATGTACACAGAGTACATGATCTCGCATGTATACTGACTATGTCTTCACGGAGAATTAAAGATGTATTTAGCATGTTAAAAACCAATTCAGTGTAAGTTGCCACTCTCTTCCACCTTACACAGACTAATGCACTAAGGCCTTGAGGAATGGCACGGTGCAACTATTCTTCTGGTTGATGAAGAAGCATCACTCTTTGATATATTTCCTTGCTGTAATAACTAACTTGTTCTGTGTGGTGGTAGCATGATGCAGAAGCTTCTGGTAAAGTACACATTAGGGCACTGCAGCTGAAATCCTAAGTTCAGAAGTGACCCGTCCTATATGAACAGCATATGTTGCCTTTGAACTTGGAGTTCTCAATTCCAGTGAGAGACCTGTAGAAGACAGGCACTTTTATTTCTTTCTGCAAGCCTTGGAGGAGCATCCTGGACAGCTTTACTACTTCTTTGTACCTTAGAAGATTGCAT
The DNA here is from genome assembly GCF_009819795.1 of Aythya fuligula. Taxonomy (NCBI): domain Eukaryota; kingdom Metazoa; phylum Chordata; class Aves; order Anseriformes; family Anatidae; genus Aythya; species Aythya fuligula. Next base: position 24,506,140 of record NC_045565.1, read on the forward strand.
TAATCAAAGGATTTGATCCAGGTCTGAACTTTTTGCCAAATGCTAATTGGCGGGCACTTTGGAGTAGTGATGGCAGTGAGCTGTGGCCCACTGGTGTTTCACCATTGTTTCTCCCAGAGGCTGACGTAAAATTAACCAAGGAAGTGAGAATGAGGGCAACGTGCTTGGGAGAGAAGGGGGAATTATGCAAGAACCTGGCAGATTTTCTAGAGTAGAGGGATCAAACTAAGGAGCTTTACCAACACGCAGTAGTGTCAGGGTTGCTGACCCCTGCCAAGATATATGCCAAGTCTGTGCCTGGCTGGCTGCCTGTAGTGTTGTTCTGATGGACTTCTCTATATGAAGCAATTTTTCATTAAAGGATATTTGTGTTGCCTTCAGAGCAGGCTGTGTAAATATATTAAAAAATATATATATCTTTGATGTTGTTCTTAAGTAGGATTTGTGTTTGTGATACATATTCACATGTTCAAGTAGTGAATATATATATATTCACTCTATACCTCCTGCTGAAGATTTAAATCATCCACTGAATTCGCGGAGGTGAGTGGTTCTCTGCTCAAAAACAGAATTTCTTTGAAGTGGTAAAGTAACTTCTGATGACCATAACATTATAAGTGGGTATGCAGAGGAATATGGAGAGGCTGTGTATCTCAGTTTCTGAATTTTAATGGCCAAATGAAATAAATTGTGAATTGAAAAAGCGGGGTAAAAAAAGTAAGATAACTCTATCCATGAATAAAAGAGCAGGAGTGAGATGATGATATCAGCTAGTTCTAAGAGCTGATTATCATATGCTTCAGACAAGTTCACTTCCTTCACTGCAGACAATACCTCCTTCTTGATTGAGTTGTTTTGAAATGCAAATCATGTTCAGATGAATTTACTCATTTAAAAACTGTATTCAATATAGTTAAAACAGATTATTAAAATAACCTTAAATGCTGTCATCTTTTGCTTGTAAATTTGGGTTCACTTTCTCTCTAAATAGTTTGATACAAATTGTATGTATGTTTAAATAAAAACTACTGTTTCATAACACAAGAAAAAAATGGGAGGAATAATATACGGTTAGCTTATTCCTTAAACAAATGTGGATGTTGTTATCATTGAACCAGCATGCCCAAACGGTGGTGTCAGGAAAGAAACCAACCCAGGAGACTGGGATGGGGCAGGGCTGCTTAGCATGGCTGTCCCTGCTGCTAAATGTGAAACCACAGCCAGAGGGGCTGCCAGTAGTTTTAAAGATCAAGGGGTTTTTATGCCACCCCGCCTAGAAGCAAATATCTGTAGCACAGCAACTTGTTTTCTATTGAAGAGTTTTATCTGTGTTTCTTCAGTTTGAGGAGGATGGAGTTTCAATTCCTGGAGCCCTTAACAGGAATTTTAAGTTGCATATCTTCATTCCCCCATCTGAACTCCAATCTGATTATAGAGGCTGATGCCTTGTGAACTGCTGAAGCCAGAAACCCATGCTTTATAGTCTCTGAAAGAAGTTCTGAAATCCCAGCTTTCAAACAGTGTGAAGTATTAATCTCAAATTGTTACAATTCACGGGGTGTCTGCTAAAATCCAGTTCTGCTTGAACTGGAGAGCAAAAGGGGAACAAGACGCTTTGTAAGATGTCCTTATTTTCAGGTCTCTTTGTCACAACCTGAAAAACTTTAGGGAAATGCTTTTCAGGCTCATTTACTTTTCTAAGTGTTTGTCCTAGCTCTCTGAGGAGACCTTTCTAGACAACCTCTTTTGTTAACTTTTCCCCTTTGCTGTTCCAAGGGCTCCCGTGGGAGGGTGCACATGGAAACTGCTGTTTCGTACTGTTGTGCCTGCTTTCTGCGTGTTTTGGTTTTCAGCTAGCTAGAGAGGAATGTTGGAGAGTGATTGGAGAGCATGTGATTGTAATGTGTGGGACTTTGAGGAATATTTTTGCTCAATGCATGCTTACATCTTGCCCATGAGAGATTTTAGCCTTCTTAACTGTAGACATCCAGATGTGATACTGACAATATGACACCCAGATGACCTCAAAGCAAAAAGCCATGCTGATGTTCTTAGGCATCCTTTCTACCTGTTTTATCTTTGGGAGTCTCAGCTTGTAAATTTGGGGTGCTTGGGGTTAGAATAATGTGTTATAACAGCCTCTGCTGGCTTGGTTATTCCACAGAAGCTGATGTTTAAGTAGAACCCCATTTTTCCTTGCTAGATATTGAATAAATGACACCGTTCAGTAGGAGGCCCATAAGGACTGCAGTTCTGCTGTCACACATGCAGTTCTCTCCTCACCTTTAAGAAACCTGTAAGCTCTTTTCTTTGCTCTTTATCTGCTGCCTCTCCATTCAAAACTGTTCAGTTTACATGCTGAAAAAAGTTAAAATACCCAGAGACAAAAGCATAAGTGCTCTTATTTTCTTTTCTTTCCTGGTGTGACCCAAAGCAACATGCCTGCAGGCTCAAGTTCTTCTCCTATTCCTTTTTCTGAGTGCTGTCAGACCCATTCTGCTCTGCTTTGTAATGGAGGAGGAATGCGTAGGGGTCAGTTATTGTGTCCCAGCTGAGGAGCAGGGGACTTCCAGTGCTGGGAACATAGCTTCTTTAACTGCTGTAGCGTGGTCCTTTGTAATCATCTAATTAAACTCATTGCAAGTAAGTACATAGTGGGATTTTGACATGGAAGACTGATGTAACAAAACGGCCAAATAAGCACCAATTCCTGTGGTCAGTTGCATATATTTAACTGGGCAGAGGCTATTCTATTAGCAGGAAAAAAATTACATTCATATTATTGAAACAGTGTCAGGCCTTTCTCTCCATTCCAACTTGAGGAGAATTTTACTGATCCTGTGCCTGTTTTTTTTCTGTTGAGATGGCTGGATCCAAAACACTGATGGGCTTGCGGGGAGTGCTTGATTTCTTTCAAATGTATACCTGTGCAGTGAGTCAGCGTAGCTTATGTGCAAAAATGGTCCCATCTTTATATCTTGTTTTCAGTGAAACAAAGACTTGAAAGGTTTTGGAACATCATTCATGACTGAAGATGGCACTGAAAACCACGCTGATAAGAATGCTTACTGCTGAAAGCCTGGATCGTAACACTGGATTACAGTCTCACTGATATCCTTGTTTAGGTGTTTTGGAAATGTTGCGCAACTAATAACTCGAATTCAGTGATGAAAACTCCGTTTTCAATTTCACTGAAAAATCTGCAACTCCAAACCCTTGCCACTCTATTGAAATTCCATATTTTTGTAGTATAAATGGGGAGGGAAGTAGAAGGCAACTGCTAGCATAGCTTTCCAGAAAATCTGTAATATTCCCCAGATGTATGAAAATGACAGATCCCGTCAGCAGTATGAAAACATTAGCCAATAAAATGGGATTAAAGTTAATTTAAAACAGGGTCCTGTAATTAGGAAATTCCTGCAAAGTTGCATGAACTTGTCATCGTAACATCTTCAGGCTACATGCGTGGTTTGACAGCCCTGCTGGGACAGAATTTGAAGTTGTTAAGCTTCACTAAAGCACTTGTTTTTCTGACAGCTCGACAAATTCCGTCTATAAAAGGCAGCCTGTGAAGATAAATGTTCTGGACCATTGGTGCCTGTTCTTGTTCTGCTTGGCGCTGTTCTGTTGCCCACCTGTTGTATGGCCCTGTTTGAAACTCCTTCCCCTTTAGGGGTGGAAGGGGGTAAAGGGCAGAGCTTTTGTACTTTGAGGTTCCCTTTGGATCCGAGGAGACAGCTCTGCGAGCAAGACCTCTGTCAGTTGGGAAGGACTCTTAGACTATTGTCCGGTTTCTTTCTCTAGGTGGAGTTGGAAGGATATCAAAGGGAGAAAGAAAAATCATGAGATGTAAGCATCCTTCCATAAATGTATTTTCATAAACCTCCTGCAACTGGAGTTAGAGTGTACTCACCTGGAAAATCCTTTTAGTGGGCAATGTTGTTAATTTATTTCTCCTCTCAATATTATTAAGAGTTCTTACAAAGAAATAAAAAGCCCGAGGTTAGTGGTGATAAATTCTTTTCAAAGAAACCTCAGTGAAGTAAAAATATCTTTCAGAGCTGCAGTAGGGCCCTCACTGCTAAAATTAAGGTCTTAACTCAGCTTTAGCAGAGCAGAAAGCATTCTGTAAAAGCTCTTTTGAGTAAGAAGATCAATGCCAAATGCATTATTGGACTTCATGAGCTGTTTGAATCTTTAAGGCGTTCTGGAAGGGAAAAGTGTAATGCAAGGTTAATTAAAATTATTCCAGAAAGTGCTGTCTTCCTGAAACATGTTCATTGTGTTCCTCAGGCTCTCTTTAAACCACCTTTACTTTCTAAGGTATGAAATGGATTGCATGGGTTTCTATTTATGGGGTGCAGGGAAGGTGTGCTGAAAGTTACAGTATGATTTATGATGGGTCCAGGCACGTACATTTCAAATATTCATGCAGGGATGTATTCTGTAATGGTGCTGTCAGCTTTTGGCACAAGAGGTGGGGGCTGGAGGCCGCTGTGTAGTCAACATGCAGATAACCAACCTTAATTATTCTGTGACTGAATAATGGTCTGGAGGGCATGCAAGTGTCACCCTACCCTGATCCCTGTATCTAGACCCTTTGAGGGAATAAAGAAGCTGTTTTGAATCTACTTCACCTATTTTTGGGGTAGGAGATGATGACCCAAGTTTTACACTTGGACTCTGGAGCTCCTACCTTTTACCAGGATGCCTCTCTTGACTATGAGTGACATAGGAAGCCTGCCCCCCTAACTGGTTGTGCTCTTTTGTGCCAGTATTATCATCTGTGGAGCTGTACAGTGAGCAGAACTAGATTAAAAAGATCTCCCTCTCTAATGATTATTTATAAGCATGATCAGTTCCCCATGTCACCCGCCAGCCCTCAGTGCCAGTACAGCAGGAGCCTGTAGCAAGGGCCTGGGTGTGTGGAAGCCATGTGGAGGAGTGTCCCTGCGGCCAGTCTCAGCTCCCCTTGCCAGGAAAGCTAACGCACAGCATTCTTGTTTCTCGTTAAATGGCATTGCCTTCATTGACACCTGTCACTGCATGATCCTTCTGAATTTTAAAACACAAATCCTGGCCATCAGAGCTAAAGGATGGGGGCTGTTGGATCAAAGATAGGCGCAAACTCTTGCAGCTTCTGAAATGATACAGCCCTGTGGGAGACAATCGAAGTGTCAGTATGTGTTATGCTGTGTCTTCAGCAGCGAGACATGTCACTCTTGAACATCTTGGAAGAGCTGAGCTGGTGTATTAGATGGTGATGGGTCATGCACATATGTTGTTCATGGGTCATGCACATATGTTGTTCACTGGCCTAAATTTCTGAAAATGACTTCTGCTCCCTATCACACCTCTTCCTTAGATAAATTCACCTAAAGCTGAATTGCTTTTTCTTCAATAAAAATTAGACTTACGCGAGTTGACTGGTGACATGACAGAATCACAAAATTAAATCATAGACTATCCTGGCTTGGAAGGGTCCCACAAGGGTCATTGAGTCCAGCTCCTGAGCTGAGGACTTGATGCATAAGTGTGTCACCTGGCATCCCTGTGAAGGAAATTCTGTGTCTCAGTGGAGAAACTCAAGTGTAAGTATGATTTGGTTGGGATTAGGATATATAAAAGGAACATTCAGAGAAAATAAGAGCATGGGGAAGTGTCAATAAGATCTTGAGTTTCTCTGGAAGAGTGTGGAGGTTGTCACACCATATTTTTCCTTCATGAAGGTCTAGAACAAGTGGACAATGTGAGTGGTAACAAATGGCCAGGACCTTATGGTTTTCACTCAGGAATTTTATAGGGATTCACAGCCAAAATATCCAAACCACTAACAAAAATGTATAATTACTCACTGAAAGTTCCCTTGGTACCAGAAGATTAAAACCTTTTAAGCGTGGCTCCTCTTGCTGCATCTGAGGTCTGCCCCTGGCAGCCTGCACTAGCTAGGCCCATTGCTGGGTGGTGTCGGGAATTTCACAGAGCTGCTCACAAGCAGCAAATTGCAGTGGGATGAAAGGGAATCCTAATGCAGCTATGTAAGACTCAGAGGTAAAGACTAAGCGATCAGTTTTCTCAATGAAGGGAGATTGAAGGGAAGTTTCCTTATCTCTAATCACGAGCAGGAAAAACCAGAATCTTGACAGAGGTGCCGATCTTTGTGGTTGTATCTTACAAGCCGTCAGATTAAATCAATTGAGGAAAGATCGAGAGTATCCTGAGGTGCTGGGCTCCAACCATGCAGGAATGTGGAAATGTCCCCTAGAGTGTGCAGCTCCCGTTTTACCAGGCCATGGCAGAGCAGCCAGAAACCAAAGAAAAGTGGATCTCAGTGCAGTGGTACATCAGAGCTGAGAGAGTTGAACTCTGGAGTTACTAGAAAGATAGGTATGGTAGAGAACTAGGATTTCGGCATGGTACATACTTAGAGATACTTGGAAGCAGCCCAGTTTCAGAGGAGAGTTCAGGCTTAACCTGTGATGGTGCTGCTGCGCGGCAAATCCCAGTGCCACCTGCACTTTGTCTGGGAGGGCACATCTTTAGGCTGCGGTCAGTGTGTAGCCCCTGGAACTTGCCTTGTTTAGTCCAGCTAAACAAAGGCTAAGAGTCAATGTATTTGTTCTGTGTAAGGAATAAGAAGGCTAAGTGTGAGAAAGGGAGAAGAGCTACCTAAGGTGAAGGACAGTACTAGAACAAGTTGGGGTGAACTGTCTACGACTGGATTTATAGTGGAAGTGGGAGGAAGGTTTCTTCACCATTACAGCTGTCAGGTCTGGACTGGCATGCCAGTCAGTCACAGGAACAAGAGCACAGCAAGATGGTGCTTGATGGTGCTTATAAAAGGGATTGTAAAACAATTTGTCTGCTGTGAATGCCACAGAATAGCTTTTGCAATCCTGCTGCTATGTGAGAAGTTATTAGCTGTAAATAAATCAGTCTTTACAGCGATGTTATTACCTTAGAAAACAGGGAGTGGAAATTAATTCCTTTTAGTTAAGGGGTGAGCTGCATACCCAGTTAAACCTCCCAGACAAACACAACATCATTAGCGCTATGCTCGGCTGCTTATTCGCTTGTGACAATTGTGATTAAATGCTTAGGAAGACAGGGCTCATTTAGTGTTCCCTGGTGGGCATTTGGTTCAGGCATTACGGATTTGGGTTGAAAAGCAGCTGTTGACCGACACTGAATTTGGATACGTTGGAGAAGGAAAAGCTGAGCACAAGCAGTGGTTAAGAGCAGAGTGGAGGAACAGGGTAAGGTCCTACCGCTCCTACCAAGGAGAAGCTGGGAAATACTCTCACTTCTGATTTATTACCTGCCCATAAATTCCTGGGTAGGAACAACCTTGCATTTTTAGCCAGCATCCTGCCTAGGTGAGTATACTGTCATCTGTAATTAACCCTAAAAACCCTTCTAAAACAGGTGCAAGAGCCTTTTAAGAGGCAGAGGTGCTTCTGCCACTGTGCTGATCACAATATGTGATAAATACACCTCTGAAGTAGGGGGTTCTTGAATTACTGTTTGTGTTGCCTCTGCCTAACATTGGGCATTCTGCCTGGGCACGTGAGCATCCATCCTGTCTTGTGATTCTTAATAAATCTTTGTTCTTAGAGAGGTATGTGGCAGTGGGTGTCATGATATGATTCTTATTGTCTGAATAAAGTGTTGCTTTTTTATTTTCATAGGCTTTGAGTTCACCTGATATCTTTATCAGTGCTTTTAGTCCAATTTCCTGCAGAAAGGCACTCTGCTGATCTCATCCCTTTCCCCTCCTTTATCAGCTTCTGTCCAATAACTCATGAAACTTTGTTTTTATCAAAATTGGCAGGTGAAAAAGGGATACAAAATGTAAAATTTGTATACGTGTTTGGGGAAATTTGAGGTGAGGAGTACGTCGGGAAAAAAAAACACACCCGCACACATAAACTTAGTGTTCCCTTGGAGTGAAGGCAGCACCATCCACTTCATTATGCATCCAATCAATTTGTTTTGCTCCATGGCCTGGGAGCTCATCTTATCGGCTGTCAGATCAGTGCACACATTTCCGAGCCAGCCACGGCATGTGCTGTTCCTTGCCCGTCGCTGAAGGATTTAAGAATGACCTGAGAATATTGATTGGGAATATAGATCGGAAAGCGCTGTAAGGGAGCGGGAGGGGAAATGAAATAGAAAATACCAGAGGCAAGAAGTGTGGGAAGGTGTTATATGGAAACGTGCCTGGCTTTCCACAGAGTCATGTTTCATTAGGTCTAGCAGATCTGGAATGGATCATATGAAGAAAGGGAAATAGTAATGTCTATGTAGTACTCTGAAAAATGGCTAAATAATCTGAAAATGGTCTAAATTTCCTTTGGGTTAGAAAGGTATAATCTTCTATGTGCAAAGAGTCTATCATTAAGATTAATGCATTGGGCTATTTTGTTTTGTTTTTGCTACTTTTGTTTTGTTTTTAAATGGGGGGACTTAGATTACAGCATAGGCATAAAACCACATAATATCCCAGTTCTGTTGATCTGTAAGGACTGGGATACAATTGGGGCAAACAAAAGGAGGTAAGACAGAGCTGGGCAGAGAATCTAGGTGCTGCAAAACATTCAACTACAACGTATTTTGGGAATTTAAATTAAATGGATTTTTGTATTTTATACGCACAGTATTGCTTGCTTAAGTGCAGTGGCTCAAAGGAAAGAGTTTCTTTAATTTCTCTCAATTAAAAAGAAAAAAAATACATGTTCCCTGATTGAAACTGTCTGCTTGTGATACAGAGAAAGCTGCGCTGAGCTCTGTAGTTGCATAGCTCTTGGTGGTGAATGAAACCACAGAAATTACCATCTTATTAATATCAGCTCTTAAATCCAGCAGGGTTATTTATCTGCCTTTACTTCCTTCTACCCTGACTTGTGTTGCTGAAACCTTTTGAAGGCAGTGGTAGGCTGTAATGTTACTACCAGAATACCAGGGGATGTAAATCTAGTTTTATACCTTACTAGGTTGTGATGTTTTTAGATCTTTAAAACTGAGCAGGGTTATTTCTGAGCAAGGATAATCTCAGAGCTGTGGGGGTAGAGTGGGCACTTTTTATCTCATTTTCCTCTGAGTACAGGATCAGAACTTTAGCCAGTGCTGACGTTGCAGGCACAATGCTGATAGAGATATTCTTTCCTGCTATTGAAACTGAAATCCTGATTGTAATTTTTAGGCATTTCTGTTAATCCTAACCACGTGCTAATCTCATTTTGATCCTCATTTTCTTCTGTAGTTCCAGTAGATAACATTCTTATTTCCACTCTATAATAACCTGTTGCACAACCTAGCCGGGCACTGTTCAGGAATCTGCTTCTTTTTATACAAATATTGAGAGCAATACTAATAGGAGGATGTAAGCTGAGGTTTTCAAGAGTGCTTAAGTGCCTGTGATGCTTTGATATTTAACCAGGTAGAGAAGTCTGAAAGGGTTTTCCTCCACTACTTTCTGAAATTCATTTTTCTCTAAAGGTCTTAAGCTCAACACTTCAAAAGCCTTGGCCATAATTATTCTGTTTGGACAGTCTGTACGTGCATCTAAGGACAAAGTTTCACCAATCAAGAGCAAAAAGATTTCAGTAGTCATGGGATGCTATGATGAAGTGCTCATCACAAATCTGTGCAGCTGAGAGCAATGAAATTAAGAAGCAGCTGGTGAAACGCACCATAGATTGAATTTGCTGCTAATAATTATGAGCCTGTTTGAGCCAAGTGCTTTTTCCCTTCACGCATGCCTTGGGAAGCGCCAAACCAATGAATTATTCTCCTTACCAAGAGCAAAGGGTAACTTCTACTACTGTATTTTCTGTTCAGTGTGTTTTTATTGGATGTAAAACAGTCACAGAGAAAGTAATAGAAATACCACACATGACTGAGGAAAAGGAATCTGCAGACTTTATTGCATTCATCCAATTAGTGACATCGCAGCCCCGTGTGTAAATCTTTGGACGCATGCTGGCTTCTTGAGAGGTTTCTCAGTTGCCTCCCATAGGAATTGCCAGACAAGGTCATACCCAAGGTCTGTTCAATCTGTGTCCCATCTTCAGAACGAACAAAGACCAAATGCTTCAGGAAAATGCAGAGCAAAGATTTGTATGTATTAGGACCCATCTTCCCAGTAGCTCCCATCCTGGTCTGTGGTAGAGAAGGCTGGATGTACAAAACCTTGTGCTCTCTCCCTGTTTGATACCCAGGAAACCATCTGGATGAGAAGGCAGGAACATTGCTGATCACCTGGCTCCTCTTGGTGGCTCAGCATGAGCTCTTTTAAGTTGTTTTAAGTTTGTTTTTTTCTTGAAGGGGTATTTTGGATGGTGGTACAGTGCCATCTGTAGGGAACTAGTTAAAGGAGCACAGAAAGGCATAAACTGGAGTGGCTGTGTAGGTATATGGGATAGTAATGGGATAGTACAGAGTATGTCCCACTGCTCCCCACTCAGCCATTACACCACATCCACACTTGGGTTTTAGTGGGAATAAACCCCACTCATATCCTCAGCTAGTGCTCGGTGTTACTCATTACCCCAGGATACCCTTTACTTAAAAGTCCAACAGCAACCTGAGCTAAAAACAAAAAGAGGCCAGGAGCTGAAGAATTGATAAATGAGCCTGCGTGTTCTGAACACTTGGGATTTTGCTAACAAATCCTTTGCACAGATGATATAAGTGATATGCTGGATGATACGCAAAGAGATAACTGTGCTGCCTGGGTGCCAGTGAGAACTAGCAAGGGAAAATAACTCCTCTGGGATCCCCTCTGTATCCACTAGTCACAGATTAGCACACGGGTTATGCACCAAATGTCCCCCAAGTGGCCATGCCGTGCTGGTGGTACCGGCGGTGGCAGTGCTACTATTGCTGAGCCTGAACGCAGCCCGCTCAATGCTTGGAGTCACCTTGCAGGTTTGTGCTGAGTGGGCATCTGAGGGCCGTGGGGAAGTATTTGAGGTCTGTAATAATCTACGGAAGAAAGTTTCCACCTGGTGCTGCTGGGACAAATATAGAAGATGCTAAATAAAGAAGAATGTAAGCTGAGATCATCTGCAACAAAGGAAATGAAGAATTGCTTTGCAACCATATACAGAGCTTCTCTTTTGACAATATCAAGGAAGGTTAAGACAGTACTTCCCAGACGGTGTCATATATTTAACTTTTGTAGTTTGTCTTTGCATACTAGGTTCTAAAAACACACATCTCGTATCACCTGTATTGCACAGATTTACTATTAACAAGAAGTACTTTTCAGGGAAGCCCTCCAGACTCCTGACCAGGGCACGTGGAGCTTTGATACAGAGGCACACTTGATTCCTGCCCTTTGCCCACTAGACCTCTACTGAGCTGGCATGTTTTGTTGCCATAAGATATTGTTGTCCCTCAGTAAAGGTGACCAGACAGTAGGTGGGAGCTCTTTGAGTAGGAACGGAGGGCTCTTTCTGTCGATGGAAGTCTACTCATGCTTTCATTTGGTTTCACTGGAGAAAGAGGAAGACTATGAACTTCCAGGGGAAAAAAACTAAAATTTCCAGTTGCTCTCTTGATACTTAAGGTTACCCAGAAATTACTTCTCTGGCATAGGCTCCTGTAATACTGATAACTCAAAACTTTGCATTACTGAAATCTTGGTATTGAGCGACTAGTCATGGGTAGGCAAGCCTTGCTGTGGTGGCTTTGTTTTTTTTGCCTTAGTTAAAATAAAGGGCTTAGAAATGCTAGTTTGGGACATCAGTGATTCTGTTTTTTCATGACATATCTCTCAAAGTTGGGGCCAAACCCACAATTAGATACTTGATTGCATGTATTCTGTTTTTTTTTTTAAAGCCAGCTTTCAAGTTGACTTGGGATCTGCATGGGAAAGTGCTTTTTCTTCTCCTTCGCCAAATCAGACCTACCAATTTCCTTGTTGATGGGATGTTTTATAAATTAGTGCTTTTTAGCAGGCAGGGTCAGGAAAGGGTCAGCTTGGGTTTACAGTGGAAACTCGGTGTCAGTCGCCGCTCTGGAGCGACCGCCGTTTCTCCCTAATGGGATTCGAGGCGTGTAGGATCGCGGTGGGTCAGGGAGTGCGTTCCCCTGCCTTGTGGCACAGCGTGTCTCACCGGGGGATCGGCATGGGACAGGCTGCAAGGTGAAGGTGCACATGCACAGGGTGGAGTCCTCTGCTGGAAGGTCACCCACATCTTTTTGGGAGCCTGCGTGACCGCTGGGAGCTGAACGGCCCCGAGGTCCGGAGCCTCGCCGCCTAAGGAGACGGGGAAAACAGGTAGCGCACCCTGACGCAAGCAGTGCAAGACTAAATGGCTGTGAATGGAACAACTTACCGGCAACATTTTCCATTTGCAGCTCCATGTTGAGGTGATTAGCCCAAATGAGCTCAAACTGCTGGAAAACTGCAAGAGCAATGGAAAATGAAAAGGTCACCGTGCGTTGCAGGGGTTAAACAGCTGGGCTGAAAAACCTGCAGCGCTCTGAATTAAAGGGAAAACTGCATTCATTCAAGAGCTCTAATACCTCTCAAAAGGAGGTCCAAGAAGCTTATAACTTTTGCTGGCCTCTGTTTCATTGCTTGAATCGGAATCGTTTATACTTCAAGTTTGCTTTTAGCTTGATGCTTGATGAAAACTTATCGGGGAAGAGTTCATTCTACCCCGTAATTATCCATATTAAGGCCTGGTTTCAATGTTCGTGCCAAAACGAACAAAGAGCACAGTGCCCCCTCTTCAGCATCCCCTTCCCACCAGTCTCGTGACAAGTCATTTCCTCTGAATTTTTAAAGTAGTTTAAAAAACAAACAAACCAAGCACAAACAAACAAACAACCCCCCTGAGCAGTACATGTTCTCGTGATAAGTAGTGGTTTTGCATCCATTTTCTCCTCGGAACTTTAAAATACCAAAATTACAAATTTTGACCTTGACGATTTTGTCTGGCTCCGCGACAAGGTCTGGTACTTAGCACTGGAAAGGTGAACAGAGGGAGCTGGAGTAGGCGGGTACGTCATGAGGGGTTTTTTCTGTGCTGTGAGCTCTGGTGTGTGTCCCATGGTGGAAGCTAAGCTCACAGGTATCAGTTGATGCTGTTACTTTGAGGCTAAGAAGAGGATTAGAGTAAAGAGGCTTTCAGTAACTGAGCATAATTACGCTAGAGCCCTTCATAGTAGAAATAGAAAATTGCTGATGAGAAGCTATGAGAGGATTGGAAGGGAAATTGGATTTGGAAAGCAAATTTACACGGACACGTATTCTTGCTTAAAAATCTCTGTTACTCTCTAATTCTCCTAAAGGGAATGTGTGTTTGTGATAGTCTATTGTGCTGTCTCACACAGACGAGAAGCTTCCTTTCAGCATCTCACTTTAACAGGTAATGCCTTATTTTTGGTGGAGCAGCTAGCTGAACGAGTTCCTGGTTTTATTCGCTTGATGTTTCTCTCCTTTATTAAATTTCTCTTTCTTCCTCTTTCCCTTTAGTACAGCGTGGCTATTTTTGTCACTTAGATGTGTTCTTTACCGTGAACAGATCTAGGATTTAGCCTGGCTATTGCCAACAATAAAAGCAAAGAAACAACCTGCAAGACTTCAAATAGAGCCCACTTAACCACCATCTCCCTTCACCCCTCTTCAGAGAGTACTGTTGTGGTTTTTTTTGCCGTGTGTGTGTGGGGTGGTGGTATTGTACCTCCTCTGTGCCTTGTTTTTCCCCACATGATAGGCTTGTGACAAGCAGTACTGATCATTTCCAGTGAGGGATTATAAGAAGAGGAAATTCCTGTGCGGCCCCAGCTCCCCAAAGTGGGGAGGAAAAGACAGGAGCGGTACACGCAATCCTATTAGAAACAAGTGAACCACGGTGAGCTGATTTCTCATTAGCCGTTGAATGTGCTTACAGCCCAAAACGTGGATTTCTTCCCCCTGAAAATTTAGCAGGAAAACCAAACCAAATCCAGTGACTGTGGGTTGAATTGAATCTCCAAGGGGTCTAACTGTCTCAATAGCTTGGGCTTTCCTCTGATCACCTTGCTCTAGTCACCAATTCTGACAGTTGTAGGTACCCATAAGCTAGAGAGTCCTAAATGTGCCCTAGTTGTTTCTTCTGCCTGTGAGAGAACAAGACAGAGAGAACATCTTACTGCAAAGAGCAGAGCAAATTCCAGCCACCTCTGTTTTTGTACAGATGTAAGGACTGGTGATTTATCCTGTCAGGGTCTGATTATTCCAACCTCCCGTGGAAGGAGCAGTTGCACGTTCTGCTGGCCACAAACTGCATTTTACTGCTTGCTGTGCCTTCTGCAGGGATGGGTGAGCACCACATTTTTGTTCAGCAAGTGACCACAGCAGTTGCAAGCAGTTGAGAGTAGCCAGTTGTGTCTTCTTCACCCTTCAGATTGTGAGGAAAGGACTTTGTGGGTAAAAGAAAAATGGATTGCTTCCCAGAGACGGTTTTCATCATCATCTATGTTTCAGAAACGTTCACCTTCTTGAAATTTTGCCATCTTTTAATCATTCCTTCAGTATATGAGTGTGTTTCATTGCTTTCGTTCGTCTTCCTTCTGAAATCTCGCCTTTGCCACAAGACTGCAGAAGCTGTGCTGAGCCCCCACCTGCCTTGCTGAGCGTTGTCCCTTGGTAATTCTTTACGCATCTGAATGCATCATGTCTCTTCAGTGTTAGATTATAAACTCTTTGGAGTAGTGCCCAAGCATCTGGTAGCTTGGGGTACTGCTACATGTCTGGTGCTCTCAGATACTAAAATAATACAGGAAATTATTGGTAATGGTTAACTGCATGCTTACCACATGTCCTTCTTTGGAGGAACAGTGATGCAAAAATAGCATCTAATTCTGGTATGTGTAAAGAGAAGTCATCAATTTGAAATATGGCTGGTTTGTAAGTATTTGTGTGTATTCCTACCCATGGGTCCTTCTCGTATTTTTGTGATTAATAAATCATAAATCAAATTCCTTTTTTGTCATGTCTCCTCCCTCCCCCAACATTTCCATACCTATTTTAATGGTGGGTCAAAGCAGTGATCTTTTTTCCTAGATGATGCAGAACCTAAAACTTCTTATGCTTTGGCTTTTTCAGTGCTTGAGAAATGTCGTTTGTTGGGGTGGGGAGAAACACGTTGCCACCTACTAAGAAATGAGATGTGGAATTGGGTGACTGACGATTCTTTCAGGAAAACAGTTGGCTCTTACACTGACTGATAACGAAGCTTATCTCTGCACACTTGAGAAGCTGCAGCAGGTCCAGTGACTACTTTTGCTGTGCATTTGCATTGGTAAGAGGCTGTTCCATCACTCCACGTAAACAAAACCACCGTGACTGGCCAACACTTCTGGCGAGATGGGTGTGTACACAGCTGCATTTTGAGTCGATGCCATTCTGGTATGAATTGGGGGTGATGAATGAATGACCACGCAGAGCTCATGCCACACCAGTCTACGGTCGCTTTACCACTGTGAATCTTTATCTGGGTAGGGAGTAAGGCATCTCTGTACAAGAACAGCAGCATGGCTAAAGTGCACTGTGTCTTATACCTGCATTCAAAACCTTCCCCAGTTAGGAGAAATGAAAAAAATGTTAAAAACGTAAAATGAGGCTTCTCTGTGCATTATCTGGGGTAAACTGTGGCAAAAAAAGACTTGCCCTTGTGGGATTTTCTAGCATTTTCTAGTTTATGTTTTTTTTTAGTATATGTGCCAGACTTTGGCTGCTCTGACATGAAAGAAGAGAGAGGATCTGTTCCTCTTGCTCAGCAATTTCAATTAGTGCAATTCGAGCTGTTTGATTTGCCATCCTAGTGGTGGCAGCTAGGACTTGCAGCTTGTAGAGCAAAATCTGAACAGAAGGGATTGATGAGCTAGGAGGATCCAGATCTCAGGGTAGGCCAGCTCCTAGTAACACAGCTGTGATGCCCTCTCTTTCCCTGAAAGACCCAGCATGGGCGTTTGCTCCATGCATGAGCAGTGTCTAGGGGCATGCTGAAGCAGGGTCCAAAGCAGAATTTCCTCACTTGCCTTTTGTTTTAGGCCATTGAGTTCCCTTCTGCTTTGTCCTCACCAGAGTTAGCAGGCTGAACCGTTACGCTTGGCACGACGTTTGCCAAAACCACCAGACAGAGTTCTTCCTCTCTGGGGATCCAGCTGTCTGGAGAGATGGGCCCTTATGCATCTAAACAGCGCTTCAGGCCCCAAATTTCAGCGCCTGACGTCCCGCCTGCCAAGCCATGATCTCATACGTGGAGTCGGGACAGTTGAATGGAAAGGTCCACGTGCTGAGGCTTGGGCGGCTTTCGGTCTCGGTACTCCATGTGCTAGGGCGTTCTCCCATCGGGAGCCACAGGTCACATTCCTCTCCAGCTCTCGCTCTAAAGCAGGGGGCTTTGGTTGCCAAATAAGTCTGTTCAGACAGGAAGGAATGTTTCGTGGAGGGGATTTACCTGTTAGTGGATTAGGCTATCCCAGAGTCAGCGGCCCTGCCAGCTCTGCAAGAACCTGCCCACTGCGGCCTATTTTGAAAGCTGTTTCTCTCGAGGCCCTTGCACCCAGGCTCTGCGTGACCCTGCTGCTAGTTGGCATTTTGTTCCCGTCCCCTACGGGAAGTATCGAGTAGGTAAGCCATGAACAAAGCTGGTCTGGGCTGTTGTTTTCAAGGATATCGTTGCTTCTTTTGGATGCGAGAGAGGAGCCTGACTTGAATAAGACTTTACAGCACTCTGTTGATTTTTAAGTTGTCCCAGGACCTCTGAATGACCAACACTCAATTAACTCTGACCTTTCGTGGTTTCAAAATCTGGATCCAAATGCTGAGGTTTGACTCTCTCTGTCTAAAACCCCTGACCGCAGTTCCTATTTTTAAGCAGAGATGGAGGACCGTGATCTTCTGGAACTCATTAGTTTCCCCTCCCTGCCGCTCACCCCGACTTCGTCCCCAATTAACAGAGATGTCGCCGTGTTGGTGCAGTCCCGTTGCTAGTCCTGTTCATGGCTGCAGTGGTACATCAGGGCCACAGCTTGAGGTACCTGAGCTGCATTCAACCCTCGTTGACTTGTGAAGCTGTTTCTAAGCCCATGCTGCCCGGTCTTGGCATTTTCTCCCTCTGCCACGGCTCACCCTTTCTCTTCTGCTCATGTTTTTGTTTTTCTCGAGTGATGTGGCTGACCTCCCATGGGTCGGGGGAGAGCGCAGGCGTTCCTGCAGCTCCTCGCTCAGCTCCCTGACTGCCCAAAGCACTCTTGTTTTTTCCCATGGCAGCCAGGCCACCTGCTGATGTCCAGTTCAGCCTCTCCACCGGCCGGCCGCTCAGCACAAACCCCAGGGGCTTTAGCTCTCCTCGCAAAGTGCTAACTCGATTATTAGACTTTGGCCTAAAGTAAAGGCTCTGGGAGCAGAGCATAGATCACAGTGTTAGTCCACTGAGACATGCGCTTAGCAGCAGGGGTGTGTTTCCTTCGGGTTTCATATTTAGGTTAGAAATGCTTTCTTTTGGGGGCCAAACTGTCATTCTCAGACACTGTAGTCAGTCTTGCTATCAGCCCCATGAAGACTGCATGTCTAAAGGAAGTGACAGAAATAGATGCGTTTGTTTCCAAAACAAAACCCTTTGGTCCAGAGAAAAGATACCTGCCTCTTGGGAAAGACAAGAAGGCTCCCGTCTCTCCTATTTGTCCGAGCTCAAGGTCTCTCATCCTTTGTCTTCAACTTGTTTCCCATCGCTTATCGTTTACTAGAAAAACATTCCAGCCTGTGTGCAACACTAGACCACCAAAAAAGATGAAGAAGAGATGGATGCACTGCTGCTTCTCTATTTATAGAGAAGAGACGAACCAAAAATGATATGGGAAAATTCAAATCTTTAAATACTCTGGGAGAGATGGATGGAAAAAGGGCTGCTTTCATTGTTCACAGGGTTCGGGAGACTTTCTCACGAACTGCTTGGTGTAACCCACTGGGCAACTCACTTGTATGACATTTCTGTACACAACTCCCTCTTGTTTCTGGAGTAATTTGTCTGCTTCTTGAGGCAAGCGGAGGGGTAGCAGAAGTCGCCCCTCTCAGCAGCTGTACCTTCTTGTCTTAGCGTGCTCTTGCCTTCCTCCTTGGTACTTGCTGTGCTCATCCTCTGGTATAACTCGTACACTGCTGTCAGCACTTCTGATGAGTTCACTTGTACTTGTGTTTTTCTGCTCTTCTTTCTCCCTTAGGTCTGAGCATTTTCATTCAGTCACCAGCCCTTAAACGTTTCAAGATATTGCCTATGTCCTCTGAGAACAGTAGACTGCTCTAAAATGCCTTTTTCTCCTGTCAGATCAGTGAAATCTCTTTCTTAAGTTATTTTCCCACTGTTTGTGCTTTCCTCTGCCATTTTCAGCCTAGCTCCAGAAACACCACCATCTTCTCTCAGCCCCCCTCTGCTCATCAAGTTTCACTAGCCCTCGTGGTTGGAAAACCTGTCTGCTTCCAAGGGGATGAGGAGCTGTACTCAGGTTTGGTTTTAGAAAGGGTGTTTCATAGCATGGCGTTAAAGCAAGAGGTGTGAGGGCAGAGGGTGATGCTGCTTTGAAATTCAGTGAGGAAGTTAAGGCACCATACTGAGGAGAGAAACTGTGCTCTCACCAATGCAGAGAGAGGCAGGGTGGGCAGGAGCTGCCTTTTTGTTCTTGTGTGCTTTTAAATGCCCCGTCCCTGCACGTCTAGAGCAATGTCAACCTCAGCCACACTTTCTGCCATGAGCTGTGTCACGCCGCTCCTTTCGCACTTGAAATCTCCCCTAGCTTTATCTGCAGAGCGTTCCCCTCAGCTCACCTCAGCTGTGACAAACAGCCATTTCATAAGGGCCCGAAGACCAGGCCAGCTTGCTGATATTTTTATTTACTGAAACAGCGAATCTGATGAGACATTTCAGTGCCTGAGGCAGTCCTTCTGCTTCAGGCCAGATCCTGCCATCATTCCCACCTCCTGCTCCCCTCGTGGACCTGCGCTCTCTCTCTCTTGCCCCCAGCGAGGCTGGGGTGCACAGGCCTCTCTCAACCCCACATTGCTGTGGCTCTTACTGTGGATTACCTTAAAGGACCGGGCAAATTGCTGGGTAGTCTGATGTGCTGGGGCAGGCTGGTGGTTTGAGCACTGATTCAACTGCTACCACAGTGGAAATAACATGAATCCCATTTGCAGTTCCCAGAGTTCCTCCCGTTCCTTCTCTTCTCCCCTCCCTGTATTTTGCTTCTGTTGATAAGTCTCTAAATGCTGCCTTTAAAAAAACCACTGTCGCCAACCACTGATTGCAGCTTCAGCTCTTCCTTAGCAATACAACGGTGTGGGATTCGGCATTCAGGGTCCATCCCAGGGTTGCATCCACTCTTGCTTTCTGCCCAGAGGAACCCTAGGGCACTCTACTCCATAATACACCCATCACGAGTGGTCCCAGGCTTGAGGACTCCTGTGCCAAGGGAATACATGACTGTGGCAACAAAAACCCCAAATACTTTTGATCTTTGAATCAGCAGCTATGCTGATGGTAGGGTAGCTGGGTGCACATGCGCTGAGCCTCTCTGGGAATGGAGTTCTCACCAGCTGTCTTGTCACATTAACTGGACCATCAATCTGTAGGCAAAACAACAGTTTTTGCAGGAGCCTGTTTTAATGCACAGAATTTTTTTTAGAACAGCATTTAGGGGCTTCCAGCCTCCCTGATGTTTGTGTGGGAAAGGTGCTCCCAGCGACACACCGGGATTGAGAGAAGACTTAGTGGTGCTGCTGAGTTCTGCCATTTGACCACTCTATGTGGTGGTTGGTCTCCATATGTGGCAAGTAAACAGATTGCTCTTGCTGATGTCACTGGTAAGAAGATCTTCATTTTGCAGAGAGCTGTAACAGTTTGATTTCAGGCTTTTAAGTCTTGGTATTTTATACGGTAAGGAAGATTGCTTAATATTTGGATGAAACACTTCCAGAAAATAACATGGTCTGGACGTTTTTTTAGCTTGTGTCCAAGGACTATTTCTGACATCTCAGTAAAAGGTATCCTAAAAACAATAAGTCTGTTGTCAGTAGACTGCTTGTCTGTGCAGAGCTCTGCATTCCCACTGAGCATTTTTAGCAGTCCACAAATTGAAAAAGGTTGAAGCCTATTGTTGCAGTCAATTTGGCAAATCATTTCCTTTGAGTTATTACACTGAATAAATATTTTGCTGTTCTGCCAAGAGCTGTTGTTCTGCCAGACATGTCATCATCTACATGAATAATAGATCTGAGCTCCTGATCACTTGTTGTCATGAAAGAACTGGGTGTTTCTTTGAGGCTGGGTGGGTTTGGAGTTCCTTGTCCTAGGATCTAGAACAAGATCTAGTCCTGTTCTGGATCACATTGTGGCAAAGTTCTCTTGTATTATGCAACTGAACCTATTCAAGAGTTGTTAATTTTCAGCCAGCAAGAAGGTTGTGAAGTGGGTAAAGCTTTTATAAGAAGTCTTTGAGATTTCACCGCTTCAATTGTACAATTGAATTTATTCATCCTTGGTCCTGTTTGAATTTCTGGATATTTGATGCAGCCAGAGTAGCACAGTTCAGTGAGGGAGAGAAGACAAGAGCATAATATCAGGAGCTTTTTGATAAGAAGAGAATCCAGTTGCCATGGAGGCAAGCAGGTGAGATGTATGCAGCCTTTGAAGATTGAGAGGAGGCAAATTTTTGTTCCTGAGAATAATAGTACATCTTAATTTCTTGAACTATCTGCCACTTTTTCTACACACCCCTATCACGTGAGGATCTCCACTAAAGCTCTATGAACAGTGCCACTGCATTTTTCCTCACTCAGACCACTTTCTGAACGTTATTTTTGGTTGCTTTCTTTGGTAGCTTCCATTATGCTTCTCAAAGTTGTGTCACTGGGACACAGGGCTGGGAATGCTGTTATTCCAGTAGATTTATTGTTAAAAAAAAAAGAAAAAAAGGTTATTTATTGTCCAGATCATCCAAGGACTATTTTTGTTGGCATTTACTGTGAAACTGCTACAAAGGTACCAGACCTTTGTTGCTGAAAAATAAATTTTATCAAAATCGAGATTCTGTACTCATTGATGAAAGCAGTCAAGCAGAGCTGTTTGGCTAGATGTTAAAATAGGCTTCTGTGACAGTTTTAAGGACTATAGTATAGATACTGTGAATTGAGACTCATGGTGTAGAATAGTGCTTGAACAGAAGTGATGATACGGGATTGGAGAGTTGTTTGCTTAATAAAAATAGGGGAGGGAGTGTATTCTGCATCCATTTTACTAATCCTCTGAGAGCATGGAAAACATATTTACATTTTGTCCTTTAAAATAAAACTCTCTCATATATTTTCACTCGTTTTATTTCCTTCAACTTAAACACTGAAACAGATAAGTCAATTTAACCTTAATATTCTGGTCTAATGCAAAAACATGGTGTTTGGGACACCAAACCGTGGAGGAGAAATTAGGAAGTAAAATTAAAACCATTAAGACTCATGGAAATAAGTCTTATGAAGAATTTTTAGGACCTTCGTGTGACTACCAAAGTGTATTTCTTTATATTAAAAGAAGCATTATAGTGTGGAATACTCTCACAAGGGTAGTAGTGGTAGTAGATACTTGAAACGTTTCCACCAAAGCAGTTTTAATTGCTAAGGACCTTATGAAGCTGATGGTCTTCTGTTAACCACAAAACAAGCTTTAGGGCCCAAGAAGACCTCTGGGCCTCTGACTTGTGGTTCCTCTCAGAGATTTTGCTGTAGTGGAGGAGCAAAAAAGACGTGGAATAAATGTCTCTTCAGCGAGCCTCTTGGACTCGTCTCCTGCTTTGTTTATTTTTTGAGTATTTCTTGTGTCAGAGAAGTTCTCAAGGGAATTCACCATTCAGCAATTTGTACTAAGATTATCATAAATCTAAGTGGGTTTTGCTGCTTTGTCTGCTTTATGGCAAAGCTCACTGGAACTCTAATTCATTTTTTTGTCGCGTGTGACTTCCAATTCCACGAACTAATATTAGTTATACAGTGAGGAGACATCTATATATAACCACATCATTTTGTGTGTTTCCATATATACTCATGTTTCTATATATAAGCAACATGCTTTCATAGGAATATTTCAAAATATTTGTCACATTTTGCCGTGTATTTTATGGTGGGAAAGTGTCATCGGAAAAAATGCATTTAGTTCTTGTGGGACAGTAAGGTAAAATAGCTACTTGTGTGAACGGGGTCTTTTTTTAGATGCCGGCGCTACAGAAATAGCCAAGCGATAGCCGTGCCCTGAACTCCAGATGCATTTCCTTTGCGCCGGGCTCTGCTGGCCTGTTTGCCTAACCCTTGTAGGGACAGCAGCGTGCCGGGCACGCATGGACTCCAACGAGGCCTGTGAGGAACCTCGGCAGCACCCGCAGCGCCACGGGTCATGAAGGAATGGTGATCTCTTTCCTGTAGGTGGAAATTTTATCGATATTTTTAAGTTCATTTTTGTTTTGGTTCATTTTTAAGATGTCATGAAACAAACCTTGTGACTGCACCGTGTCAGTCATTTTGTTCCTTATTTTTTCTCCTTACCTGTCCCAGCCTTCCGTAACTCTGGAAGGCATGGATTTTGAAAAGTTGGAAATGCTATGTTTCCGTAAGTTTCGTAAAAATGCGGTGTAGGGATAGGAGAGGAAACTTCTCCTGTTGCTCCCTTTGAGGTAGGATGAGGAGAGCTCAGCCCATGGTGAAGGCTGCATCACCTCTCTTGTAGCTGCCTTTGTGCAGGGACCCGTCCCGGCGAGGCAGAGGACGAAGGAAGGAGCCAGGATATTGCAGGCCCAAGGAGGGGATGCAGGAGGACAGGCAAGAGTATTACAGTGTGGATCTGAAAAGTTAGACCCATGTGTTTCAAAATTAAAAACAAAAAAAATGGCTCTGAATTTCATCTTTTCCATCTCTCATGCCCCAGTACTTGGCTCGTCTTCTGTGAGGCACATAGAGCAACACACATCCGTTCTGCTATTGTTAATATGCTAGATAAATACTGTTGTTTATACTGTAGATTTCAGGGCAAGTCCTTGGAGTATAGTAGACTGGTTTTCTGGTTGGGGTTTATGTTGATGTTTTTGTATGGGCATACCCAGAATGTTTGGATTTACAAGCGGTCATGGAAAATAGCAGTGAAGTGTGCGTATGTATGTTGCGTGACCTAATTGCCCATATCTCCTCTAGCAGAAGTTAGAGCTGCTTTACTTCAGTGTTTATTGGGATGTAGAAGAATTCAGCCTAATCCTAGCTGAAAACAAACAAATCCAAGGCAGAAGTCACGACAACGGGACACCATTGCTCTGAGGCCCTTTCCATGGTCAGAACATTTTAGGGGTGTGGGGATGCTGGTATCATACGCTCCTGGGTGCTGATAGCATGGGCACAGAGCTGTGGGCAAAGCTGAATGGGCTGCTTGAGTTTCAATCCCCCCTCTGCCCAAGGAAGCAAGAGAACTGTAAAGCACAAGTCTGTTAACTAATCTGACCTGTGCCAGTGGCTTCAACCGTGGTAAGTGAGGTTGTTTCCCCAGCTAGTGGAGTTGTGCTTTACCGTAGCTCCCATCAGAGCTTTGTAAAAGGAGCTGGGTGCATCAGGTCAATGTTTCCCAGCTGAGACCCTAGGATCATGGACTTAGCTGTAGCTTGTTCTGGAGTAAAATTGTCAAAATAAATGAAGTCCTAGAAATGAGAGATATTAAAGCTAAATGATTAGGTCGTTTGGGACCAAGTATGTTCAGATTCATTTTGGATGAGAATAAAATAATGATACAGACCTCTGCAGAATACCAAAGAAAAGATGGGATGAGTTGCACTGCCACTTCTCTAGGCTCATCAGGCAGATCATGAAAGAAATACCATCCTGGCAGTATTCCTGTTACGTCACTGAAACATCATCCTGACACAGAAAACAAAATAGGTCATCATATCTCTTCACTTTATGGTAAATATTAGCCAAGAAGAATTTGAATGATGCTGTAATGGAGGTGTGAACTGCATGTCATCCCCTGTCATCCACACCCAGCATTTGGAAAGTGGCTGAGCTACTCTGATTTATGTGCCATCTTTGAAGTCGTTTTGGCCTGAATTTCAAAATAAAACAATGAGCAGCCTTTCCACTAATTCTTTTTATCATCTTCTTGCTTTCTCAAATGTCATGCTTACTGTCTGTCATTAGGCTAGGAAAACTGTGATAAATATTGTAGCAAAATATTTCAGTAGAATTTGGACACAAATTCACCTGGAACATATCAACGAGTTGCTTAAAAGAGTTGTAAAGTAAATGTACAAAAGACAGCTACTGTTGGTTGCTAATTATAGATCGTAGTCGCTGTTCCAAATTGATTTTCTTCACTATTTAGATACATCCTGTTGAACCTTAATTTTCTGGAATAAAGGAGCTCTTCGTCACAGCAAAACAAGCTGTGGCAGGTTCACAAGTTCACCACCTGTTGCTCTGGACTCCTCTTCTCCTCTTCATTTATCTCCAGCGTCTTGTTGCCCAAGGGACAGGCTACCTCTTCACCTTATCTCCAGTTCTCTCCAGTGGCTGTTGGTCAAGGGGCAAGGCTTTGCTGTCTTACCTGTGAGGTTTTCTTTCTACTCAACCTACCAAAGAGATGTGCAGGCTGGCCCACAAAAATATTAATTACTTCATTGTTCACAAATGCAAACTTTAAAAAATTGCTTTATAAATTCAGTAATTATAAGTATTCAGTGTAATTGCCACAGACTGATCTTTGAGGTCTCTCTGTATCTAAAATCTGACCCGGTAATACCATTTTTGAAACAAATACCATTGCCATATCTGGATGGAAAGATGGTGTATTAGCAGTTCATTTGAAAATCCTCTACCTTGGAACAAAGCCAGTTATTCTACATTTGTTCTTCAAAAATATCAATAATGCATTCAAACGTACCATCAGTATTGTCACTCTTTCAAACAAGGTGGTTTGCTGGAATCTTTCCTTTTCCTGGAGAGAGTGAGTCAGCAGTTGAACCACACATCCTACTTCATTTGGCCACTTTGCATGATAGACTTTTGAAATAACACATCAGCAGGATAAGATCTATTTAATTCTTAGGAAAATTCAAAATCTGTTTCCCCTCCCTCTGTCAATGCCCAGCTCTGAAATGAGGTGCTCTTATTCTGTCTGTTTGCTGTGGTGTCAGGCAGCTTCAGCATGTCTTTGGGTGCTTTAAGTGATTTCTTTTCCCAGTGTCCATAACTGTGGATCTATACAAGCTGCCAATAAAGAGGCATGGATCCAGGAGTCAGCAGTGCTCTGCTCCATGCTGTTAGTTTAAATTGCACTGCAGCCAAATAAAGATGCTGTTGGTGGGTTCAGGAGGTTGGGGTTGGAAATGTTCTCTCAGTTGAGGTTCTCTGAGACTCCGAGCCGGTCTTGTAAAGTCTTTAAAAAGCCCCAACAGCCACTTTTCAGCCAGAAGACATTCCACCCATCTCACAGCGTGAGACCTTGTTCTGCCCAGCCCTTCTTGCATCGTTTCATCTCGTGGTATCTGAGCCTGGATCTGACCCAAACAGAAAGCTTGTGGGAGCTTGTGCCTTTGGGTTGCTGGCGTACCCCTCATTTTCTGCTGAAGCAATTTGAAGTCTTTCTTTAATGGCAGTTGCCACAGCACAATATATGGACTCAGGGCATCCTGCGTTACATTTCAGAGAAATAAATGTGCAGCGTCAGAGAGCAGGAGCTCACGTGGCCCTGGTTCTGCACCCGTGCGAAGTCAAGGTCACTGATGCTGGTTGTGTTTACAGGCACATTTATGCCACAGCTTTGCTCCCCCTGAAAGCACAGGCACGGACGTGGTTCTGAGGTTGTGTGAATCCCACTGGGCAAGAGATGCTGTCACCGATTCAGGAAGTTAACGGGGGGGCTTATCGTTAAGCTTCCCCTGGCTGATGCCTCAATGTGAATTAGAAAGCCGTGCACTGAGCTTGAAAAATCTGACAGTGCCATCGACCAACCGGTTGGGGTTTCAAGCTGCTGGAATTGCAAACTGCATGTGGTATAAATGGCCTGAAGTAAAACAGGTCATTAAAATGGAATATTAATGATTAAGTTGTTGGGAACCCAAGAACCTGTTTTAATTTATGTCCTAAATAGTGAGCTAAAAGTAAACCACAGAAGCTGATGATGGTAATAAATATATATAAATATATCCAGCCTCCGGTTCCTATGATGACCCACAGTCCCAAGATGCTGCTCTTCCTTTTCAGCTCGTACGCTTTGCTCTCAGCACTGTTTGGGTCCTTATGTAAGCACGCTGGCCTCAGCTAACCTCCTCCTAATGTCCAAGCATGTTTCTGCTGTGCCTTCTAGTACTTTACCTTTGCAGGATTTAAAATCCCATGGTGTAGATGCCAAAATCCCAAATTAAGCTCTGTTTGTTCTAGGAATCGAGGGAGGCAGGATTAGAGGGAGGATTTTTGTACTAGGATTTTTGGCCGGGATGATACAGAGCAGGCTATTGTTTCTGTTGGTGTCATGTTTTGCTTACCTGAACGTTCGAGTTCATCACCGCTCTGGGCCAACTTCTATTTTTGTTGCACATAAAACATCTCTTGACATTCTTGTTTTTCTTCCATGGATTAAAGGTTGGGTAGCGGAAGCAGCCTGTTGGACAGGTTGGAGTGATGGAGGACACTAACAAGGTGACAATTTCTCTCCTTCACCCTCGCCAAGGGTGATCCCAGGGCTCAACACGTTATCCCCCCTCAGGTAGGGAGTAGTGGGAAGGCAGAGTGGGCTTGTAGCCACAACACAAAGCTCCAGAAGGAGACACTGAACAGGCCACAGCAGACACCAGTCGTTGCTGTGGAGTCCCAGCCTGAAGTATCCATCTCCCAGAGATCTGCCCAGACCCAGCAGCAGGCCAGCACCCTGGCCCCACCGCTGTCGGAGTCCAGGACCTCTCCTCTCCACCTGCTCTCTGCTGGACTCGGTTCTCAGGAGGACCCGCAGCTCGGCATGGAGCAAACCCAAGGTTTTGCGCTCCCTCTGCTGGCTGCATTTTTGCTGGCTGGTGCCTGCTCTTCAGCCCTGAAGGAATGCTGAAATCGGTGGGGACAATCTTGAACGAACAGGGAAGTAATAAAATTAGCACGGATCTTTTCCATGTGTCCTTGAACACTAAGAAAAATCCTTGTTCGCCATGCTGTGAAGATGCAAGTCAGTAAAGAGATGCATTTCTTATGCTTCTTTCCAAAAGGTCATTACTTGCATTGGGAAGTGGAAGCACGGGGGCAATCACATCAGTGTG
The DNA here is from genome assembly GCF_009819795.1 of Aythya fuligula. NCBI lineage: Eukaryota > Metazoa > Chordata > Aves > Anseriformes > Anatidae > Aythya > Aythya fuligula. The sequence goes on from NC_045565.1 coordinate 24,533,464, forward strand.
TCACACTTCAGTATCTTCTGAATCTATTGTGGAAGACTTGAACCATGACCAAGGATGACTCAAGTGTTCTATTTGCTTTCCTTACGTTTTATCTGCGTATTTTTTTCTTCTGTGTTAGCCCAAATAGAGATAGATAGGTCTCTCTTCAGACTCAATATTTTCCCTTCTCAGTGTTGCCACCTCTTTTCTCAACGTTGTTTGCTGCACTCCCTTGACTTGTTTTTTAAACTTCCAGCCTGGCTCTCTTCTCAGCCCACCTGTGTCCCGATAACACCGCCTCTGGTAAGAACCTCAGAAGGATGTCAAAAAGGCTTTGTTCTAAGAGAGTTTCCTCTCTCACCCCTGATGTTTTCAATCTCTTCCTCTCCCACTTAACGTCTAATAGATACTTCTGTAGGACATCAGCCTCCAGTATTAGGAGGCAACTTGTATTTGTCCATTTACCATACCGAAATCAGGTGTTACTGCTAATCCCAGCCATAGTCAGCCTAAATTCCCTGCTGGATAAGGACTGCATGACTGGGAAGCACTGGCACGCTGTCCTTGACCAGGGGATCAATGCTCATGTTCAGGGGGCTTGAACCTATTCCTCTTCACTCTTTAGTTTCAGTCTTGCTGCCTGCCTGCACCTGGTAATAGTTTCCCCTAAATGTCCTCACTTCTCTAGATTCTTCCCTAAGATTTCCACTTCGATAGCAGAGCTCTGAGTTTAAATGACCTTTCTTCTTGCTCTCAAGTTATTTCTGGTTGCCTGCTGATTTCTTTTACTCATGGACCTGTGGTTAGTAGGTGACTGCTTCTAATCCAAGTTTATTGCCTGGTGCATTTGAGTTGCGTTTACAGCTGCAACAGGTAACAACTTTTTAGAGCCGTGCTTTTCCTGTAAAAGCTGCCAAGTAAATCAAGTTGGGCAGTGCACTTCTCACCGAGGGCTGACCAAAACAAATGGCAGGGTAGGCAGCAGCCTTTGAGTTAGAGAGCATATACTGGGTGATAGGCTGCTAGAGATGGAAAATGTTAGCTCATCTCCTCTTCCATCTGCCACGGGGCAGCGAATTACCGAGTCCTTTCTAGGAGCATTGTCCAGTCGCATTTTCAGAGTTGCAAGTAACCGAGCTGCTGCCGTTTCCCTTGGGAAAGTATTCTTTACAAATACAATTCACTGTCAGGAAGTCATTCTGAAACTCTCCTTAATTTTTCCTTTTTTTTTTTTTGCTGTCCTCCCACTAAAACGGGCATTCAGGCTTTTAACACAAAGAATCCATTTAAAGTGCTACTTTTTGATTTTCCTGTGGAGGCTTCTGCGGTTTCTAGTTAATGTTTGTGTGAGACTGTAAGCTTTCCAGTTTAAAGGCGAAGAATCACCATATTCCCTGTGGTACCGCTAGTACTTTCACTCGTTTCCTGGAGGGTCTGGATGAGTTTCATGCGGCTACATTAAATGAACGTTAGTTATTGGCTTCCCTTCCCAAATGTATATTAAAAAAATGTGTTTTGTTGCTGAAAAAGGCTGGATCTAAAAAGTCCATTTTAAATGTAGATCATGTTTGTGCAGAAGTTTTGTTTTTCTCCTGATTCGGCGTTGTGAACCTAAAGACAATGTGCACCAGGACGTAACAGAGGAGGGGGGGAAAGCAGCAATCCTGTTTCCCCGTTGAAAATAATCAAAGTGCAAAAACAAACAGCATGAATGCAAATTTCAGCTAATAGAAAAGAGATTTAATGCCCTTGAACTGTGCTGCAGAAAAGAGATTTAGGAGAACACTTGTTATTTGGGTATAATTGCTTGCAAGCCAATGCTATTCTAGAGGGAGTTGTTTTTAATGGTTAAATTATACAACACATTTTAAAATTGATTGTTTTGCGTAATGCGTTGTTGAACCTGTGAATCTCACCGACAGACCACATTGTTTACCTTTGTTGAAATCAGTTGAAAGCAAGACAGTCGCATGAGAATAAGCTGTGAGGTGTTTTAGCAGCACAGATTGTTAGTTAGCAAATTCAAGGGCAACTAAACACCTCCTGGGATTTTTTTTTTCTCCGTGTAATTGCAGCTGTATTACACAGGTTACAGCTTAACGTTCCAGAGGACTCGCCAACAGCAAATGGACTCAGATTACTGCTTTTAACACAAATTTACTAGTCCGATTTTAGCTTTACTACAACAGGACTTGCAGGGATCTTCTGTTTTATAAAGACCTACCATAGGTTGGAGAGATCACTCTTTCAATTTAAAGCTGTGGCAGCAGTATTACATTTCTGCAGCATAGTCTGGCTAGTAGCATCGTTTTGGTATTACTTGTATCACAAACAAGACCATATCGTCTTATTCCAGATCAGTACAGCATATTTGCTGTCTTTACATCTCACCCTTATGCATGGAAAATTTTGCATCATTTGGGTTCCTAAGCAGAAATACAGGAATTAAAAGTCAGAAATGAATCGAGCTGAGATTTCAATTATGCCTAGCTTCAATGTCTCTTAGGATCACAGGATAATTTAGGAAAGGTCTTTTGGACGTCATCGGGTACAATCTCCTGTTCAGAGCAGGCCATTTTTGAAGTTGGGTCAGGTCACTGAGTTTTGAATGCCTCCGAAGACAGAGATCTCACAGTGCCTCTGGGCCTCTGTTTGACCATCCTCATAGGGAACAAGAAGAGTTTGCATTTTTGCAACATGTCCATTATCTCTTGTCCCATTGGTATCAAGCTCCAAGAATAATCTAGTTTTGTCCTTTCTATAGCGTACCGTGAAGCATGTGAAGACTTCTAAGATCTCCCTTTTAGCCTTCTCTTTGCAAGATGAAACCAGCGCAGCTCTCCTTGCCCTTCTTGTGCACTGTGTGTGCCCCAGCCCCTGACCACCTCAGTGTCCATCCAGTGGACTTGCTTCCATTTGCCAATGTCTTTCCAGTACTGGAAAATCCCAAACTGGATCCAGTAATCCAGGTATGGTCTCACAAGTGCCAAATAGAAAGGAATAATCCTTTCCCTTGACCTGCTAGCCAGAAGTGTGCTTCCACAGGCATTATGCATCTGGCTTTGGTTGGCACAAGGGTGCACTTCTGACTTCTGTAGCTTATCTACGACACCACTGAGTCCTTTTCTGCAGACCCATCCAGTCAGTTTCCAGTGCCACTTAAGACTTATTTTGTCCTAGGCTCATGACTTTGCATTTGCATGTGTTAAACTTCAGAGGTTTCCTGTCAGCCCATTTCTTCAGCTTGGGTGTCCGTGGGGAAGTGGTACAGCTCTATTCATCTGCCAGAACATGAACAATATTCTTAAGGTCCTTTCTCTAAACATACAAGTACCTCAGCATCACAGAATCTTTTTTTTTTTTTTCTTTTTTTTTTTTTTCTCCATTTCTCTTTCAAGGAATGGTCAAGGTATTGTGAGAGGATCATTTTTTTCAAGCATTTCTTCCCATGGTGGTCTGTGTGGCCAGTCAATTGCATAGACTCTCTTGAGCTCATGCTAGGTTCACTGACCCATGCAGATTCTACTAAGCATCTTCATGCTTCTTGATTAGCTTAATAAATGAATCAGAAGTTGTGGTAAAGAGCAAAATCCAAGTTGAGGGGCAAGATTTTGAGTAACAGGATGAGAATGAGTCTGGTTTTAACAAAACTCCTTGGTGTTGTAGTTATCCATGAAGATAACTGAGAGATGAGCATTTGTCACAAGTTATATCTGGTGCTGTGCACATGTACAAGCTCCATAGGCTGTTGCTCACATTACCAGCTGCTACAGTAAGTGGGGGAAGCTGAGGCTGAAGCAAATGCTGCCTGCCTGTGGCCGCAGAGGAGTTCTGGGTCAGAGCATTTCCCGCAGTTGCCTCCTCGTGCTGCTTGGTACACGTCACTCAGGTCAGTTCTGCCTTTTTCATCGGAGCTGGCAGTGCTGCACAGCTGCCTGCCTGCTGACTCCCACTGGATCAACACTTAAAATGAGTGCTTAAAGAAAGATTAATGTCACAGATACAGTGTGATTAGAGACGGTGGCCAGAAAATCAGTGAGGTATAGAAAATAATTGTTTATTTTCCATGCACGCTTGCTCTCTCTGTTTAATATGTTCTGTACTTAAAGCCCTATTAATAATATAGACAGTCCAGGTTTCCTTACCTGGGTGTATGCTTTGCTCAGCTCCATGTTGGATTGTATCAGTAGTCCTTAGCAGTGGAAAATAGAGCTGAAACCTTGCTTTTTCAATTGAATAAAATGGTATGACAAATACCAGTGGCCTAATAAAGTCTTTGAATAAAGCTGTAGCCAATTTCTATTTAAAATACTCAGAGGAGTCATTATTTTACTTACAGACCACTTTTAAAGTTGGGCACATGCTGAGTTGTGCTTTTAAAATGTTTTTTAAAGAAGCCTTTGCTCTCCTTTGGCTTTTTCTTTAGCCTTTTCCACCTCGATTGTTCCCATACTTGCAGGGTATTTTGCAGTCAGCCACACAGCAGCCTGAAGCCAGCCTGACACTGAGAGCAGCCAGTATGGAACGCATCTTCCTGCCACCTCTGTCACCAGCACCAGCTTATTCTGCTCTCTGATTATTTCTGGCAAATATCTGGATCAAAATTAACTTACAGAGACCCAAGAAATGTAGTTTTCAGATTTGGCCTGCTTCATCAAGTGACTGCAGGAGTACTGAAGCAAATGCAGAGAGAGATTGAGAACAAAAGGCAGCCCAGTTAGGTTGGTTGAAATTTATCTGACCCCAGCAAAGTGATGAATTCTTGAAAGTCAGGAAGAGGAAAACTTGATAGGCAGGAGGGAAAAAAGGTTAGCATCAGTCTGCATTTGGATAAGGTATGTGTTTTTGACAGATAAGCCCTGCACCATGTAATTTTAGTAGTGAGGATCAAGGTGAAGATCAATGCTGCACACCAAAGATTTCATTGACATCTGAAACTATTAAAAGTTTCAGTCATAGAATCACAGAATGGTTTGGCTTGGAAGGGACCTTAAAGATCCTCTAATTCTGACCCTCCTGCCTTGGGCAGGGATACTGTCCACTAGACCAGGTTGCATACTTTGGGTGATAAATCAAAAACATAAAAATCACAGATTATGGCAGAACCAGAAAAAAAACATTCCTATCCTTTTTCATTTCAGTACCTTCCCTGTCCTGTCGCTGTAGATTTGCCCCATTGCTTGTGGATTTGTCCAGGACCCCACTATTAGTAAGGCTTCTTTTCAAAATGTAAAATTTTACCAGCTACATTCAGCTTTATCCCAGGAAGTACAGAAGTGGAAGAAAAGGCTGTAATTTGGTGGTTTCGATCAAAGCTGAAACACTGAGTTAATAGCGTTGTTTTGTTCGAGGAAGGCTTCTTTTTTATTTTATCCACTCAAATGGATTTGAGCACTCTTACCGCTCACTGATGGAGAATGGTAAACAGCACCTGAATGAGCGGGTGCAAATGAGCTGTTCTGCTCTGTGATGGATATAATTCTGGAAGGAGTTGTGTCTTTTGGCTTGAAAGCAAATGTACTGATACCTGAGCAGGCACTGGGAAACAAATTACAATCTGTTTTGTCCGTGTTGGCATTTCTGTTCCACACTTCCTGAACATCGTGAGATTGAACAGATATAATTGGAGTAATACATTACAGGGGAAGAGCAAGGATAATAATACGTAAATCTTTCATCCTTTTATGAAGTCACTTTTATTTAATGCTGTTCATTGAGCAGCAAAAAGAGCTGGAAGTCTTACAAGGAATGCAAAGAAATAAAACTGGCACAGCGAAAGCCTTTCAGTACAATACGATTGTTGATCCTTTAAAATCACAAATCATCTTTCTATTAATTCACTGTAGAATAAGGTCTCTTCAAGATAAGACTCAGCAGTGCTGTGGAGTTGGTATTTAAAGTATGTCCATCTGCATCTAAACGAGTAGCTCCAAGACAATCAGATTATGCAGTAGTTACTTTGGTGAGAATATCGCCTAAGTGGAATGGAAACTTCATTTTGAGTCTAATATTAGACCCTGCTTTGGAAAATTCCTTTTAAATGATCACAAGCTGGGAATAGCAAAAGAATTTAACTTTCGACAGACAGCATTCACCAAGAATTTGTTTTTAACTGCTTATGTTTGGTCCCTGGGAAAGCAGATGTGAAAAACTTACCAAAGTGAATTGACTTGACCTGATGCAATGTTTATATCAGTAGTTGATAAGTTTTCCTCCCTCGTCTAATTTGTTCAGGATATTTTCATTCTTCAAGCATGAGTAAGTCTGGCTTGGAATAGTTCGAATGCTTGTTAGTCTAATAATCTGAAGCTTAAAACATGCAGACATTATTGCCTATAAAGGGGTCTGAGCAAAGTTGAACTATTTTGGTTGTCTTCCCCAGATGGGGATAACTATCAGTTTTGAGATCAGCAAAGAAGAACGTGAGACAACGTTGCTTACCTCTCAACAGCTCACAAAGCACCTTGAGATCTGCGTGTTTGTGCTTCAAAATGCTGTGTGCGTTTGGAGAACCCTTTGAATGCAGAGATCTAGGTGTCTTTTTGGGCACCTTTACAAAGGACCGACTTTGGGTGGCAGCTAGGGATACTGGCAACCCCGGTGTCAAAGCAAATTCGAAGGGTGATTGATTATTCGAAGGGTACTTGCTTATTCCCGTGGCAGAAAGGACTTTAGGAGCTAGGAAATGCACGGCAAATGATGCACAGCTTAGGGATCTTTAGAGCCACCAGTATATCTTAGCTTAGCTTTTCTCTTTGTTAATCAGACGCTGCTGCTTTGGATATTTTAATTAATGCATTCATTCCTAAACAAGTCCCCTTCTGCCTGGAGCATGTCTAAATAAATTCTTTTTTGCAGGAGGAAGGAAGAAAACATGAATTTATGGCTTGAGCTCCTCTCCCCAGCTTAACCCTGTTCACATGCTTCTGTGATGTGGCCATTGTTGCTGCTGTTTGTAGGCTTCAGGAGCATCCATGGGAGCTCCCTGCAAAGGAGGACTCCAGCCAGACCTTCCTCTGCCAGTGCAGGACACAAGAAGTGAAAAAGCCATCAACAAACAACAAAACAGTATAATGAATGCAAAGCCAGGGCGATGGTTTCACTGGGGAAAGAAATTAGGAAGAGAACACTGATATTTTTGACTGTTCTTTAGTGTGCTAGTTGGATTTATGTGATCCTGGAATATATTTCTTAGAGGGAAATCAGGTTGTGATATTAAGTGTCTCTTAAATTTTGTAGCTTTTTTATGAGGTGCGACACCAGCCTTTCTGTCTTTTTATTTATACCTGTTGTATATAATTCTGCTGTAATTTCTGGTCTTTCAGGAATTTCTAAATGTCTAAATTGCTGATCTGTCTCCTTGCAGGCAAGTCTCACCTGGCCATAGTACAAAGAGTAAACAATGAAGGAGAAGGGGATCCTTTTTATGAAGTCCTGGGAATTGTCACTTTAGAAGATGTGATTGAAGAGATCATCAAATCTGAGATTCTGGATGAAACAGACCTATACAGTGAGTAGAAATATTTATACTTTTTTTTTTTTTTTTTTTTTCCCAGAGGAGAGGGAAGACTATCCAGCAGCAGCTGTGTCTTATAACTTTGTTGATGAGATACAAAATGTTGTAGAGACCTAAGTTGCTGATTTAAAAGATCAGTGGACAAATAACCTGCAAATCCCTTAGATAGTCAAAGTGATTTTTGTTTTCACAGCATGGGCACCTCACCCCTTTAAGCTGTATTAATTCAGAAATAGGACAGCTTTCTTTATTTGATCATTCCATCTAGAAGACTTAGATGTGCAACATCCTGGTCTCTCCTGTTAGCTGTTCTCCACCACAGTGGCCTAGTTTAAAGCTCTTTGTTCCAGCACTCATGACCTCCCACATTTTCCCCTAGCCTTTCGCCACCTCAAGGGCCCGTAGTCTATGTACTCACTGCATTTTAGAAAGAAAGCAGGCAGATAACCATACCTCAGGGAAGAGGAATGGAGACTCTTTAGAGTCAGTCTCTGTCACTTCATTCAGAGAGATCCTAAGAATGGAAAAGCTTCTTCAGGGTTAAAAATCAGCAAGTCCTAAATGACTCTGTTTTATTTTTATTTTTATTGCACAGTGCAGCTCCTTCCTTCCTTAGTGTTAACATAAATTAAGGCAAATGATCGAGTGTTACCTGGGATCTTTTTTTCCCCTCACTTCAGTTTTTCTGGTCCTTGACCAGTTACCTAAACTGTCTTTGCTTCTGTTCCCATCTGCACAATCTGGCCTGTGCACATGGAACTTCCTTTCTGTCATTCTTCATCTGTCTTATCTGTGCTTCGATCGCTTGCTGGCAGATGCTATTTTTTACTTTGTGTTCAAGTGTAGCAGAAGGATGTCTCTAGATTCTATTGTGACAGAAATAATAGGAATGGTCATTTTAAATATCTTTCACACTGTTTAGCTGACCTTTGCTTTCTTTTTCTTTTCTCATGAAAAGGATCTGAATGTTTCTACAGCATCTTTTTCAGGCCAAAGCAGGCAGTCTTCTATCTTCCTTCCAAGCCAAAAGCCAAATGAGCACTTCGCTCTGTAGGATAGACCTACTTCTGCTTTTCCTAATAGATTGGTTTTGCCTGAACTACTTTCCATAGCTGGTCAGTATTTTACCAGAATTTATGTGCCCAAAGGTTCATGTAAATCACAGTTTTGTTTTACACTGCACTAAATGGTCTAATTACTATGCAAATCACAGAAGTCCAGTTAGTATTGATCTTCTTCATACTGCCACAACTTAACTGCTGGGCTAATCAGTTACAACATAATGCTTTTACAGGGTGAATTCAGACTTTCTTTTGTAATCTAAAATAGTGGCGTGGTTTCTTTTTCTTGTTTGTTAAGAGGAACTGTATAGATCATGCTGCGTTGTTCCCTGGGAACAGAAAAAAGCATTGACCATTAAAAGCATGTTGGAGGGCAAGGAAATGATAATTTAATTTTACTATCTGAAGACTTCCTAGATGAACAAAATAGAGCTGGTTCATTGGAAACTGTCCTTCCTGGGAAGGTTTTAGTATAGAAAATCCCTAGTTCAGATTAGGAGGGAAGCTTAACTTCCTAGGCTTCCTGGAGGATGCAGGAAATTTTGAGGGGTGGCTCCTGCTGTGTACCATTAAGATGACCTTCTGATTCCAGTATGAAGCACTGGAATTCATTCCGCTGTTTAGATCAAAGGAAACTGGAATGGTAAGGGAGAGAACAGAAATGCAGAGAAGCTAGGAGAAAATGTGATAGGTTTTGGATTCGAGCAGATTGGTATGCTGTAACCACTTCCAATTGGTGTAGTGATTGGAACATGCTTTTGGCTTGCTGAAGATAGCTTATTGCCCATGATATGTTAAGGTAGCTTCTTTTTGATTTTGATATCAGTGTGTCAGTGCTAGTAACCCCCTCCAGTATCTGAGGTCTGGTGCTGTTCATTATAAGGCCAGCTTGCTCAGAACTTAAAGCCTTAGGATTTGCTCTATGCTAAGAAATAAGGTTTACTTAAAAGCAGACCTTATGACAAAATTTGGCAGTGTTATGCCTTTGTTCTGAAGTTTTAAACCTGTTTTGTTGTGCTTTGATGGAAACTGGAGATTGATGAAATGGCTGACCTTGGTGTTGGAGCTGTGCCTTTTTGCTGTTTCTGTGAAAATGCATTTCAGCTGTGTCAGGGTAGAAGCAATTGTAAATTTACAGTTTTTGTTAAAAGCTGCTGAAGCTCTGCAGCTGAGTTTCTCAAGGGCTGTGTACCCAGTAGACACATGGCATTATTTCACATTGCTCTGCTCTGCCTTATGGCTTGAAGAGATGTTGGGAACAAGAGACAGTGTTAAATATATTGGATCTATCAACATCTACTTGGGTTGAGTGCTTCAGGGTGTGTGACTCCATAGCGGGGATGCTGATGGGGTGCAGAGAAGGGGTTTCAGTTGTGATACAGGTGGGCTCTGGAAATGTCTCAGCCAGTGTCACAGAGAAGAGCTGTCAGCGTGTTTTGCTCTTGGTACTGGAAAGTTGGAGCGTTTGATGCACTACAGGACTGTGTGCTGTGCTCCTGTGGCCCCAGCTCTCGTAGGGGTGCCTTTCCCAAACTTCTCAGAGGCTGAGAGGACACTATCTAACACCCAGGGCTTTTCTACAGATGAATTAGCCTTGGCTAGTCACTTTCCTGAGGGGAAGACCACATCTTACCCTAACATTCCCATTTCCAAACAGCTCTCAAAACAGGTACGGTAAATATATGTGCTAGTAAACCCTGCATCTCTCTCCCGTGTAAACCACAGAGCTACAGGACTAAAAAACTGTTTGCCCTCCTAAGTATTTCCACTGTCATCCAGTGAAACCGTAGCAACACAGAAGGTTATGCAACCCTGATTTGCCTGGCAGGACCTGCAGATATTGGCAGTGTCCTGCGCCAGGAGAGCAGAGCTTTTTGCAGCTGGAATCTAATCTTTCGACACACCCAGGCTGTTACCACCTTCCAGAAAGAGGTGTTTTTATGCTGTTGGCCAGAAGGCTTGTGGACTTGCTAACCTGTGGTCTAGCGCTGGTAGGCTGGAGGAGCAGCATCCTTACAAGAAGCTATTTTAGGTTGTTTTAGAGCTTCAGGTTTAGTCATGCTGAGTTTCTGACGGTTGCCAAAACATGCATGAGACACCGGGCAACCTAGTTTTCCCAGCTCGAGACCAAAAGAACTAGCAAAACTAGCTTCGTTAATTCCTAAGCCTTTCTTTTAAAATTAAACAAACCCACAGGCTTAGAAAGAACTGCGCAGCGTGTGGGGCACAGACTGTCAGCCTGGGTGTGTGCATCACCTGGGGGAGGAGGGAGAAGGGGCTCTGGCATCCACCTCCCACTGCCCTGGGCCAGGCATCCCGCAGCTGACTGTGGGCACACGGTCAGTGAGTCTGGGCCTCTGGGATTTGTACTTTTCCTGGAGTATCAGAGAGCTGCAAATATCAAAGTTGCTAGTCCCCGTCCTTGCTGTTTGGTTATTGGACAGTCCTTGTGTGCCAACAGAACCACACGTCCATTTGAAGATAGATTTTTGTCCTCATTCTCTTGTCTGGAGCTCACTGCAGATGTCTACGCTGATTAATACAGACCCTAAAGAGAACAGGACAAAAAGGAACACACAAAGACAGCAATAACTCTTCCCTGCAAGTTGTCCAGGTGCATTTGCAGTGCCGGTCAGCTGAACGGGTGATCTGAGGTTAGAACTCCCTGTTCTGTAGCAGTCTTCCATACTGGGCTGGCTCCTTCAAAAAAATAAATGCAATTGTTGTCCTGCATCAGGAATATGGCAAGAGGGATGACAACATTACTTGTATTTGGACCTATCCTCTTCTTGAGTTCTCCCCTACAGCCCAGGAACTCATAGTCAGCCTTGCTGCTTTGGATTTACAGGCAAATCTAAATATTTCCAGAACCTCCTGAAGACAGCTACAGTACTTGTTGGTATCTCACCTAGGATTATGCTGAGGGTATCCCTCATATGGCACGTTGTTCATGTTGCAGAACCAAACAACATCACATCACTTTAAAAGCAGAGATTGCTTAGGTCTGCCGAGATAATTTAAGTGCCCACGTCTCCATCTCAGTGTAGAAAGGACAGGAAATACCTGGTTACAGATTTAATTATTTCTGTCACCATCCAGTCCTGGGTTTCTGTTTCTTACAAGAAGCTTGGAAATTATCTGAATAACAAAGAACATTTAAGACTATTCCTCACAAAAATATGCAGACTTGGTGCCTTTGCTCTCACTGTGTAGCGTTTTTCTTGGGAGAAGGTTTTTGGACAGGCTGCCAAGGAAACCATGGGAGGAATTGAAATCCTCCATCAATTGATGAAGAGCCTGGGTCTCTCACCCTGGCGACTGAAAGATAGAAAGGTTTAAGGCATCCTCCAGTGATGTGATGCTGGTGCTGTATTTGGGTACCAGAAATGCAGCGTGAAGCTTGCTGTGGGAGGGCTCACTGACAGAAGAAATAAAGGAATACAGGAATAGTGCCCTGCTGAAGAGACATTTCCCTGCCTGTACTTCTGGTGAAGTCACTGAAGAGGGCAATGACACAGCTCCTTGTGAGACAGCATCTCAGGTGCAGCACTGCAAGAAATAGCATTCTCCGAGCTTTTCAGAAAAAAAGTAAAAGATTCTTTTCTTCTAAGGTGTGTATATAAAAATAAAAAAAGAAGGTATTTATCACAGATGCTCTTATTGAACACCACCTTTCTATTGTTAGTAACACTGAGAGGGACCCCTCCTGCCCACCTAGAATTGCCCCCACACCGTGCACAAGATGCAGAGCTGCTCTGCATTTAGATGCTTGCAAGCAGACACTTCTCTCACAGTGAAGTGACAGAGATTGTGGGTTCCTGGATCTGAGCCCGCAGCACAGGTCACCGATTATTTCTGTTTTTTTTAAGGTGTATCAATGAGCAGGGCTTTGCACGGGTACTGCAGAGGGGTCTGTCTGCACAGTTTGCTCTGGGTGGCTGTCCTGGCTGACTCCATCCAAGCGCAGTTCGTGTTGGACCCCATTCTAACAGAAATCGCTTCCTTCCTTTCTTCTCTCACCCTCCCTTCCCCAGCTGATAACAAGACGAAAAAGAAAGTAGCTCATCGGGACAGGAAGCAGGACTTCTCTGCCTTCAAGCAGACAGACAGCGAGATGAAGGTTAAAATATCACCGCAGCTCCTCCTGGCAATGCACCGCTTCCTGGCAACAGGCAAGTGTGGATTATCTGTTTTCACCATCATGCCAGAGCCTCGGAGGCAGTTTGTCAGCAAAGGCTGGTGAGGTGGGTGGGACAGTGCAGGCGGGAAGGGAGGCTGGATGGTGGGGTGACAAATAATGCCACTGTTGTGTTTTTCTTTTTAAATTCTCTCCTCTCCTGTGTTCAGTGTCGGCATGAACCCTCTGAGACATTTACCAGGGGTGGACCAGTAACTTTAAATTGGTCTGAAAGGTAAGGATGAATGCCAAGTGCCGCACTGCATGTCTAGAGTCCGTCAGATTAACGACTAGCAAGTGCACCCCATTAGGAAGAGCTCAGGGAACAAACCACAGACGACTCGATACCACTGGCCAGCTGACTGTAATTGCACTCTGGCACTTCATCCAGAAAGAGATGCTGGACTTTTTGCAGGAAGGTGTAAACCTGTTCCATGAGACTTTTTGACTCGAAGTGAAAAACAATCCCGACACATTTAATGCAGACTGCACAGGCAGTTGAACTGTACTTTTAAAAATGGATTTTCTTGCTGGCTTGTGTGACCTCCGTTGATGGCTCCGGGTTTCAGAGGACAGTTGTCTCCATCCCAGATCACCTTGATGCTTTAGCCCTTGGGTGGGCAGTCTGGCAGAGAGGCCAGGGGCTTGAATGGTTTCTTGCAGCTGACATTGCCTTCCGTCGTAAAGTTGGTCCCTTCACCTCAGAGATGAGACCTGTTAACAGGAGAGCTTGTGGAAAACATACCTTCCTATTGCTCACGTTGTCTCTCTTTGACATATAAAGACTTCTCATGTGCAGGCCTTTCAGACGGGCGTCTTTCACTGCTATATTCGACATATATTGATGGATTGAAATTCATTCTGTCTCAAGCTGGCCAGCTCATGCTGGAAAGCAGTACTTCCCCTCCTAAGACACAGTGACTGCCTGCCTAGATGCTCCCAGTCTGCCTTCGTGCTTTATTTTGCCTCTGCGACTTAAAAGAAACACGTGCGTGATCGGTTTTCACACCTCAGCTGAGGGACAGTAAATCCTTAAAACGCTTGGACTCCTGCGGCTCATGTGCATGTGAGCATGTCCTTGGTGAAAGGAAAAACAGTTCAACGGGAAGACGCGGATTTAACAGCAAGCAAAGCGTTGTTCACCTAGTTGTACAAGACTTGGTGGAGTTCCCTAAGCACCTTCTCAACAGACATAGTCTTACAGTGCTGCGTCTCTGCTTGTTTTGTGGATGAAAGGATTTTGTAGCTTAAATCTGGCAGCGAAGCCACTGCTAAGTAAGATGAAAGCTACAATTTTGGTTTCTCTGTTCTAATTTGAGAATAGTATCTGGAGCAGATGAAAGGTGCTGGGTCATTAACGGTCCTGTTCTGAAAGGTGTTAGGAAAGCTTATCAATTTGCATGTGTCTATCTCGACATCCCTGGCCTAACTCTCTCACACAAGGATAAGCTTTTTCACCTCAAGCAGCTGCTGTTGGGAACACTGATGACTGAAGAGCAAGTGGATAGGGAATGTGTTCTGTGTGTCAGGTATTAATCCCACGTGGTTTGAACTGACCTGCACTGTGTCTCACTTTGAGTAACTCTTCCCATGTGAACCCTGGCAGCCCAAATTGTCTTTGATTTATGTAGAGCATCTATCTAGAGCAACTTTCTAGGCCCCAAACTCTGTTTTTTTTTATAGAGTGCAAAAAATGCAGTAACTTAATACCTTCTGAGGAAAGAAAAAGTGCATTCAAAGGTTCTCTGTGCCCCAGTTGTAAAGCTCTTCCCATTTACAACTCTCCAATGAGCCTATTCGACTGTGATTTCACTCTCAAGTGGGCAAGACTGCCTTCCTTTTTTCTTTTCCATTTCAGATGGACATGGTTTTTGGTTGTTTTGAAAAATACTGCAGTAATGAAGGTTGAGGCGTTCCTGTTTTTTCCCCTTACAAATCTAACAGTCTCAAAAGACAGGAAGCCTGCAATTCCGTAATGGATCTCTCTGCATCCGTGTGTCTTTTATAGGCAAATGCTTATTAACGAGTATTGCTAACTTCTTGCCAGGCATATGAAGTGTAATGCCAGGTTGTATCTTTTGTTATAGAAGTAGAAGCCTTTGGTCCATCCCAGATGTCGGAGAAGATCCTTCTAAGGCTGCTAAAACATCCCAACGTTATCCAGGAGCTGAAATACGATGAGAAGAACAAGAAAGCCCCAGAACACTACCTCTACCAGCGAAACAAGCCTGTCGACTACTTCATTCTCATTTTACAGGTCAGACATGTGATTATGTTGCTATGTGCAGTATCATGCATCTCCTGACACACTACTTTTGCTACCTCTCTCGTTGAATTTTATCTTCTTTCAACCATAGGTTTGAAGCTATGGTTTGTGGTAACTGCTCCAGTCTTCTTTATGAGTTTACCAACTTGAAGAGCTCACTCTGCTGTGATGGGCAGACAGTGCTTCCCACTGCAAAATGAAGTTATTTGTGCTTTAGGTATTACTAGGATCAGCAGTGCAAAAGAATCCTTGTGTACAGCTAGCATTGCTTGGAAAACAGGGGTACAAAAAATGTCATGTCAGTAGGAGCTTGGCCAGGATGCTTCACAAATGCATTCTTTGGTTTGCGGAAGGAGGCATGGGGAGTTTGACAGTTCGGAAAGATGGCGTTTTTCCATGCAATTTTGAAGCCTGCACCTTTGGCGGTGTGCTAAATGCAGGTTTTAGTGGGGCCATTGCGCCATCTACTGAACCCCTGCCACCTCCTGCCACAGCCCCTGCAGTTCCCTGGGCGCCCTGCCACCTCAGCTCTTGCCCTACCCCGAGAAACTTGCATTTGGGTGATTTTTAGATTGCCACCCTAAGGGGTGTGGAAGGACTGCTTTCTGTTCACTACAGGTTCCTTTTCAGTGCTGATTATCTCCTAGGGTCTGTTACTTGGCAGGAACATTCTAGCACTGTTTGAGCAGGAACATTTTGCTGGAAAGGTGCTTATGTGTCTATCCTGGACAACTGAAATGAGTTTTGGTTTACAAACAGAGGCATTGTAGCTGAAGTTGTAACACAGGGCTTGAAATCTTCCTCACCTTTGCCTTTAAAAAAAAAAAAAGGAATGGGTGTCAGGGGGATTAAACATCATTAGTGATAAACAATGAAGAAAGCACTGGAACATGGTATTGTGGATTCAACATGCCTCTATTTTAGAAAAGAATTAGGTTGTTTTTTGTTTTTCTTTTTTAAGTGTTTGAGGAGCCACTGGTAGCTCTTTAACTGCTCTTTCTTACGTGCTGAGTTGTTGCAATCTAAAATACTCCAGAGGCGAGATAATGCTTCTGGATGAGGTAATGCTGCAAAGCTGTAAGTGGAGGACATGTGCAATCTAAAAGAACAATTGGTTCTTTCTGAGCTGCTCTCCAGTCAATAAATATTTAGTGAAAACAGTGTGCTAAGTCTATAATGCATTTGGAAAAGTGAGTTTTGTGGTAGATGCACACTATAAAAATGGTAACGTTGGTTCTGCAGGGATGACGAAGATCAATACTCTGCTTTTGTTACTTAAAATATCTGGTCTTGGGCAGATTCTCTCACCCGGAGCTACCAAGAATACCTTTCACAGTAAAAGCATACAAGAACAAAAAACATGTTCTGTGCATTAAATTCACCAACTTAATCTCTGTAGAGTTACTGTTTTAGTTGGAAGGTCACCTTATGCGAGTTTTTCTTTAGCTACTGAGAAGTTCTTCTGTAGCGGTTTGAGATTTGTTTCTGTCATTCTGTTCTTTCAAAATTCATGTCAGGGCATTAAGCAGAGGAGAAATAGAAACTGTGGATGCATGTGTTTAAACAGGGCAGCTATCATCAGATTGCACATGTGGGGAATTCTTGGTTTTCCAGCTGCTGTAACTATGCCAGGCATGCCTTACCTTCTTACGGCCACCTCCGGGAAGTGCCGTGTGTGCTGACAGAGCAGCAGTGCTGGAACTGAAGCTACACTCTTGCTGCTAGCTACTAGCTTGTATTTGTTTAGCTACTAACCCAGACTGACTGTATGTGAAGATCAAAGCCCACTTGGGTTTCTTGTGTATGTGTTTTGAAGACCTGGCCTTGGCTGGGAAATAACCAGCAGTGACAAGTGGGTTGAGAGCCCCGTTTATAACCAGTCTTGGCCTGGGTGACCAAGTTGTACCTACTGGAAAGCTTATAATGAACAAATAAGCTACCTATTGGTGTGGTGGAGTGAAATTGATTTTCAGAGGGATTATATGAAGAGGTTATTTGTGATAGCAGGGGAAAGTGGATTTGTGAGCCAGGCTCTCTCTTCCTGTTAGATCGATTTTATGTTCTTTCTGATCTGGGATGGTTGGGAAAACTGACTTAGTATCAGGTGTTACGCAGGCTGATTTCATTTACATGATTTTCTGCATCAGTACAGTGCTGTAAAATTAAAGTCATGTTTAAATAGTTTAAATAACATTTAAGACAATAAACACATAGAAATAAAATCTTTTGGACTTATTTTCATCTGATTGTGTAGATCTGATGCTCGATTCACTTAGTACAAGTATCAAGTCTGCCCTTTCCACCCTTGCCAGAGGGAAAGCATTGCAGGTAATTAGGCTGTTTGCCTGAAAAACCAACCTTGGTGTAGTTCAGCCTGAAAGGTGCTTGAGATCTCTTCTTCCTGCAGTTCTGTACTGTAACTCTCAGTACAGTATCAGTAAAGATGGAGGTGAAAGCCAAGTCCCACTAAGGAGGCAATTATTTCCTCCTAGTTACATACCAGATAATTGGGATGTTTACAGCTACATTTGATAGTGTAGCTTCTGTTCTAGACTCCTTTGTGTGATACTAGCATGTGATGTTAAATGTTTGGTGCAGACCACATCAGAAATGGGTGCATAGCCTGGCAGGATGGTGGCGTACAGCTTGGGAAGCACTGAGGGTCCTTCTAGACAAGACTCTGCAAAAGAACAGGATCACAGTTTAAGGGCACTGGAATGTGTAAAACGGCCAGAAACCAACAAAACTAAAATAGCCCCAGGACTGCTGCTTCAGGAATAAGGGCTTTGTTTCTGTGGGAATCTCAGTGGTGAAAGTAGACGGCCTCCTCGTGCGTTGTCTCCCGTCTCCATTTCCTGTGTTTGTGTTAGAGGGGCCTTCCTGTCAATGTGAGCCACGGCCCCACATGTGTAGGTGTCTCAAGACCCCAGATGACCGTGGTCCCCCATGTAAGCCTGTTGTGATACTGGGGGAGTATTTTTTAACTCGCACTGGGGACATGCAGCCTGGCAGCCCTTGAAGCACATCAGTAGTACACCCTGAGCTGCCATGGGGGCCCTGCTCCTCTGCAGGGACTCACACAACCACAAAAGAGCAGAACCACCCAGGGAACAAGAGTGTTTTGTCCCCGGGGTCTATCCCTTTTCAGGCATCCTTACAAACTGCAGGGACCATGACACGGCTTAGTAACGTCAGGGCAAACTAGCTGTTGGGGCTCAAGTCTGGTCTTGTGCCTCCAGACCCGTGGTCCCTTTTAATTGCAGCTCTCTCTCCTTTTCCTTAACAGGGGAAGGTGGAAGTGGAGGCTGGGAAGGAGGGGATGAAGTTTGAAGCTGGTGCTTTTTCCTACTATGGGGTGATGGCCCTCACAGCATCGCCAGGTATGTCCTCTTACCTTCTGCTTCTGGAATGCACTCGTGCACAAGCCTACCTGCTGCCGTGCGTGTGGCAGGAGGGGGCTGCGCAGGGCATCCCCCACGGTGTCCTGCGGGGCCGATGCAAACAATAAGCTCCTCGCTAGCAAAACTATCTGCCTGGCACAGCATCTCCGGGAGGCACTGACACTCGTGGCAGTGCTGACTCTGAAAGCTGAGCCCTCAGGCTCCCAGAGGATGCACACAGCAGCCGTAGCAAGGGAGGTGTTTGGTCCTGGCTGGGAGCTTTGTATTGCTTCTCACTGTAGCATAGCAGGGATTGAATTAATCAGAATAAATAATTAGTAGCAGAGGGACATCTAGTGGTGTAGCATACAAACAACCTGCTGGTTTCGATATGGTTTGCTTTACCCAGTGTTGGTTCTAAAGGCCTTTTGAGGGAAACGAGGGCAGTGGGACAAGGAAAAGAGACTGTTCCTGTAGCTTGTGCAGAGATGTAACTGGGAGATCAGCAAGAGGGAGAGCTGGCAGCTGAGGCTGAGACAGGAGTGAATTCCTAGTGCACAAACAGTAGCTGCACAACCTAGCATCTCACAGACACATTAAGGAGCTGCCTTATAATCATCCAGGAGCATGCTTCAGTGCTCCAGTGGGTGTCATCCTGCTGTCCCTTTGCACTCGCTGCCATACCTGGTCATGCATTTCAGTGCCAGCAGCATCACCTTTTAGATCACAGAGATCTTGGTTTGGCATCCCCAGCCCTGGTGGAAGAACTGGGGCCTTAGTGCTGGCGTAGGCCATCTGCTCACCCTGTCACCTCAAGGAGAAGTTCTCATGCAGAAATCACTTCTGTGTAGAGGCACAGCAGATTCATGTTCCGCTTGAGAGGCAGCTTGTTATGATAGTAGGTTAATGGGAACTCTCTGTATGTATGTGTACCTATGTATATGCACACCAGGGAATGGGCTTTGGAACGAAACTTGCTTTGTAGGTTATGAATTTAGCCATATTAAACTCGACAAACATCAGCAGTTCCCATGGAAGTCTGAGGAGCAGCTGGTAGCTCTGTGTTGCCATTTTACCCATCCTCTACTGGCTCTCTTTTAGGAGCTAAAGAAAGAGTAATTCTTCCTTAATTACATGAGCTTTAATCGATCTCACTTGTACCTTCTGAGGCTTGACAGATTTGGAAGTGTGCAGACCATTGGGTGGATTTTACCTGTACAGTAGCAGCAGTCTTCATGATGAATCATACGTAACGTGTATGTGTGTACAACTGGGTCACATTGCTGTTTCTTTGCCATCGAAGCTCAGGTTTTACAACATGGGCCAAACAGAGCTGGCTTAGGCACGACCACTTCTCTCCTCCAAGACCTAAGCTCGGAAATCATTTGTGGCATCTCTTTTTTTTTGCCGGCATTGTTCAGTTTGAATGTTCTTGTGTTTCCTTCTCATGTTGCTAACCCTCCCTGCAACCATGCCAGTTGCCCCAACTCCTGTGAGATCAAATGGCTTCCCTGTTCATGCCTCTGCCCTGAAATCCATCTTGGATTGGTTTTGTCAAACTAAAGCATGTACATTTTTTTAAATTAAACTTGGCCAACCTTGGATTTGCTCACGTGTGGTTGATTGGCTTTTACCAGTAGCAAACCCCTCCTTTTGCTGTTTTTTTTTTTCTTTTTTCTTCCCCAGATTTGAGAGAAATGGCTTTACGATGTCTTGAAGCATCAAGAGACTTCTGTTAGGATGAGCTCATAAAATTAAAGTAGTTCTTGTTGCTCTAAGTAGACAGGAAAGCTCATTTAGAGTATAAACCCTCAGAGAACAAGGGAAAACTGTTCTTCCCCATCTCCTGATGAGATGTCATGTGCCTGCTCTCCCCACCTGGAATATGAAGCCAGTAACAGGAGATTAAAGCATGTTTTCAAAAAATTGAACAACAAATCAGTGAAGCTTTCGTTAACTACAGCTGGGGAGGGATTACAGACATGACAAGCAGTACTTGACCCATTCTGGTAGGGATGAGCTTGGAGAATCACAAGCTTGCTTGACTTGTTACCGAAAACTTGGAGTGTCCTTTGGTTTTATTTCTATTTTTATTTTATTCCAATAAGGAACTGCACCCATGAAAGCTTTCTGGTTGTTTTAACTCTTTGCCTTCCAGGCTGGAGTGGGCACCACCGCTCCTTTTGAACTATTTTAAAAATAAGTGTACCTTGTTGGACCATTCCGTACTGGATGACCATTCAAACTATCACGTGAAAGTTGTTCACTGTAATTCCACAAGCTTGTTCTTTGGTTCATTCCTAAAACTGTTTAATTGTCTTTTTTGTTTTGTTGTTGTTGTTGTTGTTTATTTTAACCCTTTACTTTTCCACAGTTGATTTGCACTTTTGGTTTTAGTTCTTCAGTGTGTGAACTGGCTCCCTCCCCTGTCGAGTGTGGATAGCTGCCGCCTTTCTGGTCGTGATCTCATCCTTTTTCTCTCCCTCTTCTAGTTCCCTTGTCCCTGTCTCGTACCTTTGTTGTCAGCAGAACAGAGTTGTTAGCAGCAGGTTCTCCAGGTAAATCCGCATGCTTCTATTTTCACCATTCTTGTGACTGCCCTGATGCCATAAAAAGTCAGCTGCAGTCTGTATTTATCTGACCCCTTTGCTCGTTAGGGAGAAGTCCAGCACAGAATTATGCCTCGCAGGTAGGTATCCTGAACTGTCATTTGTGGTAACTGGTAGCAACGTGAAGGAGTCATCCAGATGGGAAGAGCTGAAAACACATTTAAGAAAAATGTATTTGGTAATGTGCACTTGTTCTTGTTTCTTGTATGTCAACTGGTGGAAGGGAGATTTTAAAAGAAGGTATCCTCTCCCAAGCTGAGATTTAAGAACTTAAAAATTTCCTGAAGAAAATGCATTTGGCAGAGGAGAATGTTTAAACTGCCTTAAAAGGAGAAGTCCTTTAATGAGAGAATTCTGATATTCTCATACGGGCTAGCTCTATGGTTTGAATACAGTCTGGCCATTTCAAGTGCTCAGAAGCTTTAAATTTTCTTTCAATGAGGTTAATGCTGTGAATTGGTACAGAGATTTACTGAGTGGATGGATTTGCAATGGAATGTGCAGTAAGGCTGAGGGAGCTCCTGTGGGTTTTGGTTCCCATTTTGCTCAAGACCTTTCCTCGCTGAATGACAAGTTGATTGACAGCAAAATCCCTTCGGAGAGTGGAGACCAAGGAGAGAGCAAATTGGGCCAAAATGAGCTCTGAGATGTGGCTGAGAAGCTGGAAATTGGGAAAGGTCAAGAACCGAGCTTTGCAGACGCTGCATGCACAGAGCAGTTGAGAAAGATGGAGACCCACCAGGAGAGTGCGTAGGAACAGCAGAATCCTAAAATAATCTGGGCCACCCTGAACATGTTTCTTCCCTTTGAAGTTTTCTTTTTCAGATGAAATGTGTCTTTCCCTGGACCTAAAAGCAAACAAGATAATGATATGCATATTTAAGTGAAACATCTAAACGTCAGTACATATCATGCAATTCATAAACTTTCACCATCTGCTTCCTGTATTTTTTCTGTCTTCTTTTTTTTTTTCAGTTTTGAAATTGTATTTCACCATCAGTCCTTAAATTAGTCTCATGCACTTTCCAAACAAACTACAGGTTGTTGCCCTGCAGGGGATTTTTTCCTGCCCTTTTAAAGTTTCCTGCTGCTAAACTTAAAAGAAGGGGGAAAAATATAATCTTTCTTTAATTAAAGTACCTGATGGCTTTCTTTTAAGCTCAGTGGCTTTGATTATCTTTTTTAGCTTGGTTCTTTTGTTTTGCCAGGTCTTCTTTTTTTTTCTTTTTTTCTGTTTCCAAATAAGTGTATACCTTGCACATGCAAATTGTTCCCAATATAAATGCCAAGCATATTTTCCTAGCTTTTTGTCCCAATCAAAAAAAAAAAAAAATCAGTAATGGAAAATAAAAATGGGAAGAATCTCCTTTGAAAGGAACTGATAGGGTGAGCCTGGTCACTATGACAATGTCGTGCCAGTTCTGATGAAACCCAGGCCTTCTGCTGGGTCCTTCTAAAAAGGAACCTCTTATTAAACCCTAAATGGGTAATATGGTTATCTTGATATTTGTCTTGTGGTTTGCGCTCTTAATGCCCAGTATGTACAGGTGAGGAAAACTGGGGTAGAAAAAATCTGGCAGGGCGCTGTTCTGCCAACATGGGCCTGCCTGCTGCTCCGTCTGTCATCTGCCCTTTGTGTCCTCCCTTCTGCAGTAACTTCTCCCCATCGACTTGTACATGGCTCCAGAAGCAACGTCCTTTCCCTCTTATTTTTAGCAGTCATATTTCTTTGTTCTGTCCTTTTGTCCATTTATTTTAATCTGCTTTGTCACGAAGCTCTCTGTCCTTAGCTTTTTATTAGTAGCGTACTGTGAGACACCTGGTGAAAGCAGAGGGCAAATCGGAGTCAGGCCAGTGGAAAGCTGTTCCAGATGGAAGCCTTTATCCCAAACAGCAGTGATGCTGCTCCTGTCACACACAGCCAGATTTTGTGTACACAGGTGGGAAAGACAGGACAAATTCGTTCAATCTTCATGCTTGTTCTTCGGAAAGGCTTAGAGCACCAAGCCCCATGTGCAGACAGAGGTTTGGCTCCTGGCAGCAGTTCCTGCAGCCCGTTGTGGCTTTCAAGATGGCAAATGGGTACCGAGGAAAACCTTGCAGGGCTCTGAGTGCTTCCCTCTAAGCCTCTGCTTGGTGTTACCATAGGGACCTGCACTAATTCCTTGTAGTGCAGAAGTGGCAGAAAATTTGCCAAGCTCTCAGAACCTGTATTTTTCCATTCCCTTTTCTAAAATAGGAGGAAAGAAGACGTCAGTGACATTGCAAGTGGGAAATAAAAAAATAGGGCTGGTAATCCACAGTCATGTATCTAGAAGCATCTAAAGCATTAGGTTTAGGGAAGCCTAGATGTAAAGATGTGGAACAGGCTATGTCATTTTGGCAAGAGAGGTATGTTCACGGTGATTAAATGGCAAAGGTAGGATTGAATTTTAGTGAGCTTTTTTTAGACCACTTTATATATTTAAAAATCATAAAATTTGAAAAACTTACAAGGATGTTGTTGATCTGCTCAGAGGCTTTGTATCTTCAGATTATGGGAAAATGATGCCTCAGCTGAGAACGGAGATCGTGTGGGGAGTAGCACAGATGCCATGAAGTTACGGTTTGGTCTGGATGGATGAAATATAACTGCAGTAAGATCCAAAAATTCACCAGTCCCAAAGAGTTCTTTGATCTTTGTACGTGCACCCAGGGAGAAGCCCATCTGCAGACATGCTTGGGATCTCTTTTAGGATGCATTTCTGCATGTCCTCCTGTCATCTGAGTCACTGTGTGGGTGGAAGCTAGGGGTGCAAAATGCCTGTGGCTTGCTGAAAGCACGTTTACATGGGAGGAACTGTGACCCATCGCATTCTTAAGGGATAGCTGCAAGATTTTCAAGTGAAACCCTACAGTGCTTAAAGGCCAGTGACGGGAAGTAGTATCTCTAGTTTACTCCTTTCCTGTCCATGTCTCTCCTGGACGCAGATTTTTCTGTGTAGCATGGACTGTTTTCCCTGTTTTGCTGGCTGGTGTGCACCATGTGGAGCTTGCTCCCATTCATGGAGTTTTTCTCCCTTCAAGCATTGGGGGGTACAAGAGGGAACGTTGCTGAAGCAATCATCACGTGGACTGTCCTCCGGTCCACTGAAGACACTATCACTCTGATATTTTTAAAAATGACTGTTCTAATCCAGGAAACAAGGCGGTATTTGCAGGTACCAGGTGTAATAAAATGGGCTAAGGGTTAGCAGGGACTGACTGTGGATGAAAGGTGTGGTGTGGAGTTACAACTATAAACCATTAAGAAAAAAAAATCTATTAAGCACGGTCTGACTATCAAGAGCTCCTGAACGGAGCCTTGGGAGTTTGCCTCTTCCAGCGGCAGGAGCACTGTGACCAAGTGTGCACAGGGCACATCCACTGTAGCACAAACCAAACCAGGTTTGTTTAAATCCTACTCATGATGTTGGCTACCAGCTCTGGATTCAAAATATGCTCTTTTTCAGGGTCATTTTGTTGTTTAGCTGCATGTCTATGTAAGAGTAGGTCAAGTATTTGCAGATGCTCTGTGTTACTTTGCGATTTATGATGTCCCTTTGAAACTGGTGGCTTCGAATGTGTTCTACTTGATTTAAGATGTCTTTTGCTCTTGCCCATTTCCCAGCCGAAAACAAGTCTCCACCTCGGCCCTGTGGCTTGAATCACTCAGACTCTTTAAACCGAAGTGATCGCATCGACGCAGTGACACCGACGTTAGGGAGCAGCAACAACCAGCTGAATGCATCTTTCCTCCAAGTGTACGTCCCGGACTACTCAGTGAAAGCACTCACAGACATTCAGTTTGTCAAGGTAGGAAAAAAAAACTGATAAAGCCCCAGGAAAAAATGTGGGGGGCTGGGCTGGGCTGATGGGATGGAGAGCCTGGGGAAGGGAGGTGCCTCTAGATTGCTTTGTAGCTCTGTGAGTAAATAGGTTTATGAAAACAGCCACTAGATAATCACTTTAAATAGTTTTTCTCAGTCTCTGCTGTCCAATGATTTGTCTTCAGTGTTCCTCTTATTTAGGCCTGTAAGCAGATTGGTCACACAAATTTCTGGATTTCAGGTCCCCTGGGGAGAGATAGTAGAAAACACCCTCTCTGCTTTTAGTCCTGAAAGACTTAGTTTGTGAAGCCTTTGGAGCCATCTGAATGGAGATCTGACAGCATCCTTTTCTAAAGGACGAGACTTTTTGTGTTCATTGCAGTATTTATTCACTTTTGATTTTGGTTTTAGTTTGCAGTTCTTGATCTTACTTTCTAACTTGTCATCCCTCTGCTCAGAGATGTCTTGGACATTCATCTTTATCTTAACTTGATGTTAGGCTCATGTCTCACACTACCAGTGAGTGGCTGCACGGATACAGCTCTGTCCCCCAGCATGGTGCATCCCACGCTGAAATGTGCACAAGTCCTGTGGGATAAGGAAATGTAGCTGAGCTGAGGAGCAGCAAATGCTGGCAGCAGTTCCAGCCCAGCTGGGAGTCGAGGGAAGCTGACGTCCCATGGCCAGAAATTGACCTTGATGCTTTTCTTAAATTAAGTGCACACTCACATTTTCGTTGTGTGCAACCCAAATGATTCATGAACTCAACTCCTGTCAAAGTTAATTCAATATTGAAATTGTGGAATGGAATAGAAATACTAGAATGCTAAATCAATTGTTCCACACCTACAGGTAGCCAAATTTTAAAAGGAGAGTACAGTCTCTGATTGAAAACTTGACAAATGCAGTGGTTCAGGTTGCTGAGTTATTATTACTGGACAAGTGATTCTTGCTACAGATTTCCACGGCTGATCTGCCGTACAGAGCAGCTGTTCATCTTATGCTGGCTTATACGGAGTCCTTCCAAATCTCACTGGGTTGAACTGTCTGGTGTCTCTGCAGTCAGACTTGTAGCCCTCCTTTTATATCACTCTGCTTTGTACGTAGGGCAGGGTACTCAACAGCCACGTTGTCATTGTGCCACGCAGGCATTTCTCAGGTAATACCCTGTAAGCCAGGGCTGCGACCTGAGCATGTTTGGATTTGGCTTTCAGAGTAGTGATTTGACCCATCTGAGTCTCTCTATTTCCAGTCCCTCTGCTCTGTTGCTACCAAAACTTGATTTTCTCAAATCTTGCTCCCCCATACCACCATATCCAGCAGTATGGGACTGTGACCTCCTCACACCTGGTGCCCCACGGGCAGCATCAAAATGCTCTGTGCTCGAGGCCAGCTCCTGCCATGACTGCCCCTGCTAAGTGCAGGAAGGGGAAAACTTCATGGGTTGCTAATTAGGTCCAGACTCTGTGGAGACCCCAGTCTTTTTTAGAATCAAATGCCCTTATGTACCAGGATAAGGAACTAGCTCCTGCTGCATTTGCTGCCCTAAACAAGGGCAGCAATGCTCTTGCCCTCTAGCTCTGTGAGGACTTTTCGAGCCTCTCCCAGAGCTCACTGAAGCAGGGAAAAAGACTGAACTCTGGTTTGGGCCCTAAAAATGTGCATGGTTAGAAGGAAATGGAGGTCTGGTTTAAAAAATCTCTGCACAGGAATAAATCTCTGCACAGGGATGTTTTATAGCAGTGGAGTTGATGCCAGGTAAACCGGGGTTGAAGTGTGCAAGGTACCTCATTTTCCTTTCGTGTCCAGCGGAGACACAAAATGTGACTGGCTCTTTTCGTTCCTTCCTTCCGTGCTCGGAGCAGATCTCCAGACAGCAGTACCAAAATGCCCTGATGGCATCCCGGATGGACAAAACACCTCAGTCCTCGGACAGTGAAAACACTAAAATCGAACTGACTCTTACGGAGCTGCATGACGGTTTGCCGGACGAGACAGCAAACCTGCTGAACGAACAGAACTGTGTGACTCACAACAAGCCCAACCACAGTATGCACAGTGAAGGAGCCATCTAGGAGCTGACCTCCCACAACCCACCCATCCCATCTCCTCAGCAGGACCAGCCCTCGCTCCTTCCTGCCTCCTCCCCGAGTGTGAACACCGTTAGTATGTGCTTGCGACACTGTGCTGCATCCAGTGTTCTGAGACCAAAGACTTGTGCGTCCGTTCTGGGAGCAGAAGAGGAAGAAACGGGAAGAAAGGAGCAAAGAGCAAGACAGAGAGAGACTAAAGCCCCAAGTGTACTTTGGGAATGGTGAGCCACCCTTGAGAACAATGAACATACTTCCTGCAAAGCAGAATCATGTTTATTTTTTATCTGTATTTTTGATCCTTGTTGGGTTTTTTCCTCCTCAAACACATATGGAGAAGTTTAAAAGCTGCTCCGGTTATTTTTTCAAGAGAGATCATGTTTTTAAAAAGTATTTTGCAGAGTTTTAAATTGTTTCTGTCCCTCCCCAGCCTCAGATAGGCTCTGTTGTGATTTTGTGAATTGGCTCCAAAGTCCTTAGGCCTCTTTTCACCCCTCTCTGGTCCTTTTTGTTGCCCTGTTGAAGAAGTTAGTAACTGGTACTTGTATGTATTTGTGTCCTAAGAATGAGTAAGCTTCAAGGAAACTCTGGTTTCAGCCACCTGGAGGGTCAAGGGATGAGTATTATTACATTCTCCCAGTTAAGTTTCAGGGAAGGAGGAGCGATTATTTTGGTATTTAACGATCCCTCGAATTTCTGAAGGTTTCTTTGTAAAACGGACAAAAGCATTGTTAACACTTGCCGTTTTGTAACCTCCAAAACCTTTGTGGGTGTTGAAGATGATTCTGGGGGGGGGCAGGAGTTAATTAGCAAAACTGCAAGTCTGGTGAAAATGAAAGGCAGGTGTCGTTTTCCATGCTGACCTAAGGGGGTGGTTTTTCCTTGGAGTTCCTGACAGTGGCATTGTGAAGTCCTGTGTGCACCTGACAACAACGAGCTTTTAAGCACTTGCATGCTGTAGTGGTCTGTGCACCATTACCCAGAGCAGATGTGCAGCCTTTGTTAAATAACACGGAACGGCCCCTCTCCCCCCACCTCCGTGAGATCTCTAGTATTAACACAAAAGATGCTGCTACAGTTATGCCCAAAGTACATCCTCCAGGTGACGGCAAACCTCTGCCAGCGCAAGGATGGGCTCTGCCGAGGAGCTGGGACCATCCTGCCCTCTCCAAGAACTGACCAAACTTTCCAGACGCGAGTGTTTTGCACTTCAGGGATTCGGAGAGGTTTGTTTCCGGGCTCTTCCCAGCCACATTCCTTCCTTTGAGCGGATTCAGTGCATTTCCTTCTCTCTTGCCCCTTTTAACAGCCATTTGAGGGATTACCGTGGTAGCAGAGCAGAGAGCCTCCCGCCCAGCTGCCTCGTGCTGGGCAGCAGACACCAATTCCTCCACCCCAAAAACCTGCGTGCGGATGGGGTGGAAGTGAGAGGCACCCCGTGGCGGTTGTGCATCACACATTCCCCGCTCCCACAAATGGATTTTAAATCCTCAAATGAAAAAAAAAAAAACACAACAAAAATGCTCCCCCCTCCCGATTGTCCCCCCTCCCAGTGCCGTCTCAAACAAAATGTGATACAAGGAGAGAGCGCTGACTCGGGCATCGTGGGTTATGCAGCATTTCCCTTCCCTTCTGTACGCCCAGGTCACCTCAGCTGACCCCCAGAGAAGCCCCCAGCCCCAAAAGCAACTGCCAGAGCTCTGTGCCTGCGTGCCTGCCCCGCTCTGGTCAGGGAAGGCACCCTAACACATCCCCACCCTCGGTGCCCGCCGTCTGGCTCGCTGCCTGCTGCCTGGAAAGGTGCAATACCCGCTGCGGGAGATCGGGGCCGGCAGCTCTGGGAACAAAACAGAGCCCCTAAACTCGACTCCTGCGTTAAATTTTATCAACTTTTCCCATCCAAAAAACATCTTCTCAGACTCCAGTCGCGCTCTGCCTGCACCCAGAGCTCAGGGCTCAGCCCTGGCCGGCTGCAGCCCGGCTCTTTCCCAGTGAGCCGCGGGTATTGCACCTTTCTCCCAAGGCGAAGCGGTGAGATGTCACAGCGTGTGTCCCTGTCTGAGCGCTGTTTATCCAGCGCTGATGAATGTAAAAGTTTGTCGGGAGTGTCTGACGCGGTGGTGAACGCGAGATGCAGTATCTGTGTTGTCAAACCTGCTGCAGGAGGGAAGGCTCGAGCCAAGGCAGCTCCCCCTCGGGGACGAGGCTGCTCGCTAGATCTGACTTCTGCTTCTTACGGCAGGTGATGGATTTGTTTTAGTGTCTGTTTCCATTAAATAATAATAATAAAAAAAAAAAAGCCAAATTTTTCCAACCAAAGCCATGTGATCCCAAAGCAAATACCTCCTGCTTCTGCCCGTGCTGCACTGTTCCAAAATTTCCAGGCGATTTTGTGCATGACTGTTTGTCCTCATTCGTACGGATCCAGTAACGGGAAGCGAAACGATTGCCAGAAAAAGAGTTGCTTATGGATGTGTTTCAGATGGAAAACACGTACCTGCCCCGGAGGGGTTAGGAGCTGCTACTACTAATTAGCTTGAAGAGCAAGGCTTGGTCCTCTCCGCGGAGGGGAAAGCGTCCCGTCTCCCTGTTCTCAGGGTATTTGCAGTTTTACTGTTTAACAAATGCCAGGGGCTCCCTGCCCTGGTGCCGGGAGCCAACACACACAGAGGAGTCCCGCGCCCAGCTCAGGATGGCTGCTGAGGCTCCGGACGGTGTTTGCAGAGGTGGAAACGCCCCGGGCTGTGGGGCCATGCCCGTGCTGGGGGGCCGCTTCCCCTGGCTCGCCGCTGGCCTTCAGGTGGGCTCGGATCCGTGCCACGTCCCCGCAGCATCAGGGTGGCGCGGGGCACCAGCGGGGGGCTTTGGGAGCCGTTGGACTTGACCTCAGACCTTGGCAAGGCTTTGACTCGTAGAAAGGATACTGCATCTTCCCGTGTCGGCCCCCGCTGCCCGCCGCCTTCCCCTGCCCCCTCGGCCTCCCGGCACGGGCAGGGGGGCGGCCGGCGGCCCGACGGCCTGGGGAGGGCACCTAGCCATGGTTTCTACTGTCAATACAATTTTGCACAAGAGTTCTTTGAAAGTGACGTTTTAAACACTAATATCTTCAATGCACAACTGTGAATTATAACTTTTACACTCCTGTTGGTTGAATTTCCTTTAAATGAAATGAACCCGAATCTGTTGTAACTATGATTCATTATTATTATTATTATTTTTTTTAAATTCTGTGTATTGCCAAATCTTTGTAAAGAGTGAAGGAATGTTCTTGCTTTCCAATGAGAATCTTTCTCCAAACGAGACTGGCTCTGGTGACGTGGAGATGCTACGAAGCACACTAGCTGAGCGGAGAGGGGCTCGGGTGGGCTTAGCAAAGCAGCCTCATCCCCTCTGCAGACCCCGGAGCTGACCGAGTGCTGTCTGTCTGTCCCCTCCGTCTCCTCCCTCAAAGCACAGGAGCTCGGGACGGGGTGTCCCAGCAGGGTGAGGAGCAGAGACGGGGTGCCAGCAGGGCAGGAGGTGCTGCGCCCCGTGGTGTGGGTCTTCCCCGTGCTTCCCTCTCCTGCTCCCAGCTGTAGCCGTGCTCCTCTCACCCCCTTTTTGCCCCCTGACACACACACACGTCCTGCTCCAGGCCCCGTCTGACACCGGGACCTGCACGGGGCAGCAGGAGCTGGGAGCTCTGTGCCAGGGGACATGGCTGGGGTGAGGCTTGCAGGTCCTGGGCTTGTTTCAAGAGGGGTCAGCTGCTCCAGGTCCGTTCCTCCTTCCTTCTATCCTTACCGCAGGGTTATTATTGTATATTTTTGTCTTCTTTTCTTTAAGTGCCTTTTTGTGCAGGTGGAGCTGGCAAGAGCAGGGGTCTCAGGACGTGCCCTGTGCGCTCACCCCAGACCTGGAGGCAGCCCGGGGGGAGCGGGGGGAGCCGCCCGTGATGACCTGCGGACGTCGCCCCTTGGTGCTCCTCAGCCTTCAGGGCCCAGCTCAGGCTGGGGCGCCGTTTTGGCACTGCCGGCGTTGGGCTCTGGCTCAGTTCAGCTCAGAGGGAAGAAAACCAAAGAGGCAGCTGCGTGCGAGGGGCAGCGGGGGTGCTTCCCGTGATCTCCGTGGAGCCCAGCCCAGGGCTGTGGGTGCGGATGGCAAGGAGCAGCGCTGTCTCCTCGCGAGCATCCCGTGTAAGTACCCTGCATCGTGGGGAGCACGGCCACGTCCTCCGGGAGCAGCTGGGACACGCATCGCCCTCGTGCTGAACTAGGCTATCCATAGAAATGGTTCCCATGTGAAAGCTGTACATGGTTTATCTGCTAATACACACGTCTGTGGTTTTAAAACCAGTACCAGCTGTCGAGTTACCCAGGGTCTGGATTGCCAGGAGAAAAGCAGGGCTGGTGGGAGGGGAGCGATGCCGCAAGGTGTCCGACCGGCCTCAACGCGGTCCTGCCCGTGCTCTGTACACAGCCACACATGGAGCAGGAACCCAGCAGGTGCTGAGAGGCTCAGTGTGCCACGGACACGGGCTTGCTGCACGTCCCGCTGCCCTGGCTTCACAGCGGGGCTCTAAACAGACCCAAAGAAGCGCCCAGCCCCTGGATACCGAGGGTTGGTCTGTCCCAGCAACGGAATGAGAAGCTGAACGAGCCTGACTGCCACCAGGCATCTTCTCACGGCACAGAGGAGAGAGCAGCCTTCATCCTGACTGGGCCAGCAGCGGGGACGAGCTCTGCACCACGGGCTGGGAAGCTGGGAAGCCCCCCTCTGCCTGTAGCTTCACAGCCACGTCCTCGAGGCGGTGTCCGAGCGAGGGGATGCTGTTGATGCAGGTGCCAAGCGGTGTGGTGCAGCGTTTCAGTCTGGTTTGCCTTCTTGCTGTTCTGTTAGGGGCTGGCTGCTAACCTGGGGAGGCTGCTGCATTCCCCAGGAGAAAGCCTGGGCTGCCAGGTTGTCCCAGCGCCGAGCTGAGGGAAGGGAAGGGAAAAGAAGGCAAGGAAAAGGGATGCTGGCAAGCTGCCTCCATCCCATGGCACGGTACAGGTGGTGGAGGAGGTTTCACAGGTCAGTAGCACCAAACTGTCAAAGTTGCGATGTTCTCATTAGCCTCAGGTCAGACCGAAATGGTTCTGCACCAAGATCAGGTACGAAGGGTCTGGCTGCATCTGAACGAGAGGCACAGAGCCCATTGTAGAGCCTGGCTTCAGGTTTTGCTGCTGGGAGCCAGGCAAGTGCCTGAGATGGGCAGAGGCTGCAGGTGGCTCCATGCTCAAGAGGTGGCTCGGCTTTTTTGTCTTTCCTCCTCCTGGAGGCAGGACAGGAGTTGGCTGAGGAGCAGGGTTTGTTGGGGAGGAAAGGCTGGTCCCAGCAGTAGGGCTTGGCGGCACAGTCTAGCGTCACATTTCAGCTGTCTGGAGGCCATGGAGCTTTATGAAAGGAAGGCGTTAACTTCTGGTGATCACCGTTGTACCAAATCCTTCCAAATTCAAGTGAGAAACTTCTAGGTGTCAGACGAGTAGCCTGCACCATAGGCCTTTAGTTGGAAGTGCCAATACTGACGGAAACCTTCTGGTTTCTTCCAAAGATCAGTGTGGGCATGTGGCGGGGCTCTCGGTGAGCTCCTCTGTGCACAGCAGCATCAGGCTGGCGCAATTCCTGCTCTCAAGCCCCATTTCAGCCGGTGGGCTTTGACCTTCTGGCCTTCACACTGGGCAGAGCCGCTTCCTGCACTGCTGCTGTCACCTGGGTTGTAGCCACCTCGCCCCTGCTCCCACTTTGCTGTGGTTTGCAGGAGGGCAAGAGCAGGAGGCGCAGCCGGTCGGGAGCTGGCGATGCTGGAGATCAAAGCTCAGAAACCGAATCACTGGGCAGACAGCCGGGTGCCAAACACACAGAGTCTGAAAACCCAAATACTCGAGAGCACAGCCCTGCGGCACTGCGAAGCCGTGAGCAGCTGGGTCTCTGCAACCGGTGGGCTCCGAACCCAAACCTTTCTCCTCCTTTGGGCCTTCCCAAAAACCTGTGGCCGGGCTGTGCAGCTCCTCCTGGCTCCATCCACTCACCCTTTGTGTCCCCCTCCGCTCCCAGCTTCGCGCTCACCCGCGGCACTGCGTCCGGCCCCCCTTAGCTGCCCGCCCGAGGTCCCTGCCCCGTGTCTGTCGCCCACCACCCCAGTCCCTGCCCGTTGTATCATATTGTACATGACGCCGGGGTGCCCGCGTTGTAGTGTTCCGACTGCAGTATTTCCTTCTGTGTACATAAACCCGAGGAAGCACAGCCGAGCTCGTGAATGCAGTGTGTACGTTTCAGATACTGATTGTCATACGAACGGATTTTATAATTATTCGAATTTTGTTGTAGATTTCCAAGCTTTCCTATTTATTTTGTACCAGATTTATCTGTATATTTTGTGATTTTGTTGAAAAGCATTTTGTTTATTTCTATTCTTTTTAGATAAATGATTTTTTTTTTCTGTTGGACATTCCAGTTTATGCCTTTTTCCCTC
This sequence comes from Aythya fuligula, assembly GCF_009819795.1. NCBI lineage: Eukaryota > Metazoa > Chordata > Aves > Anseriformes > Anatidae > Aythya > Aythya fuligula. The sequence goes on from NC_045565.1 coordinate 24,566,883, forward strand.
CTCCACGCTCCCCCCTCCTTTCCAAGGGACGCCTTTCGGCACGCGGGTGGTGGGGCTGATGCCGCTGACCGTGGACCCAGCTCTCCGCAGACCTTTTGCCTCCTCTGCAGTTGTCGAGAGCCACGGCGAGGCCGGACCCCGTTCCCCGCAGAGCCAGGGCTTGCTCTTTGCGCTGGTGGGTGTGACTTGAGCGGTCAGGGGGCCCCTGGTGGTGTCCAGGAGCTGGGGAGGTGGTGGCAGTGGCAAGCAGCTGATGTCCTTCCTGAAGTGCTCCCTCAAGGGCGCTGGCCTCCTTCTTCCACTAATGCACCTTCCTTACACCCTGCTCGCCGTACAGCACGGTTGGTTCTCGCCGCGCTCTGCCCGCTGCTTTCCCACCAGCGAGCGAGGGGCAAATATTTTCCATTGCTGCCGCCTCGCCGAGTCCTCGCCGGGAGCCGGGCAGCGAGCTATTTGTGGGACCGTGGAGGCAGGAGGAATGCGCGGAGCCCCCCGCACCGCCCTTCCCGCAGCCTCCCAGCTGCTGAGCTAGAGCTTGAAAAATTCGGGCGGCTCTACTTGGCGAAAGGAGGGATAAACTTACAAAATCCCAGCATGGCCTTTGGCCAGAGGGCTGGGGAACGGCTCCTGCAAACCCCTCCTGCAGCCGGGCCAGGGGGCTGAGTTGGCTCAGCCGAGGCTGCTCACTGCAATCCAGCCCCAAAAGCAAGGGGCCGGGCATCCAGTGCTGGGTTTGGGGCTGTTAGCAATCACCGAAGTGTTACGGGCTCTTAACTGCTGGCCACTCTCTGTGGCCACATTTTGCTGCTTTTCTGGTTGGGCTCTGGGTACCAAATCCCCTTTGGTGGTGGCTCTCATGGCCCCGATGCCAGGGACGCCACGGGGGTACCAGCAGCCCTTGGCTGTGTGCTGCTGCCCAGCTGGTGCCCCTGCTGTGCCAGCACTGATTGTCCCCAGGTTCCTCTGTGTTTAATCAGGTCTGCACGCCCTCCCACCCACCCCTGCGCAGCTGACAGGGGTAACACCGACCTTATTCCCCCCTCCCTTCCTGCTCAACCAGACCAACCCCTACAGCCAGGCTCGCTGCCACTTCCCCGGGAGGTTTGTTTTTTTTTTTCCCCTCCTGGCCCTCCCTGCCACCCCCCGCACAGCCCTCAGCGCGCCACAAAGCGCCCAACACTTCTTAGAAACATCAAGATTTATTGACTTGAAAACTGCCACTTCAGCAGCAGCATTTCCTGCTCAGATGGTGGTGTGTACTTTGTTTATTTTCTCCTAAGGTACTTTAAAATGGAAAAAAAAAAAAGAAAAAAAAAGAAAAAAAAAAGAAAGAAAAAGATTAAATGCATTTATGGTACTGAAACAACAGTCGAATTCGTTACAAGAGGGCCCCCGCTGTAATCCCTTCAGACGCGAACGGCGCAGGCTGGAGCAAGGGAGGCTGCACCCAGGGCACAGAGGAAAGCCACCGGGAGCTGCCCTGTCCCTGCAGCATCCCCGGGCTGGCTCAGGGCTCCCTGTGCTGAGCTCCTGCGTGCTCCGTGCCAGCTCAAAGGCAAAGCCTGCAGGACGGGAGCGTCCTGGCTCGCACCACGGGGCTGGCCCTGCGGCGTGTGCTCGCTCCTGGCTTAGGGCAGGCACCCGTGGCCCGCAGCACCCTAAAAACAGGCCCTTTCGCTCCAGATGGTGGCTGGTTTTGTCTTTGGGATGCTTCGCCTTCTTAAAGCTGAGCAGACAGGAAGGTCGGTAACAGGCAGTGAGGAAAACAAGCTAACGTAGCTAACGTAAGGCTAAAGCTGCGAGCTGCTGGGTTAATATTTCCTGGTGAAACTACAGAAGGAGTTGAGGACAGTGTGCGGCTCAGCTGCTGGAGGGACGCGCTGGAAGTCATGCATCACATGCCAACGATGAAAGAAAGCTCTGAAACACGGGGAGGGGATAACAAGCACCTACAAGCCGGAACGTGTACAGCTGCAGCTGTGCAAGTGAGAGCCGGAATCCCACCGCTGTGACGGACGGAGGAATCGAACCACTTACATGGAGAAACTCACACCAAGCAGAGGGTGAACGCAGAGCTGGAAGCCACGGCAGCGCCGCGGCCAGCAGGAGGGCGGTGGTTGTAACACAGAAGAAGAGAGGTAAGGGCAGCAACCCCAGGGGCAGGAGGATTTGGATCGTTTTGTCTCCTGCAGGGCCCAGCACATCCCTGCCTCCTTCACAGTGAATGTAACAAATGGCAAAAACCGTTTACAGGACACCGTTCAAATGAAAATCAAATGGAACACATCGTGGGAGAGGGAAAAACCATGCAGCATCCCCAAAGGAAACGGGAGCAGCATTACAGCACAGGCAGGCAGTCCGATCTGAATGCACCACCCAGGCAGAATCCTTCGTCTTTTTGAACCGTCTGCAAAACTGAAAACAAGGGTCTCCTCCTGATTAGTGTTAATTTGTTAAAAGTTTTCCGGACACTTTCAAAATGTGCCTTTTGCAAGAATCACACCCCCCCAAACCCATCACCCCAAGGGCCCCCACATAGGAATCTGCTCCTGATCACTGCTAGAGTCACGGTTTGTCTTCAGAGATGCTTTGCTTTTTCCTTCTTATTCCTCTTCCTCCTCTTCTTCCTCCTCCTCCTCTTCCTCGTCGTCATCTTCGTCGTGGCAGTGTGTGATTTCCTGAGGTGCCTGGGGGAAGAGGTTGGGCGGTTTGATCTCGCTGATGGAGCGGGTGAGCTGGTGCCGCTTGTAGTCGGAATCTTTAAAATCCACTGAGGTGCGATTGCGCGTGGCCATGGGCGACTCCTTCTCGTTGATGTCAACGTGCGTGTGCTCTACCGTGGACTCGTGTGGCATCTACACCCGGAGGAGAGAGAGGAGATGGTGAGGGGAGTCCCTGTCCTAGGGCACCTCCCTGAAGACAGCCAGAGAACAAACCCCAGAACTTGCTTTCCGGGCCCACCAGATGCCACCCGGCCCTCCAGGTGCCTTCCCCTGGCTCGTGGAAGCCAGGCAGAGGCTGCAGTCCCCGCGGGGATCCCCCGGCTCTGCCACTCACCAGGACGTGCGCGGCTCTGAAGAGGTAGCTGAAGGGGTAGTAGAGGAGGTTGATGAAGGAGGCCGCGTAGAGGTCGGCGTAGCGCATCACCTGGCTGGCAAACAGCGTCTGCCGGGAGCCACTGCGGAACAGGCTGCCCATCATCCCGTAGCACATGTCCATGTCGTGGGTCACTTTCTACGAGCAAAGGGCAGGTTAGATCCCGGCCGGGCACGCGGCAGCGCAGCCCCACGGCAACACAGAGGGCTGGGGGCGAGGTGAGATCGGCAAGGATCTCCTGCGAGGCTTCCCGTGCTCGCATCCCGAGGCCCAAGAGCACAGCCCCAGCTACCAGAGGGGAGGGAGACGCGGAATCAGAGCCAGCCCCTGCCCCAGGCTGTGACCCCGCAGGCAGGGCTGGCTGGACCAGAGGCTACGGCCCCTCCACGCCTGTTTTTCTCTTCACCCCGCTCTGCGGCACCAAGCACCGTCAGCTGGTGCTACGTACACGAGGAAGGAGACCACGTTCCAGACCAGGCTGCCTTTCAGGAGTGCCAGTGACACCAGTGAGCTGGGGAGCTCCTCCGTTTGCGTCCACAGACGGAATGGCTTTGCCAAGCCTGCCGTGCCCACCCGAAGGCAGAGCAAAGCATTTCAGGGCTGAGCAGTGGGTCGGGTTGTCGAGCCCTTTTAGGATCCAAAAGGATGAAAAGGGATTTTTATGGTTGGTACCTTAATGCGTCTCTGGATGGAGCTGATGTCAGGGCGTTCATTGCTGCTACTGTCCAGATGCCTAGTTACAGGCGAGAAGGTAAATACACGGTGTGAAAAGCCTTTCAGAACCAGATGTTGTGGGATGGGGGCTCGGGGGAGGGAGGCTGGTCTGGAGGGGGAGGTTGGTCTCACGGGAAGAACCCAGGCCTGAGCCAAAGCCCCGGCAGCAGCGCCGCCAACCCAACCCCAAGGGTTTGTCACAGCCGCTCCTTAGCTGTCGCTAGGCTGGGAGAGGCAGCAGGAAAAAGTTGTCAGTGGTTGAGCACTCACTTGTATAGCTCGGCCAAGAAAATGTCCAGGCTCTGCAGCTCTTCAAAAAGGGCTGGATAATCCGGAAAAGAAAGGGGAAAAAGGTAAGTTTAAATCGCTGAAGGGCTGCAAGCACACCCGCCATCCTGCCCGTTGCTGCTTTCGTTTCTGAGGTTGAACATTCCCAGCCCGCACAGAAACCTCCCTACTAGCCACGGGGCAACCTGCACAACCCCCAGAGCTACCTACGCACTGAAAGGCAAACCCAGGAGAAAAGTGGTGGTGCTGGAGGATGGGAAGCACGCGGTGCTTTGGAAGCAGAGAAAGTGGGAGGAAGGAAAAGGAAACAGCTGCTGAGCAGGGATTCCCTGCGGACGGGAGAGCTGTCAGGGCTCAGGCACTGCAGGGACAATAACCTGGGCGTCTCGCTCAGCACGGACAGAGGGAGAGGAGTTTTGGGGGCCGGGTTATGGATGAAAAACAGCTCAACCCCACCCAGCAGCAGCTTCTTCCCCAGCCAAGGCTTGGCTGCTGATGGGCCAGAGGCAAGGGAAAGGCCTGGGAGCCTGCCGGCAGCTCACGGGGAGCTGCCCAGCTCCTGCCACCACCACCCCACCCCCAGGAGAAGGCCGAGGGGACAGACGGGTGTGGGAGAGAGGCGGCGAGCTGGGGTGATCTCTCTCTCCCCTGCGCTCCCCTGCCCGGCTGCTGACCGCTTTTGTCAGTCCAGACGTGCAGCTCCTGTGCCAGCTCGGGGATCACCAGGAAGGTCCTCCAGCCCTGGCGCTTCTTGGATTTGAGGATGTCCCCAAAGATGTGGTCTCCGATGTACAAAATATCCTTCCCTTTGGCCCCCAGCAGGTCGCAGACTGTGTCTGAGGAGCCTGAGAGATGAAGAACAGAGTGACTCAGATCAGGGAGCCAGATAAAAATGCGTGGCTCATTTCAGAGGGCCAGGGTTAGGGGTGCAGCCAGTCCATTTTCCTTCCAGAAACCTCCACTGCTGTAAGTGTAACACCCCGCTGGGCCCTGGCAGCACAGGCACACTGCCCACCCACACGGGAGTTCACCCAGGGCAGTTTTGCCCTTACAGGGATATCCAGCAGCTGAGGGGCAGTGCTGCCTCCCACCCTGTGTGATAGTGATGGAGCCCTGGGCATCACGGACAGCCCTGAGCATCCATCTGCTGCCCTTCCTGCGCCAGGAGCTGCGTGATGGCAGCACAGTGAGGACAGCTGGGCACGCTGCGCTGGGCCAGCTGCAGCTCTCCCCACTACAAGCCCTGCAGAGGCATTTCCCAGACCCTCCCTGGCAAGGAAGAAAAGGGCACTAGAGGAACAGGTCCACTTCTCTGCTCTGTGGAGCAGTGGTGATAGTTTCTGGTGCATTGTGCAAAAGGCACACAGCACAATGTGTTTTGGGAAACAGCCTCGCCTAACGCCTGGCACAGCACCCAGCATGAGTGGATGAAGGCCACTAGGGCACGTCAGAGCCATTTCACAGGATGTGTTCTTGCCTCACCTCCAGAGTACACGATGCCATGCTGCAGTGGGCCAGTGTAGGTACCAATCTTCAGCTTCCCGGTCACCTGGGGAAGGAGATAGTGCCTTAGTGAGGAACAGCTGGTGCTCTGGGTTTTTTATGTCCTACCATTTCTTTGCTCTCTGTTTCTCCCTCTCTTTCTCGCTCCCAGGCAGCCTGGTGGTGGTTTTCCACCTTTGTTCCCTACTGACACCTGCAGTACCATAGGGAAAGCAGGTTGCTTGGGAACCACAGAGAAGCCAGCCCGGCATTTCTAGGGGAAGTCCATCCCGTTCCCACTCACAGACCCCGCACGAGCCCTTCCAGCCACAGAGGCACCCTTCGTGTGGTGCTCACCGTGTCCACCTGCCGCAACACGGTGCCCTCCCCAAAGAAGAGGGGTTTTCGGGCATCCACCAGGATCAGGTCGAAGTAGGACTGCCACGGCCGATGGGCACTCCCAGGCTGCAAAGGCAAAAACAAAACTCGGAATCACGCACAACACAAACACAAATTCCACAGGGAATTTAACTGGAGCATCACTGCCCACAGCCACAATCCTATTACACTGCTGGTCCATCAAAGGCTCTGATTCCCCCCGTTCTTGCCTCTGTGGCAGGCCACTGGGTTGCCATCCCCTAAAGCACCCCCTTTTGTGGCAAACCCAGCCCAACCCAGCTAGCAGTGAAGACTGAGGACACAGTGTGAGAAACGACACTGGGCATTCATGAGTCTTTTTTGCTCCATGCTTCCACTCCTTCTGACATCAAGACCACAGCAAGGAGTTTTTGCAGCTATCAGTTGCGATTTTCCATGTTCTGAAAATTTTTCCCGTAGTCTTCTATCTTCAAAGCACAGCGTGGAAATAATTCTTTTGAGTATGAGATGGTCTCCCCATGAGACGCTGAGAAAGCAGCAGAACTTCAGCTCATAAGCCTCTCTCCAAAAGTTGCAGGGATGAGTATTACCTCAGAAAACCAGGAAACGCTTAATGTATTTTTGGAACTACTGTAGTTGAGGCAAAATTAGGCCTGAAATGTTTCTGCTGTTTTATAAAAACTCCTTTCCATCTTTTTTTTTTTTTTTTTTTTTACAACATCTAAAATATTCTGCAAGGTCAGTAAGAAATCTGGCTGTAAAATGCCACAGTTAAAATGCGTTACCACTGAAATAATGTTATCATTAACGTAGATTATTGTTTGAGACCAGATGATGCCTCCTTTCTCTGTTATATTGTATTTGCTTTGATCCTATTCAGATAGGACACTAAACAGCAAGCGTATTTTAACCAGATTAAAGCAACTAATCCCATGCAGCTGATGAAGCAGGATTAAAAAGCTTTCCAGCTACACAGATAATTAGGCACATCAATTCCTATTGGAACTGCGGTCCAGAAATCACATACCTTTGGTCCATGCGGAAAGTCAAACAAGTAAGTCATAATTTTCTGAAAGACAGAAAGAAAACATTCAAAGACGTAGTTTTATGCAGCTTATAAAAACATACAGCTCTGCTTTTAGCTTTTCAGGCTACAGAATTTTGTTTTCAGGATTTGTAGGAAAATCAGCATAAGGTTTGGTGACAAAATGAACGGATGGACCTTACAGTGAAGGGAGTTAAAACAGACGTTTTCATACTCAAAGAACGTATTTGTCTCAGGAATCTGCACATTGCTTCAGATGCATCTTGCAGTGCTTTATAATGCCATAATTCTTTGGTTTAGCAGCGCTGCAGCATCCTGACATTTGCCAGGAGTCTAAGGAACACCCTTGATGCCAGCAGCACACAGGATTTCCCTCAGTGGCTCTTGGAGCTCTCCAGGATCACGGGTTAGGTGACCTCTCTGCACTCACAACTGTCTCACTTGCAAAAGAAGTCTTGCATTTTAAAGCCCATGCTAGGTCAGCAACGGAAGCAGGGCTATAAAAGACAAGTCTCAAGACCTAATCTGCATTCACCACCAGACCATCCTAGCTCAGAAAGCACCCAATTCCCTGCCAGAAGATGTCCTCCCACAACCCACACAATGAATAGCTGGCTTTAGTTTATTCCCTTACATCCCAACACCCCAATCCAAGCAGCACTTACATCTGTGTACTTGTAGTCGCTGTTTGTGACCAGGAACACCTTTCCGACCTCATTCATGCGGCTGAGCAGCAGTGGCAGCTTCCCCTGCAAGGCAGGGGGCAGAGGAGTCAGACAGAGATACATCAGAGGCAAAACACTGCTCAGCTACAATCCCACCAGATGAAACTAGGCAAATCAAATCAACAAGCACAGAAACCCACAGGTTTTGCGCTGGCCAGAGAGCCAGGAAAGCTGCTGGTCCACGTAATGCCTCCAGAGCATGGCCCAGGGGAGGGAAATGGCTCAGCAGGGCTGCGGTGCCTTTGCCATGCCGGTGCCAGGCACCCCGTGCTGCTGCCAGCACTCTGCAGCCCCCCTCCAGCTCCAAGTCCCGTCCTGAAACGGGCCCAGAGGCAGGTGAAATCTGAGCTCGCACGAGCCCCAAGTTGAAGTATATTGTAATTCTGACCTCAAACTAGGGAGAATTTATTCCTGGAGCTATTTTTATTGAATCATAAATCTCAGACTGTTTCCAGAGTGGCTGATTACCTCACAGGACGGTTTCCTAAGAATTTTGCAGGCATGTAACTGGGAACAAGGTTAAGTGCTTGGAAGTGATATGCTACCACCACAGGAAGAGCCCACAGAGATCTTTTAAACTAAAGAATAATTATAACATAACTGGCCCAGAGGGGCCCTGAGCACTGCAGAGAGGGCAAGAGTAAGGGAACCGCAGGAGCTCGTTCAGCTAGATGTGCTGAGCACACATTTTGGAGTTTCAGGAGACTGAGCACTGCTGAGACTTTCAGGATCTTTCCCTCAAAGCTTCATTATAAAATGTGTGTGACGCTTTTCTGGATGGCTAAGGAGTGCTTCTGTCTAAAAGATGCTCCTCTGTTACTTTTTAAAACGAGGTCTGCAGCAGAGGATTGCCTAGGCAGAGAAAACACGGGCAGGGAACACAGCTGCTTTCACCGTCAAAAGAAACAACAGCAGCCTTGCCAGCATATTCACCTGTGTCCCAGCTAACGTTTCCTCTGCCTTTTATATTTTACGTAAAAACGCGCGCGTGAGTACGGAATCACGTGGATCACTGGCTCAGAATAAAGGCTGCGTGCGAACTTTCCACTTTGTCGTTGGTTATTACAATAGAAGTCACAGCGTTATCTGTTCTGTGACTTAGTAAAGCAAATCAGCGTATTTATTTCTTGCCTGCTCACTCAGTACAGAGTGTCACGTAGCACAAGTAAAGGAACTTCGCACTTACATCTTTCACCACGTACTTTTCCAGATTCTCAAGGGTCTTTTCCTTGAGCGATCCCTGAAATAGAAACAACAGAGCCCAGTGAGGTGACGGAAACATATGATGTAAGAGACATCAAAGCAATGCCAACTTTCACACTTCAAAATGCTGTGAAAGTACAAACCAGGGCGAATCTGAACCAGTGACTCTAGAGATGAGAGGCTTTGAGTAGCAGGGACCATCACAAACTCTGTGATCCATCGATTCCCTCACCATGGTAAATAATCCACTTCAACAGCATTTTAACCCTTTCAGAAGGGAATACAATAGAAACAAACAAAAAATAGATTTGCCATACCAAACAAGACAGTCAACGACCTGTCTCCACCACTGACCATAATGCTTTACTCAAAGGCCAACTCCAACATGTATCACAAAACACTGTATAAGGAAAGAAGAATAGATTCCCGACGTCTGCATGACTCAAAACAACCCCCACAAGTACAACTGTGAGCACAATTCTCCTGTGACAGCTCTCCATCCCACCCCAACAGACCTCTTGGTTGAGGAAGAACAACAAAATCGGGTCTTTAATGAGGTGTTAGTGCTCCCAAAATCTATATTCTAAATTTCTGCACAAGTGTGCTGAAAAGGTGAATTCCTCTCTGATGAATTGTTTCATGCAGGTGCCTTTCAGACAACATATGGTAATACCAATATAATCTAATTACAGAAAAACTGTTATTTTGAAAAATTACAACAACATACAAGTTGTGGGCTGTAAGTTCAAGTATCCTCATGGCACCATGTTCTAAAACCCACAAATTACAGTAAGGAAACAGAATCTGGGCACAATTAAAGGAATAGGAAGGCAGCACAGATACCCTCCAGTGCCAGAGATCTCGACTTACTCACATAAAACTGCTATTTATTATTTGCTCACTAGGTGGCAAAGCAGGGCTCTTGCCCAAAATTGGATTAACATTTTAACTAAAGAGTTACAAACCAGTCCCTCTGACTCATTTTTGACTACAGATGTCTCAAGTTCTTGCAATCACCTTGTAATGAACCCAGTCAACAGCATCTCTGACATCTTGGAACATGCTCCTGAAGGACATGAAGAGGTCTCCATCTTTAAACCCTGTTTCACAGCTGTGGGGAGAAAGGAGAGGTTGTAGCAGACAATTGGAGCAGGTGAGAAACAAGTGGTGTGGGAGCCAGGAACATGCCAAGGAGAGAGAGGATTCAAAATGCTGTTTGAAGCTTGCATTTTTATCTTACCATAATGGTTTCTTATCGACTCCTTTACTGCAGCTCAGACTTGAAAGAGGGTACAACCAGTTTTTTAACAGGATCTGCATATTACCCAATAATGCTTCATTAAAAATTTTAGGATGTGAGCTTCTAACTCCTGGCCTGTGACTTCACAGCAGTACTACAGCTTTCTACAACTGCAACTCTTATTTCTCCCACACAGTAATACAAGAAGAAAAAAGCGTAATTAAATGCATGAACCATTTCCACTTTAACAGAGTGGAAGACTGGGAGTGTGCAGTTTGCAGCATTTAACAGAAGACAAATGGTACAGAGAAAGTAAGCAGAGTGCTGCTTTTTCTCCCACTTTTCTAACAGCAAAAAACGGTGTGCTACAGAAGTCAACTAAATGTAATAGTGCTGAGTGGAGGACCTGCTGGCTTGTTAAAAAGTCTGAGTTAACATGAGAAGTTTCCTCTGCAAGACACCATGACACGGAGACTCCCAGTGCACCCAGCACTGTTTGCTTACCTCTATTCCTTTATATTCTTTCAATAAATCCTATTTTTTTATTTAATCCTAATTTGAATCCTGAGCCATTTATAACATAATCAATGCCTATCCTGAGATAGGACGCTTCACCTGATGGACAGCTGGTATAAAGAATTCTTCTGCTCCCAGGTAAAATCCCATTCAACCTTTACCTTCCAGGCACACAATATGCAGAGATCACCTACCACGAGTCAGAAGCACAGCAGCACTCACACTTGCCACTTCAAACCGCAGCTTGTTTAAGCCCATACTTATTTAAAAGCTAGGACAATACTTGTGTTGTACCAACAGACTTCTAAACTACACTGTGTCTGAATATTTCACTTTTGATTGAACTAAATCCTTGATTATGACATGAGAAACTTGTGATAAGTGGCTGAGGAAATTTGGCCTTTCAGTTCAAACATGGATCCAAAGGACACGGGTAGAAAATGAGCTGTCTGCTGGCTGTAATCACCTTTTAATACATACGTGGTCTTAGGAGCTGCCCCAAAAACCAGTGTCAGGCAGTAAGTAGAGTGACACAGGTATGCCTTATGAAGGAGACTCTCGTAACCAGTCTCTGCTGTACACACAGCATCTCATCAGCACTAAATTCTCTTAATATCAAAAGATAAGAGGCCTGAACCCCACTGAAACCACTTGAAAGGCCTCCAGTGATATTAACAGCAGTTGCACCTGTGTTGTGCTGTATTGCATTTTATAATAACCATCTCACTGCATTAGCAGCACATCTAAGCAGAGGGGACACATACCTAGTGTACCGGTCACAGTTAGTAAAGAAATCCACTAGGCAAGCCAAAAGGTAGGTCTCTGCAAAGAAACAAAGCAAGGTTTTAAAACAAGGATAACACCATGTATCCAGCTAACTCTGGGCACTGTGCCTGAATGAAAAAAAAATATTGAAAAAAAAAAATCCAAACAGTTGAGTAAGACATCAGCAAAGCTTTACCGGCTTCAAGGATACAGAAACTGTCACACAGGACTCACCTGGTAGATTGAACAACGTGTTCAGAATGTAAAACCTGTCCGTGTCATCCCTCTGGATAAATTTGTTTGGGTATTGTTCCCGTGTTTCAGGCCTGAGAACAGATAAGGTGGAGAAGAATGAAAAAAATACGAAGGATACGATATGCTGCCCTGCACAGTATGCGTGCAGCAGGGTCCATTAACTGCAGTCTGCTGTGCTTTGATCAACACCCTGCTTTCCCATGTGTTTTTTAGTGGTGTGAGAGCAAAGCTGCACCCACCGTGTGTTGCCTTCACTGCGCTGGCTCCAGCAGAGCCGGGCACAAAGCCCTCACTGCTGAGTCAGCAAACGAGCTGAGCCCTCACAGGGAAACAGAGTGGTCGGGAGGCCACGACTCGACCTTAAGCCCCATGCTGCTGGCTGTGGGTATGCCTTACATCATCTGCACTTTCATTGTTTGCTTATCTTAAACTTTCCCCTGCTTTCTATGCGTTGTTTAGCACCCCCCCAGCAGCTCTATGCAGCGGAACGCGGGGCTGTGCTGAGGGAGGCTTGCCTGGGGCCCTCTGCAATTCATCAGCAGGGTGGCGATGACTAAAGTCGCTCAGTTATTCTTGTTTCCTCCATTTCTGGAGCTTCTGAAGATCTCCTGTGACTCAAGGAGGAACTCGAGAGCATATGTAAGGGCTTTTTATCTAAATTTTGGCTTCCTGCTGTAGGGACTCACAGGGCTGCAATGACAAGGCTTGTCACCTTGGGGCCCCTGAGCCTTGCATCCCTCCCCCTCACAGCAGGGAGCGGAGGGGATTTGCTGGGACACATCAGGCACGCAGCACTGCGGTCCCCTCCGCCTCCTAAAGCACCTTCTCCGGGGCAGGAGGAATGCAGGCAGCCAGGGAAGGCTGCAGGAAATTGCACACAATGCACCAATTCTGTCTCTGAGGTCAGAAACAAAAAGGGGTAGAGCGAGCTCGTTCCTTCCTTAAACAAGTTCAGGCCCTCGAGCTTTCTTAGCCCTGGCTGTGGAGCTGAATGGTCTCACCTGGTGTAGGTCCTACCTGCTTCTCAGAACCCTTGCTCAAGGGCTGTCTTAACTGACAAGTTGCTTATGTCAAACCATGCCAGGATGAGTAAAAATCCCCCTATTTCCCCTTGGCACATTTTCTTCCCTTCCCAGCACTCTACGGATGTACCTGTGCTGGCACAGAACTGTTCTCTAGGAACACCCTAGGGTGTTGCTGCATCTGGGACCTGAATACAACCCCAGTAAATCCCAGATCTGTAAGACACCACCAGCACAGCATCCAAAGTCTTCACAACTCCTTGCACAATGGGTTCCCCAAGGACCAGTGACACAAAAGAGCATAGGAAGTCAAAAAGAACAGCCAAGAGCCAGCACTCACCCTCTGAGGAAATTAAAGCCATGTGCACACACCAGGAGGTTTCCATAGGCATCAACTTTCAGCAGGTTTCCATAGTGGGTATCAAACACCAGGCCTCTGTTAAGAAAGCGATTAAAGACATGAAGGAGCGAGCATTTTAAGCAGTGACCATTTCAATAGCAGTTCTTCCCAAATCAGCTCTACAGCAGCTTGCTTACTTGGCGTGGGGCACCAGACCAGAGTTGCTGTTTTTGTGCAGCTGGGGTGCTTGCTGTACCTTTTACCTGCTGCAGGTACGGGACAACACAGCCCTGCACCAACAGGTTAAAAGGTAGAGCTGATCTGCTCTCCGTGGACTTGAAAGTGGAGACGTTTAACCCAGCAGAGGCTTAGCTGTGCGTTCACCAGGGAAGACAGGGACCTCTTCTGCAGGGTCACGAATCTGACACCTGTGTTTGTGGTCACTGACAGCCCTGCGAAAAAGCTGGGATAAGAGAATTTCTCCCCTCCTTTTCATCTCTCTGTCACACACGGAGCCAGATGGGGCACGTAAATACTGCACAAAATGCTTCAGGTATTTTTTCAAGTCCAGCAAAACTCTGTCTTGCTCATCTAATAGTTTGCACCTGGAGAAAGAGGCCTTCCCCCAGAGACATCCCTTCTGTCTCCTCCCTGGGATGAGGAGGGTGGATTTAACGGTGTCTTCATCCCAGGTTCGTGAAGGGCTAACCATGTTCTTACAGGCGTGGGAGCACACAGCAAGTCTCAGGGTAAATGAGGCTGAGAGCAGGGAAGGAAGGAGGCTGCCAGACTGCAAAGTGGAGCACAAAGCCTCTGGTCCAGTCTTTTGTAAAGAAGCTCCAAAGGAGCCAAGAAAGCAAAATCCAGCAAAGGCACAAGTGGAAATGACTTAAAGGTACAGGCTTAGATCAAAAGCCGTGTTTAAAGCAAGCAATGTGCTTTTTAATTCTGCTACGAAAAGCCAAAATGCAAGAACTCCAAAACTTTGCACCATTAATTTGCTTTCGGCATTTGATTCATCTAGGCACGTGAACTGGATTGGCCCCACCTTCATTGCTGCTTACAGCCAGCTTAATTTTCAGGATGTCTTGTGCACCAGGACTCTGGTGTGTCTGGTTTGACGACACCAGAGGAAACCATATTAATTAAAAGCATTAGAGAAAAATGTTCTGAGACTTTCTGGTGGCCTCGTGGACATTAGTGGCTCTTTCTCCCCAGGCCTTGACTTTGATTTAGCTCCCGGTCCCATTGTGTCTCAGCTGTTTTTGCTTTGAAAGGTTATTTTTGGACCATGACTTCAGCAGGCCTCGTTCCCCGCCCTCGGCCTCCTTCGTAGCAAGGACTCCAAAGGCAAAATTCGGAAAACCTGGCCTCACGTGTCACCTAGGAACTTTACAGAACAAATATTCAAGGCCTCGAGCAGGCTGGGTTGGTATCTGTTAGTCATTTACCTGGTAGGGAATGCAGGATCATACACAAAATTGAGCAGCTCATGAGGGTATCCAATGGAAACTAATCTTTCTACGGTCAGGTCAAATCCAAGAGATTCGTATTCAGGGGATTTATACACTGTACCAAGATGAGATTCCAGTTAGAAAATTTGAAAACAGCTAGGGGGTTAAACAAGAAGGCAGTTAAAAGTAATGTCCCCATTCGCCCTCCTCCCTCCTCCACATCACGCTCTCCCTTCGGTGCTCCTGCCCTCGGCCACCTCGGTCGGGGCCGGAGCTGCAGAGGCGTTTGCTCTGCTCCAGGACAGGGGCCACAGCGGGGTGCCAGCCCCACAGAGCAGCAGGTGAAGCCCCCATCAGCCTGTGGCAGCTCTCTGCATCAGGAGAAGCGATGTCAGACTGCAGCCCCTCTCCCTGCAGTGCTGTTAGGCAGCTGCATGAAGGCTCCCTCCCTCTTCCACCTGCTCGGCTCGGGTTTTGTTTTGCTGTGCTTTCTCAATGCTGGCGAGGAAACCAATAAATCCTGGGAGCGCACGGATTCGTGGTGAGAAAGCCTGAAATTCATTGCTGCTGTGCTACTGTTACAGCTCTGGATACGATCCCAAAGATTAGTATTGTCTCCAGATTTCA
Organism: Aythya fuligula; assembly: GCF_009819795.1. Taxonomy (NCBI): domain Eukaryota; kingdom Metazoa; phylum Chordata; class Aves; order Anseriformes; family Anatidae; genus Aythya; species Aythya fuligula. The sequence continues at coordinate 24,582,033 of NC_045565.1, forward strand.
TCTCGGGGGAATTTATGTTTGCTGCAGACCGAGTTAGCTCGAAGGTAGAGCTGTCAAGTTAACATACGATTTGTTTGTTAATAATACCATATGGTCCTGTAAAAATCTGTTAGCTATTACCCTTGTGCATCAAAATGCTACTCTTTTAAGCAGCCTTACTGCTGCCACATTGCAGAGGAGCTGCTCCTCTGTGCCACACACAACGCAAAACAAATGGACTTGCTCGAACAAACCGCTCCTGTCTTCGGGGCTGTCTTCTTCCTGCAAATGGCCTTCCCGTGCACTGGAAATGTTACTACTTAATTGGATCATTACATGAACATTTAGAAGGAAATCAGCGTGTTTCTGTGGCTGTGTGCTGACATTTGCTGCATGTCGCTGTCTGAACTCGGTCCTAAGATGCAACGAGGTCAAAAACAGCCCTGGACTTCAGGGAAGATTGCTGGGGGTTCAATGGGCCCGGCTGCCTCAACACTTGAGTGTTTCAAATTTAGCTAAGTAAAATATAAAGATGTGTAAGAAAGCTGTTTAGAAGACAGACTGCTTTCCCTGAGATAGCTAGCACATCTGGGGGCATCACGACATATATATGAACACTCACTGTCTGTACTGCCCAGGTAATCACTGCTGGATAAACACTGTGGAACACAGAAGCTCAGTCTGAGAGGAGAAAACAGATCTGTAAAACACTACAAAAATACTAAAAAGGGAAGGACTGTAGAAGAAATGGGACTGGCAAAAGACTCAGCTCACGGTAACCAGGCGAGAGGGCTCTCCTATCTTTAACAATCCAAAAAGCACCAGAATTCTGGGGGTTAATTTTTCCCATTAAATGAAACACCGTCCAAATGTAAAAAGCAAACCTGTAATCTTCTTGAGCTGATAACTAAAAGCAATCAAGCAGTTATGAAGGTCTTCAGGCATTATTATACCAGTGGCAAACATCGATAACATGATAGCACATTCAGCGCACGTAGCCCTGTCTGTCCTTCAGGAAAGGAAGGGTTGACTGAGCTACAGATAGGAAGAAGCAATCAAAAACTACAGCTAACGAAGAAAGCAGTGACTGACAAGGCAATCCTGGGGAGTGAGCTGGAGTTGGAGGGAGCAAAAGGCAGTCAGGTGATGAACATTGTGAGAGTGACACCGGAGCATCATCTGGAAAAATGAGTTCCTTTGATGCAGGGCAGCAATGGCACTTCCCAGGGAGAAGAGCAACACACACATCCACCCGTGTGTGCTCTCAGGGGCAGAGCACTGCAGAGCTCCCCAAGATGTGAAGCTGGTTCTCCATCCTGTCCATGCAGCTGCTGCACTCCCCATCAGCTTCCTGGGCCTTTGACCCATTTATGCGTAAAATATCCCTCCCAAACACAGCATCTCTGCCCCAAACCCTGCCCTTTCTCAACTCACCAGCCACGGTGATGCTCTCGGACATACAGAACCTGCGGGTGCACGGCTGGCACCTCCCCTGGACAACCAGAAGCGGTTTGTGAACAGCTCCAGCAGAACCCTTCCAGGGAAACCAGGGGGCTTTCTGCTAACCAGCCTGGGCACCTCGGTGATGCTCCACCAGGAAAAGCCATGGGGGATGCTCACAGAATGCCCTCACTCAACTTCTTCCTTTCTGTATTTTGCTCTCAGTCTTAGATTTACCACTCCAAACCTCTTTCCAACTCTCCTGAGCCTAAAGAAACAAGGCAAAACACCAGCAGGGAAAAGGCTGAGCGGGTATTTGTCTCAGCCCTCATCACCCCAGCTCTGTTGAGGCAGCACTGCAACATGGTTACTCTGATTTTTTTCTGTCTGGGGGAGGTAGTTACTCCCCTTTGCCTCTCAAGCTGTACATTTTATTTCCCCGACTCCCCCTTGAACAAAACTAAGCCATTAGCTCATTCATACCTCAGGTCCCTTCCTTTTTTTCCCATCACACCCCACAATACCTGGAAAACGAAAGCTTTCTCCCCATCACACCAGCTAAACAGAGACGCTGGTTCCTGGAGACTGGAAAGGGGCAATAAACATTCTCCAGTTACCACGATACCCACTGCCCAAGACAAACCTTCCTTTAGTCAGACACGCGGCTGGGAACGGGCTGAGAGCTCAGCAAGCCCACCTTGCCAGCACCTACCCCGCGGCACACGCTGCCCCAGCTGCTTCGAGCCACAGCCCACTGACATTTCTCGTAAGCCTCGCGAACGCCTGTTTCAGTAACACGAGCTTCCAGGCAAACAAACGATCCACCTCCCCGAAACCAAGCAGGAACAGGCTAACAGCGCTGCAATGACAGCGGCACAGTCGGGGGAGATGCCCCGGCTGAGTGTATTAATAGATGGTTTATCCTGGATGAAAAGTGTATTTTAATATCGTGCTCGGGACTGGTCACTCTCATTTTCAGGCATCGTTGGAGAAAAAGAAGAGAAGAGCCCAGCTTGGAGCTCCCCCACCTCTGGGACAAGGGGGCCAGCCAGAGCCACGAGCCACCCCCAGCCACTGTGCCCTCGCCTCTTCCCTCAGCCCAGCGCACAAGGGAGAAGACCGAAATCGAAGTGCGTGTTGCAACTCACTCCATTTTTTTTTGCTGTCTTACTGCTTGACGGCCGTGTCTCTGCCACCGTGCCAAGTCCCTGGCTCCAAAGGAGAAGTTATTTTAATAATCTGTGCTTCAGCACAGACAGATGCTTCAGCAGCTCAGGGCAATCGGCACCCCGTGCTTGTGGATTACGTAACCAGGCTCCAAAGAAAACAACCAAGCCTTTAAAAACCAGAAGCCAGCTGACAGCACTTCAGCTTCCCCTTACCACTGTCACTTGCCTTTGAATTACGCTACTGAAAGTTAAAAAGCAGCACCCGGGAGTGAGCGTCGCAAGCCTTCGGGCTGTGAGGGGTGCAGGCATCCCTGACATGGGACGTGCTAGGTGGGGAGCAGGGGGTGTGCGGTAAGGTTTGCAATTCTCATGCACCTCCGTGGTTGTTTTTACCTGTGCTGCCAACACACACACAGTCACAATCTCATAGCCCTCCTGAAAAGGAGGAAAAAAAAAATCTCTGCAGAGGCTCCAGCTTATGCAAAACGCTGCTGCCAGGGTTTGAACTCACATGAGGCAGACGCAGATTCCGAGTGTCACTCCAGTCTTGACGGAGTTACACTGGGCTCCCCTGTTAAAGAAAAAAATCAGACTGATTTTAAAACTGCAACAGCTCTGTGCCATGCGGGACGGTGTCTGCTGGAGCTCTGTCCTCTGGTAAGCTCGGAAGTCGGCCTGGCAGCGATTCCAAACATACTTACAGCTGATTTATAGAGGAGGCACAGTTGGTAATCGTGCGTCCTGCAGGCAAAATTCTGTCCTCGTATCCACAAAGCAGCCTCAGCTCAGTGGTAATTAGCTCAGTGGTAATTAGGAGGAAGAGGCTACACGTGCATTGCCCAAGTGACACAAACCCTTCAATTTCTCTCGGACACAGACCAAGACTCAAGAAAGGCTCTGGTGCTCCTCCTGGCGCTCTGCCGTTATTGTCCATCCCTCTGTTGGTGACAGATTACTCCTGCACTTGGTTTCGTGGCACGCAACGCCTGCACGTGTCAGTGCAGGAGGCTCAGGAGACTGAGTCAGGAACTACTCCAGGAACTTGAGAAGAGAATTTTGCCCTACATCTGAAGGTGCTTCCAGCGAGAGCCTCAAATACAGAGCCTGTCTGCAAGCACACACAGTAAGAAGACCTTTTCTGCAACTTGCAGGGATGCGCAGAGTGATGGCAAATACCTTTGAGATCACATTTGTGCTAAATGCAAGCTGAGTGAGTTGGAAAGTTGTTACAAAATGACCCCCAGAAGTATGCAGACCTCCTGGAAGGCTTCTCTGAAAATAAGCATTTAAAGCCTGTTTGTTTTAAAACGCATAGCTGGGGAAGGTTGTAGTGGGTGTGATGGCTCTGTTCAAGCTGTGGGGAGGAGGAAGCCCTTCAAGGGCTGCCCATTTCTTTCCTTCTTCCTCCTCCCCACACACAAGTTTCCAATTCAGGCAGGGCAGCTTCTCATTGAAGATTTAACATGGTTTCTTCCAGGGCTTGTTAACCCTTCTTACAAGCTGCTCAAGGAACACGGGAGAGAAACAGGTGCTAAAGGTATGAAACCCATGCACTTCTGTGCTGTTTCAGGCAAATCTTCAAAAATTTTACCCACTGTCTGGGTTCTCCGGAGAGCACACAAAGACAGATAAGCCAAAAGGTGGACAGATAATGTGAAGGGTTTAGCTTTGTCTCCGAAGCACAGGAAATGCAGCCCAATTACTTTGTGTGCAGTCTTGAAGAACTGAAAGTGAAATAACTAGAAGCAGGTTGTTTCAGTTGCTGCTTATTCCCAAGGGACCAAGGCATGCAAATCTGGCAGTTAGGACCTACACGGCCAGGTGGGCAGCAGTAGCCAGGTTTCTGCACTTCTCCGTGGTCCAGACCGGGACAAATCTATCCCCACAGTTCTCACCTCCGTGACCTTTTTCTTTTTTCTCTGCACGCAGCCCTGAAGCTGGGCACTTGGTGCCAGCTACCGCCAGGATGTCTGTGGCACAGTCACCTCTCCATGACCACCAGACCTCTGATTATTTCACCAAAGCATCAGACATCCTGCTGCTCTGGTCAAGAATCCTGAGGGAACAGTGAGCAACCAGCCCCAAGGGTGTTTGGGACAGGGGATTTCATTAGAAAGTAAGCCCCACTGAAGCAACAGTCCCAATTAAACGGATTAATGAGTGTTGGGCAGACATTTCACATACTGCCACGGTTTGAGGAAAGCCTGTCTCAGACATAGGTCTGAGGCTTCCCAGAAGTAACTGGGTAATGATCTTAATTTATACACCAAACCCCGTTCAGGGAACCTATTATCTTCATAATCCATCACAGAGTAATGCCATTTTTCATACGTAATTAGAAAAGAACAGGATTTATGCTCATCAGTTTCTGTGTGGTGGGATCTCCTCTACCCAGGGTAGATATTCTCAGGTGCTGGCACCGAAACACCAAGTCTGAGCGCACGGCATTGCTCCTGCCACAGCAAATGCAGGCATTTCACCCCACAGCATCCTCACCAAACGCAGAGGGAAGCACAGACACTTCTGCAGAAAGCCTCGGCTGTGTAGAGCACTGGTCTCAAGTCACCTTTGCCCAGCACAGTGTGTGAAGATGTTCCTGCTCTGCGTCTCGCTGTGCTGGGAGCAGTGGAGTCGCTCACGTTTGTGCTGTGCTGACCTGGGAGCTCGGAGCCTGCAAACAGACTGACAAAGCAGTAAACGTGCCTGGTTGTAACAGCGAGAAACCCCACGGGACTCCTCAGATGTTTTAAGTTAGGAACATGGTGAATCACTTTTGTTTATGGACTTGGCTGAACTGTGACCATAAGGGATCCGTCTAAGGTCAAAACAAGTTGAAAAACAGCCAGGAATAGAAGCCAGTCTTCTGCAACCTTCACTTTTGATTTTAACTGCTAGACCATAAATAAAACCACACTGTAATATGCAAAACAAAATTGTAGTATTTCAGCCTCTGTTTGGGTTTTCATAGCACCAAACAAACAAAACGGGTGGCAATGGTATGTTTTGTTTCTTTGCATTCAGTCAATTTTTCAATCTGAGCCGAGAGGAAACCGCTGCCTCACCGATCAATAATTTTCATTTATCCAGAGAAACCTTTTCAAGCGCACAACTGTTCTGCCAGCAGGACAAAGCTGAGCTTTAAGCACACTTCACTACTTAATTTAAAATTAAACCTTTCCTATTTCACTGCAAATTCCGGATTTGAGGCAATCAGCAAACAAGGCCTGGACAAAGCCTCCAGGTGTGTCCTGGGGTATTTTCATACGCCTAACACACGAGCTGCTCTGCCGTGCATGAACAGCCAAGTTCTGCATTGAGCCTCTTGCAGCCACAGATGTTTTTGACAGTGAATCCGATAACAGGAAGCAAGGCAAGAATCACTAATCATCGGAGGCTGAAAAAATCCAAATTTTTTGGTGCATCTGAGCTTCAGCAGCTCCCCAGCACCCTTCCCTGCCAGTGCCCAGTTCTGGTTTCTGGGAGGGAACCAGCACACACCTATAAAGAACAAAGACTGCAGTCCCCAGCTGCAGCAGTGCCCAAAAAAGCAGCCGAGCACCCACTCTTCAGCCTAGGAGTGCTGGAAAATTCCCTCCCTCTAACACTCCTGCAAACATCCCCATGTGCACACAGCTTTCGGCCCTAAAACCTCGGACCTGGAGCTGTATCAGCTCCTCTGCTCCCACTCTGTGTGCCCAAAGCATCTGCAAAGGCTGGATTTGTTGCTGTTCCGAGGACTGACACAGCACTGTACGCTCAGCTTGGCTCTGGACTGCTGGATGTGTTCACTTCTGGTTGTTTTTAGTGCTGCCTTTCTACTTATTTAATATTAAAAAAAAAAGTGTTGCCAAGTATCATCAGCTTTAACTCTTTTCAAAGCAGGCTTATTAGTGCTCTCGTTGGTAAATGCCAGATATTTTTAGCTCCCTGCTGCTGCATTTTGTTTGCCTTCGATGTAACAAAGATTTGGGCTGTTTGGATATGCCTCAGAGGCTGGCAAAACAGAGCTTAACGTTGGCAAGATTTCTTCTACTGAATAAAAATGCATGGCTGGAGGTAACAACAGCAGCACTGAGGTGACATTTTGCATGTTGAGAGAAGCAATTCAGACGGACTCTGCATTTCAAAGAAAGTTCAGTTTGTCTCTTTTAATAGTTGCCATAACATTCCTTTGCTCTGGAATAATATTTTAAAGATGACTACACAGTCACCTGTTCTTTTATGGGGATGTTTTACAGTTTCCCCGACACAAGAGGATCTTTTTTTGTGCTTAACAAGTGCCCTTCAGAATTTACCTCTCTCAGATGCAGCCGCTGGGAGTCATAATCCCGTAATGGAAATCGCCCTCCATTTCCATGGAAACAAACCACCGTGCCAAAATACGGGCTTACTTCTTCAATAAAGACTTCCTGAACGGGGAAGAAATAGTTGTCTGGGCTTCGCGTTGAGACATAATTTGGTAGCATCTAGAAATAAAACGACTTAAAGGCACAGCAGCCATTCGTATTTTCAATCTAAGGCATTATTCAGGTGTACCAGCATCCAAACAGATCTTGCTTGTTATTTCTCACCATGTTGTTTCTGTTAATGACCTTGGTCACTTTCCCTTTGGACTTCTGATTTTTAAAGCAGAAGGAAAGAAAGCTTCTGGTTGACGGAGGAGTGATGAAGTCAGAAGTCTTCCATTCTCCCCCAGCTCTGCCAGGTTCATTGTCTCATCATATACTATTAAGAGAGGGGTCCTCAAAAGCTACACATCTCATTTATTTAACAGCATGCACCCGGCCATATCTGCAGCCCGAATGCCTATTAATAAGCCATGTACATGAGCTTTTCTGCAGTCCACTAAAAGAAGGCATTCACAAAGCAACAGCACACATGTCATCTCAGAGTTAAATCCTTCTGTCCTCTCTGCTTTGGTTCCTCCTACAGAGCAAGCTATCTGCTTCATCACAGGGACATTTGCAACCTAATAGCACTTGTATTGTGGCATTAAGATTACTAGATAAGGGCATCTATTAGACTGAAAATACCTCCACATTTCCATCTGCCTGGCAAAGACATGAACTGTTGACCCAGCTAGTGTTATTCCCGTGTTCCCGACAGCCAGAGAGCAGAGTGTGGCAGCTTTTAAAACCCTCCTGACGCTGCGAGGACTTGTTCTTCCCACAGCTTCTGTTTAACGCTCCAATTCTTCAAGAATTCCCGGGCAGCAGATTAATGGTTTGTCAGCTGGTGATTTACTGGGAGGGAGGGAGCGACACGTGCTTCTTCCTCTCCTCGTCCCCACTGCCAGCACCCTGAAAAACCACAGCTCCAGCCTTTGGTTTGCTGCAGCACACAGCTTTGAACGGCTGAGCTCCTGAGTTTGAGCCACCCAAACGGAGCAGGGACAGCAGCCACTCCAGCACTGCGCTGGTATGTGAAAAACCATCCAGCTCAAAGCATGCTAGGAACAGCTCGGCTTCTCCATCTGCCTTCAGCTTGAAAACGCTAATGGCCAAAACAGCCTCGGAAATTTGCAAAATCTGCACCTGTTCAACTTGAAACGTGCAAACGCGAAAATGTAGACAGCAGATGTGCACGAGTCAAAGCATCTCTCAAGTTCTGCTGGGACAGCTTGAATGCTGCTGTTGTCAAACCTACCAGTTCCTCTCTCCAGCCACCGAGCTGCTTCCACGCGGCACAAGGAGCTGCATTATCCAGAGACGCGGGATAAAAGCAGAGCTGCTCAGCGTCACCTCAAAAGAACCTCAAAGTTTGGAGTCCTTACACTGTGATGAAACCGAAGACAAACCTTTAACCTAAGCTAAGAGCCCCGTTAGGACATTTGTGTTTGAGTTACCAATAAACATTCCCTAACAACATCTGAGCAGAAGGACAAACATGTCTTTGTCGTTGCTTACGTTACGAGCTCAGCAGCTTTGGTGAGTGTTCGCTTCAACCTTTCACGTATAAAACTCCCACGTTTCTGCTTTGCTTTTCATCCGTGTAATCCAGAAAATCTTATCCACGGTACAAATTCTTTAATCCCACTGCTCACTTTTGGAAACCAGAACACGGAGAAGCGATACAACCTGACTGACGTACCCATAGCAGATACACTGAAGAACCAGTTCTCAGCCCAGCTGCCACCTCGTCTCCCAGCTCACATGCAGCAACAAGCCAGCGCTGCCGCCTGTTTCAGTACATCTCTTCCCGAGCCAGCAGGTAAAGACAAATGTTTCAGAAATAACACGTGGGTGTATAAAGCTTCCCTCTCCCCCCAACTGCATGGATGGCTTAGGGACAAACGCCTACTTGAGGAAGGGGCCAAACCTGTTTATACACGTTGTGTTTTGGAGTGAGTTGGAGAGGCAGCCACAAACTCTGAGTGAAGCTGTCTCTCCCTTGTCTTTTCCCACGTGCTCAGAAGGGACACGCTGCAGCTGAAAGCAAAAGCAATTTGGCCATAAAATGTTTGCAGTGCACCAAATCTTGGCATTACGTTGGCAGTGTTTCTAGGACACAAGCTATATTCCAATCAGATTATGTTGTATTAATCATATTTGCACACAATAAAGCCAGTATTTTTCAAGCTTCATTTCCCCTTCGTTTTTATTGAAACAGTTTGCAGCCGCTAGTGATGATTTTATTACTGGTAGCTGGAGAACATGGACGCAGCAGTGATTTAAGCCTTCCAAAGGAAAGCATCCTGCTTACTGATCTCCAACCTCACCTACCTCAGAGATGGAAGTCAAAACTCGCAGCCAGGCTGTAACTTTTGGAGAAGGACGGTGCTCACAGAAGAATGTTTCCAAGCACAGTCCAGCTTGCAATTCTTACTAACTCCCTCTCCATCTGCCCATGGCCTGGTGTGAAATTACAGCCCATTTGAAAGCCTCGCTGCTGATGTCCTGTGCCTGTCAAGGGACATCTCTCTGCCCATAACCTCATTGTGCAACCTGTCCCATGTAAGTCCTGGTAATGCCTCATGCATTACTGGAGCCAGACCTAATAATTACGATTGTAGCTCACCCTGAGAAGGAAGCAGCCAAACAAAATCCTCTCTGAAAGCTGACCCTCTCAGTTGTTTTTCCAAAGGGCCACACCAACCCCTCGTCTCAGGTCAGTGTTGTGTTAGGGACTCCAGAGGCATACCTTTATCTTTATCCCCTCAGTTCTCAGTAAACACAAATGAGAGGGCTGTGAATCTTTTGGAGTACGTGCAGCACTGTCCTTACCAAAGCACGGGTAATTTTGACAGTACCAGCAAAACAAGAAAGCAGACGGGAAGTGTTACTGACTACTGGTCTTTGAGTCCATCGGGATGAATAAGCAAAGGTGAATCATTCAGATAATAAAAGAAACTACTGTTTAACAGACAAAAAGGTGCTACAAAAGGACCCTCACATTGAAGGGTTTCAATGAAGCTTTCCCAAACTCTTCCTCTTGCCCAGGCAGTGGAAGGCAGCCCTTCCCAGCTATCTGCAATGCTGTTGCTGTCGTTCTGCAGTCTCATTCTGTGGAAGATGGGAACTCTGCTGGACCAGGGCACCGACCTCGCTGCCTGCCCTAGAGGCAGAAAGGTCAGCAGCAGAGAACAAGGGGCTGCTGGCTCACATCTCAGAAAGCCGTCCTACCCTCTGCTCAGCTGGTGAGTCTTGCTTGCATCAGGCCCAAGATCCAAAGCAGCAGCTATTTGGCAATGCATGCATGCCCCAGGAAAACCCTGCTGTTCTTCTCGTTCCTTCCACTCCCCTCTCAGTAACACCTAGCTTAAAACAAACATTACGTATCAATTGTGATTCACCACCACAAGCAAAACAAGCAGACTGAATAGGAGGGTGACAGACAGCTCCTTGTCCAACGACTCAGGGGGTCTTGGAAGTTTCCATATATGTAGGAGACCTTATTCACTCCATGAGAACACAACAGCAATCCTTGAAGGGAAAAGAAGGAATCTAAAACCTGAAAGAGACATCTCAACTTGCCTTCATTTTATTTTGAGCTCTTAGCAGCCAAATTAATTCTAGCTGTAACCACAGAGGGTAAAAAATCAGCAATTTAATGTCCATAATTTCTCAGAAGAGAAGGCTAAAACCTTCGGGCTCTTTTCTTCAAGAAAAAAGGATTGTTTGCCTAATCCGCCTCTATTAACAGTATTTCTCAACCCTATGCAAGGAAAGAGACAAACACAATGAGAGAACATAAAAGTTATTAAGAAGAATCCAAAGCTTAGCCTACTTTTGACTTGGGAGCAAACCAAATCGTTGTGGCAGTGCTGTAGCAGGCAGCCTTGCAATGTTCATTTTCAAGATAAGTAGTCCTTTAATTTAATAATAAGGTTAAGAAATACTACCCTATAAAACAAACGTCTGGAATCATATTTTATGGGCAATGTAACACGATGATATCCAACCTGCTGTCAGTTGGCAAGCTGACATTCTCATGCAGGCAGTGGAATGCATGGTCACTGCAGCATGTGTGTAAGGAGGTGTTACGATACGCTTGCAAATGGAAATGCCACGTGCCAAAATTATTCTACACAGAAAACAGTGCTATTGTGAGCAGGTTTGTCCCCTTAAAATCAGAAAGTACAAGAACAAAATTGTCTCAAGCTTCTGCACTTCAAGATGAGTCAAGTGATTGTGACTTCTCTCTTACTGAACTGCCTCCTAAATAAGTCTTTTGGTGCTACCTGTGGCCAGAGATTTGGGAAGAAGAAGGAGAGCAAGGGGACTCGGTACTTTCTCTCACTGACACCACCGCTTCCTCTTCACGAGATGGGCAATTCAGGGTGTTAAACAAAAATCAACCTGCTCCTTAGCTGTCAAAACATTTGACTGTCAGCTATGAGATGAATGTTATCAATTTATAGATGATGTGAAGGATCATGACAGAGAGTGGAGAAAAGATGTGGCACAATTTTAGGCAGGGCTAATGGCTCTGACTGCCTTCAACCACTGAATATGAAGATTGTGGCAGACTTTCAAACAACTTCACAGAAAAGTGACATCTGAAAGTACAAATGCAGAAAACTAGATGAGGAACTGATGACACTGGAGGTGCTCCCATCCTTCCTCCTTGGTCTATTTACACAAGTCTTGAACAGCCTCCAAAAGGCATCTGCTCACCATGCATCATCTGGTATGCAGACACCATTTCCAGATGTTGAACTGCAGATAAACTATCTTTATACATCTATCTATGTATATAGATACAGATATAGACACATATATCTATATGTATCACATAGATAGACAGACAGACAGATAATTTTTCAAATCTGGACAGAAATGTCCAGATTTGTGAATGTCCATGTGAAAGAGTGTGCAAGGGATAACTTGCCCAGACAGAAAACACGATAGGGTCTTACGAATACACTACAACATGTTAATGTAATACCTCGCTTGTCCTATTTCTTATAATTTCCCAAATAATTATAGCAATACTTTAACATTGTGTTCTTTAAAGCATCTGCAATGAATAAATATTTTTTTCTTGTGTGCCACAGTTACATATAGCAAATTATGGTCAAATAACAAAAGCCCCCATGGAGAAGAAAGGATGACTGTGAGACAATAAGATGACGAACAGGTAATTGTTAGTTCCCAGATGATTCAAAAAAACAGAAATAGTACTTACCAGGCATAACACTTTCCATCTGCAAAAGGCTTTCCAGCCTAATTACATTCTTACAACTCCCTGTGAAATGATCTGCAACTATTATCCTGTTGTACCATGGGAAAAGTCATAGGCCAGCAGCTTACCCAAGAGCAGTCCAGATTCCCAGCCTTCTGCTCAGACCCCGTCTCATTTCTTTTCCTGCACCACACCCTGTCACTCAACTCCCCTGAATGCACCAACTTTGCCTGCTTAGTGGTATCACCACGACCTTGCAGCCTTGGGAGCCCCACACTTCCACATCCCAGGGAACTGTGGAAGCCTGCCTGAAACACTCACATTTTCCCTCTCATCAAACTAAGAGTCATTTTGTGGATAACAACACATTTGCTCTGTGTTTACAGGAACATGCAACACTTGAGTAAAATGAACAGTCGGAGGAGTGAGGATAGTGCTGAAATTCTCCTTCTGTCAGTTAGCAACACACTTCTTGTTCCATGCCAGCCTTGCTGGGATCACCCGAGTCCTTGGAAATGCCGTCAGTTGTGAAAGGCAAGGAAGTTGTGCTTCTGTTACAAAAGTGAAACCCACAACTTTTTGTTTGTTGTTTTTTTTTTTTTTTTTAAGCATTTGTTCTTGAACTGTTTTGCACTCCTTAAAAGCCCTAAAAGCCCAGCCACAAGGCTGTCACAGCTGGGAAATACCAACACCTAAAGCATGTGCCTGCAGTCAGATCCAACTCAGATTAACTACGATGCATTTTATGACTTAAAAAGTGGCAGGCACTTGAAACAGATTTGTAAATAAGGTGGTGAATAACGAACCCTTTTGCATAGATAACTGGCACCTCATTCATAACTACTTAAAAGAAGAAAGTGATGGAAATATAAACTGCAATTACCTGCCACAAACTCCAACATTGCTTTTTGTAGAGTTGTGTTGAACCGTGAGCACGCGGAGTCTTTCCTGACCTTTGCTTAGCCACTGACCCCTCAGGCTGTCCATAGCATCTCTCATTTCTTCTCAGTGGTCACAATGAACAGATGACTGTACTTGATACACTGCATTAACCTATAATTAGGTGACCTTGGTGCTCTACTTCACATTTCTTAGTTTATATTCACAACTCTAAGTGGAAATATCAAGAGCAATAGATATTTTCTATCCACAACCCTGGAAGTGGCAGTGAAAAAGAAGGTAGAATTGTATGTGACACCTTTAGTTACAGCCTGCCTGGCACTACAGCCTCAGAAAGTGGAAGTGGGCTTTTAATCTTTTCCTTCCTTAAAATACACAGCATCATGTAAGTTTGATTACATAGAAAACCGTAACTTTACCCCTCCTCCAGCCAAAGTCTCAGAGAACTTGCTTGCCGAGTATTTGAAAAATGGAGAAGTCATGCAGAAAATTTTGTGAAACTAAAAGGTCTTATGCAACCTCCCAAAGACTATCTGCCATGAAGAACGGGCAGAGCTTTCTGAATAACTTGTTCAGCTGACTCACAATGCTCCCCCTGCCTCGCTGCTTCTCACAAAGGAGTCACTGATGTGGCCAAGAGAGGAGTGGGGAAGAGAAAAGCCTATTCAAAACTGACCCTCCCAGGACACAAGAAGACCTGTTGGCTAAAGGTGTAGCCCCTTTATATACACTAAGGGAAAAAAAAATCACCTTGTTATTCAAAGCCAAGCTTTTGTCAGGGGCAATATCAAAGCACGGTGGAATTTAAGGAAGTAATCATACTTTTTAAGCTTCAGTTTCCTTGAAACTGTACTAGAGCGGTGTGGTTTATGACCGAATACAACTTCCAGATAACAAAAATAAAGAGAAACACCTGACATGAAAGTGCAATGAACAGCGAGTAACATATCTGCTAACAGAGGAAGCACCTGCTAACTGGAGTAGCCCAACCAGTTACCGGTTTTCTCTCAACAAGAGGCAATATTCCAAACTAAGTCAGTGACAAAGAAATCAAGAAGATACTCACCGGCAAGCGTATAATCCATATCAAACCCAAAGCACTTTATCTTTTCCATGGCTAAACTTCTGTTTACAAAGACCCTGTCAGGGAAGAAGAAACAGAAATAGGTATGAGCATTTTTAACATAATCATATTTTAGAACAAAGGTATTCTGTCTCTTAGCTTAAAATCAGAATATACCTGAAAACAGAGGAAAATTTCTGTTTTTGCCCTGGGTGCTCCTGAAGCAAAGCCATCACTTTTGCAGGGTTATTCTAATTATTGGTATGCTGTCTAAAGACATCCACGCATGCATGCACACACATGGCTTTGCATGTGACCTGCAAAAATTCCTAAGAATAGAAGTGTAAAAGCTCCTGAAGCAGAATTCAGAGTTCAAGTGGAAGCAGAGGATGGAAAGCAGTGCAATTTGCCTGATTAAAACAAAATATTACATAGAGATACCAAGGAAAGGAAAAAAAAAATACACATTTCTGTGAATAAACTCAGCATTTGAACACTCTTTGGAATTATATCTAGAAACTCCAAGCAAAGACCCGTTACCACATTTATATCAGTATCATTAATAAACATTTAATACAGCTCTGAAAAAAAAAAAGATATTTTCACCCATAGAAATAAATCATTTCTATTATGAAAAATGCTATTTTTTTTGTACTTAAAACTGCAACTCCCCCACAAAAAAAAATACTATTCTGTTAATTCCATTTTTATTGTTAATGCTTATTGCAATGAGAATGTAAGCTGCATGCTGCCAGGCCCTTTCTGATTACAACATTTTAATACGCTATATTCAATTTAGTCCAAGTAAATAACATGGCAAAGAAATAGGTCAGGGAATCCAACAAAAGCCTGCTCCAACTACTGCAGGAACTAAGCTGCTTATGTTTCCCCCGAACTTTAAACCCTGCAGCAGGTCTGTAAGTCTGGGGGGCTTCTCCCACCGGCAGTCCTATCTGAACCCTGCGAATCCGAATCCCAATGGCACAGCCATGAGCTCGGCTGCGGGATAGGAGCTGAGCTTCTCAACGCTGAGCTCGGCCAGAAATCCCCCGTCCTGCTCGAGCCGTGACGCCGAGGCAAAAATCCCCTTGTATGAGAAAAAGCAGGAGTCCCAGAGCCTCCACCTGTACCCCGATTTCAGCACGTGGAAATTCTGCAAATATTGAGTATCCCCATTGCTCTCGGCAGGGTAATTAGAAACCCAAATCAGCGAGGCTTCCTTGGAGGAGGAGTGACACGGAGGGGGACGAGCAATGGAGACGGTAAGTGCAAAATCAAGTCCTCAGATATTCTGCAAAGCCCACAGAAAGCCCCGGCCGTGCTCGGGGGCAGGTGGCCGGCACGCCGTGCCCCTTCCACCGCCCGTGCCAGGCTGCTGAAGCAGGTTTTAGCAGCAAACTGCTCCCATCTAACTCTCACGCTCCTCTGCGAGCCGTCTTACCTCATCTCTCACCGATGTGCTCCTTGTTTAGTTTGCAGCAGTCTGATTCATCTACCAGCCTGAATCATGTTACACAATTCCTTAAAAGCTTGCCTAGTACAGATGCAGTTTTGCTTGGATCTGATTTGACTTCAGATGATCATCGTGCCTGAAGCGAGCCTTAAAGCACTGTATATCTTCTTGGACAGTGCTATAGAAAACACATCTGTGGCTAATTTAACTAGTCACTGGATATCGTTGTTGTTCCACACAAATCCACTTGGAATAGTTTCTCTGGCAATAGGCTGCTTTACCCCTAACCTTGCACACTCTCTCTGGGAGTCACAGTTTCCTGGCAAGCTGCCTGCCTCCGACAATGGGGCTTGTCACCGAGGGGCCAGGGAGGTTAGCGATGACTATCTTTTCTGATAGATTTATGGATTACCTAAACAAGACAAAATTATGGGGGGGGGGGGGGGAACAACAAACAAACTGCAAACCGGTAAAGAAAAGCCTTTTGGAAATGAGAGATGAGCTCATAAATCACTAAAATTCGCTCTTGAAATCGCTGGCTTTTGAGTAGGTGGAGCACATTATCCGAATCTGCAGTTTGAATCAGTGATTGTTTGTCTTAACGTCTCGATTGCTCTGATTTAGAAGCAGCCAACACCAAATCTTATTTAGCACTAAACGCAGTCCCGTACTTTGTCTAATGAAGATGATTACATTCTCTTGCTGCTGATGCCAGGAAGCACTATTTATTATCTAATTCCAGCACATCGTTTCTGATCTACTGCTTGTGCAGTTTGTTTCGAAAAGAGAAATTGAAGAAGGAATAACCTACCTCTGGGAAATGCTAGCAACATTTTTTGTCCAACCTGGGGAGTCCAATTTTGTTCTTTCCTTTAGGCTCAGCCCCTGGAGCATAGTTTTCCGTCAAAGCAAAACACCCAGGCTGCCTGTCCCCCCTCTGAACGGGCCAGGAATAGGAAGGGCAATTTCAAGAAGCTCAGGAGCCTGGAGAGCGACTCAGAATTGCAACATTTGGGAACGGTTTCCCAAATGAGGACAAAAAACAAGCACTGCTAAGACGGAGCTGAATGCGCTTATAAAAAGGGTAATACGGCGGTGCCTGGGAAAGGCGAAAACAAGGGAGCTGTGACCCAAGAGATCGCTTCCAGTCCAGCGTGCCTATGTTTAGATGATGACGACACCAAACTGACCAAAACCACGGAAAGATCTCTGAGCCTCGGACATTTTTGCATCACTTTACTCTCAGCGTATTTACAGGCTGAACCCTGGGAGTTAAGAAAATAAAAATTAAAATAAAAACAACTGCACATGTTGATACTGAAGATCTGGAAAAGTTTCCTGAAGGCGATGGAACAAACAACATCCATTAGCATGTTTTTATTCCAGGACAGGTCTTATGACTAAAAGATGAAAATTACTATACCAGCCCCGTCTTGGTAACAGCTGGGGAAGATTGCTCTTTCTCCATCAACTTGTAAATATTGCCTGTGACCTAGAAACTGTATGTGGCAAGGTCTCATCATGCCCCGGCAGTCCGCAAGGCCTGGCAGACTTCAAGGCATCCAGTGAGTGATTTGACAGGGCAATTACTTCACCCACCAGTGCTAGAGTGAAACTGAGCAAATATTTAAAAAAAAACAAAAAAACAAAAAACTAACCAGGGCTATTGCACAACGTGTTCAGGACAGGAAATGAGAACGCTTGAATCGATTTAAACTTGGATCTGCAAAGGCAGATTAAATGGCAGGCTAAACAGGGGCACGGCAATTGGAAGCAATGTCACTTATCTGGTGTGGGCCCAGGCAGGTATTTGGTTACCTGTAGGTGCTCAGGACCTCAGTTTCAAATCTTGATAAAGGAAGATATCTTCCGTGCATGGAGCCCTCCAGAAACAAGGGGCTGAGGAGATACTTACAAATATTTGCTCCCAGAAGCTGACCGGCTTAGCTTAATTCTGGGGGCTTACCCGAAGTAGTAAATAACTACAGAATCCTAGAAACTAGAGATAAAAGTTGAAATTAAACCACCTGGAAAGTTTCTGAGAAGGGAAAGGTGCTTCTCAGAAGCTGTAGCCTGGCCCCCTCTGTTTCAGAGCTGGGCTTGGATCCCACCCGAAGGGAGGCTCAGCCTGATTTTGGGAATACCGCTCCGATGCGTCCATCGGCTAAAAATGTCACATTTCCACAGGAAATCTGGTATAGAGAGAAGTGACAGGAGCTCCTAAAGCCTGCATATTAATAAAAGGTCTAGGGCAAGATTCAGAATAGGAAGAAAACTAAGAACGAAAACTAAAATTCAGCAAGGAAGTTTTAAGGAATCATTTTTCCACTCGTTACCATCGGAAATCACACTTTCGCTTCCCTTGGTTTTGTTCTTTTCCATTCAGAAAGCAATCATTTTAACTAGGAGCAGTGGAGTTAAAAATTAAGCCGATCTGACCACTTAACAGCACCGGGCAACACGACAAACCACGGCACAGAAACACCTCCTGCAGCCCCTGGTGGGCCCAGCTCCTCAGCTCCACACCTTTGGGCATGCAGAGCATCTCCTCCGCTAGGGCACTGCTTTTCTCTTGCCTTCACTTGTCCTTTCCCAATTAAAAAGCGAGTTTTAATGTGGCAGGAGACAGAAGCTGGAGCCCGGCACAGACCTGCACCTTTAGAAAAAGCCAACTTCAGGAGCTATCTAAGGGAAACTGTGAGGCTAATTTGCTCCCCGAGCTCCTTCTCAAATACTAAACTCTGCAGCTTGGCCATAGCAGAAGGCCCTCAGTGATGACAGTATTTATTTTCTTTTAAGCTCTAAGAATTGTGCTGAATAAGAGAAAAATGCGTTGTATGGCAAAGAAGAAGGAACTGCTGAGCTCGCATAAAGGGAGTCACAGAGCCCTGATCTCCTCAGTGCTGCAATTCACAGCCCTTTATATTTTTCCAAGCGAACTGATCTCGGTTTTGTTACTGTTCTTGTCAATCAATGCCGAGGCAGGAACCTAAATCCCAGCCCTTCTCAAGTAACACAGGAGAGGAGCACATGCGGAGAGGGAGAAATGTTTTTATTTTGTTGGGGCAGAATCTCAAACGCCTGCCGTGCCCCAAATGCAATTTCCATGCATAATAGGCCGGTAACGTGAGCAACAAAATAAACAAAATGCACCAAAATTATACAACTACGGAGGACCTTTGGCACATGGCTCATAGGCAAGGTTTCTGGAGCAGAGCACTTCACAGGGATTTTCGAAACGTGTCCAGAGACCTCGCAGCAAAAAGCATTCTTTGTCAGGGAAGTGCTTTTCACTGGAAATTAAATAAATACAAAAGAAAACTCGCAGCAGTGCTGAAGGGAAGAGCAAATGCAATGGGAGCTGGCTATGCTTGATTTACATTTGTGCTTAAAAAAAAAAAAAAGATCGTGGTGGACAGTTGGCCTCGAGCCAGCCATGAAACGGGGACTAGCCAGAAGGCTCCGATTCCTGCTTCCTCAAAGTTTAGGCACTTTGGTTAATCTTCACTTTATGGACAACTTCCGTGTTTTAATAAGCAAGAAGAGTTAAAAAGAAACAAGAGGGAACTAAAATGGATTAGCTTTTAATAGCCTCCCATAGCCAAGTTCCCCACAGCCTCTTTAAAAAGGCTAGTAATGTAAAAAAATAAAAAATTCTCACACCACTGTTACGACAACTGGATGTTAGTTACCAGTTAGTCCCCAGCCGTGTGGTTAGAGACGTCCCACTGCGTGACACTGTGGTTCTGATCGCACGTGTCCTCCACCAGCAGCAGGCAACTCGGATGAATCCCTCACTGACCTCACCCATCTGGAGCAAACTTGGTGAGTTACCTTGAGAAGGACACTGAGACATATCAAAACTTCAATTGTTGGATGTTTTGTTACCTGTCTTAAGAGGGATAAAAAAATAAAGTGCTTTAAAGTACTAAAAATGATGGAACCATTCTTTTGCTGAGTCTTGCCTCTTTATGCAGGTACTGACCATTTTGTATATTATTATTTATCACAGCATTTGGGGTTATTTTATTTATGTTAGATCTTTAGAGTTCTTTTTTATTCCTCCTTCAACCGAAGAGGAATATTCTGACAGGTCAGTAATTGGATTAAGAACCAGTGCTTGGGCCTGAGATTTAGTTAGGCAGATGAAACAGCATCAGATAAGGGACAGAGAAAAAGGACATCAAAGTTTCATGGCCACTTCTAGTAACATTTCCAACATACTGCCTGGCAATTTCTCAACACTAACTAACCGTCCTTGCACAATTTTAGTGACATAAGAGTGGAAAATCAGGTTACGACTGCAACTTAAGAGTCTGATGAGGCTGTATCCAGAAACACGACTATGACCGCTTCCCTCTGAAATTCAGCAGGAATCAGATGGAAGGAGATAGCCTTGGCCATTTCTATTTCCATTGTTTGGGTTTTCTTCCCAGGCAACAGCAAAGTGCCAAGAAGCTCACATATGGATTCCATCCCAAAATAACACCCGTCTGCTCCGTGAAGCTATTAAAGCTGGGGATCGCGGGACATTTTCAATGCAATTTCTTTATTATTAATTTGGCAAGTGTTCTGCTTTCTCATAAGCTCGCCCATTCTGCCGCCTTAACACCCCCTCTCCCTCCTCCCTCCGATGTCCAAAGCACTACAGCAAAATAAATAGAGGCACATGCTGCCCACAGCTCCGCACATGCCCTGCACGAGCCCGCAGAGGCTGCACCAAGACATATGAGGACAGACCGCAGCCGGCATTGCCTACAGAGCTGCAGCATTTAAAGTTGGATGGAAATACATCACCTACCAGAACGTCTGATCAGAGAGGTATGCAGCATTTTCAGACCAGTAACCATGATTTTTTCTCATTTGCCACCTGAATCAACTGGTATTATGAAGAGACTTTATATATAGCTACCCAAATGGATAAAGTTTCAAGCCTCTTACCCTAGTCTCGATAACATTTCCAGCTGTTTGCAATCACTGATGATCCAGCATCAGTAAAATGAAGAAACAAGATCAGCAGTGAATATCCCCGAGTTTACAAATTCCAACAAACTAAAACGTACCTTAAATACATATTTAAGCCTAGAAAGCAAACCAACCGATTTCTAATCCTTTTGCTTTGTTGTTACTAAAGTATATACCACTGTTTTTTAGCCAGGATCTCAGAGTCCATTAACAGCTTAAATTACTTAACTCATATTACCACCAGAAGATGCTTTAAAAGCAAACTGAAGCATGTAAATATGAAGCAACATATCTGAGAGCCTACGAACAGTCTGCAGCAGAATTAGGATTAGAAATGATGATGCCCCATCCCCTGAGCCAGCAAGTAAACATCACTGCGAGAAAACAAAACTAAAACAACAGCAGAAACCCCACGTTCGGGGTGAGAAGTCTCAAATTACTTTGATGCAAAATGGCAAAAGCATCCCCAAGTCTACATGTTTAACAAAAAGGCCATCACAGCCTCACTGCCCTGTTAAGCCAAAACCACGGAATAAAAGTAAATGCAAATACCTGTTTCCTGGATCTTGGTAACTGTCAGTAACAAGAGTGGATGGCACACCAACTTTTTCCATTATTTGCTTTAACTAGATGTGGTTGCTATTTAAACCCTAAAGAGCTATGTGAGATAATCCAGAGGGTGCCTAGAAGTGCTCACTCCGAGTTAAAAAATAGACACTAGGGCAATTTGGTGGCTCGGAGTCAACCTAGTTCTTGCCTAATTACAATCAGGTTAAATGACAGTACTCCTCCAGAACAAATGACCTACTGATTATCCTCTACCCGGAAAAGTCAACAAGCCCTGCACGAGGGAGGTGGCCTCACAGCCACACACACGTAGGAAAAGCCACCTACCAGCCACGCATCCCTTTTATTTCCCAATTAAAATGTATGTTGCCAATAGTGCAGCGATGCGGTATCCTCTTACCAATGACCTCTTCTAGAGAATGAATAACATGGAGCTTGTATATTAATTCATCTTTAGACCTCACCTCCCGCAGGCGCCAGCAGTGTTGTATAACTAGGTTTGTGGATGAGAGTAACACCAGCCAACTTCAAGTCTTAGTTAAGTGATCAGAAATACCCTGGCAAGACTAAACCACCGCTTCTCCTCCCCTAAAGATTCTTCTAATTCTTCTTTTTGCTGATGTAGTCCTTGAACTCTACAGCACAGCACTCACATTCGTGTTCTCAAGCTCTTTACTCCCTCAAGAACCTCAACGCTCTCATTTCTTAAGCAGCTATACAAATTGATCCAAACATCGAGAATAAACCCGGGGAGGAAAGCAGCTCTAAATATTGATTTTGAACATTCATGCCTATGGCATTCAGACGTGGTTCTGATATAGTCACTATCCTCTGAGTCACTACACCAGCTGAACCAGTCTCAGCTGGGATTTCTGCCAACAGTGTTGAGCATCCATCCATCAGGTATGATATAGTAAGAAGTGCAACACGTGAAAAAAAACAGATTCCCGGTTTGAACAACCACAATAAGATATGGTAACTAGAACGGCATTTTCAGAGCTCAATTTTTTAAAGCTTTTCAGAAGTTTAATGCCTATGAGAGCATTTTCTATAAGGTAAATTATTTTGCTTTCACTGGAAACTTTTCCCTGTATTTTATGCTGCTTCAACACTTACAATTCAAGCATATCAAATCTGCTCTACTTCATGAGAACCAGAAAGTGAAATCGATTTGGTTTAAGTATCTCCTCTGGTATTTCAGTAAGCATGAAGTAAACAAACAACGACACAATTTTTTACAATTTCACACTTCAGAAAACCAAGCGATACTAGCAGCAGCTAGAAAATCCCAATGAATGACTTTGAGCCCAAGTGGGCCTCCATCACTGGTATCAAAAGCTAGCCCCAGTTATGCTTATCCGTAAATGTGGCACTGCCGCTGAGCCCTTCCAGCCTTCCAAAATCACTGAGACCAGCTTAATTTATTTATTTTTTAACCTTTAATAGCTTTAAATTCAATTATCTCTTTTGTTTGTTTGTGTTCCTAAGTCACTTTGGGTTCATGCTTCCAAGGTTGTTTTTTTTTTTAGCTGCTAGGATAAGAAGAAAAAGAGAGAGAAAGACAAACAGAGACTGAAAGAGAAACAGAGAGAAAGAAAGAGGAAGAGAAAGGAAGGATTCAAACACTCACAGGATTCCAGCCACTGGTACTTTACAAAATCTAACAAACTAATGCAGGTCTGACAACAAAACTGAAATATTTACTAGTCATACACAAAACGTTTTATGAATCTTGACACAATACCTTTTATCTTTTTAACAAAATTGACAGTTTTTCAACAATATCCAAGAATCAGAGCAAACTGGCATCTTACTGAAACAACTTTATGTCCTAGAAGTGATGACTGTGACAAGCATATACATTCTACATGTGAATAATCATTAAAACACTAAAAAATAAAATATAAAACAAGAAAAAATAACTTAGCTCCTACTCTGTCATGTTAAGTCTGAATTTGTTTTTTAAGTAACAATACATTTATTAACACTAAGATCACAAAAAATACCAGAAATAGAAATCTGACAACATTGCCTCTGGAATGAGGTTGTTTCAGATTCTTACAATACTGGATTATCAAAATAACTCCCATGAAACTGGTACACCAAAGCCATTAATAGCCCAGATTTATACTACAGTCTTGGCATCAGGTTCTCTCATTCTCTCTCTCTTGATCCCTCCCTCCCTCTTTTAAAGAGGATAGTGATTTCAAAACGAAAATGTGCCTCCCCTTAATGTATTTCGAATGTTGTGCTTTCCATTAGAATTTGAAGAGCGAGCAACATTTCTGCTCAATCTGTTTTGAATAAGACATTTCTATGTGCTATGACAGTATATTGAAACTGTGAAAGAGGCTGATTTCAGACTATCAGATCTCAGCTCCTCTTTGGAAACCCTCCTTTATATGAATGCATTGTCATTTACCATGGGGAAAGTAAAGATTTCTTACATGAGTAAGGGATGAGGACTTGATGAGGACTTCAATGTGTGAGTGAGCTCTTAAGGACAAGTACTGCTTCCCTTGGACTTTGTACTACATTTAGCAGACTGTCAGCACTTAACTAGAATAAATGTTGAGAAAATATTTAGGAAATAAATAAAAAGGCCTTACTCTGACTTAATTCACATCAGTCCAAATCAGGAGAAATGCTACTAAATCCCTAGGTAAAATTATGACACAAAGGGAAACCCATCAATGACTGCAACAAGGTTAAGATTTTTGCCAGGGAATGGTATAATCTCTCTTTACACGCTATTTATAGCTGCATTCATTAGGAGTTTTCATATCTTGACAAACCAGCTGACACAGAGAGACTCAAATAATGTCACCACTTAAGACATGCGCCCAAACATTATTCGCTGGAAACTGAAAAGCTTCAGAAATGTATCACAGGATCCATTACTTAGCCTTAGACACCGCAACTTGCACAACCTGGCCTATCATATGATGCTAAGGCGTTTTTCTCTAATTAGAACCCATTTGGAGAATCAGAGATATCTAACACTTCGAAAACACTTCCTCAGAAATACCACCGTGTATGAATCACAAATGCAACACGGCATTTAAGCGTGAGGTTCGCAAAGTTGACTTTTTCTATTTCTGTATCAGACTTGCATCTCCCCAGCTCCTGATGAATATGCTCTGATTATCATAATGCCTGACTTCTCAAATGAAACCAGCCCAACTTTGAAGATACGCCTCCCACAAACAGAACACAGACAATTACTAGGTCCAGTTGTTTTTAATGCCACAACGGCCCAGACATCTGATGAGAACGCAGACGGCAGCCGTCTTATGCTTGAGGCCATGGGCCTTGGGAGATGTGGGCTGAATGCTTGGCTCAACCAAACACACGAGCTTGTGAAAACAATCTCGTCTCTGTACTTTGATTCCAAAACGATAAAATGGCAGCGATAACATTTCTTTTATTCTGCAATCTTGTTTATTCAGACTGTAAATTTTTTTCACAGCAAAGGTGGTTTTAGGCACACCTACCAGAGAAAAGGAGGCTGAGATCTCACATGCTACTTATGTACTACTGTAGTGCACACAATTAACCATGATAGATATAGCTCTCAAACACTTAATTGCTGCTCACATTTAATTTCTTACTTTTTTTTTTTTTTTTTGGTGTGCATTCCAGTGTCTAGGCTCATGCTCTCTCAGATTGTAGTGCAATAATTACTATAACACTTCTGCCACCTAGTATTTCTTGACTTCAAAGTTTAATCTCAAGTTAAATTTTGGGATAGAAGCTTTCAACTGCATTAAGCAAGCACACCCTCACTTGCTCTGGCACACGTACCTCAACTCTCCTGTTTTTCATTCCTGCAGGCAAATACTGTACTATCTTTTAAAATATTTTCCAACACTTTTGCAAGGAATGACCTTTCTGTTTTGTACCAGCAAGTAAGAAACAACAAGAAATGTGTTCTTTATGTGTAGTTTATTTCCCTCTCTCTCAGCTGTTTAGCTGTGGGGTTACACGCAAGACTTACCGGTGATAGGCTTCCCGGCGGTACTTTTTCAGAGCATGCCCATCCATGTTTGCAGGGAGATCTGCTGCATTCTGGAGTCGGTCGCTCCACGAGGTTGTCATCTTTAAACACTTATTTATTTCTGAAAGAGTCAGAAGAGAAAAGCTTGCTCAAGTTCAAGATCTGTTTCACCAGCAAGTTATCTGTTTCCTGGTGCTGAGACGCAACGCTACTCAGGAAGTCTTGCAAAGTGCCCAGTGGGATGAGCTGTGTTTGCAGGTCAAGCAAGATGCCTTCCTCTGAGATATTAGGTGAGAGAGGGAGTCAACTCAGAGCAGGGAGGGCTTCTCCACATGGCTGGAACTGCTATGACATTCCTATCCATCATGGTGAAAATGCATTTTGAAACAGGGACCTTGTTTTCCTTGCTGAAAAGGCATTTTCTTTACCTTTGAGTTGCTAATATCCAGGAGGGAGAGCTGACGGACACACAAGATAAATCCTACACGAGATAAACCCTACAAACCCCACTGTGACCGACCCTGCCACACGTACCACAGTAAAAACAAAGAGCCTTGTCTCTGGCTTTGTTTCTCTGATCTCTAGGCAAAGACAATGCTTTGGACTGATGCCAAAGGAGCAGGAGCAATCGGAAGGGAAGTAGATTATCTCTGCAGCTCAGCCCCATTCAGGCAGAGCAAGAACCTGCTGCAACGCCGCATTCACCAGCAGATCTTCACCAACGCCCGCACCCCTTCACGAGAACCGGTTGTGAAAACTAAAGCAGGAGGCAGTGTTTCGCTGCAGGAAGGCCCTGCAGTGAGGCATCGCTCAGTGGGGTTCCTCTCCCACTGGTGCACTGGGAAGTCCTGCTCTTCCCCTCCATCCCAACACGTGTCCTGCTGTGCCCCTGCCATGGGGTCTTGGGATTAAGCAGCCCCATGGTGAGACCGAGCAGCCCAAATCCTCAGCCACCAACACCACACGAGCAAAGCAAAGAATCAGCTCCACTCAGCCGTCCACAACACCATCAGAGCCAGGGCAGAGAGCGGGGTGGGAGATGAGTCCCATAGTTATCCCAAATTACGTACAGCATGAAAACTGTGGTCCTGTGCAACCCACGCAACTGCCAGACCGCAGGGCTTGCCTTGTTTGCTCTTCCTTAGAAGAAACAAAACCACCCACAGGCTACACGGGGAATGATACCATTTCTAGACACCTTTAAAAGATGACTGCCCTCGTCCTACAGAGGGGAACGAGGTGATTTCAGCGGAGATGAGAGCACAGCGTGTGTCCACATTATTGTCGGTAGTCGCCACGCGCTCGCTCTCCTAGAGGAAATCTGTATCAGTTTTTAGTTTTAGATTTGATTAAAGACCAACAGTTGTGATTGCTAGAGCATCTGTCAGTGCACTTGCCTACTATTTGTTGGTCATAAAAATCAAACAGAAGGCAAATAGCTTGGCTGTAAAGAATATGTTCCTCCCTCCCCCTGCATTCTCTGCTCGTCTCCCAGTTACTAGAACCAACGTTTACAAACGCATCTGATGCCACATCCTAAAGGTCACCAAATTTAGGCCCTGGCAGGCAGCCGAAGGGGCTGCATTCCTCAGCTGAGAGCTCTCCGTGGCCGGTTCCCTGCGGCACCCCGGGACAGGAGGTCACCGCAGCCGGAGGGCCGTGGGGCAACTTCCACAACAGGGCATGCAGGGAGAAGCAGCTTTTAAAATAGCCTGGGTGCAGGCCACTAAGGGCTTCCCAGTAATTACCAGCTATGCAAGCCATGCCCAAAGGCAGGTGGAAAGCAGGCTGCAAGCACCAACCTGTTCCACTTGAAAGGCCGGGCACTGAGCCTGCGGCACAGCCCAGCAGGGGCACAACGGGCTGCAGTGGCCCTGCTGGAGGAGAGGATTTAGGAAGCGATGTTGTGCACGAGGACAGGCTCCAGGGAAGTGCATGAGGCAAAGCAGGGGTCTGCCGTGACCCCAAGAGTGCAGCCTCAGAAAGGGTTTGTGTCGGCAGGGGTGGAAAATTGGCTAAGCTGTGAACTGTGTTTCAAGATAGTCCCAATCATCAGCACCCTGGTCTGACCTGGAGCTGTTGGAAAGCTACTGACTTTGAGCTGGGGATTCATATCCAAAAGACACACACACGTTTGAGGCCTCTACATGGAAAGCTAAACAGCTCTGAAAAAAATGCAGCATGGTTGGGCATGAGACCCTTAGAGAGATCTGGATCTCGGTCTGCTCGCTGAAAGAAGCCTGAGCACACCTCCACACCATGTAGCAGGGCTCCACTAGGCGCCTTACCCAGTCCCACACATCTCAAAATTTGAAGATTTACACCCACAGCCAAAGGCAGAGCCTCTCTGTCATGCTAGCTGCTTCCCACCTCGTCTGCTTCCCATCACAGCACATTAGGCAGAGATTGGTGCACAGACACTGGGACAGGACTGCACCCGACGTCCATCCATGCCAGACATCTGATAGTTCCCCAACAGCACCTTGCAAAGCATCCTAAAATCCAGAACCTTAGCAGGTCACCTTTCATAGCATCTTTTCTAAAATGAGGAGTCAGTGAAGCAGTCTGGGCCTCGTGTGAAGAAACCCTCTTCCACCACAGGAGATATCAGACAGGGTGCGGCGCGTGCTTGGAATCAGAAATGGGAGCCTTGAGGAAACCACAAAAATCTGAGTTTCCATAGCTAAGCAAGAAAGGCCCGAATTATTTTAGTGTTCCAGCAGTATTTTGCTGTCGCTGTGATGAAGAGGGTTCAAAGGGAGGACAAGGTTTGTAGACAGAGGCAATGTCTTTTATTAGACCAACTGGTATGGCTGGAAAAAATAGACAAGCTCTTAGGCATACGAGCTTGTCTAAATTTCCAAACTCTATCAGTTGCTCTATTAAAAGATATTACCTCTGCCTTCAAGCTTTGTGGATTTATTTATTAAAACTGTTGTTTTAATGTCTGCATAGCCTAAAATAAAAGAGTCTAATGCTGAAGCTTTGGGTTACGTAAACTCAAAGGCACTCTTGCAGCTTAGCAGGCTCCACTGGCACTCCAGCAACAGCTTTCTGCTCCGAAATAAAACACTAACAACTCACAAAAGGTATTGTGAGGCCTCTTCCCCACCCAAAAACCTTACTCACGCAAGAAGTCGCACTGACTTGAATGAAATTCTTCCGGTGCTTCAGAGGTACAAGGAGCCTACCTGAGCGGGCATGAGACATGGGACCTGTTCCCTGAATGCAAATATTCCTCTTCGCCGCGGTGCCAACCACAGAGAAAAATAAGAAGGGCTGATTCACTACGGCCACTTGTAAGCCACTGGAATAAACATCTAAGAGAGCAGGCAGCCAGCCAGGCAAGATTCTCAACTCCGAGCAACTGAAACCCGATGCATCTTTCTTTAGTTACAAATCTATTTTTGAGATCAATAATCTGTAAATAGCTTCACGTAAAAATAGAAATCTTTACACAGATGAAGCATGTCAGAACACCTCCCCGTAATTTATTGCAACCATGCGCCTCGCTAGTGCCGTCCTAATTAAACATCTGATAGCACTTAGGGCGCAGGGCTCGTTTTGAAGAAGTATTTCAAAACTCCGAGCTACAATGCAGCACACATGCTTCTGCCCAAAAGAACATGACATTTTTAACATATGTTCTGTAATGAATTCACTTGTTTATTACATAGATAAGGTATTTATCCTAGTGTATGTTTTTCAGACACTCATACATGTAAGATAACGTGCTCAGAAGCATTCCCCTTCAAGAGTTTTATTAGTTATTTTTCTCATCTTTTCTTGGCCAGTTAGAAATTTCTGATCCTGCTAATACCTCGTGTTCAGGTAAAATGCGCTGCCCGTATTTTTTTCTGAGTGTGTTTTTAACACTTTGATGATGCAATGCCAAATCAGAGGCGTACACTAAAACGTAGGGATAAACAACACAGCAGTGACAATCCCACTTTTTTCCAGGATACTGTCCAAGAGCTCGTACAGCAGAAACCAAACCCATGGCTATAACCAGTCCCAAGGCACCGACCTGCCCTCTCCTCACACATTCTGCCTCAGGAATCCTTGCCAGCACGACCCACACATGTACACGTGCGTGGGCACAGTGAATGGGGACAGAAATAATCACACCTAAGGTTTGGTACCTAAAGGCATTGCGTCCAGCCAAGGCAGTGATGCCCAGACCTCCTGGTGCCCTTGCCAAGCTCTCAGCTGTTCCTCGCCCCTTGCTGCAAAATTGCTTCATCCCAGGTGGCTTGGGGGGTCCCAGCAAGGGGGGAGTGAATGAATTGTGTTTGCTGTGTCTCTCCACTCTGTGTGTGCCATGCGGGAGCTCTCCCTAGAGGTGATGAATCGGTTTATTGCACTCCTCCCCGCACCTCACCTGCCTGAGGGGTCCTTCCTGCATGTCCTCCAAGAGATTTGGGGCAGCCAGGGAGGTGCAGAGCATTCGGAGGCCCAGCCGGCAGCACAGGGGAGGGAACAACCTCAAATGCTCCCCGAGCTCCAGCTCAGGGCATCACAAACACGCTGGAGCACGTGGCAAACTACCAAGGCATCCCGGGGCTGCTAGGAGGCAAGGTAACAAAGAACTTCTAGAACTAAAAATGCCAGCTCAGGAGAAGAAACCAATCCAGTAGGTGGCGGTTCTGAAACCCAGGGGAGCTATTCATGCGAGCCACGTACCGAAATCTCGACTCACGCTCTGCTTAGGAAGAACAATACAGAGAAATGGGTGGAGGACTCCCCAGCATGTACTTTAATGTTTCCGATAACCCAGAGCCACCAGGTCCCAGATGCACAGAAGTCAGGGTGATCAGGGTCCAGGAGAGCCAACAAACCAAGCTCTGGACAATAGGATAAACCCCTCCTTTGGCTCCTGCTGGTACAGCATAAAAAAAGGGGAAAAAACAAGGCTTGTGACAAAGCAATTTGCAAAATTTGGTGGAGAGCTTTTGGAGAGCTAAGGACAATGTAAAGGTGGTTTTTAAAAGCGTAACAGGAATGAGAAAAATCCTACCAGCAGAGCAGAAGCATTATAGACCAGAGAGGAGGAATATTGTAGAAGGGGTAGAATTCTTCATGAGATATTTCTAGTTTGCATTTAATAAAAAGGATGATAATGCCAGGCCGGCATTAAACCCTTAATGAGACAAAGTGCTTCCCATTCATTTTGCAAACAAAGGGAATATTAAACAATACACAACAGACATGAACATTTTTAACGAGCCAGTCTGATAAAATCTCCCCAGGAACCCTAAAATAATTAACTGGATGTATTTCAGGCTACGTCAGCTTTACCTGATGCCAAACCTTGGAAATGGGAAACGCAGTGAAAATGGCAATGCTGGATTCAATTAACGAAGAATTAGAAGATAAAAAACAAATTGATCTCAGTCGAGGTATCGATAACACTATGCATCTAGTTCACATCTACAAATTTTGGGGAATTACGTGTACCTGCACACAGCAAGGCTCCCAAACCAGTAGACTTCTGATGTGCTCCAAGCTGCAGGGATGGCATGGATGCCAAAAGATGCTCTGGTCTGCCTCTGATCCGCAGCCCCACGTGCCAGCCCGAGCTGGGAGCTCACACACACAGCTCCTTCCTCTCCTTCCCAGCTCCAGACGACAGTTCAAACCTCTCTGTGCTACTGCCAGCACTGCTGCTTAGCAGCCAGTGGCAACTTGCTTCCAAAAGGTGTTTTCAATTAGTGATGCTTTTGGAAAATGAATATGTCCTCGACTTGAAACGTCTGGCAATGCTGGAAAGCCCCCGGTTTCCAAATATAAGTAGAGATGTTTGTAAATGATCTAAACCAGAAAATTCCCCTTTTTTTCCTCTCTGTGCCTAAAGGTAAGTTCTTCATTCGAAGAACTTCCACTTCTGGGTGGCCACCTCTTCGACGTAGTGACTTCAGGTCCATGATGGCAGGAAAGGACAAAATATCAGAACACTAAATTATTTCCAAAAGAAACATCAAAGTGTATCTGAGCTCCTGATAATTATCCTTGAGGTTGGCTTTAAGCAGGATAATTCTGTACGGCCAGGACAGGATATTAAAGAGGTAGAGACCTGCTGTTAAGGACCTGTTAACGATACCTACAGATGCAAGTAGTGAATTCACAGCAGATCTCACCTGTGCTTCATACAAAGATCTTTTATATAATGTTAGCCTCATACCACAGTCCTTGCTTGGAGGATTGTGCTGGTCCTTCCACCCCCAGCTTGCCCTTTCAGACGCTGGCTCTGGCAGGGGTATCTGCTTCCCTTGGGCCCCACCACAGAGCTGGCCTCAGCGAAGCTGCGTTTCCAAGAGAGAGCTTTTAGTCAAATTGGTAAAGTATTTCCAGACACACACTTATCTGAGGATAGTCTGAGAGATGACAGTATCTCCTGGGTTATTTCTGCATGGGTAAGGTACAAGAAGGCAGAATGCTACTCGAGTGGCTTATGATAGGGTTTGATTTAATTTCAGGCTGAATTTTATCTGTGTAATGAAGCCAGATGTTAAAGAAATGGCTATATAACAACAAAGAGATAAAATATATTTAACAAAATTCTGCTTATGGGTATTTTTATCATTTCTACTGACAATCATATCCACAGAGTGGCTGTACGATGCCTAGAGATGTAGCAGCAATCCTGGACCTGAAAATGCATTAGATGCCCTAAAAAAACACAGATCAGATGAACCGGGAATTTTTTAGGGTGATCCTCCATTTCTATCCAAGGAGTTCTGTTTGGGTAGGAACTCCAAGGAGCATTAGTTATTTAAAATATTAAATATGACTTAATTATCATCAATTTCATGGATGGTTAAAAAGGAGTTCGGAAAAACACTCTGAAATCCACGGTGCAACTCTGCAAGGAGCAAACCTCAAACCTGACCCTCTCTGAGTACCAAGAGATCATCTCTTCTCCTCAATCATCTGTAATTGAGTTTACTGCCTTAAAATAGAAACCACAAATTCTCCAGTCAGCTAATGAGAATGTTTTCCAGCTTCTACAGAGATCGTGCTTCTCAATATCTCCCGCAGAACTGCCATTTTAGTTAAGTCACTTCCAAAATGCTGCCTGTTACACAAGCAGTTTGTCAGGGGGAGTGCTGATACCCCATTTCTCTAAGCCCAACGTGGCCAGCACCGTCCCACCGCTAGAAAAAAGAAGGCAGACCATCCTTAAGGAATGCGAGACTCGATCCAGAAGAGCAAGAGCCATGCCACAGAGAATAATCAGCAAACATGAGCTCTCACAGAAATGCTGTGACCGCAGGTCAAATCTGATCCTTGCATGTACAAGGCCACCAAGCAGGACTCTATGTGCCTGCCTGCTGCTGCTCCGAATGCTGCTGGAGAACTCTCTTCGGTCACCTGTCCCCATTCAAGAGCAATAGTGATTATATTGAGGAAGGAATAAAGCTATGAGAGAGAGTAAAGCCTGGAGTGGAAGCTTGCCAGTTTGGGGAGAGCTGCTCTGCAGGTGATCTGAAATAGCCTGGAAGCGTCTGCACACAGGAAGGGCTCTTCAGTCCAGCGATGACAGGACATGAGCCTGTGACTGGAAATTAAATAAATCCACACAAAGTATTAACAGGGAGGATAATCAATTGCAAGACAAAATGTTGAGGTAGTTTTTTCTATCACTAAATGAAGGGGAGAGGATGTTCAAATCAGCCTTTTTTCACGGAGGCAAGAAATAATGCCAAAAAGAAAGTCACAGTAGGTCAGTCAAGCAGAGTATTGTGCCTCGGGTGACTCTTCCTCACCTTATAAATGACATACCAGTGAATAACAGGCTGAGGCACAAACAGTCTTGGAGAGAAGAATGGAAGAAACTCACTTCCTTTAGGAAAGGTTTTCTGCAGGAAAAGAGCACCGCAGCCTGCAGCAACCTCTGCTGCAGGATTCCCCAATTGCTGTCCAATTGACCACCTGCCAAAAGCAAGCACGGACCTGGCTAATAACATAATGTTCTCACTGCTTCTTGTTTCCAGCTGTTAAATTCCAGTAAGAAACCCATAAGATAGTTCAAATACTTTGCTCATCCTGTTTTTCCCGTAAGCAATTGCTCTACTTACACAAGGTCTTAAAAGATTAAAAAGTAGGGGTGAATTTGATCTCTGCTGTGATACCGTCCACCCTAAAGAAAATATTTAAGAATTCACATGTGTTTGCTTTAGCTGCAAACCAGGGGGTAAGCTTTGATGCAAATGCCCACTAGAATTGGAATGTGATGTTTGGTATCTGCAGATACTAATTCCATTGCTACGAAGCTGAAGCACAACAGTGCTGGCTGGGCTGCAGGTTAACACAAACAGCACAAAAGGCAGAAATGTCAGCATGGAAACGAACACACCGAATTCTGCAAATCAGAACGGAAAGCCAGCATAAACTTTTCTATTCCACCCCTGCTGCTTTGCTTCAGAACAAACTAAAACCTCTTTAGGTGTTAATCTTTGGATTTGTTAGCAATGCTTTTTTTTAGCAAGCATTACCTCCAAGTAACACTCTCGGTGTTCAGACCTGCGTAAGGACCTGCCACCAGCTGAACACCTCCGTGCGAGTCTGTAACTCGCAGAGAGTGAACAAGACGCAACGTGTCATCCCCGGAGAGCAAACTGGAAAGCCATCCCTCCGCATTCTGATTTCCAACCAAGGAACTGCTGCCACTCTAACCTGCTATTAGGGATTATACAACAGTAGCTCCTTTGGCAGCGGATCCACGGTATTTCACAACAATGACGCCTTTCATTGGATTCCGCTGTGCTACAGGACGCAAAGGCAGACTTAACGGGCCCTTCCAGGAGCGTGGTGGTGAGCGACAAAGTATTTGAGATGCGCAGCTCCGATCTGGCACACAGTCATCCAGGAAGCATGCAAGTGGGTCAGCTTGGATAACGCAAACAGCCCAAAGCCCTCTTTATCTTCTGAACACGGAAGGTAGGGAGGACAACATTTTCTTGGCTTTCCTTACTGTCAGTGCTTACTGGTTAAAAAAAAAAATAAAATAAAATTATTTTCTCTGAAAATCGTGGTCCCTGAAAGTTAAAAAGTTAAAGGGAAGTTAAAGGAAAAATAAGGATGATTTTTTAAAAGACACTTGAAACCTATTTGACGGTGGATGGGACCTCTCTCCAGGCTTGCAGGCTGCATAAAGAGATGTGACAGCAGGATCTGCAGCTGAGCCATCTCCGCAGGTTGGAGGGGCCAGTTCCTACCTCCCCTTGCTGAAAGCTGTCCCTGCTCAGCCCAGGTGCAGCCAGCTGGCCAGTCCACACCAGTCCCACAGGCATCTGGATGCAGCACTAGCCGAGGGACGTGCTGCTGAGTAAAGCAGCCAGCGTACTTTAACGAGGGAACACGGACTCCTCCTTCCTAAGAAAGCTGCTGAAAATAAACACTGAGATCAACAGCTGAAGATGATCTGGTAATTCTGAGAGCTGCTCGGTCAAAAGCAGTGAGAACTTTTTTTTTTTCCTGCTAGGAGTTGTCTTTTGCAGCATCATCCCCTGCCTCCCCACATTCTTTAAGGAAAAGCTTACCAAATATGCATGTATTTACTTGGTCTCTCTTCTTTTTGAGATCTCACCTATCAATAACAGGCAGAGCACTCACATCATTGACAAATGAGCCTGTTTTTCCAAAAGAAGGATGAGTGGAGAACCATGGAACTGAAGGGGACAAAGGAGAGACAGCCTTAATACCCAGCATGGCCACAGAGTTCATACACAAAACGGGGCCACAAACACACAGAGTGCAAAATAATGACACTCCTTGGCTACAAAGGCACTGTGAAGATAAATACAGAAATAATTTAGTAAAGAAGGTCTTAATTCTCAGTTCTCCTAGTATATCATGCTCCAGAAGCACACCAGCCTACGATAGATTCCATGGGTTCCTATTTTTGCCCTTAAATAATGGTTACCCACCTCTCTTCCACAAAGCCTTCCTTGATGCTGATCCAGGTAGGAAAGGCAAGAACCTTGTGCACCCAGGCTCAGCTCACCCACATCACCCCTGGGCTGGCCCTAACACCCTCCTGAAATGTTCACCCAGGCCAGAAGGACAACACTCACCTTCCCTACGTTGCTCCCAGCTAGCAGCCACCCTTCACCCTCTGTCTTTCCTGCCCCTGCTCTTGGTGAGCAGTCCCACGCAGCAGCTTTCTGCCTACGAGAAGAAAGCCCCGCAGACAGCTGTGCCGACCGACTGGGCACGGGGATGAAACCCAGGTAGCGTGAAGCCTGTGGGTGTTTCAAAGCACTCGGAGCTGTGCGAACTTCCCTTCTGCACACAGACAGCTCAACTCGTTCCTTTCCTGACCTGTTTTTTTAATCAGAGGCAAACACAGTAATTATAGTCTGCCTGATTACAAATGAAATTACAAACCTGTCCTTAGGGCACAATAGTGTCCCCACCTACACCTTATCGGCCCCCAGATCTCATTTAATCTTGACAGATGTGTAGTACTGAGGCACCGTTGCAGGAAACTCTTTGAGTAAATTAATTTGACGAACACCTTCTCTGCAGCACCCCACGCTCTTCCAAAAGACGGCTTATCCCTGCAGCACTTCTTATGCAGCCTACGTGACTCAATTCATCAGAAAAAGAACTGAATAAACTAAGAACATCAACCTCTGATGACTTGGAGCTTTTGCTGACTCTGGCTTCCTTTTGATAACCTAACTGTCTCGGCTTTATCAACTGATACCAAAGGCCTACATTATACTGTTTCCAACAGTATCGACCTCTTTTCTTCAGAAACTTTTTGCAACCCTTTCCAAGTACAACACAAAGCACGAAGCTCGTTTGGGGAAAACCGTCAGCTTTCCATGGGCCCTTCAGTTCACTGCTTTTTCGTATTTTAAATCAATCCTGCTGACACAGGAGGTTGTGCCCTGACAGGAGCTGAGGAGGGCACACAAGATGTTCTCCCTGTGCTAGTCCCAACACAGACTGTGCTGAGGGAGGACACAGATGAAATGACAGATCCACTGCTGCAGCTGTGACCTGGAAGCAGCCTTCCAGCCTGAAGGGTGAGAGAGCATTAAAAAAGAACTAAGACAGCACTGTCAGCAGGTCCTCGTTATCCCGAGATCAGAACCGAGAGCTCCCGACACCAAACCTTGCCTTTGGCCACGGCTTCTCTCTTCGGGGAACCTGAAGTGTCTCGTTAGTGCGGAGTTAAAGACACATTCAACAGCACAGCCGGGTGCTCCTGCTGCAGATGAGCGAGCAGCCAGAATCCCCTGCATCCTGAGACACCTTTAAAGCACTCAGTCCCAGGCAGAGCAGCGTGACAGCCCCAAGTCACTGAGAACGTTACCTCACCTACTGTAGTTGCTAAAAACAAGCCGACCACGTGCCCAGCCAGCACCGAGCCTCCAGCGTGGCCACAGAAATGCCTCCTCCTAACTCCTTCCTAAAAGCACTTGGAAAAACCTCAGCCGGGCCCTGAACATCACAACACGGGTCTTTTGGAGGACACTTCTCTGCATGCCCTAACCTTGCCAATATTTGTTCTTGACCCCACCAGAACACTTCAATTTATGAGGCCTGAAAGTGCTTTTTATTACTGTCTTTGTTAATATCTACCCGCTGCATGGCTGTGAAGAAAAACGAGTGGTAGATGAATAAAACATTGTTGGTTTTTCATCATCCTTTCCCTCCTGATTGCTCAAGCCTAGCAAGCAGATTTTTTTGGCCTTGGCTTGTAAAACTGCCAAGTACAATTCTGCAAGAGAAGTTACAATACATGTAAAAGAAGAGTTAAGAACCTACCTAATGTATTATTCGAGGTGAAAAAACATAGGAATGGTTAGATCACGTGCTTTTAATAAACTCTTAGAAAGGCCACAGTGTTACTGCCCTGGATCAGAACTAATAGAAATCCCCAAATTATTGAAGGCTACATATGTATATTTCAGCTCAGATCACAGCAAGGAAAGCTCTTGCCAATTTGTATACAATTTGCTCAAAAACATCACACACATCTGCTCCTGATTCCAGCCCTAGCATTTTTTTAACATCCTCACGCTCTGTAAAACCGTTCCATTTCAACACTACTCTGCAGAGGATATTAAGAAACACCAGAACACGTGAGCCACTCATTCTGCCCAGCATGCCTGCAGTCACCAAGTGATTAATAGTACGGGTAAGTTAAATTCACATTATTGACTAAAAAGGACTTAGCAAAAGATCTTCTGGTACACCAGTCACTGCTCGTGTAGAGAGGGCATTTTGAAAAATGGAGCAGAGGGATTTTATGTCTACTTACTTGAACCACTTACAGATTTAGTTAGCAAATGCTCATTGTTATAATTTTTCCCCAGAATTCAGATCACCGGTACACCAACTGACTGATGCTTGCAACGTGAAGTGGCAAGTGAAATCTGACTCCTGCCTCAGTTTCCAGACAGCAAAACGAACAGGTGATTTACCAGTCTGGCTTGCTTCTATGTTAAATTCCTCCTTCCAGCTTCACTCAGCTGCTTGGATTACGACGACGGCAGCTACCAGAACTGACCCAGAGGAGCAGTCTCCAGGGTCAGCCTCAAGCTAACAGGTGCTCAGAGCACCTGGAATTCACGTTCATCTCATCAGATTTCTTCACGGACTGAGCTCATCCTGATCGAAAAGCACATACAGAGAATGAGGTTAAAAAACTGGAAATGAACAAGAAATGAACAAGAAGCAATTATGCAGCAGCTATGGGTATCTGTTCCTAAGGGGTCTCAGTGAATACGGCATGGGATGTCAGAAAGGACGGGATTTATCCAAAACACTCAGGACCAACTCTTGCAGACATTTCCTGTGACTTCTATAGGCACCTCTCTTTGCAAAGGCTTGAGCTGAATTGCTCTGCAATGTCCAAAAAGGCGAGCTGGAAACTTCAGAAAGCAACATTTGAAATACCTTTGCCAATGCATACAGATCTTCCACTGGAGAAAAAGGAAAAAAAAAAAAAAAGGATAAAAACCATCTCAGAGGGAGGTGGAAAAAAGAAAGGAAACCAACATGTAAAAATGTTATTATTATTATTTTTAATTGCAACTGGTTTCACTTACCAACTTCCCAAATTACCTGCAATGTAGCTTACTAGCCCTTACCCTTTGATGTTATTAGTGGTAATCACTGTGTTATGTTTACAAAGCACTGGCATACATCTCACTCAGTGCTTCCTTGGCTTTCTTGAGGGCAGAACATTCACATGCTCTTCTCTGACCCCATGTTCCTAATTATTGCTGTGCATGCCTACATACAACTCATCACCAACTGAACTGACCCGAACACCAGCTGAATCCAGCTGGTCTAGAGATTTTGCTATGCTTTGTACTAACCCATCCGTCTTCTCCCCTTCCAATTTACCTGCTGCTCTAGGTTATTTCAGAAGCTGATTAGAAAGTTTCTCTTGACGAATTCCACAGCCAGATGTGCCATGTTTGATGCAAAAGCCAAGAGGCACCCGGTCCAAGCAGCAACGTATGAGCTGATTGCCTCCTGTTCTCCGAAGGCACTAAGGGATACCCGTTAGAGCAGCAGCCCTGCTCCCTCCCAGACACAACACACACAGCTGGGATGCAGCTGGGGCTACCGCAGCAGTGCCGGCAGCAGCTGCTGCCCGGGAAAAGGCAGCAGCTCGCCCCAAAATAGGGGCAACCCACCCCAAAATAGGGGCAACCCACCCCGAAGGTGCCTCAACCCACAGCCGCCCTCCGCAACTGCAGGGCTGGACCACCCGGGTTGGAAAGTGTTTTTTGGAAGTGTACCTTCACAGAGGGTTCGGCGAGGATTTGCTTCCTGAAACTCCAGCTATAACGCATCTTAAGTGTTTTGTGTGTTATGCCAATGATAACACGGAGAAGTACAAGGCCTGGGTCAAAGCCAGTTAATCCAAAGGGCTGTTCTTAAGTAAACAGTGGGAAACCATTCTGCTTGGGAGCCTCCCGCAGAAAGCCGTGCAGGAAGTCTCTGTTTTCTCCTTTCCGCTGAACCAATTGTGCCAAGTAAGGTTTCACGATAATCTGGTAGTAAGCATATATGCAAAACAGTACGCCTTTGTTTGAAAAGAGCTGGGAGCGGTGAATATTCTCTAACTTAATTAAGCTGAGTTTGGACTGCGTAATGACTTCAAGGAACCTTTGTTTTTAAATAAATCAGAAGTGGTAGGATGAGGCAGAATGGGAATTTTGGACACCGAAACAGTCTTTGTATTTACAGTTTGAGTACAAAACAAGCAGTGTTAGGGCACATTGTCCCCACGCATCTGTCTCTACTAACTCACTTCACACCCCGGTGCCACTTCCAAATCCCAGGAGAATCACTTCTGTTTGGGCCTCCCCTTCTCCTTCCATCCACCTACAGAAGCCGTGCCCACACCTCCTTTATCTTCCAAAAAGAAACCAACAGATCGCTTGTGTACCACCATCACTGCGACTCCTGCTCTCCACAGTTGATGCGCTCACACCTTTGCAGAATGTAAAGCAGTTTTACCCGGTGAGATGCACAAGGTAAGAACCAGCTCGCTTCCTTTGCTTACATGTTAACAGAAGGCAGCCTACAGATAAGCACAGCGGGGTTTCCAACCTCCCCAGCTCGGTCTGAACTCTCTCTCTGATGAAACTACCAAAAGAGGGCTGGAGGTGCTGGTAAATCCAGCAGCAGGTATTCGTGCCCGGAGGATGCTAAGCTAAGGTCACCAGCGAGCAACAAGCTTAGCCTCCACCGCTCTATAGCAGACTTGAAAAAAAGTGACAGGCCCACGAGGGCTGGCACGCAGCCACTCGCTGCTCCTCCACGTGGGGACCCAGGCGTCCAGGAAGTCGAGGCAAATGTGCTCCTGACCTTACAGCAAGGTGCACAGGCTGCCGTTACACACCGAGGGAGCGGGCAGATGCAGCAGTCAGCAGCAGACACAGACTGCTGTGGGTTTTCAGGCTGAATCATTCAGGCTCCTTTCTCAATCTCATGCTGTCATATAAAAAAAATGATTTTCCCTACCGTAGCTTTGCACAGCCAGGCCTCCCAAGCACCTTTTTAGCCCTGCAAACATGTGAATGAGACTTAACAACTACCCTTACACAGCCAGGTTTGGATTGCCAATTGCTTACAGTGGCTACCTTCAATACCTGCGCAATATTTTCCAGATGTTGCTTCACATCTATTTACTGTACATTAAGTTCTATTTATTGTGCACACTGGATTGTCTCTGCGGTTGTGTTAAGAAAGCAGAGTCATGTTATACATGCTGTCTATGCAGAGTACACAGTCCAAGGTTTTAGGAACCATTCCAGCTAACGAGTCGTGATTAAAACAGCAAAATACAGATGACTGCTACATGCATCATAGCCATGACACATAATAACAACTTCTTTAGTAGCATAAAACAGACGTTTTACAGCAAGAAATATTTATATGAATGTGCACTTTACAAATACTCAAACAATAAGATATGCTTGAGCACGGAATAGCCAACGTTTAGAGACTCACACCACGGCCATATCAAGTATCATTGTCAAATGATGTTTGTGCTGCCGACATAATAAATACAATTTATAAAATAGATGCCATACAGACAGTAAGTGAAGAATTCTCATGCGCTGACTTAGTAATATGTCTCATCCCAAACACATCCCAAAGAGCGAGACAAGGCTTCCACTCCCGGGCACGCTCTGTTTGGTTTTCTGTCCTATTATTCTCACCGCTAAAATGCCACAGCTGGTTTATATCAGGACAGCCAGCGTTTGTGAGCCACCCCGATGTAAGGGCACGGCGCAGAGCAGGCACGGGGAACTCATCCCAAGGTACATCATCGCCCAGGCTGTCCTCTGTTGACGCACAGCGCTGTCCTCAGCTTCCCTTGGGGCAGAGCCGAAGTGCCTGGCCCTCTTCATGGCTTTGTGCTGGACAGCATACGAGCAGTTCTTATCCCGAGGTGATTAGTTACAGAGGTGTGTTTTCAAACGAGTGAAGACAAGGCACGGCTCTGCCAAACAGCAAGCCAGTTCCTATGACAACTTTCCACTGCAGCCTGGCTGGAGCCCATTAACGCACCTTCCTCAGGCCAAGCAGCTTCTGCGTGGCAATGCTGCCACGGGTCCTAGGGGCTCTGTAGGACTGACCAGCAGTGGTGAGTGACTGGTTGCACTGTATTGGATCACCCCGATCCCACAGCGCTCCCCCATTTCAAATTTATACAACAGAAGGGGCTCTCGGTGCCCACAGAGCATATGGGACTCAAAGGCTGTGGATCGCCTCCGTGTGCCCCAAGGAACCGTGGCCAGCCCTGGGCCATCCCCAGATAACAGCTCCCTGCAAACTAACCGTGTCATTTTTTAAGTGAAGCATTATTTTATTGAGCTGACCTGCAAATAACGGGTGTGAGGTGAGCATATAAACCTATCTGCTTTTCCAATGAACATCGGTTAAACCCCGTATTTTAATAGTTTGCTTCCCTTCTACTTTAGAAGCAAAAATAACATACCTGTAGTTTTCTGGAAGAAATACAACATTCCTTTCCATGTTTCCCTGAAGAGTACAATACCACGGTGCTTACCAGTAAACACCAAACTAAGCTTTCTGTTTTTTCATAAACATTCCCCTTTAAGCTAAATACGAAAAGCCTAGGATAAATCATGTTTTAAAAAGGTTTTATAAACTTCCATTTCACAGCTATATTAGGAATCAAACATGACAAAGAGTATCAACCGAAGGTATTTTTGTTATTAAAAATTGCCTATAAACTCGAAATTTGCCTGGGAAAATTTCAGCTTGCATCTGACTTTTGCCAGCGTATATCCTAGAAACAGTGTATATAACGCTAACACTACCAAAGCAAACATACTAACGGGCTCTAAATTTCAAACCTCAGCTGAAAACATTTCTCCCGTTCTTACAATTTTTCTCCCATTTATCTCTGCAATTGTACTTCATTCAATGGAGCGTTTTAGATGTAATTCGGCGGTGCATTTTGCAATACAATTTGCTTGAATGAAGCTATACAGAGTAAAGGTTGTATTGTACTATATAATGAAACGACGTCCATGCTTGAACAAACTCCAACTGCTGTTAATCAAACCAGCAAGTTCCTGAATGATCTTTTGGAGTCAGGACTAATGGCAATAGATTATTTTAAATAGCAGCTCCACTCTCAAATATGTTTAGGTTGACAAGGGCTGTGACAGACTTCCGCAGCTAAGCGGATGAGCTTGCAAGCGAAACGTTACGTTTTTTCCTCGTTGCTGGAACC
Source organism: Aythya fuligula (assembly GCF_009819795.1). Lineage (NCBI taxonomy): Eukaryota > Metazoa > Chordata > Aves > Anseriformes > Anatidae > Aythya > Aythya fuligula. The sequence goes on from NC_045565.1 coordinate 24,624,438, forward strand.
ACAAACTCAGCTCGCGAACCGGAGGCCGAAATGCAGTTCTGAGTTTTGATTCTGGTTTTCAGTAAAGCCCCGCAGCACCTGCAGAGACCTGCAACCCTTCCTATTTTCAATTCGTTCACTGATCTTTATACATTTCCTTCCTCCCAAAGCAAAGAGGCGTACGGATCGCCACCACGTTTTGGCTGGTGGCGAGATGTTACACGGAACCGATACAGGTAAGGAGGAGACGTTTTTCTGTAGTCACTTAAAAAGCATATTGCGATCTTTGAGATTCAACGTTAAATCTTCCAGAGCTATAAATAAATAAATAACGAAACTTCTTTAAAAAGTAGCAATCGTGCCTTGGGAGGAAGGTTTCCAAAACCATGACTGAGAGGACCTTCAGCATCCAGCCTGGCAGCCTTCTAGCGCTGGAGTAAAACTTGGGGATTTCATCATCTCGCTGGTTCCAGGAATGTTTAAAGCCAGCCTGCGCTACAAGAAACTGCGCTGCCCTGTTCAGTCACGCAGTCTATCAGAAACCCGTGTAGGATTGTTTCCGTCACGTATTTTGCAACAGCATTTTTGGCACAAAAAGGGAAGATTTTTTTTTTAAAAAAAAGAAAGGCATAAGCAAATGAGAGGAAAGGGGTTGTGTGTTGATTTTTTTTTTTTTTTAAAACTGTTATTTGGTGCCTGGCTCCTGCCTTTCAGCCCCAGCCTGACACACACAGACAGACCGAGAGCACCCGAAACACCACAGCGGTGACAGGGAAGGGAACTTGGGAGGGAAGGGAGAGGGGGGGGACCGTGAGGGCACCGTGAGGCAGCAGCGGGGGGCTACCGGGGTCCTCCCCTGCCCTGCCTGACGGAGAAAGCCCGGGGGCGAGCACCGGGAGCTCTACACGCCCCCCGCTCCCCCTTTCTCCTCACGCCGGGCCGCGGCCATAGCCCCCCAAGCCCCGGCTGAGGGGAGCGCCCCCCCCCCCCCCCCTTTCCCCAACGGTCCCCTCCAACGGTCGCCGCCGCCACGCGCCCGGCGCGCGCACGCGCGCAACCCCCGCCCGCCCGGGAGCGCGCGCACTGCCCCCGCGCGCCCGGGCCCGCTCTCACCTCCCTCCGCGCCGCGCTCGCCACAAGTGCCCCGCACCAACTGCCGCAGCGCCCCGCCGGCGGCACTGCGCAGGCGCGGCCCCAAGCCCCGCCCCTCCTCCTCCTCCTCCTCCCTCTCCCCCTCCCTCCCCACGGCCGGCGCTAGGGAGCGGGGAGAAAGTGCGAGGCTGGTGGAGGGACGCAAGGGAGCGGGGAGAAAGTGCCGAGCGCCGCCACAGCCGCAAAGAGGATCCCTCTCTGTCCTCCCCCCCTCGGCCCCGCGTTGTCCCCGCTGCCCGTGTTTTCCTTCATCCGGCTGAAGGAGCCCGGGTTTTCGTTGAAATAAAGCAGTTAATTGGCTAATTTGGGCTGAGCGTGGTTGTGGAGTGGGTTGGGGGGAGGTGAGGGGGTGTTTGGGAGGTGTGGGGCAGGCAGCGCGAGCCCCCCGTTTTCACAGAGCCGCAGACTAATTGGTAAGGTCATGTCCTGGATGCCACCATGCTTTGTAATCTGCAGTTGGATAATATGCCTTGTGAAAAAAAAAAAAAAAAAACAAACATATTTGCACTTCAAAGTTGCTGCCAGGTTGGAAGAGACCTCCAAGACCATCTGGTCCAACCGTCCCCCTGCCACCACTGTCACCCACTGAACCACGGCCCTAAATAGACTCGGAGAATCATTCAGGTTGGAAAAGATCTAAAAGAAAGGAGGAAAAGGAAAGGAAAAGAAGAGCAGCTCTCCTTTCCAGCTGTCCTCCTTGAGCCCCAGCAGGGTCCTGGCCACCTTGGTGCCACCAAAATGGCACCAGGGTGTCCCTGCAGGGCCACAGGTTTCAGCAGCCCTGACAGCTCCCAAACCCCACACTCATGTCGCTCTCCCCTCCCACATCCAGCTCCCACACACCTCCCTCCTCCAGCATTTCTTTTCCAGCCCTTCTCCCCTTGTTCCCCCAGGGACGCTTCCCCTCGGCCTGCCCTCTGCACAGCGGCACCGAGCCGCCCTTGTGCTGTGGGGCTGGATGCAGGCCTCATGGCCCTCACACAGCCTCCAGACTCCATCACCCTGTCCAAAATGGGGCTGGAAGGGATCCTCCTGACAGCACAAGCCTGCAACATTCACAATTGTTTTTAACTAAAGCCAAAAGTTCAGTTGTCACACAGCCACAGCAAGGAGGGAGTCACACGGGTGAGAAGCTCAGCCTGTGGGCATTGTGCACGCTGAGCCACAGCCTCGCACCTCTGTATGCCCTGGGTTTATCTTGGGGTGCCTCGTCTGGGCACCAAAGTGAGTTGCTTTACCTGGAGATGTGCCCTCCTCGATTTGGGAGCTCCTTTCCACACATCCTTGTGGCTGTGCCATCCTGCAGGGTGTGGGGCTGTGTCTTTCCAACACGTACCCACTGGAGATGCGCCGAAGCCAGCAAGGATGATAAAAATCATGAAATTATTTTCCTATGAAGGGAAAATAAATAGATTAAAATCTTCCAGCCTAGAAAAGAGACCAAGGAAGATAAGGCAGAGATCTGCAAAATCGTAGATGGGGTGGGTGAGGCGGCAGGAACAAACTTTTGCAGCAGTGTCACTGTCTCAAAACCAGGGGCATTAAATGAAATCAGTTGGCAGCAACTTTGAAGTGCAAAGATGATGTTTTTTCACAAGGCATATTATCCAACTGCAGATTACAAAGCATGGTGGCATCCAGGACATGACCTTATGCTGATTAGATAAGGGATGGCAAACACAGGGACGTGACCACTGCTCGGGGAGCTCCAAAGCCACAGAGGGCCAGAGCTGGAGAAGCTGCACCAAGGAAACCTCTGTGCTGCTTCTCTGCTCTTTCCCTAAAATTCTCCAACTGCCCCAGAGAAACTCCTGAGTTACTCCTGAATTAGAGGGAGTCAGTACAGCTATTTTTACATTTGCATTAGCGGTATTGTGTCTGCATGATTCAGCAAATAAATCTTTGTTTCTCCCTCCCAAAAGGGGCCAGACCTGCCTGTGCTGGGAGGTCTGGCAGCAGACTCCTGACAGACACTTTGGATCTGACTGTTTCCTTCACTTTCCCTCAGTTCAGCAGCTGGGAAGCATTTTCCTCCCAGCCCACTGCTGCTGTGAAGCCAGGTGGTAAAACACGTACCCAGAGCATGAGTTTAATGGAGTGTGCTGGAAACTGGACAGAAGATGTGTATCCCATTTGCTGTGTGTGCACAGCTGAAAGGACAACTCTTTCCTTTTAATCACAACGCCAGGCTAAATGCAGCTCCTGAGATAAATTGTTGAACGAGCCCCATCAGCAGGTGGGCACTGTGCAAAGTCACAAAGTTTTAAGATATCCTCCTGCTGCCTACAGCTTGCCGTAGGTTTGCACTTGCACTTGCTGGAGTCCAAAGTGCATACATACCCCTCTTGCCAAAGGATTGGATTCTCAAGGCCTTTCCCTGTGCATTAAACAACACGTGATGTACAGAACCACACAAAATATTGCAATGATCCCCCTCTCTCTTCCTCTTTCTTTTAGCAAGTTTTGGGGATTGGGTCTGTGTCATCTAAGGACATCCTCCCAGTCTGCCAGGATACAGCTCCTCCTCAAAGATATGGCCACGCTGCTGCTCTCCCCCTCATCGAGGATGTGCAGCTCCCAGGTTTGTTGGCCAAGACGGCCCCTGAGACCTGTGCCAGGTGCTAAAGGGGCTCACAAGGGGGTTCAGTTTGGGTGCCAACCACCTGGGATGGGTTTAGGCTCAATTGGCAGCTCATGCAGAGGTGGATCCCAAAGTCTCAGCCACCCTTTTACTCTGAAAGAAGCAGTGCTCCAATGGGCTGCAGCTGCACCCCTGTTCTGCACGAGAGTAGTGGTTACTATCATTTATTGACTCAAATTCCTTTGAGTCAATAAATTCAGCTACACGGTCAGCACTCCTGAGCCAGCAGTCACTCTGGCAGCTGGCTCAGGTCCCACCTGTTTCAAGCAGTCTGGCTCCTTCCAGATCCAGAAAACCTCATCCATTCAGATGGAAAGGGTTCCAGCCTCACGGCCTTTACTCCGTGCATCCCAGTCCTTGCAGAGGCCCTTGTATTTTTTATTTTTAATTTATTTTTTATTTTTCTGCAGGACAGTATGATAATCTTACCTCTGGATTTGGATCACATCCCTATGTCAGCACAAGTGGGGAGGCCACTCTGCTTTTCCAGGACAAGACAGAACCAAAGCAACCTTCATCATCAGTACTAATCACCTCAGCAAAGTCAACAAAACGATGCCACATAACTAAGCAGAGCTGGTGACTTCCCAGTTCCTCGATCAGTTACTGCTGGTAGCAGAAACCTCGCTTAGGATATAGTAATGCAAAGCAACAGGTGTTGAGGAAGTGGTTAAACACACTTTGCGTGTGAGAAGTATGTGAAAGACCTGAAAAGAAACAACCCAGAGTGCAGGGGGGATTTCTGCAGCAGCGGTGTGAGCTGGGCAGCCTGGGCCAGGCTGATGCTGAGGGACCAGGCGGGCTGCAGACCCTTGATGTGAACACTTGGATCACAGGATCACAGAATGGGTTGGGCTGGAAGGGACCTTAAAGGACACTCTATCCTTCCCTCTCTCCCTCCATCCTTGTCTCCATCCCTACATCCTTTTCTCTGTCCTTCTATCCCTCCCTCCATCCTCTTCTCCATCCCTCCATCTCTCCCTGTATCTGTCCCCCATCCCTCCATCCTTTTCTTCATCCTTTTCCCCATCCTTTTCTCCATCCCTACCTGTATCCCTCCCCCATCCCTCCATCCCCCCTTCCATCCTTTTATCTATCCCTCCATCCTTTTCTCTGTCCTTCCCTCCCTCCCTCCATCCTCTTCTCCATCCCTCCACCCCTCCCTCTATCCCTCCCCATCCCTCCATCCTTTTCCCCATCCCTCCATTCCTCCATACTTTTCTCTATCCCTCCACCTGTCCCTCCATCCTTTTCTCCATCCCTCCAGTCTTCCCTATATCCCGCCATCCATCCTTTTCTCCATCCCTACCTGTATCCCTCCCCCATCCCTCCATCTCCCCTTCCATCCTTTTATCTGTCCCTCCATCCTTTTCTCTGTCCTTCCCTCCCTCCCTCCATCCTTTTCCCCATCCCTCCATCCCTCCACCCTTTTCTCCATCACTCCATCTGTCCCTCCATCCTTCCATCCCTCCCTCCATCCTTTTCTCAATCCCCCTATCCTTTTCTCCATCCTTTTCTCCATCCCTACGTCCTTTTCTCTGTCCTTCCCTCCCTCCCTCCATCCTCTTCTCCATCCCTCCACCCCTCCCTCTATCCCTCCCCATCCCTCCATCCTTTTCTTCATCCTTTTCCCCATCCCTCCATCCCTCCACCCTTTTCTCCACCCCTCCCTCCATCCTTTTCCCCACCCCTCCATCCTTTCCTCCACCCTTTCCTCCATCCCTCCCTCCCTCTCTCCCTCCTCCTTTCGTTCAGCACAGCGGACAGCTCCCTCCTCTCCCTGCCATGAGCTCGGCCAGCAGCGAGCCCCCGGCCCCGGCCGCCTCCTCCCGCCGCCTCCTCCTCCCCCAGCCCCCGGTCTCGGTGCCGGTGCCGGTGCCGATGCCTCGCCCTAACGAGAAGGAGCAGCTCCGGGACCTCAACGAGCGCTTCGCCGGCTACATCGAGCGGGTGCGGGCGCTGGAGGAGCGCAACCGGGCGCTGGCCGCCGAGCTGGCGGAGCTGCGCCGGCGACCCCCGGAGCCCCGGCGGCTGGGGCAGGCTCTGGGCGGGGAGCTGCGGGCTTTGCGAGCCCGTTTGGAGGAAGCTCACGGAGAAAGGGCTCAGGCGGCTCTGGAGCGAGCCCGGCTGGCCGAGGAGACGCAGCGCTTGCGGGCTCGCTGCGAGGAAGAAGCCCGGGGCCGCGCCGAGGCGGAGCAGGCGCTGCGAGCCCGGCAGCGGGCGGCCGAGGGGGCTGCCCGAGCTCGCTGCGACCTGGAGAGGAGAGCCCAGGCTCTGCGGGAGGAGCTGGAGGAGCTGCGGAGGGCTCACGGCGAGCAGCTGGCACGGCTCGGGGCCGAGCTGCGGGCAGCCGCTCCCCAGCCCCCGGCTGCCGGTGCTGCCGGCCGGCCCGAGCTGGCGGCGGCTCTGCGGGAGCTGCGAGCCCAGTACGAGGCGCTGCCGGCCCGCAACCTGCAGGCGGCCGAGGACTGGTACCGGGCTCGCTGTGCGGGGCTCCACGAGAGAGCGGCTCGCAGCCAGGAAGCCGTCCGGGCCAGCCGCCGGGAGGTGGGCGAGTGCCGTCGGCAGCTGCAAGCCCGAGCCGTGGAGATGGAGAGCCTGCGGGGAGCCCACGAGTCCCTGGAGAGGCAGCTGCAGGAGCTGGAGGAGCGCCACAGCGCCGAGGCAGCCGGGCTGCAGGTGAGATGGGTGCCGCCCTTCTCCCCCGGCAGCATCCTGCAGCCTCCATCCCCCTCCCACCCCAGCATCTTCATCCACCCCTTCCTTATTCACCACCCTAAGGACGGAGAAGAGCCTTGGGAGGGGGGCAGACAGGGCTGGGACACCCCTGCACGACCCCTTTCCCGCAGGTCTCACAGCATGATGCATGGCCCGCTTCCCACCCCATCCCTAAAATCAGCCCTGGAGTTGCCCACGCGTTGCCCAGCGCCGTGGGTGATTCCTCGAAGCCGCCTGCTCAGGCTTGGCCCCTCGCCTCGTGGCCTGGCCCTTGGCACCAGCACTGCAGAAATTGGAGCTCTGCAAACACGAAGGCTGAATTTGCAGCCAGATCCCAGCATCTCTTACGCCCTTGGAAAGACGTGCGGCAGACACCACGTGCTCCATCTCTCTTACTCCATTAAAACACTACTACCACATTTTCTTGCTAGCAGGGAGAGCATCCGTGATTTAAAATAAACTAAATCCAGAGAGTGCTCTCTTAGATGGCTACCAAGAGATCTTTTCTAAATCAAGCCATTTCCTTCTAAATAATGAAATGACTGCCTTACGTCACACCCAAAGGCCGCTGCTGTTTCACAGCCAAGTAATGCCTTGTCATGGAGGCCAGATTTTGCCAAGCTGTCTAGGAAGCTAGGGCTGTAGATCCAAGCTGCTTGCACTCTTGCTGAGTAGTTGGGGTCCTCAACAAATATTGTGGAAGCAGGCAATGTTTCCTGTAGTGGATGACAGGATTACACATAATAATCTTCTTAAATAGCCTTGATGCCATGTGAAAAGAGGGATTCCAGGAACAGAAAAAAAAAAGCAGCTGGATTAAACAGCACCATAATTCAGACTGATGTAGCTGCAGAACATCAGCTTCCCACTACGTGACTCTCAGGATCTGCTGTGTGTGGTAACACTTGGCACTCTGCTGAACAATGTGCCTGAGTAGGAGCTAAATAATTCCCCTGAAACTGATGGAGAAGGGTGGAAGTCTATCTTAAAAGCGAAAATTCCTGTTTGTATCAGCTTTTTTTTTTCTTTTTTTTTCTTTTTTTTTTTTTTTTCTATCAACTGTTTAAGCAGGGATGTGTCTCCTTATTGTATTCTTAGGCTATTTGAAGAGGATAGGAGGGAGGTGATGCAGGACACCAAGGAGGGGACAGGCAGGGATGAGGAGGGGGACAGGGTGGGGATGGCATGGCAGGACGATGCTTGTTCACTGCAACAGCAGAGCAGGAGGCGAGGGAAAGGGCTGGCTGTGGGAGTGGGCGCTGGGGAGCTGATGTTCGCAGTGGCCGCTGCAGGGCTTTGCAGGCAGGGCTGCTACAAACTGCTTACTCATTGCCCACGCCCTGGCGGCTGTGACAGCGAACCATTTGGGCTGGGAGGATCCCCCGTGGGAGGGGGTTTTACTGCTTTCAGGCCAGCAGCCCCTAGGCTTAGATATTTGAGTGTATTTGGGGTAAAAAATAAGAAATGAAATAAAAAACAGGGACTGGGGCCCTTGGACACTGCCCCATCCCAGTGTCCCAACCCTGATCACCAACTGCAGCCCTTCCCCAGGCCACCCTTTGCATCCCCAGCACCCTGTTTGGTCCCATAAAACCCCATACCTGCTTTGATGGTGTTTAAACCTGCAAAATCCTATCCCTCTGCAGTGCCTGCATTGTCCCTGCCAGACTGGGCTCCCCCACTGACCCCTCATCTCATAGACAGGAAAATACAGAAAACCATTGATGTTTAAAGCCCCCCCCCACTGCTCACACTCACAAGCTACACCTGGTGCTCTGCCTGCTTTTACATCCTGGTTAGTGTGAGATTCTGTGATCATAAGCTCCTGGTTGGGATGTGCAGAGCAGAAAACCATAGGAAAAGAAAATAATAAAAAAACCATCAAAACTCAGCCCCAAGCAGCCTTGCCTTTGCCTCCCTGCAGGACACCATCGGGCAGCTGGAGGATGACCTGCGCAACACCAAAACCGAGATGGCCCGGCACCTGAGGGAGTACCAAGACCTGCTGAACGTCAAGATGGCCCTGGATATCGAGATAGCTGCCTACAGGTAGGGCTGCTCCAGCCCCGCTCCTCCAAACCACAGCTCCACTAGGCAGTGGTGTTTAATGGGACCAGTACACATCCCCATTGCAAAATCCTGCTCAGTGCAAAAGGCTACGTCCCTCTGTGCTTCAGAGTTTTATTTTCCTGGGGTTTCTGAAGGGAGAGGAGGGAGCTGGTCTCACAAGTGCTCCAAAAATGATTGGCAGAAGCATATTATTTTGAACCAGCTCCACGGTGCTCAGCTCTGTACTGCACCCAGGGGACAAATACTGGGAGAAGGGGCCTTTTCCTGCCCCTCCCTGGTACTGCAGAAATGCAGAGGGGAAGTGTGGCTGATGGGGGCTCACAGCGTGATCAGAGCTAGTTTCCACCACAGGCCTGGGTGATATGGTGGGAAGTGCTTGGGCTTATCACACCCTCAGGTGCTATGCTTCATTCATCCTTGATGCTTCATGCCCAAGCCTTAGGTTCAGGCAACCATGTCCCACATAACCAAACCTAGCACACATTGAAATCGGAACTGGGACAGTTTCCATCCAAACCAGCTGCATCCCAGTACCATGAAAGCATCTCGTGAGGTGTTCCCAGCCTAACCCCTTCCCTTCTGCTGTGATTGCAGGAAGCTACTGGAGGGAGAGGAGACCCTCTTCAGCACAGGAAGCGTGGGCCTTTCAGCACTGAACCCTTTCCCCAACCCCACTTACTCCTTTCAGCCCCAAGGCTTTCGTTCCTCCACTCCATCCTTCAAGAAAGAGGAGCAAGGAGAGGTTGTTAAAGCGACCTCCAAGATATCATCCGGTCGGGCTGGAATGCTTGACGGGACCACTACCTCTGCCAAGAAAACAGAGAGATTAAACCTGCGTGGAGGAATCATTACAAATGCAAAAATGTAATGGTGGGGACCCTGTCCCTTTTGCATTTGAGGGGGAGCAGTCTCCACTCGGCCTTTTAATTGCTCCTGGAGAACCAGGCTGCACCAAAGACCTGTACCCCACAGGGATGGGGCTCAGCAGCCCCCTACGGTCCCAGCAAGGTGAAGGCTGAGCTTGGCACATTGCTCCCTCTCAAATCAGGTGCGGCCGTGCTCTGCAGGTCGCTGGGTGCATGCTGGTGGGTTTTGTGCACGGGGACTTATGGTGGGGGGTGAGGGGATCCCCTTGCCCGAGCTGCAATTTGGGGAGGGGGTGGCAAGGGCAATGAAACTCAACTACAGTTAGGGTTAAGGCTACAGACCTAATCACTTACTATCCAAATCCATGTATAGCTCAAGTGTTTCCTCTTAAGCTGTAGCCATCCACTTTTAATCCCAGAAGCACAGAAATAGCCATAAACACACCTCGCTTCTGGTCTAGGAGCCACTTAACATTTTAAATGATAAGGAACATTTTTTTTCGTGTGTGTGTCCTGATGACTGTCTGTTTCTCAGTAGTGTTAGTCCAGCCACGTGTGCAGGGTTTGTTGGTCAGGAGCCAGCACGTCGGGCACACCACTGGTGCTGCCAAGCCCCCGGTGCCAGCCCCCAAAAAGCCCCACGAGCGGCAGGGAGAGCTGGGCACCGCGGTGGCTCTGGCAAGGCAGCGCCCGCCCCACCGCTCGCTCTGCCAAACATTGCATCCACGCCTCCGCTCCAGCCTTCCAACGTGTGCCAAATCTGATGTAGGATTTACAACTGTAGGTTTCCTTCAATGCCTTAAAATTGCCAGCGATCGCTTTTGCAAGAGCCGGAGACCGCGTGTGCTGTGTGTCGGTGCCCTGGCGAGGTTGCCATCACAAGACCTTACTGTCCTCTCGGTGGTGCCAGAGTAGTTCCTGGAACCAGCAAATCATTTGCTCACACTCTTTCCTCTTCTATTGTAAGGCACAAGTTAATAATTAAAAAGAAAGAAATAGTCATGTGAACCAAACCGAGCTCTTCTGTCTTTTTTTCATGCGGCTCCACGCTGTGTCCTGCACCGTCTTCACCTGCGTCCTGTCCATGATGATTCCCATGGACTGGGTCAGCCTGGCTTTCATGAGAGCCTGCAGACAAGAAAAAACTTTTTGTCAGGGTAAAAACCCCAGAGAGCTGGGGACAGCTGCCACACTGCTCCTAGGGCTGCAGGCAGGGCTGGCCCTGCTGGGGGCAGTGGGACACATTTGGGCCTCACCCCCAGGTGTCCATGGCGATACCCCTGCCTTGTGGGAGAGCTCATGGCTGCCCAGTGAGGCAGCAAGGCCTTGCATGGCTGGGGTTGTCCTCGTTTGTCCATAAAATGAACTCCAAGGCTGTGGTGGTCATCTCAAGATGGCTGCCGTGCCTAGGGTTTAAAACTGGGCTCCCAGTGAAGGTGAAGTGGTCTACACCTGGGGGCACCTCCCTCCCAAGTAAATCCAGCAGGCAGCAGTGGCTGTGGAGCTGGCTTATCCTCAGAAGATGCCTGAGGAGTCCCCGCATGTCCCACAAGTTGTGAGGTGACACAGTGGTGGCACGTCCCTGTGAGAGCGGCAATGGGGCCATCAGCAGAGCCCTGCAGCTGGCAGCACAGGAGGGCACGCATCCCCTGTGCTGGTGGCCTGCCCCAAAATGATGTTGTATGGCCTTCCTCTCCCTGCCACCTCCCCACAACCTGTCCTAGGATCCTGGGGACACGGTGTGACAGTCACCAGCCTGCCTGCGGCCCACCACAGCATGGCCGCTCCCCGTGACTGAGGCAAACCTGCGGCATTTCTCTCAGAGCAGGCATTTGGGGAAGATCAGGCAGATGGGACTGTGCAGCTGACGTAACACATTGCGAATCTCAGATACCCTCCAGCACTGCTTTGTTTCTGTCCCTTGAGTAACAACAGCCTGACGTGTCCTTTATTCCCAGCGCAAGCCTTGGTCACGCTTCCTGCCTGCTCAGCTGGTTGCTCCTAACGAAGCTGGGATTTTACTTCAGTGATAACGATCTGGAGGGGCTGCATTCACACAGAACAAAGGAGCTGGCAGAGGATGTATTTTTTTGGAATGAGACCACAGCTCTTTGTAAGGGACCTCTCCAGAGATTTCCTGCATTTCCAGAGCTCAGGGAAGGCTGCAGGGTTTGGTGCTGCACTAGGCTGGACAGGGCAGTGTGTCCTCTGTCATGGCCCCATCTTTCTTACTGGGTTAAACACTGAGGCTGCCAGAGGAAAGGAGAGAGTCACGCTTCAGCTGCTTAAAGATTTATACCTCTGCAGAGCTGCGACCTCCCAGCTAAAAGGCAGCTGCAGACACTGCACCACCAACCCGGGAAGAAGCAGGGAGTGGCCATTCCTCCATCACGCTGCCTTCCCTTCATCTTTACGGTGGGGAGAAAACCAGCTCCCATGCAGGGGTGTGAGCTCCCTCTGTTTTTTTCCTGTGTTGAGATGCTGGCCCATGCAGCCGTGCTCTGTGGCTGCCTGACTGCTCATTTTGTTGCCATGAGGATGAGATAGGAGAGCCCCTGCAGCCTGGATCATGTTCCTGCTGCTCCAGTGGTGGAAGTGATGGTTTCCTTCATGATCCCAGATCCAATAGTCCTTTGGCACCCCTGGAGGTTCCTCCAGTAGCTGTGCTGAGATACACAGTTCCTTAAAAGCTGGGAGTTGCTGCACACAGTTTTGCTATTGACACTTGTCCAGATGCTGGAACTCATTAAGAAGTAAGCCAAGGAAAAAGTAGCCAAAGAAACACCCCCCAAACATTTGCATTCCTGCCAAAGGAAAACATCTCCAGTTCCAGACTTGGGAAGGACCCTGTTATTCAGGGAGAAGGAATCAATAGGCAATTCAGGGCAAAACATCTTCCTGCTCCTTAGGCTGGATCCATCCAGTTCTCTTCTTTCCAGCTCTTAGCAGAGAGACCTCCCCAAGAAGAGCTTCATCCTTGAGTGAGTAACCCATGTACAGCCCTAATGCCAGCTGTCAAACATGCACCTGAGTGATCAAACGTCCACATCAGTGGGAACTGACACTTCACATTAAAGTTTATACTGAAATAGTATGAGCACTGCAAACTCATTCATGCAACCCTTCTCATTCATGCAACTCTTTGCAGGCATATGGGAATAAGGATCACTTGGCAAATGTAGCATAACAAGCAGACAAGGCACTGCTTGGGGTGGTGAGAGAATCTGACCCTTGGAGTCCCAGTCCAAGCAGGATTAGGGTAGAAGGGGAAAAGAAGTGGAAAATGCCCTCTTGCCACAGCAGAACAGCTGGCAGTCCCAAAACTGAGCATGCTGTAGTGCGCTGCACTTCAGGGATGTGTTCCAACATGGGTGCTTTAATGCCTATTTATCCCATTTCATGCCAGGGGACTCCAGCTGAACAAAAAACGTTTGCAGATATAAGGTCTGCAATTATGGGGTCGGGAGGGAAGGCAATTCTACAGCCTGTGCAGGGGTCTTCATCCCAAACCCTGCAATTCACCCAGCTAAAACAGAGGGGGCCCTGCAATTCTACAGCAAACATTTATATCCTTGTTAAGGCAGTATTCACCACAAAGAGACAACAACTCAGAACTGACAGCTCAGCTGTGTCCACCATAACACCAAGAAGGAGCAGTCCTCATGCTTTAGTAACAGGTACTGTTACCAGTCCTGTTATACTCACATTAATGAAGGGGACCCTCAGTAGTACCCTGCTAATTACCCACCCTTCCACATCCAGTAGTAGCATGGAGGTATTTTTTCCATTCATAGTGCTCTGTGTGCTTTACAGAAGTTATTGCACTAGTTGGACACAGCCGAGAAGTGAGGAGTTCTGTTCAAGGTCATACAGCAAGTCAGGGAGAGAAATGAAGAGAGAATGCTGGCATCCCAGAGCTCAGCTTAGCCCCCTCACAAGCTTCCTCATGCAGGTTCAACCAGCACCATTTTTGGTCTGTAGGTCATGGCACATAAAGCATCTGTTACTGCCAACAGCAGGCAAAATGTTCTCTCACGTCCCAGGAGGAAGTTGTAGGTTGCAGGTTCTTGCCAAGGTCATTAGGCTTCTCGCTCAGGGAATTCTTACCTTTCGGTCCCAGCTGTAGACAGGGAAGGACACACCAGTCCTTTATATAACATAGCACCTTCCGTCATCACCACCTACAGAAAAGCACACTGCAAGCAGCCAGCTCTGAGCACACCGTGGCGTCTTGGAACGACTGGTTGCCTCCTAGCACCGTGCGAGAAGGGTTCCAAAGCACCTCCCCCAGGAACACACTATTTTCTGCCATAATCTCTGCCAAATCCCCACCACCCACTTTTCTACTGTTACTGTTTCCCTTGGAAGAAAACAGACATCTTAAAATTTCATTTTGAAATAGATTATTTCATCAAGCAAAAAGAAAATATAAGCTTTTTTCCACCTTTTTTTTCCCAACAGATCACTGTTGCTTTAACACAAATATATCATTATATTACATCAAACTCCAGTAAAAATGGTGATACAGTTTCAGCAAGAATTTTGCAGCTGCAGGGCAACCAATCACTATCACATTTCACCTCAGATAGGATTACCATTCATATCTCAAAACCCAAATTTGACCTGTTCAGTGATTAAACTTGCATCTATGGCAATTTTCTGAAACCTCAGCAAACATAAGGATCTGTTAGCTCATTCAGCAGTGGTCTCGAAAATGACATGGGCAAAATTCAACTTACCATCACCTTTCTTCTCTTTGTGCTGAATTGGTTAGTGTTACGTAAAAGGAGGTAGAAAAACAAGGAGGTAGAAAAATAGAAGCAAAAGTGATGAGAACACGGTTTGCAACATTCTCTCCATCTCTCAGCAAGTAACTATCCCAGCAGAACAAGTATATTTTAAAGCACTTAAACACTTAGCCTGGTCCCTGGTGTCCCCTCTCTATTAAACACGCAGCACATTGGAAGATTCATGTGGACAACTTATCTTCCCTTTAAAACAAAAGATAATATACAAAAACCTCCTACGCCTGTTAGTAGTTCCTCTCTCAACTGCAGGAGCGAATCCCCACTCAGTGTCTGGATGGAGCACAGATTGCATAATGTGGCACACCACACTGAAGAAAAACCAGAAAAAAGCCTGGGGCGTAATTTTGATTTGCTAGCAATTGATATCACACGTTAACATAAATCACTGCACATAAGAGCTGGATGATTCCCTGAAAAGAAACTCAACAGAATAGCATCAGACAGCTTGAGGGATTTTTCAGTGAAGCTCATCGGTTGTTTCACATTTATGGAAGTAAGTGTTGAGGGTTCTTCTGGCTTGTGTGCCTCTGTCTGGTGGTAATACGGATCAAGGCTGGGTGTGATAGCAGCATTCAGAAAATATTATTTTATCCATTGCCATTGCAGTGCCCCTCCATTTTATGAACAGCTCAGCTGCAAATTTCACTAGTCTCTTGAACCGTATCTTGTTACACTCAATCTACATAAAACAAAACCCAGAACATAACCAACATGACTCATGACTTGATGGTAGCTCGATTCTGCATTTCTGAGAACTCCTGACACTAGGGCTCATGGTCTCCTCGTGCTGGGAGTTAGATCTATAAAGCAACTCAGAATTATGCTGCAGTACAAATAGTATTTAGTTAGGTTCTGTCTTAGCCATGCCATTGATAAGTAGGTAACCAGAAAATGAAACCAGAGTTATTAAGTGAGGAAATGATATACTGTTTGTAAACTAACAAGTCCAAGCACACCTTCCTCTCGCTTCCTGAGTGTGAAGCTGGCTCATCTCCCATGAGGGCAGAGATGCCATCCCATAGACGGTCTGCTGTTACAGCTCTTCTATCATCAGAACCAGAAGTGACTGGAGGAAAGCCAAGGTTAAAAGGAGACCAACAGAAATAAACAGCAGCAGGAGAGCTGAAAGAAGATTGGCACATTTTAAAGCAAGCAGGCTGATTATCTTTATGCAGGAAACTGCACAGCCCACATTTCAGCCTTGGCAACTGCCAAAGGTCACCCCCGCTGCATGCTGATGTGCCAAGCAGAGCCCCAGGGGGTGCAGCAGGAGCTGGAGAGCAGATAGAGCATCAGCACCTTGAGGGAATGCTCTAGGGTAGAAGGCGGCAGGATGTTCAGCCAGAAGGCTAAGCTAAGAATATGCTTTCTGAAGGCAACTGAGGAAGAAAAGAAGTGAACAAATGTGAAATAAAAGAAGTCACTAAGGGCTCATAACAAAACATCCTGGGTAACAAAATTGCATCGAAGCTTCAGTTGACCTCTCATTAAGCCACTGGAAGAGTGCAAAAGGGAGTCTTGATCATCTGCATTTTTACTAGCATGTGATTTACCCCCCAGATAAACAGCAAAGATATTTCAGAAACAGTAACTACCAATTTAGCAGACAGTTTACCTAGTTGATCAGTCATTAATTTTTATTTATTAAAACAGAGACTGACATTCACCTCAGAGGCAGTGGCAATGTTGTCATCTTGAAGCTATGCACAAGTTAGTTAATTCAAATTTATGTCCTTCTACAATAATCCTATCAGCTTCTATACAGCTGGTTAGCTCTGGAAACAAGCCCTTCGGTAGGCATGAAGTTCAAGCCAGGACTAGGAGAGAATTTGCAATGTAAAATGTGACTATGCTGCTATTTTTTTGTAAGCATAGAGCTATATATAAATAAAACTGTAAGTAGTGATGAAACAAGAAGAGACAGTATTGTCAAGCCAGATACCTTGTATAAAGCCAGGACGATCAGAATGGCAGAGAAAGACCTGGTTCACAAGGGACTTAACAACAACCAGAAACACAAACAAAAATAATTTAGTGGCTTTGGCAAAGAGATGTCTGTATTAAGCACAAAAAAAGTCTTGTAACTACATAGGCCTTGTATCTATGTTGAAAAATCAATTGGAGATTCTGGTATTAAATTACCTTTCACCATTAAACTGAAGTTTGTGATTCTAACAACCCCAGAGAACATCCAGCAGTTTCAATATTAAATTGCTACAATTTTGAGGCTGACAGAGGTAGCACAGAATGGAAATACGAGAGCTCAATTTAAAATTGGCTAAAATAAACTTTATTTTACTGTTACAATATATAATCTCTTATCAACACAACTCACAAAGTGTTTACAAAATAATCCCATTTTCTGCTGCATTTTAAACACTAAGTTTGTACAAACTTTGAAAGTAAAATAGGAAACCATAGTTATAAATGTTTGTTAATTTTTTTAGAAGCATCACGGGAATTACTTCCACTAAGACTTTATCTTACGGTGTCATCTTCACAGGCAAAACTGAACATTTATTGTAAAGACCTGAGGAAGGATTCATGAAAGCATTTTTTAGACAAAAGATCCCAGTATTCCTAGGTTGACAGCATAGCAGTGAACGTGACAGGGAGCAAATGCTTTTGAGCTAGCTTAGGCACTCTGAAACGCCTTACAAAGGGATCTCCACCCCCTTCACTACATTGACCATCGAGGGAGCCTGGTACCTAACAGCAGCTTTCACAGCTCTCTCCCATGTTTATGACTGAGAGCGCAGCAAGACCGTAACATACAAAGCTCTGATCCTTAATGCTGCACAAGAAACAATGGAAATCTTACACAGAACTTGAGATATAATTATCACAAAACCCTAGCGTTTTTATGTTATTATTATTTTTTTTTTTAATATAAAAAAAGATATCTATTGTCTTCTGGGAATCTGGTAGTAGTGATAGGCACGTATTTTGTTATTTAACATACTCAAACCTGGTCTGCACTAATACACATTAGAAGGCGTGGAAAAAGCTACTATTTTTTCACTGCTGCTAGAAAGATGGGTGCTAAAATTAAAGAACCTGTGTTTTTGCTAGTCAAGTCATTTGACAGATTTTACGTGACAGCAGAATCAAGCTGACAGTGATTATTGTAAATACAGCAAGCAGGTAGAAAGAGGTGCTACGTTTTCTTTTCCATGCATAGTTTAAACAGCTTACAGCCAGCTCATCTCCATTAAGAGTGGAGATGTACAATCCACCATTTGGTATAAGTCAAGCTACCAGCAAATTTATCTCCAGTGCAAACAAAATTGTTTTTCTTGAAGAAAAACAAGTAAATTTAATGCTACTTCTGGGAAAAATGTTTGTGATACATTATTTTCTACCTATTTTGGTCTGTATTTCAAGAGTTCCCTTCTCACTAAATCACATCTGAAGACAAATGATCACCATTCACTTTTTCTACCAAATGACTGTCTCTTCCCCAGAATACATTATACTGCCCACTGAAGATCATCCCTGAGAGCACTATTCTAGCTAGACACTTAGAAAGTAAGCAAATCCCATAGCTTAGAGGAAAAGGGCTGCTCACCCCATGAGATCTTGTGGTTTTAGGAAGTATTTAAAGAAATGCAGCAACTCTGAGCGTTTAAAGTCCCTGAGCTGAGTGAAATTTTAAGACAGTCATTTTTAACACAAAGCATAGCATAGCAACATCCACAGCTGTACCTACAGAAGCTTTTTTTTTTTTTTTTTTTAAAACAGTGATAAAGTCAGATGTTAAATTACAAGCATACAGCAGTTAGCAGTGGTTCCTTTTACTTGCTTCCTGTCACAGAAAACATGATGGCCTTCTTTGGTGAGAAACAGCAGTGAAGAAGCTTGAGGACTTTGCATTCTTTCACCTTCTGATGTATTAGCAATCTAGGTTATGTTTAGCGGAGACACCACGAGGCCATAGTGCAGTACAAGTAAGCCATCCTAGAGAGAAGAGAGATAAACTGTGTTATCATATCACTTTACCTTCTCCATGAGGCATTTTCATCACAGCCCAGTATGACACTTGCATGGCAGAACTGCAGCTTCAACCTCACTCATTTCAGAGCATTCCGCTTCCATAAGAGGAATGCAATTTTTAAGCGTTATAATGGAATTGTCTCATTTTCATATAATAGGCTCCCTTTACAACTTATATTGCTTTCCACATGATACTACGAGGCAGAATAAATCACTTAAATAGCTCTAGAAGGAGCTGCCAAAATCTGGTCATTAACTCAGGACACTGAAAGTCAAAAAGACACAGAAAGAGAATGCAGGAAAAGAGGGAGGAAACACATAGTTGCCTGAGCATGGAACTCAGATTCCAACTTTTAATGTTAATTTTATTAAATTCACTGGTGGCTCTACCTTTTTGCAGCTTTATTACCTTTAGCAACTGGGATAACTTAAGCTAGAAAGACAATATAACAGATCATATCAAAAGTTAAACTTTTTATTTTTAAATAGAAAAGCATTGTTTACATCTCTACAAGTTAGCCAGAGTCTTGAATATGTCAGTAACACATTAAATATAATTGTCAGTTTTTTCCTTATGCAGAAATAGTTAGAGAACTTATGGTGCCAGCTTACCATTTCTTCCTAATTCTAGATGCACAACTAAACACTTCTTAAATCCCCATGCTTCTACTGAAGTTAACAAAAGAACCTTTCACTTGTGAGATGGGATACTTCCTGACTCATTAATGTCTTACTTATGTCACTTAATTCACACGCACAGCTGGTGAAAGGTCTAGCAGTTAGTCTGCTTCCACCTCTGAAACCTGTTCCTGCTACTGATCCCCTGGGAATCTGACTTGTCACGTTAGACCTATTTATATGGACAGGCTTTAGTAAATGTTTTCTTTTGAAGAGAGAAATGCATTAATCACAGCTGACACATTAGAATTTCTACCGTATTTTGGTTTTGATGTTTTATCCATTAACATTAGGACCTGAGATATGTTCCACAGAAGTTCCACAGTTCTGTGTGAAGGACTGCATTTAAAAAACCCACAAACTTGCTCAGTCACTTTCAAATCCATAAACTTTGGCATCTGCAAGTCAAATCCAAGGGAAATAAAATCCAAACGCTTTGTTCTGATCTCCAGTCTTGATCATATGACTGATATCGTTGTGTCCAATGATTCAAAGGGATTAAAATGCAGAAAAGTGGGTCAAAGTAGTCTTTTATATGAAGTGTCAAAAACAACATTTACTCTATGCCTAACAAAGTGGGATGACTACACTACAAAGTGTTGATAGGAGATACTTGTCTTCACTTCTTGTTAGGTGAAACAAGTCCTTTGAAGTTACTTACCAACCTCTTGGCACAGAGTATGTTGCTATACCTCCACAAAGCCGTATTTATACTCATTGTGCCTGCTGGCTACTTCCATAGAAAAAATAAAGCACATTCAAAATTCCTTTCAGAGAACTGTGATCAAAACAATTTTCCTCTATGAAAAAGTTGCTTAAAGAAAATAAAGATTTTCAAGAAAAAATGCTACAATGTATTCTTTGATTAATGAGCTTTCAAATGGATGTATTTGGCAATAGGACATTTCAAGAAGTTAGCTATTTACACAGGATATATCCTTCTTAAACCAAAAGGCCAAGCCAATGCAATTACTTAATTGCTGAGACTTAACCCAGTACTGGTATTGCTTACTCTGTAATTGGCCTCTTTTTAGATATTATACATTTTTATGTCTGTTCAGCTATTTTTTCTAGACACTATTCCGAAAAGGAAATCCAAACTGAAAATGAGGCTTATTACAGATCTCAAATCAGAATAACTCATATGTGCCCAAAGTAAAAAAAAAAAAAAAAAAAAAAAAAAAAAGGAGAGAAGTGTAAACCCTTCTTACAGCAACCCCCCAGAAACTTGTAGACCTGTCCTAAAATGGAAAAAATCCTGCCTGTTAAACCCTAATATAAACTAATATAAGCTGAATGACAGAAAAATCGTAGCATATGCACTTTTTGATGTTTTAAGAGCAGCAGTGACAAGAAGCACCCCACTTTCCAAATTCAATATCCCCACAGCAAAGAGTAAAGCACTTTCATACCAGATGCGCGCTAGAGGGTCACGCTAATTAAATCAGATCACAGCTCTTACTGCCTAGCTCAGGAGACGCTAAAAAAACACAATGAGATTGGGTTACAAAAAGGTGAGAGTTACAAAGAGAGCAGTATAATCTGCAAGACCTCTGTGCCAAGGGCCAGGGACATAAAAGAATCTACTCTCTTTAGCTTTTCCCATGTGTGAGCTCATTATACCCATCAGTGACGCAGAGCCTTGAGAAGGACAATTTCAGACAGGAGAAAATAACCAGCAGCTTGGCTCATGTTGCATTTGTGCAGCAGAGGGGACGAAGGTAATGCAGGGAAGAAATTATATGCCTGTGTAATTAACAACAAGCTTCCTTCCTCAGCTACTTGAGGAAACTCTCGATCACAGGCAGATCTCAACGCTTGGTAGCAAAATTGAGCCTTTCAGAAATTTCTGTCAGTCTTTGCAGGAAATTTACTCCTTGCAGTAAATTTCTGAAGCTTTAGTTTTAAAAATTAAGCAGTTACTTCTTTTCATATTAATTCTGTGCAGTAACATTTGTATTTTTCTTCCCTAACTAGAGTTAAAAATCACATTTCAAGCTAATTAGAAAGGCTCAACCAACAAACTCCATTTCATAAACCTTAAAGTATCTTTAAATCTACGAGGCTATAACAAATTTATTGTAAAACTGTACTTGCTGAACATAAGTGCACTTAACATGATTAAAAACAGACGTGTGAAGTAAAACAAGATTTTTTTAAAGCCTTCTATCAAGTACTCAAAAATTATCATGTTAGTCATTTATATTCAACCACTAAGAACAGTTACCTATTCACTCCAATTACAGCAATACAAATAAGTTACTATGGGGTCTGTATTAGGAATACTTATTTTACCAAACTTTAGTCCCAAAGCTGGGAAAAAATCAGACAACCTTGAAGAAGGTTGAACATTTAATCTTCCAACACTTGTCAGAAAGGCACGTAATAATTCTGAACAGGTAAATCCCACTACCTTGTACCTTTTAGTTCAGTCATGCTCTGAGACAGCATTACACATTGCTGCTCAGTATGCAAAAAAGACAAACCCAAAAATCAAAACCACTATGAGCATTTAATAACTCTTTAGGACTAAAACCACCTAAAACATTACAGCGATGACAGCCCAGAAAAACAAATCACGATGTATGTTATGCTGCACTGAATTCTGAGAAACTCTTCCAATATAAATACTGCCAAAGGCATAAATTTGAACATGCATTCTTTGACAAACTGAAACTTATCTGCCTTTCTGAACCCACTTTTCCTCAGCAAAAAGAGTAATTGCTGACGTGAATGAACTTGCAAATGGAAAAAAAAGCAATTCGAAACAGGTAATTTTCTCCTCTAACAGTGACTGTACTCAAAAACCAAACCAAAACATAAAGAACATTTTGCATAAGCTGAAAAGATTTTCTAAGTGATTTCTTCAGACAAGTTAGTGTTACCTAATAGTTTAAAAAATATTCTAATTTCAACCAGAAAACTTAGCACAAAGCCCCAGCTGCCATACGTACCTGTACAGCACTCTCTCCTATGACTTGCCGGATTTCCCTCAGCGTCTGGTAGTGTTCTAGTAGGTGATCACCACATATTATGTCTACCTGTGAAAGCCCACAAAAACAGTCAAGTTCAACCTACCCTTAGACTAGTAAAACAGCATCTAAGCCCTTTACATTTGATATTTCATAAAGTAAACCCAACATTGTTTGAAAGAGTTGAATTCTAGTGTTTTTGATGCTATAGGCATCTTCACCTTTGCTGTTCAAATGAGTTTAGCATGCACAGCCCAAATGCACTCCCCAGATTGGGGCTCACTTTCGCATCAGAGAAGACGGTTTGGTTCAGCCCCAGTTGGGCATTTCCACTAAAAAACTGTTTAGGAATAGCTGTGATGGATTCAATGGGAATTTAGATTACATATTAAAATGATCCCACAAACATCCTCAGTCATTCATCAGCTGCAAAAAAAGGGCAAGTTGTCAGTGCTACTGGCAAGAAATGAGCCAGTGCTTCCCTCACTCTTACCGTGAGTGAGAAAATGTATGAATAACTCTGCTTAACAAGACTGCTTGGAGGAAGGGTTTGAATAAAAAAGATTAAGCTCACTGTATGCCTCTGTCAGCAAATACTTTTCACACAGTCCTTCAAAATGCAATCAATACTTCTGGGATGCCAGTGAAGGGCGTACTCTGCAATTCTAAGTAACGTCCTCTACTGCAGCTAAACTATGTCAGTGATGCCTGCAATTCTGGAGGTGGCACTTCTGTTAAGTAACTGCCCACAAAGACTGTTACTTTGGGAAAAAATAGATTCAGACTGAGGTATTCTGAATGAGGTATTATGAAAAATAAGTTTCCTTATTAGAGCAGCTAACACAGCACTGTCTCTCTCACAACTGCAGCTCGGTTGTATTCTCCTTATCAGCAATTCCTGGATGTGGAAACCAGAGGGCTGTCACCTGAATTACAATGACCAAACCTCAGAATTAAGAGCACTGACAACATGCCGTTCCACAGCTTTCAGCAACGAGCAAGATTATGCTTTGCCACTGAACTAGTCAGGAAGCATACTGCAGTATCATTACATGTACTCTTCCATGGTTTCTCTTATATAGTCTTCCACGATAGAATGTACTTTGTGCTTCAGTGCAATTTGTCTGTATTTATGCTCTTCTGCATTCTGACCCACTATCTCTCTCCTGTTCTTCATGAAAATATTTAGGTCTGCTCACGCTGGCAGGTTATTATTCTCAGAAACTGGAACACGAATTCTAATCCTTAGAGACTTGGAACAGGCTTATTTACTTCATCTATATAGCGTGAGAATAATGCAGAATACTCCAGCCATGCCAGACTTAATCTTAAATAATAGTTCCAAAATGTGCAGAAGATGTAAATTGTATATTACTTCTCCTTTTAGATTCTAAGAGGAAGCAGCAAGAAAAATCCTCGATATAACATTAAACATTGATTAGATATTGATCCATATATACATATGTATATTTAACGTCAACATTTGGGCTTTTTAAGAAACCTATCTTTTTGTTTTTGAAAGCTGGTTGAAGTTATTTTTCCTGTTTCCCTTGCATTCTAGCTTCTAGATTTATTACTCTAGAAGGACAGACATATCTGCTTTACTTTCCAGTGATGAGTTCAATTACTTCTGTTTCATAAGACTACTTACATAATTTTTGTACCATGAAGTACTGAAAATTCAATTTTGTTCTCACTGGTACGTAGTGTGCATACAGGCACACTTTATTTGTTCTATTTTTACAGAAAATATAATCTATTTACCCAATATACAATATAAACAGACATAAGGGCAACTGCTGATGAGCTTTCCAAACAGAATGAGAAATCTTGTTTCAAAAATATCCCACTGCTCATCCTCCTGCTGCTCCAGTTTCAAACAGTAGTCATTAAACATCAGTGCCTTCTAATAAATTTGGAATTTTCTCTCATTCACCTCCTCATAGTGCTCAGAATGCCAAATGTCTAATCATCAAATTCTAGCACCTAAGGCAGAATTTCTGCTAGCTAATTGTTATGCTCGAGTTCATTCTGCTAGGACAAAAATATTAAAATATACAATGAAAAAGAAATCCTAGTTCAGCATGGAAAGCAGTTGCAAAATATATGTCTCACAGCAATCCTTGTGCCTTAAAAAGAATTAATATATTCTAGTATGAAGGATGCACCAGCAACAGAAGTGGTATAGATCTACTATAGTCTTGACTGGCTGGTAAATTTGAAGCCAACTAGTACTGACTCCTAGTGAGACAGTGGGAAATTTAACTTCACCTTTTGTTGAAAGGAAAATTGAAGGTGTATCCTCTTAATAACTCGGTCACAGCTTTTAAAATTCGTATTAAAATAAAGCAGCCTTTCCATTATGGCAATTATTTTCATGAAGTGACATTTACTGAGCTATTTATGTAACAAATATGATAACAGGCTACTGTAAGTTAATGCTTACCAAGTAAGCTGAAGTTAAAATGGAAAGCTGTCATATAAGGGACATTCCTCATAAGATTAATCCCAAGGGGAAATCTGGCCTAGAAAGCACTAGATCTCAAATCAATAGTTTCTATGCCAACCCATATTATCCAGGGAAGGACAAAGAAAACATTTGAGGTTAGCATGAGTATCTGGGCTAGTTATTCAAAAGCTAGCAAAGCTTTTAATTTCCCTTAGCTGTGATTTTCTTTTCAAAAGGTACCAGAAACCATCTGTTTCAGGGTCTAAAAATTACTCAAAAAATAATTTTTTGGAAAGAAAGTCTATGAAATTATCAGCTAAGACACAGTAACATTTACTCACTAACAGTGAGTTGCAAAGTGGTGAAGTCCAAGCAGAAAGTAACTAACAGGAAAAAAAAAATTCTCAAGTTACCTCTAGTAGGCGATCTCAAGATCACAAAATCTGAAAGACATCCAGAACACAGGTATAGCTTGATTTTGAAAGATTTTGAATTTTGCCTGCTGAAATCTTACATGGCACTTTAGAAACTCTATGCAAATAATAACGAGAACTTAAAACACATTGCAAATTAGGTGGGAGAGCTATTCCTTGAGGATCACAACACTTCAACAGAATACTTACTCAAAAACCCTAATGTTACTTCTACACTCTAACGAGCAACAGAAACATAGGCATTACATTGATCACAGCAAACTCATACGTGCCCTTACAAGTGGCATACCTGACAAGCAGGGTCCAGATCCATTTTTCTTCTGAGGAACTTCTCCACATGTCCAATTGTTGCCTCCCCTGAAACACGCACAAACTTCTTCTCCAAAGGCTGTAAAGAATAAATGCAAGATGTTAAGACCCTGTACATTTTCAGCCATCATCCCTGGCAAACTCCAAACCTGACTGAAGGCCCAGTAACTGCTGAAGACAGCTTAAGTTTTGGACCTTTCTTTGATATACTTCCAGATTACCTCATACAGAAGAGACTAAATATATATTAACAGACTTCACGTTCAAACTTCCTGCTATTTTAAACAAAAAATAACCACCTATTGACTTCAGTCCTATTTTACTATTGAAGTAGTGGAGAATAAGATTTCCTTTAAATTCAGCACAGAAATTGGTATTACGCAGCTTTTTAAGAACTCTGCTCCCCTTCAGTCCCAGAAAGCAATTACTCAGAATCACAAGAGACTTCCTAAAATTTGCTTCTTTTCCACAAATCAGGCTTTTGCATCAAACATGAATTCAAATAGGTAAACCGTATCATTTTGTAACCAAAGGATCTCAAGTTCCTTGACATGCTAGAAGTATTATGACTCGGGCTAGAATAGATTTAACAGTCCGTGACATTCTAGAATCAATTAAAATAAACTACTATGCGGAACACAAGGGCAAGACTGGTCTGAAACCATTTTGCATAATTTCTAAATACTTTCATAGCAAGGACTGCAACAAGATGACATTTATTATGTCAGCCTCCACAATTTTAATGGGTTTCTTCTCTGTGGATAAAATTTTAAAACAGCTGACTGCTGATACAGGCAGCCAAGCAAACAGGCACAAAGACAGAGCAGATGACTGAGTTCAGAGTAATAAATGGATTTCCTTTTGTGTCAATTAATTGGATTTTTATGTTAACTTCTGAACAGCTGTGATTTACTAGCCAGGTTCATCATATTCTTTTAATTTGAAAAAAAGGTAGATGGGAAGGGGGTCAAAGACTACCCCTGAATTCAATCACAAATTAAGATATGTTGTAACTGTGTTTTTGGAACAATAGTTTGATTTATTAATGTATAAGAGCTAGAAATGCCAGTCAGACCTGACCTAAGCTAATGCAAACTTGATGATGCTGGATTTATGCTTGCTGCATATATAAATCATGGTTTATAGCCAAAAGCCTTATAACCTGTTCTCTCCTTCCACCCCCAGGAGAAAAAAAAAAAAAAAAAAGACAAAAAGGAAACCCTTCATATATGAAGTTCAATGTGTAGTTCAGAAAGATATGGCTGATAAATAATTAAAGAAAAAATAATGCTAAAAAAGGACCAGGGTATGTTTTGTGAAAATGCATAAGAAGGATTTGGAAGGCTGATGAGTAAACCTCTTGATCGTAAAATACAAAAAAAGGCATGAAAATACAGACAAAATGTAGGGAAGAAATACACTGACGCAGGAAGTTAACATGCAATAAGGAATTTGAAAATACTGCAGAATGAATATTAGTTAGAAGATGCAGTATTTCTTAAAAATCATGCAGGAATCTAAATACGCACAAAGGCAGAATGGCACTTTAGTCTATGGACAGTAGGATTATAAGCAGTACAGAGCTATTCACTGTGAGTAAAGGTGGGCAGCTTTTCACCTTCTACATCTTCAGAACACTGGAGTTAAAGTGAATGGAGGTACACTATGGCTTAAATGGGAAAGACACAAAATCACTTTTCTGAGTCACAAACACTCCTTAATGATGTTAGAGCAAGTATTTTTTTTAAAGGCAAAACTATTCCTGTAGGAATGGCATGCACTTAAGACTATCCGGCAAAATAAGTATCTGACACAAGCATTAATATCTGAAAACATAAGTTAGTAAAATGGTTAAATTGCCCTACAGTTATTCTTGTTGGGTCCAAAATGAACAGGATGAAAACCAAACCAGAGAGAAGGGCAAATAAGATCTAGGAAGTATGGCAGGTGATATAAAGGTAAAAAGATTAAAAAATATAAAAAAATCAAACAGTAGCATGACAGGTAATGAGAAAAAAAGAGTAACAAAATGCTGCATGGGTGCAGGGGTATAACAGGTGATGAAAATTATCCATGTACATTTTCAGGAACATTGCTCCCCTTCTACATATTAATTTCTATTTATGAAATTGAAATTACATTTAAATTCTTTGTGAATATTAAATGTTACTTCTTTGAGAGTTTGAAATTGCTTGCTAAGCTCTGATAATAACAAATGTGATTAGTATTAAAGAGAGCAGGAGTAACTGCAGTCATACCCAGTATTTCAGATTTGTGCCTGAGAATATCCTTATTTAAAGATCAACTCAGCTGAAAACAAAGGAAATTGATTAAAAAAACGGAATGAAGACAATCCATATTTCCATTAGTAACACACTTTTTGATCAAATTCTTCAACAGTAAAATTGGAGTTTTGCCGCTAACAATACCAGTAAAATGCTCTTATATTCTGTGCTATTCTATCTTTTGATTCCTACAATTGATACAATGAAAGATAAAATGCAACATACACTGTATAATTTTTAATTATACCTCCTTCTTGCTCCTGAATAGAATCTTTTTCTAAATGTTTAGCCAAAACAGTGGAATGAGATACTGTGCACATCTCTAATTACAGCCTATGAAATAATTATGGCAGTACACAATGTGCAGTTAATCCACAGCTTTTTCTTTTTCTTTTTTTTTTTTTTTTTAAACACCAATTCAGCTCAGTCATATGATCTATACTGGAAGAAGAGACATTCTTTGGCGAGGACTGGGAATGCTATTTGTTGTTTAGCAGAATGACCACCATTCAGACAACTAATTTTGTTAGTGAAAGGATGTAGAAAAGAATAAATTTGCTGCAGACTAAGGAAGTGCATCATACTGTCCACAAAACTTGCATCATTTTTCTTGTTTAAATTTCAATCATATCACAAATTAGACCATTTTTGTGCTTTGGGTAATGCTTCCTCTGAATAACCTAGGTGAGCTTTTCACTGCAATTAGGCATTCTCCTTCAAAAACAGTTTCGTATGAGAATGACTACACCATTGTTCAGGATTCTAAGAAAAGCCATACTAATGCACCTTTTAGAAGGAGATGCAAAAATAACAACCTAGAATCAGCCAGGGGAAGTTTCATCAACATCATTCTCCCAACAAAATTTTAGTTTCCTAGCCTTGGAAGCATTCTCCTACTCTGTAGCATTGATAGGCTTGACGATGCACTCTAATGCAGGATTATTCATTTATGCTATGCTGGTGAAAGTTCAGGCTGCACTCAATGTAAGAAAAACAAAGAAACTAAATTAAATACATTCAGGTTACACGTATTTCTGAAGTAAACATAAGCAAATAAGAGAATAGTGGCATAAGAGAAATATTTAAATCACATCTGCACCTTAAAATTCCCTGTGCCTTCGTTAGCTCTGAAAAACAAGAGAAGAGTAAACACAATCAATATTGCTAAGGTTAACAGTTAGTAACACCCTCAAGCTTTCTTACAATGATGACTTTCTGATTTAATAGTCTGACATACCAAGCTTATTTTTGAATCAGACTCTTCCTTTCATTAAACTAGTATATAAAACCATATTACTCTGAAGTTATATGTATCTTTCCCACCAAGCCTTTATTTGGTTCCCCATTTCTTTTTGTGAATTCAGCTGTTTATGACTTTGAAGTTTGTCTACGTGAAATGGAAAATAAATCAACACATCCTAAAGCTCTTTTTACACACACTAACATTAGTTTTCATGGGAACAGGCTGTAATATTAATGCTGTTTAAACATCCACACTTCATTATCCTTGATGTTTGGAACTTTAACAGACAGTACCTAAAAGCTGCTGAGAGAACATGCCCAACCACTAAAGAGGCTTTCTGGGCCAGTGGTTGGCCTTCCAGACTATTTATAATCACAGGATTAATGGTAATGCAATCTAGGAACTCAGAAAAGCAGCAGGTGCTTCTCTGGAAGGTAAAACACACACAGGGTGGCAAATGACCAAATTCCTACCTGCCTTCAATAGAGGTTCATTGATTTACACAGCCTGAGCACGTGACTGTTATCTAGGCTCCACACCCCCATCCTGTAGGGCAGCGTATCAAATTCTCAATGAATTAAGCACAGCTCATGACATTCCCTTACTCTTGTATTACTTTAGCAAGTACATGCACAGCAAGGTTAAATTGCAGTATTTCACTGCATTGGAAAAGGCAAAAATCAAATAGCACTACAAATTAACTATATTTCTACTGACCATTTGCTTGCACAGCAAGCACTTGTAACGCTTGTGCAGACCACACATTAGCATGACACTTCAAGTTACTGTAATTAGATAACTCCACCTCTAAATACATACTAACCATCAGACAGACTTAAAAACTATCACCAATTTCTACCACTGAAGTGAAATTTAAATTTACTAGGAAGCAAACATACAAGCTTTTCCACTCCTGCTGTCATTTTCTTTGATATAGCTCCACTGCCACAGGAGACTACTTACTATACTCTAAAGACATAACATAGACAACATCAACTTTCAAAGTAAGAATTTGTGCTGGATTGCCCCATCTATTCTGAGTTTTCTTTATACAAAGAGCTTTCTTAACATCTCATTGCCAAGATAAACTGCTTGATTTTGACCTTTGAAGAAAACAGATTAACCCTTAAAGATAAGGTATAAGATAAGATCAAAGGCTAAAAAATGTTTCAAAAATAAATTGCCACAGATGTCAAGCCATCATCCTTTTTTTGTTCCAATCCTTCTGTGCTTCCTTCCATACAAATAACGAAAACACAGTGGACAGTTTCACATGCTATAGATGTTATTTGCACATTCATGATTGCTTTGCTGCTAGCACTAGAATGGAAGCTTGAAATAAAACTACCAGAAAAAATAAATACAACACAGATTCAAAAGCCATCTTGTTCCACAAGCAGGCATGTACGTGTTTAATTAGTTTTGAGATCTAAAGTGTCTGGCTACTTTCTCTTGCTCTGAAAGGAAAAAAAAAAAAAAAAAAAAAAAAAAAAAAAAAAAAGCTGTCCCTGCTGAGAATAACCCGGGGCCACAGGGGGAGTAAGTGGTTGCCTTTCACAGCAGAGATCTAAATCAAAGTACTTTTGCCACACTGAATTCAAACTGTATCTAATCCTGCAGTCAAGATAATCTAAGGAAGCTTTCTATAGAGCGATCAAGAAACAGTGTTCCAACCTGAAAGGGACATACTTGGAATAAAATCTAATTTCAGTTATTAAAGTCATTTTTACATTGCAACTGGCAAGGAATCACTCAGACACGGCAATGTTGGTGTAAGCATGCTCCTTCTGCCACCTGGCGGGCCAGCCCAGCAGTACCTGCCACAGGTCCCTGAATGAGCATCCCTCCTGCTCCTGTCTAGATGCTAACCTGAGGTACAGCCACAGCTGAGGCAATAAAATAACCACATGTATATTCCTAGCCCAACACAAACGTAGGGTAAATGGCATTAGATTTATTATTTTCTACTGAAATTTCAGTCAAAACATTTTAAGTTATGTCTGCATACATCCATCTCATCACATTTTAACCAACAAGGTAACAAATCATGCCTGAGCACCAAGACCACTGGGAGCCTGCATTAAATATACGATGAGGCTCATGCAACGTTAATTGAAGAAGAAAAGCTGTTATAAATACAATAAAAAATGATCTTTTAATGTTCTCTAGACAATACACATTGAATAGCTGTGTCTTTGCTTTCCTCTCCTTGTTCAATATGTGACTTTGCTTTACTTACAATCCTGCTCGTAACGTGAAAGCATTAATTTCCTCCTAGTCTCACTTATTCCAAAGTCTGAATGTATTCCCACACCATCCTACGCAGCAGAGGAGCAATATAATACCTTGTTTAAAAAGAGGAACCTGAGACAGACTGTGTCAAAAAGTAACCAAGGATGGCACGTGCTCAGTTTGAGACATCTAAAACTGGATTTGACTGCAGAACACTTCATACTACTGTTCTAGTCATGACTCCCACAGCTTTAAGCTGCATTTGTGAGCATGAAGCACCCCTGCAAGTCAGTCATACAGGAAACTACCACAGAAGTCAATTATGTGGAGTCACAAGCATTTTTCATGGCACAGGCAGGAACTCATCCCTAGATGTTTAGCTGTAAGCCCTTCTTTCTACAATCTCCTGTCTTATCAATTTAAAGAAATAAGGAAGCCACATGATGGTCAACCACACTTAAAAAAAAAAAAATAAATAAGCCACCCCACCTCCACGATCAAAATCTATCCATACAATAATTTTTTTTTTATGCTCTGAATGAAGCAAGGCAGCAGAAAAATTGGATATAAGATGCAAAAGAGCTAGGACATGAAGTCAAATCAAGTTGATGTGCTTTGCTCATAGCTTCCCAGTTAGTGAGGCCTTCATTTTCCATCATTTGTGCAAACTAGTTTGCAGTAATTATGTATTGAGCTCTCCAAACATTTTGTGCAGACAGTCAAGCCAAAGGAGAAGCAGTCTGCATAGAGGGGGTATGTGCTGCACAAGAATCAAGCCACTTCCTCTCTGCACAGTTAAAGCTTTTAATCTACACTATTTCTCAATCGCTGCCATGTAAATCCGCATATGGGCAAAGCAATACGATTTCTTCGTACTGTGTTCCTGAAAACAGCTCAAATGTTTGGGCTGGAATTTCCTCCCTCAACCCCTCCAAGCTATGGCTAAAAGGCGATGCCCAATACAAAAGCTTCAGTATAAATCAATAAAGCCTTGGAAACTGTCAGGCAAACTTAATAATAGCATTGTTAGTCCCATTTATACCATTTAGGGAATTACTGCTCTTGCTGCTTGGGTTTCCTAGCTTGTTTTGGTCAGATAAAACTTGCTGCTTATGAATTATCAAACCACCAATTGCATTTGACAAATTCCTTGTAGGTCTCAAGTTTCTAGCACCTTGTCAGAGAAGTCCCTTAGCCCTAAATGTTAGAAGTTAATAAATACATCAAGAACATGTTTCTACTGGAGTAGCACAATGGCTACAGTAAAAACCTGACTGCAATAAGTGACCTATATTGCTCAGCAAAGCAGAAAAAAAAGACTCTCCTAGACACAGAGCATCAGGCAGACGCTATATTTTGTAACTAGGAGTAGAGTAGTCTGGTCATTCGTGTCTGTGTGCTGTATCCTGAAGGAACTGTACTGTAGTGCCCAAAACACTAATACTACGCCAATACATTAATACTATGCCAATTTCAGAGATGTCTCTTTGCTTCCTTTTCCCCAGTTCAGAAGGGCTACAACCCTTTCTGGTGTGGTGTCATCAGAATGCATGTTTTTTATGGCTAATAAAAGCATGTCATCATGTATGGTTGCAGCCCCCTAGTTACACGAGCAAGTCCTAGTATAGTCATCATTAACGGTACTGCCACCTACAGGGATTTAGGAAGCACAAGAGACAGGTATTATTCAATTTACTGAGACTACACTACTTTATTGAAAATAAAAGGAATACATCTAAGTTTTAAAGCTCTACACTTTTTAGATATCTATTTTCATAAGAAGACACCTTAAATATTTAACCTTACCTGCCTCATCTAAGGTATTTGTAGTTGGCAGTCACTGTTGCACAGTAAGCTAAAACCAGCTCCCTACTTGCCACTCAAGATAGAAGTACACACTCAAAACTAAAAGCTCTCGTATCAGCCACTTGCTCTCACATTTGCCCCCAACTCACCCAATGAATTCCAGAAGTATTGAGATGTCAAGCTCTGGTGGGATCCGGAACACAGAGCCCAGAACTTTTCGAGGTCTTCCTCTGCTCGCTGGAACTGGCTGTGGGACAGCTAAAATATTCAAATAGCCAAAATGCAAACACAACTTGAAATAAAAACAGCAAAAGACACTAATGTGCGCCAACCAAAACTGATGAGCTCATGGGGAAAAAGCGCCCATGAAATTCATCCTAATTTTTTTTTTTTTTTTTTTTCCAAATCAGCTGTTTATACTTTTCATCCTGGGTATTTGAACCGGCGTTCTGTTAGCTTTCAGCTCAGCATCTCTCCAAACAGAGGTTTATTTGACAGTAAGACAAAAATAACTATGATAATCCCTCATTTGTCTATGGATGTTCAAGTTCTTATTTTTCCACCTTCTTCACTTCCACTGTTTATTAAGGGCTAGAAAATACAATCTGCTGGTACTTTAAATATATTTTCCTGGGTGTAGGTGAAATATAATCCGTAAAAATACCCAACCACAATCTGGGTTTTAGTGTAGCTCTTTTCATCTTCTATTTGTGTAATTTGTGAACTATGAAAACCAAGAATCCCATACTTTCATTACCGCCTGTTTTCTTTAGTTGTGAGTTAATATTTGAAGGAAAGCTAAGATAAGTGGGATAGTAAATATTTCCTTAACAGTGTCCTCTAAATGATTAAAGCTCACCTGGTTTGGGCACTTCTAATCCTCTTTCTTTATAAAAGTCATGCATTTGCTTTTTTTCTCCTGAGAAAAGAAGCCAAAACAATACAGAAAAGATTAGAATGTTATTTCAGATGCTGAGAACATCCATACAGTTTCCATTCATCAGAGCTGAAATGCTTTTCAAGTGCCTACAGACCTCCACTATCACTAGTATTCCATACAAAGTTGGGCTACTGGAAATACCTGGACTCAGATTTTGTTAGTAAAAAATGGAAAAAAAAAAAAAAAAAAGTGTAAGTTGGACAAAAACCATATTGAAATAACTGCACAAAGAAGTATCCTTCTGGCTGTCATTACTCTTACTTTCATATTGTCTATAGTCAATATAGTCCACTAAACATGTGTATTTCACTCAGTCCACCACCAGTAATGGACACATGACAGTGAACACACTTAATAAATCAGAAAAAAACACTCAGAAGTGGGGAGAATAAAAAAGCATTTGAGAGAATCAGTCAGTCCCAGCAACTTTTTTCCTCAGCTGAGAGGAATGAAGTATTGATTAGATGGAATGTTATTTTATTTATACAAAAATACAAAGCATGACTACAAAATATCTGGATGTGTATTTGTACACAATAACACCTGTGTTGCATTAGAGAGCAAAACAAAGCATCTTCAGCACAGTGACTGCTGGGTCCATCATCAGAATGGATGCTTTTTCCTGTTTTGGTGTTTTTCAGGGAAAAACACAAAAAAAACAGAGTTGTTGTTTTAAAAATACAATGCATATTATCTTGCAGACAACTAAACATGGAATAGGAATTTTATTAACAAAGCTAACTGCAACATCACTGCTCTTTCATTGTAGTAATTAAAAATAAAACTTCCAGAACACTGTTGCATACCATGTTTCATTCTACACATATTCACCTGTCTGGGGTACATATGGCTATGTATAACAGTAGTTTGTGGCCAGAAAGATGCGAGTTTGCATAGATAATTAAGATTTAAAATCAAATGTTATGGAATTACTTTAAGGAGCTAAGAGTTAAAAATGAGACTTCAAACAACCGTTCTTTCTGCTCATGCTTTGAAACTCTAGATGGCAATAAAGAAATGGACTTACTTTCCTCTAAGTTGACAACTAATTTATAGACTATGTCTTGTAGCTGCCGGTCCAGCCTATCAAAGAGAATAAAAATAAGAGTGTCTTTAATTCAAAACATTCTGTATTACCCCAAACTGGGAGAAAACCACCAAACATATTGTTGAAATATGACATACATAAAAGCAACAGCGCAGCAACTCTACCTGCCTTAATTCATGTCCTGACAACAGAGCTTCAAAAGAAGCCATTAAGTTAAAAAAAAAGAAAAGGCACCACCCTTCAAGAATTGCTCAAGAAACCAAAACTCCATTTTCGTAGTTAAAAGCTAAACCATGCCAACAAAAGCTTTGTCTAAAAGACAATCAAAACAAATAGCTAAAACCTCAGTGATCTGTAACGCCATGCAAACGTATAAAAATACCCAGGGTGGAAGGGTAAACAAACCCTAGAAAGGGAAAGAATTTTCAAAGAACAAGGAACTGAATAATTTTACATTTGCTATTAAGCTTCCATAAACAAAGAACACAATATCTCTCTTGTAACTCTTCCTTCATTTGACATAGGAAAGCACTGTACAGGCACTGAGAAAGAAACATTTAAAAGCAAACAGCAAAACTCGACTGAAGTTACACTTACAAAAGAGGCACCAACTTATTACCTGATATTATAAAGGGGCTGTGTCTGATGTACAACTATATTGCATTTTGGACATCTGTTGCTATAGTAGAAGTGTCTCACTATGCAGCTTTTACAAACTGTAAAGAAAAGAAATCCATTAAGTCATGTGTCCATTATACAACGCTAACTGTTTAAGCAAGAGAAACAACTACATTTAGACTTGTCAATAAGGTTTGTCAGAGACAAAAAGTCTTTCAATGACTCTATCAAACTTTTCTTAGAGCCTGCTTAAAAACATAAGGTATGTAGTTGTTCTGTTTTTGTTTTACTTGGACTTCCTCTTTCTCTACACAATATTCCCTTCTTCCCTCTCATCTTGGGTAACTAAGCTGACTTCATGATGTTCTGATGCTTGACATATCCACAAATGCATTTTCCTCAAGGAAATGCACAACAAGAATAAACACAACACACACTATCAATAGCAAATTACCTTTGTGAAGCCAGAACACCTGAACACCTGATTCTTGTTTGAATTTGCATCTAGATTCTTAGAATGGAAGCACTGGTACTCACAGGTGTGCAGACACTCTGTAATGGTTGTAGCATCGATAAAGTAACCTTTGCAGATGGAACAGAGGATGTAAGGGGTCAACTCTGCCAGGTTGATCATCCGCTACAAATAAAAAGAGTTGATAAGAGTTTAAATATAGAGGCTAAAATGATAAGTTACGCATTTGCAGCTTCTGAAACATCACATCCTTGAACCATGAAAAAGTTACAAAAAAAATTACAGAAATGGGTTTTCCTAAGAGGTCAATCGTTTGTTGTATAAAGCTCTTTTTTGAAGACTTCTGCCTAGTTTTCAGAATTGATCTTTTTTTTGGGAACAGTGATCCAATTTATTTTATGAATCCAATTTATTTCATGATCCTATTTATTTCATGAACTGCCTAAAAACAAACCACAAACCAACTTTTTTGGGGAAAAATGATTCTGAATAAACTGTCAGAAAACATCACACAATCAGCAAGCTCGAAGCGAACACTGGTGGCAAACAAAACCGTTACTTGGAAAGCGCGTGGAAGAAAGCTTTG
Organism: Aythya fuligula; assembly: GCF_009819795.1. NCBI lineage: Eukaryota > Metazoa > Chordata > Aves > Anseriformes > Anatidae > Aythya > Aythya fuligula. The sequence goes on from NC_045565.1 coordinate 24,660,737, forward strand.
GGGCTCCAAATTCTGGCTACGAGGTGCGTTTATGAGGACTATACATACGGAATTTCCCTGCCAGAAACCTGTTACCTCCCCAAAGCCCAGCTTCAGCGCTGGTTTAACCCCGGGAGCTGTCCCTGAGGCTACCAGGCGCCTTCCCCCCCCTTCCCCTCCCTCCCCCCTCAGCGCTCCCGCCTCGAGCCGCACGCGCCCGCCGATGGCGCGGGGCACGCCGGGAGTCGGGCCCTGCCGCGCGACGCGGCCGTTACGGCCGTTACAGCCGTTGGGCACCTCACGGCCGCCCCCCCGCTACCTCCCGGTCGTCGTCCGAGTCGAGCTCGCCGTCGTCCGTCCCGAAGCGTGCCCCGGGGTCCCCCTCGAGCTCCTCTTCCTCCATCTCCTCCTCCTCATCGTCCTCGTCGTCGTCCTCCTCCTCCTCGTCGTCGCCGCTGGACTCGGAGCGGCTCCGCTCGAACTCGAAGGGGACGGGGCGCGACCCCGAGCAGCTGGGGGCTCCCTCCATCTCCCGCTCCTCCTCGGCGGGCCCCGCTGCCGCCGCCGCCGCCGCCCCCTCCCCGCCCGAGAGCACGGAGCCGGCGTCCGCCTCCGCCTCCATCGCTCGGGGCGGGCACCGGGGGGCAACCGCAGGGCCGGCGGCTGGCGGCGCGCGGGGGGTGCTGGGAGTTGTAGTCCTCCAGGCTCCCCCCCGCACAGCGCTTCGCCTCGCCGCCGCCGTAAAGCACCTCCGGCGCCGCCGCAAAGCGAAGCCGCGAGCGCCCGGCCCGTTGCCCTGAGTGTCGCAAAAGCGTCCGCGCTTTGCCGGCGGCGAATGGGGGGCGATGCAAGATGGCGGCGGTAGCTGAGGAGCCGCCGGAGGTGGCGGCGGGGAAGCCCGACCCTGAGGCGGGGACGCCGCCGCAGCCCCCCGCCGCCGCTCCCCCGGCCGCCGCCGCCTCCTCCGCCACAGCCCCGGCCGCTCCTCCGGCTCCGGCGGCTGAGGGGGAGCCGGCGGGGAACGGCGGGGAGGCGGCGGCCGCCGCCGCTAAGGCAGCGGCACCGGGCCCGGCCGCTTCCCCCGCGGCGCTGGACCGGCAGACGCTGGTGGCCGTGCTGCAGTTCCTGCGGAGGAGCAACCTCCGTGAGTCCGAGGAGATCCTCCGCCGGGAAGCTCGCCTGCTCGGCGACGACTTGGGAGCCGCTGCCCTCAGCCCCGCCGGAGCCGGGCTTTTGGGAACGGCCGGAGGCGAGGGGGATGTGGGCGGCAGCGAGGCGCTGCTCAACCGGGTCACCGCCGCCGCCGCCATCTCCGTAGGAGGCAGCGTCGCCACCGTCGCTTCTGCCAGCCCCGGGGTGGCGGCAGCGGCCACCGTGCCGCCGGGGAAAGGTGAGGCCCGAGGGGGGGATGCGGGAGGTGCTGCCGCAGTCTGCAGGGGCCCCTTGGGAATTTGGGGGTGCCCTCGCTTCCTGCAAGCTCCGGGACTCTTCTTTATTCTAGGGTGCAAGGAGAGGGGTCAGGCTGTGCATCCCCTAGGGTGGCATTTCCCGGGGGTTAGGCTTCATCGTCGGTGGGCAGCCCTGGGTCCATCAGTCCCCCACACAACTTGGGAAGAGACTGGGATCTCTCAGGGTGTTCCTCCTGGAGGAAGGGACCAAGGGTAGGGGATCTCTTGCTTACAGGGAGCACGGAGCACTGTCAAAGGAAAGGATGCTTCCCGTTGTCTGTGTGTCCTGTTAGCTAACAGCATTGCAAGAGGATAAACGTTTCCTTTGTAGTTCAAGGTGATGGTCCAGGATGTGGCTGCAGGGATAAGACCAGAGTCCTGACGTACAGGCTGCATTTTACAGAAAGAGCCATAAGATAATTATAGAGGAGGCTTTAAACATTTCTTATATACAGGGTTGCCAGCTGTTTGAAATGTCCTACAGATAATTTGGGTCTAAGTACTTTTAGTCAAGGTGTTTCTTAGGGCAGCTTTGTATAATATCAAAAGTGTTTTGGGAACTTATGTATCTGAGTTCAAGTAAGTGTATAGTATGAAGTCAACTGTATTTTTTTCTTTAACACAGAACAAAGCAATGAACGTGTTTAATGACTGCTATGGAGCATTAGCAAGTGACAAAAAATCATCGCCCTGTAATGGTTCTGTTGTGTTCTTGTTCACTTGACAAACTCCATTTGTTTGGTTACTAGAAACAAAACAGTTATAGTGGATGTATTTTACAGGCTTGGAAAGGTTCAGCTCCTCATTTGACAGTTCCTAGCCTTAGCTGTAAAGATAGTGGGTTCTGGTGATGATGGTGGCATCTTTCCACTTAGCTTAGATGAATTAGGCACTACGTTAAATACCTTATAAGCAACTATTAGCAGAGAAAACACAGAAAATGGTAAAGGGTGCTTGGAGAATAGGCTGATGGAGTGTAGTTAACCTACTGCTGTCCTTTCAATTGTATCATTTCAATGTACAGCTGAACTTAATGTTCAGTTTTGCTTGAGTGCCTCACCTTGGCAGAATTGTTGTCAGCCTCTGTATATTTGCTAGCTCTGTCAGGTGGTCTTACAAGCTGTTGTTAAATGCTTTTGCAGTTGGAGGAGGTGTTGTGGAAGATCAGCCAGATGTGAGCGCAGTATTATCCGCCTACAATCAGCAGGGGGACCCCACGCTGTACGAGGAATATTACAGTGGATTGAAAAACTTCATTGAGTGCTCGCTGGACTGTCATCGAGCTGAATTGTCTCAGCTGTTTTATCCTCTCTTTGTGCACATGTACTTGGAGTTGGTCTACAATCAGCACGAGAGTGAGGCAAAGTCTTTTTTTGAAAGGTAACTTATTTTCATTTGTTGATGTGTGTTATTTGGTGTTCGCTTCTTTTATTAAGTCTGAGCTTAAGGTGTGTGTGTTTATGTACGCATTATTCTGTAATGCTGAAGGGATTTGAAACCTGACCTAATGATTCTGTGGATTACTGTAATTGTTCTTAATCCTTTCCCAACCTCCCGTGTCAGAAAGTTGTGCAAACTACATTTGAACTCTACCCATGCAGATTTTGAACAGTCTTTATGTTGGTGGGCACCTGGTTTCAAGGTATCAACGAGGAGAAGATGCTACTTTAGGGAGAGATTGTGGGCTCATTTTCTAGCAGTGTAAAATTGCACTGAGATGACAAAGCAATGTATCTTATGTTTGCTGATGTCATAGTACCTACATTGAAATTCTTCTAATAGGATTAAAAGAATTAATTTATAGCTAATTACCGTTTTCTGTGCTTTTACTATGTTTCATTTCTTTATCGCTTGAGGAGAAACTTAAGTTCGGTCTGCTTTCTGGGTTCAGACTGATTATGAAATACTTCAACTCAAAAGGGTAACTTTTTCTTCCCCAAGTACAGTCAGCAAAAAGAGTTCTGCAAATAGCTGTTTCCTGTTGTATTTTATAACATGATTTGAATAAAAATGGAAAGCTCGTTTTCTCTAGATAAATGGCAGCTGTTAGATAACGTGAGTGGAGAGTGAGAAACATACTCAGTGGTAAATGTACATATTTATATAATGAATCAACTCTAAGCGCATCCAGGTAGTCTTACATAAGAGATGCCTTCTACTTCATGATACCACAAATTTGGGTTTCATTTACGTAAATAAACATGTTAGTGTAACTATTTACTTCAGGCAACCCTTTGTGCATATACATTTCACTGTGATTCTCCTGTTGAATACTTTTGCTGTATGCAGTTTAAGTCACTGATCTATTCCCCCCCTGGATTAAATTGATTTTATTAGAAAAATAATCCCATATATAGTTAGTAGCGTCCAAGTGGTACTTACATGTTTTATGTTAAAGTGATATAAATAAATGTGCGCTTACAAGACTTATTACAAGAACATCATCTCCTATCATGTGTTTTTTTTTGTTTTTCTGTAGATTTCATGGGGATCAGGAGTGTTATTACCAGGATGACCTCCGGGTATTATCTAGTTTAACTAAAAAAGAACATATGAAAGGTAACGAGACCATGCTGGATTTCCGAACGAGCAAGTTTGTGCTGCGTATTTCCCGGGACTCTTACCAACTCTTGAAGAGGCATCTGCAGGAAAAGCAGAACAATCAGATCTGGAACATTGTTCAGGAACATCTCTACATTGATATCTTTGATGGAATGCCTCGAAGTAAACAACAGATAGATGCCATGGTTGGAAGCTTGGCTGGGGAGGCAAAACGAGAGGCAAATAAAGCAAAGGTAGGAGGGAAAGATTGTTGTGCTTTTATTATTGGAACGGTTCTGGAGTAGTTTTTCAGGAAGACACCTTACTTAGTCTAGACTGACTATTCTCACTTGAGATCTTAAAAGACAACATGAACAGAAAAAAGGAAAATAACTGTACAAATAGCTGTTGGCCCCAGTAGAGCGATCAAAATGTGTCATGTAGAAGAAACTGCTGAATCCCAGTGAGAGACAACTTTGTATTCTGTTCGCTGACCTGGACTTAAACTCCTGAATCACTCTGTAGTTTTAACGTGGACACCTGTGTCTTTGGCTTCCTCTTGTACAACAGCAGTAATTCTTACTGCCAGTTGTTACTGCAAGGACTGTTCAAGCAGATCTTGATAGTGTAATGTCACAGTACTTGACAAAATATATGAGCTGTAAGGACTTTGCTTTATGGGAGGTAAGGGGAGAATTTAGAGTTCTCCAGATCAGTTGTTTGGTAAAACAGTAGAACATGCACTACACTTGTTCCAGGCTAACAGTAGTGTATGCAGTAGTATTAGACGTACCAGTTTTAAAGGGGCAGCTCTGTTGTTTGACTGTAACATTAAAGAGTTTCCATTTCAAAAATCAGTTTTCAGTAAGAACAGCAGTTACGGTTTTGCATCATACCTATCTTATTGGCTTGCAGGTGTTCTTTGGCTTACTGAAAGAACCAGAGTTTGATGTGCCTTTGGATGATGAAGATGAAGAAGGAGAAAACGAGGAAGGAAAACCAAAGAAGAAAAAACCTAAAAAAGATAGTGTAGGATCAAAAAGTAAAAAACAAGACCCTAATGCTCCTCCCCAAAACAGGTACCAAGGGAATGATGTGTAGAGAAGTCTTGTTAAATCCAGTCTTGTCATGCCAAGTCTGCATCGCTGGTTACATGACGTTTTTAGCTCTTTGGCCATTTCAGCTGTAGCCAGCTTTAGCCATAAGATTTCTAAGGGAGGTTATGGAAAGCTTAGCATAAAACCCTCTGCCTTTGCCCTTCACGTCGATCTAGATTTTCCTTGATAAAATTTTATTTGATTACCTGCTAATCTTTTCAGGTCATACTCATTACTTACCTTGTTCCGCTGCCTGTCTGGAATTTGTAAAGTTATTACCTCTTTTTCTCATCAGATAATCTTTTACGTAGTCTTTTATTTTTCCAAATTATTTTTTTTTTCTATTTGAGTATTGAAGTATAGGGTTGCATGGGAAGGTTCTTCTTTCTCTGTTTAAACTGACAATCTGGAAGGTGCTTTTAGTTCGTAAAAATGTGTGCTTGTAGAATTCCTCTGCCTGAACTGAAAGACTCTGACAAACTGGATAAAGTAATGAATGTGAAGGAAGCTGCCAGACGTGTGCGTCTTGGCCCAGAGTGCCTGCCCTCCATCTGCTTCTACACATTCCTTAATGCTTACCAGGTTGGTAAAAGAAGACGTTGGGTAAAATGAAAGAGGGAATCAAAATGATAAACACCTTTATTAAGAAAGAAGACTTAACAGAGTTGACAGGGCTTATCAGAATATTTGGAATAAGCATTGGAAAGTTTAACGTAGTTTAATAAATGATTTCATTTCCACATTCCTCGGATTTGCTCTGATATTGCCATAGTTCTTTTTCCACTTTTCCTATGTGGTCCTAAGTGTATTCCACAGAATACAGTAGATATTTTGCACCAAAATACTGGAAAGAAGTACAGCTTTGTCAGCATTAACTGTGCTTCGCTTATATGCCTTCATGGTGCAAGATTTTGGTGCAAGATTTTTTATCTGTTTATTTCAAATACATGTATATTTTTGTCCAATTTATCCCAGAGTAATCTCTTTTCTTATTTTTGAAATTAACTAGTTATTTTTTTATTAGTATTTATGATTTATTAATATTTGAAATGCATTTTGAAGGATACAAACAACATAAACGGCTATTTTGTGTATAGGGTCTAACTGCAGTGGATATTACAGATGACTCTAGCATGATTGTAGGAGGCTTTGCTGACTCTACAGTAAGAGTGTGGTCTGTGACTCCAAAAAAGCTACGTAGTGTGAAAGCTGCAGCAGGTAATTAAAACCAAAACACTTGAAATGAGCATGTATTGTTTGTGATGCCTGTGTTTTCTGTGAACAGAGAAAGATATCTGTGTCAGGAGAGTTGCTTTCAGCAGTTGGATGTTGTCACTTCGAAGAAACAGTATGTGCACAGATGTGTGATTGCATCTTATGTATTGCCATTAGAAATGTATATATTTTTAAAGGTATGAGAAATCTGGTTGTGTACACCTGCTGCTAGGTGGTCAGCACAGAGTTTGAACTAGCCGTAAATAGTGTGGAAATAGCCATCTTGCTCTTGACTGGGTGGTAACTATAGGGTGTAAGAGACAGTTGGGTTCAGGGGATCTAGGGAAGAAAATAGAGGTACCCTGGAGAAAGTTAAAGTGTGGGACTTTGAGAAGGATGAAGGAAAATATCCTGTACCGCAACACCTAGGCAAATTTGTGAAAACCAGGCTGCTTTAATTCTGCTCTGTATGTTGCCGTCTGTTGTGTTAGAAGCTAGATACCAAGGGAACGGTTCTTAGTCTTGGTATTTAATTGAGATGTGTTTGTGATGTTCAGCAAAAGGTAGCCTACAGACTGAAAGTTGTTTTAAGTTTTTGTGGTGTGCAGCTGTCAAAACTGCTTGAAAAGCGTGTTTGTAGTATATTAACTTTCTGGGAAAAGACACAAAAATATGGCATCTCATGAAGTGTGTCTCAAGGCTGAACACTGTATGTATGAAAAACAGCACCCATTAGGATTAGTTTCACTCTTAGTGAAGACTTGAGAGAGTGATTACTTGTGTAAAACGTTATTTTCACCTTTTACAACAGTAAAAGTGTTGTAAATGCCATTGTGTATTTCAAAATTAGCAAATCCAAAGTGCTTTGTCCTGTTCACGATGTACTTGCCTCTTTTAGAGAAAATATTTGTTTTCATGGCATTTGTCTTTGAACTTCTGGCATTTATTATATGAGAACTTTGAAATATTGCAGACCTCAGTCTAATCGACAAAGAATCAGACGATGTCCTGGAGAGGATTATGGATGAGAAAACAGCCAGTGAGTTGAAGATTTTGTATGGTCACAGTGGACCTGTCTATGGCACCAGCTTCAGTCCTGATAGGTAAAATAAGTTTACAAGCTAACTAGCTTACTTGGCTTGAGTCTTAATTGTATGCTCTGAGATGCAAACGCTTCTTAATCCGGCTTTCTCCAGGTTAAAGCAATTCTCTTATATTCTTTAAAATAAGAGATTAAAGAACATTATGTAATTATGAGAGTCTGGACAGTATAGAGGAAGTTTAAATGTCCAAAATATAGCTCCTGTGCAAGTGGCTACATGAGACAGCCATCACAAAACCAGAGTTGAGAAGTAAACTTTGTGTGGAATGTGAATATAGAATCTGTAGTTATGAATTGAAAAGGTGAACATGGTATGAATTTTCTTTCAGGGAACCTTGCCATTTAGTTATATCATGAATTATATTAAGATTTTTTAAAGTAATATTGTAACAGTTTACTGCTTTTTTTTTTTTTTTCCTCTTTACATAAATTGAGTTCCTGAGCAAAGACTAGCTTTCCCTTCCCTTTATTGCCATATCATCAGAATTAGTCATCAACATTCAAATGTCTCTCTTTTGGGTATAAGGGTCTAGGGCCAGATTCTTCTTGAATTGTTTACTGTTGTTTACCTCACCAAAATGCTCAGTTATGTGTGACACGCTTAAAAGCAGCTGCCCAGTGCCCAGCTTTTCTTATCATAGAGTTCTTACAGAGTTTATGCAATGTTTATACAGTCTGTAAGTTTCACATGCAACATTCTATACTTTGTTTTGTTACAGGAACTATCTGTTGTCCTGTTCAGAGGATGGCACAGTCAGATTGTGGAGTCTCCAAACGTTCACGTGTCTGGTGGGATATAAAGGACACAATTATCCAGTATGGGATACACAGTTCTCGCCTTATGGGTATTACTTTGTGTCAGGGGGACATGACAGAGTGGCTCGGTAAGAAACTAGATGAGTTCTTTACTTGTCAGGGTCAGTTTTGTGGTGAATTAACCCTGAAAGTGATTAGCTGATATACTCCAGCTTAACCTATAAAAAGAAGTAAAATTTATTTCATGTGAATTAAGAAGCTAAATGAATGTTTTAATGTATTTTTTTCCTAGTCAACACACGTCAGAAATAATGTCCTCTTATTTGGCTGTTACAAATATTCTCTCATTGTTAACTAACCATGACAGAATATGCCTTATTTCTCCCTTCTGAAAAGTGTACTTTTCCAGAACAGATCCTGCTAATTCAGTAAACTGCTCAGTAAGAAACCACTGCTTAATTACATCCTTTTGTTCATCATTGTGCAATAGATTCTAAATGTTATTATGGCTCTCTGTATTAATAAAGCATTTCTTTTTCAGATTGTGGGCAACAGATCACTACCAGCCTTTACGAATATTTGCTGGCCATCTTGCTGATGTCACATGTACCCGATTTCATCCCAACTCTAACTACATTGCCACTGGCTCAGCAGACAGGACTGTACGGCTCTGGGATGTTCTAAATGGGAATTGTGTAAGAATATTCACTGGACATAAGGTAAAGGCACATCGCTCATTGTGTGGAAGTGACTTTATTTCTGTGGTGGGATTCTGATGAGTAGCATTCGGAATGAATACAGCTTGACTGGCTGAAAATGATGAGGCTTAACTAATTTGGCTCTCCTCCCCTCTAATGTCTGTTTTAGGGACCAATTCATTCGTTGGCATTTTCTCCTAATGGACGATTCCTGGCTACTGGAGCGACAGATGGCAGAGTTCTGCTGTGGGATATTGGACATGGCTTGATGGTTGGAGAATTGAAAGGGCACACTGACACTATCTATGCGCTTCGATTCAGTAGAGATGGGGAAATCTTAGCATCAGGTAAAATTACCAAATTAGATGAGAGTGAAGGTTGAGTTTGTGTGCAGTGTAGGGGGACGAAACTGGAGTCAGAAATAACTCTAAGGCAGACAAGAAGTGGCTGGACCAAGGCTGCAGTTGTGAGAACTATAACGTGCATTCACTATGATCAAGGCTTGTTACAACTGTTTCCTTGGATGAGAGCATGTTTTCCTTGGTTGAGGGCATTAAGTATTCGGTTTTGAGTAAACCTGCTTTTTGAGCTGCTTGTTTTCCTGTTGTACTGACTTGCTGTCTTGTAACTTTTTTATGTACATAAAAGACTTTTTTTTTTTTTTTTTTTTTTTTTAAAGGTTCAATGGATAACACAGTTCGGCTGTGGGATGCCGTGAAAGCATTTGAAGATTTAGAAACTGATGACTTTACTACCGCCACTGGACATATAAACTTGCCTGAAAACTCACAGGACTTATTACTAGGTACATACATGACCAAATCAACCCCAGTTGTACACCTTCATTTTACCCGCAGAAACTTGCTACTAGCTGCAGGAGCCTACAGTTCACAGTAAATGCAGAAGCTGTAAGACTGGCTGTGCCAAGTTGTTGCAGTAGCGACCTCAGGATGTGAGACAAGGAGGAATGTCTTATACAGGTGGACCTCACCCGTCTGTTGCAGGAAAAACAAAACTATGTAAACTAACTCAAGCAGCATCTTCTGAGTTCTGCTTTCATATTTATCCACAGTTTGAAAATGCTGGAGATTGACAGGACATCATTGTGGCTTTAAAGGAAGGAATTGTTTCATGGTGCTTTTGATAAAAAAAAAATATATGTATGTATGTATATGAAAATGGCTGTCTCCTCTCAGAGATGGTATTGAGCTCTGCTGAAACTTTTGGGAAGTTAACAGCCTTGGTATGTGTTCTCAAATGATTTTTTTTTAAAGCACTTAACTTACGGTTGGCAAATGTTTAATCAGTCTCAAGCACAGGTAAAAGCTATTCAGAAAAGAATGTAGTTTAATTCACTATAGCCTGGGCTGGGCAACAGGTTTAGTGAGAGTATCACAGCAACAAATAGGGCATTGAAAAAAATAGGCCCAACAGGCAGAAGCTTGTGGGGAACTGTGGAGAAGTTACATATGGATTTTATGCATCCAAGTACCAAGTCCTGAAAAGATTTCAAACTCCTGTGCTTCTCTGAGGTATCAGAAATGCAGATCTTGTTATTCTGTTTTCACAGGTAGCTTGCTTCTGCTGTGTGATGAGCAACCAGAAATACAGTGTGAGCACATTGGAGGGGGGGTGGGGAGAAGGGATTGTTAACAGCCAAAATGGTTTGCCTGCTTTTAACAACAGGGCAATGATTCCTGTCATATTAGATCTCAAAGAGCTTCAAAAACCTGCATCCTTTCTCCATATGGTTTAGTATTTCAAACTGTAAAACTAGTGGACAAGGCATCGAAACATTGCAGAGCAAGCAGTGTAACCAGTTCTAAGTGTGATTATCAGCTCTGAAAGGCTAGTTCAGCTGCTGCTACTTTCCACCCAAAAAAACACCCCAGTAAGTCTTGCTGGACAACCAGTAAAGCTGAGAGTTTTGTTTCTAAGGAAAAGTAAAACATGCAAAGCACTGGGAGATAGAACTTCTTGGGTCTTTGAACAGGAACATCACTACCAAAAGAAAGCCCTTCCCCTCCTTTTTTTGTTGTTAATCTTACAAGCTCTATACCAGGAAATACGTTTTGTGTTCCCTTTTACTTACAATAAGGGAATGGACCCTTGTATAATGGCTGAGTCTCTACTGAAAATGTGAAAAACAAGATTTGACATTTCTAAGGTAACATAAATGGAGAACTACCTCTTATCATCCTTTCTCTGACTCTAACCCTTGGAGTAAAGGTGCATTAGAGGCATTAAACGTCAAGATAAAGGGTGTAAAATTCATTAGGAAATTCACCTGGAAGTTTTCTTTAAAAGACAAAGTATTTTCTTTAAAACTAAATTATTGAGGTGTGGTGTTTTTTTTTTTTTTTTTTTTTTTTTTTGGCGGGATGGTACCTCAAAATTTCCTAGCACCCAATACAACCCGTTGGATTTAATTACGGTGAATCAAGCAAGTTACCTGAAAGCATGTACAGATTTGACAGCTTAAAGAAAACACTGCCACATTCTGCCTTTGTATTTTGTACAGTTTTATACTTTTGATAGTATAATAAATACTAAAACCACACAGCTTGTGTCAGTACACTGTATGTTCTGAGAAGATACTTTTATTCCCCTGATGGTTGCAATGGAAGCAAGAAGGCTGCTTATACGTGTTAGTACTGTCCTGAGAGAAAGTAGTTCAGAAGTGCTGTAGTTGATGACCAACTGTTCAATGTAAATTTAGTTCAAGTGGCAGATGATACATTCTAGCTAATTACGTGTATTACAGTTACCACCACCAATCAGGAAAGCTGTATAGAGCAGAGGCAGTTGGTGTACACATAAGACAGATTTATTCCTATTAGGGCACTAGACTTTATTCAGAAGGGTGGGCCAGCACCTATAAAGATTCATTAAGAATACACTAATGAGAGTGGGAGAGCACAAGAACCTTGTGCAGTATCTCTGAATTACGTTCTCTTTTTTTCCAAGCAACTGTGCCTATCTCATGTTGCCCTACATTTAGGAATTGTATCTGCAGCATGCTTGAGAATCAAAAGTCCTAGGTTCAACCCCCGCTGCTGGCAGCCTTCCAAGTGGCATGGTGCTGCATAATCACATTCATGTCAGCACTAGTGTGAAAACTAAAGAACTGAATTTTACTGAATATTGCGGGATAGAAAGACAGGGTAAAAGGGGTGTATATATCTAACTGGCAGGAAAATCTCATTAAGATACCACGTACAGGAAAAAAAGTAGTACTGAACTACTTAAGTTACTATTTGTGAATACATAGGGGTAACACCTCCATGCCATCAAATCCCATTTATACACTTTAAGGAAAAAAAACATATATACTAGGATTGGATCAGTCTATGTTGCGAGGTTTTCACTCAAAAAGGCTCTACGTAAAACACGGGCAACAGAGGCAGAAGCCATTCTGCTATTTTGCACTGTATTAACATTATTGGAAAAACAATGGTTTTCATGTAAGCCACTAGGTGGGAACACAAAAAATGGAAGCAACTGGGACAAGCAAGAATCTGCAGACCATGTGTTCCACCTACCGCACAGAGATGCTCTGCTCATCTGTAAGCTCTGTGCTTGGTGATATGGTCATGATGCTGAGGTCATTCCTAAGACTACCAAGTGTAAGACTAAGACTACCAGGTGCTCATTTTGGGATGTGTTATAACAGCAAAAGTGTTAAAATAGTCACTAAAGGAATCAGGTATTCCGCCTCCACTACAAATAACTATTTCTGATAGAGGAAAAAAAAAAAGTACATTTCCGCTTCATTTTACCATTTCATATTTTCAATAAAGTAATTGTTTATATTTTATTAGCCAGAATAGGACATCAGCTTCCATTACATTGAAACAGAACGAAGGTTCAGACGTGCCAGCAACCTGCCAAGAGAAAAGAGGTCAGACATAGTACCGCCATGCAAGGCTTGCTAACTGAGCATCACCCCTTTCCCAAGCCCAAACACTTTTCCATAAGAGCAGGCAAATTTCAACACATACACAAAGAAACGGCTGATGCCCCTTTTACATACAGCAGTGAGAATAACCAGAAGCTTATTGCTTTCTGCCCTGTTTGCAGCCTATGAGGACAACTCATTGTTTTTTTTCCCCAAATGCCATTTCAGTGGATATGTATCTGAAAGTAGACTACAGACTTTTGAAACACTTGGTTGTTGCTATGTAAGAACAAGCTCAAAAACTTTCATATTGTCCTTGCCTAACCAGGTTTGCAAGGTATATATAGTTTCATTGTATAGTGCTCCTTTACTCTGTTCAAAGAGAGGTTTTAACAGAATGCATTGGTCTCTTCCTGGAATTCTCTAATACAATTAAGTCTTTAAGTATTACTTTATTATTTCCATATCCAACAAAGCATCAGTTATTCCCATTCTTACAGTAAAAGTAAGAATCTGAGGCACCTACTACTTGCAGGCAATCCCTGATACACCTGATACAACATCTATCCTTTCCTCCTTCCTCGCTTACCCTTCCTCCCTGCGTGAGGTCCCTAACCCTGTTTGCCATGTTAGAAGAACAAAAAGAATACTGATAACCCTTAATTTCTGTATACCCCCATAACAACCTACTTCATTTAGAATGCCCCAAAATACAATGATGCTATAGTTTAGCTGAGATTTAAAACTGTAAGTACAAAAGTTCACGTGCCCGTGTTTCTCCCTCTAATGATGTTTGTTACTACCAACTTCTCCTTTGTTACTCTTTCTTCCTGGGCTGGCACTGAACCATTTTGGCTCTGGAAGAACATCTGCCACTTACCATTTACTTATCTGCCACAGCAGGAGTCTTCTTTTTAGATCTAAGCTTGAAATATAAGATGAGCATTGCAACGCCTGTGTATGTCGCTATAACGTACTGAAAAACATAATAGTTATGGTTACTTTCAATCTAAAACTCAGAAAACACCATTAGACCAGCCCACAAAAGTTAATTTATGCAATACGTACATTCCTCCTGCCCACCATGGTATAGGAATTGAAGTACTTCTGAAATCCAGTGAACTGGTGTTGAGATCCCGAGTCATGGCCAGCCATGGTTGCTCGTCCTAATAAGCAATATAGGAAAGTTAGCAAGTTTTACGGTCAGTTGGACAAGATCAATACAAAAATCAAACAGATCTCTACACTGTGCTTAACGCTTCCATTGGCAGCTATTGAATCTGCTTTCAATGTGCCTTTCAAACACACTGGACATACACAAGGAGCAGGTGCATTGTGAACACTGTATCTTAAAGTACAGTATAGATGGCACAAAAGCAGACAAGGAGCTCCAAATGGGAGAACACTTCAGATTTTCAGAGTTCATTCATATCCAAAAGCTTGGTGACGTGATTCATGCTAGACCACTGCTCCATTTTGAGATTCAAAATGCAGTGTTGCAACTGTCATGCTGTATTAGAGTACAAGTGTTTCAACAATAAAATTTGCCCTACTCCCAGCTGCACATTTCTATTGTGTCTTATTTGCCTACCCCTTTATTCGTAGATCTGGCTAAAAAATAGATGTATTTTTTACTTAGCTTTCAGCTATATCAGCAAGCCAATTAAGCCAACTACAAAACCTCAGAAGTACTTTCACAGGTGCAGCAAAACCATTAAATACATGAGGGCATACCTTTGCCTTTTGTCTGCATCTAGATGAAAGTTTCAGACCTACTTTAAGAAGTCAATCAACACACAAGCCTGGCGTGCATACAGTGGCATACTTGCAGAATCAGTGAATGGTTGAGGCTGGCACCTCTGGAGATGCCAAAACCCAACCCCAACCTGCTCAAAGGGTCAGCTACAGCAGGTTGCTTGTGAACTTCCCAGTTAGGTTTTGAGCATCTCTGGAGACAGAGCCTCCACAAATACCCTGGGGAATCTGTTCCAGTATTTGATCATCCTTATGACAAAAAAATAGTATTCTTTTCAACGTTTAGAGGGTAATGATTTTTTAAGGGTATGCTTTTTGTATGCTTAAGGAAGATTTATAATTAGGACAAATGTTTATTGTTTACTTTCTAACTCAGCTCAAAGGAAGCACACATGCCACAGGGTTACCTGCCTGATTATGCAGAGATGCTGTCGCCACCAGTACCCTGCTAAAAGAGGGAGACAAAAAAACTGCTGCAGCTGGCTCTGTGTTCATTAACACACTCCTTATGCCAACCTGATCCAACATCCCTGCTGTATAATCAGGTATGCTTGCCTGCAGCTCGGTTAATTACAAAACAGCAAAGAAAACTCACAGAAACAGCCTCTTAATCTGAAATATTCGCAGTGGATGACTCGGAAAGCCAAAACCACCTATTTTTTTAAGCCAAACCGACTCGGAACCCTGCAAAAACCACCGTGCCCTTCCCAGGGCGGCTCAGAGCGCGGCCCCCACAGCACAGCCCGGCCTTTGGGAACAGCCCGGTGCCCTTGACGGGGACAGCCCGGCCCCCACCGACCCCTCACGGAGCCGGCCCCGCTTGGCAGCCTCAGAGGAGCGCGGCTGACCGGGGGAACGCTCCCGGCATCGGGAAGCCACCACCACGGCGGCCGAAGGTCGCGGGCACCTCACGGACCACCCGAGGCCGAGCACCTCACCCAGCCGCAATCCCTCCAAGCATCACGAAGCCAGCACAAGGAGGCAGCGACCCCCGCCCGCCGCCCTTCACCGAGCCCCCCCCTCACCCCGCGGCCGCCCCGCTACCTGGGCCGCCGCCGCGCTCTGCCCTTCCTCAGCGCCCTCCCACAAAATGGCGGCGGCTTCCTGCCCCTCTCCCCGCTTCCGGCGCCGGGCTGAACGCGTGTGGTGGGGCCGGGCATGGCGGCGGCCGCCGGTGACGGGAGGTGAGGGAGAGGTGCGGGTACGGCTCGGTGCTGGTCGCCCGGTGTGGGCTCTAAGGGAGCGTGCTGTGGTGAGTTGTGGTGTTACTCCGCGATTTTGAGGTTAAAGGGGGTTTGCGTGTCTCGCGGAATGCTTTAAGTTTGGGTACTCGGTGCTGTAATGGTGATTTTTTGTGAGGGTGGTGTTGGGCAAAGTAATAAAATATGAGTCGGGACAGTAAGCAAAGCGATCTTTATTTCTTAAGATCCAGTGAGGTTAAGTACGTTTATTAAATATGTATAGAAGTAAGCTTATAGTTTATCCTAAAGGTGCTTAAAATTATATTAACCGTTGAGCATGGTATAAAAAAAAATGCAATCTAAACTTCCCGCTTAAATCCAGATTTACTGCTTAAATCCAAACTTATTTATCGCTAAAATCCAAACTTTCTATGTGATGACTCGTGCTGGTAGTTGTATCTCGTCTGCTGATTGCAGCAAAGATCTGTTCAGGAAACTTAGATGGTTAGAGCATTTTTTCTTATACTTTTAACCATTCTTCTAAGAATATTGTTCTAAAAATGGTGCTTCTAAGTGTCTTAAACGCTTGATGCTTCAGTTTTGTAGAATTGGGAGGTAAGTAAGAAGTGTTTGGGATGCACGTGTTCAGGTGGCCCCTTGCAATACTTCTGGTGTACTCAACATCGGATATTCCATGTTTCTATGATAGTCAGATGTTAAATACATTCGCACCTGAGTGGCTTCTTTTTTCCTTACTGACTAACTCAAAAGCAGTCATCTGTTTTCTTGCTTAGTTTTTGGGTAATTCACACTTACACCTCTTCAGCATGCTTGTGAGGAACAAATTTAAGAGCTATGTGTTTATCTTCTATTTTGTCTTTTGTCCTATAGAAGCGCAAGCATGGCATCCATAGAAGAAAACTTCCCCCGAGGGGGCGTCCAGAAAAAACCCACAGAGAAAACGGGAAAAGCACCCAAACCAACGACAGAACAGGACAACTTGTTTGATGTATGTTGTTTTCATGTTCTTGACTAACTCTCCTCAGAGCTCAGAAAATGACTTGTGATCCTTCTTATCCCTTGGTTCTATAGTAGACTAAAGGGACTTCCAGAAAGAGATAACTGCTGCATTCCTGTTGCATCTAGTATTCTAAAGGTGTGATACTTGTTGAATAGGATGACAAAAAGTTCAATCAAAATTATTGTTCAGAATTTAGCTTTTAAATATTCCACAAGCATCTGATCCTGAGGTACTAAGAATCATATAATAGTTTGGATTGGAAGAGACAGTAGATATAGAGTAAGTTTGGTCTTTCTCCTTCTGTGCAGTGAAGTGTGGTGCAGTTCACTTTTGCCACTTCTTTCTGCTCCCAAAATTCACAATCTCAGCCCAAAAGGAGATATTTTGGAGGACTTGCATTTAGATGTATCAGCAAGCTCATTTCCTCTTTTTCTCTGATCTAGCATTTTCCTCTAACACTATTCCTGGCAGTGGAGTCTTGCCTTACCACAGTGTTCATTTTCTCTACTTTTGTTGTTTTCGTCTCTGCTAAATTAGGTTCGCCATGAAGAACAATCCCAGAAAAGAAAAAGGAATCAGGAGGATCTCGGAAAGCGGAAAAAGTTCAAGGCAGACAGAAAAGCTGGTGCTAAAGACAAGCCTATGAATATTGAACCACTCACATTTGAGGTTTGTGGATAAATGTTCTATTCTGTGCATCTCTTCTCTCTTAGACTTGTTAAAAAAACATGCTTTCCCTCATTAAATCTGTAAAATACAACAGTAGTTCAGGACAGAAATGTGTCTACCGCACTGCTATTCACTGACTTGCCAAGATACCCACTGTGTACTATTTTTGTTTTCCCAGCACCTTTGTGAGGGGATGCTGCTACTTGGTTGCATCAAAGAGGTCAGTGACTTTGAGCTCGTCATCAGCTTGCCCAATGGACTTACAGGATTTGTGCCAGTCACACAGATCAGCGATGCCTACAGCAAAATGCTGAGCAAGCAGGTGGCCCAAGGGGAAGTCCTGGAGGTGAGACTTCGGGTCAGGGCTGTGATTTGTGTCCGGGAAGTATTAATAATACCCCAGAATCAACACTGAGACCTTGCTTAGGACCTTGGTTCCTGGTGTCTCACTGGCTGACTTCAGTTTGATTATCTATGATGGCTTAGTCTTGGTTAAATAGTTCATGAAGTTCATAGACGGCATGTTGAGGTTGGAGAGATTTGTACTTTTTGCTGCTGTAGCTAAATACTGACCCTTGGCTGTATGTGGTTAAGGGAGGAAGTTATCAAAGTGTTCAGAAGATGATCTGAGGATGCAAATGCCTTTCAGAGGACTTGGTGAATAGTGTGGTCCTTACAATTTCGTTGTGTTTCTGCATGCAATGCATTGCTGCATAAAGCTAATGTAGGCTGACTGTGGACCCAACTTTCCAAAACAGCCTTTGCTATTTCCTGATATTGCTGATCGCTGAAAAGAAAGAGGATGGGGTAAAATGTCACCATGTCTCTGCTCTCAGCGCTCCATAAATTTTCTGAAGTTGTGGCATGTGGGACATGCAAGGTGCTAGCCTTTCAGTGGTGATGTTTTCCTGTGCTAAAGAGGGTGGTGAGGTGAGGGTCTCTGGCTTGGTGCTGAGCTGCAACCTTCTAACTCCATCCTGCATAGGATTCCTTTTTTAAGCAAAGCTTACCAGACTTGCTAATGTGAGGGTTCGTCCCTGCCTCTATATTGAGATTTTGATGTTTGTGGTATTTCCTGCCTTTTATTGTAGTCTTGGTAGAGAGCAAGTGTTTTCCTATAGGATTTTGGTTTCTAAAGCTACTTCAGTAACAAATTCTGGCCTTCTTGTATTATGTAATTTTGTTGGATTTGTATGCATTCTTACTGTTATGATCATCTTGCAGGACTTGCATTCTCTCTTGGATATGTATTCTCCAGGGATGCTGGTCAGATGCATTGTGACCAGTGTTGAGAAAAGTGCTGATGGACGTCGGAGTATCAAGTTATCAATCAACCCCAAAAATGTCAATAGGGGTCTGAATGCTTCAGCACTAACATCAGGCATGGTAAGTTCTGGGTCTGCTGCAGCCTCTCTAGGCTTTGGAGGTGCCTCTTGAACAGTGCATGGCGGGGGGGGTAATGCTTCAGTTTGTCCTTGCATGGTATCAGAGCAGAACACGGAGCTGCTGCTACCAGTGGAATAGACCTGGGAGGAGAGGGCAATATTGGTTCTTGGCTACTGGCCTGAAGGGTGTCACCCATGAAATCCATTCACCTGATTCCGTTTGAATTTGGAAAAATTATTTTATTACTTCTTTCCACATAGGATTCTTTGTTATTTATGCAGACAGTAGTATTTACCAACCTGTCTTGCAGAGGTGCTTTGTCGTTTGTTTCCAGCTTTATGGTTGCAGGTATGTGCCTGCAATTAGAGCACCTGTTATTTTTTATCCCTCTTTTTTTTTTTCTTTTTTTTAACCAATGGGTTTATTAACTCTGTACATGCATAGCTAGACAGGGGTACAGTTGAGACCTTGCTGTCAGATGAGCTTGCAAGTAGGAAGGAATGTTGTGTTCTTTCTCCTCTCCAAAATTCTGTTCTCTGTACCAAGTGAGTACACGGGTGGTAAACATCTCGCTAGATGTGTATTCTGTGCAGACTCAGCTGTTTCTTCACATTACTGAACTGCAGTGCTTTCCTCCCAACAGCTGCTCTCAGGCTTTGTGTCTAGTGCAGAAGACCATGGCTACCTCATTGATATCGGAGTCAATGGGACTCATGCTTTTCTGCCTCGTCAGAAAGCCCAAAATTACATCAAAGCAGTCAAGAGAGGTAAGTAGTAGTACAAGAGGAGCTTCTGGGGTTAAAATGGTTGTAGAGAATTGCAGAGATTAAAGCCTGTTATAGCTGTCTTGTTAGTGCACCTCAGTATTATGGTGGAGTCTTTGAGTTGTTGAAAACAGCAGGTTTTTGGCTGGTGGGCAGCAAACTGTTACATGTCAACCTGTTTTCTGCCAGACCGTGTTTCTGCTCCAAGCCCACCCATTTTTGCTGGCAATAGACTTTGACTGAAAGGAGTTCAAACTTCTTAACAATAGCAGCTCTGAAAAAGCTTTGGAGAAAACTGTAGGCAAAAGACAATCCCTTAGTGTTCCTGGAGGGGTTTTTATGCTGTGGCTTGTGTTTGTAGGGCCTGACTTGAAAATAGGTCAGAACCTGAACTGTGTCATCGAGCAAGTAAAGAATGAGGGAAGAATTGTCCGTTTGTCTGTTGATCGATCAGAGGTTGCTGCATCCCTTGCAACAGAGCAACAGAACTGGACACTCTCTAATTTACTGCCAGGGCTGGTGGTGAAAGCTAAAGTGCAGAAGGTAAGCTCTGTTTTTGTTGGTGTTCTCTTTAGTTTTTGAGCCTTCCTGAAGATAGATGAAGATGGAGGTTTTGTACTCTGGAAAACTTAGTTTGGGCTCAGTTCCATAAGAAAGGCAAACGCTTTTTTCAGCTAGGCACTTCTGCTGGGTCCACCTGTGGTCTGATCTTTGCTATGGTTCTGATGCTATGAGTGTAAAGGCTTCAGCCTGGAGATGGTGATGAACCTTAGAGCAGAACAGATTCCATTTTGTGCTTCTGTGGTCTTTGCCTAGTATTCAACACTGTAGCAGTAGTCTTCAGAATAAATGTGATATTAGCGAAAAACTAAAGGATTACTTTTTAATTTTTTTTTTTTAATTACAAATTAATACAGAAAACAAAGTTGTTAGGAGTTTTCCTGTCTCTTTTGATGTGCTTGTTGTTTAGCACTTACAGTGGCTTTTTGTGAAGTGTGTGAACTGCACTCACTTTCTGAGCTACGTGAAAACCAATCAATTTATTTTTCTTTTTTCTTGACATCTTTGTGTGTAATTTCTTTCCCCTCTCTAGGTAGATCCACTGGGGATCAGTCTGACCTTTCTGTCTTCCTTCACTGGCATTGTGGATTTCATGCACGTGGACCCAGATAAATCCATGAACTATTCTCCAAATCAAGTGGTAAGGAGAAAGTGAAACACAAATAGAATTGGTATGTTGCTTACAACATCCTTCCCCAAAATGCTGCTGGAGAAGATAATGGATATTTTTCAGTGGAATCATCTCTGAAATCTTAGTGATGATAGTTGTCTTCTTTATTTGAATTACCATCATGGCTACTTTAGAGCTGTAAAAAGCAAAGCCATTCCAGGGGTAATGGAAGACTTGTTTTCGAAGCGTGAGAGACTTGCGGATGGTGGCAAATGACTTGTGCAGTTGTTTCCCTCATTGCATTGATACCAAACTAGCCCATAAACAGATGGAAGCAAAAACCTCTTGATCTGTAAGCTGTAAAAACTGAGATGATTGTTTTGGTAGCAATATGGGAAAGTGTTCCTGTGAGCAGAGTTCAGGCATCAAGCAGGTCTAAAAAAGCCATGAATTGTATGACTTTCTTCTGTTTTGTATGTGAACTGGTATTTAACAAACATTACCTTCTCCTAGGTGAAAGCCTGTATCCTCTCTGTTCATCCCACCGCCAAGGTGGTGCGGCTCACTCTGCGGCAGTCGTTCCTCAATCCTGGAGGATCCCCAAACCAACTCTCCGATGATCGCATAGGGGCAGTGGTGGAGGAGTCAACGGTGAAGGCTTTCTACAAGCAGTTTGGTGCCATCTTTGAGCTTGATGATGGCACTCATGCATTCGCACGGGTAAGTACTGGGGCAGGGAGGGAACTCCTTCATAGATACCAACTTCTTGGGAAAGAAAGCTAGGACAAGGTTTTACTTCCTCCCCTTAATGTTCTTTGTGAGACTAAAACAACAAAATCTGTAAGGTGTTGACTAAATCTAGCCTCTCCTATTTGGGTTGGAGCGTAGCTGAGTTGTTCAAGGACTGATGGAACCTGTTGCACAAAGAGTATGTTAGAAAAAAATATTTTTGTCAGCTGCTACTACTTCAGTGTAAGGTCTTCCTTAAGTTTATTTGTAAGTGCTTCCTTTTCCAGACACTAAATTGCTATTTGTTTTTTTTTTCTAGTTGAAACATCTGTCGAAAAACAGAAAATCCTTTAAACCTGCAGCATTTAAGGCAGGATGTAAACATAAATGTCGTATCATTGACTACAGCCTGATGGATGAGATGTGTATTTTATCTCTGAAGTAGTAAGTGCCATAGACTCTTCTAAGAAATTGATCGAAGAATTAGAGGGGTTTGGTCAGCATGGAAGATACTACATTGCTTTGCTGAACTGGAACTTGCCATTTGTTTTTTTTTTTTTTTTTTGGCCTCTATCTGTATTGTCTCATGTCAGGTTGTCTAGATACCTCATGTATCCTACCCTAGCCATAGGGTCACCACCTGTATGGTTGGTGGGCTGAGGCTGAAAGAATTTTACTGAGATCATGTCAGAAGATTGACTGAACAGGAAACTGAACGTTGTTCTTCCAAGTCCCAGTCCATTTTGCTCCTCTATCTTAGTGTTTCCATCTGTAGCTTTAAGTAGTGAAGACAATGGGGTTCCCCTTTCTTGGAGCCATGCGTAGTGGCTGTCACCTGGAATGGAACCTGATAAACCTCCCTAAACTTTGTCCAGAGAGCTGTGCTGGGAGTAAAACACAGAATTGCTGCTGGCATTAAAACACAGAAATCTGGTGTTGTAAAGTGCTGGGTATGCACGGGATAATGGGTATTTGGGACACGGTGTAAAGGGGATTGTTTCTCTTATCCTGGGTTCTCTTCAAGTTGACTGACTGGTCGTCTCTTACTGTGTCTCTTTCCTAGTCAAGTTATCGGAGCTCGTTTTCTGCAGTACCAGGATATTCACACAGGGGATGTGGTGCAGGTGAGCTCCTGGGGGACTGACACTATGACGCAGTAATTAAAGAACTGATCTAGCTAATATGCATTTCTTCTGCTTGATATGTGTATTCAACTTCTGATTCAGACTAGTGATGGGAAAGCGAGAAGGAAGACCTTTCCTTGTGGGATTTACAGAAGTAGCCTACGTTTAGGGAAGATGGGTTGTAAAATAAACTTATACAATATGTAACGGTTAATAGGTCAGATTAATTAGGTGTAGTGTGGGTTACACTAAGATTTTATGGAGCACTGTCAAATTTCATGATGGGATGTGGTACAGTGTCTTGGCAGTTTCCTGTCTATGCACAGTCTGCTGTTCTTGTGGAATGCACTGATCCTTTTCTATCCCTTGGGTTCTAGGGCAGAGTGTTGGCTCTGAAACCTATTGGGATGCAGGTGAAAGTGACTGATGGAATTAAAGGGCTTGTGCCATCCTTGCATCTTGCTGATGTAATCCTGAAGCAGCCTGAGAAGAAGTACAACATAGGAGATGAAGTCAAGTGTCGGGTGAGAGCTGCCAGAAAGGGTCTTCAGCTGCTTTAAATTGCCATATTTTGTTCTATAAGAAAATAGCAGCTGTATAGATTAGAC
Organism: Aythya fuligula; assembly: GCF_009819795.1. Classification (NCBI taxonomy): domain Eukaryota; kingdom Metazoa; phylum Chordata; class Aves; order Anseriformes; family Anatidae; genus Aythya; species Aythya fuligula. The sequence goes on from NC_045565.1 coordinate 24,683,879, forward strand.
AGTGGCAAATACGTTTTTTGAACGTTTTTGTACTCTACTCTTGTAGGTGCTAGAGTGCAATCCTGCAGAAAAGAAGCTATTCCTTACTCTAAAGAAAACTCTTATTCAATCAAAACTTCCAATCCTCTCCAAATACGAAGATGCAGAACCGGGTCTGATCACACATGGCTTTGTGGTGTGTGCAAGAGAATTTGGCTGCATTGTGAAGTTCTACAATGATGTCAAAGGTTTGGTACCAAAGAATGAGTTGAGCGCAGAGCCCATATCTTGTCCTGATAAAGTCTTCCAGGAAGGCCAGGTAATTAACGTATCTATGCCATGCCTTGTAAATGAACGTAAAAGAGTAATCTGCAGTTGAGTCAGCTTTAATGTGAATTTTCTCCTGAGGAGTCAACTGCATCAAGAGATATTCATCTTTCACTTCAAGTAATAGTTTCATCTGTTTAAATGGAGCATGTGAAAGGGACAGCTCTTTGAGTATTTCAGAGCTGTGTTTTTTTTTTTTTTTTCGTGTGTGCATTTTCCCATCTCATTTTGTAGGTGTTAGTACACTGAGGAGGCCTATTTAAACTTTTGTTTTATCTTTTTTGTTTCAGGTTGTTAAAGTAATGGTTTTAAAGTGTGAGCCCGAGCAAGAAAGGCTCTTGCTGTCCTTCAGGTTATCAAGCATGTCTGCACCTGAGGGCAAAAGTGAACATACTCCAAAGAAGAAACAGGAAGTGAAATATCAAATAGGAGAGGTATTGAATTAAATGACTGTTCCTCTTTTTGTCTCTTTCTAATTGTTTTACCAAAAAATTTGTATTGCTTTGAGCATCTCTGCTTCAAGAAAAGCTGTTGGAGGTCAGGAACTAGCTCTAAGTGTGCATTTCTTATTGTGTGGCCAGATCAAAAACAAGATCTATGTTGTCAGGATAAAGGAGTCCCAGGACAGTCTTATAGGAGTTACTAATTAACGCTTCTATTCCAAGGTGATCTTTCTTCTGGATGCTGCTGAGTGGTGTTCATTCCAAAAGCAGCTGCTTATGCTCTCTGGAAAAAGATAACTTCAGTGAAATGTTTTGAAATGTCCTTTCCTTCCTTCTTGTCTTTGGAATGAACAGTTTCCAACACCCTGCACCCTTCAGCCTTCAAATTGAAAGTTATAACCAAAAGAATGTTTCTAGAGTTTGGCTTCTCTAGGAGCTGAGGATTACTCTTATTTTACTGTCAGTGTTGGCATGCTTCTGAGGCTCAGCCCTGTTGATATCAGATTTTTCCTTATATAGCTGGGAGGCTGTGTCAGAGCCCATGGAGCACAGCATTTGGTAACCTTTGCATTCTTTAAAGGCACTTTGGGTTTTATACCATTTTATTCTTTTTTTGTTTTTCCAGATGGTTGATGTGAAAGTCTTGAAGAAGAAAGAGAATGGGCTAGAGGTTTCTATCTTAGAAGATGAAGGCAATGTGATAGCCTCTCTTCCCACAGTGTACCTCTCTGACTTTGTTGCTAACTGCAAGCTCCTGTGGCATTGTCTTCAAGAGGGAGATGTCTTGCCCAGAGTTATGTGCCTAAGCGACAAGGGGGACCGTATTGTATCCTTTGGCATCTCCACCAGTCAAATGTAGAAGGTGGAAGAGAAGAAAGGGGTGGGGGAAAAGAAAGAAGTGTGTGTCAGGAATCCAGAGTCTCTGCAACAAACTAGTTAATGTGTTGGAGTGTAAGTGTCTGTCACGTTATCTGTGTTTCAGAGAGTCATTATAATTTGTTTGTGTTAAGTGAAGCTCGGCTGCTGCTTAGCATTCCACTAAGACCAGCACTTGGTTGTGAAATCACTGAGCTTCCCAACCAGCTTCTGGGCATCAGTGTTGATCACATCACAACCATAGCAAAAAAAATGCTCCCCTTATAGCAGAAAGGCAGAACTGAAATATTAAGAAAATTTCACTTCAGCTGGTGTGAAACATACATCTTTAATGCTGAGGAGCTTAAGAGACATTGATTGCTAAATTTTAGTGTAGGGGCAGCAAGATTGTAACTGAAATTGTAGGATTACTGCCTAACCTTCCAAAAGTGCTGTAGATCAATAGCTAGTAGCACCAAGAGATTTGATTGGTATCAGGCTCCTTTCATTCGTCTTTTCCCAGTTTTCCTAACTGTTTGTTCAGATACTGTGCAGGAAGTCTGCGGTGATTTCTGCTGTACAGGAGGAGCAAGTTGTGAGAAATTTCTCTGAAATCCAGCCTGGGATGCTGTTGACTGGTTACGTGAGGAATGTTATGCACTTTGGAGTGTTTGTGGAGTTCCCTTTTGGTGTGACAGGACTGGCACCCAAAGTGGTAAGTCATGCATTCACTTGTCTTTGGAAAACAGCATGTATAATCAGCAAAAAAAGGTTGAAATGTTTTTTAAGCAGGGTTGGTGGGAACAGTAGTGTTGGGGGGGTCCTGCATTTATACAGCTTCCCTCAGTGGGATAAAAACACTTTTAATCATGTGTCTTTATTCACTTCCAAAGTGAAGAAAAGGACTTCATTTAATCAGGGATTTCATGTGACGTTTCATGTGACTTCAGTAATTCATTTTAATTGACAGCTTTCTCTTAATTTGGTTAATTTCTTGTGTTTTCATGAAAACCCTTCTCAAGAGCCCTGCAGGTGGCTGATAATTAGCATCTGTGCTCAACAATCCTTACCCCTTTGTTTTCTCTGCACAGAGCATGAGCGACAAGTTTGTGACAGACACCAAGGACCACTTTGTGGTGGGACAGACTGTGATTGCAAAGGTGATGAGCACTGATGAGGAGAAGCAGCGCGTGCTCCTTAATCTGAAGGTGTCAGAGTGCAGCTCAGGCAATCCAGCTGCAGAGAGCTTTTCCCTACTGAATCAATATTTCAAGGAGGTGAAGGAAATCAGGAACTTGTTGAAAAGAAGAGGTAAAAGATTGCACATGTTCTGCCAAAAGCGATCATATCCCAAAAATGGGTTTCCAGAGGTACAAAAAGGGACAACTGTTTTCCTTTTAAATGAAAGAGAGCTCAGTTCAAGCAGACACTTGGCTTTCAAGAACAGTTTATTAGTAAAAGGATGTGTGTGCAGTGTCTGCTATTGACAAGAAGGCTTTTTGGAACTACAGCTGGAAGTAGCCAAAGCATCTGCTCTTCTCACTGAAGTCTGCTAGGTCTCTGGCATTGGTTTGAGGTTAAAACTTAAAGAATTAAAAGTAATATCAGTGAAAAAAATATCAGTGAAGTTAAAAATGAGAGAGGTCAGGGTGAGATTAGATGGTCTGTGGACCAAAGCCTTTCTGCAGGAGACCATTTTTCAGTGTGAATATTTGTAATTGCTTTATGAACCAGTCTAAAAGTTAAGAAACCGAGGCAGTAACATTTCTAACTTCATCTAACATTTTAACTGGCAGTGAAGGACCCTAGCATTCTTTCTAATGGATAATTAAGAACTGTTCCTACTATTCTTATGATGTAGAAATCCATGTTTGTGCATACTGTAATCATTAACTTGTTTTTTTTTTTTATTACTGATATAGGTGCATGGAATGCCTGATTTTTTTCACGGAGAGGTTTTTTAAACTGTTCCGAGTCTTAGCTAGGATCTGCTCAACTGGAAGCTATAGTGGTGCCTCAACTAGCTTCAGCACTAGGATAACTATGCTGGCACTTGAATTTTGTGACAGCCCAAACCTAGTACTCATATGAGTTTGTGCAAATGGATTTTTCTACTTGTATTACAGGTTTGCTGAAGAAGTCCTTCAGCAAATGTTTTCTAAAATGGAGTTTTATTACTATTGGGAATACTGGATATCTCACTTTTTTAAAATCAAATTCTGACTGCCTTTTTAGGGTCCCTATATGCAGTAATGTTTCATGTTTTGTTTCCTATGATTGTGAAGTGATGGATCTGTTTTGTGTTTTTTAGTATTAATTCCTGTTTGCTTTCACCTTTTACTATATTCAGTGCTGTGTGCTACTCTTCCTAGAGAGAATGTTTTCCGGTATAACAGTTACACAGTCACAAGTGTTTCTTCTTAGATTAAGTCATAGAACTTCTTTGTATCTTTACAGATTCAGGGGCCTAAACTGTGTTTTCCTTGATAGATGTGGATGTAAATGCTTGTTCATGTTCTCTTGGGAAAATGTGAAAACTTTATTATGCTAAGAAATGGCATGGGTAAAACTAAGTTGTCAAACCTCTTCGTTTTTTCTAAAAGAGTCTGGCATAGCCCGAAGCCTTTGTGAATTGATGCCTGGGAAGGAGCTGCAGCTGGTTGTGCAGGATGTGAAGGAGGATGGCTCAGCACTGTTCAGTGGCAGCTGTGTGAAAGGCTTGACTGTAACAGCCACTCGCTATCATTTGGGAGGTAGGGCATCTTTTATTTGACTACATGCTTTGGCTTTTGCTCTTGTAGTGTGAAACCTCCATCACGAAATTAATTCTGATGAGGAATCAACACGGGAGGAATCTGCTCAGAGTAGGGACAGGCTCAAAGAGGTAGTTCAGTTTTCTGATGTCTCGCTGATCCATTTGCATCATTTAGAATGCATTGCTTAAGCCTCCCTGTGCCACTGTTAACTAGTTTGTAAGACAGACCTAATCCTGCCTCATATCTCAAGCATCTTGTAAGATTTAGTTAGTGCTTTGAAGTCTTTGTCTATGTACACAGACAAAGTATAGAGATAAATACTCATACAAGCCCCAGCTTACTGTCTTTTTTTTACTTTCTCTGGAAGTGTGTTCTTTGGACTATTCTCCATATGAAATTGCTGTTAATTTTTCTTCTAAATCGATGTAAATTTAAAATAGGGCTGCAATTTCAGTGTTTTGTGATTCAGTGATTAAAGCAGTGAAATGGCCTATTACACAGAACCCAACAAACACATGCAGAGATAATGAATAAATCAATTAAACCAATCTCAAGTGTTAGTTCAGCAGGAGTGGAAACCCAGCATTTCTACATTCAGAAGAGTGTTTGCTTCATCCGCAGCAAATAGACTTTTTTCTACAAAAGTTGTAATCTCTTGCAAAACCTGTCTTACTTTGAATTTGTGTTTAGTCAGTCTCTTGTCAGTGTTATTCAGAGCTGCATCTTTTGTAAAAGTCAATTTAGTTCTTCCATAAAAGTATGGGACTCATTTTTCCAAATAAAAAAACGTTTTTTTTTCCTCCTTACCATTAACGTTGGAAGAATCTGTTCTCTTCTTAACTTAATACCAGATATATAATACATCTAACTTAGCTCAAGTAACTTAGTTAAAATTAGCAACTAAGCAGTCTCTTTACCACTGCAGTTCTTAAGAATTAAACCTGAACCACTTATCTGTCATGTGCCACTAGCTCAGTAGCTCGAAATTCTTCACTGTCATCATGACGTAATCTTTGTTCTAATTTGTAGATAAAAGTATTGCTCCTGGTGAGAAGACAAAGGGATTGGTTCTTCATGTGGATGCCCTCACATCCAAGGTGTATGTTTCTCTTCGAGAAGAACTGTTAAAGCAAAGACCCAAGCAAGTATGTGTTCAGTTCTAAGACCTGAGTGTTTCTGTTCACGTGTCAAAGTCCGGTGGGTGAATTTTGAAGGAGTGGGCTGTTTCCTTCTTCAGAGCTTTAGACCTCTTTATGGCCTCTCGGTACTTAAAGTTGTTTTACAAAAAAGTTCAAGAGCCACTCTTTGCTCAATCAGATAATGATGGGACAAGGAGGAATATTTTTAAACTAAAAGAGGGGCGATTTAGATTAGAGATTAGGAGGAAATTCTTCAGTCAGAGGGTGGTGAGAAACTGGAACAGGTTGCCCAGAGAGGTTGTGGATGCCCTGTCTGTGGAGGTGGTGTTCAAGACCAGGTTAGATGAGTCCCTGAGCAACCTGATCTAGTGGATGTCATCCTTGTCTGTGGCAGGGGGGTTGGAACTAGATGTTTTTTAAAAGTCCCTCCAAATTCAAGCCATTCTATGAGGTAGAGCGAAGGGGATCAGAATCTCAGCTGAGGGAAGTCACTCTCTCCTTTTCTGTCTAGCAACTCACAGACAACTCCCAGCACTCTGCCATTGTGCAGCACATAGCAGAAGAGTTTGCCATCGTGTCTCTGGAAACAGGCCAGCTGGCAGCTATCCCCATAGCCTCTCACTTCAATGATACCTTCCGCTTCGACTCAGAAAAACTGAAGGTGGGACAGACAATCTATGTAACCCTAAAAATGGTGAAGGTGAATGACCATGGAGTTGTGTTAGCAGTACAAGACCCAGCAAAGAAGAATGTTTTTGTAAGGGTCCGGAAAGAATCCGAGACAACTTTAGAAGAGATGCTTGCTGCTGCTGTGACACACTCTCTTTCTGTGGGGGATATCGTCACTGGTACTGTTAAATCCGTCAAACCAACCCATGTCACAGTTGCTATTGATGACAAGTTGACAGGTTCAATCCATGCATCCCGGATTCTGGATGAAGTGCCCATAGACTCTTTTCCAACACACACTCTGAAAGCTGGACAGAAGGTGACTGCCCGGGTCATTGGAGGCAGAGATGTGAATACTCACAGGTGGGAATATAAGCATATAATACTGCTTTTTGGGAAATGTGAGAAGTTGCACAGTCACTTAATTCAAATTATCTAGGCTGTTATGTCTGTCACCAGATGCTGTTGCAGCTACCATTGCTGGAGTAGTTGAGACCTTGAGAAAATCTGCTCCTTTGTTGTATTCCAAATCCATGTTTTGGTGAATTAACTCTCTCTACCTATGTCAGTGTATTTATCTGGAGTGTAGATTAGACATATTTCTTGCAATCTTTTATGGTTCAGTGGAAACCTCAAATGCAAGTGGAATCTGTCTCCAGACAGTCAATTCGCTGAAGTACTTTGGATACCTAAATTACCACTGAAATAGTGCTAGGAAGGGCTAAAACAGGAAGGCTTGGTAGTTCTAGGGAAGTTTCACTGTTTTTTGTCAATGCAGAGGGATTACATGTGGCTGGGGGCTGGTGAGGTCATGAGAAGAAACTTTGATCATCTTCCTGTTCTTTAGGTATCTGCCCATCACCCATCCACACTTCACACGATCTATTCCGGAGCTCAGCATTCGACCAAGGTGAGCATTGGCCTCTGAGCTGTTTGCAAATGTTTCACAGACCTTGTATTCATGTAACTTCTCTGCCTTGTTCCTCCCTTTTATGAAGGAGCTGACCATAAGCAAGGAGTTGCAGGTGTAGCAAGGCCTCATGTTCCTTTTTTTACCTTATAGTAGTATTCACATCCAGGTTAGATCATGGTGCTCTCCTAGCGCATGACTTCCTTTGAATATCCTTTTAGCTTGAGGTGCTGCCAGTCTGGACCCTGGAATGTCCCTTCATGTTGGCAGGATTCCTTCTTAAACCCAGGGAAGGATTAATTCCCTGTGGAAGGATGCAGCAGGGGAGGGGATGGGGATGTATATCCCAAACACATTGTCACAGTAGCATTAACTCATTGCAGTTTCTAATTTCTGTCTGTATTGCTAGGACCAAATATTCTTATTGATGTCCTCTTTCTTTCTATTGCAAACAGTGAAATAGAAGGGGAAGCTGAAACAATGAAAGATGGCACCCTCAAGAAACCTGGACTCTACAGTGTTGGACAGACAGTCACCTGTTTTGTGAAGAAGGTGAGGTCAGAGGATTCCTAAAATGTGTGCTGGGGGAGACAGCAATTGAAGGTGACCCCACAGGCTTTAGCTTAAACCTGTAAACAAACTACCAATTCTTCATTAACCATGAGAGTGGCCCATGCAAAGCGCAGCCTCTTATAGGGAGAATAGAGGAAAGGCACATTTTCTATTCTTGAGAGGGTCAAGCTGATGGAAACTCTTAGATGTACATCTACTGTCAACAAACAGGCTTCCCACCCTGTGCTCTAGCAAAATGGCTTTGAGATATCATGTATGCCACGTGCACCAAATATGGGCATTGTAGATCCCTTCTGTGTGCTCGCCTGTGAATCACAGAAGCATTATACGCACAAGAATAGAACTGAAATCACAGTTTTTGCCTGGTGTAAGAGCAGAGGCTGTAGCGATCATTTCTCGCCTTAAAAATTAGTGAGTCTACTGAGGAAGAGTTTTTTCCACAAGGTCTTACACTGTTTTTCTTTTTGTCTGTCTTGTGTCTTCTCAGTACAACGTCCTCAAAAATTGGCTGGAGGTAGAAGTCACCCCTGATATTCGAGGAAGAGTCCCTCATCTGATGCTGTCTCAGAGCACCAAGGTAAGAGGTGATTATAGGTAAACTACACACGTTTTTCTATGCGTGTGGCTGCAAGTAATGGCCAGAGACACTTTGACATCCATGTGAACTCAAGCCTAGTGCTCTGCTCTAGGCATCATGCCCTTCACTGATAAGCAAATACTGTGCCTGGAGCTAGTTCAGTCCAGGATAACAGAGCCATTGTTGGAAGGCTGAGCTATCTGTCAAGGGTACGCATCTAAGATACATTTAGAAAGCGTAAAGCTTTGTGGGAGAGTATAGCAGTCAGCGTTGTGCAATGCTCCTTTTCCTAGTAATAAGCTGAGGTCTGTTTTTCCTTTCAGGTCTTAAAACATCCAGAAAAGAACTTCAAAAATGGACAAGCCTTGTCTGCTACAGTGACTGGAACAGGTGTCACCGAAACAAACCTCTTCTTGTCACTCATAGGTATGGTGACAAGTAGTCATACCTATAGTGACTATAGGTATAGCAGGAGCTGCCTGCATATGATCCTTTTCTTAGAGGAGAGTCTGCACTGACCTCTCCAGGGAAGCTATTGCACTCCAGAGCCAAGCTGTACCTCTTGTAGGACAGAACTAATGCCTGGGACACTCACCCAGGTGTAGCAGTGTGTAAGGTGATAGAGCTCAGACCTTTAGTCTAAAGAATTGCTTGCCTACTGTCTCAGACTGAAGTCTTTCTTTGAGCCTTTATGAATACATTACCTTCTGATCTCAAACATAAGGTAGAACATTTGTCAGTTATCCTGTATCTTAGAACTGTGCAATTAAGGGACTTCTGTGCTATCAAGGCAAATGTTACTGTAAACAACACAAAGACTGTACCTTGCCAAAAGCTTGTGGGTTTGATATGTGACTAGGTAACTAAAATCAGCAAAATCAGCGTCATTGGCTCAGTATCTTTGTTGCCTTGGTTGCATGCTTTTGGGGTGTTATGAAGCCTTCTCCCTCCTTTGATTTTTTTTTTTTTCTTTTTTTTTTTTTTCCCAGGAATTCCGTCACTGCAGCAGGGTACCATCACTGTAGGTGTGATAGCAAAGATGATTCCTCACGTTGGTTTGACCATCACGCTGCCAGGTGGGAAGACTGGCAAAGTCAGTATTTTTCACCTGAGTGATAAGTACACAGAGAATCCTCTGAGTGACTTCAAAGTTGGTAAGGTTGTCAGGTCAGTAACTTTCTTGTCATTTCTTCGAGTAGCAAGGCGTAGAAATAGATCCCTCTCTGGTGGCAGTCTTTTCACTGATGTCAGACCTGTAAGGTTCAGCCTGCGGCTATGAAGTAACACTGACTTTCTGGGTCAAATGTATTTCAATCTCAAGAAACTGAGGTTTATGAATGCTAATGCATACTGTTGTTTTGCCCCTAGAAGAGAAGGTTATAACCTTTTTAAACGTTTGGCTGAAACAGCCTTGTACTTTCCATGTATGAATGCTTATTTTGGCTGCCTTCTTGGGCTGCCTTTTGAGAGAAAATACTCTCTTAGCTAAGGTGCTGTTGGGACTGAGAGACATCAGTTATCCCAGCTCTGCTGTGGTTCTATTTGGCAAGTCAGTTGTCTTTACAAGTGTAATGTACACATAATTGCATTTCCCTACTACACAGACTTGATGGGAATGCTGGAGGGTACAACAGACCAAGTGGTTCGGCTGTAGCAATCTCCAATTCTTTTGTACTTGTAATAGAGGTACAACAAGTAGACTTGTTCCAAAAAGCCCTTTACCTGGTGTCATGATCCTGTCTGTCAAGCTGGTTTGTGTGGTTTGTTTCCTCTAGAGCTTTGTTCTGCTGGTGAAAATACCTGTTTTCCACTTGTGGCTTTATTCAGTAGGTATAAAAGCTTTCTATTTAACCCCCTTACTCTGCCATGCAGGTGTTACATCCTCGCCAACGAGAATGGCAAAATCCAGTTATCTCTTCGGCAATCCAGGTAGGTGTCTTCCCTCCAGACTGTCAATTTCCAGACTGTCTGTGATGAAAAAGATTGTCCAACCACTACTGGATTTCACTGTTCATTGTAAAGTGTTCAAAAGACAAGGACTAGATTTTATTTTATTTTATTTTTTATCTTTAAATGATAAGACTTGTTCCTACAAGAATTATTTTTCTAGTGCATCAACAAGTCTGGAAAGCCCGACACTTAATGTAGAGCTGATCAAGAGTTTTCAGATAGAATTTTTGTTTTGCATCATTTCTCAACTTGATTTGACAGCATTTCTTGTTGTTGTTTGTGAAGAAACAAAGCTCCTGCAGTGAGTTTGCAATTCAAACACTTTATTTTCAGTGTTCAGCTGAATTTGGACCATTTTGAGTAAAAAGCAGACTGTCTTAAATGTCCTTTAAAACAGCCTCATGTATTGTCTGCTCTATACAAGAAAAACGCATAAATCATGTTGGAATGAAGTATCTTAGAAACAAATGGGGGCTGCTGTTAATACTGATTTATTTTTTTTAATATCCAGAGCAGAATGTGGTATCCCTTGGTGAATGAGTGCTTTACTTTCTAACCTCTCTTTTCCTTTAGACTAAACCCAAGGAACAGCAGCAAAGTGGAGGATCCTGAAATAACATCTACTAAGGATGTTAAAAAAGGCCAGCTAGTAAGAGGCTACGTCAAATCAGTCACTCCATCAGGTGTATTCTTTGGGTGAGTAACAAAAATTATACTGCGAAATAAGGGATCCTGGCAAACTTTGGATATAGAATTCTGGGATTTTGTTTAGGGGAGTGTCTGGTGTAGTTCTGTGTTGCAAAATGGATTTCATCCTGGGAATCAAAATGTCATTGCTTCTTTCTTGAGCCTGGGAAACTAAAGTATGGGAAAAATTTTGTGCCTGTGTAGAACTGATGGTGCCACAGATACCATCATTGTGATTTTTTTCTCTTCCTCTGCTATGGCCTACTATTTTTTTTTTTTTTTTTCCTCTTTTCAGCTTGTCTGCATCTCTTCAGGGCCGAATCCTGTTCCAGAACGTTTCCATTTACTATGTACAGAAACACTCCTTATATGAGAAATACCTGCCTGAAGGAAAGTTTCTCACTGCCAAGGTCCTTGGGTAAGTCCGAGGTTCTTGAAAAGGGGTAATCAGTTAGAAGGGAGATGAGGGGGAGAGGTGGGGATGGAAAGAGGGTAATGGTAAATGGTAGGAAGAATTTTTGAAACCAGTTCATGTACTTGCAGTTATTGTAAAGGCTCTTTATTTTTATTTATCTTTCTACTTATTTATTTATTTTGGTTCTCTTTTTCTCACTGTTCCTGGCAATGAACTGAAGTGTAAATAAAAAAGAAAATCACGTTGAGCTGTCTCTCCTGCCTGAAGACACTGGGATGCCAAGTGTCTTGCCTGAATCCCTGGGCTTGCCACGCTATAATGCAGAGGAAGAGAAAAGAGAAGAAGAGAAAAGAGAAGACAAGGAAAAAAGAGAAGAGCGTAAACTGAAGACAAAACGGAGGAGAAAGAGTTCTGAAATTGAGCAGGTACAGGTGTGATTACTCAGGACTTGCTGGAGGGTTTGATTGGTCTAAATAATGTAAGTGACTGGAACTAGCCCCTGGGATCAGGCACAGGAATTCAAATAGGAAAAAAGATTAAATAACATTGGAGATCAGCAAGTTCAGAAACTGATCCTTTTGGGTTGGAATTAACTGAATAAGCAGCCTGACTGTGTTGCCTATGTGACCTGTCCTGTTGGTCTTGCCAGCATATGTAGGTAAGAGTGAGTTTATTCTGTTGTGTCCATTGTATGAGAGCATAGTGTGCATTCAGAACTGTTTTAAAGACTTATCGCAGCTGTTGCCCTTCACTCTGGACTTGTTTCCTCTTGTTGCAGGAGGCAAAGCCAAAAAAAAGAAAGGTCTGTCCAACAGATGAAAATGACAGTGGAATTGAGGTATATTACCGGGAAGAGGAGGATGGTGACCAGGAGGAAGAGGCAGCTGAAAATAAATCTAAGGTGAGAAGCTTGGAGGAGAGCATGAGTTGGACATGACTTCGCAGCCCTATTGAGATGTATCAGTTCTGGCTGGGATGACAGTAAGCATCATCCTCTCAGATAGGAGTGATGCAGACTGGTGTTTGTCAGCTGTGAATGGTGCAAGGTGGATAGGGTTTGAGGTACAGCAAAGGTGACCAGAGTTGATGGTTTTCTGATGGGCTGTTTGCAAGCATGAGAAGTCAATAATACTGTCTGAAGAGAAGTCTCAAACAGCATCTGTGTCTGGTCTCTGTTTAAAATAAATAAATAAATAAAAATAATCAGATTTAAAACCTTTCCTCCAAGCAGATAAGGAAACGCGGTGAAGCTCCCAGGCTGCAGGTATCCACAGGCTTCACCTGGGATGAGGACATGAAAGCGGTGGATATGGCTGTACTGAATCAGAAGGAAGAAAGCTCGGAGAGCGAGGAGGAGGAGGAGAATCCACAGTCGAAGGTGCCGTCCGTGTACTAGTACTGCCTGCATAGAAGCCGCCACATGGTGGCCATAATGTGTTGTCTTGATATTTGCATGTCTGTCTGCCCTATAGCAAAGCCTCTTAACCCAAGGGACTATCCCTGACAGCTAATACAGAGCTTCCTTAACTACTCTGACCCCGGGGTTTAGCAGCAGATAATCTTTGAAGCAGAAGAGAAAAGGCCTTATTTTAGTATGGCTGCATCAAAACAGGGTTTCTCCTGTTGGCATACTACAAAATAAAAACAAGTACGTAGGGTCAAACACTTCCATGAAATTAAAATATTTGTATTTGATTTCATCTGTTTTTTACTTTCCTTTAAATTTGGAATATATTCAGAAAAGCGTGGAGATGGAAAAACATTTTCAAATTACAGCTTTCCTAGAAAAAGCACCAAAAATATTCTTCTGTACTGTGATTTTTAACTTTGTTTGTTTAGAATTGTTCTAGTGTGAGCAATCCAACAAAACTGGAAATGAACTCATGAAATGCTCTGTCTGCTTTTCAGGATTTCCCTTCTCCCTCAAACTCAACTCTGTAGAGGCTGTGTATGGCCAGTGCTTTGCCCAGGGGATAGCTGCCTTGTGTAGAGAACTCTGCCATTTTCTATTCTCAGTCTAGACATCAGTCACCCTAGTGATCCAGCAACGTACCCTAGTCTTGCACAGTTTCTCCCTATGTATTGTGGTTCTCTAGAGTGTAAGGGAGTGGTGAACACTGGCCTAAATAAAGGGTTTAGATGGAAGAATAAAAGCGTGGGTGGTTGTGAAGTGTGAATACTGCAGTTGGGATGCAAGGCTAACGAAGTACTTTTGACTCTCAATGTATCTTGGTAATGAAACCAGATTTCCTGTAGTGCTCTTCCTTTTGGAGGTATGAACTGTACATGTGCAGACTCTGCCTGTTGTCACATGAAGTGTCTCCTCTTCCCCAATCCTCTGTTCTTGCTCTTTTAGCCGAAGAAACAAACAAAGAAGGAGAAGGAGCTGGAGAAGCAGAAAAAGGAGAAAGAGCTTTGCAAATTAGAGGCAGCTCTGATGGATCCTAGCCGTCAGCCCCAGTCAGCAGATGATTTTGACCGCCTGGTGCTGAGCAGTCCTGACAGCTCCATCCTCTGGCTGCAGTACATGGCTTTCCACCTCCAGGCTACTGAGATTGAGAAGGCCAGAGCTGTGGCAGAGAGAGCGCTTAAAACAATTTGCTTCAGGTAAGAATGGGGTTCTGCCTTTCTTTGCCCCACAGGATAATGGTGGGTTCATGGTGATGGGAGAAGAATCTTGGTAGCACCGTTGGTGCGTGTGCATGTGAAGTGGAAAAGTCTAAGTGAGCTCAAAAGGATTAAATGGTGGCAATTGTGAGCGGCCCCTTTGAAGGTCTGGCTTGAGTCACCACACTTGGCCTGCAGCTGGCTTGCTGCAGCTTGTGGTCACAGTAACTCCCCAGGGTATCACTGAGCACATGGGCTTACCTCTGAGCAGTTGGAAGGGTTGGGAAGAGCAAAGCACTGTCAGTAATGTCCTTAAATGAAAACATGAAATAAACTGTGAAGCTGTCGTTGCCCTTTTCATAGGGCTACACCCTTGGGTATTAAAGCATCTCCGCAGCATGATTAAGTATATTGTGCTTTCCTGAATCACCTTTGTGGTTTTTAATTATAAACAACAGTGATCAAAAGTTCTAGTGTCAACTGGTGTGCTCTGTTCCAGGAGTGCTGTTTCAGTGAAGGGGTATGCTCCCCTCCCTTGTCTCAGTAACAGGCTACAAGTCAGCGAGTCTTTAGGTGGTTTGCAAAAAGCTGATGAAGGCTGGTAAAAGCCTAAATGTTCTTGTTTGTCTGCTTCAAGGGAAGAACAAGAGAAGCTGAATGTCTGGGTTGCTCTGCTGAACTTAGAGAACATGTATGGTACTGAGGAGACACTGATGAAGGTCTTTGAGAGAGCTGTTCAATACAATGAGCCTCTGAAAGTCTTCCAGCATTTGTGTGACATCTATGCCAATTCTGAGAAGTACAAGGTAAGATAGTGCAAGCAGGTCCCAGGCAAGTATCCCATTCAGTCATGCCATTAAGCTACCAGTCCTGGCTGTGTAAGCTTCCAGGTGCCAGGCATTAGGCCCATCCTGTTCCTAACAGGGATTAACAGTTATGGTTGGTGGCAGAAAAGGAACTACTGATACTTGCCTCTCACAGATGTTCGGAGATGCCTGGGTTGGGAGCACGAGTTTTAGAGCTGCAAGGCTTTATTATGAATCTGTGTGATCTAATCCAACTTTGTCCTTCCAGCAAGCAGAAGAATTGTACCACACAATGTTGAGGCGTTTCCGTCAGGAGAAATCAGTGTGGCTGAAATACGCCTCTTTCCTCCTGAAGCAAGGCCAGACTGAGGCTACACACAGGCTTTTGGAACGTGCTCTCAAGGCTCTGCCCACTAAAGAACGTAAGCACTCTTCCATATCCATAATTTGGACTATGCGTTGATGGGTCTCCAGTATTTTTGCAATATTGCTGAGCAATATTTCCAATACTGCTTTGCAATGTCTCTGTGATAGTGTAATAAGTGAAAACTGCAGCCAGTGGGTGCTGAACATGGTGCCCTTCACTGTAAGGGGAGGGGAAATGTCAACCTGGATATCAAGGCTATACATTATATATAAAGCAACCAAAGCCAAGAGAACTTCTGAGTCTTGCAGACATCAAGATTCATTTTGAATATACATATAAACTTCTGTCATCCACGGAGAGCTGAAATGGGAAGTGAACCGTGACCCTTTCTCCACTGTGATCTTCCACCTTGGACCAGAACTGCTTTACAAAAAGTCATTTGTCTCTGGGTAGAGATTGGTGCTGTCTCTGTTGCTTGCCTGTTCTGCATAATTATAACTCATTTGTGCCTCGTCATAGGGAAGAGGGCTGCTGTGATCCTCTAACATGTCATTGCTTGTTCCAGATGTGGATGTTATTTCAAGGTTTGCACAACTGGAGTTCCGTTTTGGGGACACAGAGCATGCCAAAGCCCTCTTTGATAGCACCCTCAACAGCTACCCCAAGCGGACAGACATCTGGTCTATCTACATGGACATCATGATCAAACATGGCAGCCAGAAGGAAGTGCGGTGAGTTGTGCTACAGCAGGCTGGGGACGGGCAGAGTGTGGTGTTTAGAGTTGTATTTTAAAAGAGTAGAGGTGCTTTGCAGCATGGTGATGTTGAGGGCCTCCCAGAGCAAAGGTGGATTTGTATCACCTAGAGAAAGAAAACTGGGGCGTGTGGAAAGGCTTGCCTTCCCCAGGCCTGGGGTGATTGCAAGGAGATCTACAAGGCATAGGAGGATTGATTTGTAAGGAGTGCATGACAAAAACTAGAGGACTTGCACTGAGGTTCATCCCTTCCATGTTTTGTAACATAAAACTGAGGAGAATGGTCACTTTTTGACAAGAGTTGACAGAAGGAAGTTCTATTTCCTACACTATAGATCCAGCTGTGGCCACTATATGAATGTAGGGTCAAATACAATGACTGGATCATAGCTTAAGCTGACCGGTGATGTTAGAGTTCTGCAAGCAAACAGAAGGCTTCTACCTTAAGGTTTTCACCAGTTCTCATGAATCTTTCAAGCAGCTGATTGAATGTCTCCCCTAAGTGTCTGCACTTTGTTCAAATGCAGGTGCAGGGCTTGTGTTGAGTGCTGTCACCAACACAGTGACCTGAATCACTTTGATTTTTTGCAGGGACATCTTTGAGAAGGTCATACACCTGAACCTGGCACCGAAGAAGATGAAATTCTTCTTTAAACGCTACCTGGATTATGAGAAGAAATATGGCACAGAAGAAACTATCTTGGCTGTTAAAACAGCTGCGCTAGAGTATGTAGAGGCAAAGAGTTCCCTTGCTGACGCCTAAATACAGTACAAGTAAAAGCAGAGAGGCTCGGCTCTCCATGTGAAGTGGGAACTGAGAGGTGTGGAGTTCCATTGTGGATGTCCATGGACAGTGGATTTCTGGACAGTATTGATCTATGACCAAACCAAACTGAAAGATCAAACAGTCTAAGGAAAAGATGTGATGAATATTTGCAGCTTTGTCTGGATGTTACAAATCTGTGTCTCTTGATGACTTTGAAGACAGTTTTTTAAGTAGAGACTGTTTTATAACCAATAGTGTTGGTGCCTTTATCCTTGTTCTTGTAACTCTCTGGTAAGATGGGTATGTGATCATCCACATATTTTATAGATGGAGAACTGAAGGTGAGGGGGAAAGCAGGGGATGCAGGCAGGTGATTATCCAATGCAAATGCTGGCAAGTGGGTGCCCAAATTCAAAAGACTAAACTTACTCATTGTAGGTACTCTGAACTCGAAACCAGACTTATCCAGGATCAAACCCTTCTACATCTCTGAATGCCCATTGTTGGCAAGGCTGAATGATTATGCATCTAATTCATTCCCAAATCCACTGGGATCTAGAAACATGTTATTTTACTACTTACCTCCAGGGAGAGCAGGGTACTGTACATATTCTCATGCTCAGTGCCCTTCTGGGGGAGGAGGCTGCTTTCTTGCAACGTCTAGTTAGCAGCTGCTGCTTTTCTTAAATTAACAGCACAGCTGCAGTGCTGGTATTTATTTTTTTGTGTGTGGATGGATTAGTTACATAATAGAATACGTAAATAAGCGTTGCAATAGAAACCAAGATCCCTTTGAGGTATTATTACTTTATGATTACTGGGGCTATTATTGTCTCTACAGTTGTCAGCAGGGTAAATGAAAGACCTGTGGGTAATTCTGTGCACTGGAGGAGCCCAGTTTAAGCACAGCTTGCTGCTGGGAAGTATGCCCTAGCTGACAACCTGTAGGCATTGCTGTCAGCCTGTGCAAGAAAAGCAGAGAGTGTGTGAGCTCACAGGTTGTGTGATATGGCATGCCAGGAAAACAGGCAGCTCAGCTTCCCTCTTGGTATTCTGGTTGCTTGCACTGGGGTAAAAAGCTGTGCAGGTTTAATATCCTACTTGGAATGTTTTTTGTGGAAGCAAATCAAGGCTATGCTCCCCACCCCTTCCTTTGCTCCCAGCCTTTCCCACAAATTGGTAGCTCTTGCCCTGACTCCTTTCCTCCGTCAATACTTTCTTCCTTGTGCTGACCTCACCTCAGCGTTGTCACTGGAGGAGAATGAGTGACTGCCTTGGCAAGGAGGAATATTCATGAGGGTACTGGTGGGCCAGAAGCCCAGGACTCTGTTATCAGGAACTGCTCAGGGTTGCAGAAGAAGGGAGGAAAAAATCCTTACCAATTGCAAACAAGTATTTCTGACTGCAGAGGCTTGTTCTACTCCTCACTGTCAGCATCCCAGTAAATAAACCTTTCCAAGAAGAGGGAGGGAAAATGGACAAGGCTCTGGCCCATCCCAATTACATGGAAAACAGCTGGAGTTAATGGTGAGGAGAGAAAAGCAAGCAGAGCGAAGGCTGGGCTGTGCTTATGCTGTGTTCTTAGGATAAACAAATTATTTCACAAGCATTATGTCTTGTCCCCCTCCTTCAAAGGAGGGAAGGGGAGGAGGAGGAAGTGGCAGTGGAGGTGGTTCAAAGGAAAAACTAGGACTATCACAAAGGAGAGGTGGGAGAAGTAAATGAAGAGGAATAGACACATGCGACTGTTTCAGCAAGTTACCTTGCATCTCCTGACCTGTGTGTGGGGGTGGCATGCGTGTATGCATGTTTGTACCTGAGGGCCAATGAGGAGAAATGCAAATTAACTCTTTCATCTCACGTTAATGCAGTTTTGTTTAACTTGCATATGATTGTTCCTGCAGATTAGTTGATGGTGCATTTGGGAGCTGGGTCTTCCCACAAATGCAAGGCAAACGTGGAGAAGCTGAGCAGGGGTCCTGGGATGAATCATCCATTAAGAGGCATAGCCCTCCCTTTCAGTGAGGGAATACCTCCCAGCTATTCCTTGCAAGGGGACATATTTGTAAAGAGATTTCTAAATATGTTTTCCTTGCTGCAGTCGTGTGTTCTGATGTACAAAATCTGCACTACTTAATCCAGGAAAAACTAAAAAGCGGTGTTTCTATCTAGAAACTAGAAGAGATGTGGATGTTTAATAGAAAAAATACCCAGTTTTTAGGTTCAAAGAGAATATTAAAATATGCCTTTTGTGCCCCTCTGAGGGAAAAAAAATCAGAAGGCAATGAAAAAGAACTAATTTAATAGTTTATTTCAAATCTCTTTGTGCTTAAGCCCCTCTGAGTTCAGTGGGTTTGAGTTGTGTTTTTGAACAGTTCAAGGCTTTTCAGTAAAAGGCACAATGTAAATGGAAGTTGTATCTATGATGGAACAGTCCGAGTAGAAAAACCAAACTCCTGCCAATTCTTAACCGTTAGGTATATGGGGTGAAAAGGTATAAGGCAGTACCATAAGAATAACCTTAAGGCCAAAGTCAGCACAACATCACAGCAATGGCAGTAATGTTATACCTCTTTGGTACCTCTCTCTCAGTACAGTTAAATCCCCAAAAGAGAGTCTGCTGCAGGGAGCATTTAAAGTAGTGAAAGGAGTTTTTAAGGAAGTTCAGTGGTGGAAGAGTAGGGAGAAGGCTGTGCCCCCCTATCCCATTCCCACTGTCTCCTGTCACCGTAGGGCTGCAGTGTCAATGCAGCAGGTGAGTTCATGTAATGGATTTTGGCAGGCAAGCTTCTTGCCCCTTTTCCTTGGAAGAAAGATGCTCCATTAGTACAGCTAAGTATAATTACTCAGTGTGCGTGTATGTGTGTATATATAATTATATGTATATAACTAATTCTGGCTGGGGTCTTGCTGCAACTCATCAACACAAACAAGCAGGACTCTCATCCAGTGATGGATGAGCAATGCGATGAGCTGCAGACAGTGCTGTGATTCACTGCGAGTACTGCTCTTCTACCCAGCCAGCTTACCTGAAAGCTATTCTGCTGATGGTGCCATCTCCAGAGTTATAAACTCATGGCTGCGACCCTTTGGGCTCATTAGAGATGGCTAGGCACTTCAGTAAGGACAAAGAGTTTGGTGTCCTACCCAAATTTCAGCTTTGTAATTACAGTGTCTTTCTGAATACCAGGAACATTGGTGATTCCTCCTGCCTTAGTCTCTTGATTATTTGGTGTGCTGCTGTATTACTGACCCACTCCTTCCCAGCTGTTACTGCATCCCTGCTGCCACAGGTATTTACCCACTGCTTCCCTCTTGCCCTGCTCTGGGAAGTCTGTAAAGCACTCCATGACCTTTCTGTATAACAGGCACTGCAGAATGGCGTGAGAAGGTGGGTGTGTGGGAAGGCTAGGGCTAGCCCTGCTGGGGTTGGGGGTAAGATGGGTGGGACTGCAGTAGTCACAGTTAGAAATGGTCCCACCTCTTGCTCCCTGAGGTTTCTGCTGGTGATTAGGCAGCAGTGCTCACCACCAGCCTGGAGGTAAGGTGTGCATCTGCTGTTTGCTCACCTTGTATCTCTGGGATCATTGGCAAGATGGTTTTCTCCGGGGGAGGGGTTCCTGAGTTCACTGTATTGCTTATCGGCCTCTACCTTGAGGCTGTTGAACCCTTTTTACCTTCTGAGAAAAGTAATCCTGCTGGGAGCAATTATTCCCAGTGAATCCATCAGCTGCACACCGATACTGATAGGCCTCTCAGGCAGTCTGGGGAACTGCTCCCAGTGCCCGTCTGTGTTAAGAAGCCAAAAAGAGCATTTCATGGCCCTCTGGCGTTGGCCCATTCCCTTCCACCCCTTTGGCCCATTTGTGGAGCCGGCTGTAGAGGGGGAAGCCCTTGTTCTCCCGGTAGATGTAGACACCCGTGATGGCGTTCCACTGGGGGCTTGGCTGGACACCTTCCACCGGGAACTCCTGCACCAACTCCTTCTCCTCCTTGTCCAACGCCACAAAACCAAAGAAATGCTTCACGTTGTTGGCTGCCAGGATCCTGGAGTGGACCTCAGCTGTGCGGCGAAAGAGCTTGTCCTCATTGGCCCGGTACTGGGACCAGTAGGCCTCCTGCCGGTAGCTCAGTGGCGAACAGCAGTGCTTCAGGCACTTGGTGAGGAAAACCAGGACCGCGACGATCCCGATGAGCAGCCAGCCAAAGAGCTGAGAATAGAGAAGCTGTGATAAGATGTATCAAAGCAGTCTTACCCGCTCCATGCAGCTCTCTCCCCAGCATGCCTACCTGGGACTCATATCTCAGCCTCCGTGTCACCTCATCCCTGAACTTGGTGAGGTTCGATGGTATGTCTTTACAGGGGAACCTTGCCAGCATCTCAGCTCCGTACTCAGCCGGGAACTTGTCCAGAGAGGATGGCTTGACGAACTCGCTGAGGGCACAGATGTAAGCCTCCCCCCGCAGCAGTGAGATGACCGACCAGGTGACAGGTGCCACGGCCGCCCGGCCCATGATGGAGCCAAAGAGGAGGAAAGTGGCAGCAGTGGAGAAATTCTTGGTGCCACGCTTGTGGCACTCAGCCACTAGGTTCCAGGTGTGGTTGTTCCAGATGACACCGATGAGGAAGAGGGCCAGAGCTGGGACACCGATGGCAGCCAGCCCGTAGATGTAGTTACGGGCTGGGGAGCAGGGGCAGTTGAAGGCAACGACGGAGAAGAGCTCCTCGCTACCCACTGTGCCCAGGGCCACCAGGCCATTGAAGATCATCACATCTTTGCTCTTGAAGAACAAGGAGAGGAAGCGAAAGTTTTCGGCAACAAGGGCGGCCATCTCGTCCTAGGGCTGGGGACTGAGAGGTGCCTGGAGCAGCAGGGGGTTGTGCTGGCCCTTGTCCCAGCACCAAGGGGCACAACGATGCGGGGTGAAGTGGCCTTGGGCCTGCTGACATGCAAGGGGCCGTTCTGGGAGCACACCACCTTCACTGCTGTTCCTTCCAGCTGGTGCCCCAAGCCCTTGGAGCTGGCTGCTAATATTAGGGATGCTTCAAAATGGGTTGAAGAGGGATTCAGCCTAAGCAAGAAGGGAAAACTCAGACTCTTCAGTTTCCCACTAAATTCTCCAAAAATATTTCTGCAGCAAAGATTAGCAAGGGGACAGTTGTTTCTTCCCCTGTTGTTTGCACGTTTGTTGTCTTTCCTCTGGCTTTAGTCACCTCCCACAGAAGTGATTTACCAGTGGAGTTACCACTGGACGCTCGATCTCCCAAGCCTGCAATGAAGGAGGATGCTGTGTTACTGGGGAAACTGGACTGGAGCACTGGGGCTGGGATGTGGCCCCAGCATTGCTCCTGACTCACGCTTCAGCTCAGGCACACACACACAGCATGCCACTGCTGTGCTCCCATGTGAGCACTGTGGGATTTGCCCCCCTCCCCTACAATGTGATGAGTTAGTAGTTAGTAATAGCCTAAGGTATGTCAAGGAGGCAGCAGGAGGTGGGCCTCAGGGTGCTTGTAGTTCGTCTGGCAGGTTTGGGTGCAGGGAGATGGGGTGTGGAGGATGAGGCAGCAGAAGGGGGGGGAGTGGGGAGGAAGCAGCTTGGGATTGAGACCCTGCTTTAGGATGGTGTCCTGCTGCCCTGCATGTGATTTCCCTTGTCCTGCCCATGGTGGCAACCCCAAGATACTGCAGCCCTATTCCCCTAGTGTGAGACTCAAGAACGGGGCAAGGAGGTGCTGAGGGCACTGCTGGTGCCAGCAAAGGACGTTACTTTCTGGGAAAGCAAATCTTATCACGATGATCCAAGATGCAAACTTCACATGCAGATAGAGCTTGGCCTACAATTACCTAGGAGTTGTTGCTAGTACTGGGTGTGGTAGGGTGATATTTCCCACAGTTGGCTGACATAACTGTGTGTGCCCTTCTGGCCTACAGGCCTGGCTCAGCCTCTTTCCACCGGCCTACAGTTGTCCCTTGACACCTTGGTGCCAGCAATGCACCGTGCTGTGTGTCTTCCTCCAGCACTTCTCTCAGTACAACACTGGTTATACTGGGTAGGATAGGTGCTGAGTGCGGATCAAGTCTGGGAAAGTACATACCCTGATTTTTATTTGAGTTTTTTGGAGGACAGGGAACTAATTGGGGAGTGCATCTGAGCTGTGCAGTGATGCCCCTTCCTCCTGTCCGGTGGTAACCAAGCCTCGCAACCTGTGTTTAATTTCTTGGTTTACTTTGTATCTACGCTGCACCCTTGTGTGGTTTTATCTCAGGAAGCCTCAACTGCCTCGCTTGCTGGGAAAGCCCTCACCCCTGTGACGAAACCCTTGGACTTCAGGGGAACTGCTGCCACCGCGGCTTGCTGGATGCAGGAGGGACCTGGGTGCCTGACTAACATCCTCCAGTGCCAGCATCGGTGCACATCCTTGCAAAGAGCTCCTGGACAGCCCTGACCCCCACACAGCTACCCTGATGCATGCATCTCCCCCTCAGCATGTACAGGGCAAGGTGGCCCTGGGCCAGCCCCACCTGCAGAGAAAAGGCTATGGGGGCATTGATGCAGATGAGACAAATGTTTCCTACAGCCTCTTTTACAATGCTTGCTCAGGCATTGTGCTTTAAATACATCTTGTGCTCTAGTGTACCTTCTGCCACCCCCCAAAGCCTGTTTTGCTTGGTTCCTCCACAGGGAAGCAAAAGGAAACTGAGCTAGAAATTTAGCCTTGTTTCCCTACTCTGTCTAACCCATGGCAATCCCCTTAAAGCCATGCTATCACCCAGCTCAAGCATAAGCAGCCAGGGCCCTTAATTTCTTCCTGCATCCTCCCAGCTTTCCATATGCAAAACTCCTGCATTAAAGGAGCCAGACCAGCCCAAAACTACAGCCACATGACAGCACATCAGGCCTGCAGCTCTGGCTGCCACGCTTCGTGGCATGCAGCCTTTGCAGCAGGGCACCAAACCTACAAACTTTTACTGGCGCGTAGGGTTCAAAGGCCTATTATGAGGGAGAGCAGCAACTACCACTGATAAACAAGGCCTTGCAACCTCCCTGCCAGAGCCTGGCACCAGGCAAAGCAAAATTAAGAGGAGTTGGCAAAAAATAATTGGTTTTTTTTGGGGGGGGGGTGTGGGGGCTACCTTCCTTTGGTTTTGGCTTAAGCTGCCTGGCTAGGAGAGGGAGGGGTAGGATGGGAAGGGAAGAGGTGTTTTCAGCAGATCATTGTTTAGCAATCTGTGTTAGCCTTTCCCTGAAGCATCCATGAAAGCAAGTAAAAAATGAAGTCACTTACTTGGAAAGCTGTTGAAATCAGTTCTGGAGCTTTCTCAGCAACTCGCCTGTTTTTTGCGCGGGCTCCGGGTGTGGGGCTTTCCCAGCAGCGAGGGAGGTTGTGCAGCAGAGGGGGTCCAGCTTTGGCCAGGCTGATGGACAAAGTGAAAGTGGGTAAAAACAGCGCTGGAGTTCGGCAGCTTCCTTTTTCAGTCTGCAACGTGCCCTCGGCTGTCAGCTTTTGGGAGGAGGGCGGGGGTTGTTCTCGGGCCCTGTGCTTGGGTGGGGCGATGAGCAGGCATTTGGCTTCTGCTGGGTGCAAGGCTGAGGATGTGCCTTTAAAATTAAAAAAAAAAAAAAAAAAAAAAAAGGAAAGACCGAGAATGAGTCACTGGAAAAATCACTTCGTCCTTTTCCAGATCTGCCACACAGCTGTGCAGATGCTGGCTGTGGAGGGAACCGGGTCTGCCTGGAGGACAGGAGCGATGGATGCCTTGCTGGAGCATGAAGGGGAAACTCCAAAGCCCTCAGCCTGGGGGCTGGATGCGGCCCCTATGCTCCTCATGGGATGCTGGATGGATCCACTGATACCGAGGGTGGGACTCAAGCTAAGCAGGCAGGGGCAGCACGGGAGAAGAAGCCGTTGGTCCCAGGTGAAGGGACAGGAACTGCTGCTTTCGTGCCCAAGAGCTGGCTGAGCCAGCGGGGAAGATGCCAGTCTGTCTGGGTTTTCGGGAGAAGCAGGAAACCGGCATCACGAGCTCCATCGGGTTTCGTTTCCTTCTGCTAGGGACAGACCCGCTCTCGTGGGGCAAGCAGAGGGGAGTGATGGCTGCCATGCAGTGCCGTGATTTGGGTCTGGGGCAAGCTGTGACGGGATGGGGGGCTGGGTGCAGCCCACAGTTTGGCAAGCACAGCGCATTCCTGCCCCCTCTGCTTTTCCGCTTTCCACTTCCTCTGCAGTCTGATGCCTGGAAGGCAGTGGAGGACGCCACACTTTCTCCTTGCATCTCTCCCTCCTCTCTGCTGTCTGTCCTCCAGCTCCAGCCTGTCTCGGTGGCCAGAGGCTCTCCCGTTCTCTTTTGCCAGCATCCTTGTCACCATGTCCCCAGGGTTAAGCTCAGCCCTCCCCAGAGGACGTATTTAGCCCAGGAAAACCTTCAGCAACACCCATGTTCCCTCTGCCTAAAGCAAACCTGAGCCAAGCCTGATGTCTGCAGTCCAGCTGCAATCTTTGCCCTGAGTCCTCTTCCCTACCCCAGACGCGGGTTTGGCTCCAGACCTGACCTCTCAACGCTTGCCCAGCCCCAGGAGGATTTTTTGCAGCTCGGTGGTGTTGGGATGTGCTGCACCCTGTGGCAGTCCCACATCTCTGCTTGGGGCCCTGCTGCCAACCAGGCCCTGCACTCTGGGACCACAGCCCAGTTGAGACCACAGGGGCTGTACTGGGTCCCCCAGTGAGGTGTCTGCTCCCAACAGTGATGAAATACATCCCCCAAATCCAGGGAAGCTGCCAGGATGAAGTGCCAACACAAAGAGGACACGCTGCCTGCTCTGTGGGGACTCTGCCAGTCACTGTGTGGGGCAGGGCTACAATTTCAAAATCTAGATTAAAACTCCAAAAGCTTCTCTTTGCAAATGCACACAAGTTCCTTGGTATCTCGATGGATCTGCCTTGGAGCCTGCCAGCCCCATATTCTAATCACCACTGTGGTGGGATGTGGAGTGAGCCATTAACAGTGCTGAGCTGCAAATAGTAGGAGTGGAAACCACCTTTATCTTTTAATCTCCTTTGCTTTGTAAATCAGGTTTTGTGCCTATTAATTTCTGGGCAGGTGCCTTAATTAAAGTTTGGGGTGTGAAGATTAATGATAAATCTGTGACATGCTCCTTTCTCCTGGGAGTCAGCCAGATTCAGCCTGCCCTTGACTATGGGCTCGTTCTTGCTCCCGCAGAGCGGCTCGGAGAATTTCATTGTCATTTTTGTCCTTTGTTCTCCTCTCCCCACAGCCTCTGTGGAGTAGCACACCAGTAATTAAGGTTTATGTGCAAGACAGTCACCTCAGTAACCGGTGAGCCATAATGGGTCGGTTTGAACAAGAACGCAGTAGGAAAAATTTCAAGGGGATGAGCATTTAGAAAGGGACGCGGCAGGGGTGAAATTCATATTTGCAAAAGGGGTTTTCCTGCGCGCTGCTAACGAAATCAAGGCCATCAGGGAACATGGAGATTTCCATAGTCACCTTGAGGGCCTGTGCCCCATGATCTCCAGGTTTTAGGGAAATGAGCACCCACCCGGTGTTGCACAGGGATGGTGTTGCCTCCCCACAGCCAACACGGCCACCCCAGCTCCACCACAGGCCGCGGCCAGCTCGCTGCCAGCCTCCGCGTGCCACCTCAGGTCCTTGTCATTGTATTCAAATAAAGAAACCCCAACAGCTTTTGTAAACAGCCTTTATGACTCCTCATGCCTAAGCGCGGAGCTGGAACGGCAAGCCTGAATTATTTATTTGTTGCTGGCTCCTTAAACAAACATCCGGGCTGTTTGTAATGTCAGGCTGCATGCCGGGGGGAATCCAGGTAAAGCTACAAGGATGGGCTGACCGTCCTGCAGAAAATCCATGGCAGGGGGTCAGCCTGGCACCTACCCTCTGTGCTGCTGAGCGATGGCTGCTCTCCTTGTCTTGGCAGCCCCCTCCTTGAATTGTATCCGTGACACCTGACTGCACCATTCTCATCACGGGTAATGCAGTGTGGGGCGCCCCTTTATTAGTTCACTTTTTGTGTCAAATTTATTTTAAAGTTCCTCATAGTGTGGAAACTGTACGTGTCTGGGGGGGGATAGTAAAACAGAGATGGTAATGGGGAGACTTTTGGGGTTTCATGTCTCACCGTGTGAGGGCCATCCCAGGTTGATTACCTATGGAGGAATTTTTAATAGTGCCCAAACCCAAGAGTGCTGCCCAGCATTGCAAGGAGCTGTCCCTGCTCCAGCTCTGTCACAGGCTTGGAGGTGCACATGGTAAAAGAAGGGAAGTTTTGCACATCTGGCAACATCCACCTCAGCAACTGCCACCACACAGACCTGTGGCATGGGACACAAAACATTGTGCCCACTGGCTCCCCCAGGGCTTCTCCATCACAGCCTCGGGCAGCCCAAAGCTCCTTGCCTCCGTTACCCAGGATGTAGAACTGCATTTGGGGAGCAGATGGGACCACCTGGGTGCCAGCACCGCCCTTTGGGTGCACATCCCCTTGCAGCCCCTCTCCCAAAAGTGTGGCTCATGCCTCCTCTCACACCCGGCTGTAGTAGGCAGCCATTTCCTTCCGAGGTGCTGGGGGCTCTGGAGGGGGCTTCAGGGGGAACTGCCCTTCCCCAGTCCAGCCATTGCCACGGGATGGGGCATCTGGGTGGAGGTGCAATGGGGGCTTACACCTGTGCCAGCTTTTCAGGGCCGTGTTCATGGTACCCTGGTCAGTGATGCCCAAGAGCTTCTCGGAAGCTTCCCCATCATCCGTGGGGTTTTTTTTGGGCAGGTGGCAGTGAGCAGTCTCCATGTCCGTGCTCATGCCCTGGAAGAACTGCTGGATGCAGACCTTGGCAAAGCTCCTGGCGTGCTCGGTGCAGGTCTCGTCGAACAGCTTGCGCTCGATGTCGATGTAGTGGGACCAGTACCTGCTCTTCAGGAAGGCGGCTTGGGTGAAGCAGGGCCGGAGGGATCTGACCAAGAAAGCCAGTGTGGTCATCAGCAGCATGAAGCACCAGCCCAGGGCCTGCAGGGGTGAGGGGTGAGACCAGACCCATCATGGGCAGACCATAAACACCCCCTTTTCCCAAGCTGTTGGACTTCTGTGACATTTGTGCTCACTGGGATCAGTGGTAATGGGATGCCCTGATAGTGGGATGTGACAGGGAGGGACAGAGGAGGGCAGAGACAACCCCAGTCTATGCTCATGAGGTGACCCCACTGAACATCTACCTGGCTGGGGTCTGTCCAGGCAGCACCCCCTGTGATGCAGCTCCCAGAGCTTCCTGGCAGCTGGGAATTGGGGTCTGCTCAGGGAAATCTTCCTGTGTCTGGGACAAGACCCTATGACTCCATTTCTGTTCTGAAAATGGGAATAATTTATTCCTATATTCCATAAGGGGGGCAGGAAAAGGAGCTTTTAAGCAGGATGAGTGGTCAGAGTGGGTTGGACCATCCTGTCTCCAACTGTGGCCAGAGGCAGGGCTTGAGAAGAATTAAGCACAGGACAAGCAGTTAGTGGCACTTCTTCATTTGTTGCCGCCTGGTGAGGTTAATAAACACATGCCAGCTGTTTCACAGTAAGCAGCAAGCGGCATAGATGGTTATCAGCCCATCGCTTCCACAAGTTATAACAAGCAGCCAGAGCAGCCACGGGTGACTGGTGGGTTACGAGTGCGGGTGACAGCCATGGAGTAACGACCACGTCAACCCCTTCTGTACTTGCCCTAAACAGCTCTGGCTGCTGTGAGCACCCGTAAGCATGACACAGGGAAGAGGAGGGACCGAATTATCAGTATGAATGGGGCTGAGTCTGAACAACTCATACCCCCACAAAACTGCCCGTCCCTCCTCCCGCAGCTTTATTTCAACTCCCTCGAGGGAAAAGCTAAGGCTGGCAGTGCCTAACCCTAAACCACCAGCCAGGGCATGGTCCCAACGCCTCTTACCTGTGAGATGCACCGCAGGTACCTGACGGCCACTTCGTTGGCGACGAGCTCCTGCCCATCGTAGATCTCCTTGCAGGGGATGCGGGCCAAGACCCTCTTCATCTCCTCCTGGGAGAGCCTGGGGTGGCTGGCATTGCCCAGGGCCCCCACGGGCAGCGAGGTGCAGAAGGCACATGTGATGCACTTCCCATCCAGCAGCGTCACTGACACCCAGACGGCCGGGGCGATCATGGCTCGCTGCGCCATGGAGCAGAACATGTAGCGCAGCACGGCCCCGTCCTTCCCCCGCCGGCCCCGGGGCCGCCTCCACTCCTCCGCCAGCATGGACACGTTGTTGTTCAGCACGAAGCCCAGCAGGAACAGGATGAGGGGGGGCACCAGGAGGACGCCCAGCCCGTAGGCCAGGTTGTAGCGTGGCAGGCAGGGGCAGTTGAAGTCGAAGGCTGAGTACAGCTGGGCGCTGGCGAGGGCCATGATCCCACAGATGCCGTTCATGAAGGACTCCTGGTTGGACTGGAGGAACTGGAAGATCATCCGAAACTTGTCCATCTTGGAGTGATTCCTTCCCCCACCAGGGTCCAAGCCACGTCTTTGCTTTACTTCATTCTTTCAGTTCCCCTCTGCAAAGACTTGATGCCAGCAAGTCTCCTTGCAGCTCCGTTATTCACCTACATGCTTTGACATCCCCAACATTTAAAGCAGAAAGCTCAACATTTTTTTTTTTCCTGCTCATTTTGCTGCTTGCCCAACTTCAGGGCTTGCTTTCTCTTGCTCTTCTTTGTTCCCATGAGGCCTGCGTTGTTTCTGGTTTGCTAAACCTCTCTCTGTTCTCCACATCCTCATTTCTGCTGTCTCCTGGTCACCGGTCTCCTTGGCTGTCGGATGCAGGTGCTGCCAGAGCTGTGCTCTGCCCTGAGCAATCTGTGGCCTGGCAGGAAGGGGAGTTGCTGGCAGGGCTCCGTGATCCTGTTTGCAAATGCAGCGGGGCAGCTGGGTGCTCCTCCCTGCAGCAGGCAGGATGCCCCACCTCTGCTCTGCTGGCACATATGGAAAATGGGGCTCCACAGCTTCCCCCCTCCACGCCTGCATCACCCCAGGAGTTGTCTAATGCAAGTGTCTCGTGTCTGCCAGGCCCTGCTCTGTGCCTGCACTGCTTCACTGGGAAATTGCTTTTGTCTGTTTTTTGTTCTGCAATGGGAAGGGAAGAGAAAAGGAAAGGCAGAGGAAGGAGGAATAAAGCTCTTGGTGCTGTGGGATGCAGTGTGTGTGCTGTCAATGACTCTTAGCAGCTCCCCTCCCTCCTGCGGACCTGCACATTTCAGCCAGACTTGCAATATGACACTTGTAGCTCCTTGGTTGTCACAACCCTCTGCCCTCAGGGCTGGCTAAGGTATCCTTCAAGCCCTGGCTCACATGGTCTGGTGTCAACCAGAGGCACACGGTGTGTTTCCTGGCTCTGGGGCTGCAGAAAAACAGGCAGAGAAAGAAACAAGGGCTGCAGGGACAGGGCACAGAGAATATTCCCAGCTCCACTGGTTGGTGCTGTGACATCCAAACCCAGGATGCCCTTGATTTCTCAGGAAGTGCTCCCTGATTGGCACAGCTCTGAAATTCATTTTTTTCCTCATTATATTTATTATTTACACTAACTTTCAATGAGCATTTCTGAAGGGCTTGAGTGCACTGATGAGATGTGATAGCTGTGGTTGGGTCAGGCTTAGCTCCCACAGCACAACCCAAAAAGAAGTGGATTTTGTTGCTGCTGCTGTCCTGCATCTCTGTTCCCATTTCACAAAGCAGTTTGAAGCTTGAAGCACTAGGCTGTTCTCTCAAGATGGCCAAAAAATGGGGAAATACTCGGACTCTGAGTAGCCATAGAAAAAAAGCCATGCTTTTCCCCACAGCTTTGTAGTGCATCAGTAGCAGAGGTAGGAAGCCAGTCCAGGTGTTTTGACCATTAGTCAGTGCAGTTTCTGATGTCTCCCCTTGCCAGGGATAGGGTAGATGATGCTAAATCCTCCCTGAGAGGCCACCACAGAGGTGAGCACAAAGCATGCTGAAAACACCTGGTCGGTCTTAGCTCTGCCTGCTGTGAAGAGGTTAATTGCATGATCTCATCAAACAGAAAGAGATTTGGCTGTATGAAAATAGATGAGGCTTATTGTATTGCTAGCTAAGAACTCAAGCTGGCTTCTCTGTTCACCTGTCGAGTGGCTTTTTGAAGGGCAGTTCACATCAAAGCCTGCATGAATCAACCTTGTAAAAAGCAGAGAGGTTTTTGATCTCCAGGAAAACTCTGCCTTTCATTAAGGATGAATGAGGGGTCTGAGGCTGTCTGGTGTACAATGATGGCAATCCTCACAGAGGCAAACAAGTCAGTGGGATTCAAAACAGTGTCCGTGAAAGACTGGGAAAGTTGTCCTTGTGTTTCATGGCTGTTTCAGCAGCCCTGCTGTTTCATGGGCTCCTGGTAGGTGAGGGACCCTGACAGATGTATCTGTGTGCTGGGCATCAGGGCAGCCCTGAGAGATAAAGAGCTGCTGAAGCTTGTGAACGACCCTCTCCCTTTCTCCTTCCTGATATAGCTAACAAATTGTTCCTCATGCCCTTTTTTGCATTTTGTATTTTGCAGCCACTCTGGGGTGATTTAAAACCTGAGAACATGGAAAGCAGCATGCAAAGAGGAGCTACAGACCTCTGGTCCGAGCTGGGTTAGGAAAATAGCTGATTTGACTAGAGTGGAGTGGTGAGTCCAAACCGAATCTCAGGCTGAGATTTGTAGGATTATGTCTGGCAATAGTAAACCAGAGTTAAAATTCAAAGTGTGATGCTGATTTCAAAGGAAAGCACACACACACACACAAAAAAAAAGAAAAAAAACACCTCCCTGGAGGTGAAGAGCATTTGAAGACATTTGTGCTAGTCCCAGTGGGTGCTGCACACATAACTTAGGGTGTTTCTGGGGTGGTCTGGACAAAAGGACCCTGTGACAAGCTGGTATGAGTGAGCTCATTCATGAAAGGGCATTGTGGAGGCACACAGGATCACTCCTGGAACAGACATCGAGGAGCGGGGATGAAGACAGATTTTGTGGAGAGAGCTTTGTGCTCTCTGAGCTCATCCAGGGCAGCTCAGGGGTCCAGCCAGAGCTGGTTTTGTTGTGAAAATAAGAAAAGCTCTTGATGGGGTTGAGAAATGGGGAATGGAGTGGAGGGAAGTGAGAGCAATATATCATGGGGTTTGCAGAAAGAAGTTTAATGCACCCAAGCAGCAATATCAGCCAAACTTGTTCCACAGCTGAGACTAAATATCTACAACACACTCTGGATAGAGGCAGATAAGGAAGTGGTTGGCCTTAGAAGCTCAGGGGTTACGTTCAAATGGTGTTGAAACTGAGGATGGAAATGGCCAGATAGGTGATGCAAGGATTATCCTAGAATCATAGAATATCCCGAGATGGAAGGGACCCATAAAGACAGTTAAGTCTAACTCCTGGAACCACACAGGTCTACCCAAAAATTCAGAGCATATGACTAAGTGCACAGTCCAAACACTTCTTAAACTCCGACAGGCTTGCTGCCGTGACTACTTCCCTGGGGAGCCTGTTCCAGTGTGCAACTACCCTCTCAGTGAAGAACCTCTTCCTGATATCCAGCCTGAACCTCCCCTGCCTCAGCTTGACACCATTCCCGTGGGTCCTATCACTGGTGATTAAGGAGAACAGATCGGCGCCTGCCCCTCCACTGCCCCTCTTGAGGAAGCTGTAGGCCACGATGAGGTCTCCCCTCAGCCTCTCCTCATATGTCCTCATACCTCTCCAGGCTGAACAGGCCCAGTGCCCTCAGCCGCTCCTCATATGTCTTCCCCTCCAGGCCCTTCACAATCTTTGTAGCCCTCCTCTGGACACTCTTCAACAGTTTAATGTCCTTCTTGTACTGTGGTGCCCAGAACTGCACACAGTGCTCAAGGTGAGGCCACACTAGTGCAGAGCAGAGCGGGACAATCCCTCCCTTGACTGAGTAGCGATGCCATGCTTGATGAACCCCAGGGTACAGTTGGCCAACCTGGCAGCCAGGGCACACTGCTGCAAAATCAGTTGTGCCAGACTAATATGTGGTTGTATCTAAGCTTGGAGACTGCAACCATCTTCAACCTTCCAAATCTAGAGGAACGCTTTGGCTGCAGCCTATAAGTCATGTGTACATAAGCTCCTCCAAGGCAGCCAATCTTCTTCCCATGACCTGCCAGAAAACAGCAATGAAGGCATGTAACCAAATTAAAGCCCAAACTTTAAGCCCCGTCCTGGACCTGAATAGTGAGTGAGGATCTGGCATTTATAGGCTGCGTTGTTTCTATGCAGCCAAAGTAAATACTGCAGTTGGAGGTCATGGCACTAGATTTTGAAAAGTCCTGCATAAAGAAGAGATCTCAGAAAAGCAAATTTAAACAACATTAATGTCAAGAAAAGTCGTTCTGATTGCTATATTCTTTATCTGTCGTGACTAGACATATGAAAATCTATGACGGCAATTTTGCCTTTTAGGTCATTTTCCTTTTTCTTTTATTTATTTCTTTTATTTATGTTTATTTATCTTATTTTAACAGACTCTGTACTAATTTTCCTCACAGAATGACTAGCAGAAATATGACCCTTACATGCCTTTTGCATTTAATTCATTAGGTCAACTCTAACCACTAAGCCCCTTGTCAGGTTATTTCTGTTAGCAATAAGGAGCAATTGAACCTAAAACATTGAAACCAGGTTGATGAGCCAATTCCACAAGGTCTCATGGCTCCACACATGTGAAGTGAAATCTGCCAGGTGGGGATCATTTGACCTTTGCTATATAGGAAGTATGAGGAGTTATGGGAAGAATTACCACTCCAGGGGAGTTTGAGGTTCAAGTTACTTAGGGTGTATTTCTACTGTCCTGGTGAAATGGACTCAGTGTTCCTGAGTAGGCTGCTTTTTCTTCGTGTCTTCTACCATCTCTGTGAAAAAGTTTTGGAGACTCTATGAGCTAGTGGTGACTACTAGTCAGTGGTGACTACTCAAAACAGGAAAACAGTGGTGGTGCTACTTCCCCATGAACTTGTTTGGCAGTGACTCAAATTCAGAAGCTGGCAGGTAAGTATTCCTAGGTTCTACGGTGGTTTTGTGTTGGGGAGTTTGAGTACTTCATTCACCTTGTATATTTTCAGTGAAGTTACTTAGATGGATTCTCAGCTGGTCCCCGGTCCTGGTCCCCAGTCCTGGTCCCCAGTCCTTTCCAGGGACAGAGGTGAGACTGACTGACCTGTAGTTTCCCAGATCCTACTTCCCTGCCCTTGTTGAAGACCAGAGTGATATTGGCTATTCTCCAGTCTTCAGGCACCTCACCCGTTCTCCAGGACCTTTCAAAGATGATAGACAGCAGTTCTGTGCTTTCCTTCAGCCCACCCCCTAATTCTTACCCACAAGCTTTCCACTTGTCCTTCACTCTCCCCCAGCTGGAGCTGGGTACACTCTAATTGCTCCCTCACATAAAGGGCAATCCCACCCTCTTCCTTCCCCAGGCTGTCTTTCCTAAAGAGGATGTAGCCCAGCATGACAGTGTTCCAGTCATGCGAGCTGTCCCACCACCTCTCAGTGATCGCAATGAGATCGTGGCCCTGGCACTATGAATTGTTGCTTAGGGCTAAAAGCTGAGGCTCTTGTCTGTTATGTGAACAGCCAGAGAGACTCAGCCTCCCTTCTCTGTTGAGTTCGGTGCTGCCTAGCCTTAACATTTTCAGTACTCAGTAGCGTCCCCCAGGCTCTTGTATTTTGAGAGGGATTGCACTCCCCTTACATCATATGGGAATCCCCTTTTTCTGTCTCAAGGGTGAATGGTGGAAGGCACTTGTAAATCATTGCAGGTTGTTGTTGTTGTCCATTGCCATGTAAATTAAGGCCATGCAAGTACCTTCTACTGTTTCTTCTTCCCTTTCATTTGTTGTCTGGTTTCTACCAAATATTATGTATTTTGTGAAATGCGTTAAAACAACATTATTTTTTAATTAACAACATTTTTTTTTTCTCTAGGTCTGCCAGTAGCTGACAAAGTAGAAAGGTGTGCTTCTCTCTCTTTCTTGTATAGAGTTAGAGGCAATGCCTGATATCCGGCCAAGAAGGACAAAGGACAAGGACAAAGCCTGGGAGGAAGACTATGAGCCTTCAGCATGAGAGACCCCCGGAGGGACCATTGGGGACTGATACACATGCACCAGTGGGAGGGTTTGGAATCTGGGAACTAATTATAATAACCCTGCCTTTTCTAGAAGTAGTAATGAACATGTATTAGCCTAGGAGAATAAAAAGCAGCCACCTGATGTAACGTGTGTGCATGTTGGATGAGCCCAGACTCCCCGTGCACCCAGCGCTCTTTACTTGCCTTTT
The DNA here is from genome assembly GCF_009819795.1 of Aythya fuligula. NCBI lineage: Eukaryota > Metazoa > Chordata > Aves > Anseriformes > Anatidae > Aythya > Aythya fuligula. Next base: position 24,718,842 of record NC_045565.1, read on the forward strand.
ATTAACCCCATAAATAAATCTCATAAAGCTAAGTTGACTTGGAATTTATAACAGTATGATGAAAACTGTTGCACTCCAAGTTGGGAAGGGGAGAGGAAAATGTTCATGTATACGTGAGAATTGTACTCAAAGAGCTGATTACACCTTTGCATACACCTTTTAAGGGGAAACTTTAAACCTGAGAAGCAACAGGCAGTTTTCTATGTTTCCTGATATGATATCATGATATATAGATACGATATTAAAGGATGATATCATACCTATAGTCTGCTGCAGGCTGAAAAGTAGCCTGTGCCTCAGGTACCGTTTTATGCCTTTGCTTTTGTTACTACATGCTGGTAAGTCTTCAAAAGGGAAATGAAATTATCCTACCCAGAAGAAACACTGTCCGGAAGACACTTGAGTTGTTAGGGCCTGAATTCTCACTGAAACCAAAGGCAGGGATCTTACTGACCTGAAGAAAGAGGCTTTAATCTATCCTGGCTTGTTTACTCCTGAAGGAGCATGAAAGAAAGATACGTTTGCCTTTGTATGTGAAGAGGAGGTGAAGGTACAGCTAGTGCAAGGAATACACAAATCTGTTGTTGCTCCTGGAACTTGTGCTCCAGCCAGTTTGCGTATGCAGCCACATGTTGCTGCCTTGGTTAAATTTTTCCTCAAGGCAGAATAGTTTTATTACAGCTATAAGGAGCTGCAAACTCAAAGATGACACAAGTGCTATGCAGAGACCTTGGATAAGAAATATCCAGAATGGTAACTGAGTCTGGGATATTGGGATCCTCAGAGCTGAGCCTCACTAGTTCAGCTGGGCAATCTTGGTGGATGCCCCAGAGCCCAGCCTTTGGGGTTGGGGTTCTGGAGGAAGATATAGGCACCACAGTCATCCATCTTCTGGGCACTGCTCTGGGTAGAGATAAGGCTTTAGTATCTTTGGGACCAAACCCCCCTTTACACATTGGTGTGTTGGGGGAATTTGGACTGGACATGGGGACTGCCTGTCCAGGGTGGAGGTCTCTCTCTCCCCAGGTGATGTCTCTGGGTTGCTTGGCTCACATCCAAGGGAGGTTTCTCATAGTACCACGTTTTCAGAAGTTTGTTCACCTGATCCTGGTGTGTGATGCCTCGTAGAAGATCTTCCTCTTCCTCCTTAGGCAAGTCAAAGCTGTGCTGCCTGATCTCTTCCCGCATGCTTTCAAAGAAGTGGAGGATGCATTTGTGAGCAAAGAGCCGGCTGTGCTCACAGCAGGTTTCCTCAAAAATCTTCTGCTCAATGTCAATGTAGTTGCTCCAGTGACGGGTCTGCAGGAGGGCAGCCTGGTTGAAGCAAGGCCTGAGCCAGCGGGCAAGGAAAGCTGCTATGATGAGCATCAACAAAATGCTCCAGCCGAGGGCCTGCGTGATTAGAAATAAGCAGAGGAACAGGATCAGCAACAGCATGAAGGCAGCACAGGCTGTAACACTGAGACGGGGAGTCTGTGTGGCTGCAGATCTAGACTGCTGTCCCCAATCTGTCCCTTCAATCCAGCACCCCAAATTGCACTCAGGATGTGAGTGCTGGGGAGGTGGATATGACATTTATCTGTGCATCAGCAGCTCAGCAGAATAACTCTTTGCAAAGTGGGTCTGGAGCATTTGCTCTGAGCATGGGAGCACCGTGTATGAAGGGGACTTTGGTGCTCCCCTGATGGGCACATACTAATCTTCAGGACATTCACCTGCCACCTACACCAGTTTCAGATGTCTCATTCTCTCATTGTTCCTGAGCAGACAGCTTTAATCTCTCTCAGCTTTCACTGTCCTTGAAGCAGCAGGTCCTGCGTGCAAGGTTAGAAAGGTCTTCTGACCCTGAAGAGATAGGGCCTTAGGAGACCCCAGTATTCCTTACAACTGCTTTTTGCTATCTGGGTTTAGAAGTTGCTGGCTCTTCTAGAAGCAAAATCCAATTAGGATTAGGACAGCAAAGAGCAGTCTTGCTCCCAGCAGGACCGTGGTGGGGCTATGCCAAATCAAAGAAGGGTGGGATCAGCAAATGCCTGCGCTGAGCATCTCAAGGACCCAGGGCTGTGCTGGCAGCCACCCACCTGGGACCAGCAGCGCAGGTACCTGGACACTGCCCTGCGGGACGTGCTGCTCCCCACCAACTCGTCCTCCTTGCAGGGCACCTTGGCAAGCAGCTCCTGCGCTTGCTCTGCGGTGGCATTGGTGAAGCCTGGGAACTTCTCAGGATCCACAGAGCTGCTGAAGGCACAGATCAGGCACTTGCCATCCAGGAGGGCGACCACGATCCAGACGGCTGGGGCGACCATGGCTCGCTGCATGATGGAGGAGCACATGTACCTGGAGCAGGGGGGGGACATGGGATGGGAGGTATGTGGGGAGCCTTCTCCTTGCCCAGAGCCTTGATGGACACAGGCTGTCTGGGCTCTGCAGCCCTCCCAGAGCAGATGCATGACTTTCCCCCACACCACTCCAGCTGGCATCTCTTCTGCTCTGGGGTCTCTCTGCTGGGGCTGATCACCAGTGTGAGGTCTGGTCCAGTGCACAACAGGGCTTTTATTTTTATTTTTTTTTTTTCTACTTGGAAAATCCTTTTCTCAGAGACCTTTCTCATCCTGCTGTGTGCCAACCTGTGCTCTGGGTAAAAGTTTGTCTGCCACAGGGTGAAGCTGATTCTCCTCACCCTTTTACCAGTGCAAGTCTGTAATAACTTAGTTGAGGGGAGGGAAATCACAATGCTGTTGATAAAGAAAACTGCGATGGAAATGCCACACTTTCTGCACATTCAACCTCATCTTTTTGCACATTTAAGCCCCTTGAGAAAACCCCTGTGTGCACAAAAGGGGCAGGCAGCACTGCAGTTTTCCAGGGTGACTGCATAAATGTAGCTGCTTGTTTCGAGATGTTCCTGCCCTTCTTTGCTGGGGATGGGGTTGTGGAGCTCCCTGCTGTGGCCACCTGGGAAGCACTAACAGTGCCCCAGAGTCTGGACTTGTGGGGTAAGGTGTTGGGAACCGAGTTCAGAGGAAAACAAGTGACCGAGAGGATCAAAGATGCAGAGAGAGACAGGATAAATGGGAGGGGGGACACCACCCCTGCTGCAAACCCCACCTGATGACAGCCGGGTCCTTCCTCCTGCACCCCTGCGGCCGCCTCCACTCGTCCAGCATCACCAGGGACTGTCTGTTGAGGATAAGACCACAGAGGAAGAAGGCAACGGGGGGCACGAACAGGATCCCCAAGCCATAGGCCATGTTGTACCGGTGCAGGCAGGGGCAGCTGAAGTCAAAGCAGGTGTAAATCTTTATACTGGCCAGGGCTAACAGCCCACAGATTCCATTCATTACAGACTCCGAGTTGGACTGGAAGTACTGGAAGATCATCCGGAAGCGATCCATCGTGCTCTTTTTGCTAATTCTCCTTCTGGGAAGTCCCTGGGCTGCCCAGCACAGTCTGTCTCCTTTCCTCCCCCTTTCTGCTGCCTGGGGATGATGAGGATGGAAGAGGGCACGCAGCTTTCACAGGTCTGTCTCTCACCCTGTTGGTAGCTTTTCTAGGTGAGCAGATGGATACAGCCTCTGGGGGTTGTTTTTTCTGCCCTGTTTCTCATTTTCATGGCTGTCCCACGTGCCAGCCAGTGCCAGCCTCCGGTAGCACTGGTCCCTCCCTCCTTTCCCAGGGCTGCTCACTCACAGTGGTGAGCTGTCAGCAGATGCCTGGGAGCTGCCCTTTCCCCATCAAGAAATTTATCAGCTGGGAGAAACCAGGAGAGTCCAACTTGCTCATCTGTGCAACCTCTGCCTCCCTGTTTCTTTTTGGCCAAGCAGATCCCCAGCCCTGAGCAGGCAGGGAGTGCACGCTTGGCTTTGAGCCCACATTATCACCTCCAGCTCAGATTTCCATAAATGAAAATGGGCTGAAAGGACCAACCTTGCAGTGTAGAGGCTGTGAGGATTAACAGTTTTCCAAGCCTGGAAAGGCACCTCACGGCAAAGGTTTTGTACCATTTGTGCATTTGCAGCACACCTGCTTCCACATTTGAGACCCTTGCATTGTGGCAGCTCATATTTCCCATATAAGATGCTTGTCATGAAGCTGGTGAATGTCAAAAGATGCCATTTTGTGTAAGAGAGGGTTTTATGGAGGGAGAACTCATGTGTTTGCTTCTAAAGCCTCTGCTTGTGCTGCTGTGGGTTGTGTGGCTCTGCCTGCCAGTGAAAAGGCATCCTTGGTACTGAATGTGCATTTTGGCTCAGTGTGCACTGGAAATCCTGCAGCCAGCATGAGCTTCACAGAGCAGGTTGTATGTGGAGGGGCTCCTTCTCACTCCCTGTCAGAGAGCACAGTGCAATCACAGCAGCTATCATGGAAAAAGCATGAGGAAAGCTCCAAGTGAGCTCATTTATCCCACTTATCCCACTGCTCCTGTTGTGGGGCAGGCTGCCTCGGTGGGATCACACCTATAGGGAGGGTTGGTACCTCAACGTAGATGCTCGTGGGCATGCAGAGTGTTGTGCAATGTGTGCTGACTCATGGGGTCACCGTGTCGTCTCCTCCAATCTAAACAGCAACTTGCACAATTACTGTAATGAAATGCAGTTGCACCAGCCATCATATTTGTGTTGTCCTTGACTAGTGAATGGAATTGACTGTTAAAGTGCATCCATCAGCAGTAAAAACCCGTGGCTAATCAGCCACTGTTTGCATTTTTGCCATCATACGACATCAGGACCCCTTGCTGAACTCTGCAGGTGATTTTTAGCCAGGAAGCAGCCTGTCCAGCTTCCAAAGTGCTTTAATGCTTGTTGGGTTTCTCATTTAATGGCTTGCATTTATGTGCTGATGGGTTGGGAAAGTTCTGTGCCCTTTCTGCAGAACAATTACTTTAAAGAAATTATTTTGTTTTTACAGCTTTTCTGGCAAAAACATAGGAAAGACTAAATAGGTCCCTACAATTCAGGACAATAAGATGTGAGAGTAAGAAACATTCTCTGGGCACCCCAAGCAACAAGGAATTTTTACTTCTCCAGAATATGATCTCCTGGCCTGGATGTCAGAGGTCCATACAGGATGCCTCACAGCAATTATTGTGCACTGCTGTGATCTGGGGTCTTGCCAGTAACTCTGAGCTGAGACATGGGGTTGCTGAATCATAGGAGGGAATATTCCTCCGTTTGTTGCAAAAGGAGCTTCCTGGGGTGAGAGAGAAAGAACCCTGGAGGTAAGTTAGTTGCTAAACATGGACAAATGTTCAAATTGATTTCCAAACCCAAGCACGTTTGACTATCCCTCTTGCTCATTTGACTCAGGCACCGTCCTCTGAGTTAGGCAGCTGCTCCTTGGCAGCTGATCTCCAAGACTACATTGGGAGCTGCTGTTGCTCGGTGCACCCTTTATGTGCCCATGTGGGACAGCCCTTTGGTTTTGACCCAGCAGCACAGCACATCAGAGCACTGGGGAAGGGACAAGGACACATTTCCCTATTCCTTTGTGGTTGTAAAATAGCAGGCCTGGGCTTTTTACCTGAGATGATAGAGAGGATGGAGGGTACAGGCATGGGAAATCCTCATCATATAGATGAAAGCTCTTTTACTCCATCACAGACTTCTTGCTTGAGGAAAGAGGATAATTTCACCACCAAAATTCATGTTGTTCATTTCAAGTAGGACAAACTCAGCAGGATGATGCAGTCAGCTTTGTGCATGCTTTGGGATCCCTGTTCTGCTCTGGGACTGAGCTGGTACCTGGGGAGCAGACACTTCACCCAAAGCTTGCTCTGCTGGAAAAAGGCCTTTGGCACCAGCACCCATGGTGTGGGAAGTGCTGAGTTACCTCATTAGGAGCCACTGGCAGTTGTTTATAACTTTGTCAAATTATTTAATTACACGGACTGATTTTTTTCTGTCCTGAATGTCTGCCTCAGGCAAAATATTTTTAGAAATCTGCTGCATGGAATGGTCAGCTGCTCCTGGGCTGATGTAAGGGGAAAAAAAAAAAAAGGATTTATTTTCCTCTGTTAATAAAGGAGGGTTGTGCAACTGATCTGAAAATGCACAGCAAACCTGTCACCCACCTGGGGGGCATGGTTGTGACTGTTCCCAATAGGAGCAGGGGACCCTCCCCACCAGCGTGCCAGGAGCCCAAATTATCCCCCTGCTCCTTTTTGTGCTACTGCTGCCAGCCCTGTAGTTACCCTGGGACAAACCAGGAGCAGAGGACCAGCCTGCAGGAGATGGCTGTGAAATCAATTTAGCTCCGAAAGTCTCTTCCTTCCTAATTTCTTGGCTCATTACTTGCCAGGCAGGGATGCCACCTCCAGTGAGCACTGCGTTACAGCAAGCGCTGTGCAGCCAGGAGCAGCAGGCATCCAGAGACTGCTCCTCTCCTTGGCCTCCCTGTGTTTCTGCACCCATGTGCGCATGCAACCTACTGCACCTCTGGGGTGCAAGAGCAGCTGGGTGCTCCCAGTCGCTGCAGGAGGACTCTGGTCCTGTCTCTGGGGACAGCAGAGCTGCATCACTGCCTTCTTCCTCCAGGCAAACAGAATAAATGCAAAGCTGGCAGGGGACTTTACCCCTCGCTGCTTGGAAATCTTTCAGCATCTTGGATTTATCATGGAAGAAACCACCTTCCATTGCAGCTGCACATGAAGGAGGCTATAGGCAGTGTTTTCTCCCTCCAAACAATGTGCAAGCTCACTGACAGCAGAGACAAACTAGGGCACTGTTAGCTCCATGGGGCAGGGAGCATCCACATCTGAGTATTTCTGCAGAGCTGAGTACTCTCCCCAGGTTAAGCAAATAACGAGTAATGACCATTAAATGATTAACGAGATGCTAGCAAAAATAATGGCAGCATTGTGAAATGTAGTTTGTCTTCACTAATAACATTCTCTGGAGATTGTATGCTCCTGTGCTCTGCCTCATAACTTCGTTAAAGCACCAACATGCAGCTGAGTGCCAGTGAGGAAATACATGGCTTAGTTTTGTGCTTTTCTTCTTAAGAGCTCATTATATATTGCTCTCCTGGCCATTAAAGCTTAGCTCTCTGGCTTATGTGAAAGCCCTGTTTCCCGATCTCTGCGTTATTCCAACCTTGACCTAATTCACGCAGTTTCTGACTGAGAGAGTGTTTTGCAGGTCCATTTATCTGCTTGGCTTCAAACCGATGCTGCGGCGAGATCATTTTAGATGGAGTCTCTTCTCGTCTTGGGAGTGAATTAGGGAATAAGGCAGAGAATTAGGGAATCAGGCTGATCGCTTAATATCCTGGCTCAGTGATTTTCAGACTTCTCTGATCTGATAACACTCGCACATCTTCTAAGGGAGGTGCAAACTCCAGATAGCAGATTTAAAGCTGCTGACATTTAACTAGCTTTCCTTGTTATTTTTCTCAGACTCTTAAAATTAGGCTCTGGCCCTGGGGAGCCTGCAGTTTGCAGGCTGAAAGCCACTGATAACAAACTTTTCTTGATAAAGCAGTTTGTCTTTGGTGCGCAGAGGTGTCACAGAAACCACTGAGGTGTTCAGGAGGAAATGGGGCTTGGGTGAGGGAGCCCAGCTCAGTGTGGTAACCTCAAGCTTGGGCAGCTCTCGGGGCTGACGTGGTCCTGCACTGGTGTCACTGCTTCAGGCAAGACCTTCAGTAGCTGGATTCGTGCCTTCTAAGCCAGTAGCTCTGCCTCTACAGTGTTAATTCACCAAGGATCCTCTGGTAAGTCATAGCTAAAAGCTGATTCTGCAGCTGTATTTCTTTCCAGTCTCTGGAGGATCTCTTGGTCAGTGGGTGTGAGAGCTCTTAAGGTATGGGCTTTGGCTGCCAGTGCTCACATCCCATGCTGGTTTGCTCTTATTCTTTTCCTGACTGTTACACTAAAATGACAATAAAATTATAAAATCTTGCCTGATTTAACCCTAGAGAATATGGTTTTATAAAATACCAAAACAAAATTTGGAGGCTAATTCCATACAAATCGTTCCATGCTGGCAATGAAAATGAGAGATGAAATACGAACTACTTTCTGTTATCAGTTACCAACAACTTGGGTAGCAACCCAACTGTATGACCACATAAGCCCCTTGTGTTTACAAGATGTGAGCCACAGCACAGATTTCTTAAAAGTCTACTGTGGCTATGGGTAAGTTGCTATAACATGACTCCACCTGTGGCTACTGGCTGTGATCAGGCTTGATTCTAATACCTCCAAGATCCACAAATAATGATGTACGAGTTCATAAGGAACTGAATAATGTGACAGACCTTTTATTAGGAGTGATACAGTATTTCTATCACATATTAGGAATGGAAGACATTTGTAAAGACAAAGTTTCATCGGGAAATTTCACAATTCTTCTTCACAAGAAAAAATACTTAACCATGGCCTTAAAAAAAGTTGACTGTGGTTTTGAGTCAGGCTTTGGGCTCTGAAAGAGGGGTTTTATAAATGGGGAGCTCTGGCTGTTTGCACCCATAGGAACAAGAGCAGGGGGGATGGAAGGGATTAGAGCAAAAGCTCTAAGAGCTGTGGAAATATATATTTTTTTTGTTCAACATGAAGCAATATCTGGGTTTATGGGGCAGGCAGCACACATCAGTAACAGCATGTTGAAAAGGAGTGAGTGCTGTGCAGCCTGAGCTCAGCATGCAGCAGGGATCCTACGCTCCTCCTGGCCATCCATCGGTCTGTCCGATCATACTCAGAGGCAAGAGGGGGATGTTTTGGGAGCACTGAGCATCCCAGGATGGGGCCAACACTCATCAGCAGGGCCAGGAACATCAGCATTGCTGTCCCTGCTGTGTTGTCACTCAGTGACACAACTGCCTGACCGTTGGTGCCATCAGTATGGTGTTAGAGATTGAAGCATAAGCGTGGTAGTCACTAGGTACACTTGAGCTCATTTTATATGTGTATCTCAAGTACAAAGATTTATGAAGCTAAAAATCTTGAAAGATTTGTAAATCTTTTCTGGGCTTAAATAGTGGTACAGCAGTGTTAAGTACTTCTTATGCACTGTGAATAAACTGCAGAGGTTGTTCTGGCAGCTCAGAGGGAAGCGATCCCGCTGGCAGGGCTGGGTGCTGCTAAAGGTGATGGTCTCCACTCCTCTGCACTGTGAACCACAGAACAGGAGGTGGAGTTTCCTGAGAAAAATGGGATATGCATTGAGACATCAGAACCAAAACACTACAGACTGCTTCTTGCTGCAGGAAAATCTGATCCCTCTCCACAGGGGTAAAAGTTCATCCTGTGTCCATGGTTCGTGGTGGGGTGAGCAGGGAGATGTGCTCTTCCAGTGCACTGTGTAGTTACTCACCCTTGCCCATAGTGATAGTTACAATAACCCACCTCTACGAGAGGAGGCTGTGCAGGTGGTGAGGCATGATACGTGCCTTGCTAAGGTGTGAGCCATCACACAGAGGGGTAGTAGTCTGCTTGAGGTCTGGGTTTGGGTTCTCTCTCAGGCTCCAGTGCTAGCTCCAGCCTGGGCTCAGAGTGAGCCACGAACTCAGCTCATTACAGCATTTCTCCACAGAGATAGAGCGGCTGTTTCTCATCAGGAGCCCTTAGTCCCAACCTTCACCAACCACTCTGGCCCCTTGGCTGCAGTGCTGTCAGCCGGGCTGGGGTGCTGCCGGCACAGGCATCCCCTGCCCCGAGCTGCTGCTGTGTTTCTAAAAGCCTTTTCTTCCAAATAAGAAATCTCTCTTGTCTTCAGGTTCCTTTGGCTCAGCCTAGCTCTGACTGCTGGAGAAGAGCTATTTTTTCAGACGTTTTGTTCAGGATTAGCAAGAGTAGGATGGTTTAGAAACTGTGAAGAGGACATTTTAATCATCCAGGCAAATATCAGAAATTTCTCTCGTAGCTCTTCTCCTTATCTGCTAAAAAAAAAAAAAAAAAAAAAAAAAAAAAAAAAGACAAAAGCTTTTTCCAAGGATCTGGGGCTCAGGTAACAGCCCAGATGTTAGGTTGTCTGGGCATCCGTTCCTCTGCAGAGTAGTAGTGGGTTTCTGTTCCTAAGTAAAATCCTCACTTCAATATAAAAATGTTGTTTCATTCACCTGCAGGAGCTAGGGCACTGGAACTAAAACACATCCTGGGGCATGTAAAACTGCTGCTTCTGAGTAGCTGCAATTCATCTGCTGGCGAAATTAGAGTCTTGTTTCACGAGGCTGTCTTGTCTTGACTTTCTCTGTGTACATAAACCACCTTCTCACATCATTAATCTTCTTCTCTGTGTATATTTATGTTATTTATAGAGTGCTGGGTGTCTCCAGAATGTGGTGAACACAAGTGCTGTTATCTGATTATAGCAATTTTGTCTTTCTCCCAGGAAAATAACAGCCTGCCTTAACTTCTCAGGGGGGTCTCTCCCCTCCACCAACAGCAGATCGTCTGTGATGACAAGTGACTTGTGAATGATCCTCGGGGCAGATCTCATCTACACTTTGGCCATGATAAACAAGAAACCAACAAATCCTAGGGAGATTAGTATGCTCAGGCTCAAAGGTACAGTATTTCTTTCTCTGCCCATTTTTTTTCTTCTCCCTGTCAGGCTCTGACTTTGGACCCTACTTTTGGGCTTAAAAGCTTCAGAGCTCAAGCTCTGACAGCTTATCAGAGGGAAGATGGGAGGAAGAGGTGGCTGCAGGTTGCTGCGGGTTCACTGCTGCGTGACTGGCCTCTGGCATGTCCCTGCTCACTGTCCCTGTGTATACAATTGTGAGGAATAATTCACACATGTTTCTAGAAGACGCAATCCCAAGAAAACAATAAACTTCCTCCAAAACACCAGGTAGTTTCAGAAACTGTGGGTCGGGAAAATCAAACAACCATCCCAATCCCCAGAGATAGCTGCTTCTTCATGAAACAAACTCTGCCCCCTTCGGTCTTGATCCTCAGTGCAGAGCACAAAATACCTTTGGAAGACGAAACTATGGGCTGCAGTTCCTAACCCTACTGAATACTGATAGACATGGACTCAACAGAGTAACGGTCTTGTAGGGCACACTGCAATTTTCCATATTCTCTGCCTCAAGCCAGATCCTTGTGGTTCCACAGGCAATAATTACATGCTGTGCCTGGTATTCTGCAGAGGGTAATAATCTCCTCACTCTCCCTTTGGTAACCTCCTATCTCTGTCCAACAACTCCTGCCTTTTTGAAGCAAATAGCTAGCATCACGCCGTCAAGGATGATAGGATCCTGTGGCTTCCTAATTGCCACCCTCTGCTCCATCAGGCTTCATCTGCAGTAACAATGCTCTGAGTATGGGCCTTTTTCAAGAGCTCTGAATACCCCTGAACTGTCCAGTGTTAAACCTCCCAAGAAGCTCAGTGTCTTGATTTTGGTACCACATTCAGCGTTAAATATGTTGTTGTTAATGTATCTTTCTCCCTTCATCAGGACCTTGTGTGGGCAAACACCACCTGCCTCTTCCCCTTCCTTCTCTGTAGTGCCACTTGTCTCTTTGTACCACTTCTTGTCTTTAAACCTCATGAAATTTGCCTTTTTCTTTAGCTGATGGCAGCCCTTCTCTGCAAAATACCATGCTGTAGTGACACCACAGAAAATACCTGAGGCCTCAGCCGGGGTCCCTCAGCAGCTCATGGACAAGCACTTTTCTTGCAGCTGATTTTCCAGCCATGGAGCAGCACCTTCAGCTCAGCCTGTTTGGTGCCCCCGCACGCTTTCTGGTATTTACCTTCGCTTTTCCAGCTTCTTCCTCCCATCTGGTCTCCTGCATTTGTTGCCAAGAGCTACCCTTGCTCATTGTGAGTAAGTCATCACTGTGTGGTTTAAACTGATTTTGGGGGAACCAAGCCAGCAAACAGTGGCCATGAAACAACCACAAACCGGTGTTGCTGTGGCGGGTTACAAGCAACACTCTGAGCTGACTTCACTCTGATTGCTGGCTCTGAGCCGTGGCTTTCTGACCTGAGCAGCAGAGCAGAACGATTAGCCATATAAGTGCAAGGCAGGGGCTGTATTTTGGATTATTCAGATTATCAAACTCTCAATCTCTGCGTCTGGCATAATCACTGTTTCATTGCCTGCTTCCTCTGTTAGCTAAAAGTGCACTCTGGAAGCAGATAGAAGCATTGTAACCCCAGCTCTTGCTCTCAAATTCCTTCCCAAAATGAGGCTAGATTCTAATCTACAGGGATTTGACTATTGCAAAGATGGAGAAAGTAAAGGTAAGAACGGTAAGAATTATATAGAAGCAAGGCCTTAACTGCTTAAGTTAACCTTAACTGCTAGCAAGCCTGTAACTAGGACCTTGACCTGTTCAGTTTGTGGAGAAGGTTGAATCAAGGAACGATAATTTGTAAGTATCTTCTTTGGCTGCTGGATCAAACTGAAGAACACCTAATGAGCTCCACTGGCACAGAACTTGCAACTCAGCAAATTCAGATTGGAAAAGAGTTGCAAGTTTTTAACAGACAGTCATTTAAACATTGTAAAATTTAGTTTAATAGTGTGGCAGCTTCTCCTTTACTTGCAACTTTAAAATTAAAGGGGATTTGTTTTCTAAATATGTTTGAGACAGTGAAAATCTTGGCACTAATTCTTAGGCAGAGAAGCAAAATTGCCTTTTGAATCTAGCAGGCATAACTCATGCAGAGACTTTTAGAAAAGTTAATAATGTCAGAAATATGTTCATCAGTAAGTGAGAACTGCAAATCTATATCTGTTCGTGAAGTGAATAATGATGGATAATGCTCAGTCACAAGGCTATAATGCCGCCTGCAGGATTTTAGTGACAGCGTGAACAATGCGAGTGGTGCAGATAGAAATGAAGTATTTATTCATACAGGAAGGCAGTGTTTAGTCCTTATGTTCACGTTTATCAGAACCCAGTGACAGTATCTGATTTCATATTGTGATCCTTTGTGCAGACTGGAAATTTTGAGAAAAGAACAGATCTGTCAGCAAGATTATTCAAATAAGCCCTGCTGGGGACTTGTGCTTCTCCTCTGTTCTTCCTTGGTTTAGATGTGCATTTTGAGATTAGTTTTGAAATGCATGCTAGCTCTTCCTGGCTGTCAAGCCAAAGTTAAGGCTGACATTTGCCTGTGGGGTTAGTCTTCACTGCTGGGACAGTGTTGTACCCTTGGAAAATAAATAAATAAATAAATAGTTGCACCTGTTTTGCTAAATTCAGCAGTCCCCAATAATTTCCTGGTGAAAAGTGCTTCCATCATGAATGCACTACAAATTGTCTTTGTGTATCAAAGAGGCTATATGATACTAAACTTGACATTTCTGAGTTTCTGGCTGGTTCCTACCATTTGAGTCAGAGCAAAGAAGAAAATCTGACTTCAGATGCTACCAGCAAGCTGCACATCCAGTGCCACCAGCACTACAGCCTCTGTAGATGGGGATGAAAAAAATAACTGCTGTTATTTCCAGGTCACCTTTTTCGGATCCAGCCAAAATCAGTGAAGTAGGCTGAGGAATCCCCACAGAGGCCATTAGGGAATTAATAAGCAGCATGGTCAGCCCTGTCTGGGGACCTCTGAAGGTGGTGCTCAGCTTCAGGAACTACACAAGGGCTGGACAGCTTGGATGGAAGCTGGTCAGAAGGCGAAGTACTGGGTGCATCCTGCTTCTAAGATCAGTCTAAGGGTGAGTCTAGCTTGTCTGGCTGTTCAGCACAGCTTTTGACATGGTGCATGGTGGTTTTGTGGGGCTGTTTGCTGCCTCTGCAGACTGTAGAGGAATTGGAAGTAAAAATCCAGATTTTTCCCATTGCTTGAAGTTTATTTGGAACTTTTAACCCTCTGAGGCTGTGAAACTATACTGCTCTCCAAGAACCCAATGGGGAAAGGCTGAGGGGTCTGGACAAGAATAGGATTAGGTTGGCCCATCATCCATCACTATGCTAGGAGTGGGGCCAGGGACTGTTGGCAGCCCATTCAGTGAGGAATGTGCAGTGATGGGAAGGATCTGGACCAAAAAGATGTAAAAACATCATGTGCAATATGGCTAGGAAATACTACCATAAAATAACTCCACCTGTAGGCAAAACATCATGTAGGGTCAAGACCTTAATACCTTGGCAATTGAGTATTGAGTAGTATGTCAGAGTTCTTCCTTTGATAATCCAGACCACATTTTTAGGCACTGAGGATGTCAAGCACATTTAGACGTAACCCTTAAGGCACTTGCCCTTTTTCTAACTGACCATATTTAGTAAAGGTTTGTTTTTTTCCAGTACTCCCTGAGGAGGCTGATTTCTCAGCATGATGTAAAGTTGGCTAGAAATGACCCGATTAGAAATCTGAGCACCTCCGCTGTTAATTTGGGCAGTAAATCTAATTAAAAGCAAATATTTAGATGCAGAAATAGGAAGGAGGTATGAGGTTGGCACTGGCATCTGTCATCAAAGTCTTGATTTGTTCCTGTTTTAACAGAAAATCATTTAAATCTGCAGAGAATTAGGGATCTCCTTTAAAAGGCAAATATCCCTCAAACTCTGTTCTTCCACAACAGCTTGTTTGCCACATCAGAAATATCCATCGTCTAGACCAGGACATCAAAGAGAGACTGACAGGAAGGTCTATTAATCAAAGAGAAATGTTGAGGGAGAAGTTACCCAAAAGTAAAGTGAATGGGCACAAAGAGAAGAGAGAGAGAGAGAGGAAACAAACAAACAAAAAACAACAACAACAAAAAAACCCCAAAACACTACCCTGCAATGCCGGTAAATCTGTGGAGCTGGTAAATTCACCTTAATGTGCCAGGAGGGATCTCTGCTTCGTGCTGCTGGAAGTGGGGGTTCGGTCTGGCTGACAGTGAAACTCCAAAGGGAAGATCAAAGACCTGATTATTAACTATGCTAAAATCCTGTTAGATTTCTCTTGTAGATCAAAGGACCCTTTAAAGAGGGAGGAGCTGATTCCCCTGGAAATAACTTCTGCTCAGCACAGGGCTTTCATGTAAGCCCCAGCTTAGCGGTAAGATCTGGGCTTCTGGGATATGGGACAAATGTGTTGCAGTATGGTTATTCTCTGCTCCTGGGAGCTTTCCTCTGTGGGAAGAAGCAGCCCTGGGCTTGTTCTAATACATATGTGGGGTTCAGCAGGCCCTGCCAAACTCCCCAGTGTGGGGAGCACAAGAAGTCTGAATGAAAAGTGAGTTAAAATCTCCTTAGGTAAGTCTTACAAGGCTATAGGTGAGATGTGCATGCCAGAGCTCAAAAAATATAAGCAGTAAGTGTGGGAGAAATACATATTTTCTAACCATCGTATTTATTCTACTTGGTCAATAATTATCTTCATCACATTAATTTTGAGCCTAGTTCATAGCAAACATAAGCAATGCTTTGCAAATGGCTTAAAAATGCAAAAGTCTTTGGGTTCTGCTTGTCAATACAGGGACGAGACCCTTACCATGACTTCCATCCCATAACCAAGCTGACTTTCTTCATTAAAATGAAACTTCCCAACTGAAGCAATTGTCCAAAGGAAGCAGTTCTCTTCTGCTATTTTCCTTGCTTTGTCATGTAGTGCAGTTATTGGATTTGTATGAAGCTTTTCGCACAAGCAGCTTCAGAGAGAATGAAATTACCAAGTGAAAGAAATGGAAAATGAAAAGATAAGATAAAGGCATCTCTGTGTTTTACTTAATCTGGTTCCATGAAAATCTGCGTGGGGAGATTTGTGAGAGGATGGGGCTCCTTCACCTGTCACAGGAAGACACTAGGTGGGGCAAGACATGGAAGTTCAAGTTAGCAAACTCAGAGCTGGAAAGCAGGCACACTTTTTTGACTGGGAGGCCAACTGTTGTAGCAGTAACTTCTCTAGAGCCTGAGTTCTCTGCTGTCACGCTGTGCTTTCAGGTCACAGCATAGATCTTGAAAATCTAGTGCACTCCAGTGCAGGAGTCACAGGATGGAGTTTCATGCCCTCTGTTACACAGGAGCAAGATGATGCTGGATACTGTGGTCAGCAGTGGTCCCCACACAGACACACACTGACTGTTGGGGAAGGTTTATAGGGCATTGCAACAGGGGATTGCATTACTTTTTTTTTTTTTTTTTTAATATGGGAAATGAAAGAACTTTGCTTACTTTTATGGAAAATGCCTTCTAAATAGACACTGCTGTGAAGATACTTCATGAAGCTGCTTGATGGAAAATTTATTAGGTGGTTAATCTCAACCTAGCAGCTGCAGAGGAGACATGAAGGGGAGGAATGTAGGAAGGCTAAGGGAACAGAGAAGTAAATAAGAAAATTTCATGCTGTCTCTCTGTGCTTCTTTACGTCTTCTGAAAGTTCTGCCTTTCTGGCAACCATGCAGTACCATTTGGCTTTGGGGATGAGAGCCAAGCAGGGTTAGGGCAGGCTTTGCCAGAGCCTGTGGGGCAAGAGACATGAAGAACTGCACAGTGCAGAGCTAGAAATAGGCCAGAGGCTGCAAGTGGGCTGATTTCTACAGAAATGGAAAAAGGGGCACTCTGACATGCTGGGGGATGCTGGCAGTCAGGGTTAACTAAGGCCTGTGGTCCTGCAGGATGGAGCTGGGACTCTGAAAAGCAACTCCAGAAGTCTGATGCTGTTAGGAAGCAGATCCTGCAGGGCCACATAAGCATCAGCCCAGGAGAATGATTTTTCCTGTGGCTTCCAGGATGGATGTCTGTGTATACATGAGGCACCAACGTATTGTGTTAAGTACTACTTGTGTTTCTGCATCTTGTCTTCAAGGTCAGACAGCAGCTTCTGCTCCTGTGCACGTCCTGTGCTGACAAATGGGAGAACTGCTAATGTAAAGGTCAGAAAACAAACAGAACTAATCTGAAGCATTAAGCTGGCTGTGTGAAACATGTTTTCCTAGTCTACACACTGTAGAGCCAGTGTGTCATGAAATATTGAAACTTTTTCCCTATCTCACTCATAAAAAAAAAAAAAAAAAATATCTACTTTTCTTGTGAGAGAGGTGACCTCAGATTTAGCTGTCTCAGGGAAGGAATGCCAAATTGGAAGATCACCTGTCATGATGTCCTTTTGCTGACTGCTGCCTTAGACTGAGCATTTTATAAATGCCGATGGAGATTTGCACCATCAGCCCCTTCGCTTTAAGGTAATATTTCTGAATATATCTTCCAAGACAGTGCTGGATGCTGCTGTGTAATCTGTTGTTTTCTGGCTATGGCTTCGTGTGTACTCCTGCTCATGTGATTCTTCATAATTACTCCTTGTTTGTGGTTGCCTGGTTTTGTGTGCAGTCCCTTGAGGGGTGATGAGCCTAGAAGGCACAAACACAGGCTTTGCAAAGGGAATTTTTAACTACATTTTCTTCATTGCTGTACAGCACTCTGGAGTTAGAAATCTCTTCAAAACACCCAGAGTCCTTATATGCAAGTGCTTTCATCTGATCTTGCCTTTTTCATAGTCTGAAATTGTGCCTGGGTACCAAATCTGACAGCCTGGCCATCCTTTTCCAGCGAGCTCTCTTTGCATGTGACAGTAGATGCTACCCTCGAGCCGTCTCACTAATCCTCCTCCACATCCAGCCTCTCTCCCCTTTGACGTATGCCCGAGCTGAACAGCTGGAGCTCATCCTTGCACTCGGCTTTTGGGTAGAGAACTCATGGGTGTTGTCATGACTTAAGGCAGCAGAGGCTGTCTCATGCGCAGATGTGACTGCACTGTGGCTTTCCCCTCATGTTCTTTCACAACAATAATCACGAATTGTGCACCTCTTCCAGAGCTGATGCTCATTTCAGGTGAAGTTCATGGACTGATTTCATTGTCCTGACAGACTTCTCGGCATGGATTGCAGATCAGTGGTCAGCTGCCTATGCACAGGTACAGGAGGTGGAAGGGAATTATAACGTAGTGCAAGCTCACCCTGCTCTATCACACAGTGTTGTTGCTCCACCAGACCCTCCCCACTGCTTGACAGGACCAGTACCAAGAAATTATATGTCCCTAATTAGTCAGTTCAATCGATATTACTGGTACTAAGAAACAATCAGTATCCTAACTTACGGGCATGGAAGTCCTGCAGTTCTGGCAGGCTGTTTCAATGTTCCCTGTTGCTGAAGCACAAGAAAAAAAGCAAAAACCCAGAATCAGTATGATCCTGTTTTGTCTGTCAAGGGCCCCTGTGATCACAGAGCATATTTCTCACCCTGCTCAACATTTTCTGCGGGAAGAACTGACACAAGTTGGCAAGGACAGCACCAGCCCCTCCTTCCTATTCCTTATCCAAGCAGAGTTATGAGCAAATCCAAATACCCTTTGATAAAGTGAACCAAGATACGATCACAGCAAAACCCTGGTGCTGTTTTGCATTCCTCCCCACAGTGTTAATGACAGCCTGTGGTGTGAGGCGAGGCGAAGCCCATCCCTCAGAGAAGCTGAGCACGTTGCTAAGGCAGATCTATACGGCTTCCTGCTTCCACTGATGGAATTGTGTTTTACCTCGGCTCCCCAGGGGCAGCAGGGACCTGGCTGAGGACATAATCTACAAGCCATGTGTGGTATAATTTAATATCCTTGCCATGGTCCCAGGATTAAATTGGTGCCTGATGCCTACAACTTGGATTTGGTGGAAGTGAAAGGCACTTGGTTCTTCTGGGAGTGAGCCCAGCATGCAGCAAGGTATCACACAGCGCAGTTAGCGGGCATGATGCATGCGTGAGTGCCTGTGGTTTAATGGATGGATGCACAGAGATGTTCCCTGTGCTGCTATTTGGATGCCCACCATGCCTACAGTTAAGAACTCGGGGAAAGAGAAATCATTTTTTTCATGATCTCTTTTATCCAAAGAGAAGAAGCACCTTTCTGTTATAATTTGCCTTACGATGATGCTTCTTTCTACCATGTAGAACATGATTTCCAGAAAAGTGTAAGTCCTTACTCAAGACCTCTTGCAATTCAAGGACAGGCACAGAGGGAGAATAGACAAAAGGAAATAAGAAAGAGTGGAGCTTTTTTTTGTTGTTGTTGTTGGTTGCAGATGATTTGATTCAGCAGGATGGAAGGGGGCAGGAGCTGGAGTTGCCCGTCTGATGCCCATTCCAGTCTTGTGCTTCTTTGTGAGCTCGCTGTGATGAGCTGTCTCGAAGTAGTGTTCACAAAGGATATAAATAAAGATGTGACTCAGTCTCACAGTCTCTGTCCCACCTCTGCTCATGAGCTGCCTGCTGGTGGATTTACCACGGGGCTGGAGCAGGACCCAACACACCAGCAACACCCACCATCGACAAGCTCGTGTCTGAGCAGCAGTTCAAGTGTTTTCAGAGAACAGGGGATCCTTTGGCTTTTTGGGTGGGGAAATCATGGCAATAGCTGTTTTCAGTGTGAAAAATATTCACGTGTGGTCCCTGACCAGAAAGAGCTTTTCTTGTACTTACTAGGAAGAGGCAGAGCGGAAGTAAATAGATAGATGGACAAAACCACCTTTTAGAAAGAAGCTGAGCATTAGACATTTCATTCAATAGAAGGAAGGAAGACGACATTTTGGAGCCCTGACATAGCTGAACTGAAGCTGTTCTCAGTCTTCAACGTTTGCTGAAACCCCAGATGAAGCTTGCAGGTGTGTGCATCTCCAGAACCTGGAGTCTCTTGAAGAAAAGTTAATACAAATACACAGTAGACCAGCATCCTGTGGGGATTTATTTTAATGTGGTACCTCCTGAACTCCTCCAGGTCCTGGACTTACAGTAAAAATCCCTGTATGACCTAGATGCTGCTGGGGGAGGATGAGGGGAACCTCACTGCCCCATACAGTCCCAGCTGCTTTTGTGGAGCACCTCCACACCTTGCAGGCGCGAGGGAGGTGGTGGTGCATGGCTGCACAAGGTGGCTTTTGGGGGGGCTAGGGAGGGAAATAATGGCACTGGCCCTGAGATGTCCATGCCTCATACATCAGTTCAAGTGTCGTGCTCCAAGGGGAGACTGGTGCTGCTGGGTGCAAGGGGGGGATGCTGGGGAGATGGGTGAATGTTGGGGGGATGTCAAGGGATGCTGAGGGGGTGTCTGGGAGATGTCAAGGAATGCCGGAGGATGCTAGGGGGATGTGAAGGGATGCTGGGGGATGCCTGGGGGATTTGAGGGGGTACCGGGGGGATATGAGGGGATGCCGGGGGGATGCCGACTCGCTGCCAAGACCCCGGCCACCCCACTCCCTGCACCGCAGCTGAGCCGTGGGGGTCCCGGCGTCCCCCCACCTGTCGCTCCAGCGGCGCCCCCACCCCATGCCCGCTGTAAGGGGGGGGTCAAGAAGGAAGGGGGGGGCAGAACATCTGTCTCCATAGCGACGGGGCGCGGCGGGGGGGTCTCGGTGCCGCCGCCCCGCCCCGCCGTACCGAGCCGCCGCGGAGCCGAGCGGAGCCGGCGCGGCCCCGCGGAGGGCGGCGGCAGCGCGGGGCTATGGGGCCGGCTGGGAGCGGGGCTGGGAGGGCGGGCGGTGAGCTGCCACCCCCTTAAACCCTCCAAAACCTCCCATCCGACCCCATCCCATCCGACCTCATCCCATCCCAGCCCGCTCCGCCGCCGCTGCTCCCCGGGAGAGACCCCGCGCGGTGCCCTCCCGGCCCGGCCCGGCCCGGCTCGGCTCGGCTCGGCTCGGGGCTCGGATGCTGCCATGGGCAGCCGCTTCTCCAGCATCCCTGCGCTGCCCCGCGGCGGCCAGGGCCGGCTGCACCGCGCCCGCCACCATCACCTGAAAGGTAGGGCTCCCGGAGCGCCCCGACGTGGGGTGGGCACCCCGGGCTCCTCTTTGGGACGCGTTGGGTCCCCTGGGTGCTGTGGGGTGGCACGGTCCCGTGCCGGCACCCCTGGGGAGCGAGGGGACAGCCCGTCGGAGGAGTCGGAGAGCTGAAGTGCCCCCCCAGGTGCTTCTCTGGCAGGGAACGCTTCGCTTTGGCATCTTTTCTGGGTGCCACGGGCATATGTCTGTGTGCGTGGGGCTGACAGCCCTGTCTGGAGGAGGGCAGGGGGTGTTTGGGGCACCCTGGCCAGCTTACGTGGTTATTCTCCTCCTCGTGAGGATGAAATCCCCTTTCTGAAATCCCTGGGCACTGGCAGGACCAAACCAGATGGGGATGGCTTCTGTAAGGCGAGCAGGAGTGACTGCCGAACTCTCCTCTGTCCCTGCCCTTTTTTGCCTCTCTGGGCTGGGAGGCTGGTAGCAGAAAATAACCTGTCATTCTGGAGAGGGATTTCCTTGGGCAGCAGCACACACCGTGTGTGTTCACTGCTACCTGGGTACCTCTTTGTTAAGCAGTGGATGTCAGCCATCCCTCCCTGAGCAGGGATTGAGGGCAGGTGCTGTCCCTGCAGCCGTTTCAGGAGATCAGAACTTGTTGCAGCTTCACCAGTATTGCAGGATTTACAACTGGCAGCATGGGAGATGGGGATGTTGGTATTCACCCTCATTTTTACTGAGCTTTTAAACCATAGGATAGGGGAGTGGAAAGGGTTAATAAGGAGCTAGGCAACTGGTTGCTCTTCTGAAGGATTTTCTAATACTTGCATTATACTTCCCTTCCACCTCTGTGCTTGGATGATTTGGAACAGTTGCATGAACTGAGGGTGGTCATACCACGGCTGTTAATGGCCATGCAAGGAGGCATTACGGATGCTTGCTGCTCTGTCATTGACAAAGTCAGTCAGAAACTCGGCCCAGACAATGGCCGTGCTTAAAATCAGACTTGTGAGAAGGGTGCTGAGCCCTAGATGGTGAACCATCAGCTCTGTCAATGCAAACAAGAAGGTGTATGACATGCTGTAGTAGCTGGTGTGCAGTTGTAAACTGCCAGGGAGGATTTATCTCTGAGAATCATGCTGTCAGCTAGAAATCTTTCTGGAGCAACCTTAAGCAGATAAGAATTTATAAACTGGAGCCAGAAGGGACACTGCCACTTAATCCATTACCAGTGGCTTACGTGAGATTTCCAGGATGCTCAGTATGAATCACCTGATCTAGGGGGAGGGAGGCTGATGGCACTTTTGTTTGTTTTGTTCTTCCTTTAATTTCCATTTTAATGAAATTCCTACCTGTGCCAAGGCAGCAAGTAGAAATGTTCTCAGACTGTAGCACTGACATCATTTTGATTTGGAGTAAAGAGTTAACAAGACATTGTCTTTGTTGTAAAAACCAAGCGACTGCCAGGGACAATATGTGCCTTTTCTGTCTTTTTTGAAACCGAACTGCCTCAGGTCCTACATTTAAATGCAGAATAAACAAGTCTGATTGGATCTGACAGGTTCCTGTAAAATGCTCTGGAGGCACCGCAGTGAAAGTATGAATGTCACACAGTTTTGTTACAAATCTGCCATTTAACATTTTGTAAAGTGTATTTTAATTGAAGGTCCCCAGTTCTTCTTCCCTTGGTGCCTGGCTCAGTGAGAGGGACACTGAGCTTAGATAATTCAGCCACCATTGAGTACTCCCCTAGCCTGGTGCCAGGGGTGATTTAGACTCATCTTTGCTCAAGAAGAAGCTCTGACTGCTATTGGTGGTCTGGGGACTCTGAAGCCAGTCCCTGAACCTTACAAATTTATCCCTGCTGTGTAAGAAGTAAGACCCCCATAGATCTGCTTTCCACATGTACTGAAAGTTTTTATACCTTTCTTTTCTTGCTAATCCTGCTAAAAATGTTCGTTGTTAACTAAGCACATCTTCTGAAGACCCTAAGATACTTTGGGTGACATTGAAGACACAGAAATATCATTGAAGACACAGAAATATCATTGAAGACTGGCATGGCTGGCAGAGTACTTGCTGTGCTTTTGGTGTCTGTGTGTAAGAAGGACAGCACCCAGCTGGGTTCTTGGATTTCAGCTTCAGTTTTAAGACCAGGTAGCTGGAATAGGCAGGTCTCTACTGAAGGTGCTGGTGAGAGTAAATCTGGAACCCCAGGCAGATGATTTTACTGCTGCTTTCAGAGCTAGACAACACTTTAAAATCTGATCTGTCCAGCCTTAGAAACGTCTGTTTCTGTTCACTAGAAACTGCTGGATGCCAGGACTTTGGTGTTACCTATTCCAAAACACTGTGTCACCCCTGATATTAGTGTCACGGTTGTGCCTGAAGGCTTTGGCCAGTTTGGAGACGGTGAAAACTAAAGTCAGCGAAAACAGAAGACATTTGAGTCCTCAGCTGCTCAGATGCCACAGTCTTGATGTGGCTGTTAATCTTGAGGCCATGGCCAGTGGCTGGAAGGAGCTTGTCATTTGATGGCATAACGATGGGGAGGTTGAGGTGAGATTATTTTCAGTATTCCTGAGAGTTCTTCACTTCCCATAATCCAGACATGGCTGTTTCCCTGGGTTGACAGAAGGTGATGCATTGTGTACTTTCCTAATGAGCAAAAGATTGTGATTATCTGGGAACAATCTCCTTACGTTGCAGCCAGATAAACTCCAGGAAATTTTTGCTGTCCACCCTCTCTGAAATATGGTTTGGGGCTGCTGTCGAGCAAGGTGTCTCTTCATTCTCCTTTGTAATCCTGCTGTAGCTGTAAACTGCCCTCCTTGCCTAGTGTTACCACTTCCACACATCTGTAGCTGTTGCACTGCTTCCTTAGCTATTGCTCAGCCTTGCTAGATCCGTTTAACTCTTCCTGCTGTGATCTGTGGGTTGTGTACCCCATCAGGCCTGCTGTGTTGTTCCCAGATTTGCTGCTCTTGGATGCTAGGAATGTGTTTTTGGCTCTTGGACCAGAGGTGAACCTGGTGGTGGACCACAGGTGGACCCAAATTCCATCTCCTGGGCTCTGTGGGCAAGCTTCTCTTTATCCTCGCTTGTCTCCATGTCCTCAGATGCAAGAAGGCTTAGCTGTTTCTGTGGACCACAGATCAATATTATGTTGTAGAAGCTAAGAAATCATACCGTCTCCTCTCTTAAACCTTTTCCTTGAGCATCCTAGGCAGGTTTGCTGCTCTTTTTTGATCCTCCTCTTGCCTTGGAAGGCTCTTTTCCATGGGGAGTGACAGTGAGCAGGATTTCTTCCCGTCGTTCTTCTGACGGGTTATGATATTTATGCAAAAGAATGCATGCACTACATTAGAGACAGCCCGAGGTACTCAGGGATCCTCTTCTCAGCAGTGGGTGATTACTCATGGGTTATTCGTTATTGTTTGTGTTGCAGTGGCATCTGGAGGCTCCTGTAGAGATCTGAGTCATGCTGGGCTGGGTGTTTCTACAGCCCCTGCTGAAAGGGTGTGCTGTGCTTGCTGCTCGTTCAGACAGATAGCTCTTGCTCGTGGGTGTGTGTGATCTCTGGGACAATTAGGGGCTTATATCTCTAAAGAACCACGAGAAGCAGGTTATTACCTTGGCAGGGCAGTTCTTCTGAATCTCTTCTTTTGCTTGGAAAGCTGATGTCAGGGCCAGCAGTGGTTTGATGAAAGCTGGGACCCTGCCCTTCTGTCTGTGAGCCTCCAAAAACACAACTGCTGTGCAGCACAGCGTCGTGGAGATGGGAGCTTCCCTCCTTCCTTAGCCCCTGGGGATACCAGTCATCACTACACATCTTACATGATTCTGTAGTCTTTGCCGGCATTTTTGCAGTTGCCATTCCAAATCTTACATGTCCCATTGACTCATAAATGTGTCGGACATTTTTCTCCTTTCACTGGTATTTTATGAGCCTCTGAAATGAATGCGGGAGATAGGAATCTGGATGGTGGAGGCATTTCAATAATTTTATGTTGTTGACAGGAAAGAATATCGTGCTGCCAGCTCCATTTCTTGTACTTGCCGGATAAAACTAAGTGGGGAGGAAAAGAACATCAGCAGCTGGTAAACGAGGGGATTAGAAATTGGGGTGCAAGCAGGGCATTAGGGAGAATGCCAACCATGGTGCTGTGGGATAGCCTCGGCTCCCAGTGCTGTCATAATTGGTTCCTTGAACTTTCATTTTCTTCCAGCCTTAGGGAGTCAGAAGTTTCACCATCACAGGCTCTGAAAGTTGCCTCTGGCTCCCTGCTTTTCTGCTTCTGTTCTGTCCTGGGGTTTGATTTCCCTCTGACCTGTCAGTCTGTCTGGGTCATAGGTGTAAAGCTTGTCCTGCATGAGGTTTCCAGGTGTATGTTACCTTTTCCCAAGCACTGGATTTTTTTCCCCAAGTTACTGAACTTTGATGTATTGAAATTTAAGCTGTCTAAAATCGCCCAATGCTCCAAACACAGCAATTTATTGACTTTACTTTTTCTTTCCAATTGTCCCTTCCATAAGGTACAGAGGCCTGTTGGTGAAGCAGGTAATGGTGCAGCTTGTTGGAAATTTCCCAGGAAACGGTGTGGTGCTTTGCCAACAGGGACTCTCTGTATTTCACAAGGGCAAGAAAGGCCGCTTCTGAAAACCACTAGGAAGCAAAACAGCAGTGAGGTGATTGAGCTGAAAATGTTAGTCTAAGGCTCAGTAGTAGTTAAAAAAGCAAATGAAATAGTAGAAATCATAAGGGAACCCAAAGAGAAGAAAACAGAGATGTATACAATTTATACAATAAAATAGATTGATACGATTATATAGTTGTATAAATCTGGATGTTGCCTGTAGTTCTGGTTCTTCCCTTTCCACCATCTTAAAAAAGGTACAAGGAATCTGGAAAAGGTTCGGAGGAGGGCAACAAGGGCGACGATCAAAGGTCTGAAATAATTTAATGTAAGGAATGATTGAATAAACTGGGACTCTTACCTCTGGAAAAAGGGACAGCTGGGGTGGTAAATGATAGAGATTTAAAAGTCCTGGCTGGCATGCAGAGAAGGGGCAGAGCTCCACACTCTGCTGTCTCTTCCAGTACAGGAACTAGGAGGACATCAGGTGAAGTTGGTAGTTCCCTTTGAGCAGATGGAGCCTGTAGCCATCTGCAGTGGCTGGTAGCTCTCAGAGCTCATTAATAGTGGATGTTATGAGTGCAAAAATGGGTTCAATTTTACATGACATTGGAGGAGGTCATGAAAGAGGAATCCTCTGAAGTTTCCTGCATACAAAGCCCACACACTCACCCTGCTCGTGTGGGCTTTCTAAAGGGGTCTTCCTAAGGCTACCCATAATCAGCTGATAATGATAATGCTGAGATGAGAGCTCAACATTTCTCCACACCAGTGACAGATGGAGCTGGAATGTTCAGCGATTGTATTGATGGCTGCAGGGACAGCCTTCTCTGATGTTGGCTAGTCTCTAACTGGATCCATCCTCTTTTTTTGTAAATATCCCTGCCTGTATGTTTACAGAGTGGTTCATCACCACGGCAGCCTCGGAGTCATGCACAGAACAGAACATCCAGGCTTTATCCGGGAGACAGCAGGGACTGTGACAGGGTCCCTGTGCAAACTCCCACCACATCTTTCATGGATGAGACTGTGTCTCCTGCACCCCAGGGTTTGGACAAATAAAGGTGTTTTTGCATTTGAGGGCTTTTGTGAGTAAGAGAAAACAGGTTCTCTTTGCTTACTTTGACCCCCCCCGAGTGACAAAGTGTGTAAGCAGCCCCCGCTTTGTTTTGTTTCCTAGACTACTGAAATATCAGCTTTTGTGGATATCCCTGTATCTGGGGAAGGTTCTAATGCAGAGGCTTGGAAGATTTCAGATTTGGCAGCTGTTCTTACCTACTGCTGCTAGGATAATTGCAGGAACCAGCTACTTCTGCATCGCTCAAATTGTTGCCCATGGCAAGTACACAAGTACATGTCATTTTACTTACAGTGTGTAACTTCACAGTAGCTACTTATTTCAGGGTGGGGATCCACATGTGCCCTGGTTTAGGCTCTCTTGAAATTTTCCTGAACTGTCCTGAAGAGTGGGGTCTGCAACACCTGTGTTTCGGTAGCGTGTCCATTCTCCAGTGTCCATCCATGGTTGATTTGTGATTAACGTGGATCAGTGCACCACGCAGGTGCTCAGTGCCGGGTTGCAAACTGACAAATCCCCAAGTTGTTTCTGACTTTAATCACAGCACTGTAGAGGTGCTTGGTTCTGTGCCACAAATTGACAAATCCCAAAGTAGTTTTGGAGACAAGAGCTGAATTTTAACAGAAACACAGAGCCTGGCAATGTTAAAGCTTCTGCTGTGACTGAAACACGTGTACATAAACCTGAGCTGCCTTGTAACCTAACTGGGTAGGGTACTGCTAGCAGTGCATCTGGGGAGGAGGGTAGGCACGTGGATAATTCCCCATATGAAGGTCTTAGGTTGATGCAACTATGTCGCTAAAATTAAGCCAGGGCAGCTTTTCATCTCCGCTCATTCTTGGGCATCTCTAGCTGGTAAAAGCAAGTTGTATATAAGATTCTAGTTCATGTTTATATTACTGGTTATTTGGCCTTCCAGTAACACGATTAAAATAGAGTTGCATTCTAAAATTATAGAGCAGAGGATGCCATGGTAGTATTATATGTATACAATTCTGTTCGTCCCACTCGGTTCATCTCTTTGCTGAAGCATGGGGAAGGATTCTTGGCTCTTAGAAGATGATCAGGTCAAACCTCGGGTCTATTTTTATGCAAAATTCTAGAAAGTAAATGTTAATTGTTCTCAGCCAGCCTGAAAGATAAAATACCATGCAGATTTTTAATTTATTTATTTTTTATTTTTTTTTAAATGTGCTTCGTGTATTGTGTAAACACTTTTGGAAAACTAATACTAAAATTTTAGCCAAAATAAATTCTAAAGTACTGGCATTGCTTGCAAAGTCTCTCTCCTCTCTTTGTTCCTTCATATTCAGTATTTGGGTTTCATGCTGGTAACACTGATGCTTCCAGATGTTCCTGCATGTGTGGGCTTACACATGTGCATGGGCATATGCAGGGATTCCCTGTTGACTGTTGAGCTCATCATTTTATGGTATGGCCAGAACACACACACTGTTTAGCACCGGGACGTGAGAAGACTGGCAGCTCCCACATTATTTCCTAAATGCGTTACAGCCTTTTCAGCAAAGCAATGGCTGGGGAGCTCTGTAGCTGGCCATTGCCAACTACTCGTGATGAAACAGAGGTCTGTGGGTTGGCCATGAGCTATGGCTGCAAATATCTGCTATCCAACCGAAGTCTGCCTTTGCCTTCCTGCTTTCCCCTTTGTGCTCCCCTTGGCTTGTCTCATGGAGGGGTACAAGAAGCAACACATCAAGTTTAATTAAAACTTCCCGTGTGACTCCAGAAACCACTGCTGCCTATTTTCCCAGCTAGGCCAGGAGAATATTCTGGGAAGCAGTTGTGTGAATAATCAAAGGGGAAGAAAGTTGATGAAAAATTCCACTGACCCAGTGGAAATGGTTCTACTCTTGGGAGTGTCTTTAAAAAACTGTTCAGTTTGGGTAAATGAAAAAGTTGAATTTGCTTTCAAACAAAATGCTTTGAAAGTCTTTTAGATGGGACCAACAAATGGGTCAGGTTTGGCAGGTTTTGAGCATTTCCTTTCATTTTGAAATAGGGATTTCAGAAGGGGTTATAGGTCCATTTTCCAAAATTAAGGGAAGGGTGCTGCCAACAAGGGCCTTTCTTCTCAGCAACAGTCACACCTTTCCTGAAGGGGTGATTTTTTAATAGTAATGGAATTGGGTTTGGTAAATTGAGTTTCTCTGTGAAAGAAAGGTCTCAGTGCTTAAATCCGTTAAATTTTATAACATTTTCTCAGGCAAGTGAGAAGAATTCTTATCTGAAAAACATATTTATAGTCATTGAAAATATTGTATTTGAATTTGCTAAAAGGCAAATAAATCAAAGCACTGTAGGAACAGAAATATCTAATGTGCTAGCACAGGCATTTTGGGTTATGCTTTGAGAAGAAGTTTCATCCTAATGGGGTATGAAGGAAGGAGCCTGGCTTTTGAAGAGACAAGGGTCTGCAGGATGCTGTGCAGAGGTGGAAATGTGGGATCCTTTGTCCCAGAGGAATTAATCAGGGGCACTTTTGGGGTGTTACTTATGGAGCGGAATGGGAGCATGAAAGTCTTTGTGAGCAGCGTCTGTCTGGACGTCTTTCTGGCTTCACCCTACTTGAAAGCTGGAGCTCACACCTTGACCCTTGTTTAGAAGAAATATAATCATGTTATGCTTGATTCATTCTAATTTATGTTGACTTCCCATATGCCAACACATGATTTAAAAACCCCACTGATCATCTTTTATCCTCTGTTAGGCATACGCTCTGCTTGATTTCCCTTTAACTGCTACTTGGATGGAGCCGTGACTATGTTTTGTGCTCTGCTGCTCATCAACACCATCTAATGTATAGATTAGTATTAGACTCTTAACTTGCTGCTGGACAGGCTTTTGCCAGATAAGCTGAGCAGAAGTAGATTCAGAGCTTATTTACTATCCAGATTTCAACTGTTCATCAGAAGGTCAGTTGAAATCTCCTCCTTATGTGATAGCTGCTTAATTTAGCATTTAATTGTATTGATATTACTATGGATGATTTCTTTTATTTGAGCAATTGGTGGAATTGCATTTTAAAATATATATCTCACTGGATCATTTTTGTCCATGATACGTTTACTTTGTATTTAGCAAGTATTTACTAGGTAGGAAGGGAAGAGATGGTTTCCCACAGACATATTGACTCTCTTCAGAAGACAGGATGCAACTGGAAGAGTTCAAACAGAAGCTGTGTATTATGTGAGTCACCTGAGCATGTGATAGAAAATGGGAAAGAAAAATTGTGCCTCACCAGTCAGTCATGTTTCAGCATTTCAGCAAATACAAAAATGGGAGAAGTAATTGAAATAATTTATTTATAAAATATTCTGCAAATACATTATGAAGGGCCTGGGTAATGTTCTGGATTTCTACATTCCCATTGCTATCTTGGTGTGTCATTTACTGTATTTGTTTTAATAGTAGAGCTCTTCAATGATTGGATCCCTTAATAGGCATAAAATAAAATAAAAATGCAAAAAGTGCTCACTATTTAAATCTACGAATACCTTTTGTTTAGAGTAGAGATGCCAAGCAATGAGGACAGGCATCAAGAGCTTTACTCCTCCACTTGCAATCTGTCCTGCATTCGTTGCAGCAGAAAGTTCTCACCTAAGCTGGATGCCTAACAGCCTCTACGGATGGTCTGGTACACGGTGCATTTGCTTTGGATGGTTGTTCTCAGACTGGATTGTCATGCACTGGTGGACTTAGCAGACAGATTAAAAATCAGCTGGAGGTTTCAAGCAGAGAGCTCCTGCAGGTGGGACATGTCGTGATGAATGGAGCGAACTCTGGTGCTCTCGCCCACGCTCCGCATGTTTGGTGGCTGAGCAGATAGAGTCAGTCCCCAGTTGTCATCCCAATGTGAAGCCCAGGAGGAAAAATTGCCGAGTGATGGGTGGGAACAGAGACTGAGGGTAAACTCCCAATTTGGAAATGTTAATGTGACATCTATTATTAATAACCCCACTGTGAAAGAAAAGAAAAACCACAACCCTAATGTTTTGCTGCAAATGAAGCTGTGACACAGGGAAGTGGCAGGCAAAATTAAAATTTCATTCTTGCCATGGTCTTACAATAAAGATTTTGTGATACACACCCAGCAATGCCACTATAAATAGTCTCGTTATCTAATCTTCCAACTCAGAATATGACAGAAGATTACAAATAGGGAAACAGTGCAGTGTAGCTTTTAGCTATTTTCCCACTGCTTCACTTGCTTCTGCCGGAGCATTATTGTTCTGCCCCTTGTAATTCTTACGGAGACAACATTATTCACAAGTACAGCATGTCACAAGCAGGAGGAGAGTACAGATAAAACCCCGAAGATTTATGACATAGTTTAGATAAGGCCACATAGGAACTGAGACGAGGGAAGCAATAATTTGGAGTCCGGCGGCATTTCTCAGGGTGCGGTGAGAACTTCTTGCCAGCTCCACTGGCTCAACACAAAGCGAGCGTTTTATAAGAAGGTGCTCCATGTGGTGGGCTGCAGAGAGAAACCTTCCCTAATGAATAACCCAGACACTCACACAGCACAGACTCTGTCCATAGAGGTTTTGGACCTGATCCAAAACCAACAAGACGATGCTAGAAAATTTCACAGGGGCATAGCTAGTGCAGAGAAAACCTCCTGTTCCTTTTGAACTTTTTTTTTTCCCATGGGAGAAGACAGAGGTGGCTGGAGGAGAGATGATAGCTCCTTTCTTCCCACTTCCCTGCCCTGCTGGGGATGCAGATGCCCATTTTTGACCCTTCCTTGGAGCCCTCCCCAGCCCATCTCACATGGGGCACCTGAAGGCAGTAAGGAGAGCTGAGTCTTTGGGATGCTTCCCCTGGGCAGGGGCAGCTGAAAACAAACTTCTGTAGCCTTTGAGTGTGGACACAAATAATCCTTTTCCACAGGGGACTCTGGATTGCCTCCTCAGCTTACATCAAGTGACACAAACTTATAGTGGCCATGGAAGAGGTGGGAGGGAGTATGGCTGTTTTAAATCTTTAAAAAAGACTCAAACCATCCACTTTTTGCTGTATGAGGGGAGCACGAAGGCTTTGAATGCTTGTTCAAACCCCAGTGTTTCCACACTACACAGCCTGAGGGAGGCTCTCAGCCTCCAGCACCCAGCTGGACCAGGCTGGGGCCGATGGAGCACATCCAGGCAGCTCGGTGGAGCTGCACATATATGCTGTCCAGCCATTGCCAACTACAGAAGTCCTCTTCTATGCCTCTATCAACGCCTTCTCATGAAGCAGCTAAAAGCAATGATGAAACTTGAGGAACTGAGCCTCCCTGCAGCTGTTGCTGGGAGGAGGGAAGAGAGCTTGTGCCATTCCCTTGTCCAAAAATAGGACAAGGGATGATTCCCAAGCTGATTTTTAGGGAGGTAACATGATTTGTTTTTATTTTCCACAACAATTCAGTGACAGGAAGACTCAGTTAATCAGCTGTGTAGGACACAGCAGTCCTACATCCATCAGTTCCTGTAGAGCTCTTGTAATCCAGGGTCAGGATACAGTTTTGTCTCCCAGGGAAGTGCTGGGACTTGAGAGCTTCCACCTGTACTCCCAGCCCATTGATGCAGCCAAACAGGCATTCACCTCCACGTACCTACATCACCCACTCCATTCCCTGGTCAACACAGCACCCATAGCATCCTTCTGCGAGAAGGCAGTCGTCTTCAGCTGACTCACTGAGGTGGGCACTTCTGCCTCTTGCAGAAAATCTGAAAATCATCCTTAAATATTGCTAAAGGCAAACAAGCCAAAGAATGTCCCTGAGTCTACCTGCCTGAACTGAGGCCCAATATTGCTAGCAAACTCTTTGGGTTATTCCAACCACCCCAGATTCTGTTATTTCAGCTAAATTCATAGGCATAAGCAATCAGAAACAGTGGCATCTGCAATGCTTTCTGGGCACAGGCACTCTTGAACCATAGCCTATTCACCAGGGAACAGAGTTACCTTCCTAGCAATTAGATTCTGCAGGCAGATCAAATCAGCTGTTGGAACAGAGGTTTTATATATATATATAGTAAAATGCTCCCAGGTGTGCTTTTTAGTACTGTTTCTGGGCTGAAGTAAGGATTGATTAATAAGAGGCACCCAAACCAAGTTATGTGGTGAAGCAGAGCTGGAGCAGGGTGCTTTTGCTCTGATTCAGGGATCTGATTGAATTTGGTGACAGATGCCAAGGATTTATGTCCTTGCCCAAGTTTATCTGTTAAATTAGAAAGTGTTAAAAGCAGGAGCTATTTTTGGAATAAACATATTAAGTAGTGATGGAGAGTGCCAGCTAGGTATTGGTGGGGTGGTATTTTATTTTTATGTATGCTTGTCCAAGGTATATTACTCAGAGCATCAGAATAGAAAGCTGCAGGGATAATACATTGCTCTAGGTTTACACCAGAATACTTGAGTTCAGAGCAACCAGTATGTTTTTTTGTGACATTAATGTGGTATCATAAAGAATATGATTAAATTATATTTATTGTATAAGCACAAGTGAATATAATATAGTACTATGCAGTTATAATTTTTGCTGTAAAGCTCCTACCAGTTGTCCATATTTCTACATTAACATGGAGAGGGGATTATCTTAATTATGTTTTTTTTTAGCATGTTGATAAATGTCCAAACTGTAGAGAAGCTGTTACTTGCCTTGGAAACCATTGCAAAGACACCTCCTGGTTCTCTGCTCACTCTCCTCCTACCAGTAGTCTTTCTCCATTTAATTTATTCTGTAGTATTGCCAGTAGTGTTGTTTTGCTTGATTTATTCTGTAACTTCACCTAAAATAGACTCTGACCTTTAATTTTTGTTTATAGCTTGTATCTAATTCTTTACATTTTTTTTTTAATTATTTTATTATCTTATCACCTCCTTAATGAGCGTTTTACCCTTTTTAGCCATTATTTAGCCTTTTCAACTTCCCACAGGCCATCTTGAAGCCCCTGAATGGTGACAATTTATGGCTGAATCAAGATGCAGGGTGAGGCTGAACAAGGTGACCCATAAACTTCACAGAAGTTGTTGCATTTCCAGTGCCTCTGAGGCCATCTTGTGCCTCAGAAATTAACATTAGTAACTGCTACTTACAAATTGCCTTTTACTGTGCTCCACCAAATAATATGATGCTGAAAAAATTTATGACAGCTAAAATATCCTGGAGTATTCAAATAAAAGCCAAACATATAAGGAAACCATGTCCTGTGTAGGAAGGTCACAGTATGAAAAAAAAAAGATGGCTTGCTTTGTCTGCAGGTCACATTGACACGTGAGCTAGAAATACATGTACGAGATGGAGACCTAGATGTGCTAGATTTAAGGGGGAACTCCGTAGCTGCTGCCGTGGGACTATTTTCAGGTGCTCAGATGAGTGAATAACCCAAATATAGTTTAAGCCTGTGACTATTTAATTTTCATAGCAATGCAAATACATTAGGTGAAGGCTAAGAGCTCTGCATCTAATTTAGCAGTGTTGCTTTAGCAACATCATGCAGGATGCAAATAGTCTCCTTGGTAACACTTCCTAAGTGTCATTAGATAAGCGATGGTTACAAACACGGAAGCAGATCAGAAAGAGAGTCCTGCTCTTGTCCTGTGCCTTTTTATAGCCCCAGACACCACGATTAGCAGGAAGGCAAAAGAGGAGAGGAAAGCAGTTTGGAGGGTAGGAGCTCTTGTTAGCTTTTTACGTTTTGTTCTTTGGAAAAACACACCGGTGGTGACTGGGTTATCTGAATTGTTTTAAATAATGTTTTAAATAAAAGGAGGGTGCTGTCCCTGCCACTGATGGCACCTCCACCTCTCAGGGACAGGCACACACTGTTCTCCTTGCTCTCCAAGGGATGCAGGTTGCAGGTATTAATGCCTAATGGCATCCTCATGTCTTG
This sequence comes from Aythya fuligula, assembly GCF_009819795.1. Taxonomy (NCBI): domain Eukaryota; kingdom Metazoa; phylum Chordata; class Aves; order Anseriformes; family Anatidae; genus Aythya; species Aythya fuligula. Next base: position 24,753,113 of record NC_045565.1, read on the forward strand.
GTGAGTTTTGAACCTACAGGATAGAAAGGGGAGAGGGAAGGAGACCCCAGCGCTTAGTGTGAGGGTGACCGTGATATCTTCACTCAGTGTGGTGGTAGGGGATCTGCTTCTGGGCTGGGACCAAGCACAGGAGCTGCTCCCCTTCTGCCGAGTCACTTCCCCTGCCCCACTATCACTGTCAGTGTATTGCCTCTCCAAAACCAGATTTGGGTTTTCTTGTTGAATTTTGAAGACCTTTTCCTAGGAAGCAGCAGTGCAGTAGGGATGAAGGTGAGAAGTGGGGTAACTTAGTGCTCAGAAACAGGGCAGTTGCTCTGATGTTGGCAGAGGCAACTTTTCTATATAGAAAGAGTTGTGAATGGTGGCAGCTTTTCCAGCTCTCATGCAATATATATATATATTTATATTATTTATTTATTTATTTATTTATTCATGAGGGAAACTGCAGGGATTGCACAAGAATCCTAGCTTTCGTTTGACAATGCTTCCCTTCCCCATCCTTCCCTTCTGTATACTTCTCTTTTACACAGAAAAGCTGAAAGGTACATAACCAATATGACCTGATGGCTCAAAACTCAGAAACCAGACAAAAGTCTGCCAATGCTTTTGTTTTACACTGATCTTTATTTTAATCCCACTTGTTGATGTCTGAGGATCTTATCCAAGGAATCTGAATGCCTGGTAATGTCAGCACATGAAGGACAGTGGTGGAAGGAGCCAAGTCTACAATGGCATCAGAAGAGGTTTATTCAGGTTTGGGATGAAAGTCTGAGAGCAGATGGTTTTATTTTATCATGATCTTGACCCTGCTTTGGTAGAGATAGATATCTGGTGGACTTCTGCACTTCTGGGGAGACCCTCAGAACCAAAGCTAAGCCAGACCCTTGCAGCCAAACACCTCTTGACCAGTGACCATCAGGTTTGTATGTAATTACAGGTTCCAGGGTCTTGGGGCTGGTTAGGCCAAGGGGCTTCATTTCAGCAGTGTACAGCACCTTGTGATTTAGATTCGTGGCAACAGGCTGACTGCAATTTCTCCTCTTCTGATGTAAAGGGAATTGAAATGTCAATAGCCTCTCTTTACAAGGAGAATTTAAAAAGAAAACCAAACACCAACCATCCCCCACAGCCCTTTTTTTTCCCTCCCAAATCCTCTTGGAATTCATCCATCTTCATATCGCTCTTATCTCGTGGCCTCTACTCTAAATGTCAGTGCTAATTAATGGGACCTTGGTCCTCCGTGTTCAGATGATTAGCAATCTGCTGTTCCGATGATGAACAATCAAACATTTGTTCGTGAGAGGGGGGCCCTCAGGTCTCCTCTACCTCCTGGGGGAAAGTGCTGGGGCTGTTGGCCTCGTGTGCGACAAGAAGCAAAGTCTGAAACATGTCTTTACCTCATGCTGTCAAACCCAAGCAGGTGATGTTCTCCTGAGCAGGGTGAGAGATGTGTTTCCTAAGCCTTCTAGAGGTTAGAGCAGCACTGGTGAGTTTTTTGGATACCAAGTGCAGCACGATGACCTTCCTGCAGCGAGGTTTGGAACTGCTTTGGAGGTGAAGTTTGGCTCTGCATGCAAGTTGTTCTGCAGTGGAGGAGCAGCTTCTCCTCATCACCGTGGCCCATGGCTTAGTAGGACAGGGGACCCGGACAAATGACAGCTAAATGGGAGCTCAGCCCTCAAACTGCCCCTCCGGTTGCTGTGTGCACAGCAGCGTTTCCCTCCAGGACAGCCACATTGCTGTGTTTCTGCCACCTGTGGTTTGTAGGCATCATTTTTTAAACCAAATTGGGATAGGAAAACTATCCTTTTTCTTCTTTTTCTTTCTTGATACTCCTGGGGCTGCTCCATCCCTGTGTCCCTGCTGGGGCCTGATGGACGTCTCCTGTCCTGCACTGCTCCCTCCCCCTCACAGCCCCTGGGTCAGACGCTGCCCCTCATCCTCCTGCTGGCAGTCAGGGTGGTCTTAGGATGGCAACTGGATATATCAAGGCAAAAAACACAGCACACAAGCCTCCTCTCTACCAGCCCCCTCCTGACCCCCAGCCCTGACTCCTCCGTTCCTGTGAATACGCTCCTTTCTCCCTTTTTCACCGAAAAACAAACAGAAGCGATTGCAGCCAAAACTCCCTCCCGGGGTGACTCTGGCATGGACACAGAAGTCTCTCATTCAGCATTCACCTCTGACAACAGATGACTTTTGGCAACTCTCTGCTTGCTCGGATGGGTTTATTAGCACTTGCTGTGTGCTTCCTCTGCAGCTGGAGCTGCTTTCATGGCCATGCAGGCATCCGCAGTGTCTCTTCTCTCGCTGGCACCCCTGTCTGTTATTTTTATATTTTTAGTGGCCTTCCTCATGCAATAACAGGAATTATCTCTTCGATAAGCATCTTCTCAACAGAATATTAATGTATATAATTAGGATAGTATTTGCCTCTTGATTCACACTGTTCATCCCAAAATTGGCTTAATTACACAGCTGCTCCTCTTGAAGGAGGCCGTGTTTGTTTAAAAGCTTAAATATGGAGATAGGGGCTAAATTCCTTCCTTGGAGAAGGCAACCTCAATTTCGGATTTCTAGCTATTTTGTCAACAGTGTTTTGTCTGTTTTAAGGAGGGGAAGAAGTAGAGGGAATGGTACTGCTGTTTTTTGTTTTAATCCTCTACACAGGGAGCAAGGCACAAACCCCCTTGGCCGATTGATTGATTTAGTCACTTTTGAGCTGCTGAAGGTAAAAAGCCTGAGGATCTCACATCCCTTGATTCAAGTGTGATTCCTGTGGTTTTCCTCTCTCTCTGATGTCTTGAAACTCAGGTGTCCCTACCAGCCAGACAAAGTCTGTAGGGTAAGGCACCTGCCTTTCACCCGCTTCCAGTTTGCAAACCACAAAGCTAGCTTTAGCAGCAGCCTCAGCCTTGGTGTTATAAAGACATGGAAGAAAAATGCCTCCAGACAAGTCTGTGGGATTATTTCAGCTTTCTGGGAGACAGCTGAGATGTTATGTTCAATTTTGCTATCAATTCTTCAGCTTTGAGCATTGCTGCTGTAAACTATCAGCACCTCCTGTGAGTATGTTAGTGTTTGGAAGTATGCAGTAAATCAGATTATAGCCGCCCTTTATTAACCCTGATGCACAAGACTTCAGCAGTAGAGGTTTGATTCAGTGAAAATGAATGAGGATAGTTAAAGTCAAATATAAATAGAGCTCATTAAAAAACAAACAAACCAGCCTCTGTTTCATTATGTGACTCTTAACTGCACCATGAGAACAGAAGCAGTCCTCATTAAAGTCCCCTGGCAGCCTTGTTCTCTTCATCTTCTTCTGCAAACTCATGAGCTATAGGAGCTCTTGGGGACATGAATCCAATCTGTGCCTTGTCATGGCAGAAAGAGGGGGAAAAACAAACAGAACAAGCCTGTGTGCACGCGCAGGCAATAAAATGAGCACAGCCCTGCTGGCACATCCATGTCCCATCCAGACCCCTGACAGAGCATCGCTGCTGTCCTGCACCTGGGTAACCTCTCCAGTGCTCTCAGCAGCACCCTGTCCTTGCCAGGCTGTGAGGTGATGGAGGAGCCTCTGGTGTCTCCTCTTCTCCCAGCACCTTGTTTTGGTGGTGCTGTGGGTTCCACATGCTCCCTGTCCCCATGCAGAGGGTGCTCCTTTCTGCAAGGTTTTGAAGCATGTGTGTGTTGTGTGTGAGTGCTTTCATGAATAGGGAATGCTTGCCTTCCTGAGGTCCTGAGTGTGTAGATGCAAGGGAGTGTGGAAAGAGTCCTGGAAAGGATAACGGGCAGTGTCTGGTAGGGAGACCTGTAGTTCTGGAAGTGCAGCACCTTCTAAAGCAGAGTTAAAACATATTTTGTTTTAAAAAAGGTTTATTAAAGAAAAGACAGCGTGAATCTCATTACAGATAGTGCAATAGCACAAGTGGGAGATTAATATTCTGCATAAGGGAATAAAACTGCAATACCTCTTGAGCAAACCTATTCCCACTGGAGAAACTGAAGACCTGGAGACTTTATCAGCAAACCGCAGCTTTATGCCATTTACAGGTGGAGAAAGTGCAGAGCCTGCAAGGGACCTGTCTGCATCAAATTTTTAATTTTTTTTTTTAATGGTTTCCTTCTCTTACAAGCACCACCTCAGTCCCAATGTTGTCACCAGTTCAGTCCCAGGGTTAGTAGCACTGGGAACAGGTAACCAAAGGTAACAAAAGTCCTTGGTCTTTTAAAGTAATGTATCACTGACCCTTGCTCAGCACAAGTTTAACATGCACACCAGCCTCAAGGGCTCCCACCATTCCAATTTTAAGCAGAAAATCATTCAGAAGTTTTAATTAATTTTAATTCATAGTTGCAGAGCAATGTGATGTGTGCAGATGGAAAGCGGTAAAGAAGTGTTGGTTCATCTCACTTTAGCATTTTTTTAATATATACATATGTTTTACAAAAAGAGTTGCAGCTTACTCAGAACCTGGACTGGACCGAAACCCGACTGTTTAATTACTGTTTACACAGAAGTAATTTGCAAAGTGTTAATTTCCAAAATCAATGCACTCCAGTCCAATAAATATTTAATGTTTCCATCTGCCATTTTTAAGTTAGTTACCAACCCTGTCTGATGAAGTCTACGAGACAGTTGCCTGCTGTTGACATAAAGAATGGTTCTGAGATCCAGTTTGTGTGGAAAATGAGAAAAAAACAGGTTTCCTAAATGCAGTTGGATTCTTTTCTCTTGATTTAATACACATGGGGAAACCATTACGTATGGAGACAGGTTTATAGCAGGCAGGCCTACGTAAAATTACTTCTTAATTTTATGAGGGGAAATAGGCTGAGTCTTTTCCGCTGGCATGGTGACTGCAGATCCGGGGTCTGACCTGCAGGAGAAACCTGGCTGGCACATGCAGCATCGTTAGCAGGGGGAGACGAGGTGGAGAAGACCTCTGCCCACATATGAAGGCAGATGCCAGGGTTCCTGTGGGCCACGGTGGGATGCCGACTCCTCCGGCTGCACTGGGGACAATTTAATTGCTGGTAGTCACAGGGGATCTGGAGCTCTCTGGATGGGAATGCCCTGTGCCAATGCAAATGTCACCACTCGCAGCACAGCACGGGGGTCTTGATGATTAGTTGTTTTACTGTTTTTCTAGTATAATTATGTTTAATTCATGTGTTGTTTCATCAAAGTGTCTGTCACTCAGGGCTTGGCATCGTCTTCTTAAATAGCTGGATATAAAATTACAATGTGTTTCTCCAGTGAGACCATATTTCCTGAACATCATGACAGCTTTATTATGACACAGGGCTCTCTGTTTAGCTGAACAGATACAGTGAATTATCCTCTTAAAAAATCAAAATCTCTTGCAGTGGGTCATTAGACTTATGCCATTCCCTGCACAGGGTTACTCTGAATCAACATCAGAAGCATCTGCAGCCAGGGAACTTGTGCTGTGGCATTTAGGCTTCCTTGCTGGGCTGGGGCGGGCTGGTATATACATAGGAAATAAATTGCAAAGCACCAGGCAAAACAGGGCTGATTTTCCAGCAGAAGCTGTTCTCACCCCGAGTCCTTCCCCAGCCTGGTGGCAGCTTCCAGGGATTATTCAGAGAGCAGTGAAATAGTGGGAATGATCCCCATGTCCCCGTGGTGCCTAAAGCTCCCGCATGAACCCAGAAAAGCGTTGCTGCCAGTACTAGCACGCTTTAAATACCACTCCCCCAAAATGCTAGCGTGGGCTGCTGACAGATGGGTGGAAGCCTGTAAATAGGAAAATATGGTTTAGATAACATTTGTAGCAGTGTATTCAAATTACTGGCTCAAAGCTATTCCTCACTATACTCTTGAGTGTAAAAAGACCTGCCCAAACCTAACAGGACCCTAAGGATTTGCTTCCCGTGGCTTTTCTGCTGTGCAGGTGGGTTTTGTACTGCCCCAGGGAGACGTGACAGCAAAGCTCTTCTGGATGCACTTCATGATGTTTCTTGTAGTGGATGGAGGGCCTTTGGGATGGGTAGGTATGTCAGTCAATCTAATAGTGACACCTCTAGATTAAAAAATTCACCGGATTATGGAAAAAATTTTGGAATTGCTACTGCAAAGGGCTGCCCCTGTGTGGCTGGGAAGCACAGTCGTGTGCTGGTCTTGGTGTTCATACAGGTGGTGACATCCCAGAAATGAACGAAAAAAAGAGAGGAATGGGGGAAAGTGTGTTGGAAACATAGTTTGCAGTATTACTTTGCCACAGTTATTATTATTATTAATTACTTTAAGATGGCTTTTAAACTTTGTGGGGCAGGTGCTGACTGGCTGCCCTCTGGCTTCATTAAACAGCATCTAACCTCAGGAAATCCCTGGTGGCTGGAAACAAATATTAAATTAAGCAATGTATTTGGCTAATGGCTGTGCCTCTACAGCCAGCAACGTGGGGTCCCAGGCAGTTTTCTTGCTGTTTTTTTTTGGGCAGCCAGACACACCACATGCAGGTGAAGTGGGGGGAGTGGGAAGTGTTTCGTTGCTTCATACACCAGGCTGAGACGTTTGTGATGCTGGGGCAGTTCTGAGGAGCACCTGGCACTTTCTCTCCCCATCGTCTGCTTTGCAGCAGTCTCTGTAGGAAAATATAATTTGAGCACTGCAGAAATCTGCTTGTTAATGGAGGACGGCATGGTCTGCTAGTCACAGCAGGGCTTACTGGAGATAAATCCCTCTACTTGATGTTCCCAGCTCTCCCACGCAGACACCGAGGCATTCACCTCTCTGTGCCTCACGGTGCCCACGTACAGAGATAAAAGAAGCAGAGATGTGGAGTTGCATTATTGTTATTGGGGACTAATTCGAACCAGAACTGAGTGGCAGGAAAGAGCAGGCAGCTCCTGATTCCTGCTGCCAGCATTTAGACCCAAATTTGCAACTCACTGTGAGATCCAAGGCAGGTTGAGCTGATCAATGTGGGGCCTGCTGCAGGCCACCGTTTCCTTCCTTCCCAATTTCCTCCTTTTGGAAGGATCAATCCATGTGCCTTTGCTGAAAATTTAACTCCACTGGAGGGATCGTTCAGAAAACTGGAGGTGTCTTTGAACTCAGTGTGTGGTTTGTCATTTGACCAGCTTGTCGGCTTGATCTGATGAGTTCTTGTGCAATTTAGATTCTCCTCCTGCTGACACCTCCTTTGGTCTCAGTGGCAGCCCTATGCCAGCCGGTATGACCATACCTGCACTGATTTGCAGTGCTGTCCCTTGCAAGTTCACAGAATCATAGAATCACCTGAGGGCCGGTCTCCCAGGGCTGTGATTTTCACATTTTTCTGAACCAAGAGACCGTCTGTCATGAATTCAGCAGATGAAGTCAATGAGGCAGCCTTGCCATACCGCTTCCATCCACATATCTCCATCACAGGACCTGGTGTCCTGCCTTGCATGGAAGCTGAGCAAGGCAGCTCAGTTTGGGGAGGAATGGGCCGGTTGCAAGGCTCAGCGCATTTGCTTCTTCATCGTCTGTGGGCCTCGCTACAGAGGCCTGATTGTGCTGCCTCTGTAAGCTTCAATCGATTGCTTGCAAGGGCCATATTAGCATTCTGCTAAGAAAATTGAAGTGCTTTCATGAAGTCAGCTCAAAGGACTTGTGTGTGAGCTATTGTAGGGAACAAAATGGTTGCTGGAAAAATTAAGCTTTTCCGTTTTTAAACTTATGTTCTGCATTGAATAGTTTAGGTTAAAAATAAAATAAAATAAAATAAAAAGTGATGTAAAAGGCTAGAGCCTGGCTCAGGAGAGCAGGGCTGTGGCAGCCTGCAGGATAAGACCCAGGGTACAACTTGACTTCTGTAGCCTCCTGCAGAGCAGCCAGTGCAGAAGGAGCCTTGTCAAAGAGATAAGCAAAGGCAAGCTGGCAAACAACAGCATTCCTTAATAGTGCTCTTCCTGGGTATTAAAGTAATTCTATGAAGCAGGAATTTAATAGTACAAATCTGGCTGATAACCATTCTGGTAAATAATAATAAAAAAGCTCTGACAGTCCAGGCCTAGCTTGACTAATGTAGCGATAGTATCTGTCTTGAAGAGAAAAATGTAATAGCAGAGAAGGATCCTTGCTGCCATTTGTCAGGGTTGCAGAGGCTGTCATTGGGTGACATTCAGTCCCAGAGACCAGCACCCATCTACACACCTTCAGGTATGTTTTAAGCCTTCTTAAAATCCCCTGTTTCTGTATCCCAAACCTTTGTTCCTGATGCCTTTCAATTTGAAAACAGCAGCCTCCTTCCCTCATTTAGTGTGGGGATTGTTTCTCTCTAACAATCAGGAAAGTCTGGAATATCAACCCAGGCAATCTGTTTCTCCTTTGCTACATTAATAGCATTTGCTAGTGCTGAGACCTCTGCTGCCCTGGGCAGCATTATGGATTGCATGTTTTTCTTACTTAATGACCAAGAGAAGCCAGAGATAGGTGATAAACTTGGCTAAGCACAGAGTACTGAATGAAAAGGTTTGCATCTGCCCAGGTGGGAAATGGGGGGTTTCATTGCTGTGCTTTCCTGCTCTTCTCCACCATTAAAAACTTGGAATTAATTTTCTTTGGGTGGAAATCATTGGAATTGATTGGAAGGGGCTGCTGAGTCATCTCCTCCCATCTGCATATTAATGCCACCCCACACCCTTCATCCCTTCCCACCCAGTCTGAAAGCAGGAGGATGAGGAGATTCCCTGGCAGCATCTGGGAGCCAGAGGTGAGAGCTGAAGCTGTGAGACCTGGCTGCCCTCACCGTGCAGCAACCAGTGGGAAATGCTGCCTTCCACTCAAGTGTTTGCTCTGTATTTGCTTCTTCTGGCTGCAGCCAAGGTAGTGTGCATTGTTCTTTCCCAGGTAGACACTGGTGTTCTTGTATGAGTAGCTCAGGAGGGGTCTGCATCAAGCAGCAGGCAGATGTTGGGAGCTCTGCTTTTAATTGCAAATGTGCAGTCCTGATGTATAGCCCAGATCAGCTGTATTTTTACTCAAATAATGCTTCTTGGGACAAAGAAGGGAGCATAAAGGCTCCTCTGCTCTCATTTCCTTGAGCAGGACCAGGCTTTGGCTTTCCAAGTGGTAATAACCAGTGTTGTTGGAGTTGATCTTACAGTAAACTAGAGGCCCCATTTAGGATTATGGCCTATGTGGTTTGGTGCAGTAAAGAGGGCTTGGGGAGCGCAAGCTCTGCCTTGGAGAATGTGCATCCTTCTTGAAAAGGTCTTCTATCTCGTTTTGTGGCTTGTCCATCAAGCTTTATTTAGTTCTCTGTCAAAAGCAACAGCTTAAAGTGCTCAGAAGTTCAAGCTTGTTCTTTCTTTTGTTGCTTTTAAAACAAAAAAAAATTATTTAGAATAGCAACTTAAGTAAGGTAATGTTATTTGCAGCTTTCTAAGAAAGTGTTGGAAAAGGAAAGGGCAAACCTTTGCTATGTTTGGCAGCTTTCTTGGAAACATTATTCCCTGTGTGAGAGTGCATTAAAAATAATGCTCTCTGGCAGCTCTTTTGGAGCCTGGAAGTTAAAAGGTAGCAACGAACTCTGTATCACACACTTATGTCTTCATGAAATGTGAAATCACAGAAGTTTCAGACTTGTGACTCAGTCTCCTGGAGAGCAAAGCCACTGGGCACACTTAATTTTAATGACTATTCAGTGTTATATTGTTCCTTCTTTCCCCAAGTCCTGGAATGGGGTTTATGTTCTCATATGATAACAGAGGGTGAACCTCACAGAGTCTCTCTGATGGCCAATTCTTGTGTTTAAGTTTGCTTGGAGCTTCTCTGCTGATGCCTGCTGCTGTATTGTCTCTTTGGCTGGGATTTCATCCAAGTTTGTAAGCAGACATGAGGCTCAGCCCCTACGAGTTTGGACCCTGCTCTGAGTTTTCCCAGAGTGCCAACTGGCCTGCTGTTGGGTACCAGCTGTACTGACTCTGCTAATAAATCTTGCAGTCTTGGGTGATAAAAATCAGTTTCTAAATTTAGGATACCAAAGAAAGTGGTAGCTGTTATTCAGCGGGGAAATATATTTTTCCTGAGTTGTTACTAATCAGATGTGCATTGCTGGAAACACCATCTCTATTTCTTGTACCTCTTTTTCCTTTTTTTTTTTTTTTTTTTTTTTTTTTTTTAATTGCATAAAGACTTATCCATTCAACACTTATCACAATGAAAGAATATTAGTAAACACAAGCTTGTTGATATTTAACATTCTGATGCTGGACTTGAGGGGAGATCTACAACTTAAAAGGGGTTGGAATAATGAAATCCACAGTATAGCCTGTCCTTGGGAAATAGGAATGGTGATGTTAACCCTGAGGGTACTGGTTTCTTTCAGTTAGCAATGAAATGGGATCCTTAAATTAAAACTATATAATTGCTCTACAGCTTTGCATCTGGGGCTGTGGGTACTGTTCATGTTCAGCTATGTGTGTTCTGAAGAATTGTTTTGCTAAGAGCATTCAGAAATGGTGACTTCACATCTGTCTTCTGCTGTGAGGCATTGCTCTGATTCCCTGAAGATTGGTCTCCTCCTGCAGGAAACAGTTACTCCACCTCTCAGCTGAAGGCAGAGTAATAGTTGTTTTTTTTTTTTTTTTTGAACAATTTTTTATCTTAAAGGACAATGTTCAACAGAAGCATCCTCTGATGGCATGCTGTACATCAAGCAATACAGCCTTTTCTCCATTTGCACAAGCATTTGTTGATAAGGAGAGCTGTGTGTGTGACTGTGGAGAGGAGGATGAAGGTGTGAGGGATGATTTGACAAGGTCATGAATGGAGGTGCACGCACCCTGCTTTCCCATGTTCATTATCCCACAACCACTTCAGCTCCCTGTCACTTCCAACCATGTGGCACATGGCTAAGGTCCTTGGTACAGCTTTTATTGTACAATGATTTGCTGCTCTTTCACAATTGCTTGCACTTTCTCTCTTGCTGTTAATTCTGGGAACCTTCTTACTAGAAAGACTGATAAATTCCAAGGAGAAAAAGTATATGGTTATCAATGGGACCGAGGAGATTGATGTAAGAACAAAGATTAAAAAAGCTGAATCTGAGTAGTTTTGCCAAGCAAAGACTAAATAAGTAGATATGCTTGTATTGTATCTGATGGGTGTAAGCACAAGACAGGAAGGCATTTAACATGTTCACTGGGATGTAGCAAGGATGAAATAAAAGGGGAAGGCTTGATATGATTAGCAGGTAAACCTTGAGACATCACTGCTAGAGAAGTCACAGGCCTTGTAACAACCAACTTATTGGTTTAGCTTTTGTGTAATAAATTCAGTCTAGGGAGAATCCTTGTCTAGTAGAAAAAATAATAGTTTTGAGTATGAAGGAATTACTCTGATCCTGTAACCTGGTCCTTGTCTGGAGTAAATGGTACAGTAAGGTTTCTCCACACTGAGGTCTCAGTGATGGTGTGAAGACAGGGGACCAATGCTAACCTTGCATGGGTTTGAGTTTTCCTGGCTAATGTGGTGAAAAACTGAGGTCTGTGGCAGAAAATCACTGTACAGTCATTCAAGGAGGTTGTGCACTGCCCTGCCTTTGGTGTGTCCCCCTATTACTTGGTTACAAACATCCTTTGTCCTCTTTCTTCTCCAGTTTCTTCTGAGGTCCATCTAACAGCTTGTGCTTTCCTTTAGCACCCAGAAAGCATTGGTGATTCAAGGGGCTGCTGCTGATGAACAGGCCAAGGATTTGTGGGATGTGGTCTCGCTTCCCATAGATTTAGTGGCAAAAATTTTTCTGAATTGACCAGGCTCAGATTTGGTCTCTTTGCTGTTCTGTGATATAGCCAGCAGTTACAGCAAAAAGGATGAGTGGTTGTGGTACACCTTGCTCCTCCATTCCTTGACACAGGTGGCTCAAGATGTACAGAGCAGTTATCGCTGGCTGCTCCAAAGGTCTTTGGTGCAGTATGGAAAATCTGTGTTTAGGCCTTGCTGACAATGTGCTGTGGACTTATTTTATGGGCAAGGATGTTCCTGGGTAGGTTGGAGGTCTCCCCCTCCACCTCCTCTATTCCTGAGATTTCTTTAGTCTGTAGGTCTCCTTGTCCTTGATCTGAGAGCAGGGGGGTGCTGTGGATCTTGCAGTCCTCACAAAGCAGTAGCCAGGAAATGCAGGTCCCTGGATGTTGATGCTGTTGGGCTCTTCACAAGGTTTTAATGCTGTTCTCCTCTGAATTCCTGCTCAGCCATCTTGCTTTGCTTCCAGTGCTTTCAAATTAATCACATTTATCTTTCCTTGTCAATAGGACAATGAATGTGCTTTGTGCAGCAGAAAATGTCCTGAGGGATGGCATGATCTTCCTCCTCCCCTCTCCTCCCAGATGGCAGCATGTATGCGAGGGTGTCAGTGTCTTCTTCTCCCACCCTCCATCACCCAACAGCCTGGCTGGGCTGCAGCTCCTCTGAATCTGCAACTCACTGCAAAGTCTCGTTGTAATTAAAACAAGACATCCCCACATAACAAGCCTGCTTTCCCACCATCTTTCTGTGCTTATTTCTAGGGCTCTGCCTTTTCTTGCAGGTGTGTTGTGAAGCTCAGGGCCACCCTGCGTGGAGCAGAACTGTTGTTGCTTTTGCTTCAGCAGCCTCTAGTGGGGAGATCAACGCAGCTGAGGCCAGGGCACGGCTCCTCCCTTACTGCAGCCAGAGCCGTGAGTTGGTGTCTGGAGTTGGAAATGATCTGTTTTAATCTTTGTATTGTAAGCAAAGGCTGATGAATAGAAGAAAAGATTATTTTTCCCCCTCCAAGGGGCCAACATAGATTTTTTTTTTTTTCATATCAGATGTGGGGAAAATAAAACTATCTAGAGGTGAATGAGTCACTTTTCTGAGTCACCAATAGTGGGAAGAGGGGATATAGTATTTGTGAATCAGAAGCAAAAAGTACAGCCTGTTCCCTACTCGGTGTGAGAGAAAATAATGGACAACATCAAGAAGCAATCTCCTCCTCAGAAGAAGCAAGTTTTAGGCTCTGCCTCAGCATCTTGGGGTGAACAAGTGCCACCCCCCTGGGCACCATGGCCCTGCTGGTCTGGAGCTGGCTGCACCCAAAGGTGCTTGTTGCCTCTGGATTTTTCCATACCTCAGGGACTTGTGTCCAGCACTGCTGGTAACTTCTTCAGCGTCACCTTGCACGTGTTCCCCTACAATATGAGTCCAGAGCTGGCAATTTGAAGTTTACTAAGCCAGACTTTGTGCCTTAAGCATCCCATTCATGCTCACAAAGAGAATGCTGCCTGCAAGACTTGCCTGCATTTGCACAGGAGGGGTGGAAAGCAAACAGAGGCAGTGAATAACACACTGATTGTGCTAATAACTCTTTCCAATTCCTGCTCTGTGCTGCATAAGGAGAGGATAACTGTCCAAGGTCTCATAAGAGGGAGGGTGTACAGCCCTGCTGATTAATACACAAGGGCGAAAGGGCTGCCTGAGCCAGCAGGGAGGGCTTGGTCCTGGGTGCTTTCCACTGAAGGAGCAGCAACCTGTGGACACGGTGTCTGTTGTGGCTTCTCACTACAAGGCTCTTGGGTTCAGCTGAGACTAACCAGAGGTGGAGGACATGCACCAGTGGGCTGCTGATGTGTGGGGCTTTCTCCCCATGTCCGCCAGCTGTCACTGTTGCCGCACACACAGGGGGCAGCGGGTGCATTTTGTCTGGCTGGGATTTGCAGCTGGTCCTTTGAGTGCTGACACCCCTCTCAGCTGGCCCCAGGATGAACTGGGCCTCTTGTGAGAGATGCTGCAAAATGCCTAAGATGATTTTTACCCCAAACAGCCAAGGAGGCTTGGTTCACACTCAGAGCATTTAGCAGTCTTAAGAATGTGTTCCTGAAGTCACAATTTTGTTGCCTATTATAAGGTTCTGTAGGGAAATACAAGAATTGCAGCACATACACGTTTCCCTCTTTTGGGTGTAACAATTTCAGAGTTTTTTTTTCTTGTTACAGAGCTCAAGCTCCTTCAAATTACTTCTGATTAAACAATGGCTTGTAAAACTGAGGGGAAGAAAGTAGCTAGTAAATCAGGAGTAGTGGTCACAGCAGGATCTGGCAGGCAGTATCTCATGGTGATAATCCCCTTCCAGTCCCCCTTCTCCGGCCTTGCCCCAAATGTGTGCAGAGTGAGCCCCAGCTGCCTGCAGAGCAGGGCCAGGTGTGCCCTGAGCCTGGTACATCAGAGCCAAGTGGTACTGCAGACTTGAAAACTACATCAGTGTGTAGAGGGAAAGTTTCCTACTGAAATCAAGCTGTGCATTCATGTGGATAAGTATTCATGTACCTATCTCTATACATATGCACTCAGCTTCTTCCACCTTGTGTTCTGTGTGAATTTTCCTGGTGTGGTTGAATACATGAGAACTGTATATGGTTGTAAAGTGGAGGAGCTGGAGCTTTGCCTGCCCGGTGGGAAGCAGCTCAGAGATGGAGGTGTTCTCTGCGTGCTCGCCAAGTGATACTCTGCAGCTACCTGTAGGAGCAGTTCACATCCCTTTGAGGAATTGTACTTTAACTGCCTCAGTTGGTAAACACAAAATTCAGTGAGTACTGATCAACATGAGATGAGAGGAGGCTGAAATCAGCCTGGCATTTGCCCTGTTTCGGGAGATAATACGCATATATTGTCGTCATGTTTTGCTTGCATTCAGGTAACCGAGAACCTGATACTTGAATAGACTGAGTCATAGTGTTACTTGTGTTAACTATTCATGTACTCTGTGGAGATTATGCAGCAGACTGCCTGCACCCTATGTTTTACATGTCACCTTACATTGGACGTGAGGTCCCCATACCTATTGGACCAGATTCTTCTGTGAGATGCAGATGCAGCTGGAAGTCATGTCATCCATCAGTAGTGTTGCTCCAGATTTGCAGCAAAGACCAGCATTTGACCTTTAAAATTAAATTACAGTAAAAGCAAGCACAAATCTAGACAAATTTCTGCACTGAGATTAGATCCTGTCTCATACAGATGTAATTCAGAGGAGAAAGCGAGCTCCTGGCAGAGACAGATGGGTGATTCCAGCCCCTTCTTTTTGTTTGTGTACTTTCACTTGACTCCTTTCAAACCCATGTTTTCTTGTCAGTTGTCTCTCATGAAGCTAAGCACGCAGAACAGCAAACTGATAGATTTCAATAGTTTTCTCAGCTCCTGACCAGATTAGCAGAACTGATTATAAAGGTGAAGAATTCGTGGGAACTTGTGCCTGTGTGCAGTGGGAGCTGCATGGGAAGCTTCCTGGGAAGAGGTTGGTTGCATTTAATTTTTTTTTTCTTTGTGTGTGTGTGTCTGTGCTCCCATGTCAGACAATGTCTGTGCAAGGTACATGTGTGACTAGTGGGGAAAAAGGCATCTTTCCCATCTCCATTTCTGCTTTTAATTTGGCAGTGCAGCGGGCTGGTTCACAGCCAGGTAAGTAGCTGTGCTCACAGCCCTGCCTGCACCATTAATGTCACTGTGTGTTTGTACCAGAGGCTTTTCAATGCAAAATAGGCACATTACAGTCAAAAAGTCAATTTGTTTCTCTAATGAGACACTTAGATGTGCCTAAACACCACCAGAAATGGGGTGTACTGGTGTGTGCTTTGAAACCATTAAGTTGGGCTCCTGGAAGGAGGCTGATCAGCAGCTTGGGCCTTTCCAAGCTTCTTGCTGCTGCTCTCGCCTGCAGCTGCCTGCTGCTGCTCAGCGCTCATCCGGTCTATTTTTAATTGCTTTATACTGATGTGGTGGTTTCTGTACGGATCTCCGGGGAGCTGGCAGTGCACAGCACTAACAGGGAAATCAGTCCCTAGCTGGGCTGCCTCCTGGCTGTGTCCTTGCTTGTTGGTTACGGTGGTCCTCTGCCTGGTGCAGCCCCCCAGCGTTCCCCGTGTGGGGCTGGGGAGCTGGCAGTCCCCTGCTCTGCGTTTCGGGAAGCATGAGGCTTCTCAATACCTTATTTTTTGTGGATTACAGAATTATGGGACTGATAGGATTTAGACATACTTTATTCAGGAGCAGCTGGGGATGAAGTTTCTCTGAATGTTGCTGAACAACGGGGTTTAGCACTGGTGGACTTTGCCTTGTTTGTCCCCTATCTCTCTCTTCTTGTTTAACCACAAGCACCGTATGGAAATTCTGCTCCTAACTAAATGTCACAGCCCTAGCAGCATGTCTCTGTTTTCCATATTTCTTGCCACGTCGAGGCTTATCTTGTTTACCAGGTTTGAGTAAACAGGTCGTGGCTCTTCAGAGATGGGAAAGTGAAAGGAGGGTTAACCACGTGGCAACCAGATCCTGCCAGCTGGGATGTGAGCAGATGTCCGCATGCAGGCTGAGGGGGTTCAGTTTGTCTATGTTGAACCTGAGCAAATAAAGCTTTGCTGAGAGGCAGGTAACCTTAAGATGAGCTCATACAGTGTCCAGGTGGCTCGGAGGGCAGAGCAAGGCTGAATCTGCCCATGAGGGATGGCATAAAATTACCCACTTCAAGCTTTGTTGCACTAAATAGGAAGGCAATTTAAACAATGCGGGAAGGAAGTAGCCTGCTTCTATTTAAATTCACAGCAGCAATTAAAAGGAACAGGAAGTGTGTAAGTTTTGCTGCAAAGCACTGAAACTTCTCCTAATCTGACACTTAATAAATTAATTAAAAAAAAATCTGACTTCTGCACTGCAACAATAGTGGGGAAATAGAAACTTTGGGGCCACATGTTAGCCCAATTAAAAAGTGAGTTGGTGCAGTTACACCAAGGTGGGACTGGAGCTGGTCCCTCCTTGGGACTTGCATGTGGTTATCCCTTGCTGAAACTGTCCCAAAGACTCTTAAGAAAAACGAGATAACCCAACACTGGGTTCGCCGCGGCGCGGTTTCCAGAAGAGGCCGCAGGGCTCTCCTTCATCTGCACTCTGGAAACAAACAACCAATTTTTCATTTTTAGTGGTTAATTCTGCAAATATGAAGGTCTGTTTAGTCTTGTCTCCCTAACATAAACCAGCCAGAACCAGGCAGCTTGAGGGGAGTTTGCAACAAGTTCCCTTATTTGGACTCACAGGCGTTGCATTCACGGGGCTGCTGGGGACCCTCAGGGTGCAGGGGCTGCTCTCGGGCTTCCTCATGGGGCTGGCCCAGGGCACCTGGAGCAGCCACAGACACTGGGACGAGTCCTATCCTGCACTGTCTATGTTGGCTGTGCATAGGGTGTACAAGGATGCTATGCAAAAGAAAGTAAAATCTGTGTGGAGGCAAACTTTTCCATGTCACTTCCATGGATGTGATATTTTCCTTTCCTTCTACAGGGCAAAAATCCTCCGTGTGTGCTTTCCTAGATGAGCTTTTGTCCCCTTTCACATCTATGATGTGGGGTAACTATGATGTGGGATCCTCACCTCACTGCTATGCTGCTCTGTCTGGACGTGGTGGCCTTAATCTTGCAGAAAGGGGCACAAAATGACCTGTTTGTGTATTATATTTTTCTTAATTTATGCTCTTTCTCTACTGGCATAAGATTTTCAGTAGCTTGCTGGTGGTGCACACTTGTAAGCCTCTTAAACCAACAGTGTTTTGTGGTCAGAAATGACTTCCCCGGTCCTCAGCAAACAGGGGAAGTGATTTTTTTTTTTTTTTTTTTTTTTTTTTTTTTTTTTTTGAGCTCCTGCTAGGAGTTTGGTTTTGGTGAGGAGTGTTGGTTTTTTTTTGGCTAGGAGTTTGGTTTTGGTGAATCACTGATGTGATTTTGGAGAGCTGATTACTATTTACCTTTGACAAGAGCAGAAAGAAAATTATATGTGTATTTCATTTCTACCTCTGACTTTTAAGTTAAATATTGTCCCTGAGCTGTTTCTTTACACTCTCCTGCAACACTGCCATACTCCCTTCCCTACTAGTATGAGAGCCTTTTTTGCGCCGTTGCTGCTGGAGGCAGTGCTCTTTATCCAATGTCTTCCACCCCTAAAACACCTTTATTGGTTCTGTTTGCTGGAACTGCATTGCAAGCTAATATTTGGTATGACAGATGCTGAGCACGCTTAAGACATGATGATACTTGAATATGCGTTCATCACTGAAAGAGCCAATATTTTTTTTTTTTTTTTAGTTTGCAAAAGCACTGCTGAGCCCAGGTCCCAAATTCTGTGCTGTCCTCCCAAGAGTGCTTGCAGTATCAATGCGCTTGGTTTTGATGCAGCTGTCTCTATTGAATATGTTCATAGATATGTTCGTAGTGTTGGAACATAAATCTGCTTTTATAGGTAGATATTTATCATTTCATAGTCATCTAACCAAATTTCCATAAATGGAGGGTTAAGTACTGTCTAAATTACTTTCATGCCATTTGAATTTTTTCACAGATACTTCTCAAGTCCTAATGATGATTTTAAGATGATGGAAATCTGTATAACCATGAAGAAATATTTCCTTTTCATGCAGCATTTTTTTCCAAGGAGTCACTGTAATAACTTGTATTCCTGCTCAAGGTGCTTTATAAATTCTGGATCTGGTTCAGCAATCCATCCTTGTTTAACAAAGTGTTTAAGTACGTATTTGAATTTCACCTACTACAAGAGAGTTAGGCCAAGTTCACGTGGCAGGAACTGGATAAGGCCCAGAGGAACCAGCTCCCTCTCTCTTGAGTTAGTTAGGGGACCTCTGAGCATTGCTGTGAGTGCTGTAGCTGCTGGTCTGGGATTTTGGCCCTTTTGCCGCTGAGATTTCTTCTTGTGTGAATTAAGATGCTACAGGTGGAGCAGGAGCATCCTGGTCCTGGTCAGAATGTGCACTCCCACACCATTTTGGAGCAGCCAAGCTCTTCACTTCTGCCTGCTTACTCAGATGTGTGGGATGAGCTTTTGTAAATTTGCTCCTTTTTTAAGCTTTCTGTACTAAGGCTCTTAATTGACAGTCAGAACCATGAGTTTATTCCCCCTTTACACCCACCTTTCCCTTTAAAACTCCCACTTGCAGAGAGAACAGTAATTACAGATGCCTTTTGAATCACTTTGCTCTCTCTGTAAACACAGTGCCTGACATCTGGCATATTTTGAAGTTTTGATTGAATCTTGATCATTCCTGTAAATAGGCTGCATGTGTGTCATACCTCAGTGCCAGTAAATAGACGTATCTCTGCCTGCACAGGCTGAATGGGAGATGCTCTCCTGGGTCACTCTGTGGCTGGCAGAATCCGGAAGATGGATGCCCCTGGGGCTGAACCTGTGAAATAAGGACTCCTTCAAGAAGAGTGGGAGGGCATGCACATGCTCATGACTATGTTGGCCTACAGTTAGGATCCTGGTAGGAACAGATCCTAAAATGGATAAATGATGTGTACGGAAGAGACAAAATCAAGTCAGTTTTGAGGGAAGCCTTGTTTTTGGTTCTCAGATACGGAAGGGGTTGAAACTTATAGCATCTTTTCCAGATTTGAAAACCTTTTCTGTGAACAGAAGTTCTTTCTTAGTGCAGTAGAAAAGTCTGTAGTTTCCACATCAGCTCAGTATGAGCCAGGTGGTAAAATAGGTTGTATTTTTGCAAACTGGGAGTTACTCTGTGGAGTTTCCCACCCTACTTTATAGTTTAAAACAAAACAAAAAGCTTATAGCCTAATGGTGAGGAAGTTGTAATGTATAGCATGAAATTCAAAGCTAATGACATGAGGGCCAGGTGAATGAACCTGGCTTTGAATGCAAATGTGAAGTCAGCTTGAAATAGGAACCTGGTTAGTTAATGTCAATGGGTTTAAGCTGGCATTTCCCTTCTCCCTATATCCAAATGTGGATCTAAAATCATTAAGAGAGGACATGTTCACCACTGGCTGCTGAGGTGGAAGGTTTATTGCTAAATTCTAGGCAGAGGGAGGTGAAGTGATTGGTCAGGGATCGCAGAGGAAGGTTAGTAGGATCAGGAGCTGACCCAGATATCCTGAGATCTCTTTTGACTTTTAGGCTGTACTGGGGAAAGCAAATTTTCTGTGCTTACTATAGGAACCGATGGTGGAAAAAATGTTTTACATTTGGTGTAAACACGGTTCATTTTCCATGCTTCGCGTCTGTACAAGTCTTGTGACAAAGACTGAAATTTGTTATGAAGGGCTGTAATTCCTACACACTGGAGGGGGAAGGAATGAAATATTTCCCTTAATCTCTATAGCATATTCCATATTTTCCTTGCTTTGGTTACATTTTTGTGAGGCGAACTATGAATTCCCTTGCCTATTATTAATTTATTGTTACTGGAACATAATAGTGCAGAACGCAGTTCATCCAGGAAAAAGCTTCAACAGGGAGTGAGTCATGGATGGTAATAAACTTCCGTCCCTCTCCATAGACCATAGGACTGTTTAGAAAAATGTTTTTGCCATGATTCCTGAATTGCTTGTGCTTTGTGCAGCAGCTGGTAGAGATAAAAACTGAGCAGAGCTGGGCAGACTCCCTGTCTCCCCTCTATTACTATAGCATGTTTCTGAATCATACGCAGAAAAATGTTTTTGGTATGTAAAAGTGACTTTAGAAAAGCAATTCTGACTTGAAAACAGCCAGCGCTGCAGAGAGGATACATTCTCGGATCATGATATCGAGTGTGAGATCTACCATGCATATGGTGTTCGGGGAGCTGGAAGCGCAGACGTGCGGAGCTGAGCTCTCGCGTGCTGCCCTTGCGTGAGACATGTTATCTGCTGGGAGCCCTGGGGCTGTCAGGAGGCGAACGTGAAATGGATCAGATAGTGCTCTGCAGCTGCTCGGGTTGGGACATGGCTTTGCACGTTGTTGTCTGTAATTTCAGTCTCGTTGGTGTGCAAGGTCTCATCTGCAGAGGGCTGGTTTCGTGTCTGACGGCTGCGTTGTGTGTTCCCTGCTTGGCCGGACCCAGGACCAGTCCAGGAGAGCCAGATGTGTCTCTGGCCATGATTTACTCTCTCTCTGAAGAGGCAGGGTGTTTAGTCACAGGATAGATATTAAGCACCTTGAGGATGTTCATTAGCTCTATTTAAAATGGCATTGCTGGGATGTGGAGTGTGTAGGCAGTCCTCAGGTGGAGAATAATTCTTCCCACCACAAACTTAAGGCTGGTGCCACAGAAAGTAAACACTTGTGATATCACATATCAGCATGAGGGCCGGATTCTGCCCAGCTCATGAGCTGGGGTGCTGTGTGTGCCCAGCAAGCTGCCCCCAGCAGGCTAACTGAGCCTTGTGAACATCAAGACCAAAGGTTTTGGAGAGGAGCTCTGGCTGGACAGTCGCCCTTCTGGCAAGCGAAGGGGAAGCAGCACTGCATGCACAGTGCCGTGACTGCACCCAGCGTTGCCTCGATAATGCTTTCAAGTCTAGTTTATCATCTGATGTTTTAGCTGGCAGATTTTATGATTTTAGCAAGAGCAATTGCTGTTACCCTTCAGGGCATGTTTTCATTGTAAAGCCTACAGCTGGGTGACTTCTTGAGTGCAGTGGTGTTATCTGTAAGGCTGCTTACAGCAGTGCTAACACAATCGATTTTCTTCTTCCACAGTAAAGAAACAAACCATAATTTCTGGCAGAAGATAATAAGGCATTATTAAATACTTAATCATTTTGATCATTTTTAAGAGACTTTTACAAGATCCTTCTTCATTAGAAATCTCAGTAGACTTCACTTTGGCAATAAGTATTTCACCCCTTGTTGCTCAGAAGCGCGGCACTTCTGGAGCAAAGTGCAGCAGCAGCATCGTGGGCAGGGGTGCGCAGCATCCCCTGGGTGAGTTGCACACAGGTGGGCAGGCTGCCCAGGTTCCTGCATTGTCTTCAGCTCTCTTACAGGACCTGTCCTGCTGGAGTATCTCTGGCTCTGTATCTCCTCTGCCAAAAGGAAGAATGTTTCCTGAATCACTTTCTCACTGTTGTGAGATTGGTGAAGCCTCACAAAACGAATCACTTGCTTCCCACAACAAACTTTTCAGCATTATCAATACTGAAATTACCAAGCACCTGCCCTACAGTTATGCCTTCTGCTTTAAACATCCCTCGGGTGCCCGTCTACCTGTCCTCTTGCAGCTGTCTCCCTTTATTGAAACATACTTACTCCCTTAGTGCCTGATTCTGATGCCTGCCTAAAACGCCACTGACTTCTCTGAAGGAAATCCTGATTCGTTTTTGTGTAAACAAGATTGAAACTAGGCCACAGAGCTTGGATTTTGAGATAGCAATAAAATACATTGTTCACTCTGTCCAGAAACCTTAAACGTTGTAGGTAATGAAGCTGGGCAGCCAAGAGGGTGACTGCTGATATGACTTCCATCTGTTGGTCTTCTGCTGTAAAGGAATGGGAGCTGCACATCCCCAGCACACAGATCTGTTGGGGAATGTGTTTTAGGTGCACAGATGCTGTATTTTTGGCCAGCACCCAGAAGGTATTTATTCCCTGGCTAGGAGTGGCTTAATTTCTTTTATCATTAATTGTTTAATTCCTACACTGGGACGGGCTAGCACAGTATAAACAGAAGAGCAATCAGAGTCACTGTGATTGTATTTAAGCTGTTTGGTGTTCATAAAGCAGCAGAAGAATTGTGTACTCTTGTGTTTTACACTTATCTGACAAACCTGAGATGTGGCAGGGGAGCAGCACGGTGAGATGCAGCCTGGGCAGTGCTGCTAATGCACACTAGTGCAGTTGTAGTGTTTGTCTGGGATCACATCTGGCCATAAGACCTCTGGGCTGAAGGCATGGGAAGGGCAGAAGGTAAGAAGACAGAACAACCTTTTCAGCCAGGGCAGAGCTCAGCTGTAAAGTTCTTTTCTTGCAGGAAAGAAGGAATTTGAGTAGACATCACTAATTTTTGTAATCACAACCAAATGTTTTATTTGTGCATTCCACTAAAAACAAGGAAAATGGGTTCTGTTCTAATTAATTCTGGATACTTCTAGGTAATGTGGGTGTGTGCTGCCTGGCTTTATTTTTTGAGTGTGTAATTATTGGACATCTGGGACATAAGCTCCTCTGGTTTCTTCCCTCCTAATTTTTGTTTGGGAAAGATAACTTTTTTTCTTAAATCATGTGTTGCTGATTTAAGCCCCATGTCCTTGCTTCCCTGCAGAAATGTAATGTTGATGTAAGTATGGACCTTTCTCAAACAGGAATTATTTTTGTTGGTTCTTTTCTAATTAAGGTGTCTTGCAGCACTTTTCTCTCTTCAGTGATGTGTATGGATTTGCTATATTTTTTATATTCTGCTTGTTTCTTACTTCTGTGATTATCTGATGGCTGCAGCAGGCAATGACCTATCTGCAGTTTGTTCCCATTCTTGCAGATATTTTTATCCTTTTGAGCTAACATACAGTAATTGCTGTCATTGTCACTGAAAATTAGACATACGAATAGCCATCGTCACTTGTTCTCATTTGCTGCTCATTCTTCTGAATAATGGGTGTTGCTCAGATACAGTCACAGTTTAACACGAAACTTCATTGTAGCCAAGTAGAGAATTGAGTTTGTGTCCTCAGTGACTTCCTAGTAGATGCATCTCTGGTATTTACCCAAGTGACCTCAATTCATGTTGTAGGTTCAGGATAGCAGGCGTTGGTTTAAAGGGCAGAGAAGCTATCTGTTTTGTCCCAGAGATATTCTCTTTCAATCAAGTATGGGTTATGCAGGATAGGTGAAGAGTGGGAAGCTTGTATTGTCATAAGAAATTGTGGAAAAAGCTGCTTTTGGATATTTGAGTTTATCTGTATTTAAGGTGAAGGAATTTTGAGCATTTCTGTGAATAGCGGTTGTGGCATAAGGCAAAATAGCTGCTTACTAGCTAAAGCTGGGTTTCCCTCTGCAACCAGGCTCTGAATTGTCTTTTAATGTTGTGTAACACATGCTAAAATCATTGCTTGCTTGTAAATATTTTATTGTTTGAACACACTTTAAAAGGCTCTTAATATTTCAATCTGCACCCTGAAATGTTTTCTGCGTAGCAATTAGAGTGCAGCCAGAGAACGGTGCTTCAGTTTAACGGCTTGTGAACTCAAATTGCAGTGATATTTTTCTCTAATTTTCAAGAGGAAAGACCAGTGGAAAGCTAAAATATTCACCGTGTTGAAAAATGTCTGTATTTAATCCCAGGTCTGTGGAATCTGAAACACTATGTGTGACCCATCAGGACTTAATCTTGGGTGGGAGATGATTGGATGGTGTAGATTCAGCCTGCCTCAGTTGACTTCAGCAACAATTCTACCTATTAAATAATTATCTTCCACTGAAATGGGCTGGAAATTGCTGTATTGAGCATAGAGCATTTCAGGAGTAATCGTGTATCACTCATAATCTGACTGTAATAATCCCAGTCTTCTGCAATGACTCGGTTGTTCACGCTGCCTCTTTCACACCATATCAAATTTACTTTTCATTATCACTTAACAGTATTTTTCAAATGGGCAGGTTTCTCTTCCCCATGAACTTTATTTATTAGGGTTTTTTTCTTCAGGATGTACCAAGCTTGTATCCTTGGAGTCTGCTTTCCTGCTGTGTTCTGCCAGCACCTCTTCCTTACTTATTTATTCTTCCCGCTGATTAGATTTTCTAATTAGTGTCTTCTACCATTTCACTTAATGCGCTGTGGCCCTTTTAGCGTGACATGCCTAGCTATGCACCTGTCCACCAAGAGATGATATGGCTACCTGGGCTTTCTCCCAGATAGAGGTGTTTGCTCAGTAGAATTTAATCACTGTGCCCTCGCTGCTGCTGCTTTCTTCCCAGTGGTTCAGCTGCTTCCACCTGCTGATGGACTTGACTGATGGATGTCTGTTGTTCTCAATCAGCTTGTAAGATGATTCCTGGCTTATGAATTACTTAATTCTGTCAAATTCATCTTGCCACATTTTCATGTAACTTTGGACTTTAACTGATTTCACTTATTTTCTGAATCAAGACTTTTTAAAGCAGTCTTTTTTTTTAATTGTCACTTTTCTGACATCTGGCAAAACATCTCCGTCAGTCATACTTTTCCAATAATACTTTCCCAGCTAATTTTGCTTGTAATTGCTTTCATTTTGGGGAGTTGGGTCTTTTATCATCTGTATTATCCTGTAATTACTGTTTTGAACTTACTATGTTTCACATGCTGAATGCAATCAAGTTGATGAAGGAGGGCACCTGGCTGCTGCTATTTTTACTCTTTAACTCGTCATTCCATGTGAAGATGAGATCTGCTTTGGCATTTCTCCCCTTACTGAAGATCTCAGAAGGAGAATGTTCAAATTGTACCTTAGCTTCAGTTGAACATTTGAGCCTTACAAAATGTTGCGTGGGAGCTTGTTGCTGATGGCACTGCAGGGTCAGGTGCTCACTGCTGCAGCTCCCGTCTTCCCAAAGCAGCTGCAAGCCAGGCATCTGTCCCCCATGGGGGCCTCCCTTGTCCTTACTGGACTCTGCTGTAACAGCAGTGGCTCTCCCCTCTCCCCAGATGACTTTGCAACCTGATAGCATCTGTGATCCCCGCTGCAGATGTGAGGAGCCAAGCACGTGGCTTGTGTTTCCTCACTGCTGCACCAGGAGTGCACAGAACAGTGCTGCATCTGACAGCATTGGGTTTGCTCTGAAATAGCTAGTCAGGAATAACCTTCCTTATGCTTTGCTTCTTGTCCTGGAGAGTCTTCAAATACTCAAGTTATTTGGTGAAGTAACCTACTTGTCTTGATCTCTCTATATTGATTATCCTTTGTGTGATAATTAAGTTGCCACTTAAGGCAGGCTGTTCTGAAGCTGTGATGCTTCAGAAATGGATGCTGCTAACAAACCTTCCCCCAGGAATAGATTTACCTCCATGATGAGGGAAGCTATAGTGTTTTACTGCACGTTTCAGCAGGCTGAGAGCTTGGACATTACCAATTAGTGTGACTTGCTTGCTGGGGGGAGGGAGGGGTAATTAGTTAAGTAACTGTTTATGTGCCCATGCCTTCAAACCTTTAACTGGATCAACGACCTAACCTAGCACAGCAATTCCTAATTCCTTTATGAAACCTTGTGCAGAAGCTGGCCTCCATCCAGTTCAAGAAGCTGCTGCTTTTCATTAGTGGCTATCTAAGAAAGCCACTAAGAGCAGCCTTTAGAATTAGTGTCAAGAGTGACGTTAAAGGAATATTTGTTCTTATTTGAGGTGCGATAAATCATTTTAAAAGCGATGAACTGGCCAAAGAAAAATCTCTCAATCGATCAGGTGCGTGCAGCAGCCCTCTAGCCTGTGATATTGATCTTGCCCCGAACAGCTAAGCTCTAAAGCAAAGATACAAAGTGTGACTGCTAGAGACATCGAAGAGATGATTTTCAGGAAACTGATTTCTTGAGTGCACATAAAAACCTGATAATTAACAACTGTATATTTGAAAAGAAGATAATCTGAAAAATGCCTAGTTGTGGTTTTGTAGTGGCTTGATATCCAAAGGAGGGTAAGTTCATATAGTTCTTTAAAGAAAGCAATGTTTGAGTGAAATCTGCAGACAGGTAACTGCAGTAAGTTTTACCAGTAGACCAGAAGCACTTTTACTCACTAGGATCTTGATCATAAAACTTAAGAAATAGTTCAGAATTGGCAGATGTGGCTCAGTAAAGACAGTAGAATGATGCTGTTCTTGAAAAGAAGAATTTGTGGGTGCAGATAAGTTAGTGTGATGTGGATCTGGGAGGCAAGCTCAGCGAGAAGTGGTGTGGTTCTGCTGCAGGAGAAGGAAGCCTTTTTCCCAAGGGAAGTGATGGAAACCCCCTTGTTGGACAGGCTATGACAGCGTGTCCGGTTCTGTCCTGCATGCTTTGGGAAAGATGTAGAAACTTAATAGAGCCCAGAGGAGATAAACAAGAACAATGAGGATGTGGGAGCAGTTTCCAATGAGAATATTTGAAGGAAGTGGCTTCATTTCCTTGGGGAGGTGAAGGGAGGTGAAGGCCTTTGAGAAGGCTGTTGCAGAGCAAAGCAATCCCCTGCCCTTCTTCAAGAGTAGGAGACGGGCAATCACTGTTGGACCATTTCTGTCAAATATTTGGGAGAAACTTCCAGAGATTAGCATAGGTAAGTGCTAGGAGTTGTTACTGCAGGAGAAGCCTGTTTTAAGGGAGGTATTAGTGACAAGTCAGACAGCATCCAGCAGGCTCAGCTCCTTGTGCTCTAGGCATCCAGGTCAGTCCTCCTGGTGAGGACAGATGGAGTTCTGACAGACAGAACCCCTCATTAATGCACGCATCAAGTACACTGTGGTGCTGCCAGTGGCACAAGCAAGAGTATGGTGGCTTCATCCTGACCTGGTGGGACCACCATGGGGGTAAAAGGGCATTCAATCCTGTGGAGGAATATTGTATTACAAGATTAGGATTGGTTTGTGTAGGGGCTAAGTGGGCAATCCTGGATTTCTTTCAAGAGGCTGATGTCTAAATTGTAACTCCAGCAATAAAGCCTAAACAATGAAAAAGCCCCTATCTGTAAAAGTTATAAAAGCAACTTAAAGACACCTTGTGGATCTTACCTCTTGCTAACACAAAAGAGGAAAAATGAAGTTGACTGCGCTGCATATATTGTCATGTTCAAGTAGCTGAGAGTAGCTCATCAGGTTTTAGGTCCTGTCTTAGTGGACTTGTTTTCCTTTCCTCTTCATTTTAGATGTACCGGTTTGGTACAGTTTCATACCTTTGTGTGACATAATTATTTCTCTGTCTCTGAGATAAGATGTGTATTAGGAAAAACACTTCAGAGTTGAGCTTTAAGGTTTGTTTAACTCATTTAAGCTGCTAGATAATTAGTCAAATGTTCACAGGTTTTGAACACACCACAGTCCTCTTAAATCCCCTCTGAAGCCCCAGGAGTTTGACTACTCAGTGATATCCAGCCTGCTGTGAATATCCAGCCCCCCAAAATTAGGTCTATTTGTTTGTTTACTGAGTGGTGCTATTTAAAGTGTAGTGCAATGGATGAAGCCAATTACTGAGCTATCTGAATACACCTGATTTGTTGCTCACCCTCCACCTGTATCCAGCCCCTGTTCTTTGTGAGCATCTGTGCTGTGTTGCAATATGGGAACGAGTCAGGACTGGGCAGAAATGAGCTTTGTGAGAGCAGATAAGAGCGACTTGTGCGGGAGCGGCAGATGCGACTGTTCTCTGCAAGTAGATGATTCCCTAATCCTCTTAAGGACAGCCTCAGTAAAATCCCCTTTGTGACATTAGGCACAGCTCTGGGCCAGGTGGCCTCAGCTTCTGTCACTGGTTCTGTGAGCTGCTTTGCTCTGAGAAAATGCTGCTGTGAGAAGCCACCGTAAAAATAGCCAAGCTGCCAGGTGTGCTATAAGGGCTGGGATGACAACAAGCCTCATACAGCAAGATCTTTGAGTACAGCTGAGAGGTTCTCTTTGCTTCCAGGTCCTTGGAGACTGTGGGTGGTAGAGATGTTGAGTGCCATTTGTAGCATTTACATATATTACACTATTGTGAAATAACGTGCAAAAATAAAAAGGGATGGCACTATGGGGGTGAGGGATGAGTGAGATAGTACAGGAGAAGCCTAGTGATGGATGTGTTGTGAACTGACCTGGCACAAGGAATACTTTGCAGCTCCCTCTGTCTACTTCCAGGGACAATTGCTCCTCTCACTTTTCTTTGCAACTGCACAGTTTAAGTATTTCCCCGTGGCTGGATTGAAAATAACGTGGTGAAGGAGAATGGCTGGGGTTGGGATGGTGGTCAGATGCCTGCAATCACTCCCCTGCCATAAACTTTGTGACCTTGGAAAAAATATTTTGTGCTGGAACGTGCAAAGTACCCCAAATCTGCACCCCAAACCCAAGCTCCATCCCATTGTTTTTCTTGTCCAGTGCCTGCCACTCTCTTCCTTCCCCCATCTCCTTGCACCATATTCAACCACCAAAATCTGTTTTTTGAACATTCCTCCCAAACCGATCTTATTAACTGCTATGAGGAGTGGTGAAGGCCATGTCTGAATGCCATATGGCACCTTGATCTTTGTAGCATAACAGTGAAATTACTGTGAGGACAAATGGCTCTGAGATTGTTGTTTTCCTTTCAGTTTGGTAGACACCAGTATTTTTGTCCTTGTTTTAATTAGCCAAAGAATTTTGGTAAGCCAAAATTAATCCTTGGAATGACACAAAATACGTTGTGGGAGCACATCAAGGCTGCCAAGTTCTCTGGATTTTGGTGAAAATAATTTTGGAGGGTACAGTCCTGAGGTTTTTACTTGGGCAAATATCCCACTGACTCATCCAAGACTATCATGTTAAAGTCCTCACAAGGAGATTACGAAAAGGTCTGAAACTATGTGTTTCTGTAACGCATTTTTGTGTGTCTAAAATGGCTGATATTAGCTCTATTTCATTGTTTTCTGGTTTATTTTTTAACTACTTCACCATTTTGGTTCATATGTTGTAAAAGACCTTTCCTGACATCAGAAAAGAGGCAAAAATTTCTGGCCTTGCTTCCTTTGTACAAGATGGTGATAGCAGGTACTAAAGTGGCTGGTAGTAACAACATCAGGATGAAAAATATTTTTTTTTTAGTCCAAATAAACAGTGGCTTTTCTGCAGTGATGTGTACCACCCTCACTCAGTCCTTGTGACTCAAGGTTCAATTGATAAAGCAGCAGGGACACCGGAAGCATTTTTAGCTCAAAAGACATTTGACACTGTGGGATCAGTCAACTTCTACAGTTTATACAAATAACATGTAAGAAGGAAGATGTCAGTTCACAAAGCAAATTCCTGATACAGGTTGTGATTAGTTTGCTCTCTTGTGAGTTTGAAGAATTGTACCCATTTTGGACAAGCTTTCTTTTTAACTGTGTCCTAGCAACCTGGTGGAAGGCCAGTGCCTGCTGTGGAAGTGTGGCTCCGTGATTCAGTCATTCCAGCAAGAACAAGGTGCCCTCAGAGGGTATTTTTCTCTGACTGGTATTTGTCACCAATGTAACTGGTCTTTATGAAAAGAAATTGCATGAAGGAAAGGAGTCTGGGGTCTGAGCTTTCAAGTATTGAAACAAACATTTGACTTAGGAAGCTCGCCCACCTTTGGACCTGCTCCTGGCTCAGCCCCTGACTTTGAGGAACCCCAGCATTTCTGGGCTTGGGTCAATTTCATGAATGATAAAAGATAAGTAAGAAAAAATAATAAGGCTGTGCTTGCATTGAATGAGCTTTTAACAAACTATAAGGCATGGGACTGCTGCAGCATTACATACTTTTTGGCTTCGGTGGTGTTACCCTGCATTTCTACTGGTGTAAAGAAGATCTGAATCTGTCCTCTTGGCTGCCCCACTTCAGCAATTGATTCTAAATCAGCCTTGCTATCCAAACATGCAGAATTAAAGATTTGTTACTAATTATGTAGCTGCGATTCCTGACTATTTTTCTTCCTAGTTTAGTCAAAATCTTTCTGACATTTAGCAGATTGACATTCTCTTAGAATCTCCACAACAATCTGTCCACTTTGTTTAAGAAGGCAACATTTTTGGAAGAAACTGCAGCATCTCTGTTGGAAACTCAAGTACCTGGCAAGATACTTGTTGAGCTGGCCAAGTTCTGCTGCTGAGCTTAGTGATAGTAATGGGCAATCATGTGACATCATGTTTTTTCAGCTGTCTAGGGTTCACCTTTTTGTTTTCTGATAGAAAGCTAGTGAAAAAGTGGCTTGGAGTGATGGACCGCAGCAAGAGCACTGTTGCCTTAGATAGTTTCTCTGTGGTGCTGACTATTCTCTTTGGTGAGAGGTGATTGATTCCAGTATGACACTTGGTCAAATTTCTAGTTTGTACATTTCCTCATTCCTGGGGTGTGGATAATGACTGCTTGCTGGTCAGACATTGTCACCAATGCTCAGGAAATGCTTGACTCACCTCATTGCAGGCATAAAATGCTGGATGATGGTTCTTGTTCCCAGAGCTTTGTAGAGGAAGGTTTCTATGTTAAAGTTGTCACTTCATGGCTATATTTTAAGGGACTATCCTACTTAAGAACTAAACCCATCACCTAAGCTAATTGTAGTCGGAGACCAAGCTATAGCTATTGTCATCAGCAACAGCTGTCAGCAGTCTGAAAATAACCATGATGGTTGAACAACTCGCACCTTACCTGGGGTCTCCCAGCTCCACCTGGGGGCTGCATTTCTCCAGCCACCCAGACTGCTTTCTTCACTGGTGTCTGTCAGTGCCCTGAGAGTCTCCTCACATTATTTGTTGTGCCACTTGAATGATTTGGCACTGTTCTTGATTTCCACCAGGTAGTGGTGAAGAGAACTGTCGAAGAGCCTTAACAACTGTGAAAGCACTTTCAGATGTACAGAAATATGTAAGAGGCATTCATTCTCTTTGGTTTTCTGCTCTGTGCAGTACTCTAAGATACTTATACCTGATGCATCCCACATTTCAGAGTGATCATGCTGACCTTCTCTGCCTGTGCAGATCACGATGGTGATGAATACATGATGCATGCTCAATGTGAGGCTCATTTTTTTTTGTTCATTATATTCTTTATTGCAGTAGTTAAGTGGCTGCAGGCAATATTCCATCTTTTGGGGCAGATTGGTTCTTGCAAGATCAGCTGTGCATGCTGTGGACAAGACAATTGGTTTGTGTGTTTTTTTTTTTTAACATAACTTATTGCACTGCAGTAGTTGCTTTCTGTTGTACGTGATGACAGGTACTGAATTCCAGGTTAGCCATACAGAAGTGTGTACTATTTTTGCTATAGTCCTTTTCAGTCAGTACTGAAATGTGGTGGTGACTTTGGGTGTTACTAGCTGATCCTACAAGGGTTACTCAAAGTTCAGCCTTTTAGCAGATACTTAGCTTATCTGTACTTGTCCCTATTGGAAGATCACTGTTTATTCTCATTTTGAGGTCCATGATTTGGATAGCTTTTTACACATTGCTCATTATAAATTATACTTAGTGTGTTTCCATTTGGCCGGGATTCCTTTCTCTTTAAAAGCTTATTCCAGGATTTGTTCACTATCTGTTTCATATTCAAGTGGCCCTTTTATAACCTCAGTGAGAATTTACATGTAATTTAAAGCCTTGTGTCCAGTTTCAGTTTACAGTCCGCTTTCATTTATGGTACAAGAACAGACTTGGTTCTGCTGTAGACACAGCAATTAAATCAGTATTGTTGGAAAAGCTGTGAGGACTTGGTTACAGAGACAGCTTACTGGCAAACTGGTCTCTGCCTTAATTTCAGAAATGACAATGGAGAAAATATGAGAGCTGTGCTGAGCCAGAGCATCAGTGACAACAGTAGCCATCAATATCTCTCAATGAAGTATTTACTGATGGACTCCCACTCCCCAAGACTTTGGGGTTAAAAAAAATAAATTAAAAAAAAAAAGAGCAGATAAGGAAATCCTTCCCTAAGAGCCCTGGGCTCTTTGACTCATCTAAAAGATAAGTTCTTTGTTCTTGGTTGAAGAGGGCTTATGACTTGCTCAGGCATTGCTTACTCTGGCTGCTGCTTTGCTGTCTTAGAGGCCATCTATTAAGTAGTATGCTGGCAGAAACTTATACTCTTTTATATAGCACTTGTCATTTGAAGATCTCCAAATCTATCCAAAGTGGAGGAAATGTATCATCTCTATTTTGTAAATTTAACAACTAGAAACAGGCATTCAAGGTCAGAAAACCATTGCCAGAGCTGGAAATAAAGCTCAACTCTTTTGAGTTGTATTTTCTGATCTTGCTAAGAGCTAGATCACAAAGGTGGAAAGGAAAACTGTTCTTAAAACCACAATTATTAATTTACATCTGAAGCTATCTTCTGCTGAAGTTGCTAGGCTGCCATAGTCTTTGTCATTCTCTTGCATGGGTAAATAAAAGCTGTTTGTACAGTGTAAACTAAAACATTGCTTTACACACAGTAGCAGTAAACCACCACATAGCTTAGGAATTCAAGTGTGTGCTCTGGGTCAGCATTATCCTGTAATGTTGTGTTAGTTATGGTGATGTGCCCCAAGGGATGGGGATTGCCTACCAGTAACTGTACAGAGCCTGGCAAGATGATACCTTTGTCCTACTTTGATCTCCAAGATGTTGCTGAAATGTAAATGGTAAATAACATATTTAGGTGCAAAGGCAGTGAACTTGTAAGAAGCAAGTAGGAAATACTCGTTGCAGCAACCAGTGAACCTGCTGTTTTCTTGTTTTCTCAAGTCTTTTATACAAACTGTGTCACTGGGTGTATGTGCCTCCTTACTCCCTATATTGGAACTAAATACAAGAGGGCAAATAGTTTTTGAAGAAGCAGAAGAGTTGGAGGGACTTTGTCCTCTGTATGCAACTGGCTTGGAGAACACTACTGCTTCTTTTAAAAACATCAGCTGCTGACTTGTTGTGCAAGGCAGTGTCTCCCTGGGAAAGACAGTCTCCTAAATTCCACAAGTCCACTGATGGAGAAAAGGAGGGAAATTTTTATCCTTGTCTCTGATGAAGTCATCTCCCCTCTGTGAATCACAATGCATCTCTGCTAGAGGTGGCCAAAGCCTCAAAATAGTGAAAATGTTTCAGTTTTATCTATGTTCTTAAATTGATCCCCCTCACTGCATTCAAACATCTGTTCCCTGGGGAAGACCATTTGCTTCAGTATTTTGATTTGGAAATTGCACTGACATAAATAGACAGTAACATCAGATTCAGCATCTTGAATGCACTTTCCAGTCTCTGCATATCTTCAGGCTATCTATTAGGATAAAAAAATTAAAAGTATTTCCAGTGAATTCACTAAGATGCCAAGTCATTTAAATTCTCAGCCTTTTTTAGCCATTGTTGTTACCAGACATTTATATAATGGCACAAAGAAACAGCGTTCCCCGTCTCCCCCTCCACATTCACCCCAGCATGTAGCCTGGTAGGCTCAGGGACAGCAACTTAATGTGATCCTTTTGTTAAAATGGACAAGTCACCTCTGAAATGGAAGGTGCCCTGATCTGATTTGAGATGGTCTTTTCTGGTTTCTTGGAATAATACAAGAAAACAGTTCTGTGTCACGTTGACATAGGCAACTTTAGAAATCCCTGGATTAGCGTACGTCAAGTGATTGGTGCATCCAGCACTGCTAAAAGCAGCTGAGAGAGAGCCTACCTCTTGCTTTTTGACTGTGGCAGCACTGGAAGTCTTTCTCTAATTCTGAAATGAGAAGTAAATGAGTGCTGAAGACCATTTGGGAAAGCTTCTGCTGAAATGCAATGATAAAAAAAAAAAAATTAATCCTGAAAGGTCAGTTAACCTAAAGCAAAGTGGTAATGCCTGCTATGTTTTGCTGCAAGATGCCCAAGTAGGCTTGTGTTAAAGACTGCTTGCAGAAAGGCTGCTCATCCTGTTGTGTTGGGATAGTCTTTTCTGTTTTATGGCACATAACATAAAAGTCTGTCTTTCAGGTTCTGTTAGTTTAAGTGCTTTTTAAATTTTTTTTTCAGTTTTGCATACTTAGGAAAAGTCACTGATAAAAGAGGCAGTAAGATTCAAAAATAGATCTGGACGATCTGATGGGAGAAGGGATTTCAAAGCAAAATGCTTTGAAACTCTTTGATTAATAACCACTAAACTCTGAAATCCAATGGGCAGTTCAGATGTTTCCTTAGGGGTTAAACATTGCTCAAATTCCCTTTGATTATCCTCATTATGAGCAGGCCTGAAGATTGCCAGGGTTGTTACAGCAGTGCAACCAACCATGACCAGATTTCATACTCATATCTTTAAGCTTAAATGCTGTCTGGAAACCAAACAAAACCATTCTGTGTCACCCAGAGTATTGAAAGCCTTTAGGATCATCAAGGATGATGTTCACTGTCTCACATTTAGTGAGTATTTTACAATTTACCAGTAACATCTCTTTTTGAAAAAGTTTATTGCTCGTGTTCTGCTGCAGGGCTCTGCTTACCTGATGTGCAGGGATCTTGAAAGCTTTGAAGGAATGATATCGCATAGGAGAAGTCATGTAGATGCAACATATAACAGAGGTTTTTGGCAGATAGGAAAGGTGACTAAGGCTGCAGTAACAGCACTGACAGTCCCTTCCCTTGGATTCTGCTGGGGCTGGATCAGATAGTCCCTTATATATATTTATGGCAGATTTTAATTCTGCAGCCCTGCTCGTCTCAAGGTGGATGCTGTAAGCAATAGTGAACAAATTTAGGACAAAGTCATGTGTAATGCTATAACTATGGATTTTTGTACTGATTAACTTCCAACTCCAGAAGTGCATATATATTTGTAAGGTACTGAGTACCTTGGTCTCTTAAGCTGTGAAACATTTAGCACCTGTGGGATCTAACAAAACACACAACTGTGTTTCTATCTGGCACATATTCTCTTTTCTATGAAAGTGTGTGAAATAACTCTTAGTTCAGAGGATGGCTTGGGTCTATTCTGGTTGTAGGAATAGGGCAGGTGTTTTCCACAGGTGCTATCTCCCTGTTCTGCCTCTCTAACTTACTGCTCATTTACCAAATGAAGCTCCTGGGCTAGAGACTATCTGTGATGGAGGTACTCACCCCCAGAGGTACAGAGAACAAGATCCCAGAGATCAGTCACAAAACTCACTCTAAAAGCAAAGTGGAAATGCTCTTTTTTATTGCTTTGGTTTTCTCTTTCCTGCCATGAGCTTTTAAATCTCATGTAAGAGCCCATCTCTGTAGGATTCAGCATCTGCAGGATTTAGAGCTTAAGGCTGGTCTCCTGGACACAACAGGGCATCACCCTACAGCCTGTGCATCTGCAAGTAGGCTCGCTATGCTGTCTTGCAGTGTCATCCAGGGGCTGCTCAAAATGAGAATTGCTCATGTGGTTTTATGCTAGAGTATATTTGGGAAACCTGAACCAGACCATGTGAGAGATGTCTGAGAGACGAAAATCTTGCTAGGCTGGGCAGTGCTGAGGGTGGCCTTTCTGCATCCTCCACTTAGGCAATGGGATACTTCCTGCAGTCTGCTTGCAGATGCTACCCTCTGCTTGGCAGGCTGCACAGTGGAAGTTTGCTCTGTCAGGCTCTTTCTAGAAGCCTGAGTTCAGATTGCAGCAATGTTAACAGTGAAAGGAAGGGTGTCAATAAACCTAATACCCTCTTGATCTTTGTTTACATACTAGGTTTGCACATTTTTGCCTCTGTAAACCAAGTGCATTGCATGTACAGTGGTTATGTCCCTCTTTCTCCCACAAAGATCCCACCTTTTTGTCCTCTGTTTTGGAAGCTCCCTGTGTCCATGGCCTCACATATAGGTTATGGGGACTTCTGAACAACGTTTTCCTTTCCTTTCTATGGGCTCTCCATATCCCATGGTCAGCATATTCCCACTGGTCAGCAGTCTTTGTGGCCACTCTTTTCTCTGTGACAAATCATGTAACGTGTTTTTTTTTAATAAACTTTCTAGGGATGGGGGACAAAAGTGAGATGAAGAGTAGTCATGACCACCATTACCTGTTCCTTTCAT
Organism: Aythya fuligula; assembly: GCF_009819795.1. NCBI lineage: Eukaryota > Metazoa > Chordata > Aves > Anseriformes > Anatidae > Aythya > Aythya fuligula. Next base: position 24,789,540 of record NC_045565.1, read on the forward strand.
CTGCAAGTGATTATAGAAGTAGCAGCTGTGATGTCTGCAAGCTGGGTGCAGGGCAGCCATGTGCCTCGTGTTTTCTCCTTATATTTTTTTTCTTTTTCTTGATTATCCCCTCAAAAGTAGATGGCTGCCTGCTTTGTGACACTTGGGAGATCATTTGGCAATGGGTCCAGTGGGGTGTTGCAAGGCTGTTGTGCTTAAAGACAGGAAACTACTTGCTCTTTATTTGAGCAGGGTAACATGCATTTTGAGCCAGGAAAACTTATCCACTCAGGCATCCCAGACAGGCATGGGCTCCTGGGTGTGACACCCTACTGCCACCTGTCCTTGCATTCGGAGGACAAAGCCTTTGCCTCCAGGGCTTTTCTTCAGCTCCCATTTGGATAGGGCAGTGCCAGGAATGACCTTGTGCATCTCTGTCCCACCCTCAGAGTCGCAGCAGGTGAGCAGAGGCTGGTTTGGGGATGGGAGGAAGGTGTGCATGTGAGGTGATTCTGCCCCATGTGGGGAGAGGAGTGATGGAGGACCTGTGAGGTCTTGTCCTCCATCCACAGTCTTGGCCTGGCTCTGGCAACCACCAGAGCAGGCTGTGTCCTCTAAGAGACCTTCTGTTTGAAGCCTCCAGGCAAGGAAGTGCATTAGTCATATTTTGTCAACATGATAGTGCAAACAGTGAAATCAGTGAGTTGCTGTTTGAACTGGTGTTGTGGTAGATGTATTATCTTCTGCGGACTGGGAATAACGCAAATCCTATAACCCTTAACAAAGGGTTCCAGCTGTTTTTATAAGACTTTTATTGGTGTTGAGTCATTCTGCGGGGTCCTTCTGGATGCTGAAGGTAGTGTGTTGGCATCTGAGTCACCCGTGTGAAAGGTCAAAAGCTTTTGCTTTTGTTTTCACTTTTGATCCGGTTCCACTTTCACATCATAGGTAATAACTCACTGATTAAACTGCAATTTCACTGATGGGTGAAGGCCAGCATGGTCATGGCCTCGCAGGATTGTCACCCACGTGGGGTCCCCATGGGCTGCAGCGGCCGCTCCAGCTGGGTGCCCTGTGTGCAGGCAACAGGTGGAGTTGTCCTGTTCCTTAATTGCACGAGGTGTATCTGAGATGTTTGTGTGTTTATCTGAAATTTGATGGCTGCTCTTGGTTAAGCAATTAATTGCTTCTGACCTATTAATCAAGAGTGTTCATTCACTGCTCACCTCCCCAGTGTGACATCTCTTTGTGGTAGTATTTCTGCTTACTGGTTGAGTGATTGCAGCTCTCTGTCTTGGGATGAATAATATACTTTCTCTAAACATTCCTATTAGTGCAGTCTTGCTTGTCTGAGCATTTATCAGCGGTGAATAAAACTTCTTTCCACATATGGTGGGTTTATATTTACAACTGGTGTTTATCAGAACACTCCAAGGCCATTTACTGAGGTCTAATTGAGGGAGAACTGTGATATTCCCACATCGTAAGGCTTGGACAATGAGGAGAGGAATTAGCACTCTTTGATTTTGCATCTTTTAGCTTTGAAGTAGATTTAAAATGATATTAAAAAAAATAATCCTATAAATACTCTCTGAATGTGAAGAAATAGCAAAAGAATTTGCTCCATCAGCGAAGCTTCCTGTCCGCAAAAAAAAAAAAAAGTCAGAAAACATGCTGAACTTGAACTGCACAAGATTTGCAGTGGTTGCCATTTCTCTGGGGCTGGTAACAAGGAACTTGCCAAATGTCAGAGCTGGTCCATTACCAGCAATGGTCCATTAAACTGCTGCTTGGCAGCACCCGCTTCCCCTGGCAGGAAGAGGGGCAGAGCAGCGGGCAGTTCTTCAGCACCGTGGTGTCCTGGTTCTGTGGGTCTGGCACTGGTACCTTCTCCCGTCTCATCTGGGCTCTGACCTACAGCTGGCTGAGGATGGCAGTCAGATGTCCTCAAAGGACTCAGGGTCCAGCCTGTCTGTCATGTCCCTGGCTTTTGCTGGCCCTGTTTAGATGTTAGCATTCATCCAGCATTACTGTTCCTCCTACACACCTTGCCTGGTGTCAGGGCTCTCTGCCTCTGTGATGCCTCTTCATATTACTTTGTGCTTATTTAAAAAGGGAGAAAGAGCCAGGTGGTGTCAGGCTGCATTGTGCATGCTGCCAATTTACCCTCATGAAAAAACACATACCCCGTGTGACTTTTTTCATACATGGCTAAAGGGAAATCATTACACTTAATGCTTCAGAAGTGTTTTCAGAAACTTCTAACTTTGTTTCTTACTGAGAAAGTAAGTGAAGAGAACAACTGAAGAAGAAACCCCCACATTTTATTCCTTTGAATAAAATAATAGTAATAAAAAACCGAACACCTGACTTATTAGGTAAGAAACAGATGGCAAAGGCTTGAGGGATAGTGCGCACACACAACATCTGCTATGCAGATAATATTTAGGTAACGATGGTATTAGAGCCTGTTGCTTCCCAAGGGCTATAAACTGTGGGAACAACCCTAAGACACGTGATTCCCAGAAAAGGACCTAAACCCGGATTTGACTGCCCTGAACTGCTAGTCTTGGATCTAGCTGTAGTGGCTTTATACTGCTCTGTTACTTACCCAAATGCTGATTGTTTGGGGTTAGTGGAAGATGATCCAGCTGAAGAACCCAAAGCCTTGAAGACCTCAGCCTTTATATTAGGACAGTGAGTGAGTGGCAGTACAGGCCTATGAAAGAGTTGGGAGTGTAAATTGTTCAGTTGTGGAGAAATTAGCAATGTAATTGCATAATTGGGATTTCACAGCCCATCCAGTCTTTGAGTCTGGAGGGATTTCTCTGGGATGGAGCTGCGAGTGGTGATGGTGTAACAGCCATGTGGGTAAAGGCCATCAGGCGGCACATTGCTGGCAGCGTCTGAGCAAGTGCCCTGGGAGGTGGGGAGATGGCACCTTGTTCCTATTACTTGGATCCTTCAATAAGTGTTTACTATGGGAATATTGGAAAATATTTTGTGTTTTAAAGCTCATCTTCCTCCTCTTGGCTGGGTGATCTCTGCATCAGCTGTTGTCCCTGCTATCAGCAGAGAGGGGTTCTCAGCTGCCTCCCTCCTGCAGGAGCCTGGGAGAGGAGCTGCACTCCTGGTGGTTTTGTACCTACAAAACTGTAGTCCTAAAAGTGAGGTCTCTTACACTGCATCCCAGAGCTGGGTCTGTGCATGTGACAGACAGACAGCCGTCACTGCCAGCCACGAGGTGTGAAAAGCCAGAAGGACCCATGTGTGATGCAGGCTAGCTCACACTCAGGTTAAGATTGAAATGCACAGAGCTTTGCTCAGTAAGAATCTGCGTGCCTAAAACACATTGGACAGAAACTTTGCTTTTGAGAGGTTGGAGTGGGACATGCAGGGCCATGTTTCCAAGTTTCTGCTTTTGGCGTTTGCTGGTCTGGTTGGTACTCAGCTTGCTGAGCTTTGGAAAAAATGACCCCTTATTTGCTAGCTAGGTGGGAGATGAGAGCTTTCTGAAGTGTCCAACATGACTTTCATTTTTATTTCTTGTTTCCCTTCCTGCTTTTGTGCTGCTGCATCGTTTCTTTCTGCATGGTTCCTCCTGCCATTATTTTTCCCTCTCCCAGTGTGGTTCTGCTGCGTTCATGAATAATCTACTGAGAATCCCTGTGTTTTGATGTTGAGGTCCAAATCCTGTTTTTCTGTTCTGCCTTATCTTCATTACGTGTTTTGTGCCCATAGAGGGATTAATTCCTCAATACCATTCTCTCCATTTTGACCCCTCCGCAGCTGTGTCATTATAATCTTAAAGGTACAAAATCAGATGCTTTTTATTTATTACTAGATAATGACTTGGCAACCTAGGTTTATATAATCAATTCCCAAAAAGTAATGATTCGCAGAAATACTTTCCTTTACATACAAAGAAGTTTAAGGATTACTTGAACAATAAATTATTTACAAACAATTTTATCCAAATTCTTTTCTACTTCTGAGCTTAAACCTTAATCTCTGTTGTATTTTTGCCTTTTTTTTTTTTTTTTTTCCCCTCTCACGTGTTATTTGTTTGATGTCTCTATAGACTTAGCATGATTATCCAAGTGGAAAATCTTTCCAAATATGACTCAGCATAAGCAGCCTTTACAAGTTCCAAAATTCTCCAGATCATGACACTCTTGTACTGGAAAATGGAGGTTTAAAATCATCCACTGCCTATGGTACATTATTTACCCAGCTCATAGGCTATTAACTGCAGCAATTTGTATGGGTCTAACATAGCAATTGTCAGATGTTGTTTCCATTTCTGCTTTTGTTTTGCTTCACTGGCAAAATCCTCATTGATTTCACTGGTGGCAGATTAAGCCCTGCATATGTTTCATTTTCATGAGCCAGCAAAAATGTCTTTCCTCTTTATTGTGCCCATCTCCTTTAAATATTTTTGTGCGTCTTTGCACAACTCTCCCACTAAAATTGCAATGTCTTCCAAGTGTCCTTCCTCAATTCAAGCTGTCTAAATCCAGGCAAGCATTAGCTCAGACTAGGTCTTACCCAGAGAAAGGCCCATCCCAGCTGCAGTAGGCCCTGCTGCTGTTTGCTAGAAGGTCAAACAAGCTATCGAATAAATATGCTTTCCTGTGTTGCCTGAGTTTTGAGGCCAGACTGTCCAGTGTTTCACAGATTTACGAAGCAGGAATATGAAGTAGGGACTGTGGGGAAGGAAGTACAAGTTACTGATCTTTGGTTGAAAAATATCCAAAAGGAGTGACTAGAAAGTAGCCCCTGTGGTCTGAGCAGCCAGGGGTACAGAATCTTAGAATGGCCTGGGTTGAAAAGGACCTTAAAGATCATCTAGTTTCAACCCCTCTGCTCTGGGCTAGTTTGCTTTACACCCACCCTGCCAAGAGCAGCTGGTTCATGGGGAAATTGCTGTGGTATGGGTTGCCCAAATCTCACACCTATTCTGTTAAATAATCCTCTGCCTTGACAGCATCGGGGTTTGTCTTGTAGCAAAGACTTCTATCTGGGGAGATGATAAACCTCACAATACATGGATCTCAAATAGACTTCTAACTGTTAAAAGGGCCATCGTCTGACATAACAGCCATGTAACGTATAGATGTGTCCTGTTAACACCGGATGCAAGGAGATGGTAAATCTTTTCGTGTCCCACATCTAGTGTTCCTGTCTTAATCTAGGACAGAAAGATTTGTATTTCTAAGATGCTCTATAGTAATGGTAGCTGCTCTCTCCCATCCTCCAAAGTCACTGCTGCTGCAGGGGGAATAGTCCTAAAGTGTGAGTGAGACCACTGTCACACCTCAAATGAGGTCTTGGAAATGCCAGTAAATTTGTGGATCAGCAATGAGTCATGGTGTAATTTGATAAGGATCTGGTGGAAGGAGGGGAGTGCTGAGCACCAACCTTCCCTGTTTCCTCCTTGAAGGTAAAGGTTGGGTGTGAGTCAAGTGGGGATTCCCTGGGAAGGAGCAACAGTCTCCTGTGGGCAAGGGTACAATTTTCAGTAAAGCTTTCATATTGCCTCTTGAAGCTACAAGGCAGGAGCTAACATATGAAAACGTCTACTTCTGCCTTGACAGGTCAGAAACATGGCAAAAAGAGTGGCTGTTTTTACACTTCCAAAGAGACCTGTGAACATTTGCTTTCAACAGAGCAGTCTAGCTACTGAAATACTCTGTCTGCATTACGATGGCTCTGTTGCTTTAACTGTGTTGATAAAGACTTTGAAAATGGACATTTGGTCTTTGTGGCTACAAAAAGCTAAAGCAACAAAAGTCACCATAGCTGACATGTAACTATGCAGGTAAAATTATTATTTTTTTCCAGATAAAACACCTCTGGGACATAAAAACAGCTCAGTTAAGTTGACTTGATAGGATGGGAGAGATGCTTTGTTTAGAGTGATGGGGCAAATGCTGAAGTCATTGCTGATTTTACTAGCCTGGGGTATGGCTCACAGGTCACCTTAAGAAAACTAATAACTGTGCAGAATAGCTATAGAGTCTTTGAATCTTGTGGAACGTACGCTGTGGTCCTAATAAACAATATTTATGTCTCAACTGAAACTCAACTTCTTCTGTTCTAATTTTGTGTAGAAATCCCAAATATTATTTTTAGAGCCTTGGGCTGAACAGAGTTCAGATGTATTTTGCCTGTTCAGTGACCAAATGTACTGGGGTCAGCTTCTGGCTATTGTTAGGAATGTGTGAATTTCATAAAATCTCTTGTTTATATTCCAGGCTATCAATTTTTTTTTTTTCTCAGATAGGTGTGATTTAACATAACATTCTGGTATTAAAGATATCTGCCTGTGTTCCACCAAAAACAAATAAGCTTGGGAGACTGAGAGAAGGGTGGGAAGATGCAGACATCTAAGTAAAACATATGTTGAATGGGAAAAAATCAGTCATTCTGGGTTCTGGGCCTGTGATTATTTCCACATGCCTGGACTGTATCGCTGTGCTGTGTGCCATTAGTGTCATTAGATGCTTTATGTCGGAGTGGATTTTTGCATATGCTGATGAGATTGCAAGATTGGGGCCGTACTGGGTCTGCTCTGCCAGTTGCAGAGCTTTACGTGGAGGTGTGTGTCCTTCTGGACCCCTCCTTTTGCCACGTGTGTGGGCATGTGTGTGTGCCCGGCCAGCTCAGCGGTCCCCACAGCGCCAGTAAATGCCTGGCTGGGTAACGAGCCTCCAGGCAGCAGAGTTTGTCCTCAGCCTTTTCAAGAAAAGCAGACAAGAATATTGGCTAATCAAACCCCACGTTGTAAAAAAATGGATATTTTTAACTGGTGCTTGGTGCTGGAAGGAGACACGATTAAAAATAAGCTTAATGTTATTGTTCAAAGGTGCCTGTGTGTTGGGGAGAAATGCCAGTCTTCTCCCCCCCCTCCTCCTTGTTTTTCTCTGGGCTGATTTGCAAGAACATGAGACCTTGGGAGCCATTGCTGTTCCACTTGGTTCCTGGTGAAAGGAAAAGAGATTTGACTGTTCCCTCCAGATAAAAAACACAGAGAAAAGGAGACTTGTAGGCCAGAAAACATCTTACTATTATTTTTTCTTTCTTTCTTTTTTTTTTTTTTTTTTGTTATTTGAGCCTGCCAGATTGGTCTGCTCTCTGCTCTCCAAGTGTGTGGGCGGCACAGACGAGGATGCTGAGGCAAAGAATGGGGGAGGGAGGGAGGGAAGAAGTGAAAAAGACCTTTGGACTGAAGGCATAGTGCATGGGAGGGAGAGAAAGTAATGGCAGTCAGAGTTGTTTTGGTTTGCAAAAGTTTGCAGCAGATCAGAAGAAGCTGTGGTAGGTCAGAGACACTCAGTCTAGATGCTGTAGTGATGAATATATTAGCATGTTTTAGATCTGAAGCATACAGATGTTTTTCTGCGTTTGGTAATTTCATGAATCTTGCGTCCTACTGGTGGAAATGGGGATGTTGGATGGAGTGGCTGGAGGGGAACATGACCATTGCTCTACTCAGTAGTGTACTTACAATTTCTGTTTATCCGCTGTGTGCTTTGAATTAGGCCCTAAAGAAATGTCATTTGATAAAAGAAAAGCTCTGATTTCATCCTGATAGAATCCTTTTTTCCTGAGATGAAGAACCAACACTCTTTTTTTTTTTTTTTTTTTCTTAAATTCCAATAGTAGCTACCCACTGCATCTGGCTTATGGTCATTTGTGGTGCTTTTGAGAGATTGAATTATGTGCAAAACATGATTTAACTCCTTTCTCCTATTATTTAAATGAAAAAAGTACAATAATGGAGGAAGGATAAACTTCAAATACAACTTGAAAAGCCACGATGAGAATGGGTTGGAGGGGTGTAGGTCAGTGGCATCAGGTGAGGGAGAAGAGACCAGAGAAGAGATAAGCAGGAGATGAACAGAGGGAAGGGGCAATGTGCATGTAAGGCATTATGTGGCTTGTTTCATTTTTACACCCACAAGATTCATCTTGCTTGGGCTGAAAAACTCACCCTTGCTGTTCAATTTGCCCTTAAAGTATTTAACCTTCATCTCCTTTGGCTCCTTGAAGTCTAATGCAAAAGAACTCGCAAAAGCAGCCCTGTAAGGGCAAAGTTCAAAAATAAATCCAAATAAATCCTACTTTGTACAGGACAGCCCTGCAGCAGGGGGCAGGGAGATTTTGGTGAGATGGGATCCAGTCCTGGGAGAGGATCTGGGACCTTCCACTGTGAGCCCAGCCTGAAGCTTAGTGCTGGGGGTGCTTGGTGGGGACATGGTCTCATGGAGATGTGGCATCTCACCTCTCTGGTCATCCCAGAGTTTGTTTTGAACTCCACTGTGCTTTCCTGTCCTCTCCAAAGGACTTTTAGCAGGGTAGGGAGTTCAGGTAATAAAAAGGTGTTTCTCTGCTGGGTTAATATTTACATCACAAACATACAGTGCTTTGGTTTGGTCACAAACATCTGTGTGTGTGAGAGGCATTTTTCAGAAAGGGTGGGGCATAAAGCACTGAGGTTGTCCTATCCTGTAACATGTATTCATTTGCTAAGAAAAATCTTGGAAATTACACTTTGACGCCAAGGGAACATTATCAAGGTTACAAAGTCAAGCTCTCTAAAGTGAGCATGTGCCCGATGGAAGCAGTCTGTCTAACCTTCACTTTCACCCTGGTGCCAGTGCTTTCTGGTTACCTTACTTGCCTCTTGGAGCTGTTTGCTTCACAGAGCTCCTGCCTGTGCACTTTCTAGAGCACCAAGCAGAGGGCATGGAATTAAGGTGGTCAGGGCAAACTAACCTGTTGCTCACAGATCCCCGTGTGCCTTTTTTTTTCCCCCTCAAAAATCAGAATACACTTCTCTAGCTCAGGAAGAGGCAGCACTTCTTCCAGGAATGTTGTGAAAACAAATGGTGTGTTTGCTCAACATGCACCATAAAAATGCTATGACTTCTGCAGGTAATTCCGTTTTTCAGTGTAGAGTTTCGATATTGCCTGTGATAAAGTGCGAATGAGCTACTTTATGTGATGTAAATGTATGTGTAGTGCACAAGTATTCTCTGTAGATTTGTGTGAAACAGTGCTCTCCTTTTGTTGCTAAAAGCTTATTGCAGTGCCATATCATATGGAACATTGTTGTTCTAAGTTTCCAAACATTTGATAGACATAGGACTGGGACTGAAATACGATTTCTCAGTACTGCCTTGCTGCCATTATGCTGTGTCTATGGGTGGAGTCAAAATGAAGATGTTCAAGGGGGAATTAAGAAAAATCTTTGCTTGATGGTAGACCTAGAAAGGAAACTGAAGTTTCATACACTTTCTTTCAAAGCAAAAGCCTGCATCATTAGCGTGAAAGGTATAGACCAATCTTTCTTTGTGTCTTTTTTAGATTAATATGTTTCTTCTGGTGAGGTGATTGCTTTTATCTTCATATTTCATTACACCTAGATAGGTCTAAAACTCTTTTTGAAGAAGTGTTGTGGATGAAGAGCTAATCTGCAATGAGAGAGAGAGACTATTTTATTAATTTGGTTTATAAATAGATGTGAGGACTAGAAGTGTTCAAAAATGCAGTAGGTGTCATGTACAGCATGTTTTCCCTCAGGGGATAGACTTCTGGCAAATTCCAGATGATATTGCCCCAGAGTGTGCACAGCTTTTCTGTATTATCTAAAAGTTGCTTTTCAGAAGTGCCGTTGAGCCCAATGCAATGCTTTAATGCAAGGTGCATCTTATATTAATTTTATCATTTTTATCATTTCCAAACTTTGCTACCTTACAATATTCTGTGCAGATTTCTAACCTACATTATCTCTTGAAAGTGCAAAAATATGTGAGGAAGGAGATGCTTTTGGCTTTGAAGATAAAGGCTGCATCCAGTGGGGCTTTTTGAGCATTTGCATGATGGTGAGATACTACACAACCCAGCCTGGGGTTTACTCAATTCCTTGCCTTGGAAATCCTTTTCCCCGCTCAGCCTCATGCCTCTTTCTAGTACTTTTCCCTTCTACCACTCCTGCAGATGGTGGCACAGGGATTATGAGAAAATGCCGAGCAGGCAGGGGTTGGCAGGGCTCTCCTGCCACCGTGTCTCTTTCATTGAACCAACCCACATTGTGGACATCCATTTAAATACCTCACTGATGTCTTCATCGCCCTACCGAGCAGCAGCCTTTACCGCTGTGCCTGTGTGGTTCCTGTCACCAAAGCAAATGGCGTTGATGTCTCTTTTACGCTGAGTGCAAGTGTGAGGTGAATGCTCAGCCTAAAGACTTCCCCGTCCCTAAATCCTCCATCCTGCTGTGCCTGCAGTGAATTGTCCCGGGGTAACCGAGTGCCTGGGTTAATGGTCACTGTGCCGTAGGTTGCAGGTGTCAATCCTGGTTTCAGTTTTGAGAATTTTGGCCTGGGTTTTGAATTTCATGTGACATAAATATTGAGATTAGACTTTAATCCAGGGTAATACTTAATTACAGAACTCATCATGTTTTCAAATAAGCATCATCTAGTCAGAAAATCTTTTGCTAGGTCAGGATCTATGTATTTTGCATTACAGATAAAGAAAGGAAAGCAGAGATGCATCTTTGGTCTAAGCCCTCTCCACTATGGGCAATAAATTCATGTTAAGAGGAGGCTTAGAATGTAAGATTTCCCAGCGCTGGTCACTGTTTTTTGTGTGCTAGCACATGCTGATGAGACACTTTCTCTTGGATGCTTTCCTGCTGAGAACATAGTTTTTCCTCTGGAGTTACAGTGTCAGAGGTTCCCAAATGAAGTCTGCTTTCTGTACAGGTGAAGTCCCTGCTGTAACAGCAGTCAGGAGCTTATGCTAGAAAAAAGACCTGAGAACATTCTTCTGAACCCTGAAGTCTTATCTTCCTACATCATCTCCAGGTGGTTGCAGAGAGCTACTGTACTGAGTGAAAAAGGACAACTTTTAGTCAACCAGTTTGTTACCATAACACCGAGTGCAAGTGGTAATAGAGAAACTGTTGTTAACTTCTCAAACACTGAAGTCATTAAGAGAAGGTTCCTTGTCCCTGGCAAATATCAGACTGATTTCCACAGTTGCCTGCTTTCCTCCATCTTTCCTCCTTACTGATTTTCAGGGAAACTCTTTGGGCCATTTCTTGGAGAAATCTTGGTGCCATCACCATTAAAGTGGGCGCAAAACCCCCATCAGGAGAGGGGCAGGCTGAGCGATGCAGCGAGCACAAAGGAAGAGTGAGGTGGTTTTGGTCCACACAACAAAAGGTCATCAGACACCACAGCTATTTTGAGATGTCCTTTCCCAGACCTTGGTGGGTCCCTGGTGTCCTCCTTGCTGACTGCCAGCCTGCTCCTGCCTTGCTGACCAGGACACAGGGAAGCAAAGCAGCTGCTCATCACCCCTTGCCTTTCCTACCCAAAGCTGCTGCCCGGGGCTGGGTATTTTTCCTGGGGCTATGGGAGAGGTGCCCTATTTTCTTGCTCAAGGCTGGCTCAGAAAAATCCAAGGCTTTAGTCTAACAAGGGGGACTGATGACTGCGTATCTGTCTACAGAAGTCATCTGCAGCCTCAGCATTCTGATCTTCTGGTTAATAAATATATTTAGCAAGTTTGGATGCTGCCTCAAAGTGCTCCTGTAGCAGATCCCTGCTTGGATAGCAGCAGTGCTGTTTGGCCCTAGTTTGCTGGATGCAGTTCATGAACGGGAATGGATTTAGGGGCTGGGTTTCTGTTGGGTTCAGCCTTAATACCTTTGTCAATAATTTAGAAGGGAGCACAAATGGAGATATTGATTATTTTTTTTTTATATACTTCATGCCACAATGGGAGGCCTTGCAGGGATTGGCAAGGGCAGAGAAATAACCCAAGGGGACCTAGAGGGTATCGGCATGGAGAATTGTAATTGGGAACGGGGTTGTAGATAGGTTTTCTTTGTCCAGAGAAAAAACAGAAGCCTGAAGGACAGAAGAGAAATTTGGGAAAGGGCAAGATCTGAAAGCGATTTGGAGCTGATAAGCCTGAATCAAAGATAAGTTCCAGTGTGATGTGGCTATGTGGGAAAGCTTTGCCATACAGCAAGTAATCCTGGAGGAGCTAGAACGGGGCAGACTTGCACTGCTGTGGCTCTGGGGGCTGCATCTCACAGGAGCTGTTCCACAGCACTGGGGGAAGTTGGGGAAAAGGGGTACTGTTTTTTCAAAAAAATAAAAAATAAAATAAAAAAGGCAATTTTTCAATCAACTGAAACCGTTTACAATTTTCTGCCAAACTGGATGACTCATCCTGGCATCTTGCCCTCCTGGCCCTCCCCCTCAGACAAACAAACAAAGCCAATAACTCGCAAACAGTAAAATAATCTGAAAAGATAACAGTTCAAACTTTTCCTTTTGGTATACTCAGAACAAAGTGCTTAATGTTTTCTTCAAGACATCATTTCAGAGCTGGATTCAATGACCGTAACTTGAAAAAAATGAGGTAAAAATAACTCCAAAATTAAATGCTTCGTTTTGAGTTAAAGAAACATTTTGTTCAGCAAGACATACAAAGCATTCAGTTTTGGGCCAACACGAAATGATATTTTTTTTTCTAGCAATCTCTTGGTTGAGGCAGTGAACCAAAAAGTCAATTATTCACAGAGCTGCAGGAAGATTAAGGTAAGGATGGAAAGCAGAGCTGAGAGAGCAAGAGAGAAAAATTGGGGCTGGCTATTGGAGTAAATCTTCACTCCTTGGGGTGAAATGCCTTGGTTGTGGTGTCAACACCCAGAGGTCCCTTTGCTGTCAGGATGAGCGGGTGGGCTGCCCGCCAGGGGACAAAACCAGTGATGTCCTTGTGGTGGCTGCAGGTCCCTGGTGGTGTGGGAGCAGAGCAGGGTGCCCTGGGTTGGCGCGATGTGAGAGATGCCCTGCATTGCTCGGGGTGCGCGGGCCGCGCTGCGGTGCTCTTGCTGCTGCTGTAAATGCAGCATCGTCCGGGAGGGGAGGAATTAAAAGGAAAAAAAGTCTTCTGCCAAGAAGCTGCCGTAAGCTCTGCAGAGTGTGAGTTTGGGCAGGGAGGAGCTGAGCGCTGCCTGTGCGCCGCTCATCCTGGGGAAAGCTGCTGCTTGGCTCTGGGGTCCCGGCGTGAGTCTCCTCGGCGGGGCAGGAGGGAGCTGGGTGCTGGCGGTGGTGCTGGCTGCTGCTCGGGGGCTTGGAGATGCTCCTCTGGCAGGTTTGAAATGCTGGGCACAGCCTTCCTCACGCACGCAGTGTTAGTGCAAACACCCTGACTGTGCTTCTTTGGCTTGAGCTTTTCTGCATTGCTTTTTTTTCCCCCTCCTCTTTTCAGAAGTGCTGAGTCCCTCAGCACCCAGCCATCCTAAGCAATAACCTTACAACACGGGTGAGAGCAATCTTATTTCCCAGTTTCCCGGTGGGAGAGTCGAGGCAGTGGGATGGCAGGATTTGCCCAGCACCATGGTAAGAGTTGGGAGGCAGAGCTGTGCTTGTGGCTGCATAACTTTGGGTCTCACTCCTTTGCAGAGCGAAGAGCGACTGCGGCATGCCATAAAGATGCATGAACTAGATTTTCAACAAGCCAGCTTGGACACACCATGGCCGGCTGTGGCAGCACGATGCCTGCTGTGTTAATTTACCCTTAGGCTCGTGGACAGGACTGATGCAGAGAGATGCGTGCGGGCAGGGGCATGCGGTGCTGGAGACGGACAGGAGGGAGCTGGCTCCTGCATGAACCGTGGTGTAAAGGGAGCAAGCGAGGGGCCAAGCCTGGCTGCGGTTCCCCGTGCACCTCCCCGACCACCCTCGGCATCCCCCTGCTTTTAGTGCTGCTGGCCCTTATCCGGCAGCAGAGGCAATGGGCTGGAGAGCAGGAAGCACTGTATCTGGACGGAGCATGCAAGCCTCGCACAAAAGAGTTGACGGGGGGTAATGTTTTTATTATTACAGTCCGTGGCGTACCCGTCTGCATTTCAAGCACTTCTTCTTTGCTTTTAAATAACTAATAATTAACCAGCAGAGGCCGTTTGAAGACTCTGGTGCAGTGATGTCTGGTAATAATTCTTTTCCTCTTATTATTTTTTTTTTATTTTGATTTTTGATTATTTTTTTTTTTTTTTTTGCCATTCCACTTTCCTCCCTAGGATACCAAAGCAAGTTTCAAATGGCCGGAGCCGTTTGATATTTCTAAATGAAGTCCTTAACGTCGTGAGCGAAGTTGGCAGCGCCTCGGGCTTTGTTCTGCGCGTTGCCTGGGAGCCGGGTACCGCGGCGGCTGCCGGCCCCGCACCTTCTTCCCCCCCTCGGCTGGGTTAAAAGGGGGCTGGAGCAGGGCAGGGGGGTGCTGAAGAGCCCCTGTGGGATGCTGAGAGCCCCCCGGCGGGGATGCGAAGAGCCCCCGTGGGATGCTGGAAGCCCCCATGGGATGCTGAGAGCCCCCGGCCGGGGGATGCTGAGAGCCCCCATGGGATGCTGAGAGCCTCGGAGGGGGGATGCTGGGGGCCGTGGGCGGTGGGGGGGCCGCACCCGATCTCCCCGGCGTCGGCAGCTATTTCAGGAAGACGCGAAGTCTCCTCCTCCTTATGTAAATAGAAAGGACAGCTCCTGGCTCCTAGGGCCGGCAGCGGGTGGAGGCAAGCGGCGAGGGGCAGGCGGCTGCCGGGCGGGCCGGGGGCTGGCGGAGCAGAGCTGGGGGGGGGTGCAATGAGCCCCTGCCCCGCTGCTGTCTGAGGCCATATGGGGGGCCAGGTGACCCGCGGGGCGCCGCACGGTAAGGGATAGGGGGGACAGGAGCCCGCAATGGCCGGGTGGGGGGCAAGGGTGGAGGGCGAGGGGTCGCGGCACGGGTGGGGAGTGGGGGCGTGGGGTGGCCGCATCTGGCGGGGGGAGGCTGGTGGAGCTGTCACCTCGTTTCTCCTCTCCATCCGTGGCTGCATCCTAGCAGCGGGTTCTCCTCTCTCTGGTGTCACGCCGGTAGGGTTTGGGATGGACGCGGGGCTGAGCTGGCTGCTTTTGGGCTAAGCTGAGGTTATCAAGCAGCGCTTGCTGTCAGCTGGGTAATGCAAAGGGATGTGCGGGAGGGCTGCAAAAGGACCCGAGTATCCTGCCCAGGCCGGTGTTGCAGCAAAATTGGGATGTCCAGGCAGTGTGTGATGCTAGCCGCCTCTGTGTCTGCACAAATCTCATGCCCTAAGCGTGTCGGTGGAAATGTTGTGCTGGTTGAACGTGCTGATCGCGCTGCAATGTTCCGCTTAAAGATGTGCTGCGTGTTCCGTGCAGTTTGGATGTGTTTTCAGGCAAACTTCCTTATTGCTATAGTAAACACAGATAGGAAACAGAAGCATCATGTAAGCTTGGACTATCTCACGTACTTTCTTTGAAAAGAGGTTCAGGAGGTGTATACTGAGGCTGTGACTATTCATATTATGGTCCTAGTTCTTGTTGTATTTTCCAGCAAGTCCAAACTCTGCAGTTTAAGGAGCAAATGGACATAGTTAGGAGGCAGATGACTTTTCCCTAATGGTATTTAGCAAGCACATCCTTATAGAGATTTTAATTTGTTCATCATCTGTGTCCTGAAATTTCATCTGTAGTCTGACCTTCTTACTTCTCCTGTAATGTCACAACACAAGCGTTACATGCAGAATAAGAGCACTGTTGGGTCAACATTTAAGGAAAAAAAAAAAAAAAAGCACATCTTTGGCTGTTGTCTTTATAGGTTCCTTTTCCCCTTTGAAACATTATTTGAATGAGAATGAAAAACCTGTCTGGGAAAGAATAATAGCTATATGTGTTCCCTGTGTGTGCCAGGGACCTGGTATTCCTGCTGGGGCTTTCTTCTGTCTGCAGCCAGCAGCCCACTGCACGCTAATCCTGCAACTTCTGCCTTTCAGCGATGCTACTCCAGCGAGTGTGGTTCTCTTTTATTTTGTTGGGTGATGGAAAGTGATGAGGAGGCATGGGTAATCAACTCTGTCAAATTTTCCTCTCCACACAGAGGGGCTACAGGCTGTTACAATCAGAGGTGAGACACTGCGGTGTTAAGCACGATGATGCTTTTAAAAAATGGATGCATAGTGTATTTTAAAATAATAATAAAAAGTCATGCAGCAAATCACATTTGATGAAAATAGATTGCATCTGGACTTGTGGTTTGTCTGTGGCTACTGTTCCTCCAGTTCCTTATTTCTGTTGAATATTTCTATTTCAGATGTGTCCCAAAATAGCTGGGAAAGAGAATAAAGACCTTATCCATTTCTCTGAAAGATAATTGAAACTGAATGTAACAATACCAAAAGGGAGCTGTATTGACAGCCCTTGGGGTTAACACCCCTTGTTTTTAGAAACCAGAGGTAAAGTCCAAATTCACCTCTTCCAGGTATTTCTGGTGACCTCTCTGTGTTGCAAGGATGGGCTGGGATTTTCACAAGCACCTCAGTAACTCAACCTTGCTGTAAATCAGCAGGGCGAAACCGTGCTGCTGGGCTGTGTGGGGCTCTGCCACTGGTAGGGCAGCTGCCAGCTCCTGAGTAGCATGCCTGGGCTGGAGCACAGGGTCCATGCCTGCGCTGGGGCTGCCCACCCTGACTATGGTGGGGATGGAAAAGTGAACTGAGATATTGGCTGGTGAGGGTGGCATCCTCTCAAAAAAAAAAAAAAAAAAAAAAAAAAAAAAAAAAAAAAAAAAAAGGCACCAAAGCAGGCTGGTGATGTTTAAAACCTGTGTGACGTGTGGTCAGTGGCAGGTGATGCTGGATATCCTGGGATTTGCTCTTCTGTCAGGGGCTTTTGTGAGTGGTCCTGTCTGAGCTGCCTGGGGAGTACATGCACACTTGTGTGGGCAGGCAGCTCCTGCCTGGCTGCAGGGGGCTTTGGGTGGAAGAGCTGCTCTCCCGCAGGTACAGTGGCAACAGAGGAGAGCCCTGCTACTGTGTCCTGATAAGAGCTGGGCACTGAACATGTCCTGAGTCACACCCAAAGGAAGTTTTCAACATGGGACGAGGCTGGAAATGAGCTTTAACCAATTAACCAAGGGGCAGTGAAGCAGCAGTAGCTGCTTTCCCAGGAGAAACCTGCCTCTGACTCCATTTCTCATGAACAAACCAACCCCAGCATGCTTGAAAGGCAGCACCGTTAGTTTTGAAAAGGGACAACCAATGGCTTCAAGTGTTGGGAACTGCCACTCCTCCTTCTCCGTGAAATGATGTGCATTGCTCAAGCATCCTCATGCAATTTCTGTCTGCGTGCCCATGTTCTCACTGGCACCGTGATGGTGCCTGCTCCTCCTGCCCCTTCCTAGCCTGTGTGCAGAAGTCCCTGGGGGGATTTCCAGTGCTCTCCATGCAAAAAGTCAGAATAGGAAGTTGAGTGGTAACACAGTCTTGATGGACAGGATGTTTACAGGGTATGTTAAAAAGAACATCTATACATGTGGTGTTTACTTTAGCAATATTTTAAACAGGAAATGTTAATATGATTGCTCGTGGTTCATCTGAGGCTAGTTTCTTCAAGAATGACTGTGTGCTATAGTGTTCCTACAGCATAGGCAGACTTAACTAAATATTTATGTTAAACAGTACTTGCTAACTAATCATGCATAAAGCATCTCCAATAGATGCATAACTCATAAGTATGTTCTTGTTATCCGTTTGATTCAACCGTTACCTGCTGTGTCAGCTTTTAATTCCTCCTTATGAGTGAGATGCTATTTCCTGAAGACCCAATTCTTAATTTTAGGGGGCCAGATTCAGGAGATCTTGTCTGGGAAAAACGCTCTGAGCTTTTCGTTTTTTTCCTCCTCATTCACTCAGAACCAAACTGACAAAAAGTTGCGCTTTAGCCAAGGAAGCTGCTGCACTGTACTGGGAGAGGAATTCAGTGTGTGTATACGTGCAGGGGTTAGCGATTAACACGTACGCATCCCTTCAGAAGGCTTTTGACAAACTAGAGGGTACACAGTGGATTAATTCATGTGCCGAGGATGTGTGTCTGTGCATGCATGCACATTTGCTCAATAACCTCCCTTCCTACAAGACATTGTCACTAATAAGTCCCTCATTGCAGGGCTTTGTTTTATTTTTGTTTTAATTACTCAGATGTCACATGTATTCATCAGTGTTTTGCAGTGGAATAATTTTTACACGGGGCAGGGAAAAAAAGTATCTTGTCGCATTTCCCAAACTGTAATTATATGGCATCAGCATAATTACAATGAAGTCTCTGGTGAGAACTCATCAGCTTTTTGCCTGGGAAGGAGCAGTGACTGACAGATGTAATTTTTGGCTTGAACAGGTAAGTTTTTAAGCTTCTTAAGCGGATGATGCTCTGTAACTTGTGGATGCAATACAAGTAATGGCTCGTGTGTCTCTGTCTGATGCATATACAGGTGTAAGTATTAC
The DNA here is from genome assembly GCF_009819795.1 of Aythya fuligula. NCBI lineage: Eukaryota > Metazoa > Chordata > Aves > Anseriformes > Anatidae > Aythya > Aythya fuligula. The sequence continues at coordinate 24,807,883 of NC_045565.1, forward strand.
GTATGGCCAAATTTTCCCCTCACCTTTTTCAGTGTATAGGTGCTAGTTAGCATGCAATAGAGCCACAGCTGTGTGCTGTATTTTTCACGCAGGAGAAGGAAGTGGGAGCTGTGGTGTAACAGCACTCCATCCGCACTGCATGGTGATAAGGACATTTGGGTAACTATCTGGACTCATTCCCCACTGGGAAATTTCACTGGGATCTTATTTGCCATGGTCCTTCCTGCACCTGGCTGTTCGTTCATTCCTGTGCAAAATAGGTGTGAAGCACTGGTATTGTCCTTCACCTGCATTTTCTTCCCATGAAGAACAATCCATGGGTATTGCTTGCTCACCTCAATAGGAGTTTTGGGATATTTGGGGTTTGCTGGAAGCAGCTGCTGTAGGGATTTAGGGAAAGGCAGAGGGTGGAGGCTGTTTCCCTAATACAAAATAGCTACTGTATGTAACTTCATTTATTCTTTCTGTGCACAATAGAGCTCTATTTTTAGCTTTTTTCTTAATTGCTTGTAGTGTAGTGAATGGTATATCCATAGGCAAGTGCTGGAACCAGCCCCATGCTTTGTTTCCCACTCTGTTCAGTGCCTATACAGCAACAACCTTTCCCAATACCACATTTCACCCATGCAGTTAATATCATTAAACAGAATTGTACCCCAGTGCATACTATTGTACACACCTTCAAGTTTAATAATTGCCAGCTGCTTTCACCTAATTAAAACTGCAAATGTCCCAGAAGAAATAAGAAATGAATGAAAAATGAAGACCTGACAACACCAATTTAGTGAGATTTCTTTGCATACCAATGTTACTTTGTATTCTTATCTTTAAATTACTGTCTGGATTTTGGGTATCAAGCTCCCAGATGTGATGGAATGATTGAAAACTGGTTCCCCTCACTAGTGGATTAACATTTGCTAAAATCTGCATGCAGTCACTCGTTGATAACCAAAACGGGACTGAGGAGAAGAGGCTCTTTACTAAACTCGCCCTGCTTTCAGCAAGATTGCTATATAGCTCTGAAAGCAAGTGTGTGTGTGTGTGTGCGCGTATGAGAAGTTAATCCTGCTCAGGGTTGGATTAACTGGTGCAGAAGACCCTGGGCAGGGTGCCAAAGCAGTGCTGGCATTTGCTAAAAGTGGGGCTCCCAGAGATTATTTCAGTTTGTGCCTCTGACCTGCAGGTCACCTTCGAGTGTCCTTAGGTGGCTGATAGTATTGACTGCTGACAATGCTTTTGAAAATGAAGTGTGGAGTACCTCCATATAGAGAGATTTTATGGGCAACCACACTTAAGCTTCAAAACAGTGCTATTTGTTGTGAAAGGCAAATGAGTTTTTCATTAGTTGTGGCTATATTTGACCGTAGAGGTCTTGGTATAAGTGACGAGAGCAAAGAGCATCCCCGTTCTAATTTTGTCCTTTGCTTTCCTGGCATTTTCCCTGTTCATTTCTCCATGTCCTCTTGATGCTCTGCTGTGGTAGGACCTACGGACTACATGTTTTGTGTTATTTTTCAGATTTGGTTGTCTTATTTGTCCCCTCTTTGACAGGCCCTCTCCCTCCCTGCAGGGAACCGTTCTTACCTCTGATCTGTTTTCACCTGTTCCTCACTTAATTTCTCTTTTGTTGAGAATTATGGATGATATATTTAGCTATCATTCAATTAATCTAGAGGTAGCAGGTGTCTCTTCAGGAAGGTTTGTCAGATCCCCTGACAAGTCCCAGGGAATCATCTGCATGCCTAATCAAAACAAGTACTCCCAGTGCCAGGCGATTTGTACTGTTAATGGTATAAAATAAATCTGTGAAACAAACACAATTACCATTGTTGACATCAAGAAGAAATTAAGAAGAGGTGGTCTCTAGTCATATAATCTCAAAATTGATAGAATTTTTTTAAATAAAAAAAAAAGTTATATTAATGATGTCCATACATGCTGAGGATAGAATTGAGATCAGTCTAAAAAAGATTAATCATTGAGGAATGGAAGCTTCTTGAAAAGTGAAGGGAAAGCAAAGAATTGATCCTGAGGGATTGCCCTAGAGAATCAGCAGGGATTACTGAAGGCACAGCAGGGAGTGGAGGTGGAGGTCAGGAGAGATCTTGTCTCCCAGAGGCTAAACGAGGAGCATGCCTGCCAGCTGCAAGCCTTGTGGTCCATGTGCCCATGATCAGAGCATATGCTGCAGCCCTCTGTATGACGGTATCTTGCTGTAGGGCTGATCCCTATTAGTGTTGCTGCTGTCTGCTTTTTTTTTTTTTTTTTCTTTTCCTTTCCCATCCATACCCCCTCTAAATCACAGCATTTTGCTTTGATGATGTATTTATCTGAGTGAAGCTGGTCTGAGATGAGTCAGAGCCTTCTACTCCATAGCTCTTGTCAAGTTGGTCTCAGTGGTATTTCTGTTCCTTGACTCTGTCCTTGATTTTCTCTTGAAGGGATGCTGTACTTCATTGGCATTAAAAATAACATTCAAGATGACTGCAGTTGATGGGGCTGGGCAGATGAGTCCTTTGGTTTATCTGAGACTTATGGTGGGTCTGACAGCACAGCGAAAGTGGGGGGCTGAGAGAGCCACAATAATTGATCAGATGCATGAATGCATTTTCCCCTTGTAAAGGCTGATAGCAATGTTATTTTAAAGAAAAAGGGATAGTAGTAAAAAGGGGACATAATAAAAGCTATATACATTAATGAACATGGTATAGAATGTAAATTGTATACTCCTGCTTGCCTCCCTTGCAACAGCCCATGTTGGCAGAAATCTGGAGTTCTTGTCCTTTTCCTCAAGATAAAAATCTCTATTAATAGAAGCCTTAGAGATAAACCAAGGCCCCTTGTTATTAAAATCAGTTCCTCTTTGATGGTTTGGTTTACAGCCTTTTCTGCCTACACTGGTATAGTAAATGAATGCTAATACGGAGGGGATGCATCAGGGGTCAAGTACCACAGAGTCCCTTGGGTCTGAGTTGTCCCACCTTATGGATCATGGTGTACCTCACACAGCAGTCCTGCCCAGAGGCTGCTCTAGGTGTGGGGACCCACACGGGCACACTGCTTTAGCCCCTGGGGAACTAAAGTTGCTCACAGCAGACTTTGTTGATGAAGTCTGGAGAAAAAAGGACCCAACACTTGACCAAACAGGAAAGATGTTTGGTGACCTCTTTATAAAATTTGCCTAGGTAGCAGATTCCCATCTGCTTCAGAGTTCCATCTCATCCAAAGTTCCCATCTTTGACTACCTTTGAAGAGAAATTTTTCTGGATCAAAGCACACGGGGCCCGAGAGAGAAAGTGCCCAGAGCCAACATGCAGATTGTTCACTGTGGCTTCTGAAAACGCCACTTTTAGTCTCACTGCAGGTTTTGCTCTGGTGTGCTGCTTGCGATTGCATGAAGTCTTCTCTGTCTGACGTAGCCAGCATGTACCACTCAAAACAGGTCAGTCTTGGTGTGGGTTTGGGGAAGCAGAGTTCAGCTCTGACTTCAGCTGGGAGGCAGCAGTTTCTGTGAATCCGTAGAGCATACTGCTGCTCCCTTTTCTCTGCTGGTCTCAGGAATGAGCCATAGGCAATGGGGTGTATGGGCCGGCCTGGCCCTGGGAGTCAGCCTTCTTGGCTGCGCTTCACTAGGCCATCTTCAGCAAACAAACTCTTTTCTCAGCCAAGGGGTTTCCATCTGAGAAGCAGGGACAGCAGCTGCATATCTTCCTGGTGATTCACCTTGCCTGTGCAGCCAAGTGGCACAGTGTGGGTACAGCATTGGAACATTTAGTCTGGTAGGCTTGTCAGTGAAAGCAGGACCTGCTGTAAGATACCAGGGCAGGACTAAAAATTTGGTTTTCAAGAAACTGAGAGGCTTGTAGTGTCTTAGCTCTGCTTAAGCCAAGCTGAGGCTGCAACCTTGGAAGCGGCACCGGTTGAACCAGCAGGTGGTTGGGGAGCAGCAGGTGCTTGTGGTTGAGTTGCACCTTGCCAGGACTGGAGGTTTGCTTTGACTCAGCCTCTTGCAAGAGCCTGTTCCTCTTCTGTTCTCTGCGGTGCTTCCTAGCAACTGAGCCCTTGGCCTGCTTTGCGAAGTACAAGTGATCCTCAGGCTATTGCAAATCCCAGGCCTGTGTTACCAGCCAGGAGGAAACTGCATAACCTCGAGGAGAGTGGGTAGGGTTGGAGGAGCTCCCCCACCTGCTGAGAGGTTGCCAACACCAAAGCAAGGATGAGGAGGGGACTGTGCAGAGCCTCAGTGTGATGCTACCCTTTGCTTGCAAGCACAGAGGGAGAATTGAGCCATAAACCACACCGTGGCTCACAAAGAAGCCATTTTAATTTCAGTCTCTGCTGGAAGCACCTCATGGAAAAAAAAAAATGTGATCAGTATAAAAAGAAATGTTTATGTTTCTAGGAGCATAGACCTCCCAAATAATTAACATCACTTGACAAACTGCTGTTTAAAATGCAAGTGGTTTAAGTGCTGCTGCTCAACAGGCATTTGTCACAGCTCTGGTGTAAACGTGGTACACGCTGTGGGTTGGTTGCTGCTTTAAAGTAAAGAAGATTTCTTCTGGTAAACATCTTTTGCTTGAGGAGAATGTCTTCATAATTCTATTTTTTCTTATTTGGAAAAGCTAAATGTTAGAGAACCATTCAAATGGCACCTTGGAGGCAAGGGCATTGGAGATGCGGTTTTGGAATGAAGTAAATTCTGGACTTCAGTTTCTGCTGCACAGATCATGCTTTTGGTCAGAAGACAGGCAGACAAAGGTTTTTTGGCTTTGGCATTTGTGGAGTAAGAGACAGAAGGGAAAAGGCTTTTAGAGGGAGATTTTTGGAAGTTACAGCTTCAGCTTTGGTCTGTCTATATCTAATATTCACTGACTCAACTAAAAGTACTTTAAATAAAACCTTACTTTTCTCTAGGCCTGTTGGGTGAAGGACTGGAGACATAAAGATTGTTAAGAACTGGTATTTTCAAAGGTTAAAAATAGCAGCTTACAAAGACTGAGATTTAAAAAAAAAAGTCTCCCTGGAAGATGGAAATTTAGGGACACCCATATTGTGCTGAAACATCTGGGATCAAAATGACTTCTGTCTTTGCACACCAAACAGAATCAGATTATCAAATATAAAAGAGAGTCTTAAGTATCTAATTACTTGTACAAAGGCATTACTGATTCTGTCAATTTCATATAACGTGGAAAAGGAATGAAAATTGCTTAATGTATTTTCTGCTTATCACAAATTACTTCAATGCTGCCCTCAGATTTTTTTATTTTTTTTTTTATTTTTTTTTTTTTTGTATTCCAGTTCTGAGTAAAGCTATCCATCTCACACTGTAAGATCTGCAATATGGTAGGAGTTGCTGTCCAACTTTCGATCCCTCAGAGGCTTTGAAAAATTGCCTGAAGAGACCTTGATCAAGTGGCATGACTGTGATGAGATTTCTGGACAATCTTGTTCCTTCCTGTCCAGTGCTTGAGCAAGGGTAGTTGATTCAGTATTTAGGTATCATGTGTCAGTATTTTATGGCTTGTAATTTGCATGGTTATTGACTAGAAAATGACCTAATTCTCCTTGACTTCTGCTACTTTGAGCATGGCTTATAGCAGTCAGGCTTAGGTTGGAAAGTGGGTAAGACTGTCATTGGAATGCAGTAGAAAATCTTGTCCTATTTTAGAAATTAATTCCTGAAATCTTCTGTTTTGGGGAAAGAAGGCAGAAAGACCACCTCTTATTTCGCCAGGTCCACCTGCTGGAGCAGCATATTTTTATTCCCCACTACTATATCTTACACCTGGGGTGTTCCTGCTTGCAAAAGATCTGATCCTGCTGTGAGTCTGGGGTTAGAGGCTCTCATGAGTTTCCCACTTGACACAGAAAAAGGTGCAATTCCTGCTAAATTTAGTGATTAAGATGGTGAACACAAAGATCTGCAAGCTGTAATTGCAGATCCCCATGGCCCTGCTTAAGGTGGATTTATACCTATATAAACTGATGTTAAGGACAATCCCAAGTCTGCTGAAATAGGGTATAGAGATGCGTTGATTCCAGCTTCCTGTATCCTTCCTAGGCAGATGTGCATTGGCATTTATCATGCAAAGGATAAAGCTTTCAGGCTATCTGTTCCCATGGTAGACAGGATAAAATGCAGAGAAATATCATCTGAATGTTCTCCAAATGGATTTGAAAGGGTGCAAAAAACATTCAGTATGTCTGCAAGAGATGACTGCAGTTTTTAAAAGGCTCTTTGCCAAAGGTCAGGTAACCCCAGCCATTTCCTGGAAGATGTTTCTATCCCTTTATCTGTAAAGTGTCTACCTGAGTTCTCTTTACCCGTTTATCAGTTATCCCACAGTTTCAGAGACCTTCCCTCTCTGAACCCTCATACAGCAAAGCTGCTCTTTGGGGACTCCAAAGGTCGTGCCTCATCCATAAGTCTGAAGCTGCGTTCAGCACACAGTGTACAGGTAATTTCTTGTAGTAGTTTGTGAAGTTAGTTGGCATATGATAACTGGTATCTTTTGTGTTTCATTGGCCATATGTCCATCTTCCAATCCTTTCCACTTTGGGAAATCTGTGCTTGAAGTTAGGTCCATTAGGTCCTTTGTGCATGCCAGAAGCAGTACTTTTGTGACACATGCATGCCTGGTTCTGCTGCTCAGTTGTGGCAGGAGGAGGTGTATAGTATCGTGTGGGAAGCTGTAATAAAGTGTAAATACAGGCAAGTTACATTGAATAGCTTCTCCACTCCAGAGAAGTAATTTTGAAGTGCACAATCTAGGGAAAAAATAGAGGTTGGTAGCAGTTTTAGATTTGTGCAACTTCAATTTGATGACAAATATTGTGGTTTTACTCTATATACAGTATTTACAGTATGTGTTGAGATGTGCTTTTGGGTGCAGAGAAACTCAGCAGAGAAATGCTTCATGGCCCAGGAGTCCAGATTTGTAGACTCCAGTTCAACAGCTCTGCAAGTCTCTGCATGCTAGCAGGAAGGGATATCTGTCAGGGGTGCAGTGTGCTCCTTATTAAATCAGAATTTAAGGCTGTGGCTTACAAAATCAGGAGCAATTATATATTAGAAAAAAAAAATTAAATGGTCTTTGTTGTCAGAAAAAATGCCCCTTAGCAGGACAAGGACTTAAAGGATTTTCCACAAATTTTCAAGCTACAAAGAGCAAGGAAAATGGATGAATGAATTTACCTCTGCACTTAATTGCTCCTTGCTCTTCTGAAATAGTGTAGGTGTCTTTCCACCAAGAGAATACAGCCCCTTGAGTCCTCTAGGCTTGTTTCTTGTTCATGCAGACCTTCAAGGCAGTCACGCCACAACTATGGCTACATCAGGAACAATGCACTGAATTGCGTGACATCGCATTTCTTCCTCCTTCCATTCTTACCTGTAACCCAGTATGCAAAAAAGCCCTTTTACACAAATTAAAAAAAAAACAACAACCACCTTCCTTTTTCCCAAGCTGGCTTGCCTTTCCAACACTCACTTTTCTCTTCCTTCAGCTATTTAGAAACGCAGTCATCTTCATGATGTTCCTCCCAAGTCTCCTACTGTAAGGTACCCAACTTTGGTAGATGATAACTGGTCATCTGAATAAGCCGTGGCCATGTGAGCAAGCCTGCAGCAGTATGAAATTGCTGAATATTGCATTGCTGAAAGGTTGTCTTCTGCATAGTTTGCATACGTTGATGTTAACACAACTTCAAGCAGAAGTTGTTCCTTGGCACCTTCTCACAAGAAATTTTGGAGTAACCTCCTCTACAAAAAAAACTTGAGAAGTTGACCCTGCTGCACAAGTCATAAAAAAATAGTCAATATTTATGGAAACTGTGAGGGCTTTTAATATGCAGGCTTTGATTTTCTAGTCTGAAGTATACTTCTGCCTACATAAATCAGAGAGAACTGGAGCTCTTTCTTGTTCTGTTAGGGTGACAGAAGAGGGGTGGAATTACCTCCCTGCTGTCTTCTGGTGTGAGGAATCACATTGGCCATGGGTATTGAAGGGAACTTGTCCTGATAGATTACAAAGTTGTTTTCCTTTTTCCCCAAAGTACACTCTGTGCTCTTTTACTCCAATTTACTGGCTTCTTTTCATACGTCCAGACTGTAAACAGGGTGTGGCAAGACCCACCTCTTCTTTCAGTTTGTGATATTCAGCAAGAAGGGTTGGATAGCAGGTAGGATCACTTTGAAAGACATAAAGCATCTCTGCATGTTCTTCCTAAGGCAATATGAATGTAAGACCCTTGGCCATTTACTGGGTGACCTGTTGCAGCAGACACTAAGGAAACCAAGTTCCTATATGGACTACTCCAGCAGTTATTTATAGCAAAGCGTTAAGTAATAACTTCATGGGTCTGGCATGGGAATTGGTAGGAAGGATGATGGAATAGTATTCATGCTTTTTCTTTGTAATCAGCGCCAGGGATGCTGTTTGTCTTTTGTTAAAATAAACGGTAACTTTATTCCTAGGCTGGCCGTTGAAGTTTCATTTTTGAATTCAAAGGATTGGATTCAGATGCTGATTTGAAAACAAAACAAAATAAAAAAAAACACAGGGTTAATTACTGGTAGAGGGTGTTTAAACTGGTGCAAGCAATGTTCTGTAGAGCCAAATGAGAGCGGGAAAGTCAATAATTCTGCACATAAATTGCAGATTAACGAAGGAATGCGCCAGTGGATGGCCAAATTCTTGTGTAAAGGGAGAAATGTTGCCCTTTCTTCTGTTTTTGCTGCAGCAGTACTTAAATTACTTGCCTGGAAAAATAATATTTTAATTGTGTGTGGTGGCTAGCACTTCTAGTGCTACTGGAGACCTTTCTGGTCTGGGCAAATGTTCTTGGTAATAATATCTATTTGTGAGGCAGGAGGCTGCCGGAGTCCTGCCTTGGGCTGGCACCTTTGTTTCTGTGCTCTCATTCCAGCTCTTCTGGGTGGGCTGCAAGTTTTTTAGTTTGACTGTGGAAGTCAGGCTTGGAGCTCCTGTGTTTTAATCATAACAATGCACCTGAAGTGAATTGTATCAAAAATCCCCTGCTGATGACAAACTCCATAACCTCACTTACTGCCCACTGCAAGTTACTTTGCAGAAATACCTTATGGGATAAATAGTGGGTGCCACCAAAAGAAGAAAATCTGGTTCTAACTTTTTGGGGCTGAGGAGCCTTGGCTACTCATTAGGATCTGTTTTGTTTTAGGAGAGGGGTAGGGTGTTTTTTTTTTTGTTTGTTTGTTTGTTTGTTTTTTAAATGAGAAGTGAAGCATGTCTGTTTAGAGGAGAACAAGACAAGAGACCATAAGAGCTGAAAAAGAGTAAAGGTGTGACAGAAATGTGCTGAGTAAGTTGAGGTCAGTGATGGAAGTGGCTGAGTACTTATGAGAAAGAAGGAGGAGGAAGATCTTTTGGAGAAGGAATGGTAAAGCAGAAGTTAAGGTCATCTGGTCTGTGAGTTCTCACAGGAATGGCAGACGGAGAGGGAGAGGTGGGAAGGAGAAGGTGGGAGGATTTCAATACAGAAATGGTGGAGGAGGAGTTCAAGGAAGTACATTGTTCCTGTAATCCTGAAACATTTATGAGGTTGTTAAACATGGCCAAATAGTAAAGTCACATTTTCACGTACCTGCTAAGTCGTTAGCTCTTAGTAACTCTACACTTTAAGGGTTTACGTACTGCCAAATGTAATCAGGAATAAAGCCATTGGGATCAATATCTTCTGGGATTGGCCAGACAGCATGTCAAAAACAAAAATTCAAGTGCAATTTTAATTTGTGAATGAAGAAACCAGAAGACCCTCAGTAATTATATACTTAAAGGGCTTCCCTGTAGGATTGCTTTGCACTTTATACTGAATGAAAATCCTTGCTATTTGGTTAACTGGCATAGATGTAAATAGTTTTAAGACTGTACCAACAAATGGCAAAATAAGCAGTGTAATCCTCTTGCACTGAAAAAGTGAATTTTCAGTTGATCAGAGAGGAACAAAAACATACCAAAGAAGACAGAAGATGTACTGGGTAACAGCACATCTACCAGTACAAAACTGCAGGAAGGAAAAAGCAATGGTCTGAGTATTACAACATCACCACCAGCAGGGTTTTGCAAAAGATTCAAATGCTCCGTGTCACAAAACAAGTCATTGTTGTCCTCAGACAGACACGATGGCAGTCAGGAAATTCCTGGTGTTTCCATTGAGGGGTAGAAGATCTCCATCATGGAGCTGGGCACTGTCCTTTGGCTGTGCTGTCACCTTGCAGTGTCCCCTCCATGGGAAGGGGAGCACTGGCTCTTGGGTTTGGACCTGAGCTGTTTCTCACATGCTTGTGGGCAGCCACCAGCAAACGAGATGCGCTCTGAAAGCAGTGGAAGGGAAGTACTTAGTGTGAAGTACTGCTTGGGCTTGGAAAAATAATCACAGCATTTTAGAAGTGCTTGTTAAGTTTTAAATACGGAGGGTGTAAGGAGCTGCTTCCAGCAGGCATGCTCTCAAAGGACCCTGCAAATTACGGCAGCGAACTTTAGGAGGAAGAATTTGAAATAAGCATGACCTGAGCGCGCTGCATTTTTAAAGAAGACTAACACAAAATGACCCAACTTTATGGTACCTCAAAGTGGATCTAAATTGATGGTTTATATTGGGAAAGAAGGCACGCTCCAAATGTAAATGTCATGTATGAGAGAAAAACTGCTTCCTGAGATTCTTTAGAAATGGCATTATGGCTTAAAGCTTCATGGTATGTGGTACTGAATGATAAACATAATCTACGCTGTCCAGCTGGGAAAGAAGAGAAGTAAAAAATAGTCTCTGGATTATATATCCTGACCAACCAGATACTAAATTAAAGTGAGGGCATTCACACGTGACATTTGCAATAAATTCAAGCAGCAAAATACAGAAGAGGCAACACAGCCACTGGAGGTTTCACAACTTCAGTCCAAAGTTGTCGTCAATGTTTCTGGATTGAAAGAAATGTTATGCTTTACTCACATATGCTGCTGTAAGGCAGAAGCACGTCGGGTTGGTGCTGGGCATACCCTTGCTGTGCCCAGAGATGGGTATTTGGGTTGGCAGAAAGTACGTTAAAATCCTGAATCCCCAATGTGATTGAGCCTGTGAGCTCTTGAGGAAGAGCTCTTTGCTGATTGCTGATCTAAGCTCATCTAGCCCGTTGGTGTCTGAACATTTTGTGGCTTTGAGGAGCTGATGGTATTTGAAGCTTAAATCTCTATAACCTTGGGGATATTTCAATTAGTGCAAGTGTAGAGTTTGCTCTGAGGTGAATGGTGCTATCCACGTCTTAAGTGTTATCCAGGCTCTTTCTAGAGGCATCCATCCCTCCAGCAGCCTTTGTTCTGTGCCTTGCAGCTATGAATGCAAGCTTTGAATGCCCAACATAATACCACCATCCTGCAAATGCTATGTCTGCAGAAATATTCCTGTATTTTTGTCCTATTTTGGGGAGCCCGTGCTATTCCAGTGTCTTATTGTTCACTTGTTCTATTCCAGGGACACACAGCAAAGCCATGATTTTTGTAGAGAGCAAGGTAGGAGGGTGTCTGATTTTTGTCTTAGTGCAAAGTGGTCTGTGATTAAGGAGCTTTGCTAAACAGAACGCTTAATACATGAGAGGTCAGAAACAGCAGGAGGGTTTTGGCCAGCGCCTTCTGCATCCCTAATGTATAGTCTTATACGCTGGGATGGGGTAGAACAGTGGGAGAGAATCCTCCAGTTGATGATCCAGACAAGAAGATAATTCAGAGATGCTCTTCATTACCAACTTGAGACCCTGTGTCTATTTACTGGTGACAGAGGGAGTGTTTAAAGAAAAGCAACCTAATACAGCCCTTTGTATTGTAAATATGGGGTGTGAGAGGCCTGCTGTAAGCCTAATCCAGCATCTTTAGACCAGAGGAACATTCTCAATTTTATACAGGTATGATTCAAAGCTAATTCAAGGAGATGAGTTTAGAACAACAGCTTCTCCAACTTGCATTTTCTTTGCACTGTTTGGGAGGTTACACCACTTTCTACTTGATTTTGGATTTTGGTTCTGCATACCCATTTTCTTGTCTCTAATACTTTTAGGTTTGCAGGTTTGCTTTTTATTATTATTATTATTATTTTTTTTTTCCCTGATCTCTATTGTCCCCACCTTCTTTCTTGTCCTGAGAAATATCTAAGTTTAACCTTTACGGGTCACTTCATTTTGTGGTGAACTCTCAATATTCGGGCTTCCAAGCTATTACACCGTACATGGAAAGTGTGCCCAGGATAGACTTTCCATTAAACTATTTAAATTGGAAGAGAATGCTGGCACATCTACAAGTATTCCAGAATTAGATCCCAAAATACTGAGGCTAGTTAATCTTTTGGAAGAACAAAAACTCTTACTGATTTATATTTAGCAGAGGGAATGCATTTTAAAAACACAGTCTATATGAGGCCCCTTGAAGAAAACATCTTTTACATTGATTTGTAGTCCGTGGAAATACTACATGGCCATAAAATATTTGCAGTTGGGCTCTGCTTTTATGCAGCTACTTCTTTCCAGCGTGAAGTGTCATTAACCCTCCAGGCATGGCTGTGCTGTGGGCTGTGCTGCGGAGCACAGCTACCTCTGGGCAGCAGCTTCGCCGTTCATCACAGCTGTGCCCAGCATTGCAGGAGGGATAGGGAAAAAGCACCTTATGCTAGGGTGGAAATACTGGACTGGGAAAGATGCTTTGGTTTAAAACCGATGCAATGTTTGTTGTTGGGATGAGTGCCTTCTGGCTATGCCTGCAGGGTAACGTGACTCCAGGGAATTTGCACAGTATCTCAGGGCCTGCCAGGATATCAGTGATGGTCAGATATGTGTCTGGGACCGTTAGAAGCTACATCTAAGATAACCAGTCAGTGGGTTAGAACCTTGGCTGAAACTTGTTATACCAGGAGACTGCATTTAGCAGTTCCCTGGGCAGCAGCATGCTGGCCACCTCCAGGTGGGACACAAAAATCTTCTGACCCCCATAGCTTTTCTGGGGGAAAAGCTGAGCAAGTAGCTGCCCACATGCTCCCCAAGGAGCTGGCACTGCTGCTGCCATCAGGGCAAAATGCTGTTTTCTCAACCAGAACAACAGGGAAACCAGCTCTGGAGCCTGTCTAGCCCACGAGTGAGCAGACGTACTGCTTGGGGACAGCATGTAAGGAGCCAGTGTATTGCTTCCTGGCAGTCCCATAGAAAAGCATGGATGAAAGCAGAAGCTGAACTTGTCCTTGCCATCAGAGGATGTGCACTCCTGTGAAGTTAGAGAGACAGGCAGAGATGCTGGTGGCCCTAATCTTGCAGCACCATTCTTAGTTAAATGTGTATAATATCTACTTAGGCTTAGTTTATATTATTATAAATTAGGAGGATCTCTAATGTTAATACAGGTGTAGAGTGCTCCATGCATAGCTCTGCTCTATACTAAGAAAATTAATAAATGGAATTAAGTTAGATGGGAAATGACACTGGATTGTCCAAGGTGGACCATGATGTTAATGTTTTTTGGAAAAGGAGCTTTGACAAGTAGTTACTTCATTAATACATTGGAACAGCGGAGCAAAGATAACTCTGGGATTATTTTATTAAGTATATGTAATCTTATAATTTAATGTCAAACAGTGTATCTACTTGTCTTTGAGACAAGGAGGATGAAGTCAGAAGTCCATAGTTCCTCCCCAGAATAAATAATTAGATAACACACCCAAGTTGCTCCTGCTTGCAAGAATCAGTGAAGCTTCTGGGAAATAGCGTGGTTGCTGCTGATGGAGGGACTTGCACCATTGCACTTGCTGGCTCCTTTCCATCTCCTTTCTCCTTTTCCTTTCTTTCTCTTTTTCTTTCTTTCCAGGGGGCTGCTCAGCCCATCTTTCTCCTCACACAGCCAACAGGAGCATGTGCTGCTGACTTAGTGCCTGCTGGTCTTATGTGCTCAGCACATTTCTGCTCTGTGGGGGCTTGGGGAGAGGGCAAGAAGGGGGCCTGCAAAGGCAGCTGCACCCACAGAAGGCAGCACGGTGCTGGAGCTCTTGGTAATAGGGGTGGCTGAATTGTTCCAAGTGACTGTGCGAGATGCTGAGTAAAGAGTGCCTTATTAGGTGCCAAGAAATTGTTAATGATTACACGGTAGCATTACTGAAGGTGGCAAGTTTAAAAATTAATTCTCCTGGTAAGGGTTTTCTTCTAAGCAGCCCTATATGCATATAGAAATACTTCTGTATTCTCACAGCTCTCTTCTCATATCATATTTTCTTCACAAAAAAAGAGCATAATGAGCCATCCTCTTGGTACTTAGCTTTGCTAAGCACTTGTGGTGCTGTCAACTGGGTTATTGCTCCTGAGGTTGCTCCCTAGCTCCGTCCTGCCTCCTCCCTGCCTGCCTCTCCTGCATGTCATTTCAAGGGTCTTCCTCACCTTCCTTTGCACATCCAGGAGAGGTTCCACTAGGCTCTGCCCAGGAGCATCATCTTTATCTTTCTCTGAGTAAATTCAACCACAAACATTAGTTTGGATGTAACTTTCCTACAGACAATTAACAGATTTACTGCTCCTCTGTAGTACTTAAGTCTTCTTTGGCCAACCTAAATTTTTGCACTAGGATTTTATTTTTATTTTTATTTTTGCTTTTTAAATAAAATATTGCAAACAATATGGGCTTAATAGAACTGAAACAGAGCTCTTTTATCTCTCCTAGGCTCTTTGACCTTCTTTTTCAATCTCCATAAAAATTGCCACTCTCCTGACTCTTGCTAAAACTTATAACCTTGAAGCAAGCCCTCATAAAGTCTTGCATCCAGGATTCAGGTTGTAGCCATGGAGTTGTTGTTCAATGGGTTCCACTGAGGTTGCTTAAAAGAAAAAATAATTAAAAAATAGCACATCTCCAAGCCCCACCCTGGCTGGTATTATTTCCTTTCATGTACATGTTGTCTGTCCGCACCTGTCTCTTGTCTCACAGTTTGCAGTTTAAGTGGAAAATCTTACACTATGTGCAGACCTACTCTCTTGATACATCTCATCACTGCTAAAATAGCACAGATGAAAATAAGTTATGTTTTGGCTTTGACTAGTTTTGTAGTCTTGGATGGGAGTGCTAGATCTGACCTGCTGGCTCAAATCCACCTTGTAGATAAGTCCCTAATTCTCTGAAGTTTAACTGAAGATGCTGTATAAGTTCAGGTTGTCTGGCTTTAATGCTCCCCTTTTAAGCATTTTAATGCTCGTCTTAAAGAATTAACCCTTTGCATTCTTATAATTGCATGCCTCAACTCCTGCAAAGCTGTGGTCTTCGTGGAAGAGCAAAGTTGTTTATCTTGGTCATTCTGTAATGCCAAGATCAGTAGCTGACCTGGTGACAGTGATATAATAAGGCCATTATCATCATAACAGGCATAGGGGGAGTTGGTTATAGCCTAGAGATGCATGATTACTTATTCCTTCAAGAGAAGGCAATGGAAAAAAAAGCTTTTTTCGTTTGCACTTATTTACAGTTCCTTCTCTCCTGTGCGCATGCACAGGGTCAGGCTGCACGCGAGGAAAACAGGGTTTGCAACCCCTTTCAGTTTCCCATGGTGTTGAGCTAATGTTTATTTTTAGTAAACCATATCTTGAAAAGTGCTTTTAAGAATACATTTGCAAAGCCTAGCACAAGGAGTTCATTGTGGTTTTTCTCCTTTTGATCTTTATTAATATGCCTTTGGAGAGACTGTGCAGATACTTTCAGGGCTAGGGCTTTCCTGCTGCACCTTGCTCACGTCCCCAGGGAATTGTGTCCCTTGCATTCCCCACAGTGGTTCCTTTTCTTCCTTCTCAAAATCCATCCTGTAAAATACATATATGGTACAGCCACCTGGCAATAAAACTAACTTCGTTATCTCCCTTTGATAAAGTCACAGTATTGAAACGCTTTTCTTGTTTTTAAGAATTTTTTTCATGGAGGGGCTGGTCAAGCTTTGGAGGGGGCTGTCCAGGAAAGTGGGGGTGTCCTCATTCCTGAAGGTGTTTAAGAGATGTGGATGTGGCCCTAATGGGCATGGTTTAGCTATGGGACTTGGTAGGTCAGGTTGATGATTGGACTTGATGATCTTTAAGTCTTTTCCAACCTAAAGGATTCTATGATTTTTGGTGTGGTGTTTTGCCCTGTCCACTCTTCTCACTCTCACTGGCCTGCAGGACAGGCATGCCTCTGTCACCAACCCTTGTGTCTCTTTTTTCCTCTTTCCCAGGTACATAAGGATTTGTCATTCCCACTTGTATTTCAAGTCAGTCCCAGGGCTCTGGTTTCAAGTTGTCTTTTCCCTTTCACTCAGTTCTGAGTGCCAATCATATTACACACTTAAATAAGTTAATCTTAAACACCTTGCAGTTAGTTTCCACTCTGAAATGAGTTTTGACAATATTCTGATATGTGCCTGTCAAGATTTTTTTCCAACTGGAAAAGATGTATTTGTTAAAAATGAACTCCAGTCATTTTTTTTTTTGCAGCATTTAAGAAATCCAAGCCTTTAAGACTGTCTCATTTTTGCAGAGCATGAATGCTTCTAGTGAAAACCCCTAACAGGCTTTGGGATGCATTTTCTAATCTGAGAACATCCAGTGCCCCAGTGCTGCCTTTTATAAGGCTTGTGGATTTTGCTCAGGCCTTGAGATTCTTGAGCCCAGGGACAGTTAGCACACATGAAGGGAGAAGCGTGCCACTTGTGGGGCAATATTCCGCTTTCTCAAACAGCCTGGGCTCCAGAAAGGATGCATTTAGGCATCTGAAGGCAGAACAGCTTGGAGTGCTTCATGTTGTGGTTTCCAGTACTGAAGGAAATGGTACAACCAGCATCTGTTGTTGAGCATGAATTGAAAATTAAAGCCTATCCAATCTTTAAAACCATGAGAGTGAGCAGATGCTGATCTCTGTGACCCACAATGTGAAACCTGGAAACCTGTATGGGGACCCATGGGGCTTCTCTAGATTTGCAGCACTTTGACACTGGGGCTTTTTTTCAGACATGCCTTGACTCTTGTGACTGTTGTCACAAGATACCAGCTGTTTGCATGATCATGGTACGTTGTTACAAGTCCCACTTGTCAGGAGGAATTTTTTTTGCCTGGCTATTTTACAGCTGTGCTGTTGCATGGGAAACCTGTGGTGCCCTTGAACATGCTTTTGGATTCGAGCCTTCTTGTTTGTTTGCAAACTTTATTAGAAGCTATTACTTCACTTCTCCTTTGTAAGTGACTGATAAGTCAGGCTGTGGAGGAGGAGGATTAGGTTTCCAGCTAATGGAATCTCACATGATTTCTCTGATGCCAGAAGGACTTTTGCCTGTTTTGCCAGCTGAGACTCCAGGTTTGTGAGCTTCACTCAATTCTTTTCTATGAAGATGAAGAAAAACAATAAGTTGAAATCTACTGCAAAGGCCTCAGATGTGTTGTACCAATATTCCTAGCAGCAAAAGCTAAGGATGTTGAAATGTGTAGTAATTTAAATAAGTGAATGGGAGAAGACTGGAGTCCAGGTCAAGCTCAGTTTGAAAAAAACTTTCAGCAGATGATTTATTTTTAGCTGGCCAAGCAAGGACACTGATGTATCACCATATTGTGTTTCAGAAGTGTCCCTTTCCTTTCTTAAGTCCAGTCTTTGGTGTTTGTGTTACCATCCATCTGAACTTGCATGGTGTATCCTCCTTTTGGAGTGGGCATACTGTCCTGAAGAACTGAGCAAAGGCATCTATCCTATTTGGTCCATTGCTTTGTAACTTCTCCAAACATTTGTTAAGTGAAAGTAAAACCCAAATATTTTTGGTTTTAAATAAAGACTTTTTTTTAAAAAAAAATTAAGATAGTTTCCTGTTCTTATTCAACTCTGTTCCTCAAGTGAGAGTCATTGCTGAGTGAGAGCATGTGGGAGCAGGAAAGGGTCTTCTCCCCATTTGCATTTTCCACCTGAGGATGCCCTTCCCTGACTGATTTCTTTCCTTCCCATAGGACGTATTTGCCCTGAGTTTCAGCCGTATGCACAGGGGCACTTCTCCTGCAGGTATTGGCCTAGGGTGAGTTTGACCCATTCTCACTCAGCAGTGCCAGACTGTCACAAAAAATAAGCATTCCTCTAACATCTTTCCCGTGGGGGCAGACAGGACCCTAAGGCTCCATAACACAGCTCCAGCAGATGCTCTGGACATATGTAGTGTTGTTATCAGAGCGTGTTTTGAAAGCTGTGAGCAGTTTTTGTCACTTCATTACCATGTTTTAAAAGGGTGCCACATCCTAGGGAGAGATGCAGCAGTTGTTATAATCACAGCCAAATTATCCAGTAAAATTAGAGTAGAGATATGCAAACAAGTTAAAATGTCTGTGCCTTTATGCTTCACAAGTTTGTTTTGGTAAGTGGCTGCTAGCAAAAAGTTGGAGCTACAAAATTCAGGTCTGGATGCAAGTTTAGCTTGAATTGAATGTATATTTGGTGTTTGCTTCTCTTGTGAGAAACAGGAAGATGTCTTATATTCTACACAATTTTTAGCATCAAATCACTTCCAGCTGGTTCATCTCTCCCTTACAGCATTGATGAGAATTTTTCAAGGTAAAACCACTTGTCTGGCCTCTTTGCTCTGTTCTGGAGGGATAGCATTGAGAAACAGAACAGCAAGAGGATGAGAGCAGAAAGCTGAAGAGGCTGATGTTGAAGTTGCGTCAAAATGTTCTCATCAGAAATCAGCATTCTGAGTTCTGTTGTTACTTATTTAGACTTGCTGTGATGATGAACCATTGCAATGTCACATAGTTACAGGCTGCCCTAAAAGCTAGGAGGAATAAGGTTCAGGCTCTACATTTCTACCTCCCAAGAATTACATTAGAGGTGTAAGCATTATTTTATAGTAGATATATAAAGACATAAGTGTCAGCAATTAATTTGCATGAAGAATGTATATAATTAGTTTATGTAGTTTGTGCATTAGAGGAATAGAGTTTTAAACCGGTGTTTAGTCATGCACAAGCAAAGTGACACAGCTTTAAGGTCACATTGCTTTCATTGCATCCCTGAGTCTATCATAGAATAATTCATTACTCTGTTGGTACTCTATTTCCAAATCTATGAGCATCTCCTCCCAAACATACGTGCATAATGCACTCTGTTTGTGCACACAAGGAAAAGGAAGCAGATGACTTTTGTTCAGTATAATGATTGTTTTGTGCTTGAACTGCTTCAGGCTCCCTATTGAAAAAAAAACTCATGAATCCTGTCATTCATGAACAAAGCTGCTGTCGTGATCATGTCAGTTGTGCACTGACTCTCTTGGTTAAAGACATAAGCTCCTCCCTGCTTTACAACTTTGCTCCCTCTCCACTTTCCTTGCCATGTCATGGTGTGCTGGTAAGTGCCTTCATGACGAGTGGGATCTCAGCTGAGGCTCCCATCGCTGGAGGAGAGAGGAGTGTAGGTGGGTGGAGAAGTCCAGGTGGGTTATCACTGAGCAGCGCTCAGGTATGAGTTAGGAATTTATGTGTCTGAGCTGGCACTTAGTGAG
This sequence comes from Aythya fuligula, assembly GCF_009819795.1. Lineage (NCBI taxonomy): Eukaryota > Metazoa > Chordata > Aves > Anseriformes > Anatidae > Aythya > Aythya fuligula. The sequence goes on from NC_045565.1 coordinate 24,827,434, forward strand.
AGCGGATAGAACAGCACACAAAGGCAAATGGGCACAAGGATTGATGGAGCTGCTGTTGCAAAGGAGAAGTGGGAGAAATGGTCAAGTTGGGTGGGACAGCTTTGATACACAAACATCACACATGCTTTGGTCCAGTTTTGGAGCTGATTCTTGCCTTGTGTTCTGATGTGTGGCCTCAAAATGGCCTCAGATTTCAGGAGCTGAGCTGTGTTCTCCATGTCAGGCTCTGTGCCATCAGATTGCCCGGATGGGAACCTTTGGTGTCCTAATAGTCTTTTGTTGTTCAAGATGCTCTAGAAACCTCTATTAGTTTACAGAGACAGGATTTGACTGACTTTCATTTTGCTCTACAATCTTCTCTCCCCTCCTCCCCCCAATTTTTTTCATTGATAGTTTTTTGTTTTACTTATTACAGCAGATTTTAAACCTCACTTTTCCTCATTCTGCTTTCAGATTCCATAGGTGGCTCATTTCCAGCTTCCTCCCACCGATGCCACCACAAGCAGAAGCACTGCCTTCCCATCCCACAGTGTGGGACTCTGACAGTCAGCCCTCTGCTTTTCCACCCCCACACGAAGGGATCCCAGATCATCATGGACACGACACAGAAGGCAGTAAAACGCCAATCTAGCTTCTGCAATGCCATTACCTTCAGCAACAGGCCCATCATTATTTATGAACAAGTCAGGCTTAAGGTGAGTGGTCGATACCTTCCCTTATTGGTATGGTAGCTACTGTGAATGACTGTTGGGGTGTACCAGGTGCTCACAGCAGGTATTTATCCCCTCCACACAAAACACAGTAGTCAGATCTTGGCCTTAAATATCTATAATCTTTCTGCTTTTGTCACCATTGTTCTCAGACCCGTTAGTACAGACCCCTATAGAAACTGAAGAAAAGGGAAATCCATGCTCCAAGAGAGCTTGTCTGGATGTTAGATGAGGAATAGCAGATTAAGTTGAGATTGCTTGGAAAACAGCAAGAAAAAAAACAAACATATTTGACATCCTGAGAGGCAGTAGCTTTGGTGCATCTCTAGCCATCTCTAGTCTGAATGATCCTGCTGTTGTCCATTGCTAGAGCTCCCAATGTGCTGGGATCTATGGCCGCTTGCTAGGCTTCTCTGCCTCTTCCCTTATAGCCAGAAAAGGAGCAAGAAAGGAGGGAGATGCTTCCTTTTAAAAATGTAGGGCGATTTTAGGCTCAGGCCCATAGGCAGAAAATCCCCCCTCTAGGTTTGCTTCGTCTCCTGTGGAGTTCTTACTGGTTCCATTCAGGCTGGAAACACAGCAGGACTCCCTCACATTGCCTAATGGGATTTCTTCCATGTTGGCTACAGTTTGGACAAACAACTGCAAGAAATGATTTGGGAGGAGATGAAAGCAACATTTCCTTTTTGAAAACACTATCAAAGGTTTGAGTGGGCTTAGTGGTTTAGGCAAAGGTTCTGGATTATTTCTTTCTCATTCTGAAACAATGTAACTATCTCAGGAAATTCAGTTGTTTATTACTGTATATTTTAGGATTTTAGTTTGCATAACATATGTGAAGAATATGCATGCAAATGTTTCATCTCTGCATGAGGGGTTTATGAGCAGGGCTCCTGCTGAATCTACTGGGAAGGCCTCCTGGGAGTGATCAGCAGGCTTCAGCAGAACTTGTACCCTAGGGACGGATAGAAATGTGAAAATGCCTCTGTTTTTCTGATAAGTCCATAAGCCTTATTGTTACGTGTGCCTGTGGAATATGGGATCTTAAACATTTCGTGTTTCTTACCAGCTAAAGACCAGCCACTAACTTAGTTATTCAGGTCTTATAGAATCCAAACTCCCTTTGGAAAACTAGGGGAAAGAGGTCAGGAGGTCTCATTCGGTTTATTGAGGTTTATTCTGAGATTTCGTTGCAGATTTGAGAATCCCATCAAGCTGCTGGAACCATATGGGGTTCAGGAAGATTTCCTCCTTCTCTGCCTCTGAGATGCATGCCCCAGTTTGGTTTCTTCCATGTAATTCAGGGTACTGCTAGGGAGTGGGGGTCCCTTCCAACACTTCAGTGGGAGCCTGAGTCTGTAGAAGCAGCTATAGCTTAGCAGTTTGGGTTTGGAGTGCATCTTTTCCTCCCCTTCTGGTACCCAGGGGACCTCCCAAGCCTTTCTACTAGCAGTGGCTGCTGAAGAGAGAATCTGGTCCATCATTAACCATTGCCTTTTTTAGCAAAACTGTGTATCCTTTGTCCAGCTGTGTCTAATTCTTGGCAGGCTTTATACAAGATTTTAATTTGGATATTAGTTTGCCTGTGGTCAGACTGTATTGAGAACTGTTTATAGGTGCTGATTAATACATGGAACATGTGCAGCCTAGATTACCATATGAATATTTACTTCATGCAGCCTGTGATTGCTGTAAAGTATTGGCAAGAGACTGTGAAAGAGTAAATTGTACGAATAACAATGAGGCCATATTTATCTCAGTCCCAAAAGCTTTTAGGGCTTGCAGTAAATTTGCTACAATAAATAATCCTGGCCGCTTCTTGGAGTGCGTGCATATTCCCTGTTTTGGCACATGCATGCCCCCATCCACCCCCCTTCCCCTGGGGACATGTGTGATCCCAGCCCAGCCCAACCAGGGATATAAAAGAACAAATGTGCTTCGGTCCTTTCTAGTGCCACCCCAGTGCCTGTCCTGCAAGCCAGAGTGTCATTCCCAGGGCAGAGGGCAGCTCTGAGTGTCTGATGCTGTTTTGTGTAAACAGTTTAGGTGCTTGGCTGGGTTGAGGAGGGGTAAAGAGCAGCACTCACTCAACTGAGAAACTGTCTGTCGGCTGGTAACTTTTTTTTCGTGAAGCCCTGAGGTGTTTTCTCTGACACTTTAATAAAGCAGAAATCTGTAGGCTTTCAGCAATGTCCTTGTGGTGAGATTGTTGTGCTCGCAAGGGCACGTGTTCCAGATTTGCCTTGGAGAGGAACATGTGAAAGAAAAAATGCAATATTTACAAATGTTATTACAGAACTATTCAGAAATCCAAAGAAAATGTCTCAGAGAATCCCTTGGTGAAAATCCTGCACTGCTGGCTCCCACACTGGTATATGAGGAGCTGCTGCCAGGCTTTTGAGGACAAAATCCAGCAGTCCTGGGCAGCTTAGCTTCTGGCGTTGCCAATCACCCGAGCCATCAGCACTTGGACACAAGGAGAAATTACAGTAAGGCAGCAAGTTGTGTGAGACATCTGCTCTGTGGTACCTATTCCTGTTTCTGCTTTTGTCCTGCAGCAAATACTGAAACTGCTTGAGGCTACCTGGGCGCTGCAGGTTTAGTGCACAAATAAACACGCTAATTATGCATCAACTGACAGGCAGTGACTATCCTGGCCCTGCAGAAGGATTGGATTCAGCATTCTTAGGTTTTCATTTCGTAGTCTGGATGCTGATGGGCTGTATGCTTTTGAGAGGAGCAGTTCCCAGCATGGTCATAACGAGCAACCATATGAGAGAGAATTCTCTGCGAGCATGATGTCCATGTGGGGACCCTGCTGCCACCCTGGAGATCACCCCCTTCTGCAGGTAGAAGGTGATCTTGTGCCTGGGTGGTGTTCCTGGTGTGCTGCACGTGCTTAGGACCCACTGCCCATTCCCTGCCCATCCTCTTCAGCTCAGGGCCCAGTTCAGGTGAGAAGCAGTTGATGGCTCTGGAGGCATCTCTGAGCCTTTGTTCTGCTCTCTGAGGTGCAGAAGGGTGGGTATGACTCATGCAGCATCCCAAAATTTATTAGCCAATGTTTCTAGCATGCTTTTCAAACACACTAAGTAACCACACAATGATGGGGAGAGGGAGGGTGGGTATAGGGGAGCACCACATATCTTGAAAACCACCACTCATGGCTGAAATGAATAGGTTTTCATCACTTATAATACAACATCTATCATTGTCCCCTAACTATTTATTAAATATTGTTAAATACTTTAAATTGTGCTTTTCCCCACACAAGTTCTCTGCTGTAAAGCTGTGATTTCATCCAATCTGACAAGCTAAAGAAGGGTGAGATTGTCTTTAGCTTGGCTGGGAAACCCAGAAAACCCTATGGTGGTGACTGTGATTCTGGAGCCAGTGCTTTTCCCTCAGGTCCTGAGAAACCCCATCATCCAAACACCAAGGGGGAAGAGCTCTGCTGCTGCAGGTGCTGCCTCAGCTGAGATAAAAGCTCTTATGGCCATTTTTTTGGCACATTTTGCAAGAGGACATTTCTTAGGCCAAAAGGAATTACCCTCGAAATAGAAGTGAGTCATCATGCAGCTGTAATTACATTTCATCTCTCCCCATAGATTTGATGCAAATTTTTTTTTAAATATGTGTATTATATCCTAAGTGTGCAGTATTGCTACTTGCAGATGAGATATCCGCAGCAATGTTTGGGTAAAAAGTTTCCTAAATCTGGTGGGTTTATCTGCACGGTGGCCTTTGATATTTGATGGCATGGAGCCTGAAGCGTGTAAATAGAAGTCTGAGTGCCAAATGCTGTTATTGCTGCTGTTGTTTTTTGCAGATCACTAAAAAACAGTGTTGCTGGAGTGGGGCTCTTCGAATCGGGTTTACTTCTAAGGATCCATCAAGGATTAACCCTGACACCCTGCCGAAGTACGCGTGCCCCGATTTGGTTTCCCAAACTGGTTTCTGGGCCAAGGCTCTGCCTGAAGAGTTTGCCAACGAGGGGAACATCATCGCCTTCTGGGTGGACAAGAAAGGACGGGTTTTCTATCGGGTGAACGACTCTGCCGCGATGCTGTTCTTCAGTGGGGTGAGGACGGCAGAACCCCTCTGGGCCTTGATCGATGTCTACGGGCTGACCCGCGGGGTGCAGCTCCTAGGTGAGTACTGCATGAGCTGGGCTCGTGCCCAGGGGTGACATGGAGACATCTCCATTCTCCCTCCAGCATCTCACCACCCCAGTGGGTGTTTGAAGCTTAGCACATAGATACCTCACCACAGGGAGGGGGGAAACGATAATAGTGCATCACTGGCAGCCATCTGTAAGTAAGTAGATTTCTGCTCAGAGATGTTTTGCCAACTACGCTCTATCCGAGCATCTTCTGGAGTGTGGCACATACCTTGCAAAACTTTCTTTTTGTCTGACATGCTTTCCCTGTGCCAAAGTGGGGAAAAGCATTTTTTGTTTTATGGGTAATTCCTGCCTGGATGGCGCTATTGCGGTTTTCTGGCTGGGTTAGTGGACAGATCTAAAACGTGGATATCATCCAGATTACCTGGGAGAAGCTGTGGCTGGTATTGCCAGGAGGTTACTTTCACAGAGGAGTTAGTTACATTCATGCTCTGGAGCCAGAGGATTGGAAATGCGATTGGGGTTGGAGGATGGGGAGTGCTGAGTATCTGTGCATTCTGCCATCCTCAGCTAAAATAAAGGTTGTTGGCACTCCTGAGGACTCAGTGTAACCCCAGGCATGCAGTCTTGGCAAGGTTTGGGGTATTTGAGTTTATACATCTTAAACTGAAAAGAGTCTCCAAGGACCCAACTTAATGGTCTGCTAGGCTGGTGGGGACCAGAGGTGTCAGCATGCAGTCTCCTAGTTGGCTTTGTGGTGTTGCTGGGAGGCAAATCACAGCATTTCACCCATGTAACAGCAGCTTCACAGGTGTGGTTTTGACTTTAGAAAAATATTAGATGGTAGCTGCTATCTACCGTGAGCTGAAGTTAATTAGATGATCCTGCTAGGCTGAGGGAGATTCTGGTTTCTCTTTCATGCAGCCTGCTAACCTCTTAACCAACAAACCCTCTCACCTTTATGATATATATTGGACTTTAATGAAGCCTTATTTTGGCAGTTCTGCATCCTTTCTGCACTGGTACTAAGAAATACGGTGGCAGGGCTGCCCATAGCAACCTACACAGCCTCTAAGAGGCATGTTGGTTCAGGACATGAAGAAATGGGACTGTCATCTTGTTGCAAAAACTACTGGCCCCAGATTGCACAAGGCAGAGGAATGTAGGGATTTCTCGACAGCTTTTTGCTTTCTTTTAGGAGTAGAAAGATTTATCTTCTGTTGTGAATCAGCTTGAGTCAGAGCCACTAGGCAACCATTCTTAGGCCAAGAAGGTGATATTTGAACTGGGATCTAGAATTTGGGCAAATGTCACATTAAGGATTCAGTTAGGAAGAGCTTACGAATGAATGACTCAAAGTTCTCTGGGCTGCTCTTGCGAGATTTGGCACCTCAGGACTCCTCTGCCTGATTAATGAGGGCCCATAACTCTGGATTATGTGTTTCCTTTCAAAACACCCGAGAAATGATTTCCTATCTGTCATCCACCCCTGCATTGTCCTAGCATCTTCCACATCCCTTTTCACAAGGAAAATGTGACTCTTGCCAGCCACTGTTTTGCCTCTATTTTAACAGGCTCTGAACTCTCACTGCAGCTCTGGTGGGTATAAACTCTCTGAATGAAGCAAGCAGCTTCTGAGTTTACACAGTTGGCGTGGAGCTCAGATACATATTTATAGCATGTTCCAGCAGCCTTCAGCAGGCTTTAGTCCTAGCAACTGTGCTGAAACATCTTAGGCTTGAGTCCTCTCTATCTCCATTCATTGTTACAGAGCACTAAAAATCAGAGCACTGAAATCATCAGCTCCGTTGCCTCTGGATCATACAGACATACCCACTGTAAAGCTTTGCATGCATGTGTTAGTGTAGTAGACCACACATATAGTATGGGACAACTTGCCAAAAACTCCTGGGACTTGACAAATGAATTTCATAGCTTAGCTACAAACATATGGTCAAATTCAGACCATTATGGCATGCAGGGCATGTGATGGAGGCTGGAGATGCTGGAGTGGTACGTTGAACAGAACAGCCCAGCATTTCAGATTCCAGTTCAATGATTTATTGCCTCCTGTCCCCCTTGATGTGTTCCTTGTTCTTGAGCCTCATTATTTTCCTAAAGACTGTAGGGTTGCAGTGTCACATTGCACCTCTGCACTGCCTCCACTTGATTTTATGTGTGCTTCACCCAGGAATCTGACCAAAAGCTTTACCATTTGTGGTGGTTGTCTTTCTGTTTATTGCAGAAATATTCCCTCCCCACTCCCAATACGTAACTTCACTTCCAAAATCAGACTTGTCCCGGAGAAAGATGTGTAGCAGTCACTGCAAGATCCCACTCTGCAGGGAAACTCATTTATGTCCCCAAAAGTCAAATTCCAAAACTTTGTTTTTCTTATCTGCATTACAATAATAGTGCCAGCCGAAATTAGGGATGCGGTAAAGCATGGCAATGACCAAGTCCAGTGAGATTGCTCTTGTATTACAGATTTAATACAGGCAAACCTGGGAAAAAGGGGACAGAAGGCTGTGAGAGGTAACCTCTTTGCTGGAGGTATACAACAGCAGCATCCACTTTAAGGATGCCATCAGCCTTGTTGTGCTGCCGCTTTCAGTCCTTCTTCACCTCCCTATCAGCTTCACAGGTATTGCACAGCATTCAGCATCACTAAATTGTGGCAGTGGATGAAAGAAGCAGCTGTTTTGTATCTTAATGTTCGGTTTTGTTGTGCTTATGGCTTTACCCACAGCTTCTTCCCTACTGCTAATTACACACTTAATTGCTGCAGTCAATGCATAAATATATGTGACTATCACAGGTGTCCCTGGGTCTGAATGCCCCCACTGTAGGTTCAGAAGCAGAGTCCTTTAAACAGCTTCTTTGCCTGCTTGATTTTTGTTCTGAAACAGGTAAAAATGGCTTGCATGGTTCACTGAATTTCAGCCAAAGGGAGATCAAGGAACTGAGTTTGGGCCATGTCTTGGCTATCACTGCTGGAACAAGTCTTAAATGAGAGACCAGCTTAAATCTACTTTGAAGGTGGCTTTGGTGATGAAGTTCACCATGTGGTCAGTCATGTGGGAGGCTACTCCTTGTTTTGCTCACCTCTACCCACATTTTACGGAAGAAATGTCTTAAATTCATCCAGGAAGCTGGTGCTCCTATAACCACAAGGTCTCGGCTGTTTTCTTGCCACAATGTAAGTGCCCACGTAGGAGAGGTGGTTGCAGTCAAGTGCATGGAGGTTCAGTGCTATAGGGTGCATAGATGCAGGCTGAAGTGACCTGTAAACATACCCTTATACAGTGACACTCTCCTGCCGACATGCCCAGCTTGCAGGCAGGATGGTTTACAGCTTTGCTTCCCTTTTTGGGCAGCTAGTTTTGCACAAGTGCACTTTTACATTCCAGGATAATTTAAAGTAATATTTACTAGAAATGTGCCTTAGCCTTATGTTATCACTCCAACATACACACATGCTCATTCACACTTTAAAAAGAGTCCGAGAAAAATGGGATATAAGCAGTCTGCTGCCTCACTGCTATAATAAAGCATTAAAAAAGACAAGGAAGGGGCCAACTGTTAACTCCTGGGGTATTCAGAGCCTTGGAAGAAGGATGGCAGCTCATGGGAACCTAATGGTGTTGTCTCACATTAGCCTGCTTCTTCCCAGAACTTGGCTAGTAAGCCTGGCATAGGCTAAGAAATGTTCATGTGTTCTTTCTATGGATTCAGTGCAGGACAACAAAGATAGCAACTTTCCTCAGTGATGCACAGGTTATTAAGATGTGTTTTCAGCATTTTTCTGTACCTCTTAGTGAAGAGTTTCAGCTTTACCCACTATGTTCTGACTTTTTGAAAATTACCCCATTTCATTGACATTGTGGTGCAGGACCACAGAACAGTTGAGATTGGAAGGCACCTGCAGAGATCATCTAGTCCAAGCAGTGTCTCTTCTTTCAAAGCACAACAGATGTGCTCTGAAAATAAAGAAACAGGACTGCAAAGAAATTTTAATTTCAGTACATGCCCTACTTCTCCCATATTTATGTGTTGTAACATGAGGAATAACTTATTGGCTTTCCTCTTCATACCATTTGTTACCAGTATGGTCAGCAAACAAACACCTTTCCTGTTTATTTTTTTGTTCACTCTTTTCTCTCATCCATCTGTATTTTCATTCAGGCAGTATTTCAAAGTCCTCTTGGTCTTTACTAGCTACGACTTGGAAAATCACAGGTAATTTTGTTTAGGTTGGCACACTGAAAGGCACCTGTTGAAAGCAAAGCTTCACCACCTCTTGTAAATATAAAATAAGTGGTAGTCTAGCAAGACCTTGCAAACCAGGAAAATTTAAAAAGTACATATATTAAATTCTTCTGAAGTAGACAGAGTATAAATATATATGTCAATCACAAATATGTATACAGATTCTGTTAGAATTAACTGACAGTGCTGTATATTACGTTAGATATTTAAGAGATCTTTTCTTTCTCCATATTTCCTTCCTAGCTTCTTATCACTTTGTGCTTGCAAAGTGACAAAAGTCAAAATGTGAACCAATCATGCATGAAAATTTACCCATCTTGAGACTCAAGCTAGTGCACAGTTGACAAGGAAATTGCACATTTTGTAGGGAAGGAAGGGAACATGTTTTTCTTTCTTTACCCATGTCAGTTCTTAGGTAAATTGAATCTTGAGCTCCAGGGCACCTTTAGAAGAAACATTAAATAAGTCTCAAATGAGGTGGATTTATGCACAAATTTCAGGTGTGAATGGTATAAGACTGAGGCTAAAACTGATTTATCACATGCATCTGTAATTTTACAATGTGGTTATTACTATTTTATTTTCCATGTGCAAAAACTTATTTTCCATTGCCCATGGTAATCCATTTCTGTTGCTATTCTGAAACATGCAAATAAGCACGCTGATGTGCTGAGAGTGGCTCGCACTAAATGAAATTGGATAATCAAATCTGACTGCAGTGTATTTTTACAGTGCATTGTTGAAAGTGGAAGCTATAAACTATTTACCCTCTCTGTGGAAGTCTGTGACAATCTGATGGAAAAGAATAATATGTGTTTAAACAGAGTCCTACTTAATGAAGGCAAGATATATGCAACCTGCAAACAGTCAGTTGTCATTGTTTTTCCGCATCTCCTAAGGGGAGAGAGAATTTAAATTGCTCATAAAGTTTTATTGTCTGTAGCTGTTGTCTCTATGGCAGCTGCAGGAAGCTCTCTAACATTGCTAAAAATGTGAAAACAGCTTAATAAATAACTCATCTCTTGCCGTTTTAATCAATCCCTTCTTTGCCTTGGCATCTCTGGAGGGATATATTTTTTCCAGAAGCGATAGGTACCAAAAGTTACGGCTAACCCAAAGGTATCTGGAGGTTTCTCTGTCCTCCAGGTCCGTCTGTCTTGCTTACGACAATGAGGCTGCTGGGGACAGCCCTTCCAAACAAGCCCGAGTTCATCATGGCAGCGACTTTTTTTTTCCTTCTCTTCACTTTTGATGGTAAACAGCAGAGAATTTGGGCACATCAGCCTGCGCTGGCATCTCCCCAGGGTCCCGCGTGACATGGCCCCTGCGCGCCGCGCTCCTGCCACGTGCCTTGGCAGCCCCGGGGAGCTCAGGCTCTGCGCTTGGACAGCAACCTCTGAGTGCGCTGGGACAGCCAGGCGCCAAGGCAAACACGGCCTCTGAGGGGTCAGTGCGTTGGACTTGCCTGGGTCTCGATGAAGTGGTGAATTACATCTGTCTTATCGCTGTTGCTCAAGGGTGTACCTGTTGCTTTGGCCCAAACTGCCTCTTCCTTAGCGGGACTGGTCAGGGAGCTAAAACGTTACTAAATGGGAACAGAAAGAACAAAATCTGGCATATAAAAGTCTATTGGTGATATGTACACCACCAGAAATTGTATTCACATTGGTGTCAGGAGAAACTGCAATTGAACCTGGGTAGAAATAAATGGGAGAGGGATTAGCCTGGCTATTACTGTCCAGACTGAGAAAAATGAAGACTGTAACAAGACAGCAGGATCAGTGGAAAATAAATTCTGTGCTTTGTCAAGTTCCTTTAGTTCTGCTATGCTGAAATATTGTTCCTAACACAGGCAAGAAAGGCTATATAATAATATTTTCCATTGTACCCATAAAAGCGCAGGGAAAACTGACAATTTTAAGTGGTGTTTACACCATGGGTATGTGGGTGCTGTAGTTAGATAATGACACTGCAAAGATAAGCTCTTGAGTGTTTTTTTCTTTTTCTTTTCTTTTTTTCTTTTCTTTTTCTTTTCTTTTCTTTTCTTTTCTTTTCTTTTCTTTTCTTTTCTTTTCTTTTCTTTTCTTTTCTTTTCTTTTCTTTTCTTTTCTTTCTTTCTTTCTTTCCTTTTTTTTTTTTTTTTTAAAGATATCTTCATGTTAAATATCTGTTTTCATGATTGATTTGGCTGTTGCTTTAAGGAGGTAAATATTCTGGTTTTCAATGAGAAGTTCATCTTGGCTTTGCTAAGTGTTGTTATTTTTTAGCAGAAGTATGGAAGCTGTAGTCTGGAAACAGTGATTCCAATTAAAAGTGCTTTGACCTTATTTTACGTCCACTAGAGGTATAAACTACTGGAATAATTGAATATATGCAGAATTTATTACACAGCTCTTGTTCGTTGTAGAAGTTTCCAGAATAGGCAGGGCCTTAGAGAATAAGAATACACTGCGAATGGAGCAGTGTGTACTCCTGGGAAAGATTTCAAAGAATTACTTACATTAGCAGAGGTTTTAGTATTTTGATTTAAACCATTAGGTTAAAACAACATTAAAAAAAAAAAAAAAAAAAAAAAAAAAAGCATTCTCCTAATTGTTACTTACATGGCGTATAATTGCATTTCCCTTAGTTTGTCTGATGTGGTTTCTATTGTAATTGTGGAAGTGAGAGGAGTCTTTAAAAAGAAAGGTAGAGAGAACGTACTAACACAGGGAATTATTCTTTGCATCTTTCTGAATACTTTCCTCAAAAATACTCAGTAAAATAGTTTAAACCTCACAAACCCTGTCTTTGAAAGCTGAAGGCGAACTCCTCTTTGTTCATAAAGCTAGAGCTTGACAGAAAGTGTGTGTTTTCTCCAGTGAAGGCAGTTGAAGCTAGAGGTGAGTAATGTATATAAACTGATAGATGATCTGGTAGAAGAAAAACAATTTATTGAGCTAATCTTGCAATTCCAGCTGTTCCAGCTGAGGAGGCCCTTTCCCCTAAGTCTGTATGACAGATGATGGCTAAACATTGCTTATATTATAAAACTAAACACTGGCTCTGTACTGTATGTCTCCACTGGCATGAGAAAGTACTTCATCATTTCAGTATCTAATTGGTATCACAGCTGCTGAACATGCAATTCACCGTACAGAGGATGTGATTTTATTATCCCTCTAGGTGTCTGAGTTATTAAAAAAAAGTTTGACACCTTTAATAAAATTAAATCTGCTTTTCCATCGGTATCAGCAACAGAGCTAAAAATGAGCTTGCATTATACTCCAAAGTTTCCATTTGTTTTCCCAGGCTGCTTAAGCAGAGCTGTTGTTGGGCTCAGTCTGGAACTCCTTACCCTTAATCTGATCTGCAATGTGTTACCAGCCATTTTGACCAGTTTTACCAGCTTGCAGCCGCTTTGTGGAGTTGCTCCGGTTTTACGCTGTGAGCAGAACCTCGCCTCTGGTTTTTACTTATTCATCACTTCTCTTTGGCCAAACACCAAGCAACAGAAGCTCCTCCAGACCTTTCCTGGCCTGTCCCAAAGAAAACAAAGGAGTTTTGGACTGGGGAAACTTGTGCTGATTCAAGCCAGGGCTTCTCCTTCTAAGTACCCTTGTCAGGAGAAAAGAGCCTCCAGGGGTCTGTGCGAGTGTAACTGTTCACAGGTGTCTGAAAGATGGCAAAAGTGCAAGGGGTGTCATCTGCTTGTGGAGACCCAGCTCTTTCATTAACAACTTGGTTCTGCATCCTCATGTCAAGGGCAAACTGTCCTGATGGCAGGAGGAAGCGTTGAGCAGCAAGCTGCCCTTTCAGCACCAAAGGGCTGATGCAGCAATGCACAGCTGAGTACACAGTGCCTGGTGCCACAGCGTTAAACTCAGTAAACCGCCCTCTCAAAGTAACCATTGCTAAATTATGGTGCTTTCTTCCCCCTAAAAGTTATCTGTTAAGTGTGCCTGATACTCATTGCAAGTAACTGGCCTTAGACACCAAGTTCACATTAAATCATCACGCCAATAAGGCTAGATGGGCTAGAATGACCCATTTGTTCACTTATTCCAAAGAAATTAGTTGGGATTTCATACATATGAATCAAAAAGAGCCTCTCTGTTCAGCAGCTGGATGTGACCCTTTCCTCACGTATGAAATGCAATTCATGTAACTGTCTCTGTACAAACAATACAGTGCAAGTTTTGGAGTTGTCTAGATGAAAGATGTGTTGAGTCAAATGAAAGACTTTCTTAACAGTGAAATTTTCAGTGGTGCTTCCAGGGTAGGCAGTGCCAGTGCTCTGGGGCTGGAAGGTCTGGGAATGAGCATGGAGAACAGATCCCTGTGCTGCCCCAAGCGTGTGTGTTCTTCACCGCAAGTCTCCTTCGCTCTGTGCAAACAGACAGAGCCTGGGGCTGAGCTGGTCCTGGTTTCGTACCACTCGTGTCCGGAGCTTGCTGTGGTCTTGTTCCTACTCCTTGCTTTAGCGTGGGACACATGCTGTGTCACTGAAGGTCCACTGAATCCAGTGTCCTGTCTCTGGAAAGGAACAGTATCTCCAGCTCTCCACATCCTCTTGGAAAGAAAATTTTGCAAGAACAGGTGATATTTTCTTCTGCCTTCCATGTTTAGTCATGTCAAGCTGTTCTCTAAGATTCTCTACCTGCATTAAATTTACTTCCAATTTCAATGCAGAGGTTACATTAGTTCTGCCTAGGCTGCAGGTGATCTTGCAAGGTGCTTTTCTCAGAGAGACACTGGGCTCCTTTGTCCTGCACCTTGTAGTCTTCTACCATGCTATTTTTATTACATTATCATAATATGTTCTTCTGGTACTATTATATATATATATTTTTAATGAAAATAACATCTCTTATACTAAGATGTGCTAGGTAAGTGCTTCCTTGTACTGCCATGGGTATTATAGCAGGGTGTTGGCAGAATGATGCAAAACTTATAAAAAGCATTTCCGTACACATAGGCTAGAACAGTATGTCCAGTCACTTACAGGTTTTGATTCTGATTCATCAATGTCACTTTGATCTTAAAGGGCTTTACTGAAATATTTCAAAAGCAATTCCCATTCCATCTGCTCCTATTAGAATTTGAAATTAAACTTACTTGGAAATGTAATTTTTTAGTCTGTAGCTAGAGTTAAGTCTGATAAGTGGTCTTGTACCACTGGCTGTTGCTGGTGAGTTTAAGAAGATGAAAATCTCTTGTGATGCATCTGGCCACTGGTGTGACCCTTCACAGACAATTAATTCTCTTCAGGGAAAAAAAAAAATGTTTAATTGCTCTATCTTCTTTTAAGAGGATAAAGACCGCTCTAGGGAAAAAGCCTTTAGAATCCAGTAATCCTATTGCCATGCTGGTACCATGCCAATAAACACTGTGCATCTTGCATGGAGAGAACTGAAGCCCCTGAAATCTTTAATGCAGAGTGTCCTGCTTTTCTCTGCATACCCTGGTCTGGAGGACCTCAGCACCATGATCTCAGCTTACCTGATCTGGGATTCTGATGATGATTTGATCAATGTATTCCTATAGACTCTTACATTTCCTCCTCATTCTGCAGTGGCGTTTACCTGGTTGTTTTTCTTTGATCTCCTCAGCATTTGTAGGCAGCAACCATCATCCTCCTGAGCCTTCCGCAGGCATCGGCAGACCGCTCTGTTATCCCAGCATGGTTTGAGTGAAAGCATCTTTTTGACAAGAATGCCGGTCCTGTTGCTTTCTGTTCCTATTTGTGGCCTGGTTGGTTCTAACTAGATCTTATTCAATGGCTACGTATACTGGAGTGTGCTCCTGCCTGAGATGAGCCTTGGTGCTGCATTTGTCAAAACACTTTTTTATCGCTCCATTCCCAACATGGTAGAGGCTGTAGGTCTTGACTGTAACACCGCTTGGCCAGGTGGAAGGAAATTGGCCTCATGTTGAAGGTCAGTGCTAGAAACAGTTGGAAGGAAAACTGAACTGATGGAGAATTTCACTGTGGAGCTGCAGGGACTGGCATTTTCAGCTCAGCCTAATTGGCTTACTCAAGAGAAATACATAAATAATTTGTTCATAGGCCACAATCACTATTATAACTATTCATATTATAATTTCTAGTGCTTCAGTTTTGAATGTGTGACTGAAAGGATAAATGCTCCATGTGAAACGGATGAGCTCCAAAGAGCCTAAATAACAATCAAATGGTGAGGCAGAGTGCTCTGTGTTGGCAGGCTAATGGATGAAAGCTGATGGAGGAGAAATTCAAGAGGGAAGTAAAATAGCAGGTTTTAAATGTGTGCAGTTCCCAACCCCTTCTCATTTGCTCAGAAGACTGCATAGGCTGCAGGACCTGAATTCAACAGGAGCGTTAAATACTTCCCCACCTTTTACACATATGTGCCTGTGTCCGGCGTGCCAGAAATTAAGTATATGCTTGAGTAAGTCTGTTAATTCACATTCCTAAAGATAGCTATGTGCTTAAGAGCCCTGCTGGATCTTTTTCTTCGCCATCTGCTTGTTACTGGGTACTGTGCAGAGTTGGCTAGGTTAAAACCAGTGATCTGTGGTTAATCAGTAATCAATGGTTATACCAGGATCAGGCTCTGTGCTTAATGGTTTTTCTGGCCTGAGAAGTAAAGACTCTTTCAGGAGGAGAGAGGTGAGCATGAGTGGGGGAGGTTGGATGTACTGCAGCAGCCTGAGAAGAGGTGGAGAGGCTGCCTCCCAGCAGTGCTTGCTGTTCTTGGAAAACATGGATAGCTTCTGTGCAGGGAGGTTTAGACAGGGTCCAGAAGCAGGAGGAGGGCAAGAAGATAAAAGCATGGAAACGGGTGAACTGCTGGCTGAAAGCAAGGAAGGAAGAGCAGGCTTGGCAAAGCAGGATCAGGATATATTGGCAGGGAAGGGAAAAACAGCTCCATGATCAGGATACCATCACTGCCTTGCCTGGTTTCCTTACTAGTGTGAAGTTACATGTGTAAATCACTGCCTTGCTTTGACTTTGTGATGGCAATTATAACCCAAAGGCTTTTTTTTTTTCTTTTTTTTTTTTTTTTTTTTCTTCTTTTCTCCTTTTCCTCGACAGCATATTTGATGCTATTTGCTCTGGGGTGTTAGGAGTGTTTCAGCCACTTTGCATGGGCCACTTTGGATGCCCGGCATGTTCCTTGCAGATAAGTCAGCTCTTTTATCGAGTCAAGTACATACTACTGACACACTCCCTATAAAAGGAATCATTAAGAGACAGGATTAAAACAACCCATGGGGAAATATCTGAGTCAGATGTCTCTTACATCCCAAATTAGATTGGTGGCTTTCTGTTCTGCTCTTGATAGCACCTATTCCTCTTTGTGCAAAAACACTCTTTATCATCTAGTTAATTTATTATAGAAGTCTTCTGCTAGTGAACATTGACAGATCTATCAAGGGGGTGATTTAGATGAAGGTGAGTAGGCTCTGTGAGGAGAGAGTAGAATCTTTTGTTGGTCAATAGTTTGCAATGGGGATTTCACACTCCTCCGGCTTTGTCTGTGGAATTTGCTGCCGGATGAACTCCCGTCTATCAAGCTGCACTTTAGTCTAATCTTCTACTTAGTAGCATCTCTACAGCAATCAGTCGAGGAGAAAACAACAACAAAAACCTCTAAGATATGTGTACTGAGTTCAGTGCTTTTCTGCAGAGGGTTTAGTTACAAATGGGAACAGTGGAAAATTAATGCAAATCAATTGCAAGCATGGCTTTAGAAAGAACCAGTTATGCCTACCTTCATCATTTCTATAGGCAAGTGTTTGGAGTTCAAATAGCCTGATTTGACATAGATTAAGAGTGAGCTTAGCTGATACTGGGTTAACTCTAAAAGTTTTGTGGCAACCACAGAAGCAAGGATGAAAAATCCTGGCCCAACTTTGAAACTGGCATGAGGGTAAACGACACCACTGGACAAACCGTGGCAGCAGTCTCTGCCTGGCTTTAACAGAAGGACGAAAAACAGTGGTGAATGACAGCAGCTTCTCAAATTGTCCCAGGAAGACAACTTCTTCACCCCTGAAAACTTCCACTATTCAGGCATAAGCATTGTCTGAGACATATTTGCAGCCACCAGTGCCAGATGCTCACAACCACCATCCCCTCCCGAGGATGTTCCTGTTGGCAGCTACTTGACCAAGCTATTATTTTATGGTATATGTAGTTTCTTTTTATCTTTGCTCGCTGTCAGTCTCTCCAGCCCAGTAATCATGTTTTCTTCTTTGCCACAGCCTCCATATCCTGCTGTCATTCTAAAAATCCTTCAACGATGTTAAATCTTTTCCAGTTATATGATGAGAATTAATTCATTCTGACACAGCCATGAAAATCTGATTCAATTCCTTTTTTTGGTATCTCAGTCACAGTCCTTGATCACAAATCAGCATGAGTCAGAATTTCCCAGGTTATTATTTCCTCAGAAAGGCTGATTGCAAGCCTGTCTCTGTATTTAATATCCTTTTTTTCTGACTCCTGCAGAGCCAAGCCATCAAGGGTGCTGCAATTTTGTTCTGAGATCTGCCTGTTGTCTTGTTATTTAATGTCACAGGTGGAAAACAAGGTAAGAAAAATAAATATCGCAGACCAGTTTTAGTGTTGCAGCTTCCCACCATCAGGTAGCTGTGTCCACGCTTGCTCTCCAGCATGATGATGAATACAGAAACTAGTAGGATTTATTTCTCTGGAGACCTAGAAATCTTGGGTCACAACTGGGAAGGAAGCATGTCTTTATCAGCTCTTGCAAGGACATGCAAATTTAGTAATGATGGGTTTTCAAAGCAGCTGTATCATGCTGGGATCATCTGCTGAAATGTGCTGTGCTAAAACTCCTCAGATTGGTTTTGAATCCTTTTGGGTTCAGCTCCTTAAATGAGTAGCTTATCTGGAGTTACCAAAAGTAGGCCAGAACAGAAAATATATGGGAAATACTGTCTTTATTGTTGGGATTTTTATAATTTATTCTCTCCAATGCATGCGTGCCTCTCAAATATTAAGCCTTGAGTCCAGGACCATGTTGGCTGCCCACTGGCAGTGTAGGCTGCTGTCAGTCTGCTCCACATCGGGCTGTGCTTTGGCCAGGAGGTGTTTGGAGGTGTGAGACTTCCCTTTCCCTGCACAGAGCCGCTGCCTCTGGAGGCAAACGCAAGGAAATCCTGCTTCCACTTGCCTTTGTAGCTCTCCTGGTGCTTGCTGACCATTGAGCAGCAGCCAAAGGGCAACAGGAAGGGGCAGGCCTTGCTTCTCCCTGCTTACAGGAGGCGAAACCCCTGAGCACGCCACATGGGTTTGTCAAGGCACAAAGTCAATGCCCAGCTTGAGGATTGAGGAATTGTTTCCATGTTCTCCATTGATCGCTGCAGTTCCCTTTTGTGATTCTCTTGGGTTCTTCAAAGGGGGTAGTAGTAGCTTTAATACCCAGTTGGGTGTTTTGCCTGTTTCCTACCAAGCTCTAGTTATTGTTCTGTTTTGTTTTGTTTTCCCACATTAAAAGAGGTGAGAAAAATGCACAAAGTCAGGATCATTATTTTCATGAGGGAAGAATGTGTTTTAGGATTTAATTGTTCAGCAACCAAGCAACAGATTCCTCAGCCTTTACACTCTGGTGTAAGTATATCAGATTGATAACTAATATTAACAGTAAGGGACAAAAAACCATCCTTAATTTTAGTGGTAAGGGATTCAGCTCCTAGTTCAGGTTCAGATTTCTAACCTTCCTGGGACAAACCATGGATGTGTCTGCTTGCTGCAGAGTGGCAATGATGCTTTTCTTCCTTGCAGGGGACTGTGGGTTTCCACTCCTCTGAATTACTGGTCCCCTCATGTGTCAAAGGCACAGCAGTTATTAACACTTAGCCGAGTGAACTCAATTTCCCCTAAAATTTCCAAACAATTCTGGGCATTATTGATGAGGATAATTAGAATAAGATGCTGGTATGTGCAGAAAGGGTGGCCTTTCCGAGGCTCATCTATTATTAATCATCCATATAATTTCCCTTAAGTGACAAGGTGCGATTGCTTTTTTAAGGCCCAATTGCGTCTTTAGGCTACAGGCAGAGATGAGACCCTCTGGCCTGCATTATTGTGAATTACCCACTTGGGAAATGAGAATGCAGTGGTTGGAGATACTGCCTGGGAGCACGCTTGTGACACAGAGAGACAAGCAGATGCTGAATAAGCAAGAAATTAATTCTTTCTTCTCTTTCTCCTTCCCACATAAGAGACCAGTTTGTTTTTGCTGGACCTTTGCCGGCATATGGGCTGCAATACGGAGCCAGTGTCACACTTAACTGTCACACTTAACCTTTGGTGTGGCAGAAAGCAGCACATGGTGGGGGCAAAAAGCCTGCCCTGGTTGCAGCGTCTGCTGGGCTGGCTCACAGCTTGGATGGTGTATGGGAGGAGTGTGGGGCTGAGATATCAGCAATACATTAAAATGTTGGAAAACAACTCTTTATGGATGAAACAAATGTTATACTCTGATTTAATACAATACAGTAATTGTGCTTCTAATGAAGAGCAAATCAGTATACTCTTCATTAAAAAAAGTGATAGCATAATAAACAGAACCTTATTAAGCTCAAGGAAGCATAAATCGCTTGTAATTCAAAAGCATTATAAAAAATGATTACAGTTCACTGCTGAACTCTGTATCACAGCCTGTGAAAGTTTTTTGGTTTTTGTTTTTTTTTTGCTTTGCTTTAAAAATGTCATTTTTCTTAATCAAAGTCATTGCAATTAGAGGGAGCAGTAATGATCCAGAAGATAGCTGGATGGTGTTGCCTTTTGAGGATCTTCACACCATTTTCTTAGTGTGAAAAGTGATGCTTGGTGTTGGCAGAGAAGCTCCCGTGGCTCAGCATTGCAGCAACTGGAAATGTTGTGTTTTGCAATACACCCCTCTTCCCCCAAACCTACCATGCTGTTGAATTCCATCCACTTAAAACAGAGCCTATGTTTAACAATAATTTAAATCATTATCCTGCCTGTCAGCTCGGAGTTAAGGGGCTACGCAACTGCGATTCTCTGTTTAGAAACTGCCTGGAATAATAACTTTCAGATGTCTCAAATATGCACCACTTATCTATAACATCTAAATACAAATGTCTCCCCGCTGAGCGAGCCCGACACTGTTTACCTATCGCGTCCAAACCATTCCAGTGGGCTTGCTTGGCGCGTAGCGGAAAGCCCTACATCCGCAACTCCTCCAGCGCTGTCAGTGTAATGTTTTTCAACTCCTCCTCACCTTTGGGTAACAGCGAAGACAGAAACAGCCTAAGCCTGGGGGTGACAAGTGAAGAATGTCCCTGTGCACGCAGCCTGCCCCCATGCGAAGGGTAAAAGTGCACGGCAAGCCAGTGCCGTGCTCGTGCAAATGGGATGATGCTTGCGCTGCTGGGTCCCTGCCAGCCTGCTGTGAGATGATCCAAACACTGAATCCCACGTGCCCCCAGTGTGCTGGGGCTGGGCACAGATGAGGCTGTCTCTGGCTTGGTGGTCCAAGGCGCTTTCTTTGCCTGCAGAGCTTGGTGGGATGTGTCAGGTCTCATTGAACGTGAGGCTCACGCTTGGCTCCTGCTGCATGCTCCCAGCAACTACAGCATGCCCAACCCATGAGGGGCTGTGGTGTGGGGCTGCCTTGGGCAGGGAAAAGTCCTCTTCTCCTCTTTACATCTGGCCTGTGGCTTTTGAGGGTGAGTCTGTGATTTTAGGAGCTCTCCCTAAGGTGTGGTGTGTCGCATGCCACTCATACCTGGAAGGAGAAGAGCTTCACCCCCAAAACTGGCACAGGGTACCAAAACACATGTACTGATGCCCTGCAGCCTGATGGATTATGCTGTGAGCCCTCAGATTTCCTAATGTATCCCTTAGAGTCCCACACAGTGCTCTGCTTTTGTTTCTCTTGGGCACCCTTAGCTGGCCTGATGCAGCCAGATGAAGGTTAAATAAGGTGAAACAGAAGTATTTAATGCATCTTTGCATCATCTTTCATTCCGAAGTGAAATCTGAGTCACAGCTCACATGCCATGAGCCAAAATATATCAGATCTCTGCAAGTGTTGACAGTTCTACCTGCAGTGACTTGGCTGCATAAGGCAGTTATCCCTTTGCTCTCAGTTAACACCTGAATTACCTGTGGTCTGGACCCCTGCAGCACTGCTGCTTTCCTCGTATCACACACACAACAACAGGTTGTCTGAAATGTAGGTGTTCTGGGCATTTAACATGGCTGTTATTTTTTATTGAACGTGTGAAAGCTGGACTGTTATCACGTGCTGGACTTGTTACCAAATCATTTTACATGGATGCGATTATGGAAGCAAGGTTTTCCCCATTCGGTTTTGGTGGCAGCTACCATGCGTGTCCCCTCCACAGCTACCCGGGGCTGCCACAAAGGAGCACCGCTGGTCTTCCGCCTCTGCGGCCTGGTTTAGCCCACTACTGCATTTTTCAGACTATGTATAATTGGTGAAGCGTGCACAGCATTGGTTAAGCTCAGAATACGGTTTCTTCTTCCCTTTTCTTTTTTTAATGCAGGCTTCCTTGTAGGGATGTGGCTTGGAAAGGAGTCTGGTTTAGCTTACTCTCAGCCCGCTCAGGAAACCAGCCCAGTTGGGCTCAGCTTTCCTCATGCAGCAAGCCTGCCTCTACGCACACCAATGTCCAGTTTACTTACTTGAAATGCCCGGGCTGTGTTTTCGTTCCTCATGAGGCATTCATCAGCTGGCGTGCTTTAGGCCTGTTTTTCCTGGCAGGGTGTTTCTGGGCAGGAACACACAGAGGCGCATGGCTCAGGCACCCGCTTGGCTTGCCCAAGCTGCTCATCCCACGGCCGGCCCCACACGGCGTGCTCGGGGAGCAGCTCTGTGGGGCAGCCACACAGCTCTGCCACCTTCCCTCCGCCCATCCTTATGCTTTGTGTGGTCACAGGTGCCATCATCATAGGCCTATCCCCACCCGCCCAGGTGCCAGAGCAGCTGGGGATGGGGATGAGAGCAGCATGCAGGACCCAAGGCCCCTCCAGGTACCAGAGTTGTTTTCATGCTGTTTGTTGCTCTAAATTTGTGCTGGGTGTTTGCTGCCTGGACAGAGAGAAGTCAGTATCTAGGATGCTGGCATCTCAGGTATCTTCAGCAAGAGATGACCAGTGATGTGGCCCTTCTCAAGAGGCATCCCAAGGTGACATGACTGAAAGTCTGACAGACAGTATTGGCTTGCACAAGAAGCACTGCTGGCCAGAAAGAGTTAAGCAGCTGGTGTGGACCTGTGTGATCAGGTACACCCGGTCTCCACAAGGAGCTGGGGCTAGTTTCATTTATTGTTGGTGGGAATTGTTTGCTGTAATAAACTAGAAGTGTGCAGTTGAAATGAGTTTCAGCTCCTCCACAGCCCCCAGCACTCTCTGATCTGGTGTTTTGATTACCTGGGCCCATTTTAAATGCTAGCTCAAGCATCAAGCCCTCACATTTCCATTTTGTTGATGAAGGCAAACAATTTTAATAGCTGCCCAGCTATTCGTCAGGATTAGGCCCTGCTGCACTCGTTTGGATAACATACAAGCTAAGTGCAGTGTGGGAACTAATGAGCTTAACTGGGAATGTCCAGAGGTACCAAAAATCTTTTTTTCAGCAGCTCTTCATTTCTGGTAGAAACAGGGAGAAGTTCTGTGTAAATGATCACTGTAAATGTTTCTTGGGATGGCCCCTGCTGAGGTGAAGGGCCCTGGCCAGGTCCCTGGCCAGCACTGAGCCAGGTTTCAGACACTGTTTTGCCAGTGGCTTCAAGGCCTGGTGATGCACATGGGTTTCCTCCTCTGTCTCATCTTCATGCAGATGTGGAGAAGTTTTACTTGCATTGTCCAGTTTGCACTGGGAAAAAGTTAGAAAATTTATGTTCTTCAAAAACAAGAGAAAAAAATAATAGAAATGGAATAGATTACAGTTGTTGCCATGCTGTTGCTGCTGATGGGTTTTTCCCTATCCACAGTTCTCTGGAAAACGTTGGAGAGCTCCCGAGAAAGGGTCAGTCACCCCAACAGGCTTGCTGCAGAGGTGGGAACGGGTCAAGGGTGATGCTGGCAGCCTTCAGTTTAATCACTGAGATCTGGAAGTGGGAGCTGGAAATCCCAAAAGAATCTGGTTTCTTTAAGTACTTTGACCCTTTGGATTGGCTGTGGAGGCTCCTGGGACAGGAAAATTTATGTAAGACATTTTGCAGTGTCATCTTTTTTCTTGGTTTTTAGGAAATGATGAGGCTGGATGGAATTCAGAGGGGTGAAGGGGACTGTTCTCTTGTGTTTAATAACCATGGCTGCTTGTTCCCAAGGAGTGTCGGTTGCTTTACAAGGGGAGGCAGGATGGTGTCTGCTTTCTATCTGCTAGGACAGTAACCATTTTATTCACAGAACTGTCTGAATAAAGATAAATTACTGAATCTTGTAGAAAACTTGATGGTGGGACAGCCTTCTCACTAAATGGAAATAATAACATTTTTTTTGAGCTTCTCTTTATAACTGTTTACAGCTCTGGGTATAAAAAACCAACAACCCTCCCTCCTTCCCCCGCCCCCCCCTCCAATAATCATACAACCAAACGACAGAAAACAAAACAGACTGCACAGGGACCAGAAATCTTCCAGACTTTCAACGTTTTCATGAAAAGCAGGGGGAGAGTAATCCATTAAATTGTTCGCACTTTTTCAGTTGTCTAGACAGTGCTATACTGAAATAACAGAATGTGTCTCGCAGAAAAAGGAAATTCACTTAGGACTGCAGATCACATGCAGACAGCAGGGAGAAATTGTTGAAAAGCGTAGGGGAGCAGTGAGATCAAGCTGTCCACCTGGGCACTGCATCTGGGAAGAAGGGCTGCAGCTTGAAGCGTCTCTCAGCTGCTCAGAGGCATCCTTCTGAAAAATAAGAGTTACACGTACTGAAAGTTGAGTAAAACTGCAAAGGAATGTATTTAGCTCCTACAGGTTATGTGTTCACAGTACTTGACAGGTCTGAGTGAAGGAGAAGAGTAAATTTGTTGTTGTTTCTGTTGTCATGGGAGTGTTCCTCTGGCCCTGCGCTTCTCTGCATTGCACAACAAGCCCAGGATGCAGCTTCTGTGTAGGGGAAAGTGTGGCAATTCCCTTGAAAACCAGAATACTTCTTGATGTGTTCAGTTATTTTAGTGGAATTACAGAATGCAGAGCTACTTTGTATTGGCTTGTTCCCACAACGGTTATTCAGGGTTTGCTCCTCCGTGCTCGGTCTCCAGCACAGAGGAGATGCTGACTGCTTTATGGAGCAGAGCTGAATTTCAAGCTAAATTTAGGAGACTCTCATACCCAAACTAACAGTCTTGACAGATACAAAAGAGCTTTCTTCTTTGTCCTTGTTACCAGGACAATTTCCTCAGATATGCTTTTATTAGGGTATTCTGAAAGCAATGCTCCAAGTATCCTGAAATGTTTCTGCATTTTTCTATGTGGGTTGAAGCATGGACACGGCAATTTGGAAATACTACCCCATCTTATTGCATGTGAAGCCTGAAAGGAGATTATGGCATGATACACAACGAAACCAAAGATAGAGTTCCTTCCTCTGATTGTGGTAGCAGATGAGTAAACAGAAGCCCAAGCGTCTCCTTTCTGTCTGTCAGCATCATCTTAACTGATCTGAAATGTATTTAAGCCAGTGCTCTGGCCAAGCTGGGCTTTGTGCTTCTCTCAGGAGATACCTCTGTGTGTGCAGACCAAAAGCAGAGACTCAGATCTGAAAAACTGAGTCATCAGACATGAAGTCTCTGATGATTTTCCTTAGATACTGGATGGAGGTGACAAATATGACCAAAGCAGAGGGCTGGGAAGGGAGACCTGATCCCAGGTGTCCTCCAAGGATTAGGAGCACAGCAGAAAGCCTCCTGCAACTGACAGGGAAGGCTCAGCCACACAGAAGGCTGCTGAACCGCGTGGTGGTAACAGCAAGGACAGGAGGGATTGTATACTTCTCTCACGCCAGCGTACAACAGATTTATTTAAAGTCTCTTGGGCTGTGTTTCCCACTTAAAACTGCACAGATTTACAAGAGAAGTTCAGCTGCTGGCCATCTGCTCACCAAAGAAACACTTAAAAGGGCCTTTTCTCCCTTTTAACACCTAAGAAGTTTTGACATTTAACAAGGCAGCACTGGACCTGTAATCGCAGGCCCTGGGACCTACCTCCCCGCAGACCTGCTGGGGACATTCAGAGCATCATGAGCTGCTCACAAGAGGAGGACTCAAGTCATGGGTCACAGGGATGAAATGGCATCCCTCTGTGGAGCAGACGGGATGGGAATAGAAGCTAAGAAGCCTGACTTTCTGTCTTGTTCTCGAGCTCATTACAGCACGGCCTGTTCACAGCTGCAGTGACAACTGGGGGCTGCAGATGTGGTGGGAGAGTGGTGGTGGGGAAGCTTTGGGCAGGGCTGGCAGCACGAAGAGCAAGAGGTGGGAGAAGGGGAGCAGGAGGAGGCAGATGGACGTGGGTGTGGAGGGGAGGGAATCTTAATGGTGAAAACAGAGGTGGCAACCCCACCAAAACAGGTCAGGACAGAGAATAGCATTTTTGCTCTGTTTGGAGAATCCATAAATTAGTTTAGGACACGCTCACAATTTAACCAGGCCAGTGTTTCTAATCTGAAATCCTGTCCTCTAACATGGTGTTGGCTGTCAGCACTTTCCAATCTATTGTGTAAATAGATCGTATTTTAACATTTTGACAAACAGCTTCCCAGGAAAAGCTCCATTCCTCCAGTGCTTCCCCGGGGTCCCATTGTCCCGTACTGGTGTCGGGGTCTGATTTTTCCTTCCTGTTTCACATGAACGTGCAGAGCTTTGACAATTGCACTTTGTACTCTGGAAATATGAATGCCTTCCAAAGCTCAAAGGAGCCTTTTGGTTTTTGAGACTGACCTTTGATTTCCAGTGACAGCCAGGATGGATTTCTGCAATTTTTCATGTTGCCCAGGGCCTGACATTGACTAATAGGAATGGATATTCAGCAGGAGTGGTAGGAAAGTCTTGGTGATGAGATTTATTCATGCCGTCCATGCACGCTTTCAAAACTGTAGGGCTGAATTCGTGTTTGGGGTGAGTGGAGCAGTGTTACAACAGGGGTGAATTTAGACCATTACTCCTGAAAGCACAGAGCTGCTTTTTCATTCAACCCCACCCCAGATCTGTCTGATCAACAGCAAGCAGTCTGTGCTGCCTCAAGGATTTCGGTAACTACATGCAAAATCACATGCTTTTCTGTTGAAGAACAACAGCGAGTATTTGCCTTTCATTTATCTTACTTAAGAAAACAGAGAGATTCTGCCTAATTTTACTGGAATAGTCCCTTGCTGGATGGAAAATACTAGCTATACAAAAATATGTAGCAGGACATAGCTCACTGTGTTTGAGAAATGTTTCTGCAGAGCTTCTGCACTGACCGCACAGGGGACACATGGGGGAGACGACTCACAGCAACCGAGGGCATTGGAGAGGCTATTTTGCTTCTGGTTATGTTTTTATTGCCAGCTGGGGTCACAACCAGCACCTTCACCACCCACATCCTTCTGCCCCAACCCCTCAGAGAGAATCAGGTCTGTGCTTGGGGTTGGCCGTGCTACCTACAGAGAAGGTGCCAAGTGCCCATGGTGGGGGACTCAATGGTGAAGGGGGAATTTGGATCCAGTTTCATCTTTCCCAGTGGGGCAGATAGGGAATGCAGGGGATAGGAGAGGGAGTTTTATTATTATTATTTTCCTCTGCAATTAGTCAAAGATCTCCAAAGGTATTTCTAATTGTAGATAAATTGTGAAAACCCTCATAGGAAGCTTGGCCACAGAGCACCTATGATACAGTAGCACCTGGTTACACTGGGGCTCCTATTTTAACAATTCTTCATTCAGGTCTCTAGCTGTCCGTGAGTATAATTTCACACGATTAAAACAAAACTGACTTTAATAATTGATTAATTCCTTCCTGTCTTCCATGTCTGCAGCAGGGAGGAAGAGTGGAACATTTTTCTTCCTGTTTGCTAGTTAAACTTTGCTGTGAACCAGCAAAGGTTAAAATTAAGGGAGAGTTTATTTTTTATTTTTATATAAGTGAAGGATGTGGAAACAGTCCACCTTTGCCTCAGATTTTGTACAAGGCTATTGTTATTTTTTTCCAAAGCATAAATTTTGGATCAGGCTTGATCTGGCAACATTGGTTTTACTCCAGGGTTGCTTTGAGCCAGCCACTTATCCTCATGGGCACTGAGCTGGATTTTACAGAAGTTGAAAACTGCATCTGCATCACCTTAAATGCTCTCACCACCCCTCGTGGGCCCTAGCGACCACAGCTCATTCCTGGCATGGCAGCTGATGGCATTCTCACCCCAGCAGCCAGCTCATAAGCTCAGCAGTCCATCCCATGAGGATGACTACTAAAGGATCAGCACGCATTTACTTGGCTTTTTTTTTTTTTTTTTTTTTTAAGTGCTCTCTTCTGCCCCTTTGATCAGAATTTGGCACTGGTTCAGGCAAAACACGAACCAAGCAACCCCTTTCCCAGCATCCAAACCAATGTGAGAATCTGAAGCTGATGTCAAAATAAAGATTTTCAGCTCACGATTCATTTGGGCATAAGCATGCACTGTCTAAAGAAAGATCCTCAGAGAAATTCATCTGCTGAATCCTTCACCTCTGAAGGACCCCAAATATAGTGCTGTACACCATGTGCCTCTTCTTGTGGGTGAGATATTAAGAGCTTATTTATTTATTAGAAAGTGGTTTACAATGTAAGTAAATTTGTGAGTTCCAAGTCTCTCCCAGCTGCCAGATGTTGGGAGGATGTTTATGGCCTCTGTAAATAATTTCTTAGCTTAATACAAATACATTTTTAGAAATCAAGGGCTGATGGCTGGCCGTTTATGGTGTGGTTGAGGATTTATCAGTCCCTCAGAATATGAGAAAGAAAACAAACAGGATATCAGATATTTAAAAATTCACAGGAAAGAAAAACCCCGAAGTTGTTCTTCATTCATGGTGCTGGGGACTCAGGTCTGCGCTGCTTCTGCTGAGCTCTCTCAAGTCTCATCAAGTCAGGGAGAGCAGAAATGTTCAGCATCATTCAGGATCTGGCCCAAGCATTTTGGAAACTGCAAAGGCTGAGACTTAGTAGTGCAAAGAGGTTTCTCCTGTGCCAAATGTGTATTTGCAGATTGCTTACTGCAGCTGAGTGACCTTTGCTAAGGTCAGGTTTAAATGAGGGAGATCAGATGCAGTGGAGCCAGCAGGGCAACAAGGTGGGCAAGCACAAGGAATGGGCTTTATGTTGTGGCTGAAGGTGATGAGGACTGAGCAGCACCTGTGATTACTGGCAGGGGGTGACTCAGGAGGGGGACTTGCTTTCCAGACACAAATAGGACACGGAATTAAAATGGAGCTGGAGGAATTTCCTTTTCAAGGCACGTGCGCAGTGAGGAATTAGAAACCGGCGATGTGATGTCAGGGTGCACGTGGGATGCTCGGTATGTTTTTTTTTTTTTTCGTGAAAAGTCTCTGTGCCTCAGGGAGGAATGGGAAGAAATGAAGGATTACGGATGCTTCATTTGAGTGCTAGGTCTATTTTCAGCCTTGATGGGGATGGCAGCAGAGGGCCTGCAAATATCAGCCGAAGCTGTGGGCTGCTTCTGCCAGAATGCGTTGTAGTGGCTGCACATTCCTGCCCCGCGCTCTCCATAGCAACATATTTTCAGTGTAAAATATCAGAAACAGCCGAATAGTTGTGAGTGCTGTCCCTCCTCGTGCATGGGAGAAATCTGGTGCTGCTGAGCTGCAGCAAGGCAGAAACCATCCTCACCTCAGCCAGCAGCCTGCACTGGGCTTTCTGTCTGTGGCTGAAATGCAGCTTTGGCACTGGGCGGTGCTTGGGTGCAGGCACTCATAGGGTTTTTGTTCATTATGGAGGAAAAGTGTCCCTTTTCCTAATACCTGTCTGCAGCAGGACAGAGTCAGATGTCCCAACACAACAAGGTTTGCCCAGGATCCAGTGTTACATCTAGTTAATTTAGGGCCAAATAACATTTTTGCCTGGTGCCATCCCAATCCTTTTCAAAATGCCACTGGACTGCCCAAACTTTGAATTTAGCTGCACAGCTTACTTCTATCTGTCCCTTGAATCATTCCCATCCTGCTGATTTCTGAGGCTGGCAATATGTGTGCTTGGGATGGCTTTGGGACACATGGCAGGTACAGACAGCAGTGGTGAAGCATCCTCTGAGCAAGCATGGAGCTGCTGTCAAAGGAGTCATCTCCAGGAGCTCTGCCTCCAGCCACCCATGGAGCAGGAGCACTCAGCAGGATGGCAAAGGCACAGAGACAGTGACAGCATTGAAAACACCCATGCTCAATGACTGGGAGTGCTGGGGAATGAGGCTGCTGACCTGGAAAACAAGCTGGGATGAAGAAATGTCAGATTTCTGGAGAGAAGAGGGTTTCCTGGAGGGCTGAGAGGTGGAGAAAATAGACTCTGAAGGTTACTTGGGATGGCTGATTTCAAATGGACTGTGAAGCATGCTGTAGCTCTGGTGCCTCTGGGAAGGGCCACGCCAACACCCTGCTGCAGCTGAGACTTGTCTTCCAAACCTGGGCACTGGGGCATGACCAGCAGTCAGCAGGAGGCGTGGGTGTAGAGGTGACCTCCTCCAGACAGAGCCGGAGGGTGGTGCCTTCTAATCTGCAGGTTTTGGAGGTCCTCTCACCAGGTCAGCATACACACAGACAGCATGAAGCAAGCACAAGCCACATCTTGGTGAACCTCGCCTTGCTGGGCAAGATGGAAGGGCTTGGGATGCCCCATGGTGGCTGTCGACAAGCCGGCAGGTGGAGGCACTTTCTGTTCTCTGGCGCTGGCAATCTGGCCCACCCCTAGTAACGCTTTTACAGCATGTGGGAAGAAGGGAAGGGAAGGCTGCAGTAACTCGGAGTCTACCTAAGTTTTAGGTTTCTAAGCCTGCTCCCCAGGCCAGCACCAAGGTTGGTTGGTGCCTGTGCACCACTGCGCCCTAGCGGAGCGTGGGGAGGATGCCTGCTCGCTCTGGGATGGAGGCTGTGGCCTTGCCTAGGGAGGCCACGGGTCGGGCCCTGCCATGGCTGGGCAGTCACAGCTGGCCGCCAGGACACTGCAGTAAAACTGCAGAGGGATGCAGAGCTGTAATGTGGTTTAATGTGGAGAATAAAGCCCTGACAGGGTGCACGCGCGGCAGCTCGCTGTCCCTCCCCGACCCTCTTCTCCCCGTGCCGTGTTTATCGTGCCCTCTCGCTGTGTTATGTCTAATTCGGGCCGCGAGCTCCCCTGGG
Organism: Aythya fuligula; assembly: GCF_009819795.1. Classification (NCBI taxonomy): domain Eukaryota; kingdom Metazoa; phylum Chordata; class Aves; order Anseriformes; family Anatidae; genus Aythya; species Aythya fuligula. Next base: position 24,857,891 of record NC_045565.1, read on the forward strand.
ATGGGACCTGCCATTTTTAACTGCCAGGCGCAAAGCACACCTAAGCCACCTTATAAATAATATTTCTGTGCTCGGGGAAACTTGACACGAGGACGTAAAGGGGTAGCTATGGCAACGGCTGTCCGTGTGTTTTGTGTCTCCTATAAAGAGCAAAGTGGGGCCGGTAGCACGGCTCCAGCCTAAGCGGAGCAGAGCACGCATGGCGTGGTGGGCCCGGCCTGCACACATCCTGGGCCTTCTTCTGGGAGAAAGTCATGGCACTCCTCTTTTTTAATTCTTGTTTTGTTATGAAAAAGAGTCATAGAATAAAAATTCAGCCTGTAGTAATCCTTCTTTCTTTGATTTAGATGTTAGGGTAATGCTAGATTTGAGTACATCATCTGCTTTTTCCTCTCTTCCAGCTTTTAGAAACGTATGGATTTTAGCGATGTGCATTCCCTGTGCCATCCTTTGGCAGTCAAAAATGGATGCAAATGTGAATTACCCAGACTTTAGCACTGAGCTGTGTCAGTGCTTGGTAACAAAGAACATTTTCTCTGTTGAAAATGAAAAAACAGTCACACATTTTAAAAGTCAGTGCTATTATAGCACCCGGAATGGTTGGAGTGCACTGAGCAGAGTGGTGAGAGGGACCATTTTTCTCTGATAACCGGCTCTGGGATCCATCCCAGATTCCTCAGACTGAACAAGACATCACTGGCGCTGGCGAAGACATTTCAGTCAAGCCCAGCAATTTTTATTATTATGTAGAAAGGATTTGATAGTTCCCTACAACAGTTCAGAGTACATGAAGAGAAGTTCACAATAACATTGTCACCAAATACTGCTTTAAAGTTTGCCGCAGAAGCTGTAGAAAAATTTAGTATATTAATGGGGTGAAAAATCCTTGCATCCCTGTACTGGTTACCATCTCTTTAGCCTATGTAGATCTCAGCTGGGTACTTGCCTGTGATATTGCTGTATTGACTCTTCTGTTGCTGACTGTACTCAGTTCAGTCTAATCTCCAAAACAAGGCTTGTTCATGACATTCTGGAGCTAAATATCACCCTTTACAAACTGTCAAAAAATAGAGGGTTGATCAACAATTTCCCAAATTAGAGAAGTACAGCATCATGGAATAACGAAGGGTGACAATAAAGATGTAGGAGTTTAACAGTTTGAAACCTGAAAGTGCACAAATGAACACGGGTACCCAGTCCTAGGCAAATAGCTGCAAAAACAATGCATTAGCAGCAGGTAAGGAAGAGGTTTAGAGCATACGTCAGTCAGAGAGGGTGACCTTCGGCATCAGCTGAAATGTTAAATCCTAGTGAAAATGCACTGACAGCACAATGGGGCATCATGTGGCAAAAGGCAGCTGCTGAGAAATGACAGAGGAAGGTACCTGCCATGGTCATTTAACAAGAGGTCAAAAAGGAAAGGAAAATCACCCTGTAGAAAAGGAAGAGAGCCAAAAAAAAAAATAATAAAAATCACGGCATTTTTAGGTGCCTGTGTCTTCACCACCCCTGGCCCCTCCTTCACAGGTCCCAGGGATCAGTAATAGTACAAACCAGTTGTAAAGTCAGGTGTCTCTATGGTGGTATGTTTATAGCTGGTGTGGTGTTTTTCTGAGGAAGCTGTGAAATGACCCCAGGAGGGTTTTTTCCCCTGCGTCTGTGCATGACTCAAATCTGACAGTCCAGCACAGGACTGTTGGAGTCATTCCAGTCTGGCTCCAACTCCAGGATCCCAGCAGGACCAGGGGTTTTTAAGCTTATAGCACCAGGTGAGAAGGGAGGAGGAAGAGGAAGAAAAGCAGTGCTGTAGGAAGGTGGGATGTGGAAAGAGCAGAAACTTTTGGCACCCGAGTCCTCAGGCCAGGCCCCCTTCCTCAGGGGGCTGAGGAGGGTTTGTCTGCTGGGGCTGCAGCTGAATTCAGCATCAGGCAGCGCACGTCAGATGGACTCTGTTCATGCAAATCCCTTGGCTTCAGCAAGGTCACACTGCCCTGATTGACAGCCAGACTGCAGCCCTCTGGCTTAGTCTTATTTATACTTTCAACTTGCAGCTTCAGAAAAGCCTCCTGTTGTTCTGTCTGAACCTTCTGAGGCCACGTCCTATCATCTGTGCATTTAAATCAGCTTTACTGATAGCCAAGGTGTTGAAGCTTTCCCTGGGGTAAGTGAGAGCAGAATTCACCTCTGCTTCAGGAGTTAGGTGAGACTCTGGTAACAAGATGCATAGTTTCTTTAGTTCAGGGCATCAAAATAATTTGTAAAGAAATCAAAAGCCTAATGGGCATTTGTCATGACTGAATATGTAAAGAATTTATGGAAGAGATGAACTTTCCAATTGCATACCTTGGCAGAATTGAGCATCAACTCTCCCTCCTAATTTCATCCATCTGTGACAGCTAAAATGACTGATTCAGGGCTACTATTTTAGGAAATCTCCTTTGCTGCTTACTCCTCCAGCAGCATGCAATGGGACAGTGGTGGAGACTGGAGTTTGCCATAAGAACTTTTTTTTTTTTTTTTTTTTTTTTTTGTCAGGGAATGTAGTTTTTAAATCTTTCCCTGTGTAGCCCTGGTGCAGAAAATTATGTTGATTTGAGACTACTAATGCACTCGTGTGTATGTCCTGTTGTATTCAGTGGGATATAAATATTTGTTTAGATGATGTGGATGCTTAAGTGCTGTTGTGAAATAGAATAGACCTAAACAGGTGCTGAACTTTTCTGAATTGGTGCTGAATGCAATAGTTGTGTTATTTTAGACCAAGCTCATCAAAGAAAGCCTTGATTTACTGTTCCTGTGCATCACTGGGAGAATGGTTCTTGCAGACCACAGAAGCTCTGGAATAGGAGTGGAGTAGATGGGGTGAAATAGCTGCAGTGCCATTTTGTACATGTGTAAAACAAGTCAGACATTTTTTGAGAGCTTCTTCATATGAGATTCTGGGGTAGAAATTCTCCAAGAAGTGGATATTGGGAATTAAGACAAAGAAAATACTATGGACAAATAGCATTATGTGCATTCTTTCAGAAATGTAATTGTTGGATCTTTAGGTGAGGAACCAGCATGGAGGAGGAGAGATGTTCTGTAAACTTAATTAGTCATTGCTAAAAAAAATTGAAACAATTTTGGCAAACTGTAGCTGCTTTCTTTCATTATTTTCAAAATGATGTATTTCCATTTTGAGTCTTGAAATAACATTTTAATCTTGAGAATTGCCAGAGCAATTTCTAAATAAGCCCCAGAAATCAACTGCAGTAGCTCTTGGTTCAATAGTCATTTGCTTTGATAAAAGGAAGCGAGATAAACTGAGTGCTTTGTTTCAGGTTATCCTGAAATGCTGTATCTTTTCAATCTATTTTTTCTTCAGACAGTGGATTGAAATATTAAGTGTTATCACTGCCCTACACAGGTTGTGTCTTCGCCAGAAAATGTTGTATTCTTAGGTTCTGTTAGTTAGGTAATTGCAAGGAGGCAAAATCCCTCTGATGCCCAGACCATTCATCATTTATCAGTGCCTTTAGCAGACAAAAAGGGACTGCAATGAGCCCCAGAAGAGGCACTTTATGGGCACAGGTGATCACTAGCAGCATTTCTCTGATTCCTAAGGGAGTGGGGAAGACCTAGTGGTGTATTTCAGGTCAATGAGCAGTGATGCTGAGTGAGATGCTGGACCTTGAGGAGGCTGTGGCAGAGACAAGGGGGTTGTTGCTGCATTGACTGCTCAGCTAGCTGTAAAGCTGTCAGCAATGGTAGGAGCCTCTCGCTGGGACATGTGGTGAGGAGTTAGGGAAGTACTCATCATCTCCACTCCTGGCAGGAAAACACAGGGGGAAATGAAAGCAGGTGAAAAAGGATAAATGCAGGGTACATAAATACCACAGGAGGGAGGATGATGGATGGGAAGGAGGGAGAAAGCACTTGTTTGGAAGAAAATTGCTGTCAGATGATTCAGGGGGTAAAGGGATGTGTCTGATGCAGCTTGGAAATTGGCTGTGAGCACTGAGATGCTATGGAAACATTCTCACAGTAATGCAAAGGGCATTAGAAATAGAGTTGTTGGAGGGCCCATAGCAATCTGAGACAGTAAGTGGTAAAAAGTAAAGCTGTGGGGTTAGCTCTGCATGTAATGCTGGGCTACTGTCTTACTTCAATAGTAAGATAAAAGAGGGTCAAAGTTTTTAGGAGACAAGGAGGGTAAAAGGGATGATAGTGCTGGTGGAGCCACTGGGTATGAAAAGAGGGCCCCGTAAAGTTATTAGACAACCAGGAATTGTAATTATTGCTTTAATTTCCCATGGAGAAAGAAAATAAAGAAGAAAAAAAAAAACTTTTCTAAAGAGGAATTCACATTCAAAGATCAGGAAGCTTCAGATGAAGTAAGGATTGTCAGACTCCATGGAGAATTAGTCTTGCAAAGGTAATTAAAACAAGTAGTAAAAGATTTTCCAGTGGTAGAAAGAATAAGAGGACATGTAAAGAAAAGGTGAGACACTGTACAGAGGGGGGCAGGACTGAGATTAAAAATAGTGTAGGCATGATCCTAGAAGTGCTGATTGCTTTTCTGTGGTTTGTACCAGGAATAATAATATCCGATCATGGAGTCCAGCAGGTCTGGGGGAATGGAGATGGAAATCCTTTCATTGGGGGTGGGAGAAAAATTCAGAGAGCGTGTGAGTAGGAGATAGATTGAGGAGGGAATGATGGGGATTAACTGGTCTCCACAAAACCAAGTCACTTGATTTCTGTTGAAACCTTCTTTCTATGACTTCATGAGGAATTAGGAAACATCAAATGGAAAACCCATGACCACATTACAGGGAACCAGACAAGGAGGTGCCAACATCCAGAGGTGGCTGTGGCAGTGCTCAAGCACATCCTTAACCTGAGGACATCTGCCTGTCTGCGTGACCGCTGGCTGGGGAAGATGAGTTTACCCAGAGTGAAAAGCCTTCCTGGACAAAAAACAAAATATGTTGTTTGTAACACAGAGGCTGCCAACACCCTGCAGACTCTGAGCATCAGCTTTTGTGGAAAAGAAAACAAATCCACAGCCATAACACGCGTATGGAAGTTTGTTCTTCATAATTTACTGTCAGGCTCTTTCAAAACATTCATATTTGCTAAGGAAAACAGTAATTTATTTTAATTCTATGAGGCTAGTTATGTTTTTTGTGCCATTTCATATGTTCAAATCAATTTGACATGCTTACAGATGTTATGCAGAATTGCATGAATGTTTGTTATGAACCAGACTGGTTCAGAGCACTTTGTTACATAGCACATGTCCCAAAACTATGATTTATAAGTCAGTACTCAACCTTTGTCCCTTAAACTATAGTCTATCCATGTACGAAATTGTATGCTTTCATTCCATAGACGTTATTAAAAAATACGCAGATGATCAATTCGATTACTAAGCTGGCCTGGAAGCCACAGTTGTTCGCTCTGGCTTAAAAACATCTGCAATTCTCTTAAAGTCAGGGTTTTGTATTTTTTTTCTTTCTGGATATTCCAACTCAGAGGCTTGCAGTACGTAAGCACACATTCCTTTCCCTCTTTTAAAATCTGTTTTTTTCTTTCTTTCTTTGCTTGCTTGTTTTGTTTGTTTGTTTCTGATTTGTTTTGCTGTGATATTTCATCTGTACTCTGAGTACAGCACTGACCATTCATGACAAGAAATCTGTGATAATCCTGGTAAGTCAAGGAAGGCTATTTGTATCCTTAGGACACATGTCCTTAGGACACCTGATGTACCTAATGGTACAAAGGCACCACTCCCTCAAAAGCTGGATTTGGTGCTAACAGCCACAGGAATCACCAGATTTGCACAAGGATTTAATCAAACATCTAGGAGCCAGTAGCAATGACATGGCAAAGTTTTTCTCTTCCATCCCATTTTTATCACATCTCCAAAACTGAACCATGCAAACCGAACAGCTTTAGTGCTCAATCTCTCCCAAAATGCCTGGAAAGAAATGTTGATTTTGATCCAAACAAACAGGAACACAAAGCAAAGGCCAGTCCAGTGAGGTGCTAATTAAGCAGTGTTGATTTCCAATAATTTCTGTGAAAGCAGAAGATGTTCATAGCCTTGCAGCTGGATCCACAGGGTCAATGGTCTGGCTTCTTTTGCAGACCAGTTTTAAAATCTGGTGACAATTTTTGCATAATCATGAATGACTTTTCCCACAGATGAACTCCAGCTTTGGTCTCTTTGTAACCCTTGGAGTGGACTTTGATGTCTACCCCTTGGCTACAGCAGTAATTCTCTCTGATGTTTTCAGCTGTATTGGCAAGACAACTGACTGTCTTTTCAGAAAGCTAGTCTGGATTGTGTTGGTTGTAGGCAAATAAATGGGCTCAGCTGATTTACATAGCTCTCCTTCCTGCAATGAAAATGGCTGCTGTATCAGTTAGCTCGGCTTCCAAATTGCAACGAGCAGGAAGCCAGAATTTGCATATAACCCTTAACTCCCACATTAGCCATGGGAATGCACATAAAAACCACGTTTGCTCTCCACTGACCATGCAGTGAAGCCAAGCTGGTGTGTTGATGAAGAAGGAATTATTGAACAGCAGCTTCCATACTGACCATCGGGATCCTGTAATGGATGAGGGGCCCCAAGGAGGTTGAGTTTTGAGGTGGAGAGAGGAACCTGCAGATGGAAGCAGAGGAGCAGCAGGTAGAGAATAAAGCATTGAGTGAAGAGGTGGGAAATGAGAGGGTGCAACGTGGGAAATGGGGTGGTTTTGTTGTGCCTTGGGCTGAATCCCAAGAGGTTTCAATCAAGAACTCTGCTGGAGAAATTGACTGTCCCCTTGGACTGTCCCCATCCCACAGTTTCCAGTCTATAAAATAAGAACAGTAATTCTTTCTGCCTCCCACTCACCGTTTACACCTTTCTTCTGTTCATGCGGTGAGGAGCATCTTCTGCTGCAGAGCCCAGCAGCTGGGTCCTGATCTTCGATGCTGTTTGCCCCAGAGCAGATTTTGCTGTCTCTTAAAGAGCACCCTGGGCATCTTACACATATAGCTGCTACAAGTGAAATCATCTGTTGGCTGTAGCTTTGCATATATTCCTGTAATCATGCAAAAAAAAGAAAGGAGCCAAAGCAACGAGAGCAGAAGGAAGCAGCTTTATTTGAAACTATTTATACTATCAACGAAATAGACAGGCACATGTGCAGGTATTGTATAAGTAGGTGTTTATTTAACTGATGTCCTTGATTCTATGTGGGTGTTTTGCAAGGAGAAGGAATGGTTGATCTGAGGCAATAACTTGGGTCGTTTGATTTCTCGGTTGTTCATAAAGGGAAATGTACTTTGTAGAAGTGAATTCCTAAGTATATGGCAAAGGAGGTTTTTAGTCTGAATCATTCCTTTGAGAGATTTTAAACATTTGCCTCCCACATGCTACAATAATTCTTGAAAGTGGCTTCACTGCATGATCCGAGAAGCTGCATTCTGGCGCCTGATGGTTTATGAGAAGTAAACACAATGGAGTGGTCTCGGATCATATAAATTCAGGATTTAACAGTAACAAGCGGGGAGGGGAGGGGGAGACCTGTGTGCAGCATCCCAGCAGCAGCATCCACTCGGGCGTGTGGGTCTCGGCAGCGTTACGCTGAGCGCAGCAGAGCCCAGCCTCCTCCCCAGACCTCACATGGAGCGTACAAACTTGCAGAAAAACAAATAGTTTTACAAGTGTCTGCTCTGACATGCTGCCAGCAGGCAAGAGCACTTTGGACGTGCTCTGTGAGTGGAGCTTTGTCTCTTAATGACCATGAGCGTGGCCTCGGCTTTCTTCACTTCTCATTTTTTCCTCCATGTTTATTTTAAGTAAGGGTGATTTTCACTCTCCTGTTTGCTTAGCTCGTCCTGGTGCAGTAAAACAGTTAAGATACATGTGGCAGAGCCTGAGATAGCCTAGAGCAAGAGCATCCTCTGGTAGTGAGGACATCTCAGACACTGTGAGTGCAGCAAGCTGCAGCAGATCGGCTTCCATTTGCCCCTTAATTTGGGTGAATTTTGAACCCAGGGCCACACGGCAGCACTCCTCTTCCAAGATCCAGTCAGGGCTGCTCTTCTTCTTTCCAGTCAAGGTGGTGCTGTGGACTGGGTGCTGTACACACGCTGGAAAAGCTGGCAGCCAAAAGGATTTGGGAGCCAGTATTGCTCCTTGCCCCCAGGTCACAATGATCTTCATCCTTCATTTTTGCGGGATTAGTGAGAATACATTTTGTTTCCATTTTGCTGAGTTTTCAGTCCTCAGCTGCCTTAGAGCTCATAATAAATGGAGCTATAAACGATGTATAGAAATTCCTCTGGCTACTTCTGGGCTGAAGCGTGGTGGTTCCCAGCAGCATGCATCAGCTCGAAATGACTGGCTCAGCAAGGCAGCAAGGACTGCGGTCAGGATTAATACCCACACTCCCACGATGGGGAACACGGGGCTGTGTGTGATGAAGGGTTTCCAGGAGCATAGGTTTGCTTCTTGTCCCGATTGCATTTGAGGGTGATATTATTTTACAGCCCAATACATCTGCCTCATATTTCAGAGACATCCCCTTCAATGGCAAAGTGTTGCCAGATGTGCAATTGGCTGCACAAGTCTGCTGTGGACCATGGAGGAGATGGTGCTGGAAGCCCCGTTATCCTCCCTGCATAACCCCGTGTGACAGATAGCACAGATAGTGGGGAAAGCAGCCTTCCTTTGAGCTCCTGAGTAGGAATGGAGCTGCTCCAGCATGGTGGGAGTGCTACGGTATAACTCCTTCTGCAGTTGTACATTTACACAGTCCATTCCTGTAGGTGCCACTGACTGTAGGCTGTCTTTTTGTAGCTTAGCACCTGTGAGGTTCTTTGGTCATGGAAAATACATAGTGAGCACCAGTACACATTAAAAATAATATTACCCAGTGAAATGAGGGCTCGAAAGAAGAGGAATGCACTTGTGAAGAAGTAAAGCAAAGAACAGAAGGAAGGAAAGAACATGGGGATGTGCATTGGAAGGAGAGGAACATGCCAGCAAGGTTCTGACCTTACCAATTTCTTATTCTACTTAGTAGCAGAGGACAGAAATTTTCTCCAGACACAAGGAATCCCTAGATTGTTCTTTGTCTTCTCAGCATCTCTCTCTCCTGGGAGGAAGGATCATGAGAAATGGGATGGGTTCTTACATTATCAGGTTATCAGCCTGATTCCCATAATCTTAAGGCTTTGATTGTTGGTTTCTTGTTTTTCTTTTTTCTCTCTCTCTTTTTTTTTTTTTTTTTTTTTTTTTTTTTTTTTTTTTGTGTGTGTGTGTGTGTGTGTTTTATTTTGTTTTGTTTTCTTTTAGTCATAAGTCTCAAGTTTGATTTATTTATGTTAGGTCTTCTGTAGCTCATTCTGGAGGGTGGTTGCAGCCCACTCAGTTTATGTGAGGCTGGAGGCTTGCTCCAGTCTCAGAAAACTCATGGAGAGGAGGAGGTCAGCTTCCCTAGAGCTAGCAGTTAAATCTGGAGTTTCCAGTACGTGCGTGCAAGTGTGTGGGTGCCAAGTTCACTCTGCCTTCTCAAATCCTCTACAGGTGTGTGAATCCCTGCTGCTCATGACCTTGGAAAGTCAACTCTTCAGGCAGTAACAAACAATACTGAGAAGGAAAAGAAGGAAATAATGATTTGACAGCCTGATGGCAGTACATCCCCTTTGGGTTTGTGTAGGGCTGAGGTGATTTGTGCATGCTGGTGACTAGAAATGCATTTGTGTCTGAATGTGCACATCGATACAGTAAACACGCATGCATGTGATAACTGTAATAAATATATATTACTTTTATTACACGTGTTTAAGGAAATAGATGGTCTTAAGAAGTCAACACTTGGCAGCGGTTCAAATAAAAGGCGGTAGTGACACACTTCTGAGCTGGATGCAGCGATTCCAGCTGCATCTGGCTGCTCACCAGCACCTCGTAACCTCTGTTTTAAAGTCTTGCTGCAGTCACTGTGAGCCTGCAGAAAGCAGGAGGCTCTTCCATGCCCTCTGAGCAGGAAAACGGAGAGCTTTGAAGCCTCTTGTCTGAGGAAGATACCTCAAGTTAATTTAGTATGCAAGGAACCAGCTGCTGAGAATATAAATTTTGTAGATATACATCGCTAAAGAGGGGGAGAAAACAGAAGACTGCTGAACTGCTTAAGTGCCCTTCATCTCTACTTTGCTAAATAAATTACTCCTACTCATTTTTTTTTATTTTTTATTTTTAATCAAAGCCAGAAGAAGATACAAAGCAATTTGTGAAGTCAGGCCTCCTTTGCAAAAATTCAATGTGCCTCAGGTTCTTGAACTGAGGAGCAGAAAATTTGTATTTAGTGGAAATCCTTTCTGCTTTGGCTAAGGTTAGATCACTACTGGAAATTTAAGTCTATGAATACAACATCGGCATCAGAACTGTACTGATGTAGAAGTCAACAAAACCTCTCTGGGCAGCCAGCCTGTGCCAAGCTGCATGTGGTGGTGGCCCTGGGACCCTTTTCGTATTGAACAGTCTCATCACATAAAGTCATTATGTCTTTTTGATTTGTGCTTTTGGTTTGTCTCTGCAAATAGAAATGTTCCTGAACACACTTACATGAAGAGTCCCTCCTTTGTAGGCATTAAAAGTCAGTTGAGCAGCTGGGTCTGTGTTAGCAAAGTGGTAAATGAAGCTTTGGGGGAAGAAAACAACTTGTTTCTGGGTTCCTTTGGGGAAAGAAACTGCTCAAAGTCACCCCATTTGTTTCACATTTCACCAGAATTGCTCTTTCATAGCCCTTGGCTGTTATCACTCATTCTGGATAAGTGGCATACCACATCTCTTCCAACTTATCTGCCACCCCAAAAGATGAATCCCACTTTGTTTTACTTCATATGCAATGGGATTGTTTTTCTTCTTTGGCTGGCTATCTTGTGATTTGTGAAAAAAACAGAGCCCTGGAGCAGGCCAGCATCTCTTGAGAGTCATCTCAAAATTTTCACAAACTTACTTCAAATGCCAGTAAACTGCAATCCTTTTTTTCCATGGATATTTGCAAACATTAATGAACTAAGTCTCACAGTCAATCCCATATGCTTGAGACATCTTATCCCTTATGTGGCTAGGCATCTGAGCTACTGATGGGTTTAAGTAAAACAGTTGGAAGCGTAACCCTGGTTTGCTATCACTGCCATGTGTCTTGGCTGCGGAAGAACTTCATCTCTCTTAACCTCTTTTCAGATAGAAAGAGATATTTTGTCCAGCAGCCAAAGGGAAATGCAAGCATCCTGGTGGAAAACAAGCTGTTTCAAAACCCTGGCTGCAAGCTACCCACACATCACAGTTGTCAGCCAGGCTGCACATGCATAGTTACAGGGAATAAAATAGAAAGGACCTTCTGTTCCTATTCAGAAAGGTCTCTACCCATTCACCTACACCAAAGGATCGTCATCAGCTGCCAGTATTAATTTGTTCTCCTCTGTGGATTTCCAGCCAAAAGAAGGCAAAATAAATCTAATTCTATCCAGTAGGGGCACTTGCAATGCAAATGCGAGCCCATATATTACAAAGCATTAATGCAACCTGTTTCTAAATTACTTGGGGTAATTTTTGATTTTATTTATTCCTCTTTTTTCTTTAATTAACTTTTGGGAAGAGAAGCTGAAATATCAGTTTGGGGAAAATCAAATATGAGAAACAAAGCCCTTTTTTTATTTTGAGACTGTGCTTCCCTTGTAATAGCAGATTATTTAAAGAGAAGCCTGGAATAATCCAGTTTAAGCAAAGCAAAGATCTCTGCTGAAGCCAAATTGTGTGTGGGTGTGCTCTTGTCAGGGCTCCCAGAAGAGATGGGCAGGAACGGCTGTTAGTCAGACCTCACCCATCGCGGTAGATGTTGGTTATTCAGAAACTGGCATTTTATTTTGGCACACCAGGGCAGAACCACTACTCTGGTGTACCAGGAGAGGGCTCATACCATGGGGAAAATCCTGAAATAACCTGGGTTCCTGCTCTTTTGTTATCATAAAAGAAAATCCCAAGGAGACGTGGCTGGAAGAAGTGTCCCCTGCAAGGGTCTCACCCATGGGATAGGAATGAGTCTCTGCTCCTCTTCCTCTTGTTGTTCCACCTTGTGCCATGTTTGTGGCAGGTCCTGGGCTGGGATCAGGCAGTGTTGCTTTGTGCCACTGTCAGGGGATTGCGTTGCATGGGGTGTTCCCACCTCATGTCGTTTGGAGCCTGGCTTGAAGCCACAACACAGTCTTCAGGCTTGGGGCAGGCATAGCTCCTGTGGGGAAATAGTCGATATGGGTCATAGCTTATTGTAATTTTTGCAGAGAATTCTCCACATGCTCAGCTTTCTTACAGAGAATAGTCTCTTGACACTGATAGGCTTCGTGCAGCACAGAAAGTTAAGCATATGTATAAATCTTTGCATTATCTCAGCTTACTTTTATAATCTGTTCAAGTAATGGTTTCTTTTTTCGTTTTTTTTTTTTTTTTTTTTCTCAGTATATTGCTCTTTGAAATTTCTATGGTAACAGTGTAGCTAAGAATATGTTAAATAAAAGTAATTTAAGCATTAAAGGCAGGTGATTATGTTTCCTGGAAAAAGAATTGAATAAATTGATGATTAGCTCTTGAAACAGCAGGTGAGACTAACAAAGAGGATAAGGTTCAATTCTGTTTCCACTGATGGGTACGAATATGTAAGCGTCATCTTTCTTTGTTATATGCCTATGGGTTTGATTTTTAATTGTTTGTCTTAGAGATAATAAATGATTGTGTGTTATTTATAGAAAGCAGCATATGCCCAAGTTCTACACCGTGAAATCCATATCTGTACTGGTTTGCAGTGAGGACCAGACCACTAATGATTAATTATATGCAGGAATACAAATTAAATTTCGTATGATGATAAATAAATTAGAACCGAACATAGCATTTGTTTCAAAGCAAAAAATATCTAGTTAGAAATTCATTTCCTAGATCTATGAGAATTACTGTAGACAATGAACAGGGCACGAAAACTCAGAGCCTGCATGGGTATTGATTGGCACGTTCGGGGTGTATTTCATATATTTACACTCCGCTTCCCCTCTCCAAGGAGACCCTCCCCTGGTCAATTCTTTCCATCGATTTTGAGTCCACCTACTCAGAAGCTGAAAATGGTGGTGCTGGTGTGGAGAGCACAAGAACAGCAATCGATTGCAGATACTTTTTATGGCACTCCGCTCCCATATTTTAAAGGGGAAAACGTATTAATGGCAGCAGGTCTCTGATTTTCCCTTTTAAACATCTGAATCAAACCGATTTGCAAACTCCCGGGCCCTTTTCGTTCTCTCTGCAGTGACACCTCTTTTGTTTTCTCCTGCCCTTCCCCGCAGACAGCGAAATCATTCCTCCCGACTGCCTGCGGCCCCGCTCCTTCACCGCCATCCGCCGGCCCTCGCTGCGGCAGGAGACGGAGGACGCCCGCCTCTCGGTCAGCCTGTGCGACCTCAACCTGCAGGAGGAGAGCTTCCACGTGACGGCAACCACGTGCCCCATCCCGCAGAACTCCCTCAACTCCCAGCACTCCCACCTCCTCCCTTCCCAGCTCGAGAGCGACCTCCGCTTCCACCACCTCCGGGGAGCCCACGTCAAAATCCTCGATGACCAAACCGTGGCCCGCCTGGAACACGCCCGGGAGGAGAGGACTTTGGTTTTCACCAGCAGACCCCTTCGGATCAACGAGACCATTTTCGTCAAGATTAACAAGTCCAACGCCGCACGCACGGGGACGCTGTCCTATGGGGTGACGTCCTGCGACCCCAGCACCCTGCGCCCCAGCGACCTCCCCTATAACCCCGAGTCCCTGGTCGATCGGAAGGAGTTCTGGGCTGTCTGCCGGGTCCTGGTGCCCCTCCAGAGTGGAGACATCTTGGGATTTATGGTGAATTCGGACGGCGAGCTGCACCTGAGTCACAACGGTGCCAGCACCGGCATGCAGGTCTGCGTGGACTCTTCCCAGCCCCTCTGGATGTTCTTTGGTTTACACGGTGCCGTCATACAGATCCGTTTGTTGGGTATGTCCGACCCCTGCCTTTCCCAAAGCCTCGTGCACAAACAGCAAGGTGGGACATGCTGTGGGGAGGGGTGGTGGGAATGAATGAAAAAGCTGCCTCCCTACTCTAGGATCAGGTATAATTTTTTTTTTTTTTAAGGGAAAATAAAATAAAGAAATGTACGTAGTGCATGGCTGCAGAGTTACAAGACATACCTCTTTCCACTTCTGTAGTATCTTTCATCTGACAGTCTCAAACCTTTTTTTTCTGACAATGAATAAAACTGCAGAAACCTCTACTGAGTACCAATGAGTCACCATTGACCTGGGAGAAGCAAGGAAGGGGGAGGAGAGGTGCTTTGGGATGAGCTAATCTAGGGTATAGCCCGCAAGAAAAATGAGAACGGATTCCCTTTTCTGTGCATTAGATTTCTGGCAAGTCTAATTCCCCAAAAGCAGTCCCATTGCTTTCCCCAGGCTCATACGTGAGAGGCAGGCTGGAAGGCGGAGAGGAAGCCCCGTGCTTTGTAATGCCAGAGGTGCAGAGAGCATGGCGCTGACCAGCACAACAGGAGAGGGGTTTCCTTCTTGTTGTGGTTTAACCCAACAGGCAGCCGAGCACCACATGGCGTTTGCTCACCCCCCACCCCTGTGGGATGGCGGAGAGAATCAGAAGGAAAAAGAAAAAAAAAAAAAAAAAAAAAAAAAGAAAGATAAAAGTGACTGATCCACTTTGTGTGTGGATATTGGGCAAGCATTTTCACAAGATCACAAGTGTAGGATGTGGTTGACCTTGAATTTGGACCTTATCATGGTTCTGCTGTCAGAAAGTAATTGATGGTTTCTGAGAACATGATGTAATTCCTGGCCCCGTGCTAACTGGAGATTATTTGAAAGAGCTCCTTTCTTGTTCATACTGTTATAGACATTTCAGTACACATATGTTCCTTTTTGCTTCAAATCCTCACTATTAAAATACCCTTTTTACCCAATAAGAAAAACCCAACCAACTAAAACCCAACCAACACCACTTTTCTTAGGATTTTTGGAGGGTTTTTGAAGATATATTGTTATGAACACACATATCTGTCTGCAGGGTCCAGTTCACATTAACCACAGCCCAAAGTGCCCTAAACAATTTGCTTAAGGTTGACCATAGGCCTTTGCTGTCAGTGTTTTGTGGCTATTAAAGGATCAGAGATGACAAACGTAATACTACGATTTATTTCCAGGAGCCCAGGACTCAATCCCTGATAATTCAACCTGATTACATTTGTGGAGGGTACTGTATGTAATCCATGGCTAGCTCTGCTGTCCACCAACACATAATTTTGATAATGGTAGGTGAAGTCAAACAGATCCCAGTCCAAGCAGGAAGATTAAATGCTTATTTATACGTAAGAAGGAAAACATCCTCAGGTCAATGGGCTTCTGGTAAAACTAAGTCATCAACCAGTACTCCCTTTCATATGAGATCACAAATTCTGGCACTTTTGCACAGAGTGAATAGCTTGTTTGTATGTAATAGGTCCTGAAATGGGTCAGAGAGGGTGTGTCTCACCAGAAGATCAGATTCATGCCCTCATAGAGAATTCAACAGAGCACTGACTTGGGTGTCCTGCATCCTGGGCAAACCAACTGCTAAGCAAGTTATCTCCCAGTCCCCGTGGGTGTCCTCCCTACCTGCTCATGAGTTCTGCCCAAACTGGTACACTCCCAGTAAATGTTTTAGATAAATCCATGTTTTCCAGTGGAAATCTGCTGAGCTGGAAAACTCCACACTACCTGTATTTGTATACACATAACAGACTTCCTGGCCTCTGTTGCTGGAGGAGAAGCTGAAAATGGGTTATTGTTCTTACATGAGATGTAAATGAAGAGAACTGAACCTGCTGACCTTGCCTTGCTCAAGGTAATGGTAGGACCTTGCAGGGCATACAGCTTTAGCTACATCAGCTTGGGCAGCAAGCTGCTG
Organism: Aythya fuligula; assembly: GCF_009819795.1. NCBI lineage: Eukaryota > Metazoa > Chordata > Aves > Anseriformes > Anatidae > Aythya > Aythya fuligula. The sequence goes on from NC_045565.1 coordinate 24,873,906, forward strand.
TCTCCCAGTTAAAAACTATAAAACAGGAGCTTGCCTGTAATCTTTAACAAGTGCTAAAATACAAACCAAGCTTTTCAGACCTATTTTTTTCCAGTATAATAATGCTGGAAGCAGTACATTCCCAGTATCAGTACAGTGCTGCTGCCTGGAAAATTGTGCTGGTGCTGTCTCACCACTGCGCATCTCTGCACCTGCAGTAATTATATAGATCATCAATACCCCGATAGAAGGCAAAGAAAATAATGAACTTCCATCTCTAGCTTTTGCAGTGCTATTAGGGAGGTGATGTGCAATGTTTGCACAGCAGTGGAACAGATTATGGCACTTGCCATAATATCTGTCATTATAATATTAGAAAATGTAAGAAGAATATAAAGTGTTCATCTTTCTAATGACAAGCTCCGTCTTCAGAATGCAAACAGGAATAATTTTGTGTGATCTATCTTTTGTAGTTTGAGCTTTATATCACAGGAAAAGACATGTTTATAGTCATCTTTTCTAGCTTTAATGGAAAACGTGAAGTTCCATGTCCTTGAAAGAAATGAGACAGAAATACTGCAAGAGGCATAATTGTACCAAACCTATCTTATATAGCAGATGTCATTCTTCTTCTGGGGGCATGCCATTATTGGAATAATCAAAGCACTGTTATGCAGTATTAAAAGAACATCACACACATAGTGAACCATAAAACGCAGCAAATGAAAGTTGTTCTTTCTGCTTCTTCATCTTTTCTGAAGAGGATGGAGAATGTGGAAAGCAACACCACCACCCTTGAATCTATAGAAGGTTTATTTTTGATTTGAGGAACAAAATCAAGGAAGGCTCATGGTATTTCACTGGATAATACAGTTCACAACCTGAGATTAGTTATTTGGTCCTGATCCAGAGAAGGACCAAGCTCAGGGCTCTCCTGGCTAGTGTCTTTACCGTGGAAGCTGATGTTTGCTACCAGCAGCTGTTCCATGGTATTGGTACAACATTTCCTAATCTAAATACCAGGGGACACCATCTCTACCCAGGCTGATGGTCTTACAGCACTCTGTAGGAGAGCAGGGCAGTGTGAAGTTGGTTTGACAGTAAAGAATTCTGACTTTTGTTTCAATCTTATCAGCCTGGCATCTTATGCTGGCAGTGTGTTTGCTGCAGGAGAAATAAAAAAGCAGAAAATGAAGATGATGTTGGAAACTTTTTTTTTTTTCTTTTTGCCTCCCTACCACGAGGAAAATAAATGAAACCGAAGCACCACTATAGCATGGTGAGAGACCACAGACATCTTCAAAGGGAGGCAGGAGGATGTCAATGATATTGCAAAGAAAAGGTTAAAAGACAACTTTACCACATGGAGGGAAGATAAATGAAAGGGGAGGGTGCATTAATGTAGCAGATACTAGCATAAGAATATCAAGCTGCTGGCAAATGAAGGGACACATTTAAATTAGACATAACTGAGGGTAATTAGCAACAGGAATGAGCTATTGAGGGAGGCAATAGATCTTTTTGTCAGTATTGGAAGCATTTCTAAATATTTTAGATATAAAGTCCTGGTCTTGATTCAGAAATTCTGTGGGTTATGTATGTAGGACAACCAAACTGAAACCCAGATCATCAGGCATGTAGAAATGAAACAGAGTTTGCACATCCTTCAGGAATTCTGTTAGTTCTGGTCTGGGTGGTGTTTTTTTTGTTTTGTTTTGTTTTGTTTTCAGGCATTGTTCCTGTACAGTAGACAAAAACAGCCTATTAAAGCTGATTTACTGTTTTCAGCTCTTGCTGGTAAGCGTTTGGACTCTCACACAGTTTTAGCAACAGCTTTGAAAGACTGAAACGAGCCAGTCTGGATACATTGGTCTGGTTTTGGTGGTGTAATTCATTTATGAAGTTAAATTGATCGACCCCATAAGGGTTTGAAATGTATGACTCATGTCTGGAGGAGCTATCACAGCAACAAGTTTATATATTTAGTATTTGGGGAGCCAAATGGTTGGGGAGATTCTTTCATTTTCTTGTGTCTCAGAGTGAATCACCAGAATGTAAAACACCATCCTTCTTCTCCTTTATATTTTTGCATGTGTCTGTGTGTGTGGTTTCCTTTGTGAATCTCATCCTTTCCAGTAATATTGAAGTTTTCCTTTGAGCAGTGAAATAATATGTTCCATCAGCAGTTGTACTGATGAAGCTGAGTTGCCAGCTTATCTGCGTCCTGTCTGCATACACACTTCAATAACTGCAGCCCCTCTGCAACAGCTGCTCAATTTTACAGCTCCCTGGATGTCTCCTCATGCTGGCCAAGAGCCTGCATTAGGTGTGGGTATGTGTATTCACATCCATGCTGTGTAAATGCAGAGTGTGCATGGGCTAAGCTCTCCTGCCTCCTTTACAGTGCACATTGAGTTGGAGCTCCTGCTTGGCCACCCACTGCAAGAGATTTAGAAATCAGTTGTTGCTGAGGTTTCCATCCTCCTTTCAGACTTTGCTGAACTTTGTCAGTGGGCTCAGAGCAGGGAAGGGGCAGGAGGCAAGAGCTGACCTGGACAGACCAACTGTGAATCCTGGGGTCCTCGGGATTCCCTGCAGCAGCAGCCAGCAAAATGGAAATAAGGGGCTTCAGGAGGACACTGCAGAAGCACATGAAAAATGAGGGAAGAGAGTTAATAGAGAGTTAATAATCCCGGAGCTCTGGATGCAGTCAGATGCTTGTCTCCTTGGACCAGTGTCGGCAATGTCAGAGTTAGGACCTGCCTGGGGCTTGTGCCATCCAGCTAAAGATCTTGTCACTTGTGACGCAGGGACCCACTCCTGCCATGGGTAAGTCAGTGAGCTTTAGCCCGTGTGCTGAGTTATCAGGCAGCATCTGGGCAGAGGCTGGGTAAAGCAAACAGATCTCCTCCAAGTGACAGCCCCAGGGCATGCGAATGTCTCGCCCCTCTACACTTCCCTCTGTAAGAGTAAAAGCGATTATCACGACTAGGATCATAAACTATCCCTGCATGCAATGAGACGTTCATAAAAAGTGATGTACAGATATCCCTTATCTCATAGCGTCTTTGCCTGCCTACAGTGAATGTACAGGATAAGGGATCATGTACAGGTCTCTCTGAATTACAGCTCATCTGTCAGGAGATAAAATCTACCTATTCTTTGAGCCAGCACTGGCAAGTGTTAGTTTTTCTGGCTACCGAGAGAGTGACACAGCAGACTAAACTCTTGCTTTTCCTTCTTTGTCAAACCCCTTTCATCCAGCAGTGTGTCCCATAGAAATTTGGAGCAGTGCTGGCCAAGAAAAGTGGAAGTATTTGTCTCCTGTATGTATCTGCCACCCAATTTATACACGTCCCTCCGGGCAGAGCACAGTGCTGGAGCAGCTGGGTTAGGCAGCAGTTTTCCTTGTGCTCACAGAACCACTTTTGCTGTAGTTTCCCAGTTATCCTGAGCCCAAGGACCTTTTTGAGATGAGGCTGGAAAAGACACCGTTTATGAACAGGAGCCTTTTTGGTCACAGTAATTAATACCTGTGCTCCTTTAGAGGGCTTTTTATTTTCTTAAAGAAGATGTAAGCTCCAGTTCTCATTTTTCATACATTTCAGCTACTTAATCTAGGCTCAGTTTTGACCTCTTGTTGGTCCAAACATCTCTCTGGGTGCTTTGTTGGTCTAGAAAGTGAGATGGAGCCCTCTTCGAGGCTCTTTCACTTCGCTTCAGCTAGATGCTCATCACACGGTGTCCATGCCTGCAGGACTTTTCAGGATGAAGTGCTGATAAACCACTGAACTTCACCCTTTGGGTCAGGAGGGACACCAGCTGGCCTGTCAGTCTGCCATGTGCTCTTTGGCTTCAGACAGCATTCTGGGCTGTAGCATCTGGAGCTTTCATTTCTCCTGCTTAACTGCACAGCAAATAATGGCTGTGCTGGTGCCCTGCTGCCCTTCTGGACACAGCAGACAGCAACACTCCCGTGAAGCCGTAAAGCACATTCCTTCTCTGATCCACAGGGAAGTCTGAACTGTTCTATGTGTGATTTGGATCTAACTTTTGCTTCCCCAAACCGTGGTTAAGTCTGACACCCATCTGCAAACATAAGCCTCTTGGTTTTGCATGCAGAATCTGCCAGGCTGCTTTTTGACCTTTTTTCTGGACATTTCTGTAGCACAATGCAAAATTCCTCGTGTTTTCACGGCCTTGCAAAGGACAAAATGTAGCACTGTTCTGGTCAGAAATGTAGTATTGTTCTGTTCAGAACTAAAATCGCCCAGGAAATACTGAATGCAAAACTCCCCATGGATCACCAGCTGATGTCAGTCACCTGAGAGGTGGAGATGAATTGCAGCACAGAACCCGGGCTCTGAGAGCATGGTAGGCCACAAACAGTGAGCCCAAGGGGAAGGAAGCTCTGGCTGCTGGTCAATGCTGTATTGTTCCCATCACCGTGGGAACATAACAACTGGCTGTGTAAATACATGTGTTTTATAGCAGTCAAAAGTGATGGATATGATTACATCCTTCCCTAGCATTATTGTTGATCTTTAACTACCATGTGCCCATGCAGCTACAGGTGCTTTGTTCCTTTGTTTTACTACGACGTATTCAAAAAGCCCTCTTGTGCAAGACCTGGGTGGCCCCATGGGACAGAATAGCTCTCCTGCAGCCTTGACTGGAGGCAAGAAAATGTGATAATATGCATAAATTTACATGGCTGCCCTTTGGAACAGAGAGCGTGCTGAGGGAACAGCTGTTATTTTAGCATTGAGACAAGCTCGCTAAAGACGTGGTTGGTATTTGCAGCTCTCTCTACAGCTGATGGAGCATTTGCATTAGTTGAAAGCCAGTTACTGAAATATAATGTAGAAGGATTCAGCCCTTGCAAAGCTTGTCTTTATAAGGCCCGCCTTTCTGTGGATGTACCACTGAAGGAATACCAAGTTTTCTGGTATTGGTATCAAGTGAGAGATCTGTCTGGCAAATATCAAGAGAAACCTTGTCTCTCTTCCTGAGAGAAGACAGGGGAAGGAACCCAGGAGATCTCAGTACTCTGTGTCCTGCCACGAGATTGCAAGGTCAAGGGAAGGCACATTGGTGTACAGTTCCAGGTTCCTGACTGCATCTTCAGTATTGGCTTTTGCTCTCGTAATATGCAAAACAGCTGTGTAATTCCACCAAAGTCTGCATTCTGCAACAAATATAGGTATGTATCTACTCATTTTCTTTTCTGTAATGGAAAGATGAACAGAGGAAAAAAACGAAGTGAGAAAGTTCCACACAGGCTACATCCAGGAGCAGAAAACTATGAGACTTCTCATTAAAAAACAGTAAAGACTGAAACTGAGGTCCTACAAGAGTCTTGCATATGGTCATTTACCACAGGTGGTCACGAACTAGGGGTCACCATAAGGCCAAAGATCCGTAGCAAGTAAAATTAAGTGAAGATAGGACACTTTACAGGGTTAAGTTGCTCGAGTATCCAGTCTCTGTAACCTCTCAGCTCGCTCACAGCGTAGGAGCACATGTTTTATGGCACAGATCTCTATAGCCAGCTGTTTACATGAGCTCAGTACCCACAGATTTTTGTGCCAGATTTTTCAAAGAGCCTTGATCCCATTGAGATAACAAAATCAATGGCCCTGATACATGCAGAGTGTTAAACGTGAGAACATATATTGCACAGATTTTGAGATAAGGAAATTATTTTAGCTGACAGGCTTAAAAATCTGGTTCCCAACAAATAGAAATCAAATTGAGAGTTGTGTAAGGCAGCTAAATGAGTGGGACTGTCAAGTGCCCAGTGCTCACTGGGTAAAATGTATGAGAAGTGCATGGCTCTCTTGTGCCCCTTTAAAAGTGCCAATTGAAAGCTGCAGCCAGATTTCAGCCTCTCATCTAGTCATTTCCACTGTGTGCTGGAAGCTCTGGAACCTGCAGATGTGTGTAACAACATTGAAAATCTGTGATTACTATTGGTAATTATCTGGTCTTTATTAGCTGTTGTATTTATGCAACAGATGTGTTCAGAAAGGGGCTCAACATGTGCAAGTATGTTGCACAAGACTTTATCTTTCTTAGAAACCATGGCAGGATGCTCCCCTATTTTTTCTTTCAGGCACATTTACTTAAGATCCTGGCATGGTCCTTGTGATGGGTATGGGTGGGGAAGGCCCGTTAAAGCTGGACAGCAGTGGTCATTCACCGACAGCACCCTGTGAGCCAGGAAAAACGAAGTTTAATGGCTAGCCTTGGAGTGCAGGCAGTGGGTATACATTATTTTTATAATACTTGTGAAATAGTCATTAAGAGCCTAGACAGGTAATGCAATTAGCAGGAACTGAATGAACCACCCGAGATGGTGCTTGCCACAGGCATCTGCTATTGCCAGAAACCCTTCTGGGCACAGAAGTCATACTGTTCATTCCTGTTGGTAGCCAGCAAACCCTGGGCTTGCCCTGTTGGTTTGCTTCTTTCTTCCTTGAAAACAAAGTCTCCAGGCTATGCAATACTGCGTTTCCACTTCAAAGCGGCAGAGATTTTCAGCCTGTGGAGCCTGGTGTCTGCAAGACTTCCATGAGTACGGTCCCAGTGGTCCAAAAGAAACATTGTGCTTTCAGGCCTTCTGGGTTCAGATCTGAAAAAGTGCAGTGGGACTATGTAATGTTGAATTTAATTATGAGGGGGAAAGGAATAAGAGAGGAAGACAGAGATTTAGTAAAACGGGTAGTCTTACTTTTGTCTCTTTACGATCATGAACACTTCTCCCCATCTGAGACAGCATGAGAAATACTCCGTTCAAATCCCCCAAAACTGCTGGGCACCTTTTGCTGACTGATAGATGTTTTTCATAATAGGATGGCGCTCAGCCTGTTGTCATTATATGAGTCCCACGAAGGGCCTTGCCCTTCTATCTCTTCTCTCAGGAACAGATCCCAGATGAAGAAGTACATTATGAACACCTTGAAATGGCACTCATTCATTCTTCCGAAGACAGCAGTAATAAGGAAGCAGCCTACTGGTATTACTGATCTGTTCTCACCATCTCAGCTGCAGTTGGAGCCTGGAAGTCTGCAAGTACTGCTTGGGTTGGGAGAGCTGCCGAACAGATTTGAGGCAGCTAATCCCTGCTCCAGGTCACAGAAGTGCCCTGGGTATTTCCTTGCAGCGTAGCAAATGTCCCTGAGCACGTTCAGAAGGAGAATACAGGCAGCACATTGCTACTACCCACCTGGTTTTGCTGTTGTGGTTGTTTTCTGATATTCTCTTTGGGGCCCACACAGTAATAAGTGCTATTCTCAGAACTTTGTTATGAGAAAGAAATGTACAAATAATATCCTTATAAATGAGAGAGTTAAGGGGGGAATGTTAATTGGCAAATTTTGTGTATTTTTAGGGAATATTGCCATTGTATCTGTCCCGTTTGCCAACTTAAAAACTTCAGTGGCACAGCTTTCCCTAGACAGCTGCAATTAAGAGATGAGCAAAAAGAGGTATTTTTAAAAGCTGGGACAGCCCCAGGGGGTATCCCCAGAGAGCGGAATGCAATGTTCTGGGAAACCACCCTGCTCACCACAATAGACAAAGCCAGCCAACAGCATCTCCGAGGGCCACAGCTGCTGCATTTTAGTCACTTTTAAGACCTTCTATAAAAGGGCAGTTATGGATACAGATAACTACTCTCACAAAAATCATCAATACTGGATTGTATCCCCAGAGTTGACCTACCTCACCTTACTTTTCTTTAAGGACTCCAATGCTGGAGATGCTGTAATCTCTCTGGGAAGTCTGATTGCTTTACAGTGCTTTCACTGTCTATATAATGTCCAACCCAAGTGCCTTAACATTCAGCTTATGCCTTAGGAATGCCAGGATTTCTTGTCTTAAGCAGAACTTTCACGGAGAACAGATTGTTTCTTCCCTCATTTTAGCAGCCTGTGAAAGCTGTTATCATCTTGAAATCATAGAATCATACAACATTTTAGGTCACATGCAACCCCTGGGAATTATCTAGTCCAACCTTGGGCTCATTAGCAGGGCTAAGTGCCAAGTGAGCACAAGACCATGACCAGTTGAGTTTTGAGTGTTTCCAGGGACAGGGATACCACAGTGCCTTCAGGCCCCTGCTCCAGAGCTTAACCACCCTTGTATGACCCTGGATTGGTGTAACCTTTCCATAACAGGATGGCATTGTTGATTCATGGTTATCTGGTGACTTCCAGCAATCCCCAGGCCCTTTTTTTTAGGACAGCTGTATTTTTCATTGAATGGTCCAATTCCCTGGCCTGTATTTTGGTGACTGATTATCTCTGTTTAAGTGTTACAGTTCTCATTTCATCCTATTGAATACCTTCCCTTTCCTTTCTGACTCTAGTTCTGGTTTGGCAAGACCATTTTGAGTTAAAAACCACTAGCGTACTAGCAGCCTGTCCCCACATGAGGCTGTCTGCACACTCCATGTTCATACTCTCTTCTACTGAAAATATAATACTCTCTTCCCTTTTGTGGGTGGACATACAGGTTCGCTTATTTACACCTCTCCCACAGCGATGACACAGAATTGCAGAGAAAGAGTCAAACTGCATCGGATGTTCCTAATGTTAGTGCTGCAAAGATAAAACACCAAATGGAATTGATTCAAAATCAAAAAAGGTGATTCTGGTGTGTTCAGCATGTTTGAGATCAAGCACGAGGCAAGATAGCAGCAGAGACAAGTTATCTGGGGGCTTTACAGAGAGGTAGAATGTTTTAAAATCAGTATCTAACGCGATTTATTTAGGTTTTTATAAAAATCATGGATTGAAAGCTAGCTTTTGGTAGGAGCTCTGTGCACACAGTGAGCGTGTTTGGCCTTGAGCACATGTATCTGGTTTTAGTTAAGCCAGGCTGGCCACACTCATTCCACCCTGCACATGATCTCATTCCGTGCTCCTTGTCATGGTGTCTGCACACCATCCAGCAATATATTAGCAGCGTGAGTAACTTGTCTTATGTTGATTATCCTGTCACCAAGGGAGAAGCGTGTCTTGTCTGGTAGGGAACTCAGATTGTTCTAAACAAAGCTCTATACTTACACTGGAGAAAAGTCAAAAACTGTGCCTTGCATTGGGAGAAGGAGCTGGGAAGGGGTGTGCTGGCCCTTGGGCCTTGGGCAGGGCCATGCTGGGAGGCAGCCCTGCCGCTCAGCAGGAGCAGACTGCAGATCCTGCACTGACAAACTCTCCTTGCACTGCCGAAAGGCCGTTTGCACCGGTGCCAGCAGGCTTCATCAGTTCGTATCCGTGAAACCTGGGGCGCCTCCAAATTCCCCAATCAGCCCAGGAAAAAGTGCTCTTAATAGGCCTTATTTTGCATTTAATGAAATGACCAGGTTGGTGTTGGAGATGCAACATGCTGTGTGTCAGCCGAATGGAAGAAATGTCTCCGGGCTGCAGGGAGAAGAGGGAAGGCGTGGAAAACTTGTTCAGCTGTTCAGCCTTCGCGTTTGTTCTGTGTGCAGTGAGTGAGCTGAAATTGGTGCCCCTGCTGGGCCTGTTTACAGCATGTGTTACCCACAGGGCAAGTTTTCTGCTACGGTCATCTGTCAGATTGGAGGAGAGGAGACATTGCTAGTGGCTGTCATTAGAGGCTGCATCATTTTGCATATTTACTGAGCCAAGCTTCAGCCTCAGCTCCCATCCCTGCGAAAAAGGAGGTGCTGCTCTGCAGCATCTCAAGTGTGAGTCACAAACGTGCTCCCTGCTGACCTCCTGGTCCCTGTGCCACACCTGCACTACTTGGTCTTGGTGTGCTGCAAAGGGCAGGAGGATCTAGCATCTGTACTTTTGCTTTTTTACACAATCCAGAGCTGACACTTGGAGTCCCCGCTTCCTGGATTTGGTCCTCACTGGCTTGCTAGTCTCCCTGCAGATAGGAACAGAAAGGCCCGTTCTACAGGAGGAAAAACAGGGTTTTTCTGGCCTCCTACTGCTGCTTTTTCTCTGGAGAGTAACTCCCGACCATCAAGGACACTGCGGCTCCAAGCCCTCCGTGTCTCTGGGCTCCTTATAAGGCCACACGGAGAAGCTGTGGTGTTTTAGCGCTGATTTGGAGTTACCCCAGCTTCTCAGCTGCCAGGGAGAAACTTTAAAACTGCAGACAAAACTCGTTCTTGCCACCAAGAAACCATATCTCGGTTCATGCACGTGTATGCTGCTGTCTCACCACCGTGTTGTTGAAGCCCAGGCTGTATCATTAACAATGAATCTCCTACAAAAACCTTTGCAGCAGCCAGAATTTTAAGCATTCCTTTTTTTTCTTTTTTCTTTTTTTTTTTTTTTTTCCTTCCTTCTGGGAAGGATTTTAAGATGCTTGTTATTCTAACAGAAGGAGAAGGGAGGATGCAAAGCAGGCTGGGGGGCAGAGTTGGCTTCTCTGGCAAACAGCACAGTAACCCAGAGCTGATGGTGAGCACTGAGAGCAGGAGTCAGCAGAGCTGGGGACATGTAGGAAGGATGTCAAGGAGCTCTGCAAGCCTGAGCCATCACAATCAGGCATACAGGGATAAAACATTGCTGATTTGAGGGGGATGTCCTTGTTCATCCAAGATTCAAATGCATTTGGGTTGCTTGTCTCTTGGCTGGCCTGAAGCCATTTCTACCCACATTTCTGCCCTCACCTGCTATCCCCTCTTCTGACAGAGGCCACCCTAGAAAAGAGGCAGAGCAATTAACAGATCCGTTTTCCTGATCAGTAAACCCTCACATTTGTGTCTAGGAAGTCCTTGGGTGACTTAGCATGAATTCATCAGAGCCTGGGATGTATTTTACTCTGGGTTAATGTAAAGTGCTTTGACAAGGTGATATGTTCTCGTGCTGGAGCCTAGCCCACCCTGCTGCAGGCTTTGTCCTCTACTGGCTACAAGCCCGTCACTGGATATAGTGCTGAGGGCGCATATGAGCATGAGACCATAAGGAAAATAACTGCACTTAATGATCTGAGACACATTAAAGGGCAGAAACAAAGGGTTACGATGGCTAAAGGAACAGCAGCTAATTTCAGGGGCTGTGGGATTTCTGGGCCAGCTGCTAGCATTTGAAAAGGTGTGTAAATATTTTTTTTTCTTGATCTCTTCCCTAGATTTCAAGCTGATAAGACGTGAGTCCTGATTAGTATCGAGAGCTGCACCCCCAGCCACACATCCTCAGGCCTCGACAGACCTGATCTTTAAAAGTAATTGTTGGTTTCTTTTCTCATGGTGCAGGTTCCACCATACTAACCGAGCGGCTGGGGCCATCCACACCAAGCTCACCCACGTCAACACCCAATTCCCCAACCATCCTCTGCAGTGGTGTCTCTGACCCCATACTATCGACATGTGGCTCTGGCCCACTCTGCAGCTCTATCAGTGGTAAGTGTGGTAAGATTTCTCTGTCCTCCTTTCCTCTGCCTCCCCCTGCCCACTCCTGCTCTGCCTCCCTTCATGGTCTCAGACTTGTCTCCCAGAAGGGCTTTAAAAACACAGTGATCAACAGAGGCTCTTGTCAGCTCCCTTGGGGAGGAAGGGAGAGCCTCTGCAAAGTCTATTTTCAGTCTTCTTACGTGAAAGCCGCTTAGATGCCTAGACAGCAATATTTCTCCAACCCTTTTCATCATGAAAAGTCCCAGGGGAGGCAGCAAAGTTTCTGTTATGTTCACGGCCCTGTGACGCACAGCTCCTCCTGGAGCGCTGTGTGGCAGTGACACGTTGCATGCTAACTCGATTTGAGCTCTGAATATGCCTAATCCCCCCCCTTTCCCTCTCCACACACCAACACTATCAGAAAAAGGCAGATATTTCTAACATACCAATGAATTCCAGTAGGACTTAGATAAAATATACATGCGGCACAAATGATAGGATGTTTTGCAGCATTTCTAAAGCCCCAGGGACCTGCATGATCCCACAGCTGTATGATTTACCAAATCCTTGTCACCATTGTCCTAACCTGGGTTGTTCTTCTTTGAAAGGCACAAAGGTACTTTCAGTGTCAGGCCTAATAACTTGTGACAGCAAATATTAAGATTTTTAATGTTTTTTTGGGGGGAGAATATAAAAAGAAATTCATTATCTTGCTACCTCATCAGGCTTCATGGGGAGGCTTTGTCACAGGTGGGTACTATAAGCATAATTACTGCAGCCTCTTGCAGCTCTTGTTGCTGTGTGCTGTATATGAGCTAAATGCAGTCCATGTCAGCACCACCTCACCCCTCTGCTGGAGGATCCGCCACGTGGATGGGGTGATTTGTAGCCAGGCACCGTAAACCCAGATCCCTATATCAGACTTAAAGATGAAGTACTGCTTGTCTTGGGAGCTGCTGCCACCATGTGCCACCATCAAAGCAGATGGCTTGATCTAGCCCTTCTAATTTTTCCTCCTTTGTTAATATTTAGACAGAGGTTTGAAAATGTGAAACTGCTCTTTGTCCCTGCTGCTTGGAAACTGCTGTCTCCTGGTTTGTTTTATGTGGGTGGCAGATCCCAGCAGATGCTGCCTCTCTGCTGCCCTGAGCCTTGGCATGTGAACCAGGTCTCAGCGACTGGGCCAGCAGATCACAGAAAGGACCCTTGAACCTCAAGCATCTATTTCTTCTAGGCCATGGTTCCTCCCTCTGCAGCTGGCTTCAGGGTGTCAAGAAACCTTTTAAGCAGTATGAGTGACCCTGTTCTTTGTGTTTCAGGCACAGCTCCCAACTCTCCTGTCAGCTTGCCTGAGTCACCCATCTCCCCATCCATCTCAGGGCCCTGGGGAGACGAATGCGCCATCTGCTATGAGAACATGGTAGACACGGTCATTTACTCCTGTGGACACATGTGTCTCTGCTATTCCTGTGGGCTGAAGCTCAAGAAGATGGCCAATGCTTGCTGTCCCATTTGCAGACGAGCCATCAAAGATATCATCAAAACATACCGCAGCGCTTAGAGCAGCAGCAGATGCTGTGGTGGGACTAGGGAGGTGGAGAGGAGTCTGTGAAATAATGCAGGTCTCGGTCTCTATTCATCACCTGGGAGATTCAAAAACCATCACCCACCACCACCCTGATCCCCACTTCCATGGACAACAGATGACACCAGCTTAGATGCTGCTCTTCTACCCTCCAAGCAAGCCCTGGGACTGAACTCCAGTGCGTCAGAGAAATCACAATGGACTAGTCTCTCCTACAGATTTTAAATTTTATCTCAACAAAACAAAACAAAAAACAAACAACAGCTGGAGCAATCATCCCTTTTCTACACCATACACAGCGGAGGGGAATCTCCCATGTTTAGCAGGGAGAGCAAGTGGTAAAAGGTTCAGTGCTGCACCTCTCCTTCTGAAGAAACGGTGTGTGCAGAGGACACCTTGGCAGAAGAGGAGAAATAAGCAATGTGTTTCTGTGTACAACTAGCCTGCCCATAGGACGCCCATTAGAAAGTGTGGAGTGAGGCAAATATTGACCCAGCAAGGGAGATGCAGTGAGCACATTTGCAGTGGAAGGCCTGGAGCCAGTGCAGAAAAAGACCTGGAACTTTTGAAGCAAAATTCTCCCTATGGACATGAGGAGGAGAACAGTACCATGGCAGTACCTTGAGCGCCGTCCTGCTGTTCCCCAGCGGAGGCGTTCACGGTGGGTTTGGCAGCCAACGTGGGCCACCCTCCCTCCCAGCAGCATCCCGCCACCTCCTGTCACCATCCTGTTGCATGACAAGCATCTCTCACACCCCATCACCACCAAGCTGGCTTGTCCCAAATGGTCTCCATGCAGCACAAGGGATCCAGCAGCATCTCTGCCCCCATGGCCTGCAGGAGAGGGAGATGCACCTCCCTCGCCTTTCCTCCCTTTACCATCCAGACAACACTTCTAAGGGAGAAAAAAAAAAAAAAAGAAAAAAAGAAAAAAGAAGAAGAAGAAAAAAAAAAAAAACACAAAACAAACAAATCCAGAAACACACACAAAAAAACAACCCCATTGGGGAAGAATGTATAAACCACATGTCTGCGGGTCTCATTTACTGGTAACTTTATCACTGTGCTTTAAGACAAAAACAGCCAGGTGGTACTTAGCCAGCCCTTCAACAGCCAGCCCGCCGGCAGGACATGGCTGTCCTTAGGTGTTAGAAGGGGAAAATTATAGCTTGAGGGGTTTAGTTTGCTTTGGTTTATTTAAACAGCCCCCCTGCCCCAGCTGGGAACCCCACTGTGGGTGCCTGTAATGGCGGCCCCCATGGTTGCCATGACAACCACCGCACCACCATGGCCGCTGGCCTGGCCTAGAGCTGCCGGGCCTTGGGTCCAGCCAGGGCAGCTCTGCTGTATCTGGTGCTCCCTGTCTGCCCTCTGGCCCCATCTTGGTGCCTCCAGGGCTGTGTGGGAGGAAGAGGAGGCACCTGGGCCCAGAGGGGGGTTGCCCACCAGGCCAGGCTGGGGAAGGGCACGGGGTTATGCCCATCCTGCTGAGCCTTCTCCTGGCATGGCTACCCACAGCCCTGCGTGCAGTGGAGCGGGTGAAGGAGCACCTACCCGCAGGGGCTGCTCCTGAGAGCACCTGGAAAACATGGCCTTGCTCTGTGTCCCCTTGAAGAAGTCAATGAAGATGCTGAGAGCTGGAGGGCGCATCTTAGAGCCTTTCTCTAAAGGCACCGCCATCACTGCAGCCTACTGCAGGGACCTGCAGCCACCCCCTGCCCGCCTGGTGGGCAGTCCGTGACTTGAACGCTGATACCCTGGTTACAGGGATTTATGTTATTTCTTTGCACACTTCTCATGTCCACCCCTAACCCAGGGGCTCAGCCCTGTGCTCTGGGCTGGCTGTCAGAAGCCCTGGAGCACCCTGGCTCCTGCGCTTGGACCCCTCAGTGAGGAGTGGGAGGAAAGGGTGAAGGGTGACCGCTGCCATGGCAGGAGCACAGCCAGTTTGTGGGCACGGAGCCAGCCTCCAGGACAGCACAGTGACTGGCGGGCATGGGGAGCCTGTTTCAGTAGTTATACATATAACACCAGTGCAAAAATTTCAGAGAGGGAAAACCCAACGGGTAGGAACATGTCCGTGGAATAGTGGATGTAGGGAAACGTGCAATAAGCAGCCTCCCAAGCCTTTACCACATCACTGGGACCGGTTCCCTCCTGTGCAGGGCAAGCCAATGGGTACATTTTATTTTTCAAGAAACTCCATCCATGGGTATCAGTGCAGTGGTGTGAATTCCCTTTTCACCTTTTGAATTCAGAGTGTTTTAATATATAACTGTGTTTGTTTTACTGTGGACCAAACTCTAGGAGTTAGCAGAAGCTGAAAGCTCCCCCAGCATCCAAGCTCAAAAATTGGGGTTCAGTCCTGCTCCCAGCATCAGCTGGCCTCCAGTTGTGAGCAGGTAGGAGAGCAAGGCTCTCTCCAGGGAGAAAAAAACAGCAAAAGCAGTAACAGTAAGAACAACAGTCCTAACCTTTTGTTTTTGTTTGAATTGTGTAGGTTCCCACGTACCTCTGTGTTCTTGTGTCATTTGCATTTCATCGCTTTACTTTAAAATGTTTTGTGTTCTGTTTAAAGAGAAGAATAACTAATTGTGAAAAATTGGATAACTGTGATTGTGAATAAAGTTGATTTAGGCATCCTGCAGCAGCATGAGTGACTGAGTATTTGCCACTTCAGCAAGTGTGGCAAAATGTGATAGGCAGGCAAGAAGAAGAGGCTGAGGTAAGAGCAATGGTGGCATGAAAGCTGCTTCCTTGTGACCCCCTGCAGCCCTCCTCATGCTTCAGGTACGGCCATCCATCCCCAGGGCTTCCCTGGCCGGCGGCTTGTAGGGCCTGAGCCCACGGGCTGCGCTGGAGGAGGACGACGAGGAGGAGGAAGGAGGAGGAAGAGGGAGAGGATGCTCCGAAAGTGGTCCAGGAGTGGCAGAACTGGTGCACCATCGCCACCTGGTGTTCCGCGCCCACCACTGCACTTAATAATCTATTTTTTGAAGGGTTGATTTTGGTCCTTTTCACAACTACACACACGTGGGATCAGAGGAACTAGTCTGGGTACACCATAGCTCTGATGGTGGGTCTCAGAGAAAAATGGGGAATGAAGGGAAAAATTAATACTGGGTTACAAAATACAAGAGTGTATGTTAGAGTAATATCTTGGTTGTATTGGCCTAGAAAAACCCTTCCAACCCTACGCACACAGAAGAGAAGGCACAGGTCCCAGGCGTGCTCCTCACGCATATGTTTGTACCTTAAAGCACCCAGGACTGGGTGCTGCCCTGGTAATTCCTTGCAGCTTTCAGAGAGCTGGGGTGCCCAAGCAGGGCTCCTTGTGCATCACCCACTAACATGCCAGCATGGAGGAGCATCTCACAAGTGCTGTTAGCAAATGCTGTGCCTCTGAAGACAGCTGACCCATCTCCAGGGACATCATTTCTCTGCAAGATGTTTGTGAAGTGCTGCAGCAGGGAGCAAAGGCATGTCCCCCTGCCAAAATGAAGGACACATGCAGGCAAGCTCAGCCATCCTCTGCTGCAGCAACAAGGAGTTAGTGAAAGCCACCCCCCTCTGCAGCTCTGCTTTGCAATGTGGAAGCCAGGCACTAGGAATGACCCTTTTTACCTACAGATTTGCAAACTGCTAACAGACAAGGAAGCAGACAATTGTGGACAATATTTCATAGAGGCGTCCCATAGCTGAGCTGGGGATTGATGTGCTCGAAAACAGTCTTGTTTAGAATTACATCCCTTATTACAACTCACCCCACTCTGCATCCCCTAATCCCACAGCCCCCTGCATCCTTCAGGGACACCCCTCATAAGGAGCAGGGATCCATTAGTAGAAGCTCTTCAGCCTCCTTTACTCATCTGCTTCACATAACAGGAAATTTCTACCTATTATTTGGGCCTCCAAACACAGCAAGGAGTCAGCAGGGCCCAGCACAGGACCCAGCAACCTTGCAGGATAAAATCTTAAAATCTCATGTTCAAGCACAGCCTGCCCTGCAGCCTGCATGCAGAGGTGTATAAGAACTCATCCCAACTTGCTCAGCAACCCTTTTATCACAGAAGGGCCACTCAAGCAAAAGGATGCTTCCCTTCTTATTTTGGATCTGATGTCTCATCACACTCTAAAAAACCACACTGACATGTATCTTAAGACCTTGCTCAACACAGACAAAGGGTCTTTGTATTTGAGGGCAGCAGTCCCTAAAACTTTGTGAATTAGGAGACAAAAATACAGGTACAGTAACAACTCAGAGTCAGGGGACAAGACAAGATCCTTTATCCATTTAAGCCTGAGCTGAAATTTGCAATTGCACATACACGTAAGTCACAAGTTATTCTGGGAAAGTTAAATTTAGTGGTTTGACAAACTGAGTGGAATTAAAACAGTACTGAAAAGGTTGAAAAAAAATAAAATAAGCCAACTGGATCACAATTAAAAAGGTCAAAAATTTATTTTTCCTTAGGGCATAAGAGGCAATGTAAACAAAATACAAAAAAATCACAAGTCAATTCTTACAGTCTGCAAGCATTTGAAGATAGAGTACCCTTTCCCCACCTCCCCCCAGAACACTGCAAGCCTGCTCAAATGTTATCAAGCAACAATTCTGGACCCTGAAGGTCCAGCGAATTTTGCCAAGTCCCAAGCAGGGAATAAGCTTCTCATGTAAGAAGGACACTGCATCTGTTTTATCAAACACTTCAAAAAAAAAAAAAAAAAAAGTCCAACAAAATATAAATATTACAGATGAGGATCAGATTTAGCACCACCTTTGGTCCAAGCAATCGATGAACTGGGAGATGACAGGTACAGTCTGTTTAGCAAGTCCTTTCTGCCTGAGTCTTTGAAAACGTTAGAGGTTCACATTGCAAGAACTTGTAGTAACGCTGAGAAAACAGCCCTCAAATTCTGGCCATCCCTCGCAACCTCTGCTGGGCCTGCACACACAGGAGGTGAACATCACTGCTGTGGAGCAGTGCACTCATGGCTGCACCCCTCAAAGCGCTCGGCAGAGCTGAGCTTGGCTCTGTTGGACAGGACAAACGTTGTGCCAAGGGCCCGATCCTGCGCTGGCATGGCAGAGCTCTGGCTTGGGGCACAGCTGAAGAGCAGGAAGGGCTGGGTGATGGTGTGCACCCAGAGCTGCCCTTTCCACTAGCATTTGCCACCCTCCAAAGCCCAGGCTGCAGCACCCGCGTGTTGTCAGATGCCTTGAGAGGAGCTAAAGCTGCCTAAACACATTACTGTGGTGTGTGTGGAACACACGGATCAGGAGCTCTTATCAAGTATTATTTACTCCAGGCCCTTTTTAGGCTGATCTTTTCCAATGTACACACATACACCACAGATGTATAGCTATGAATTTTTGCAGGTGTCTATACTCAGCTGCTGTGCCACACCACGAGCACCAGCCAGAATACACTCATGAGGACTTGTGATAATCCTAGGAAAAAAATAATTAAATCCATAAAGCACCTGACAGTATTTTATTTTAATTCCCTGCTCTACAAGTGTACAGAACCTCAAATTGTCTCTTCTTTTCCTCCAGAAGTTTTTGAGCAGTCCTGAATAACCATTATTAGACACTGTTCACCTCCAAGCTGTAACAAATGACTGAAGAGGGATGCTGAGATCTACCTTCAGGGACAAAAATCTCAAGTTCTTGCTCTGCATCTTCACAAGCACAATTGCCTGAGAAGTTTTCTCATTCTCCATTGAGTGACCATACAGAGTTCTCACCTCTACAGACACAGACATGATTAAAATCCCGACCCCAAACATTTGTTTTTACTTCACGGCTTCAGCACGTGCTGCTCTAAGGGGAAAAAAAAAAAAAAAAAAAAAAAAGGAAACAAACAAACCACACACACAAATTCCATTGCTTTACATTGTATTGTGGTTCTCTGAGCAAGCAAGCACCTGGCCATGGCATGTGGCCATTAGGCAATCATGGAAATGAGGGCAGCACCTCAAATACAACCCCTGTCCCAGCCAGGGCAGCAGAGCCATCTTCCAGAGCAGAGCCATCTGAAACCAGTTCTGGACTGGGCACTAAAATCAAGTTAAGTCTTCAAGTCTGGGTTAGGGGGAAGGTAATGGCTTGCACAGCCATTGTCGTTCCCCTCCCCCAGACAAACCTAGAGCAACAAAAAAAAAACGTGCTATGATAATTTCATTAATTTAGCCTAGGACAGAGATGCACCTCTATTGTCCCAGTCCCAGAAGCAGGCCCACAGTACCGTATGCATCAGCTACATCACCACAGGTCCCCAGATGATCTACAAGCTTGAGAGACTTTGCTACGGATCACTTGGCACAAAAGAGAGCTCTATTTTCTGCACTGAGGATGCAACTCTTGCGTTGGCCCATGAAGAAGTCATTCATATTTTCTAGCTAGAAATCTAATCCGCACTGAATCTACCAAGTTTACATGCAGACTCAGGGACTGGTCACAGAAAGGTCTGCTTTGTGCCAGTTCAGACTGATGGGGGCATTTTGTCCCTCGTTGATGATATAACTCATACCACCAGTGACAAAAGGTACTGTTGCATGCATGAGTGCCATTTTTCTGGCTTTCAGTTTTGACTGGAATGATTGAGAAAGGCAATATTTTTCATGCACCTGATTTGCTTTTCTAGGAAAGCACCTCAGAGACCCAAACACATTTGGACGCTAGCAGGAGCTCTTCACTGTACAAACAGTTTCATCCAACTGATCACCTCAAGTTTATTAAATAAAAATTGGACAATCCACGAGGCTGCAGTATTTATTTCTGCTTCTAGCCCTGCATTTGCTATAGGTACATTAATGGTTGATGCCATGAATGTCAAAAAAAAACCTGTCAGCTCTAAAAGAACCGATACTTGGCCAAAACCTCAAACATCTACACCATGACCAATATTCACTCCACTGCCTTCAATGAAACTAGATTAGAGGCCACAAGCAAATATGGTCCAAAGCCGTTACAAAACAAACAAACAAACAAACCGAACCAAAAAAAAAGGCAAACAAAAGAACACAAGGTTTCCCCAAACTCATTTTCTTCAATTCTTGGCTCAACTCTTAACTCTCATCCCAAGACAAACTGAACGGACTCCCGCCTGTACCTCTCTCCAAATAAAAACAAGATCAAAAAAATCTCTCAGTTATTCCTTCTCCACATACACAGTGACAGAAACCACACCAACTTCTAGACTTTTTCTCAAGCAGAACAGACGAAATGGTTCCCATGTTAAACAAAACAAAAAAAAGAACAACAAAAACAAACAAATAGCATCACCAGCTTGACCACACACACTAAGACCAACCACACGTTTCTCTATCTCTGGTCACCAACATACTCTCCCAAACCCCCACCAGGTACATTCCCACCACCTATCCGCTAGAAAATGGAGTGCTACACCAACACAAAAAATGACAGCAGTATTTAATATTCAAGGTCACAATAAGAACATCAATGACCCAGGAAACCCATTGCAAAGCCTCATTTGGACCAGGCCTAGATCGATTTTGTCATTAAATACAAATTTGGTAGAGTGAAACCCATAGGGCTTTCCAAACGAGCCACGTGCAAGTGCTCTCCTAATGGAGGAGGGCACAACCACTCCAACAGATTTCAGCCTTCACTCAGTGACAGGTTTAGGCTCCCAGTAACTGATTCTCTCCCGTTTCCAGAAATTCTTTGGGCTAATTAACAGCTCTGGAAACAGCCACAGAGGTACGTGCCCAATGGAGTTGCTTTCAACACCCTCCTCGAGTTATCTGCATCTGAACTTTGACCAAAGCAGCAAACTGCTGGCAAGAATTCTCCCACGTGAAATGTGATATCGAGTCTTAACTGAGGAGTCTCATCTGCTTGATTACGCCCAAAGATTGGGAGCAGAGTAACCAACGCTGCTGTCTGTGATTAAACCTATAATAAAAGAACGGCACTGACATAACACGAGCCTTGCCAGACAACAGCAGTGCACCTACTCTGTACGCTATTGACCCCACAACAGTCAATTTGGGCCCTTAGTACAAAAAAGTCATTGTAACGCTACACACACTCTGCTTTCACAATACTCCAGGTTTGAACCCACGGTGAGTAATGAGCAAGTCTTTTCAGCAGGCCCATTCAGCACGGGGCAAAAAAAAATTCTCCTAGAGACTGGAAACAATTATAACTGCTTTTTTTCCTCCCTCATGAAAACCTAAGACAGGAAATAGTTAAGTCGGCTATTCACAGAAATATTTCATTTTTTTAAAAAAGGTTTGTTTTTAATTCCCCTTTTACTTGCTCCAGTTCACTAATTGTTACAGACTAAGCTCAGTGACTGCAGCATTTTCTTCTGTCCTTTTCACTAGGGACAGGGACAAACCCAATCTGCATGCTCAGGGGGACTTGGACTCAAAACCAACTTTGATCTCCCCCCCACACACACCTAAACCCCATTGGTGATGATGGGATTTTGTTTATTACTCCTTCCCTGTTTACCCAGACACAGTTTGAGAACAAGCTCTCAAACGACACCAGAACTGTTTGCACAGCGAAGGCCCTGCTGTATCGCTTCAATTTCAGATCTCAAACACTGAAGCATTAACAGAGCTTTGAGAGCAGAGTATCTGGAAGAGCCTGAAATATTTGCTTTCGTATCAAGAGTTACATTTCAGAAATTCTCCTGCAGTGCCAAGTGATTCTCCCTCCCCTCTGCTTCTTTCCTCCACCCTGCAGGGACCAAGAAAGAAAGGTACCGTTGCACCTGGGTAACCCTGAGCATCAGGGGCAGATTGCCGTCAGATAAGGCCAGAAAACATTTCCCAGCAGCTCCACCAGCACCTGGCTGGTTTTTGAGGGCCAGCAGGCAGGTGTGGAGCAGCAGCCCATGCCAGCTCTGCCAGCCAGACCTCAGTGAACGCCACCTCCCAGCCACACGAACTGCCTCTGCTACCAGCACCACGTAGCACGTGCTTGTCTGGCTTTGGTGGGTCATTGGCTTCAGGACACAGATTGCCATAGCCTGTCATGGAGTGTAAAACTCAACTTTTCTCAGTAATGGAAAACCCTAACACAGAGCAGTGATGTGTTAAAACCATCTATACAGAGAAAGCACCCGCAGTGTCAGACCCAATAATTTACGGCCTTATTAGAAAGTTTTTCCTCATATTTTATCTTTATCTACCCCTCCCCTGCCAATATAGTTACCTCTCATTTCTTTCCCAATTGTTAATATAATTCCCATTATTTTGATTCAGTAACAAACAGGAGTCTCAACTCAGGACAGCAGTGGCTTTTGCTGACAAAAACAGGTCTGTAAAACGCCAGTGTGAAGCTTTAAACCAAATTTATTTATTAAAAAAACAAACACAAAACAAAAAAAAATTAAATTGCACTCTCCAACTAGAGTCAATGCTACCTCGATGCAAGAAAAAATGAAGAACATTGTTTATGGGACCAGCCCAGCCCTGACATTATAAAATGGGAGAAGCGAATTTGTTCTGCCTACGCCAGCCAGGCCCGCACGCAGCACGGCTTCGCTGCAGAGCCCCGGCCCTGATGTGAGGACACCCAAGAAAAAAGGACACCCTCGCTCCCCACCTCGGCAGTGCATGCACACCCCAGGAAGCTGACACCTAGAGGTGTCTCACTAGGAAGAGCTACAGGTGACTTCACTACGGAAATCTTTGCTTTGCCCAGAGTTGGGGCCAAGAGAAAGGAGGAAAAGCAGCAACAGCAACATTGCGGCCCGAAGTCAACCGAGTGCAGGGGGCTCTGGATCCGGCCCTACGTACAGTACGTTATGTGAGAGTTACAGACAAACAATGGATGTGGCCACTGAGCAGCACGGAGGGAGAGGAAGAGAAATAATAAGCACTGAGCATGGCTAGCAGAGGCCATCGAAGAGGTAAAGTGTGCAGACACATTCCCCGCGCACCGCCACGTTGGTGGTCCCTGCTTCTATCAAGCAAATGAGGGGGGAAAAATAACTTAAACATTTGCTCTCGGAACATTGTATTGGTGCTTTTGGCAGCTATTGAGCACTGGACTTACACGCAGCACTTTGCTATGCAGGTAAATAGCATCTGAAGTTGCCAGAGAAGGAGCTGCTGGTGTCGGGAAGACACCGGCAAAATAGCAGCAAAGCTCTGGTTTTAAAAAGCTGCACGATCTGCTGGGAAGCAGCTCATGGCATGGCAGCCCCGGGGCTCAGTGGTCCTGTGCTCCTTTCAGAGGCACGGGGACCGAGCAGGGGTGCTGGCTTTTGCTGAGAATGGCCCACAGCGAGCGCCAACTCTACTGATGCTCATGGACTTGTTGCTGGTTTAGACAAGAGCATGGGAAAGAACGAGGTTGGCTCCTCAAAACCAGATCTATTTGTAAAGTATTTGATGTTTGCCAAAACCACGTCATTGATAACATTTCAGTACAGCTGCAGAATTCAGTTTCTCTATTTGAATGCAAAGGTCTCTGGTAATATTCATACGTTCACAAACTGAAGACCAGCAGGACAAAACTGAAGCAGGAAGCTGAGGTACAACTGCCCTCCAGGGACAAGAAGCAGAGCTATGGGAGATGTGCTCCCCAGAGCTCAGAGAACCAAATGCTCTGGCTTTCACATTTCTTTTGACTCTCATGGCAACAGTCCAGTTTTTCAGAGATAAAATTTTGTTGCTACATGGAAATCACATTGTTTTGGATAAATGGAAGTTCTCCTTTTGTTCAAATAGGATTTAGAATAAAGCCTTCAAAGAGCAGAGTTTCTGCCCAACTTTATTTTGGACCTGAGAGATCATCCTTTGCAAGCCAATAAATACGGTATCAAAACCCAAATTGGCTGTGAAATTCTGCAGGTGAGAAATAATCTAGTTAAAACGGGGACTTTCTTCCTTATTGTTAACCTAAGGGGGGAAAAAAAAAAAAGAAAAGAAAAGAAATGAGGACATGTAAAAATATTTCCATAGCTTTTGCAATAAATACAAGTAACAATACACTACCAAAACTTGGGACTGCACCAGCAGCATTTTCCCTTTTGAAGTCGATTCTGAAGCGTAAGAGAGGACAACCACCAGCAGAGACGTAACAGAAAGCAGTATCATGCATAGGTGACATACAAAGTATTTAAAGCATAGCTCAGAAGTCCTGTATTGATAAGGATGTTAATGCACATTCTGTACATAAACCTGGCAACATGCTGCATAATCTTTACACTTTTAGTAACAGGTGATGCTTTTTACAAAAAGCAACCGTTCCCACCCCAAACAACCCCAGCTATCAGTCCCTACCTACCCAAGGGTCCTGTTTTCATCCAGCTGCACCCTCCCCTGCATTCTCCCTTCCCCTAAGAGTGCACGAATAGAGAATTGCAAACATTTCACACTGCACGTTCCACTCCACGTCCTGGATGAGGGGCCTGTTTATTCTAGGAATATTGCACTTATCCTCTCATTGGATTTGTTTTTCTCAAGAATGCAGAGTATTTGGGAAAAATAGACGAAAATTAGGATACAACACAGGAAAATATGAGTTATTAACAAGCTAGCTATGAAGATCTAAAATTAAATAGTACTAGTTCTATTCTGTTAATACTAGTAATATGAAAATAATGAATGCTTTATCAAATTCCCTTGTTTTTCATATAAGATAAAAGCAGTAACTTTCTTTTTAACTGAGGAAAGCAATGAATATATATTACAATAAAATACGATTCATTAAGATCTGAAAGTGATGCAAACAATTATATAATGCCTTCGTCAAACTTTATAGCATCATAATGGAAAGAGACTTTGGGGTGCGCATCCACAAGGGCCAAATCCTTTTTTTTTTTTTTTAGCTGTACCAGTGCAGATGTGATTTTTTTTTTTTAATTTTATTATTTTTTTGGAGTCTAACCTTGAGCCAATTTCAATCCTTCATTATTGTGCACTTGCTATTAATGTACATTGATTCAAAAACTTCCTGTCGAGACGCCGTGACACGCACCCAGCTGACACATCTTGGCACGCGCCCATCGTATCTTTTATCTTGAAAAGTTTGGCTTGCAAAAGGCTGGTAGGTACGACTACACCCACCCACTGCAAGGCATGAGAGCTAAGACGATTAACAGGAATTGCCTCCCATGGGGAAGGGCAGCTAACAAAAACTTATCACTGCTGCTGTTACGAGAAAGTGTTTTGAATGGGGAGACAAAGGAAAACAGCAATTAAACTTTTCAGGCATTATATAAACCTCAATAACGAACTCAGAAGTGCTCATTATTATTAAAGTTGCAGTATACAGCAAGACAATTTTTCACATTCTCAAATTTTGTTCTACGGCATCGGGTTTTGGATTTTTCTGCTGGTCCAAATTCAAGACTTTTTGGAAAGCACGGGCAGCGGTGCGAGCAAGGCGCCAGCCCCGCGGTGACAGCAGCCGCCTCTTCCCCCGGAGGAGGGCCCCCTTCAGCTGCAAACAGCCTTGCCGAAGCCCTGCAGAGCTCTTCCTCTGCAGTCTGGTTCAAGAAGAGACCAGAAAAAAGAGACATTTAAACAGTACTAGTGATTTCTGCATTGAGTGCTCACTGAGGTGTACGTGGCATTTAAATATTGCTCGTGATCCAGTGTCGGTTCTGACAAATTTAGGAAATAAAGCTTAAGGCGACATGAACATTTTAGAGAAGAGTTAAAACGCTTCTAGCACTATACCGTCCTCTGAAACCCTTCCAGGTTTCCTTGCCTTTGCAGTCAAGCTTCAATGATTTGGTCTAAGGCCTTTTGCTCTGTTTCACAACTAACAGGAAAAAAATCGCTTGTACTTTTGGGTATCAGCAGAGCTGACTACAAGTAGCTGCTTGCCAATCAAGACAATAATTATTGTCCTAATATCTTTCAGTTGAACAAATAAAAAAAAAATCAGGGATGCTATGACAACAGTAAAAAGAGAGGAAGAAAATACCTGCAAGTCTGGGGTGTGTGAGGGGGTGGTATTTATTCTACAAATGCCCTTTTAAAGCACCAAACATCAAATAATCAAAAAAAGGGAAGCCCAAACCAAAGCATTGCCACTTGGTGGGAAGCACAGCATGCTGGTCAGCAGCCCACATTCATTTCTAGCATCAAGTAGTTTTAACTGCACCCCTCCCTTCTGCTGGTGCAGGTGGGGGCAGAAGGAGGCCACATGCCTGGTTTTGCAGTCCCTCTACAGGCTCTGGCTCTCCTCAGGGTCACGAAGCCTTCTGGACAGAAAAAAGGAGCAGTTGGGCCAGAATGTGCCTTGGGCTGATGCTCGAGAAAAGCCCGGTGGTGCTGCAGGCACTGACAGTGTCACCCCCAGCACTGCTTGCCAAAACAACTCCCTGCAAAAGCCAGGGCTGGAAGAGCAAGCCAGCAAGGTGGAAAGGGAGCTGTGGGACAGAGCAACTTCTGTTAGACGGCTGCCTTGTGTTTCACAGGCAGATCCAAAAGCCCTCACACTAACCTGAGCCTTACAGCAAGCTCACTCCCACCGGGGGCCAGCATCGTGCAAGGCACGCGGCAGCCGAGTGTCACACAGGGCCACCAAAAGCAGCTTAGCCTCCCCAAACCCTGCGAGGACTCCTGCAGTTCAGAGGTGCTCTGGGCTCGGCTTTGCTGGATGCAAGCGTGAACATTTCTAGCAGTCCGGGCTCTCCTGGCTGAAGCGCGTGCTGCTTTGCTCCCGCTGGGCAGCGGCTCACATCGCGCTGCACCGCACGTGGAGAATTCAGTGGCTCAATGCAGAAGATCTGGGAGCTGTGCTTCTACATCCCCCCAAAGAGATGACCTAGTGGGAATGTCTCTAAACAAAACTTTAGAATATTTTAAATAATAAGTTAATTCTTAATAAATATGTGCTTCAAGAAAATGATAATTATATACTGCACCTTTAAATAATGCACTTAGTTCTCTGCATTGGCTTCCGTTTTGGTTTCTTTTATTGTTAAAGTGCATTAATTCAAAATAATGAACCACTTCCGCATCATTATTGTTAAAAATAAATCATAACAACATTAATACGAGTCACTAAGTCACTACTATTAGTACTGCAATCTAGCAGATAACTCTATGTATTGCTCTATTTAATACTGTCCAGCAGAAGAATATAATACTTCTATTATAATCTCACAACAGCTCCAGCAGTCTTTTATGGCTGCTACCATATTAGTACAACTAAAAATGGGGAGAAGTATGAGAGACAGGGCCACAATGCCTCGGATAGACATCCAGTAAGATGTAGCTAACTGGATATATACATATATATTATATAGCAAGACGTAAGGTACAAAGAGGACCCTGCACACTGTGATACGAGCTGTTGTGCAGATACACCTCCTTCTCCTGCCACCACAATTTAAAAGGGATCCCAACCAAACACCCTCCCCTCCCTATTTGGATGCAGAGAGCTGCTCGGGCCACAGCACTGCTCGTAGCCAGTTGTGGCACCTGGATATTGTTTCAGCTGTTAACCTGTTTTCAGTCAGGTTAGCTGTAGGCAACTCTCTCGATATTACCATGGCAATTAAAAACCCCACCCCCCAAGAAAATTAAGAATAAAGACAAGAACAACATATAAATTGTGTAATTTTTTTTTGGCAGAGAAACATCCCCGGTAACACACAATATTGTTGTGCTGTTTTACTCAGTCCCTTGATCCCAGCTATTTTGAAGTCTTTATAACCTTTACCTTCCAAGCCAAATCAGTATGAAGCTCTGGTGGGAAAAAAGGGCACGTATCATTTTGTGTAAACCAGTAGTGAAATAGTCTGCCCCTTCCCCCTTAAAACAGACATACAATACTGCCTATTATTTAAAGGAACCAGGTATTCATCTTGGGTGATTAACAAGGCCATTAAAAAAAAAAAAAAAAAGCAAGACTTTCTCAAGTACAGTAGGGATTTGGCCAATGATGTTTACAGTACAAGAGTTGGCTACCTCAAGAATAACTCCATATTCCAAGCCTTTTCCAATGGATGCCTCATCTATTTCCAACCACACTACCCCCACCATGTGCCACGTTTGAAAGCTTGAGTTAAGAAAGGCAAACAGAAATGGAACTAGAAGAGGCAGCTTCCTGGTTAGATGAATTTTAGACATAATTCTTTTGATATTAAATCTGAGCATTAAAAGCCCAGGCACACTGTCCATCACAAACATACTTTTTGGATTCAAGTGGGAACAGAAACACATTTGGCTCCTACTTCAGTTTTAAGTCTCTTCTGGTAAACCAAGACCAAAAAAAAGTAAACCCAGAATGCACAGAAAAGACAAAAACACAAAAACAATTCCCCAAAAATATACAAATTAAGGATGTGCAGACTGAGTTTGATGGCTTTTTTTCCCCCTCATTGTAAACACTGCTGTTGCAGAAGGTTACGGCTATTTCTAACTAATACCTTAGTGGGCCCTGCCAGCAGTCAGCACGCTTGAATTTGGACCAGATCGCAAAAAACAGAAGCAACACATTTGACAGCTTTGTCTTCAGTGTCTTAAGGGACTTTTGTACATTTTGATATTATGGTAAGTTTTGAGAAACCCAGCTCTGTAAAGAAATTCAGCCAGGATCTCCTGGCAGAAGTCAAGCACAGAACTAATTATGGAGCCTGCAAAGTAATCAACGTGCTTAAGCATGGGGTTTGTAGGTTTGTTTTTACAAGCACCAGTAGGCATTGCTGCCCTAGAACACCTGAAATCAACTCAAAGAACAAGACAGAAAGAAAGGAAACAAAGAGCCCCCAACCAACACCACCTGATCGCCATTGCCGGTGAGTTATCAGTAACAACAAACTACAGCTGAAGTCAGAGACCAAATCTCTCCACGATGAAAAGGCTCCAACTCTGGACCAACCAACTGTTGAGAAGAGATTAAAAAAAAAAAAAAAAAAGTGAGCTTCTCCAAAGGATTAGAGTCCCTCTGTGTTTCAGAAACCTCCATTTGCTTCTCATTGCAAGTTGTGGAAATGCATCCAAAACTCTTGGGTATTCCATGTATGGACAAGAACGAGGAGAAAGGGAGCCAAGGTTGTAAAAGAGTTTGGCACAAAACTCCCCAGGTAGATGCATGTGTATTTCTCTCATGAAAGGCACACATTTGGTTTCCTGTCAATAACTGGAAAGATGGGATGTCATACCCTGTTACACATACAAGATTATTAACAACTTCACAAAAAGGCATTTGACTATGCTGCATCTTCCTCATAGTTGCTTACAACACGTTAACCCCACAAACCTCTCCAGAACATAGCAGATTTGTCCTCAGCATAGACTTCTTTGTCCCTTTGTACAAACTGGGGCACAGGGAAACGTCTTTTTGTGTAGTAATTGTTTTTTTCCACATTTACACAGCAGGAACAGTATAAATTAGGGACGTTAAAGATATTGCAATATTAGTTCTTTTTCTCCAAATAATTTGAGGGTACCCAGCCTTTGAATGGCTTCACACCATTCATGATCTGGCAGTACCACCAGCCATTTGGGTTCCTTTCAAGGACCTCCATGCAGACACCTTCCTGAAACCCTGCAGTCTCCTCATCCCCTTCGTAGTCTGCAATCGAAACATAGATGTCCTTGAGATTGTTGTGGATGAACTGGGACTTTTCAATGGGCTTTGGCCTGACAGTGGACACGGGGATCCCATTCCTCTGGGTGGGGAGGTTGGAGGTGGTCTCTGAGCCATCCGTGCCTGACCGCTCAGGCTGCTTTCCCTTCGCATCACCCTGCTGCAACCGTGTGTTACTGAAGGACGAATTCCGACGGACATTTCTAAGATGATCAGTAGATGTTAAAGACTCGTTTCTGCGCAAGGAGCACGACAGGTTGTTATCCTTTGGAGGGGGAGACACGAACACTGACTGAGGCCGGACAGCAAGCTGCCTCACACCATTCCTCATTTTGACTGGCCCTGACGTTTTTGAGAAACCACCAGGAGGTTTGCTTGGGATGGGTGGTGTAGCACGCTTGCTCTGATTGATGGTGTTCAAAGCTTGAACTCTCTTCTCTATCTTCTCTAAACTGTTTGACTTGTTTTCATTTTTCCTGTTCCTGGCAAATGAGGCGTCAGTCTCTGCTGATGTGGTTTCTCGCTGGTTATCTGGGAGAGCCAAATAATGGGAAGGAGCCCAGCCTTCCATATCTCCGTATTTCAGGTACCACCACCCACTGGGTTGCTTTTCTAGAACTTCTACTTCTACACCCGCCGGGAAACAAATTTCCGAATCCTGTACCTTTTGGTATGAGTCAGTGGTCACATAGAAACACCTGGAGTCATTTTCTTGCTCAGTTTTGGCTGGATGGCTAGAGCAGAAAATGGCACGGGAAGGAGCTGTAATGAGGTCAGCTGAGCTCCTCCTAACAGGATCATCTTGGTTCTCAGAAGCTGTGTGTGGGGGGCTCTCAGACTCTTCACTTCTTGAACCTTTAAGTCCACCCCTGAGTTGCCCAGTGGGCCTCAGCTGACGCCTTAAAGTGCTGATATCCATCTTTTCTTGGCTCTGAGAATCTGCCTTGTTCAGGAATGGTTTGGGCCTAACAATAGGCTTTGCTCTAATGGAAGGACTCTGTGCAGGCTCTTTCTTCACACCCGTTCTTGGCATGCTGCGTAAGCCGACATCTGAAGCTGACCTGGGTTTTGTTTCCTCATTCCTGGAATAGTGACATTTTCCAAGATCAGGCTGGATGTTTTTGTCCATCTTGGGCTTCACAAGTGATGATTTGGGGGAGCTGGAACATGGAGAGTTCCTTCGGATCAAGGAGAGAGAGGAGCTTTTCTGAGAATCCGAGTCTCCACTAGATTCCTTATTGGACAAAGTATCTTCCACATAACGCCTGAATCCCTCATTCTCATAAATGGTCTCTTCTTCATGAGCAACATCTTCTGAAGACTCTCCGACTTTGAACTTTGCTTTCTGAAGTGATGACACAGGAGAGGGCTTGAGGGGCTGAAACAGTCGTTTTTCAGGGGTACCCTCTTCATGATGACTTTCATTTACTTCACACTCTGACTCAAAGCCAAAGGCGGGCACATCATACTCAGGTTCTTCATATTTGAGCTTGTGGGGAGAGTCCTGGGTATCCCCTGAAGAAACTATTCCAGTTGTTGTTCCTTCTTCAGAATCTTTTGGTTTACTGGGAGGTGCTGGGGGAGGAACTTTTGGACGGGTTAAAGTACTGGTTCTTCTGTTTAAATTTGGCTTCTTCCTCTTGTCAATGTAAGATGCTGGAGCCCATCCTTCCTTCTCTCCAATCTGCACATACCACCAGCCACCAGAATTCTTTTCTATAACCTATGAGATGAGAAGGAACATGTTACTTACACAAAAATCTCAACAAATTGCTTTCCGCTCCTCCCCTTCCAACCCAGTCCCCTACAACAGCCAAGCGTTTTTTTCAGTTGCACTGTTAAGGCTCACCTCTGCCTTTTGTCCTCCACGAAAGCTTATCCCATCAGAGATGCACGACTGGAACTCTGCAATGGTGTAGTATTCCACTTCCACAGAGGGTGGCTCTGGTGGTTTGGGCAACTGAAACCCCTATGGCAAATAGGAAGTTTTGTTCAATTAAACCTGAGAAACAGTGGGCTGAACAGTAGTATAAGCAAGTATTTACCTTCTTAGATGTGCTAGTCACTAAAACTCTTCCTTCTTCCCGTGCTACTTCCTAACGACAACTTCCTGATTCTCTGGAGTGGAAGCTGAAGTATTGAGATTGGCCACAAGAGAGAAAGCTTTCAAAATGTGCACTGTTCACGACGCCTTCACTAGCTATTAAAACTGTGATAATCTTTACCTGAACAGTAAAACATTTAACTGACGGGCCATAAAGTGTAAGCTGCCATTCCAGCCACCGTAACAACAGCCCATTTACTCCGAGATTTTGTCCAGAAACACTCAGTTCTGGATAGCTTGTCACAACTGCAGAAAACTGCATTGCAACAGGCCCATTTAGATAGATTCTGCCCATTGTCAAAAATCCTACTTTATTAAAACTTAATCCTAATCAATTACTGCTCCTAATATGCTGATAGATTTTAAATGATCTGAATTCTTCAGTGATACAACCTAACAGGCATCTATCACAGCAAGAAACAAGGATAATATAAACCCTGGGAAGCTTTGCTCAGCTAAAGTGATAGTGGAATGGGAAAGGACTTTAGGATCACAAGATTCTGGTTCCTCCCCATAACAGACCCAGAACTTCTATTCAACCCCAATTCCTGCACACCAACACAACCTGCATTTAAACTGCATAAAAGCTCCACCAGAAACAGGACACTGCTATTTACAGCCATTCTGGCAGCATACCAGACTCCTCTAAGAACTAAGTGCCTTTACATTAAGCTGTCACCTTTTAGAGTTCATTACAATTATTTTTAAGGCGATAAATAGGATAAATGGGATAAAAGTCCCTTCCAGAATTTCAGTATCAGAAGCTTTTCAGATTAGTAGATTGCGTATCTATGGATAGACTAGAGGATGGTGAAGCTTCACAGCTTTTGCACTTCATTCCTTCAGGTCTTAACACAAGAACTCCAATATGCCAGGATCTCTTGAACACACGCTAAACCTGCCACTGACACAGGATAGCAGAAGACAAAACAATCCTAAACCATTAAAGAGAAAAATAATTTGTATACTGCATTTATTCACGTGCTCCCCCATTTTTAAGATAATCCCCATGACTACCAATCCATGTTTCATCTCACACAGCACGTGGCATTTTTCAGATAATGCAACGCTGCACCTTAGAAACCGCATCTAACAATGCTGTAATTGGATGTTTCAGCACTATAAATTCTGAAACACAGCAGAAGTACAGTATAATAAAATGTCTTCAGATAATAGGATGGTTTGGCTTTAATGAAGATAATTGGAAACAGCAGACGTGTTCAGGGTTTCACATGTATTGTCATTGTTATTTTTAGTATGGGATTAAGTGTAGTAGTCTTGTTAAAACCATATGTAACGCCAAAGTCTAGAAAATGCTAGGATGATATTCATCTAGTTTGTTGAGAGGCATCTCAGGTGACAGAACTACAAGGCACATACTCTTCATAAAGGGTACAGCAAAGATTTAATACTACTTATTGCCTATCTATAAATAAGTTATTAGCTTATGTTATGACTTTTGTGCAAATGAATTACTGAGTAGTGCCCATCTGAAGATGATGGGCCAAATGACATAAATTAGTGCAGACTTGCAGCTTTGAGGATAAAGGATCATAGGAGATGTCTCAATCCTGTAAAACACACCCTTCCATATGATCCAAAGTCAATTAACAATATAAAACAGTCACACTTAGCCATCTTTAAGATGGGAGCCATGGAAGGAGGGGAGAGATTCCCAGTTGTTAGGACAAGTCATCACTTAAAGTCAAGACAAAGTCCTCGCAAAAGACACCTAGAGAAACTTTAAACCTTCTGTGTTGGCCAAACAAGCTTTAATGTGCATGCACAGGACATAACAGCTTTACGACACACTCCCTTCTTAAAATTCATCCTTTTCCTGTGAAAATATTCAGGCCATCATACAGCTGAGGGATTGTCATGAAGCTATGGGGTCATATCAGTTTGAGTCCTACATCCTCACACATGAGGACTTCTAATATCTAGATCTGTACAAACGCCTCATGTCCAACATGAGCTTCTTCTCACAGTACTTATTTCAGTAGGACTGTAAGTCCTACTTTTTTCTAGGTTCAGACACAGCAAAGCCCTAAGACATTCTTAGCTGGGAGGTGGCAGCAATTTAAGAAGAGTTCTATACTTGCTGACTTAGGGCAATGATTTGAAAAACAAATCCTCCAGTTAACATTAGGATGTCTAGGTTCGTTCAATACTTAAACAATAAAATGAACAGCCATGAAAATAAAGGATGTCTCAGATACTACAACCACCACTCCAGTGCAGATGTAGGAAGTCTCATAAAGCACACCCACACACCTTCCCACTGCTACTATATACTGTAAAACAATACAAACCAGACTGGATTCTCTTCGTGGGGGCGGTCTTGTTCTTAAATTTGGAGAACCTGAGAAGGAAAGAGGAAGGGAAAGTTTACTTAACTTTCTAACTACTGCTAAACACATTCCTCAGCAGCTCTCTTCTCTGACAGTGAGAATATTAGAAATCATTACTTATAATATTTAAGCTTCCTATCTTGTTTCACAGAGGTAACTATGAGGCTATATTAGAAATACTAAGGTAATTTTGCTGTTCATCTCAGCTAAGCTACCAAATTTAAGAGGAAGTCACTGCCAGAAAGTAGTGGATTGCATTTTCTGCTGGAACTGACCAGCTCCACTGGAGATTGGCCAGCAAAGAATTGGCCTAGTATCTAGCTTTCCCCCCAGCAGTAAAAATAATCCGCTAAATTAATAACATTCATACTGTCCTGTATCATAGCATTTTGCCATTCCCTGAACAGAATAGTATTAGCATCTGCATTTTGTAGATGAAGTAGTAAAAACATTATAGCAACTTGACTTTCTCAACCCCTGGAAAACAGAAAAACAAATGCAAGGAAAGACATAGGTGGTCTTCTTGACTTGAACAGATGATCACGCTATCCACATTACTGAGGGTGGGTGGCACATTTTAGGGTGTTCAAAATGGGTGAAAAAAACAGCATATTGTTTCAGAAAAAGTTGTTAAGTGACTGCATATGGGCTAAGATAAACAAGCATAAGCTAGCCCTTGTAAAAAGTGCAGTCAAATTTTATCACTGTTAACAAACGACCATATCTTGGTGTCCCTGCAGATCTACAGACAAGTGCAAAGATTTGCTCAGGCAGCCACAGCTGTAAGGCCAGGACACACAGGACCTCAGCTGACCTTAAGCAATGCCAGCCCTGAAAGACAGAAAACAAGAGTTCATTGCAAGCCAGTGGTAATCCAAACTACTTTACTGCCTTACTTATTTGAGCTCTTTGTGGTGCTATCCTTGCGACGGCTGGGGATCCTTGTGCCAGTTTGGAAGCCTGCTTGTCTGGGGTCATCATGGCATTGCCATTAGAGTCATTGCAGAGAATGGGCAAACTGATTTCTTTCTTGGTGATATGTGATTCTGAGGTCTCATTTTCTGCTTGAGTTTCTTTGTCAGTGGATGACTTCTTGTTCAGCAGGTTACTGATCTCCATGATGTTTCCTATGATTTCCACTGGCCCGGTTAAGTTCTTTTTCCTAGACGGAAGATCATCTTTAGCCTTCTTCAGATAGGAAGCTGGGGCCCAGCCCTCTTTGCCGAGATACCTGAAGATGCAAAAGGAAACATCAAACACAGCCTTCTCAAGCATTTCAGGTGCAACAACAAAGGCAAAATGATGGATGGTAACATCTGAAACTGAACTTGCAGTACTCAGACTAGCTTCTGCAGTCTGGATTCATGTATTACCTATTGACATCTTAGAGTCAGCTCAGTTAGTAGCGAACTGCAGACTGCTGTTAAGTCATTTATCATAAAGGAAGGAGTCCCTGGGTAAGGCACACAGTTACTCACAAGACAAAGGGCATCACCATTTTGTTTTATGCCACATCTAGACACTACTGGATAAACTCGGTATTCTTCTACACAGCAAAAATGCAAGCCAGTGAGAAAAATATTTTAATCCTTCCAAGTGGCAACTCAAAATGAAAGAGGGCTAAAAATAAAAGTAAAATTCATCCCAGTACAGAGACCCTACATCTGCTCTATAAAAGGCCCTTGTGAAATCCTATCTCCTTATAATTATAATAATGAACACTTCCCCTCCTCCCATAACTCCCAGTCCAGTCTGATCAGCTTTTATGGAGAAAATGGGATTCTTAAACCACTGTACTTCCTCTATCACTGCAAGGTCAAGAAACAATTTGACTAGAAAAAACAGCTTTGTTGAAGACTCATTTCCCTGAACAAGCTAGGGGCTATTTGAAGAAATAAACTGGGAAATCTGAACAGGCACCTGAATCCAGCACGTGCTCCCAGAGCACCAGGCTGAGCTGCTTATGCTACACTTCAAACTGAAGTCATTCTTCCACAACTGGGCTTTTGGGAAGATGCTTTTTCTAACTCCTGCCATTCCTAACACCTCAGCAGGGATTTCAGATTACAATCAGACTCCAGGGAGGACCACGTGGATGAACTCTGCTTTCCCTAATGAAACCGTAACTTGCTACAGAGCGAGTCACTGAAACCCCTCTCTCTTTAATCTCTCAAGATACCCAAGGCAGGTGCTTGAACTGTAAGTAGGAAAGCAGGCACCATTAAATTCCTGGTGCTCAGGAAATCTGCAGGAAACACAAAGGTTAAAACAGTAGGACTCTAAGGCTCTTCAGTGCAAATGGAGACTCAGACAGCAGAGGAAGAAGGAGCTGGAGAAGGGGAAAAAATATCAGCAAATCATTCTCTATCGGATGTATATTTGTCGTGCAAAGCATGGATTCTGGGATTCACTGTGCTATTTCTGCACCAGGGCATATCCTGGGCTCATTTTCCACATCCAGACACTCGTGAATGGCACTGGGACTTTATGGAGGGAACAGGAAGACGTAGTGTATGTTTGCTTCCTTAGACTTTTTTCATTAACATCTTGCTGTACAAAAGCAAGTACAATTGCTGTAGTTGCAGCAAGGAGCAGAAGGGTCTGTGTGTTTGAAAGCTTGCCTTTTCCTTTTCTCACATCTAGATCAACAAGGACACCGCGCATAAATGCTGCTGTTCCCTACAGCAGCTTCCCTCTGTAACATGTGAAGGCAAAGATATGGGATTTCCTCTGTTCAGAGAGTTTAGTAATAAGGTTTTCCAAGGATTCTGGTGTTAAAAAAAAAAAA
Source organism: Aythya fuligula (assembly GCF_009819795.1). Classification (NCBI taxonomy): domain Eukaryota; kingdom Metazoa; phylum Chordata; class Aves; order Anseriformes; family Anatidae; genus Aythya; species Aythya fuligula. Next base: position 24,910,630 of record NC_045565.1, read on the forward strand.
AATACATCTCAATAGCTCTGAGCTTTGTTTGCAGCAGCGAGACTAACAAAAAATAATGAAGTGGTAATGACTTGATGCGGCTTCCAACAGAAACACAGCATCTAGGCACTGATACTGTATCAGGATGCAATTTGGATCTATGCAGTCCTGTCCCCTTCGAGGATTTTTGGATAAACCTCAAATCAAGTCTCAAAAAAGAGACTCCCATTCATGCCATATCCTCCCTTGAGGAGAGGCATCTCTCAGTACTGTTTTCAAGTCCTGAAGACTTTTCACCCCACCTGGTTTTGCAGTAGATGGTCCTTTTGCACAGGTACTGCCCAGAGCTTTCTGCTGCATGTGCATCAGGGAAGTTTTTTTTTTTTTTTTTTTTTTTTTCCTGAAGGACTTTATAGCTTTACATGATCTGGAGATGTTAAGATTTCAGTCTGTGAGAAAGCCACATTGGCCAATGCACTGAGCGCTCCAATTCCAAAGGTTACTTTCAACAGAGCCTGATTGTGCAGAATCAGCAAGAAAAAAAAACATTTTACATCCATCTCAGTTTGTGGGAGACTTAACATGTTTAAGATCAGAAAAGCTGCAACAGGCAGGTTCTGTACTGGCTCGTTAGTTCTCCTGCCAACTGTATGTGTTTGGATCAGCCCATATAACCCCGCTGCTTCACACACCTCTGATCTCACACAGTTTCTCCCAATGAATAGTAGCAGCAATAGCTGGGCAGTTAATAACTCTGGGCAACATACCCTCAGTAGAGAGGCTGTTGCGAGTTATTTCTTCCTCTGAGTTAGTAAATTCAACTTGAAGTTAATGCTGAGCAGTAGCTGCCAGCAACTGCCAGCTCATTTGTGTTACTCCACAAATAAAAGATTCTTATGGAAGTCAAATTGGCTTATGTTTTTTCACCTTAGCCCTTGAACTCGGCAATTGCAAAGCTCTTTGCAAACATCACCTTATAAAGCTACTTTCACCTATGAAACGGGGAGATCAAGAGCTCAGGTGAAGGCTGACCAGCTTTGGAGAATCCTTGAACTCGTAACAACCTTCCTTTCACATCCAGGAGCTGGATCACAAATATCCTTCCTTGGTTTGTAATCACAGCCTACTGGAGACATTTCAAACCCCATCCTAGATCGCTCTCAACTCTAGTGCATTTACTTTCACCCCGACTGCACCTCGTTCATCGGTCTCAGAAGAACCAACAAGGCTGAAGAAGCAGGCAAATAACAAAAGACTTGTGTAGCATATTGCTACTTTTGTGGCCTGCAAGAAGATTGCCTCCAGGTGAGGGTAGGGCTAGAAATCAAGATTTAAATAAGGGGTGTTAATGTCAGCTCTCGTCATAACAAGAGGTGCACAGATCCACTGAGCCCAGTGGAATAAGAAGGGTACCAGGCCAGAGCTTTAATTTATCCATATTTCAAGTCATTCAAAAAAAAAAGTCATAACGCATGAGGGGCAAAATAAAGGAAGACCCCAATCTTGCCTCTAGCTTCTACAGCAATGAAATGGGAAGGCTACAGAATTAGGTGCAGTGATTTGGTTCCACAGTGATTCCAAAACCCTCCCTGTTTATATTACATGAAGGAAAAAATGGATTCAAACCATAGGAATGTTAAAAAAAAAAGTCAGAAGTGCCTCTGTGAGTCTGAGAGTCACATCTGCTTTCCAGCTCCAGAGCACTGGAATTACTCCAGAGGGAAGCAAACTGGGGGAGAAAAAAAAATAGAAAGAAAAAAAGAAAAAAAAAAGAAAAAGAAGAACAGGAAATGAGGATCAGCACATGGCAAGGAATTTGGGGAAATTACATATTTAAGGTGGAACAAGCTAATGTCTTTAAGGTGGATTCCATTTGCAAGCTGCTGGGTTTGTTTTTATTTCTCAGCACTGATTTGTGTGTCCAGCCTCTGTTACCCAGCTCCGCAGACACGGCAGCAGGATTCGGCTGAGGTATCTTCCTGCCTCCCCTCACGTTCACTACAGGAGAAAAGAGCTGCTATTTTTAAGGCACTCAGATCTTGGAAAATGGAATTCCTGAGGAGGGGGAATCTTTTTCTGAGCGGTATGGCAAAATACACATTGGGGCTTAAACCTAATAAACAGCACAATAAGTTTGAGATAGCTACTTGGGCTGCAAAGGACCAGCTTGTCAGGGACAGATCGCTTCATCAACATTTCCCAAAGTCTTGCTGAAGGGGCGAAAAAAATGTAAAGTTTCCAAGAGCTGCTTATTCTCCAGCCAGACAGCAGAGCAGTGCCTGGAGTGGCAGAGAGGATGATAATTGACACCCAACGTGGTCATCATGCTCATAGGGTGAGCTAACACACTTTTCAACAAAAATGGGCTGCTCAACTCAAAATCTCTCTTTAAACAAAGCCAAGGGCACGTTGTGTTCCCTGACTGACGTGGGGAGGCTGGGGCATCCACTGCCCTTCACGTGGATCAGTGTGAAGGAACCACTTACACGCACTTCTGCTAGAAAGCCTGACAAGCACACACACATTTTTGTTTCTAGAAAAACGTGGCTGGTACAAAGCAGAGTTCAAGGCAAAGGGGAAAAAAAGGACTTCTTATTGTACAGCTGTTGGTATGGCAAAGGGGAACCTACAGTAGTAATACAGCTGCGCTTCAGAAAAATAACCAGAATAAACTGAAGATGTCTTACAACGCTCCTCCCCCCAGAAAACCTATGTGCTGTTGATTCCTTTATCTGCAACTTTGGATTCCACTTCTGTGAATGATTAAAGGAGAAAAAAATGTGACCTGACCAAACCCAGGCATTCTGTGTTCCTGCTATCTGGAGTGCCTTCCTGACTCCACTGCTATCTTTATTAGCCTCTTCCCTTAATGGGAGCATTAGATGGAAGAAAAAAAAAATCCCTTTACTGAGTACAGGACATCAAGAAAAACAAAAACATTGCTGCAGTCAGCACTTTCATAGCCCTCATTCATAGCTGATGAATCAAGCAGAATTTAAACAAAAGCAAGTTACAGCTTGGGGAAGGGAAAGGAGAAAAATCGTGATTACATGCTGACTAGAAATATGACTAGCTGGGATGTCTTGCACTGCCTGAGATAAACCTGCATTTTTAAGCCACCTGTGGTGCCTTTTTAAGGCATGGGGTGTCAGTATGTCCAGGTCCACACATCTAAGCAATGTCTATGTTACAAAGGGGCAGAATCACAACAGAGCACTCAAACCCAAGCGCTGCATGGACCCAAATGGAGAAAGATCTCATTAAGTACTTCTCCTTACACCTTATATCACTATCTTAGACACACCCATCCTACATTTTCCTGTAAAAATCCCTTTGAGTCACAAGTCTCTCCTCTATGACTGCTATTTCATATACATAACAAAGGTAGATACACAGTGATAACCACAACCTTCAACCACAGTCCCTCTGCTTGCCTGAATGCAGGATCTGGATAGGCAGAAGTCAGGCAAATTAGTTGATAAGTCGAATCCATCAATACGTTTGGAAAAGGGCCACAGCCAAAGTTATCTTTTCTGTCCCAGGGAATAACACCACCTGCCCAAATAGCTCAGCAGACCACAGTCAGCCTTTCACGGTTGCTATAAATAGATTTAAATGGGCTGCAGAAAACCTCCTATACCAGAAGCACATTAAAATCACACACAACAGAAATCACTGTTAGGGCTCTCGTATCAACTCAGAGATGGGCTTTTAACTTGAAGGAAGAAGAAAACATTGAGAAGCTAAGGAATTTCCCCACTGGAAGTCTACAGCTTTTGCATACACTGTAATACTTCTTTAATCAGCATGGTCTTAGGCTTTTCTTTACATTCCTTCAAGATGCAAGAGGGGCGTCCTCACCCAACAAGAATTACTTATGTACTACCATTAAGCAAACGATCAGAAAAGCTCATTGCCACAGGTTCTGCAGCAATGTGGCCGTGCAGCTGCTTTACCTGATGTACCACCATCCTTCCAGGTTCTTTTGGATGACCTCCACGGTGACCCCTTTTTCGAACCCAATCTCATCCTTCCCCTGGCTGGCGTACGGCTGGATGGTGACATATTTCTCTTCTAGTGAAGGGAGAAAAGGCAACATCAGTTAGGGTCAGGATTAGTCCAGCTGTTTTTCTGTTCTGCTTGCTTTTAAACTGTTGTGCAGTGATTACGTGGAGCCATTACAAAAGGCGGAGCCCAGCTCAGAGGCCCACTGATTATTTATGCTGACGACATGATAGATAATCAGCCCCTTGCCACTGCCCTGCTGCTGATAATCACCGAGCATTTCCATGCCAATAATGACACAAAGTCCCCTGAGAGTTTCCCCCCCTCCCCAAGTTCCTCGAGCGGGTAAGAAAGAGGATTTGAAGCTGGACTTAACTCCCATACTGTAACTTGACAGAATCAGCCCGGCTGCCAAATCAGCCGAGCGTCACCGCGGGAGCTCCAGCCAGTTGGCTCTTTTGAACACGCACATGGTTGCACGAAGCATTGTGTTACTGAAACCCGAGCCCTGGATCCTGAGAGGGACCGATGCTCCCCAGCTCCAAGGGGCTGGCCCAGCACGCTCGCTGCTCTCCCCGCAGCTCCAGAGCGGCGTGGGGCTACAGGAACGAGCTTGAGACACCATTAAAAGAAGTGACATGTGAACAAAAGGGGTGTGCATTTAGCAGGAGACCAGACATCATCTTGCATTCATGGGTTGTGAAGTGTTTGCAAACACGCTTCTGCAAGACCTCACCCCAGAGAAGTACGCAGGTGGCAGTGGGAAAGGAGGGCCAGAACCGAGACACGTACTTCAAAAGCACAGGCTGGATTTCAGGCAGGGGGGTTAAGCCAAAAACTTAGCTGCTGGGGGTGGATGGGGATGCTATCTCCTTTCCAGGCTGGGCAGAGGTGAGCAGACTTTGCTCTGTTCATTGGCTGGTGCTCAGCAAACAGACACTTTCTCAGCATCTTCCTCTGCCCACCAGGGGTCATTTATTGCAACACCTCCATCACGCTTGGGGTCAACCTTTCCCTCCGTTAGCTTGAAAAATTACAACTGGCATTGAAAACATGAAGTGCCAGCCTCGCTTTGCAGCAGCAGACGTGGAAAAAGTTACCAAACCCCTCTCCTGAACCCAGGCTGCAGTGCATGTAACAGCACGAGTTTCTGTGGCTAGATCAAAGGCAGGGAAGGCAAGCAATAAAGCACACCCCAACCGGCCTTCCTAGCCCTTTCTGCTGGCAGTCACAACAAGGCATGGCCAGGAACAAACAGGGGGCTGTCAGTGCACAGGAACTGGCAGGAAATTAAGCGAATGCAGAGTTCCTGATCGCTGCAGAACAAAGGAGCTATGAAAAGGTTGCAGCAGCTTGAGGCAAGCGCTCGTTTGGAAAGAGCGAAGCAGACCCAGCCATCTGTTTGGTCTTGTGGCTCAAATGCATTTTGTTGCTGGGAGAAACATGGAAACTTAGAAAAGCCTTACTGAGACAGAGTAAGAAATAATACCTCTGAAATGGGGGGAAAAAAACATTGGCAGAGCATCTGGTGGCAGAAAATTCAGCAAAACTGCATCTCATAAGCCAACTTCCTTTGACGGGTCACAGTAGAGCTTTCTAACTCTGATGGAATAAAATCCGTCAAAATCTTTGTCCCCAAGAGGAAAATATTCTCTCCTGCTCCCTGTTAATGCAGCCACTTTATTACTGCTAAGGAATTTCAGTTAGTTTGTAATTAGCACCATCAAGATACCACACCTTCCCCACAGACACGAAACCCAACTTCAAAGTCACAGGACAGTTCTCCGTGCTGGGTTTCTGCTTTGCATGGTAGAGGCAGGTTTATTTTTCCTCTTTTTTAAAGTGACTTCTTCTAAAAGGAGCTGACAGTCCAGTTTCTACCACCTGCAAAACCCAAGCACTGAGCTGAACTGCGGAAGGTCCCTGGGCACACAGAGCTTGTCCCCAAGAGGAAAGGGATGAGAAGTTTGGGTGCGCAGAGCTGCAGCAGCTCCCAGCTACACATTGCTTTAAACACTTCCATTTCTAGGCCAGCAATGCAGAGCTCAGCCACGCGTTTGTTTAGTGTTGGAAGAAGGCTCTGCTTTGTCTCTCCCCCATACCAGAGCTGCTCTATCGGAGTTCACCCTTGCCACTACAGCTACAGCCGAAGTTTCTCTGTTTATCTTATTGCTCCTTCACATAAACAGCAGGCCCTGCTGCAGCTAAAGCCAGCTTTTCAGCTAGCTCCAGCTCCTCTCGCTGGGCAGTGTGGTCCCATTCTCTCTCCAGGGATGCGACCTCCTTACTGCTGCAGAGGGCAGGGGAGGTCACGGCTTCAGTATTCACGCCTGGATTTGCACCACAGCTTTCCAAACGCCTGCTCCAGCACGACTTCTTGTAGCTGAGGAATGGGCACAGTGGTCACCCATCAACCTCATAACATTTCTGGGTCTGATGATTCAGGGGAATTGACAGTTTGGGGCAAGGGTCCTCTGCAAACTAGGATGCAATCACTTTCTGAACATTAAATCCCTTCCTTCTCTACACAAATCACTCCCTCCATTACACATTTAGGTGAGATGCTACCAGGGAGAAGGATAACAGATGTATGACAATACTGCCTGGCCGATTGCTCTCACCTTGCTGCCTTGCATACACCACACAACACTGCTCATCAGGGGTACTGAGTGACCAGAGACAGAGGCCACCTCTACAAACACACACCAAATTGCTAAGGAAGGCGCAGCCCCATCCACATATCGTGACACTGGGATGCACAGGAGGGACTGGTGGGCCTTTCTGAGCTGCAGCTTTCCAAACTTCTCCCATGAAGCAAGACAAATCAAAACTGGGTTAAAAATTCACTCAGAGAAGAGGGTCCCTACAATGTTTGTGCCTAGCAGTTCTATTTTTAAGCCCCCAGATCAAAAACAGGAAGGCACCATTAAAATTTCCCCTTGCAAAGTGCTTTCACAGCAAAAATTATGGTCATTTCCAAGATTACACGTGGTTGGTTTCTTTCAGTGGTGCAGGGGATACCACAAACACACATGAGGTTTGTAACTTAAACCGTATTCTGAAGATAGGGGCCCCCTCGCAACCCAAGTGTAATTCTGGATTGCTTCTCAAAGACATCCTCTAGCCAGAGGATGTTACGCCTAAACCATCGCTTGCTGGAGGGAGCTGAGGAGCTTTCAATGGATGTGTCGCTTCAGAGGATTGATGTAGGGTTCGACAGATCACATTACAGCTACTCACAAGTCGTTAAGAGAAGCTATTTGACACTTCATGATAGATACATGAAGTTACTGGAAAGGCTTAACGCAGACAAATGGCTTCATGAGAGAATCAGCAGAGCAGCAGCCAGGGAAAAGACACTGCACGGAGTTACACAGACACCTCTGAAATATGCTGGTTTTGTTCAGATACTGTGACAGGCGATGTTACAAAACACACGTCAGTGAACCATCCCAGACCTACCAACAAAGCTGTATGCCCAGATCTGCAAAGAACTCACAAGTGTTTAATTCTGATTCATCAAGTTTGGACTTAACAATTAGCAGAAGAAAATGCAAACACAAGTATAACTTGTATTCCCCAGCTGCAGCTTCCATTACATCAACTTCACCGTTGAGGTCAAGTGGGCAGAATAAACTTTAGTATGTGCTACGAAACACATACACCAGCTAAAAGGCTGCACTTTGGAAATAATGGGATGAGGGTCCTACCCCCCTTCAGGATCAGCTGAAAATGGCACAACGATACCTCTGTTTTTAGCTTGTGACACCCAGAGATGTGTTAATAACTCAATCAGCCACCTTAACGTGTATTTCCTTACCTCTAATTTGCAGGTCAAAGATATCTTCCCCGGCTGAACTAAAGGAGATAGCTCCATCGGAAATTCAGCCATACTTGTAAGCCCAAACAAGGCAAGCACAAAGAAGCAAAAGCCTGTTTGGCAAAGAGCTACGACGTCTGTCACATCATGCATTACCCAACTGCAACCCACTTTGCTTGGAAAGGAAGGAGTTAGTGTGTCATCCTTCCCCGCCAGACACGGACTACTTAAAACACACACCACAAGGATTTCTGTGCTGTTTGGACTACCAGACCCACGCCACCCCCTCGTAGAAGTGTTTAGCCCAGCCTTCCCAGGCAGGCTGACAGCCCAGCGCTGAATCCACTAGTTACTGCAGAACCCCACTTCCCTACCAACCTTTCTCCTTCCTTTTTTCCCCTCCCCAAAGAAAGGTAAGCTTCTATTTTACTCTGGTTTTACCTAAAAGCTCCTCAAGAAAGACAGCAGAGGCTTGGGGCCAAAACTGAGATGCAAATCCTGGTGGATCACTGGGAAAATTGTGTGGATAGTAAAAGACAGTTGTAGCAGCCATGTGACAGACCACAAAACTGGAGAAAGGCTTTGTCTAGCAACCGAGATTTCCCACCAGTAAGTGTAACACAGGCTGCTGAAGCCCAGCTAGGACACGTGCCCATACACAGTACAAGGCATTTAAGCTGTACATTGCCCTGCATTACTGCTATGTATAGCGTGTGGTTTGCACAGCGTGGTCCCAGACGTATGCAGCCATGCTATTTTCAGCAGACCTGGTACAAGGAAACCAGTGGTATTTGAGTGTTGTGGGTCATTCCTTCATAAGCCAAAGACGTACAATGTTCCTCAACGGCTCGTGGAAAGAAAGAAGGGAAAAAAATGTTGAAGTGTTGGCACCACAAACCCTGTGTAAAACTCCTTTCTCTGTACTAAGCCAGGCAGGTTTCAGTGCAGCTTCTCTTGGTTTTGAGAATAGAGATTGTTTCTAAGGCTGCTGGAAGCAGCGTGAAAGCAACTCTCATCAAGCAATCCAAACCCATGCTAGGACAATTCAGGAGTGCCTACATGTCTTCTCCCATCTATTTTTAGGTTAAAAAAAATATTGATAAAGCACAATTTTATACGTAAATAGTATTTATAAAGCTGCTTTTATATCATCACATGATTTACAGCAGAGCAAGATGACCTACAGGCACCTTGGCAATACTCATCAAGCAGCAAAAGGACATTTTTGCAGCCACGGTGCAGCAGGGACTGAAATACTTCTATCTTACCCAGCCTGTTCCTTGGCTCTGATAAAACATACTGGCTGCAGAAAAGGTAGCGATATTAACATTTAACTTAATATAATTTAGAAGGACTTAAAATCACTGGCACTTACTCTTGTATAATGGCAGCCCAGGACAATAATGCTTCATGCTTCTTTTTGTGTGTAGGATTACAGCATGTAAAGGGTCAGCAGGTGTGTCCATTCCATCACCATCCCTTTAATCAGTGTAAACCTAAATAGGTTTTGTTTCATCTGCTGTATTTTTGTCTACTGGTGAAAACGGAATCTCAAAGAATTTTTAGGCATTGGACATGGCACTTCCTGTATCAGGTGACCCACTAAGACAAAGGAAAAAGCCCTATTCCTCAGTTAAAACCGTGAAACAGCTAAGATGAAGCTCCATCAGTTCCTGAAGAAGCCGTACTTAATGGTCTGACAGAGCAAGACACCAAACTTAACAGCCCATGAAGTTCCTTCCAATCCCATCTGTCAAACCAGGGCTTCAGATTTTACACGTGTGCTCACACACACACCATTAAAATTACGAGGTGTGTTGAGAAACAACTTGGTCCCTCCTCTGGCTGTCTGGATTTATACTTACTGTCAGGTCAAGGAAAGCAGACCTGCAGTTTTACTGCTGGAGTTGTAACGTAGAACTTCAGTAGTGCTTTCCAAATCTTCCTTATTCAATCTTCCCAATTCCTTTGGCACCGGTTATTTCAGATTCCTCCTAGTCTATCACCAAGGTAACAGTTCCTTTCCCCAACATCTTCAAAATCTTCTATCACTGCTGCTCCTCTCTGCTAGAGCTCTGATCTGGCCTTTAGATTTCTTTTGCACAGCCACATCCTCTCTTTTGCTCCCCTCCCAGCCTTTCAGCAAACTGTTCTTGACCACCTCTGGTTCTTCAACCAGATTACTTATCACGTGTTACACCAAATTAAGTAGTCCCAGCTTGAATTTCCAAGCCTTAGTGCTACCACTTTGCTTTAACATCCTACTACAAGTGTTCTGCTCCCTTTGCGTTTCCTACTCCTCCACATCCTTTCATCTTTTCCCACTCAGCTCCGTGCTTTTCCTATGATGCTTTTCCTGCTCAACCTGAGCATGCTCCCTCCTCCGTCATATCAAATAACCCCAAACTCTCAAATCCTTCCTAAAATAAGCTTTACCTACCCCAGCTTCCTGCCTTGCCAAACAAGTTTAGCTTTAGCCCTTCTCTAAAAGCTTTTAAAAATACCAAACAAGTATCACTTTCCACTGTGAAAAACCTTTTGGTCGCAATAAGACGCGTGCCAAATTGCCACTTGCCCGGGCTCCTTTGATGCACGAGCTCTCTTTCTCTTTGTTTAGGCTGTGAAGTATTTGGGACAGGAACCTTGCGTTTAAGCAGCTAAAATACCGTGCACGTTTCCAGCCCTGCGCAATCAGCCTCATCTCTCCCAGGCAAATGGCCAGCGCTCAGACGCTTCTGCCTCCAAGATCCGAAGGCCCTGCTTTGGGTGCCCCTCCTTCACCTATATTTTAGAAGTTTGCTCTTTTTGGTCTCCACAAATAAGCAGACGAGTTATGGGCAGCACTTTGGGAGCCGACCAAGCACAGGAGCAATTTCCTTTGCCCAGCTGGTGTTTTTGTACGTGCCCCCAACTTTCTGTGACCCCGGCCTTGTTTGAAATGCTGATGGGGTGGGGATAGAGGGGAGACGGGCTAGAAATTAGCCAATTAACGATTTCTCAGCAAAACGCAACAGCCCCAACCCTACGTCTTCCAAACCGCAAGAAGAATTTTCTTACTAAATACTTTCCCCTCAGTCAGCAGTCTGCGCTCGCCCTCCCCCACCCCTCCGCTCCACCCCCCCCCCTTTGTCAGACCTGCTTCTGGAAAAAGCCTCCCCGTTCCAGAAAGCCGGGCAGTAATTCAGCACCGACTTGGTTTTACTTGTCTAAATATTCAGCAGAGAGAATAGCTATCCAATTATCAACTGCGTTCATCTGCAGACAGGAGCTCTTCGGCTTTTGTCTCTCCCCTTCTTGTCCCCCTCTTTTTTCTTTTTTTTTAAATACCAGAAGGGATGATGCCAACACAAAGAAGAACAATAACGACGTTTCTTCTAAACAGTTTTTGCATTGCACACGCTCTTTCTTCAACCAGCGAGGGGTAATAAACATTTACTACTTTCCTTGGAGCGTGGAAGGGGGGAGGATGGAGAAAGAACAACCCAAACGTGCTGCTGTGCCCGTCTGCTTTAGGGCTGCGAAGCCACCAGTGACGAATGGTGTCAGTGGATGAAGGACAAGCAGGGAAGGAGTGAAAAGAAAGGGAGAAGCCCTGCGGGCTGAGCGATGCAGGGGCTGCCGAAGCAGGCAGAGCGGATCCAGTAATATGCAGGAAAGGGTCAGAGCACACGAGCGCAGCAGCCAGGCTGGGTTGCTGCTATTGAACAAGGTCTCTTTGCACAGCTGGAAAGTTGGCTGCAGAACGACCTGCCTGGGCAGGGAGATGGGGTTCGAGCTTCAAGAGCGATTCAGTGGTTACACAGCTGCCTTCCCTCCCTCTGCCCCCTCTCCCCCTCCCCGTAAGTTAGGCAAGCAGTCGGAAGACCTCCAGTTTCCAAATCGTAGCTTTAACTCTTTCATTGAATAGCTTGCTTCTCGTGCTAGCAGCTACTCTTAAGTAATAGGCTCATTTGGCAGAAACTCAGCCCATATGTCACTGCACTGTTGGTATGAATCAAGCTATTCCCGCATCGTACCAGCTCCAATTGAGTGCTGGGCACAAAACCAGGCAAGCCATAACTTATGTCAAATATCTGGTATATAAAACAGCATGCAACCCCCCAGTTTGCCCGACCAAACGCTAACAACACAAATGACTTCTCATGAAGTCAGTCTGTAAACAATCCTAAGCCCTCTCCTAGGGGAAGTTCCAAGTAAACGCGTTTGTAGAAACAGAGTTTCACCTGGTGCAAGCGAGCACCAACACTGTAGCTTGCAGGTCCAACAAGGGTCAGTATTGAAGCAAACTACAAATGCTCAGGTTTCTCCTCACGACTGGTATTTGTACTAGCTGAATTTCGGTATGTATAGACAAAAGTTTAGAAAACTTCCCACATTTAAAAACATTTAACATTTAAAAAAAAAAAACAACCAAGCTCTGCAACTATACAAGAAACATAAACCAATGTAATCTCTTAGATCTGGGCACACCACAGACATTTTAAAGAGAAAACTTCAGCAACAAATGTCATCTGTTTCTCTTTGTAAAAACAGGCTACAGCTGTTCTCTCTGCAGATTTTTTTCCAGCTTTAATAAAGGAGCACTACCACGATATTCAATAATTTGTCTTTCATCTTTCTTATTCGCAGACCCAGTAACGTTGCTCCCAAATATCTAAATTTCGGGGTTGCTTAGCTTCTTTGAATGGCCTTGAAAATGGTGGAAATAAATAAGCCATACATTACCCGTGATACGCCTCCCCCCATTAAGTAGTCTTTCCCAGGGAGGCAAACAGCCCTCTCTTCTGCACTAATCCCTGCAGTCTCAGGGCAGTAGATATTTCTGAGCTGTCCTGACTGGCACAGGACTGGCTTTTTCAGCTAGAGAGGGTATGCTCCCAGCACATAACCAGGGGCACAGCCAGGCTGACTGCAGATGACATGCTAGACCACTAAGATCCTGCTTTTTAGAAGATGAGAAGCAAGTGCCTGCTTTTGCAAAGCACTGGGAGCATTCCCAGGTTGGTACGTGGGGCTTGAAACACTCGAGTCACTTGGAAAGTCCTAGCCTTCAAACCCATCCTTAATTTTGGCTTTTAAGTAGTTTGACCACAAACCTGGCAGATAAAAATGCTTATCAATGGTACCCAAGCATAAATATAAAAGGAAGCATCCTTTACAGGTTGCTTTTAAGCTGCAGTGAACTTTTGGAGCTAACCCTTCCAAAAGCTGGGACTATCACAAGCAGAATATCACTGGGTGGGATGAGTTTCAGCCAAAATGTTTAATTGGATTTATTTCCAAGAAAGAGGTCAAGTGGGGGAGGGGAAGCTGTTTACCCTCTGTTAAACAGTTTTGGCAGCCTCCTGTCTGAGCAGCACTACTTCTTCTGTGCTCTGGAGCAAGAGCCTGCAGGCTGGCAGCAGCGTGCGTACAGTTCAGGCATTCGGTCATTTCTGCACAAACCCACCCAAATTTGGCCTTGTTTGATGCCTTTTGGGCTGGGATGGGAGGGAAAGAAGGGAAAACGAGTCTCTCCTGACCTCACATAAACTGTGATCTGTTAGAGAGCAGCGGGCTGAACACCCAAAGAGACTCATACTTTCTACAATAGCAGTTTGGAAGCAGTAACGTCTGTACAGGCTGCAGCTATGCCAGATGCATACTGCCTCCAACCTGCCCTCAAGCTCAAATCACTTTTACTTCCTAACCTGCTCCTGTAAGAGCTCCTAACCTACTATTTCAGATGATGTTGAACACCTTAGTTCTCGCTAACCTGGCTAGCTGGGGCTGAAATGCCTTGGAAAGAGCTCATAGCAGCAGCTCCTCCTTGGAGGATGAGCCCCAACCCTTGAGATGCTGCAGGTCGTGCCAAGATCTAGCTGGAGATAGAGCACACACTCCCAAACTCAGAAACCCAGCACTGCTTGACCTAAAAGGAAAGAAACTTTTACCAGGCAAGACAAAGGCAGGGGTGGAAGAGACTGTGTGAGCCTGTGGTGTGGAAGGCTGCCAGGGAAGACACTGCGACACCAGCCAGAGGGCAGGTCTGGAGAAGACACACATGCAGATGATGGGCATAAGAGGGAAAAGTTGGGACTGGAACTCAGATCCTTGAGTTATACCAATCCACTATGCTACAGGACCAACCCTGCAGCCTTGGTATTTTGTTTTTTTTTTTTTTTTTTAAATAATATGGTATGAATAGGAAAATGTATTTATTTGAACTGGTAAACAAAATGTTTAGGAAACTGATTGCCACAATTTTTCCCAGTTAAATTGTTAGGAAGTATCTGCCAGATTTTGACATGCAAAAATAAGTAGCTCCTAAATTCTTTAGGAACAGAAATAAGCATAAGTTGTTTTCCCGTGCTTACATTTTTTTGTTTGTTTTTGGTGCCTTCAGGGTACATTTGGTGACTGAGAAGCAAGACCATGTCTTCTGAGGATAGTATTGGCTGCTGCAGGGTGAAGCTACAATAGCTACACCATTCTTGTTGCTTCAAATCCCTCAGTGATACTTTGAGGTACAGGTAAAGTGTCACCGAATTCATACCTTGCTTCACACCTGCATGGGTCTGCACACATACCAAACCCAGAGGCAGATAAATTTGAAACTTTAAAAATACATTCTCCCTATTAGAAAAAGGGAACCTTTTCTCTCAACTGGTAAGCTTCTTTTTTGCTTGTATCTGGATCCACATCCCTCAGTAAGATTATGTAATTATGTAAAGCTTACACAAGTGATTTCTTTTTCCCTGTTATAAAGTACAATGAATACCACACCTAGATGATCCTGTAAGGAAGGGGAAAGAGAACAAAAAAGTACTTTTACTCTGGGAAAGATGCGTTGCATGCACTAGAGAAATGTTTTGTTCAGAAGGTTACTCAGACTTTACCCAAAGGCCGCTTCAAAACATAAGGTGGTGGGGTTGTTTTTTCCCCTCCTATGTTCCCTGTCAGACCAGCAAAGCTAAAAATATGCTGCTAGTAGTGATATTTTCAACACCTAGGACATAGATCAAAATCTCCCAAAACTTCTAGAGAAGTCAGCCTTTAGTACCAAGCACTTATTGCAGGGAAGAAAGGAGACCAAGTGGAATGATTATCATCTTTCCACACCAAACGCTTTTCCAGTACACACATCTCTGACCGTGACTCTTTGGCACTCTTCTCATTTTAATAGCCCTGAAAGTATCACTTAGTCTTTCCTACCTCAGTAAGTACGAGTACAGATGTGCCCGAAGTTAAAACACAACAGATGTGAGCTTCCCCAGGCTGCACGAGCAACCCGACTGCAGAATTACACTTGGTTATTAGCCTCCAGCTCTTGGGGTGCCCAAACGTGGATCCAAGACACCCTCAAGCCATCACATACGAAATCCACATCTCTAGCAGAGTACCAGATGCAGACCAAGGACACCAGCCGCACCACCCCAGTGCACAGTAGCATGTTTTTTGGTGCACCCTTAGAGGCCAGTGCCATAGGAAGCTATTCATTCACCTCGACTCTGCTGCCTGTTGACTATCCCGCCCAGCGTCCATCGCCGGTCCAGGCGCCTCAGGTGAGCCTTGCGTCGCTTAGAAACTAGTTTGGAGCATGGATGAAAACATAAAAGGAAAAAAAAAATGATGGGAGGGTGAGGAATAAAAACAAAACATGGCATTTACAAGCACTGGTCTTGTTAGCAGAACAGGTTAGATGGGATGCAGAAACTTTGGTTTAGTTTATATAGTACAGTGAAACAAGTTAGCTTCTTGAGCCTGGGTAACAGAAACCACCTACAACTGTCACAAATTGCCACCCTTGATATTAGTTTTATTTAAAAAAATAAAAAACACAGACAGACACAAAGCAAGCTGCACAACAAAGGAAAACGTGTCCAAGGTGGCTGCAGGGTCAGGACAGATCAACATCACTGCAGTTGGATCTCCTTGTTAGGCTACAGGGTCTCTGGAGAATTCACTCCATTGCATGCAATAATCAAACCCAACGGGGCTCTAATGCTCTCTAAATAAATTATCACATCACCAAAAAAAAAATCAGGGAAAAAAAAGGTAGCTTCTGATATGTGAGTTCACTTGTAACAGCACTCAGGAACTGCACCCAGCTGGAAAGTGTCTGCTGTCTCCTTGCTTGCAACATGCAACTCAAGCACTACCGCTGATAATACTCATTATGTTAATAGTTGATGTCTAGATCATGATTAAGAGAAAATAATGAGCAAACTAACCTTCCTGTTATTGAGCAGGCTCAAGAAGCTAACATGGCAGAACTGAGAATTAGTCCCACATTCAAACAATAATTTATGCTTAAAATATAAACAAAATATAAACAAAAACAAAACACTTATGGAAATGGCATTGTGAGAACAGCTGTGCACAGAGGACACCACTTGTTTTCCAGATTGCATACTTGGAACCGTACTTCAGTTCCTTCTTCTGGTTGTGGAGATGTGAACAACACAGGAACCACTGGACTGGCACAAACACAGACAAACGCTTTCCTCTTCCCATGTAAGGGCTTCCACTCTAGTTTGGCAACTACCGAAAGCATGCTTGGTGCTGACAAGAGTAATGCAAAATACTACACTTCAGCTATCTCTAGGGCACGACCACAACCGTTTTCCTAGTGATGCTGAGAAAGCTGTTCATCAACTCATTATCTCATTAATAATCGCTTGACTCTGCAGTCATTTTGGGAATATGCCCTCATACTCGTGGTCTTCTAACACTATGCTCTACAGACAACTAGGAACAGCAAAATGTTTTGATCAGGGGAAGGATTGGTTGAACAAGTGTTAATAACTTCCCCAAAAAAGCAGCTGATGCCTTCTTCCCCTTCACAGCTACTGAGGCTTAGTGCAAATTCCTGCACCCAGCTCCTTCACCTCAAATTTCTCCTTTGCTGTAAGGCCTAAACCTTCCCTAGCCACCCTAAGTAGAGGTGTGGTGTCTAGGCACAGTGTCTAGCTAGTGGTATTCTGTACTTCTCCTTTGATCCCACGTGGATCAAAGCAGAGAACCACCATGAATTTTCTGGGGAGCTAGATTTTAACTACATAGATCACTGTGGTTTTGGCTAAAGGGACTTAGTAATCCTCTTGGAAGCCCACAGTGGCACAAATGAGTAGCTGTCTTCAGTCCTTCCTGGTGGTGTTTTTCTTTCATGTTGGCTTAACCTGGTAGCTTTCTCCAAATGCACATGATGTTAGACTGCCAGTTACACACACACTACATGAGAGACAACACAAGACATTTTAGGAGACATACAGGTTATAGCAGAGAGAGGAGCTATAGCTGAAATCACAGTAACGCTGTCACAGATTGTGACTGTGTTAGGAGGTTTCTGTCCAAGAAGCAAGGAGATTAAGGACATTGATCTAATAGGTTTGAGGAAGGGGAGGGCTGTGGAAAGGGGAGAAACTCGTGTCAGAGGTCAGTCACCCACAGCTCCTTGCACAGAGCAGAGCTGAGTGGAGGGTTCAGCCATTTGGGATCTCCTGGTCTCCCACAGAGGGTCACACAGATCCACCGTGTTCTCCTTTACACAACAGTTGTAGGCTGTCCTTAGTAATAAGCCTTTTATACTTCAGCCACATTTTTATGAGTCAGTTTTTCATCTTCAGCAATACTGAATTTTGTCATGCGATCCTGGACTTGGACTTCAGTGGCCATCCCTTAGTTAGTCACCAGAAAGGTTATTTATCAAGAAGTGTCTAAACCTTTTAAGGGATCATTTTAAGATGTTTACTTTAACAGCTCCTGCGGCTACACAAGTTTCTCTAGATTGCTTTCTGAATGTTTTCCAAGCTCTGTAAGAGGGTGTTACTCCAAACACAGGCCCAGGTAGCAGCTGACTCTCTACCCTCATCCTGACCAAAGATGTTGTGCAGGCTCAAACACAGGGAGGAAACACGTTTGTCTCTCAGTGAAGAAACCAGAGATGCACAGAATTAATACTAATATGTAGGGGTAGTATTATTAATACCTTGCACCCAGCACCTCCTTATCTCTACAAGGGTCTGCCACCACACAGAGGACCTCTGAGTCTGCCTGGCTTGTGGACTTGTTCTGGGCCCTCTGAAAATGCAGAGGGCCAAGAGGCCGATAAAGAAAGTTCCCTACAGTAGTGTCTCTGCCCTTCAAAGCAGACAGTACAGATGGCATAGATGCAGGAAGTCTACATCTACAGAATTAATTCTGAAAGTAGTATGTACTCTACATGCAGGGGCTAGGGCACTTAATCCAGTCAAAGTACTGTCCTCCTCAGTTACATTGGAGTCTCCTTCTGCCTACTGAGAGAAAGTGGGCAAATTGTCTGTGT
The DNA here is from genome assembly GCF_009819795.1 of Aythya fuligula. Taxonomy (NCBI): domain Eukaryota; kingdom Metazoa; phylum Chordata; class Aves; order Anseriformes; family Anatidae; genus Aythya; species Aythya fuligula. The sequence continues at coordinate 24,928,740 of NC_045565.1, forward strand.
AAATGTTTGGTTTTTACACACGTCATTAAGAGAGTGAACTGAGTTTTTCCTTCCTCTCTTATGGAAGCCTTTCTTTCCTACTAATAACTATTGGGAGGCCATTCCACTACATGGCGAGGAGAATAGCTCAAGTAAAACATCTTTACTTGAGGAAGAAAGGGGAAGAAAAACAAAGAACAAAAGGAGCCTCAGCTTATGTGGTTAATAACATAGAACAAAGTTACTGAAAAGCAAGGGAAAGCTGGGGCACATCAAAGCAGCTGCAGAGGTAATGCAATTAGATTTGTCACTGGGATGGATCTGAACAAGAAGGGAAGAACAGTGTCAGGTTTCAGTGTATCTGGATTTGCAGTAAGGCAGGGAATGTGACTGCTGACCATAGCTGAGGAGAGCAATGTAGTGGATTAAAGAGGACCGAGAGGAAGAAGATAAGGAGCATTTGATGGATTTTCCATTACCCAGGACAGATTGCCACGGAGCAACAATCCTCAGCAGAGTACACTCCAGAGAGCAACATGAAAGGAGGAGGAGAGCTTGAAATGAAAGCAGTTTAAGCAATAAGGCTGTCAAGCATGCTTCATATTTAAGAGTCAGGAAAAGGGAGGCAGCTACAGATCAACAGACAAAGCATTCTTCTGCTCTTTCAGAAAACAGCAAGTTTTTTGGTCTATACTAACAGGGAAACTTTACTGCATCTGCTAGGGTGTTGCATCATACCAGACTGGTTCCCTGCCTACCAGGCTACAGTCAGCCTCTAAACCCTAAGTGAACCAGGATATGGGTAGCTTTGAGCAGGGAAAAATGAGTTAGAGCCAAAGATTTCAATAAAGCCACAGATGTCACCCTTGAGGCCCAGCAAAGTAACGTTTTGCCCGTTTGCTATCTTAATGGGCAGACTGTCACCCTGACACATCTCTAAACCTCCTTCCTCTATGCTAAGGAAAGGTCAGATGAGCTTCCACATACGTTTTACGTAAGTGTCATGTCAAAAGCACCTACAAATTTATCTAGAGATTCATTAGAATGAAGCAAATGATAATAAAAGTGTCCTTTGTACACAGTTGCTACATGAGAAGTCCATTAAGATGTGGTTAGTCTTTCATAATGGAACAGGGGAACATGTGAGGCTGCACTATTCCATTTCTGGAACCCAAATTAAGCATCTTTAGCCAAAAACACAGCACAGCTGGATACATATACATGACAAATGGCACTTCAGTTGTAACAGAGTAAGACCACACCAAATGAAGTTACCTTTCCACACAATCACAGACCACAGCAACCAGCACTTAAACTAGTTTTAAGGATTAATTTAACAAAAATGTACTGAGAAGCCACCATTGAAGTTAAATCTCACTCCTTTTAATCACCTGTGGCTCCAAAAAGCATATTCTTCCAAATAAAAGCTCTCACATATAATTTCTGCAGACAAGCCATGCAACTTTTTTCCTTTGACAGACATCATAGTCCAAGACCTCTGTCAGAACATGCTGCTTGGACTTGCACCGGAGTGTTTTTTTTTTTTTTTTTTTTTTTTTTTTTTTAAGTTTAAGGGTATTAAGATGGGTATCATTTCAGTGTTTTTAGTTTTGTTTTGTTTTTTAAACACAATGACAGTCCAAGACAGTCACAAAAGAATTACAGGCATGGTACTTCATCCTAATTTCTTCAACAGTTTAAATTTATTTACTGATTCAAAAAAGCAGAAGAGATTACTGCAGTGGATTAGCAGCCATGAGTGGTAGTAAGATTTCAAAGTCGCTCTTTTCCTACTGGTGGAGAAGTATACAGCAAGTGAATATTGGTTTGCCTTTGACAACAAAAAGCTTTCCATACCTTCCCCAATTTTGGATGTGTTGATGTCAGAGTCATCTCTGGTTCCGTTTTGGGATTCCAGGTATGTAGCAGGGACCCAGCCCTGCTCCTCTGCAGTGCTCACAAACCACCAGCCTACAAAAAGAAGCAAGAGAAGTTGCTCAGTCAACAAGTAAGAGGAACAAGGATTGTGCTTGCTTCTCAGTAGCATCCCACTGAGTCAGAAGCTTTGGTGCAGGTTTGAGTTACTCTGCAGCCTCCTAAAAAGAGGCTGTTTCTGTCAGATATTCTCAAAGTGCCTGATGAGTACACAGGCAGACCACACGTAAAAAAATACTGTAAAAAGAGCAAACAGTTTATTTTTAGATCTGAAATCTATCCATAACAACTCTGATTTGAGTTCTCCAACTGAGTTCCTGAAAGCCTGTCTTGCAGCATGTACATCTACAAAACTGAAATACTTTGTTAGCACAAATCCATGTTTGAGGTCTCAGAAGTCAAACAACGGAAGCAGGAAAGACTTCAGTAGAAGAGCACAAATTTCAGAATAGGACACAAAATAAACACTCCTAGCACACTTATCATCACCATTGCCAGCGTTCAACAATTGTGACCAGTATTCAGTGACCTAGAAAGTACTGCACACAACAGAAATAAGAGAAAAAGGCAACCAAAATGGGACTTCAGGCTATAAGGACCAGTTTATTTACCTTCCCACCTGATCCTCTGTGTTTCTATTATCTTTTAAAAAAAAAAAAACACAAAGTGATCACCAGCTCTATTGAGACAACCTTTAGGTCGTATCTATGGATGGATGAATAAAATTTTAGGTGAAACATCTTTCAGTTAAACGCATCCCAGTCACAACTATCCTCACACCCCTTTTCTTGCTTGGCCTCATTGATTTATTGAACCTTCCCCTGAGTTTGATGGAGTTGCTCACCCACGAGCCTGCAGAGCTCTAGGTTTGGAGCACATCTAGATTCTGCTGCAGTCAGGTAAGGTCAGGGTTAAGACACAGGACCATAAAAAGCGAAGCAGTTAAAACATTCCCATTGTTTTATATCATCTCCCAGTCTCTCCCCCCAAAATGCAAGTTGATTCGTCAGGAGAGCGCGAGCTATTGTTCAACGCTCGTTTTAGAGCCTGCCCAAAGGGAGTTGAGCAAACAGTTATTTCTGTACAAGCGCTTCAGCGCGGTTTACAGACTTTAATGGCTATCATAAAACCAAGAAATTTCACAGGAACCTGAACCTGCCTGCGATGAGCTAAGGCAGAGACAAGCCAGCTTGGTTTGCAAATAGATGGGGGCGCAAAGACTTATTTCTTTTGTGACAAAGCACAGACTCGTGTGATGGCCACGCAGCCCTCCTGCAGCGAGGAGATGAAGCCCTGGGTCCAGTAAGGGGAAGGGAGACTCTGCTGGGCTCCATGGCCATGCAATTTGCAACTTTAAAGGGAAAAAAAAGGAAAAATCTGAAATAATGCCTAAGTTCTCATGTTAAAAATCACCCATGTTTGTTCCAAAACTTGTCACAAAAGATTCTGCCAGAGGACAGGAGTTATAAACCCTCATTTTCCTTGCAGGAGCCTGCAGCGGGGAGACAACGTGCCCCAAGGAACAAACCCCCTCGCTCCTCAGCGGCACAGCTGCTAGGTAGCTCTATTTATTTACTCTCCAAGCTCAGACATGGCTTTCCATTTTCTGGCCCAGCAGAGGGTTGGAAACTTTGCTTCACAAGGCTCATGGTTGGAAAGTTTAAATTTAGTTATTCCTCCCCAGCAGGAGGTGGATTCTCCTGCCACAAAGCCCACAGCAGCGAGCACTGGAATCTGCCAGAGCGACTCAAAAATGCATCTTCACGGTCGCTCCTCATTTTACCAGTAACATATCAACATGGGTAGCGAACACAGCTTAACGTACACTTATAATTAAGCACAAAATGTCAGAAGCTGGCTTTCAGCTGATACCAATTAGGCTGGAATTGTTTATGTAAACTCTTCCTCAGAAAGAAATTAAATACAATTGCACAAAAGGTCTTGCCTACACTTAAAATGTGCGCTTGGGCCAAGCTCAAACCATGGTAAAACAGTTGTTGGAAGGCTGGAGCTCACAGCCTTGACGCCAGCCCAGCACTAGACCGTTTCGCAATACAGCTCCTCTGGCTGGGCTGACGGAGATGCTCTGTTGCCTCAGAGCCGAGCTGAAGGCCCTGCGTTTGGGCCCATAGCGTAGCTGAGCCCTCATCCATCCGAAAAGGGCTCCCTGTTAAAAAAGCAAGTCTTTGCCCCCAAACCTGGGCATGCATACGCCTGCCTCCCCATCACTCCCAAGTCCTTTGCAGGGTGCAGACAGAGCACGCAGCACTAACTAAGGTCTTAAGCAGCTTTGATTCTTCAAGGCGTCTCTGAGGGGAAAGCTGTTTGCCACTGAAATCATGAAAGTTATTTCTAAATATTTCCTTTATATACTATGTGCAAGGGTAAAGCACAGACCAGAAACCCATGCAGCTAATGAGAAATCAGCAGTGTGCACCCAGGTTCAGAGAACACAAGCTCCACGCTGAAATTCCACCAAGCTTGAAATGGAAGAAAAGCTTTAATGCAGGAATACAAATTCCCATTCATAGGAAAAACAGAACAAAAGCAAAACAAAGCCAACATCTTACTTAAATAGCCTGAACAATTGAAGAGAGCGAGAAACTTCCAGCAGCACTCCCAACAGTGGGAAGTCCAAATGGATGCTCACAAGCAAGACACACAAGGTCTTGGAGTGGCCAAGCAAGCAACACAGAGAAAACTTACTCCTTTTGAGGCATAAAATCCGAATTATGATGGCACATCTAAGCCATAACCCTGCAGAAAGGAAATTACAGCATAGCACAAGAACTGAGACTCCTAGCAGAAAGAGGCTGATGCGAAGATAAGTGCCACAAGGCAGTGCATGACAGCAGCGAACTGCAGAAAGTTACTGCCTGGCAGCTGATAACGAAGTATTTGCTCTGGATTACCACCTAGGTGGAAATATTAGGGCAGCTGTCACTTGGCCTCACCAATGGCACCTTTTAATTTATTCATTTAGCGAGCTCATGCAGATGAAGTAGCCAGATCGGCCTTTGTTTGCAGAAAGTCAGGGCTATAACGGAGCAAACTCCTGTGTGTCCCTCCCCAAAACCGTCGCAGCCTCACAGGAACATTGTTAGAAAACTCGCTTTTGAAACAGAACAAAACATCACATTTATTTTGAGTTCTCCCTCTATGCTGGATTTTAGCTTGACTTCACAATTCCTTATTAAAACCATTCTGTAGCAACATCTGCATGGAATTATGTAAAGTTATCTCTGTGCACTGCCAAGCCAGGCTGAGGTTCGCTCTTGCACTCACACCATCTGTAAAAATTAGGCACTGACTTGCAGCTCAAGTTAACCCTTACGGATGCCCCTAGCTCTCAGACACCAAAATGCAACTCTGAAGCTGATGTGGCACGGATGTCTAGACTGAGAGTGTTACCCAGCCCTCATCCCTGAGGAGGATTCAAAGGGAGTTTCAGTCTCAGAAGACATAGGGGGAATTGTGGCTGCTGCACCCAGGCCAAGCTCAGCTCAAGCTTTGCTGCATTACTCCAAATCCTGCCTTAATACTAACCCAGGAATATGAATTTGTAGGCATGCAATATTCCCTCCTGATGCATTGATTCTTTGGCTGGCACGTCAGCATCTTCAGCTGCAACAGACAAGATGTTTCTACGCTCACAGGGTCCATCTAGTCTCTGAGAATGAGAGATTTTAGCATGGACCTACACCGGTTAGTGAGAGATGAAAGGCTCCACATGCCACACAAATGCACTCTCATGGTTAGCTGATGATTGTGGAACAGACTGATCGTGCCTGAGAACGAATAAGTGACCAAAAATTGATTCTATAAATCTAATTGGATTGCCAGTCCTCCTTCCAAAAGGTTTTTAAAGAGGCCCCAACCCACCCCATGGGAAACTACTAAACAACAATCAAAGGGCTGCATTTTGTACAAGTTTGGTTTGTGTTGACCCTTATTCATGGCAATATTTAAGCTTCAGTATCTCCACACAGACAGGAAAATTAGCAATGTGAACAGAAGTAGCATATAAGGTGCTACAAATTCCTTGTTTTTGTTGTTAACAGCACGAACATGCGGAGCATTGATCTCCAGCTCTCCCCTCAGCCATTAAGTTCTCTGTAGATTTTTATTGCCAACTTTCAGCTTAACCAAAGTAAACAAGGACAGCAACGCTGTAAAAAGGGAATGGGAATCTCTCCTGCATGAGTGGACTACACTTTCTTCTAAACAAATACTTAAACAACACTCCACCTCTCAAGAGCCTTGGAAAAACCCCACTCGAGCAGTAGTCTGGTACATTTGCTGTGTACTCCTTGCACTTCAGAGAGCTGCTCCCTTTTAAAGTCCTTCTGACTTCGATCGAGAAATTTCAAGAGATAGTGCCTACGACTTGAGATGTCCTAAAAATATTAGATGCCATCAGCTCTCTTCAAAACATGGCCCACAGACATTTTTGTGCCGACAGCTGACCATTTTCTTTCAGAGATGCTATCTGCTTCTTTAAGGAACAGCTCAAATTTGAGAGCATTGCTGTGCAGATGAAGGCACTTGCTTTTTCCTCCCCTCCAGAGCTCTTACTTCCCACACAGTGGATGTATATTTGATGCGCACAGGGAAGTCGGTCATAATCGCCTCAGACAGATCTCTTAACAAATATGCAGGAGCAGAAAGGCAAAGGTAGCAGAAGCAGCACATAGCGAGAGATTTCCTGCAGTAGGAATGTTCTCATACCCACTGCCTAAACATTTACAGCAGTGTCCATACTGTTAGACACTACCAGTGTACGTGCTGCCTCTGCTCTGTACAAGGCTGCTTCAGCCTCGTACTTGGCAAAGGTGCTGGACTGATAGCGTTGAGCTTGTGTGAAGGCCAGTGTCTGATTTCTGAGCATGTCATCCTCACAATTCACATAAAAAGGCATCTTTGCCTTAAATATGGAGGTAAGATGCGAGAGCTCTTCCTAGCATGGACCTGACTGCAGTTTGGGGTAGAGGTCTGTGCATGAGTCAACGCTCAGCAGACTGGGGCCGTCATCTCTGGATGAATTATTCAAGTTGGTGAAATATTAAAGGCGGCTTTTATCCTTAAACACATTTCCCAGCCTGCGTGTGCTGTGGGCTGTGCAGCAGCCACCACTCAGCCGTGAAGTAATGTTTGTCTCGCTTTAAAGATGGAAACGGGGCTCCAACAGAGATGTGCTAGAGGAAGAAAGCGTTTGTGCCAGACATCCCACTTGAGCACAATGAAGACTCACAGCACAGATTCATGGCCTTTTTATGTGCCATACCCAGACCAGGCCGGGCCACATGTTAGGATTTCAGCTCAACCACATGTCGTGATCCTTCCTTCAAGTCCTGGAGCTACCTGCTAGCTGCACAGTACCCACACGTTCCTAGGGGCAACCACACTTCCCAGTGGGAGCCTCATTCTGCAAAGTGCTGCAACCCTAAATGTCTGTGAAAGCAGTCAAATGTACAAAGGTTGCAACCTTGCTTGCAACAACCACCTGTACTCCAGGTACAACTTTAGGAGGAAACAAAAAGACAAAAAACCTCACCAGCCCATCTCCAACAAATTTTCAAATTTGCTGATGAAATACCCTAAGAGCCCCACAGCACGGCAGTGGGGCAGCAGAGTTGCTAGATTTCTTATGTGAGAGAAAGGAGAAAGGAGCCTGTCATTCCTTTCCTGGTAGCCCAGCATGGGAGGAAACGTGCCAGCTGCTGGGGGAATTGCTGCTTCTGTATGGGTCATGAAACAAGTTTTCTGTCATATCACTGAAAGATAAATGATGAACTACAAACATGGAAACTCCAGTATTACTATTTTTATGACTATTATTTTTAAAGCTTCCTTCCTCTCTTCTCAAAGAAAATAACCCAATTAGGATTTGAAATGTACCAAGCAAACGTTTTGCTCCTGGTACTGAATGTGCCACAGCAGCTGACAGTTCATGGATTAGGAACCACACACCTGTCCACAGTGATCGCACAGCAATGGGTACAGAAGCCAGGTCACAGACTACGTTCTGCCCCACAAGCAATTAAGCAGAGTAGTATTTGTATGATTTCACAAAGAGTCAGCACATTCAAGGCTAAAGAAAGAGACTGCACACCCCTGTGCCTTGCTTCAGCGTTCAGCTAACATTTGAGACCCTCCAGGAACATAAGAGGAACCCCAGCTTAAGAGCATCACTCCAGAACACCGTCAGCCCAGAGCACACGTGGAGTGCCACTGGGGACACCTCTCTGCCACACCCTCTGTGGGAGAGCCTGAAAGCTGAGGTTTGTTTTCAGAGCGAAGGCTGCAGCAGTTTTTGCTTAGTTTGGTGATGGGAACAATATTTGAGAGAGCTTCCTGAGGTGAGGGAGGAGATGGGGAGCTGAAGGTGGGGACTCCTGGAAGGCTGGACTGCTGATATCACTTTTTGGCCATTAGCAGAACAGCACTTGGCCTTGTGGAGCTGAAAGTTGGAACAAAAGGCCATGAGCTGAGACCAGGGTTTGACGTTCCTCAGCAAGATTTGATAGCAACAGCTGATGCTTAGGGCTCAGCAGCAGCATGAGGAATAGAAGCACTGCGTTAGGTGTTTGCAGGCAAGCTCAAGGAGGGGGAAAAAAAAAGTGAATCCTAAAGTTTGGGTGCTGTTACAATGAAAGTTTTTTTCCCTGCAATGCCTGGCTAGTAAGGCAAGTTGTTGCTTCAAGTCTGTGTGGTTATGGATTTGCTATCCTATCCTTTCCTCCACCTCTACTACTAACCACGTGGGGTAGGTGGATGGAGGCTTCCCAGCCGTGCCTTGAGCATCTCTCCCCTTTGCTGCTGTTCTCCAGCTCCTTTGGCTGCAGAGCTGGCTGGCATGGGGGGTGCACCACGTGTGGACAGCATATCCATCCCAGTTACTATTGCCACACAAGTTTTTCCTGGACCAAGAGCAGCTGAGCTGACTAGGTGTGTACATAAGTGCTCAATACGGAGTCCCAGAGCATGTCTCAGATTTTGGCTTTAACATCTAGCTTGCCTGGACTGCTTTCACGTCACATCATATGCACAAATACACGTATAGATGTGGAAACTCACACCCTGACCTCTGCATTCAAATACTTATCACCCTCCTCTTCTGTTGGGATTGAAACTGCTTTTCCCCATACTTCTGGAAAAACAGAAGTGTTTAGAACATGGGAAAAGTTCATGGGAAAAGCAAAAACTGGATAATATACAATTCAGCTCTAATACTTTGTGGGTTACATCACTAGTAGAGACGATGGATATTCAGAGTATTAGACAAGTAGGAAATACCGCGTTATTGTATTCCTTCAAGTCTTCTAAGCTGGTAGATGACACGTCTGTCAGAGGGGCACATTTGGAAAAACACTTACTCATCTCTGATGATATTTGTGAATTTACGTGCGCACAGATGTGTAAAGCGCACAGTTTATCTTTGTGTTCTGATAATGTTATAAACTCCCCATGTCCTGGATCTGCAGCTATTTGTTATGGCCCAATAGTTACCCAGGGGCTTCCCCTCCCTGTTTTTTTTTAAAAAAGACCTCAAGCTTGTGTATTGACACAGCTGGAATGAAGGAATCTGCCAAACACGTTCTCAGGAATTGGCACATGCTTCCACAAGGCCATCGTACAATCCAGTACGAATTACACCAGTTCTGTCCTTAGAGCAAGGAAATAAATGCACTGCCTATTGCATTAGCAGCGATGGAAAAGCCTTAGACATTACCTGTAAATCCCAGACAAGGTCCCATCAAGCTCCATGTCACCAGCTTCCCCTAAATCAAGCACCCTGGCCTCCCCAAGACAAAAGGAGAAAAAAAAAGCACCAATTCCTAAGCCTGCCCGCGGCCAACTGCAAAGAAACACAACCAGGATGCCCACGGTGCTGGCCAGCATCCCAGCCCACCGAGACCAGGAGATGCACAGAGCAGTGGAGCAGGCAGCAGGTTGTACAGGGAGTCACATCCTCAGACACACTAACGCCTTCTGAAAATAAATTTAACATAATTTTTATTTTCCTGCTTTACTTAGTGTCACAAACACCTAATGGTGAAACTGCAATGCGAGCTGCATCCCACATAATCCAACAAGTTTGTGGCTCACAGACTTTGGTCATTACAGGAACAAAAGGAACGAAGAGAGGAGTGTTTTACTCAGAGGAAATATCTCATCAATCACGACAAGGAACAAAGCTATCTTTTGGTGGGCATGCTGTATTGTGCAAGCAGCCTGGCTGCAGCTGTTGGCCTGTGAATGCTGAGTGCTGTACAGTCACTGAATAAAAAGAGATCCACCGTAAGCAAATGGCTTTCAAAAGGCTACCAGCTTGTACCGGTGTCTTCTTTTATCTTGGAAAGTGACAGATGTGCCCCTCGACAATGAAATTATGATTTTAGTACCCACAAGGCCAGGTGAGATTGCCAGAGAGCACACAGACTTCACTGCCAGTATTAAAAGCTGCACATTAAGTCTGTACAGGCATCAAGTGGTACTGGGTAGTGCCCTCCTCTCTTCTTCTCTCGACACCATTTTTTTTGTTTTTACTTCCTCAGGTCCCCAAAACTGACCAGTGAGGATACCAACTGCTGCCTATGTCCTTCAGTACAGCTTCTCTGATCATTCAAGTTCATGGGGCACTTTCCTTGCTTCTCATTGATGAAACTGGAGACTTGCATCTTTTACTTCCAACAGGATCTCTGTCCTTCATCTACTTTAGCATTTTTACTCTTAGGAAGATCTAGGTTATGTAGGAAAGCTAAGCAGTAAGTCTCCCCTCACCCTCCTTCAAGCCTGGTCTCCCACCTCCTCTTCAGCAGCCCACACTTCAGGTTGATGTCTACTTTACCGATGAACCCAATGAACCCAAAGTGATATCATAGCCTCGATGTTTATAGAAATCAGTGACTTACAAAAGACCCTGACCACAAGTGGGTTTGCTGGGGTATGAATAGACAAAAACTGCAGCACACGGTGTAAAACAAGAACCCAGAGGCCAAGCCCAGCCTGGGGCAGCAGACAAGCAACCCACTGGCTTCAGGGAGGCTACGCCAGTGCCGCCACCTCCTGCAGCACATTTTCCAAAGCCACAAGCAATTGCTTCCAGGAAAGGTATGCAAACAGACGGCCTTCCACCCCAGGGGGCAGGAGCATCTCAGCCCCAGGAGCCAGCGGAGACTCCCTGGGTCATTCCGAGCTGTGGGGTTGTGTGTTCGCTGGGGTCAGCCAACAGGGTGCAACAGGCAAACTCACAAGTAATTTCCTTTACATTCACAGGACTTAATCTTAGAGCAAACACGTCTCGTGTCCAAGCCTTCCTCTAGGAAAACATGAATAAGCTTTCAAACGGGCCTCAGAGCAATCTTGTCCAAAGATTACAAATTACTTCCTAGCGGTTTAAAAAGTTACAGGCCCCCAAACCCCAGCTGATAGGAAACAGCCTCCATAGGCAGCAGAGAATAGCCAGTATTTACATCCTACACAGACTGACAAAAGTCACTTTTGTTTTAATTTCTTTTTCCGAAGTCCATAGAGAGTGTGGTGCCAGTTGCTTACTGGGAAATCCTCAAAACCACACAGATTGAGGGAAAAAGAGACTCGGTGGATTAGGAGTGACCCTAACAGTACAACGCAGCACTCCAGGTGCTGGAGTCGAAATCACACAGGAATCCCATATCTCAGTCAAAATTACAGCAGCTGCCCCTGAGAGGGACTCGAGTAACCTCAGGACACAGAGCAGTACTGGACAAGAGCTCGAGGCAAGGCACAAAGGCTGTACTATAACCAGGGGACAGAGCAGGCGAACAATGACGTGAGCTCAGCCTGAAGCGCAGCTGAGTCACCAGATGAAAGCCACGGCCTTTCACAAACAGCTTCTGTGGGATGCTTTCGAGCCACAAAGCTCCTCCTGCTAGAGCAACGAGGCACTCAGCCTCCCGGTGCCCAGCTCAGCGTGTGGAGCAGCAGCACCGCTCCAGCAACCAGCTCAAAAATGGCCATTTCCGTGTCCTGGCCATTCCCTGAGGCTCTGCTTTCCAAACACAACCTCTGTCCAGCGCTGTTCATTAGCTAGCTCTGGCAAGATCGCAGCCCAGATGGTACCTTATCGCGAATACTGATGTAAGCCCAGCTGAATGCTCGGCTCTCCCTCCAACGCTGCTTCGTGGCTCCTCTCCTGAGCTCCATTCAAGCCGTGCTTCTGCAGTGACCCCAGGAGCTGCTCCTCAAAGAGCTGCCTCAAAGAGCAGCAGGAAATGACAGCTTCGGAAATGAGCACCCGAGTGATGAATAGCAGGCTGCAAGAGCAGCCGGGGAGCCAGCAGCCTGCCAGTTCATGAACTGCACTGTGTTGAGCAAGGACATACATGGGCAGGCAGCATCACCCACACTCCCCAGAAGAGATTACGAACCCAGCTCAGTGTTTTCGGAAGGTTTTTTTTTTTTTTTTTTTTTTTTTTCCAGGCTTCTCTAAAATTTAGAAACTTACGGAGACATTGCTATGTTTAGATCAGCACGAAGCTGAACCAGCCCCATTTTGAGGAAATATAGTCGCCTGAGGAAAACTAGAAGAAAAAAAAGTAAGAGGAAAAAAAAAAAAAAAAAAAAAAAAAAAAAAGGAAAAGTCCTTTCCTTTTAGTTTTATTTCTCACGGGGACCCAGACTATGGGAGCAGCCTGTGCAGGTAGAAACAAGAGGACATTCACCTTTAGGAAGGGGAAACCTGAGCTCATCCAGGTAGGATTCAAGAAGCAGACAGAAATTACTGGGGTATCTGGTTCCATGAGCTCCAACAAAAAGGTGCATCAGCAGCGTAAGAAGAGAAGGCAAATATAGAGAAGCTGCTGAGGCAAAACCCCCTGGCAAGATGCTTACCTTTCCCCTTAAACAGAAAACCACTCCTCCCATGTTGCAGGAGATGCTGTGCATGCAGGCAGGTAACTAAGCACTTGTTTCTATCAGTTCTGGCTTAGCCCCGGATAGGAAGGCTGCTCGAGCACCTTCTCAGGGTTTTTGCTTCGTATGATTTCCCCAGATCGGTGCCACCAGGAGTGCTGACTTCACAGCCAGGTTAGCCTTTGATGCTCAGACCCGAGAGGCAGCCTAGACCCAGAGCACAGAACTGCTCTGCCTTCAGAGACCAGAAACACCTCGCTAAGGCTTGCACTGTGGGAATGACAACAACTTTCCTATTAACACCTCCTTCATAGCAAAAGGCCGGGTTACCGCCTGCCCAGTTGCCAGCCTGCCTCCAGGAAGGCACGGTTAAGTGTGCACTAAGTGAAAGGCCCAATATTTAAACAGTTTCATCCTCTGAGTCTCCTTCCTCTCTATTCAATCTTAATCAAACAGAGCCAGAGCTGGTACTAAGCACAGATTTGCTGGCAATAATCACTGAGGCTGAACTTCTGATACTAAATAAGGGTCAACCGGGCAAAATTAATGAAGTGAGATACAGAAAACCCGTCAATCTCTGCGTTTCACAGAGCTGAAACAAAACAAATCTAACATTGTGAAGCTTATTCCTTTCCATTAGGAATAAATCAACCATGAAACAAGGGCAGGAGGAATGCTGTTCTTGGGTGAAAAGCTAAGATTTGCAGACCCTCCATGACAAACACACAGGCACTGCACAATACAGCACCCTTTAAAATAAATAAGCAGCACAGCGAGGGATTACCTAAACCTGTAAGACAGATGATAGAGGCGTAGTGTTTATCCTTTCAACATGCAGGCACTTAAGCTTACCCCATGGGTGCCTGCAACATCAAACCCTTCCCTTCCCTCAACGCAATGCTACCAAAAGACGGATTGGACTGCCTGCACACCCTACTGCAAGTGCATCCCGCTTTCTTTGCTCAGATAGTTATTCCACAATCACTTTGATGCCAACATCATAGAAAACCTTGAACTCTGGCAGGCTGCAGCCCTCTACTTTTCAGGATCTCTTCTTGTAGCTTGACTGCCTTTTTTTTTTTTTCCTTCCTTCTCTGAAAATGCATCAATTTCCACTTTTTATCTTGGGAAAGATCAGTGATGGAGCACAGAGGCTACACGTTCACCTCAAGCTGGGTATCACACAGCTGGTTCAACACATAGGCAAAGCAGCAACCCTCAGGTGCTCTGAGTAACAGCTTGGCTGGAGGGCAAGGACACAAGAAGCACATCCCAGTACAGATGCAGCAAAGCAAGCCCAGGTTTGGCTGGTTTTAGTTTGCTTGACCCCACCAAAGCTCAAAGCAGAGTGACACCCGATGGCCCCTGGAAAGCCCTACTGGAAGCACGTACCCACGAGGACAAAGAGGATTGTCCTGCTGCTGGGGAGCTGCCCTAGCTTTGGGGAGCACTCTGCAGGAGAGCTGAGAATCAAACCAATTCTTATAGTGTAGGGGGGGGGGAGATTTTCCCTCCCAAATTTCCAAGTCTTGGTTACTTCCCTTCCCTTCCCCCAGCATCCAGATCTGAACAGTGTTTCCTTTGTTTAAGGCTTCTGTAGACAGCCATTCTCTGGAGACAGGGCCTAAATGGCTACAGCACAACAGGACCCTGATCTCAGCCGGGCCTTAGGCACTGCCATAAAAAAAAAAAAAAAAAAAAAAAAGCACAGATCACAGAAGCACGGCTCTCAGTGTAAAAGTCTGCACAGCAAATAAGTCTTGGGGTAGGTCTGTTAGCTGCCACACTGATTACCACGTTGGAACACCATAGTTTAACAAAAGTTTAACAAACCCTTATAAGCCCAGTGAATTTATTCTGAAACATCCCATTTAGTAACTACACGCACATTTGGAAGGGTAAGCTGGAGGTCACTGCAGCACAAGCATGAGGTATACACAATATGAACCTTCAAGCAAGACCAATTGGACTATTAGCACTTTTTTGGATGACTAATGGAGTTTATCAGCTTGCTTTCCTCTCAAGGGCTGTGGGAAAGGATTATGGAGTGCGAAGAGCCCAACCTGAGCAGACAGAAGAGTTCATCCTTCTGCAGCTGCTAAATCCCCACTGTGGAGGGAGGTTGGCCATTGCACTTCAGAGACCTCCCCTCGTTCGCACAGGCTCTCCAGTGCTCAGCAAAACGCTGCAGAGCAGCCTGCAGAAGGCCAAAGACAGCATGTGTTCCCTGGGAAGGATGGACATTTCTTCCAGCTCTCCTACCTTATGCATAGACCCTCAACAGCAGGAGTCAGCACAGCCACCACCAAGGCACACCAGTCCCCGATGATTTTCTTGGCCAAGCTTCTGGACTAGTAAAAGACACCTTCTGGAGGCTCAGAGATGCCTCCTGAAGTTCCTCAGGCCCACGATAAGAGGCATCACAACTGTTCTGTGCTTACGATCCGTTTTTCATGAAGATCACGTTTGCTTTGACTGACGGATCTGTCACCAGCTGCTATGGAAGTCCACGGGGTTGCCTAGTACCAGCACACACAGTATGGGCTGGGAGCACAAAACAAGCTTTTTATGTGCTTATTTCGGGAAAGGTCACACGCTGTATTTGCAGTAGATCATGTCAGTCATTAGTTAATATTAATTAGTGGTATTAGGCT
This sequence comes from Aythya fuligula, assembly GCF_009819795.1. NCBI lineage: Eukaryota > Metazoa > Chordata > Aves > Anseriformes > Anatidae > Aythya > Aythya fuligula. The sequence continues at coordinate 24,944,204 of NC_045565.1, forward strand.
GTTAATTTTATTTCTAAAAACAATCTTTGCAATCTGCTCTGTTAGTGAACAAATTCATCGACATCCCAAACAAGAACCAGAATTTGGTTTAATAAGATTTGGAAGCCAACTTTACATTGAGCTAAAATTAAGGGCTTAACTCTCAATCCTACAAAAGCCTGTATTTGTTGGTTATCTGCCAGCACATACTATCTCAGCACTAAGCTATGCCTCTCTCTACTTGCTAGTCCACACTTGAAGCTGAAGGAAACTGAAGATCCAAAAGGGATTCAACATTTTGTCTGTCCTCCTGCATCCCACAGGCCATTAATGCCATGTCACCTGGCTCACCAGTGCTGTGCCTACTAACTTTAACCAGATTACTCACTCTGAGGAACATGGCTTTTTTTTTTTTTTTTAAAAATAGCTGAAGGTACAGTACTAGGGATATTCCAGAAACACAGACAGAGCAACCACCATCTGAGGAAGCATCATACAAGACAGCTAACCTGCTTCCCAAAATGCCTGCTGAAGATTTAGCTGACAGGAAGGTGGAAAGATTCTGCCTAACTTGCAACATTTGCCCATCTAGATTTTAGTTTTGTTTCTCCTTTTTTTTTTTTTTTTTTTTTTTTGCTCTGCCGCTTTGGCTTGAGCAGTTACCTCAGCAACAGCTTCCAAGAGTCCCAGGAAAAACAAGGATGATCCAAGAAAAAGTCACAGACATTTCTCTAAGCCTATCACATCAGCAACTGTCATCAGAGGGACGAAATCAAGGCCATAAGTACCACAGCTGTTGACATTTCAGAGCATGGTTTTGACCTCATGACGTGTTTTCTACGGTGAGCAAAATGCAAAGCAGTACGTTCATGTTGAACCTCCTACAGCCTGAGAATATCCAACCCTATTAGAGGATAGGATCTACTCCTACCTGTATGCAACAAATGAGGTGTGACAGAAGAAGGGGATCTCAGGAAAATATTTCTACCCTCCTATTGCAAGGGGCAATTAGTCAATTTTGCCCACATTTGCCTCTTTTAAATCCTGAGCTCTAAGGAGAAGATAATAGTTAAAAAATAAAATTCAGAGCTCAGTATGACATTTTACATTTTCTGATGTGACTTAAAAATGTCAGCATGGCTACAACTTACTTCCAGAAGCTCTCTCCCCCCAGTCTTTTCCACCAGGAGATGCAGACATCCTCCTCTTTTCTTCCTGATACCTCTTTTCCATAGAAAATAGGATAAAGATGACTATTAATCAGTAGACTTCACACTTTCCTATCAGTTTCGCTTCTCTGCCTTCAGGGCAGCCCCCTACAACACGGGAGTCAGAGGAGGTTGATCTCCTGAAGCAGAGCAGAGGCAGTCTTCCCACTTCTGGCCTTGTCTTCTCTCCAGAGGTAGCTCTGGTGCTTGCCAGAGCCCACTCCCCACCACCACGAAGGAATGGAGTTGCTCACATTTCTTGCCATTCCCACCTCTATTTTTAGAGCTCTAACAGGGTTCGTGCTGCAGTTTGTTTATTTATAAAAGTAGGATGCAAAATGCCCCCAGACCTCATGTTCTAGTCAAGTGCAGGCTTAAGCACTTTACTCAGCTGAGGAGCGGAGCCAAGGCCTGAGTAACATTTTAAAGAAATAAAAACCCATCTGTGGGGAGCCCCTTCGTACCCCACCACGGGCCATGCCTGTACGGCAGTGCCGTTAGGCCTCTAACCCATCACAGCTTTGTGCTGCCACTTCCAGCCTGGCTTGCATTTTCCTTCCAGCTACGTCTCAGGCCTTTGGATGAGCCCACGCTTATTTATTCACAGCTCAGTTTTCAAATTCTGCGACAGAGCCAAGAAAATGGAGCAGTTTCTCCAGATGAGGTCCTGGAAATTAGCTACGAGGATTTCAGTTCAGTGAAGGAAGAACCTGCATTTGCTCGCTCTCCGAACTAAACGAGGGCTTGCAACTAACACAGGTATTGCCTAACAACAGCAAAAACATTTATAGCCCCAAAATTTATTGTTAAAGAAAGCTAAAGTTTAGCTTATCTGCCTACCTCAAACCTTAGGCTAAGGTCAGGGACTGGTTTCAGGTTGGAGCTCAGGGGATTTCTCATCTGCTGCTTAAAACCACTATTGCAACTGGATGTGATGACCACCATTTCACCTGAGCAAAGTTAGCAAGCAGCAACAGAAGTCAAGAATAAAGGATACGAACAGCACTGCCTTCAAGAGCTGCTAGCATACCTCTGGGTACGTGTCTCATAGCTACACAGTTAAACTGCACTGAGTCTTTAGGCTATTTTTGGTCCTTAGCTTGTAAAAATAAAAAATAAAAAAAAAAGCATTGCTACTTCACTACTTCAGTGACTGCTATTTTGTTTTAAGGTTTTTGTTTATAAAAGACATATGCATAACAGAGAGCTAGGCGTGATTCCCTATCACGGTTTCTGTGCCTGCAGCTATACTATTTAAAGAGAGATTGATAGAGAGCCTTACTTCGTAAGCAAGATGCCTGTCTGTAACCAGAGCCAGAAATCTCAGGAGCACAAAACTTGGTTCACATATAGCAAGAGACTTCTTACTACAGAGATGAAGCACTGATTAAAAAACCCTCCAAGATGACAGAACAGCAGCTGAGGCACCCCCTGCCCACTCAAACGAGTCGCAAGTTTAAAGAGAGAACAAAATGAACTTGGGTTTGATTCCTCGGTGCTCAGAATCCCTCAGTGAGGCCGATTCCCCGCTGCCAACACACACTCCAGCTCTGAGCACGGGGATGATGGTGGCCAAGCCAAACACACGCGTGGCTGGAGAGACTCACAGCAGATTAGGCGGCTCTTCTCTGTGCTGCTACATGAAACGCATCTGGGGCACCCCGGCTGTATTAAGGGCACGTTTCTTGGCTGAGCTGAAGGCTGTTGTGCACCAGGGATGCTCATCTCCGCAGCACTGATACGGCACTTCCAGCAGCTCCCTGAGCTGGCAGATGGAGATTCTTGGGAATAACAGTCATGAAGAGCCCTAGAAGGGTTTATATTCTCACTCGGATTATCTAAATTCCAACATGAAAAACATGCCAAAAACATCCTTATTTTGAATCACAGTGAAGTGTCCAGTAAAAGGCTGGATTTACAGAAAGCCAGCTGCAAGCAGAGGCAGCCCTTGGTCATCGGCATCACCAGCATCTTAAGGAGCCTACTCAGAGCTGCAGCTCTACTTGCAAAGCCAAATGCTTAATGGTGTTGTACCTCCAAAATCAAGCCATTGCCACTCCAAACACATTAGCTCTCTACACAGCCTGTATCCTCAAGAAACACAGAGCTACAAATTGTCCCTTTTCGCATTTTTTCCTCTCTCCTTCTCAAAGGAAGAAGAATATTAGAAACCACCCCTTACTGTGATGGTGTCACCTAATAAAGAAATAAGAAAAAAAGAACATGGAGTTCCCTTATAATCCTTTTCATTAAACATCAGCTACTTCATAATCTGGCCATCAAGAAAGTACAAAAAACCTACACTGAACCAGCTTGAGAGCCAAAAACACAAATCAAGCATACCAGGCTCTCTTTTGGGCTTGACACCATGTTTGTTTGTTTTTTCCATGGATTTAGCAGTCAAACTTTCAATGATACATGGATGTCCAGCTAACATCAACAAGTACTAGTAGCATCACTGCTCGTATAAATCAGAGGTATTATGGGGCACCAGAAGATTTAGGAGGACAGTAGACATCTCTCTATCTGCAGCAACCTCTTGTCCATGCAGCACAGCCTGGGCCAGTGAGGACTCCAGCATCTTCTAGTCCCCCTTGTGCTGGTTTTGCCACACTCCGCAAGGGTTTCACACTTTGCAATGGTTTCAAGTTTCCAAATCAGAAGCTTTGCTGGATTTCCAATTTCTAGATATCCCTATGCCAGCAAAAAAAAAAAAAAAAAAAATATTCTGAAGAATTTTAATTCTTTTCCAGACTGCATACCAGGCTTAATTCCTTATTCTCTGTTACTATTGTCTATGAGTTCACTTGACAATTTTCAGCCCTTCAGATTTACAGCCATTCCTAGCAAAGTATTTCATCCACAAATAAACGCAACCATCCTTTTTCTGAAGGCAAGGGGAAAATATATAGAAAGCACCCAGATGTTTGGCAAGTACATCAAAGCGAGGCTAGTCAGTACAAAAACCCTCACCACGAAGACGTTCTCATTGCTTCAACAATACAATCACATTTTAAATATGAACAGAGCAGGCTTCCAAGTGGGTGCATAACATCTATAATAATAAATTAATTGGAACTGCACAAAAACCTGGACGACAGAAAGCTATACGCTAAATCAAACATCTTCACGGGTCGCTTCGCTATGTGAGGCCAGTCGCACGGAGTCTGAGCAAATCTTTGCTTTTCACATCAATGTGAAATTAGATGAGGTTGGGCAGCGATATCAACTCCTGGCCAGTGGGTATCAACTTAACTGTCTTTGGCACAGTCGTACTTCTGTTCTCTCTGTAAATGGAGAGCACGGTATTTGGCTCTTCAAACCATGCAATTCGCTGCTGACCCATGCACGTTCATTTAGACGCTCTCGGATCTTTGGAGAGCTGCGAGCACTTTCCCCTCCGACAATATTTCATGACTTCAACACATAATACCTTTTCCAAAGGAGGACAGATGTGCAGGAGCAGTTTCAGTCTTCCAAAAAGTTTTCCATTAGGATCTTGATTTTCTCTGGCTGTGTAGCCCAATAGCATAACCATGGCTCCTCGAGGCTGGAGAGGGGAGGCTGCTGCTGCTCGAGCAAGGCTTGCCAAGAGCAGGCCATCCAGCTGAAGCACTGCCCATCTGCTGCCCACGTTCAGACACGCTGCTGCAAGGAGGCCACCAGCACACAGATACTCACCCTTTTTTGGAGCACTTTGAAGAGTTCTTTGTGGGAGAAAAGCTTGATCCCAGCTTGTCTTACAAGAGAAATTGCAGCCAGAATCCACCATGCCAAACATTCAGGCTTTTGAGGCATAGAGAGGTATCGTACAGGCAGTAGGGTAAATGGCTCTTTTTGTTTTCAGAACATTGCATATCTGAGTTACAGGAAACAAGCCATCAATAACTTTAAAAAAAAAAGTTTTGTGGGCTTTGAAGGGGAGAAGGATGAAGAGCAAAGTCATGGACTCCAAGAATTTCACTCTCAGCTTGCCAAAGCCATTGGTAAAAGTGCCCGGATTTTCTACAATGGCTTGGATATGTGCCTCAGGAAGAGAAGCCACTTCGTAGTAAGCTCCTGACCACGAGCAGAATCACACTTCGGGTCACTCAGTTTCGGGGAGAAGAGGCTACTTCCCTTCCCTACAGGGAGACCACATCTGCAAGTGAACTGCTCCTGCACAAAGAGCCATCAGGCTACTCAGTCAGCCTCGAGGAATAAGTGTGCAAGGAAGTCAGTTGCCATATTCCACAGGGAGGCATCAAATTCGTGATGGTGTATTCAGGGTGGATTACCGTGGGTTAAGGGAGGCATATTTGATGGGAAAACACATGGCCCTATTACTAAAACTCCATGGGAAAGTCAGGTTTTCCTAGGAATTTGGAGGCTGGAAGCAGAAAGGCAGTCACAAGGCAGCTTTCTGATATTTGTGTATACCTTAAAAATGTTACTCGTTTCTGCACATTCCTATCAGGACTCGCTGGTTTTTGCTTACTCTCCATTTTTTTGGCCAGGAAATGCTTCTGCTGCTGTCACATGATTAAGAAGTCGCTCGCTAACTTCGGCAGAAATCTGACACTCAAGTGTCTTTGGCCTATACAAAGAGCATTTGGGATTCTGTGGCATCTGACAGCTTTCCCCTCCTCCAAGACTGACATTAACCAAAAGCCTCCTATCCAAAACAAAAACGCCAGACAGAACACAACTTACATTCCTCCTATTTTGGGAAAGTCTGGATTGGAAACCTAATTTCTCATCTTGAACCCATGTGTAGCTGTTTAAGTGTAGCTCAGGAGCCATACGACAGTAACAGCTTATTCCTATGAATGCTATAGAAAGCTAGTAAAAGAGCGAGAATTTCAGCAAAATGTACCCAAAAAATGCAACGCAAACAAACTGGAGCAAACTCTGATCATATTCCTACCACCGAGGATCTCTTGCTGCAGAGAAGGGATGTGTTGGGAAGAGGTAACTTCGTGTCAAGTTCCAAAATATGCCAGTTGTATAAAGGGAGGCTGAGCACTCAGCTCACGTTTCACCCCAGGCCTGCTCCCGATTTCCACGAGAAACTCCACTTGGATTTTCCAGAGCCTTTGCCACCTATTCAGAAACCGTTTTTGAGCAGAAATGGCAAATTCTCACTGCTGCCTGTTCTGCAGCCCCTACGTGATCACACCATGAAGTCCTCTGCCTCTTATTGCCTTCTACCACCCTTCAGATGGTGAATTCTGAACAGTTTGGGGCAAAAATTCCGCCTACAAGATGCAACTGGCTTTGAAGCAGAAGAGGACAGACAAACATCCAAATACAAATTGAAAGCACTCGCTCACAAGACTCCACTAATGTCTCAACATTTCTTGACTAGTCAACACATAGCATTTTTATTTTTAAAAAAGTACTTCTGGCGTAGTTTTTTTTGGGGCCCCTTAAATCAATGCCATCAAATTCCACTACGGATTTAGACTTCACAATGTGACTTCAGTTCTCCAAGCACAAAGTAAGAGTCTTGTGAGAAGGTTTAGTTTCTGCCAGCATCCACTTCCAAGCTCTCCAGCCCCGGATAACAGAGAAACAAAACAGAGTGACTGCGTAACGGCAGTCAGCCTCCTATGCACTCAGGAGCTTCCTGGCTACTGCTGCATCACAAATTTCATCAGCTGTCAGTGAATGGAGCTAGGTCCAGTCATGTGCCCACTGGTTTTGAATCACGAAGCTTGTGGCCCTGCGTGCCATCCCAATGGGATATCCTGTCATGAGTCAGTGATAAGAGGCACAGCCCTGCTGTTTTGAGGAAGATTGTGATGCTGTACACATCCAGAAAAACACAGAAGTATGATGTGACCATAGAAGTGATCAAGGCCAGGCTGGATGAGACTTTGAGCAGCTTGCTCCAGTGGAAGGTGTCCCTGCTCATGGCAAAGGGGTTGGAACAAGATGGTCCTTAAGGTCCCTTCCAACCCAAACCATTTTGCGATTCTATATCTAGAGATGGAGAGGAGCACACAAAGCTCTGTTGGGCACCCTGTTACAAGAACGGGGATGATCAGGAACCATTTGCCGACTTGAGCAAGGCTCTTGCTCACATCCATGCACTAACAAATCTCTACAAGTCACAGGCAGCTCCTGTGCACTGGCTTCCCTGAATGCAAAGCATCAAAAAAAGCAGAGAAAGAAATGAGAAACATAACCAGTTACATGACTGATCTTCCGCCTCCTCAATAAAAACAAACACTGCAGAGCAAAGGAAACAAGTTAATTAGCACAGAATGGGGTGCGTAAAAGTGACACATTTGAGCAGACATGCAGAACGAAGCCAGTTTTGAAGGTTTTGTCTTTCACAAGGCACCTCCTGTAACTAATGTATGTGGAATGTTTTCAGAGACATTGGCCACATACTGCTCCCATCAGCTTCATGGGATCAGCAGCACAGCCCATGGGATGAATCACTCCCGTGTGTTATTTTATCCCACTTTAAAAGATCTCAGAGGGGGAAAGCAGGGGATTGTTCACACAGATATTCTCCCCCTACTCCCCAAAGACAAGTGAAGGACTCGCTATGAAAGGGGATACTGCTGAGACTCCCGATACCCTGCAGAGGAGCACGCACCACGGAAGTAAAAGCAGCCAAGTTGCTCCACACCAGGAGCTGTACCACCTCGGGGGCTCTTCAGCCATTCTCCCCAGGCTATTTGTTGTATCACCAATGGAAGGGGTCTGTTGGGGTCTGTCTGAAGTATGAGCATTGCCCACGGGTAAGAATTTGGTGCAACTTTGCTATTTCCAGAAAACGGCCCTTTTAAGTCCACGTTCTTCCAGAAAAAGTTACTGTTCAGCTTCAGAAGTCAAAGATGAGCAGTTCTGACCTCGTTCATGGCTCCAGTTGAATGGGGGAGACTGCAGCTGTGAAGTCTGCTTTCTGAAGTGACGACTGCTTTTACCAATCTAGGTCAGTGCTCAACCACAGCAATCGAGGCTCTTTCTTGCCAACTCGCTTGCAAGAAAAACACCAGTACCAGTGGATGGGCTGACTCCAGGTCTCTACCTTATAAGTGCAGCTCTGGTCCATCCACCAGGACGTGATGAATGCACAGCCCAGAGGCAGCTACAGAAAAATGCCGCAGCATCACGCTGTCGAGGTTGATTAAGGCAAAGCTTCAGTCCTGCAGAAATGCAGCATTTTGGTTTCCTGGACTGGGGAATGTGCTGCGTTATGTTTCCTGAGATCAAAATGTACTCCTGACAGGCAAAAATTAGCAGAAGCTTTAGCTATCCAAAAAAAAAAAAAAAAGAAAAAAAAAGATCAAAAAGCATTTATCATAGGAAACTCTGCAAAACGTGCAGGGGATCAGTGGAAAGGAACAAGAAAAGCCACAGAATAAGTGACACCAAGAAGTCACTAATCCCCCTGAACACTCAGGTTATGCTCACCTCACCTCAGGCCTCCCCTCCTGTGCTGGTTAAGTTTTTACCAAATTTACCTGGGGCCAGCCAGATGGTCTACTCAGGAGTCTGATTAAACAAGAGGCAAAGAAGAAATGAAAAAGCACTGCACAGGGCGGCTCCATCTCATCTATAATGGCAGTTTCCCTGAAACCAAAACCAATTTCCCTCAAATGCCACTGAACAATTCCTGTTAACCCAAGCCAAATTTAAACCAGTGTCAGCAAGGATCTCACAAACCACCCCCAGAACCACCCGGTCGCCCAGTTCCCACACAATATTCTGCTGGGAGTATCCTCACTGATGGGGGTTTCTCTTTAGGATCATTTGCAAGGGCCACCCCTTGGAGCAGGGTAGGAAGGGCAATGCCCTTTCATGTGGTTGGTTCTCAAACCTGGGTGCCTTTGAGAGATGCTTAACTTCCCATTCCTCAGTTGAGTGAAGGGTTCACATACCAACCCTGAGAGGCTCATTTCCTATTTTAAAATTAACAGGCTGAAAGCCCAGGAAGTGCAGAGTCTGCTCCAAAAATACACCAAAGATGTCTGGAATGACCAAGTGTATAATTTAACTTGTAGCTGGTTCAGGAACCAGCTCTGCTTGCTGTAACTCAGGAGGAACAAGAGGCACTTTCTATCGGGTTTAGTTGTCCCATTTGCCTGGTGACAGAAATAGCATCCCATTTCTGGTCATTCTGCTTTTATTCAAGGACATTCTGGTCACAGAAGATCTACTTGAAACAGGAGAATCACTTGCAAGATCATCCTGAAAATACACCCATCCTGTAATTTTGGTTCTTCATACTCTGCAGAGCTTCCTTTTGGTAAGGGCAAGGAATTTCAGGCACTGCTAAGAACAAGACCTCAAAGAAGCTGCCTCTCACATTTCTGATCCAGTTTTCAGGCAGACGAGCAAGCTTCACCTTCCCTCCTGTGAGTCAGTTCACAGTCTTCCCCCCAACACACTCAAAGTACAGACTTCAAAGTGGTAGCCAATTTCTTCAGTGCCCTGGAAACAAGTTTAATCCTAGGGTTTCAACTGCTCAGTGACAGATCTCCAAAAGGTTCACATTACCCATCCTAAATCTCCAGGTATACTCAGGTCAGACAAATGCATCAAGTCTCTCCAAGAAATTCAGGCAATTTTGTTTCGTATGCAGCATCCTTAAGAGTTATTGTCCTTTAAGGACAGATTTCACCTGCACACATGTTCACCGTTCTGAAGTCACTGCAGTGCCTGAAATCAAGTCACAAAGGTGTTATCTTACACTCATCAGGCAGTGCAGACGTACGCCTGCCAGTGTTAGTCCAGCTAGTCAAGCTGCTGCAAATCACACAAATGCAGCAGCTTATTTTCTTTTATCCAAGCACCAAACCAGCCTGGGATTCTTAAGCAAACACACGCCAGCTGGATCACATGGGAGCAAAGCACAGCTCTCTGAGGCTAGGTCTGCAACACGAGTGTATCCATGAAAGCCCATCCTAGCAGCACACTGAGCAGAAAGGGGGACGTGTGTGCAACGTGAGAGGGGAAAAGAGCAGCGGGAGGCGATTCTGCAAACAGAATTAAAACAACTTTCAAAAGCAACAAGCTGGGGGCTCTCCAGCACACATTTGCGTTGCGGGGAGAAATAGAAGATATGGACTCAAGCAAGGGCTGGGAAATACTTGGCATTATCACCACGTTGAAGTTCAGCTATGCTGCCAATATAACTACAGTCCAGTTTCATTTGAAATAATAAAGTGATGTCCCATTGCATGTGAAACTTTCAGATGAAGTCACACAGTATCAAGATACAGAAAACCAAAACCTGCCAATAAAAATAGTAAAGAGAAGCCAGCCAGTAAAACAGAGATCCAGCAGAGCCCCTCTCATCCCCTGCGCCTTCCAGAACTACTTCAGTTAATCCAGCCATGAGCCAACAGCTTTCGACCAAAAAATAGCCTCCATCAGGAATGCTGGAAAGTCTGATGTTCCTGCCTGAGGGGCAGAAAGGAAGAGATACACCCCGCTCTCAAGCCACCCCCCGCCGTACCCCCCATATCTGACTGTATTATGAAAGTCCGAAGCAAGACGATTACTTTTATAGGTTTTGCTTCATCTGAAGATGGGCAGAAACACTGGTTTGTGGGGAAACTGAACTCTTTTTAACATGAAAACCAAAAGTAAGGAGCTATGCTGCTGGTTGTAACTGAAAGGCGTCTGCTAATGATTACAGCTTCCACATTACTGCCAAAGTATTATTAGAACTGCTTATTTGCTGTGCAGCTTGGGGAAAAAAAAATCTCTTCCATCCTTTATTAATCTTGTCCTCATCTGACACAACAAAAACGCACCATCAGGCTTTTGCTTACTTTGAAAAAAACAGGCTTGAAAGTCACCACAAGAGCCAAAGCCTTTGTGTATAATTGCTCTCTTGATTAAGTAGAACAAAGGGCAGAAGACGTCAGTCACCATGCATTAAGTTTACTGTTTTAGGGGCTTATTTAAAGTTATTTCAGTGACTTGCTTTCTGAAAAGAAACTGATGTAACAGAGACCTAAAAAAACAATTCTGAAGGTTGTTTTTTTTTTTAATGCAGCCACATCCCAAGGAACGTAGCCCACAAAGCAACTGTGGGACCGATGGGACATTTTCCATAAGAGCCTTGTATCTTCTTGGCCCCAGGTAGTTTCTTGCAGCAGTGCTGAGCTGGTGACCTATTTGGCTGATATAGGAAACCCAATCATTAGAAAGTTTATGCATTCTAATATGAAAAGCAGATTTTCCTTGGAAACATTTTCTTGGGGCAGGTTTCAGGGTCCCCAAACTGGCAGTGACTGCATAAACAGAGGCGGTAATGAGTGAAGGCTCCAATCAGGGATGCTGTGTAAAATTTTTTCCTTTCCAGCCTGCCATCCCGGGCTCCAAGCAGGGTATACAGTGGAAACAGAATGACTTTAACCATCTGCCTGACTATAAAGGCTCAGCACGGCAGGATTAGAGGGGAAGGGAAAGAGGAGGGAACTCACAGGCAGCTGGAAACTTCAGGATTTAAGTTTTCAGAGGTCTGGGGGACAGAGCACTGCTCAGGAGTACCTGGCTGTGCTGCACAGCAAACTTAAAGGCAGCATTGCTTTTTGTCACACCTTTTCCACGCCTAGACACACCCTGTTCCTCTAAGGCTGAATTGCCTTTATGGAGAAATAAGGGACAGAGTCCGTGGTTTCGGCAGTCAGTTCCCATCCTCTCCCAAGGCAGCCAGACTCGCAGGGCAGTCTCAGAAGTGCCAGAACAGATTTCGTGCCCACCCCTACTAAACAAAGCCCAGACAGGCTCGTTCCCTCTCTGCTCCTAGAGAGCTTCTCAAGGGTTTCACTCCCTTGAATATGGGGAAGTGAGAGCAGCTGCAGCCAGGAAACAATCTTTCCAAAGGCTGACATCGACTTTTCCCCTGCTTTGAACTATGCTCCTCCTTGTTTGCAAACAAGGGTCCCTACTCGCTGACCTGGTAACCTTGTAGGACCTCTGTCAAGACTGCCCGTGTGCCCCTGCAAGCAGGCTGGGTGTTTCAAGGCAGAGGAAATGCTCTGCCTTGACTTCAGTTCCAATTTCTTGAGAAATTAGAGAAATGCAGAACCCTAGATGGGTAGAATTTTGTTCTACATCAAGCCAGGTGGAGGGAAGTTTAAAAGGGAACACATTTACTTCAAGAGGATGCTTAGAGGACAGCAGAGGCTAAAAAGCCAGCTCTGTAGATGCATATTTTAATGTGCCTAAATACTTCCTACTCACAGCAGTAACATTTCCCCCCAGCTTAGAGAAATTTTGAGGGTGGGAGAACTGTCCAACAGAGACATGACATCAGCTAAAGAAAATGCCAATGAATGCAGAAGTTAAAGTGGTTGGACTTCAGATGGATACATAAAAGGGAAAAAAAAAAAAAAAGCCTAACTAAGCCTGCTCTGCCAGAATACCAGTTGCCCAAGATTAAGAAAAACAATGGAAATACAATGGAAACTGGACAAAAACGTGCAAACAAACCACGTACTCCTGCCCAAGGCATTTGAGGAAAATATACTCTGTAAGAATGATTTCACATTGAAAGCTCATTTTTGTTGTGTCTCCATCTGGAGAGAGGTTCCTTTAAAAACAAAAAAAAAACCTTAAAAGCCAACTCTACATAGATAGGATCTGAAATAGAATTAAAGAGGAGATGCTTTGTAGTAGTATGACCTCATGACATCTTGTGTCCCTATTACTCGTTAATCACATTTTTCCTTCCATAGGGAAATTAAATGGGGCAGCATAACTTGGAAAATAGTCATTAACTCCTTACTGCACTGAAAACCTCCATGATAAACGTGAGGAAGCAGCAGTACTGCCAACATTAGCGAGGTTTTACAAATGTGCTGAAGCTGACTTTAGTTTGATATTGAGATGTTCCCAACTCAAGTGGGGCCCAAATAGCAAGCCATGAACCAATCCCTCCATCCCATCAAACAAAACATCCCTGCTAGCAGTGATCCAGAGCAGTGTGGAGGTGTCCCCTGAAAGCTCCGGCAGAGGTTGGTGTTGCAGAAGGCACGGAGGTACCAGGCGGCCGTATTTCAAGTGTTCAAAGAGAGTTGGTCACTTTGAAGAAGTGTGATTGGAAAAGCAAGGACACACTGCAAGTCACGGCTGCACAAGTGAATCAACGGTGTCCACAAAATGAAGAATGGATTCCCAATAGAGATGGGAACATCACAATACAATTAGGAGGGAGAACTTCTCCTTGTCACAGGGCTGAACAAGTATTCCCAGCAGAAAAGCAGGAGCCCACTTAATCCCTCTGCAGAGTCCCCAAAACACAGGTATCTCAGAGGCAGCAATGGAAAACAACTTCATTTCCCACAGTGACAGCACACAGCTCTGGAAACCAGAGCATTAACAGCCCTGCTTTGCTTCCAGCATAGCAAATTCCCTTCCAAGCTCTTAAACTCAGAAACGCACAACACTTGCCATGTAGGTTTCTAAGTAGAGCAGAAGAAAGATATTTAGACACCACGAGACAGCAGCATGAACATTACAACACATCCATAATTCAAACATTTCATACAGCAACCTCCCAACCTCAGCTGAGATGCTGGTGTTCTTCGTGCTCTGCAGAGTTTCCTTCTTGGTAAGGGCAAGGAATTTTGGACACGACAAAGAGCAAGAGCTCAAAGAAACTCTCTCTCATTTCTGATCCTTTTTTCAGGCAGACAAGCAGGTTTCACCTTCTCTCCTGTGAGTCAGATCACAGCCTTCCCCCTGCACACGCCCAAAATACAGACTTCAAAGTGGTTTGGTGCAGGTTTAGAACCATCAGCCCCAAATAGCCTATTGTTCAAGCACATGTACACAGCATCCTTGAACCACAGCTTGGCAGTAACTGCTTCAGAAACATTGCAGCATTCTTCCTTTGAGAATTTAAGTTGATTTACTGCGCCCACAAAGCTTGAATTAGGGCTTGAGCCATACCAAGATCCCTTGACTGCTGAACATTGAACAGTCAGAAAAGAAAAGCAGCTACCACCTTCTTACCCTTGCAGAGACATTTAAAAAGCAAATCAGTCTAGGGAAAAAGGGAGAAAAAAACAGCAAGAGAAGAGGTTAGAAAATAGCTTACAAAACAGAATCACCAGAAAGGTCAGGGTAGGCTGTCAAGGGCTGCTTCCAGCGTAGTACAGCTGCTAAAGTCATTAGACAGTGTCACCCCACCCTCGGGCTCCCAGGGGCAAAAGCAGAGGAAGGAGGGCTCCTCCTCATCTCCTGCTGACCTGGCAGTTTCTGGTGAGAGCGTAAACTCTCTCCCTGTCCATTCAATATTTTGCAAACAGGCCACTGGAAGAGGGAGTGCCTGTTTTGCAGGGTTGGTCGGCCACACTGTTCCCAGAAAGGAGCGGATCTCCAGTGAGAACTTGGCTAGAGCAAGTCAACCCATCCAGTTTTACCTCTCTGCTCCAAGCTCAGGCTTCCTCTGGAGTCAGAGAGCCTGGATCAGTCCTGATGGGCTGTTCCTGCCCATCCTACCAATACTCCATTGACCTCATTTTCACTGAGGACTTTAAAACAAGGCATCCAGGCTCCCTCCACGGACGCCAGCTTCCAGACAGCGAAAGCTTAAAATAAATCCCACCAAACACACCGAATTTGCTTTGCTTACACAGCTGCAAAACAAAACAGGAGAACAACCAGCCTCGATCACCAGCTCCAAGGAGCCTGAAGACAGAGTCGGAGACACTGCTACAATGAGACAAGCGAGTGCCACTGAGCATCCTTACCCAACACAGACAGCTCTGAAACTCCGCCAACACGGAGAAATCTTTCTCCAGCCATGGTGCTGCGAGTGTCTGAAGGAAAAAAAGCATCTATGCTTTGCCAGCATTGTCCCTCTTTGGAGGGAAAACTTCTACAAAAGCTGTTTTTTAGGATTTTAAACAACTTTCCAGTAACTTCTAGCCAAACATTCCTCCTCACCCACCCTGCCTCCTTAGATGGCCTGTGTTTGTCTGCCTTAGTACATACACACTGGGCAGAAAACCACGGCAGGACAGGAACTGATTCATAAGTGGATCAAGTATCCTTCACTGCAGGGCTGGTGACAGGCCCAGAGAGGCAGGGAGCACAGCAAGGCAGCAGTGAGTTCAGAAGAGGATGGTGGACTTCACTGTCACAGCCTTCACTTTCTGAAAAAGGGATTTGGGGTGATCCATCCTTACACTCAGCTCTGCTTATTAGAGAACTATGAATATCAGTGCACACAGGAGTAGTTGCACAAGCTGTCCTAGGTATTTAGTGTTGGCTGCTCACCTAAACACGTCTTCTTGGGCAAAACCACCAGTGCTAGGAAAAGTATTTGACCTACCCAAGTGTTTGATTTCTCCTCCTAACATTCCAGGCACAGCTCAAGGATGGCCTGTCATTCTAGGCAGTATTTACTTTTTATATCACAACTGTGGTCTCTTAAAGTTTGCAATTCAAATACACAGCCATGCTGGGAAGAAGTGGAAACGCAAAGAACTGAAGTAGTTTTCTCAGATCAAACAGCAGGTCAGGGCTGGATATACAAACAGAAATTAAGTCCTGAGTCACATCTGCTGGACCATGCTCTCTTGAAACACCCCGTAAGAAAAAAAAAAAAAACAACAAAACAAACAAACAAAAACAACACAAAAGCTTTGCAGAGAAAGTCAGCACGCACAATTGCACCTGAAATAAAGCATGATGTTGGCAATTAGGCATACTGTGTGTGGTAACACATGCAAGGAATGGATGCACAGCCATTGATACTTCATAAGTAAACACGGTAATGGCATTTGCAATTTGGTGTAGAGCTGTACCCATGCTTGGAGCCCAGGAAACTGCTCGCTTATCACTTATCTGTTAGAACAAACAAGTGCACTGTGTTTTGGCCAACTTGCAAGATAACACAGATTTGCTACCATTGCACATAACAACACACTTCCCCCATGTACAAAAGAGGGAGCACGCGGATGGTAATATCCCAGAGAGAGGGGGAAGACAGCAGAAAGCAGATGTGAGACAGGAACAATCGGATTCACAGAATTAAAAGAAAACAAGCACCCTAAAGCATGGGACTGAAAATAATGCTAATTGTGAAAGCAAGCATGGCAGAGAGGAAAGGTTGATCCATAAGATGTTAAAACAAAGCCAAAAACATGTTTCTGTTTCTATTTAGATGACTTTAAAAGGTCGCACCTTTGGCCAAGATGCAGAATTTCATCATGGAAGTAATCCTGGCTTTACTTGGACTGAGAACAGTTACTAAACCCCAGAAACCCTCCAAATAAAGGGTGCAGTGCTCCCCATGAGTAGGATGAAGTCTTCAAAATAATGAGTAGGATGTAGCCTTCATACTAATAAAATGGAGCTGGCAGTCAGGAAGCCAGCACGCCCCCAGGAATCAGGCACAGGAGAGCTGTGGCCTCTCTATGTCCCCTTCCCCAGTCAGCACTGCAGCCAGTGAGTGGCACAAGTGAAACCACAGGGTAACACAGCACATTGCCAGGTGGGCACTAATCTGACATTGGGGACAATAAGCAGGTCCCAAGACTCCTGAGCCAGGGCACCCTAAGAAGTAGAGGCCTTTCCTATGGTGTCACTGTAGTGCTGCGTCCCACATCCCAGCACCAAACAGGACGAGCAGGCCTCCCTTCTCAGAGGTCCCTCTGGGTCCCGAGAAAGTCAAAACAAAGCTATAATAGCTTTGTTTTACTTATTGTGTGCGATATAATATCAGAACTTGGTCTGCAGTTATACGATTGCAAAGGAAATGGCTGCGGCCCTGCTGAAAACACCACCCCTCGATTTCCCCACCACATAGGCAGCTCGCGGGGGCTGTGAGGGAAGAGCAATGGCGGAGGCCGAGGTGCTCGGGAGCGTGCTGAGACTTCCCCGTCTGTCAGGTTTTCCATTGCAAACACTGCTGCCACAGTTCATAACTTGACCGTTTCAAGCCACATCCACGCAAAACTTGGCAGAGAAGGAGTTGCTTGGGCCCAGTTCCCTCCCCCTTCTACCTTAAAGAAATCTGCTTTGGATTCCTGCTTTAAAGTCACATTTCATTGCTGCAGCACAAATACGTATCATCAAAACACTCCACAAGGCTTTTTCAGTTAAGGTTTTCAAGAAGCAAATTTGCTGGACAGACGAGACTCAGGTCAGCTATTCACATTATTCTTCTGAAGCTGCTCGGAGATGTTTAGATAGCATCAGCCAGTGCAGGTTGCCTGCACAGTGCATTTAAACAAATGAGTCGCTTCAGGCAGAAACAGACCTCGTAACTGCAGCCTGTTCCCGGATGCTATCTGGAAAGAATGTAAACGTCCATTTTTCCTCTTGATGCATTTGTAACCACTGCTATATGCAGCTTTTCTTGCCTCAGCTGACGGGAGAAAAAACAAAGATCCCTCAGACACATCAGGCACCATGTGGGCCTTCCACTTGTATAACCAGAATTCAGAGGAAGATCTGAAGGACAACTTCTGTTGAACCAAGGTAGGTATTTATTACAAAAACTTAGTTTCAAAGACCAAGAGCTGGTATGTTACTGCATTATTTGTTCTGCAGCACCGAAGTCCTACAGACTTCTTTCAGTCCAGTGAGATTTGCTTCTCCAGCAACTGCAGCAAGCCAGGTTACAGTGACCCATGGTCTCCACAGCCAAGATGAAAGGTTTCATTATTTATTCACCGCATATGTTAACTGACCTTGCTTTTAAAGTCATAATACCGAACAGAAGTTTCAACTTCAAATGATGTCCAAGTCATAACTCTCACTGGCTCAGTAATGAAGACACGCTTATACAATTCTGCTTCATTGACAGAGAAAACTAAGTATGAGGCAAGGCCCTACCAAATAGGTTTGCTCATGTCCAACTGCAACATGCTTCAAATCCCATCTCTTATGTGGCAAAAACACTGAGTAATGCTGTGCAGTAAGCGCAACACACTTAAGATGAAGTTAACCTAACTGACTATAACTAGGTAAGACTTAATAAACCAAACACTAGAGGATTTTTTATTCCTCTCTACTTCTGCCCTGCACACCAGCCTTTGAAAGCATCAAGTGCTTCTTTCCATGGGGGGGACACACAATTTGGAGGCACACAAACATGGTAACTAGCTCATGCCCTGGAAGCAGTGAGAAGAAAACATCCACTAAGACACAAAACAGGCACCACTGCTTGGAAACAACTTTTGAACTTCCCTGTGTAAAGGCCATCTGGCCAGTAAAGCCAAGGTGTTTCTTCCCTACAAAGCTGTGCAGCTCCCACTCTGGGAAACAAAAGAGCCATTAAAGCGTCCCTAGGCATCGGCATGCAACCCTATTCAGGCAAGGCTTTTAAAACTCGAGCAGTCAGCTGTGCCTTTTCCTATTTAGCTTTCCCAAGGTAGAGTTTAAAAAAAAAAGAAACCAAACCAGACACACGCTATGTTATAAGCAGGTATGCATACAGGGAAGCTTGTGATACTGGCCCAGCAGAACAGCCACCACACTCAAAGCACACTGTCCAGTCCAACAGGACTTCAGCCATGCAGCTAACATGCTATCTAGTCATAATTCCCTCTTGTCCTGGCGGACTGTACATGACAGAGGTTCATTGCAGAAACCATCCCTGGTGCAGTGACATACTTAACACCTTCATCTCTGCTTGCCAAAATCAGGAGGAAAAAGCCCAGTTTATACAATCAAAAGCTGTAGTTTCTCACTTATGGATATAACTGTACAGTAAAATGAATTGCCACACACATGCATAGTGCAATAATCATATTTTCTTAAAAAGTGTGTTCCCATATTCTTAGAATTCATAACCACGTCTTCTAGACATGCTTGCCTACACTAAACAGATGCCCAAATTCAAACAGTAAGTTACAAGTTTCAAAAGCTTACACTTCAGAAAACTTTAGCTAGTCCCATTACATGTCATTCACAGCTTCAGCTGAAGAGACAAGAATTTGAAGTATTGAAGTCATTCCTGTGGTATCCCTAACCTAGGAGAGAGTTGGAGTGTATGTTTAGAGTACTGTTCTTGGAAAAAGTAAAACACGGTTTCCTTGCCAGAACGGTTTAGAGAAGCATCCAAAGCAAGTGATGCTTGATGTACATCACCAGTTGGTGACGTTTTTTCACATGGGCAGAACCGTAACATGGAATTCAGTGCTCCATACTCCCTCTTCTTGTTTGCATAGACATTAAGAGATCTAGCTGCTAAGCATCAGAATATTGTCTCAAGGACAGTAATCCAAATTCAAGGATGTTTTCTTAAAAGAGGCACATTTCTGGGCCCACTGCTTAAACTCAGACCCTTTTGTATCTCCATGTCATGTGGTTCAATACAATATGCTGTGAACTGCGCAAGGCAGAGAGGCCACATTAAAAGAAAACACAAGGGAGCTGTAATTTGAAATTCAGACACTTCTTGCATTATTTAACAACCCAATTCCCTTGGCTCCATAAGCCATTATCAGAGCCAGGGATATCATGGATATGAATATAAGTTGCCACAATAACCAGGCTTGTTCTGACAGCAGTGACACCCATTATTGACAACGAGGAACCCTCAGGCTTGGAAGGGAGGAAGCTTGTCCACTAGTCCAGAAGAAATTGAGATATTTCCCCTCCCCCTTACAATCTCAGGGATGGCTTTGAAGCAGGGCAGATGAGCATTCTGGCTTCTACTGGTTTTGCAAGCGATACAGTCAATACCCAGAAGACAAGAATTTCTGTTCCTGCTAGCCAGTGCATTTCCACACACTCTCCTTTTGGACACCAAACCACGTCACTGGCCAGCAACTGCCTGCAGCCCTGAGCCAAGCAAGCATTAGGCTTTCATACAGCAGAGAAATCACTGCTTCAGTAAAAGAAAAAAAAAAAAAAAAAAAGGTATAAATACAACGTGTGGTCATCATTGTGGATAACCTGACTCAGAGCGCTGGGAAATGGACTTGAGCTGGGACCAGGGCATCCCGGTTCCCCTGCCAGTGTGCTCCAGAGCCAGCCGGCTGTGGAGCCGCACACCAGGAGCCTTTGCTCGAGTGGCTCCAAGTGCCAGCAGCTCCTCTGGATGAGGACACACAAGTCACGAGTGGGCTGGAAAACAGTCCTGGACAACTGCTCTGGATTAATACACAAGGAGTGCTGGAGGGTGGAGGGGGAGCTGCTGAAGACAGGCAGTTATTTAAACCAGCTGCTAACCCGCTCCAGCCACTCACATGAACACAGCCTCATGCATTTGTTCAGGCAGATTCCAAGCTAGCAGGCATCCAAGAGTTAAAATACACAAAGGACATCTATGCCAACACTTGCCAAAAAGCTCATTTTCCAAGTGCAAGCTGGTTATTCAATAGATGGCAGGAGGGATTTCATCTCGCTTTTACAGGACAGGCTCTGCCTCCTTGCCTCAAAATTCCCCAATTAACACTTCTGCAACAAGTTTTTGAAGCCGTGCATGGCCACGTATTTGTCTACGCACATTCTCTCCCCTCCCTACTGAGCTCTGGGCCACGGGCTACGCTGTCAAGCCAAGTTTCATCCGAAGCAATTTTTAAACACTCAACCTATAAATCCTCCAAAAAGGGAGTTAGTAATGGAAATGCTGACAGAGACTTGAAGAGACAGCATGGCAACGATATCATCTACTACACATCAGCTTCATTAGCTGCAGATCCTTCTCTCCCTCACCTTCGTTTTCCATTAGTGTACTTTGGCTAATTAACGCACAAAACCTATGAAACATTCTTACAGTAGAAGGCAACATTTGGCCTCCAGCCCAAATCAACATCGAGAAACTTCAACATCCTCAGCCAGACATAGTAACTGTACCAGATGGAGCTAATGTACGGCTGCAAGTCGCGGTGAAGAAACCGAAAGGAGAGGAACACATGCAAAAATCCGGCCATTGGAAGAGAGAAAAGCAGCAAACTTGTCTTACCACTTTCGTTTTTCTCTATGACATCCACGACCTCTCCAGCCTGGAGGCTGATCTCAGAGTTCTCCTGCTTCTCATAGTTGGACACCACCACATATTGCTCCAGGATCATGGGTTCAGAGCTAGCATCAGCACCTGGGGAAGGGAAAAAGCAAGCCGTAAGCCAGCTTCCAGCCATGGCTCCTCGAGAGCGACCTCCGTCCATCCGATTCACGACAGGCCAAGTTGTCACCAGAGCCAAGCGAATCAGCAAACAACCTTGGCTCGCAGCATATCCCCAAATGGCTGGCCATATAGAAATAGCCTCCTCTGGCCCACAACCCAGCAGCACAGAGGGACATTGGAGAGAAGAAGAAGAAAAAGGGGAAGAAAAAAAATATTTTTTTTTTTTTTTTGAAGAGGAGCTGAAAATACAGTGAATTAGTTGCAAAGTTTCATGATGGATTCTGAAAATAAACCTCTTCCCAACATGGTTTCCACAATCCTTGCTCCCATTCAGAGCGAAAAATCCTGGGCAGAAGCAGCATAAATCCACAGCTGAGCCATCCCCCCAGTAAACCAAAAGAAAAAACAGCTCTCCCCTTGGCGTCTCAGCTCCTTCTCCACTCTAAAGGCTTGAGCTGAAAGTCAAGAGGGGGCTGTAGATGCCAATCATATTCGTCTGCACTGCAGCCCTTAAATAGAAACACATGAGCGGGATTGAAAGAGAGGGAGGTGGGGTGGAGGGAGAGAGGGAGGGCGGGGAAGAGTGTTTACTTGAAACAGAAGAAGAAAAAAAAAAAAGTTATAGCGCCAGATTCTTGCTAAAACACGGCCACCCCCCGCCTGCCCCCCGCCAGCGCCGCAGTTCCGCATTCCCTGCTGCAGAAACAGCCCCTGCACGGGGCTGAACGTGGCGTCCCGGCTGTCCCCCTTCCCTCACCATCGCCCTTCGGTGCCTTTTTGGAGCTCTTTGAGCCACTCTTGCCAGTTGTACAGTTTCGTTTCATACCGAAGGCTTTTGGCTGTCCGAGCCCTTTATGAATGAGTGTCGGCTCTCATACAAACAGGGATGGAAAAAAAGGCACCAAATAACCGTTCTGCTCCCTTCCCCCCACAGTCCTCAGGTTGTTCTCGGGTGGGTTTTCTGTTTGTTTGCTTATTTTTGATTTTTTCCACCCCCAAAGAGAAATCGTGCATTCTGGGGAGGAGCCGTGAAGCAGGCAGGCTGCCATACCAGACCCGGAGGAGATGGTCACGCAGCGCTGCTCGCCGCTGATGGTGTGCCTCGGCTCTGATGCAACACGAACAGCACGAAAGGGGCGCCTGCACCTCCAGCACAGGCAAGGGCAGGCTGCCTGCTCCTGCCTGGAAACTGCCTCTCAAAGTCCTGAAAACCTTCAGGACATCAGGGTTTCTTAGTTTGCCCACAGACTCCTCCTTTCACGTCCTGCAAAGCGTCCGAGCAGAACAAAAAGCACCTACCATTCCTGCACCAAGAGCCCCCAGCCGCATGGCTCCCTGCAAAATTATTTCACAGGTTTCCTGAATTGCAGCATTGTCTATTAAGGCAGAGCAGCTCGGGCCAACAGCATATTATACATTTTACATAGTACGAGGCAGTTCCTGTCTCTCTAGATTAAGATGCAGATGGAAAGGGGAGACAGAAGCAGATGTATGGCTTTCTGAGAGCCCCATTTCACGTGACGGGGGCAGAGCCAGGAGCAGGCTCCAGGTCTCCTGAATCTCTGAAGACAAATTAACTCCAAGAGACAGGAAGGAAGCAGCATGGTTTGAAGCTGTCCACCAGACAAGTCAGGGGACTACAAGCCAAGCACAGGATGCTCAGCGCCGCATTTCCAAAAGCAGCACGGTCGGATGTGTTCGGGCTGAGGATGCAAAGTGATTCTGCAGGCAAATAATTAGCATCCCTGCCAACAGAGAGGTAAAGAGTGCATCAGCCATTAGAACAGCATCCTGTGAAATGCAGATCCTTAAACAAAAAGTAATTAATTCAACATTTTCCTGAAAGGAAGCACTATCACAATGTCTCCCTTTGGACCAGTCTTAAGAAGTCCAGAAAATCAGACAACTTCCTTGCTCCCTAAGCGTGCCTCTGACTCTTCTTGTGTTCCACAGGTTAATTTTCTGCAAAGAGGAGTCATCTCCTCTAGAAGCTTGTGTTTAAGAGATTTAGCTCTTCTGTGGATGGCTGAACCACAGCCAGTAGCATGAATAGGGGGGAAAAGACCACAACAAAGAACTGACAACCTTAAGATTTATAACAAAAATTTTCACCATAGTTGTTCATTCTAAACAAGTATAATTTCTGTTTGCAACCAACCAACTTAATATGATTGTTCTCATTAAAACAGTGCTAATTCAGGTATCTGGAGTGCAATGTGGTGCCTTCCCCCATTTCACACTGCTTTTTCCAGACAGCCTAGAACGGGGCAGCAGCAGCATCTTCCTTCAACCTATATAAGCAAGGAGCACCTACAACCCCCGCTTCGTTTTTGTCCTGAGACACATACCAGTTCTCTAACCAAAACCAAAAGTCATCATGGGAATATGTTTGTGCGTCAGCAAAGAATTCAGTGAGTATGGAAAGGCAAAGGAGAGACTGAACAGTTGCAAAGGGAAAAAAGGACATGCAGGAAGCTACTTAGTAAGTAGCCACTCCACACCTTCTCTTTCTAATCTCCTAGAGGCTTCTCAGGAATAAGATAAAGAAAAGACACCACACAGCATTGGCTTGGTGTTCACGAGGTGCATGCATCCCTGCTGGGAACAAAGAGAGGACAAGGCTCGAGCACGGGCTGGCAAACACCCCACTGCCAGCCACCCATGCTGGCCTAGGGACCACGCACCAGGGGAGCACCTTGGCCAGCAAAGAAGCCAGAGAAGGAGCATTTCCCATCCTCTGCCACAGCTCCAAAAATAAAATAAGAAAACAAACAAAAAAAAAAAAGATAGATGATATCTGCATGCAGATATCTGAAACTCAGCAGGACATCGCAATATTGCTTATCCTGCCCTGCCTTGGATGAAGTATTCCCCGCAGGAGGGCTTTTGGCACAGCAGTGGCTGCTGCAACACGTACAGTTAGGAGAACATTTTAATAGAAGCTTCTTTAAGTGCTATAGGGCTCCTATTAAGGCAAAAATAATAGGGTGATAAATTCCATGGTCTAGGACGTAACCAAGGTCAAATAAACCTGTTCACTTATAGGTACAGCAGATCATGCCCTTCTTTTTTGGGGTTGGGACATGTCGGGGCGTCCCTGGAGTTCCCAGGGCGATGCTCTCCTAGTAGTAGGCACAGCTCAGTAGGGAGGACTTCACCAATAGCAAAGGAGGGAAGAAGGGAGGGAAGAGAATAGAAAAGCAAACAGCTTCTCCCAGTAATTAGAAGCCTTAAATGTTTTCTAGGTAGTCTGGTTTAGGCTGTTACTACATTCCCTCCAGACACAGCCAGCAGGGTAAGAACTTCAGCCCTGCTCAGCTCCATCCCCGGGGCACACCTTCAAAGAAGTGACTTCTCGGTGACGCTTAAGATCCCCAAAACATCACCGGTCTGCTCTGTCAGACCCCAGGCTGCCTCCCCCCCCCAAAAGGGGGATGCAAAAAGAACAAGGCAGGCAACACTGCAGAGAGCGCAGCACCAATTACACTGGCTGCCGTGGGCGCTTCTGAGCTGTAACATAGGACGCAGCCTGCTCAGCCTGAGCCACG
This sequence comes from Aythya fuligula, assembly GCF_009819795.1. NCBI lineage: Eukaryota > Metazoa > Chordata > Aves > Anseriformes > Anatidae > Aythya > Aythya fuligula. The sequence continues at coordinate 24,968,983 of NC_045565.1, forward strand.
CTGGAGAAAGGGGATGCAGAGCAGCACGGGTCCCCCAGCAAGTTCACATGCACTCTGCAATGCCCCGTGGATATTGCAGACCCACTTTTTTTTTTTTTTTTTTTTTTTTTAAAGCTTCTTCAGTGTAAGCAGGAGAAACTGAGAGCAGAGGATAGGATAAGGCTGATGTGCCCGGTAAAGCCCCCCCTGCTCATTTCCCCCCCGAAAGCAGCATTAGTGCTTGGGTTCAGCTCCAACTTGCAAGCCCTCCCCCCGAGCAGAGCGCACGATAGATCGCTGGCTGAAATAAGAGTTTGCTTGCCTCTCCGGTTACTTTTGCCTCGAGTCCGTTTCCTGGTTAAAGTCTTGAGGATAGCCCTCCTCCTCTCCATAGGGCTCCACTTTACAATCCTCCCGCTCCTCACCTCTGCGGTTACCTTCCCGGGACCGGGCAGAAATGTCATCGGAGCTTGTCCGTGCCCCCCCCCCCCAGAGCCGGTGCTATGAAGTGACACAGTCGCACCCCGTCCCCCTCCCCGGGCAGCGAGGAGGGAGCATCGTTCCTCCTGCGGTACTCAGAGAGCAGCAACTACCTCCTAAATAAGAGCACAGGGCGCCTGTTCCAAGCGGCTTCTTCCTCCTCCTCCTCCTGTGTTGCAACAGCTAAAACCTATGATGGTTTTGCAATAGCCAAAAAATTAAAACCACCAACTGGACTCCAAAAATAAAATCATCTGGATATGGAAATCTGAGACTCCCGATCTTTGCCAGAGCACTCTGTTGTTATCAGGCTATAAACATGTCTGCTCTTTTAATCTATACAGCATGCGGGCTTTTATATCGCCCTTGTATGATTATCAATCAAGTGTTTACAGATCCAGACTAAATGACTTCGGACTGGGCTGGTCAGTGGAAGGTTTGAAGAAAGCCAAAACCACAGAAACGGTCAGAAAATGCCCTGACCGTGAGTCACAGCTGACGAAGCAGCTGGCAGGTAGTCGGGCTCCTCAGCTGCGGGCACAACTGCTGGGGACACGCATGGGGCTCGCACGGGGCGCTTGGTGGAAGGCATCCCAGTGTCACAGCGTGCCACATGGCACAGTCAGAGCGAGGGACAGCTGTGGGAGCTTACATCTACTGCTGTGGTTTCTTGATAGAGCCGATTCCTCAAGGGTAACCCTTTGCACATCTCGGGAAAACTCCTTTGGAGAAAGAAGAGGACAAGGACTAAAGAATAAGAGTGCCCAGAACGGCACCAAGCCTACTAAAAATCTTCAGATCGGTCTATCCCCTCACAGCAATCACACCCTCAGCTTTAAGCACACACATTTTCTTTGCCTAACTAAAGCTTTTACCTCTCTCCTTTCTTATCAGAAGGTCCACGCCTCCGTGGTCAATAAACACGTTATAGCTGCGTGTTTTCTTTGAGCCTTCTGCCAGTGATCTAGCCCAAAGTATTTTAAGATACAGAGCTTAGTTCTGCCTAAAAATTGGGCTAAGTACTGCACGAAGGATAAAAAAGACTTTACCATGACAAGCACGTGAGATTACACAAGAGCTCAGGGTCTTGGAGTAGACTCAAAAGCAGTTCCCAAACTAACCAGTTCCTGGAGTTAGCCGTGGGATGAGACTAGCGGAGCTTTCCACAGATCTCCTTGGGGACAATGCAGATTCAGAGAAAAGTAGGTTCTATTCCTATTCAGTTTCTTTATAGGATCCAAGCAATCAGGCCTTCAACTCAGGAGATGAGTACTCCAGCCTGGCCATCCTCAGCCCCCCTTCCCCTTCGAAATCCAGCCTATAATTGCACGTCAATTATTCATGGCAGTAAAAGGTCAGATGCGGCTTGTGTCATTAGGGAAGGGGATCCACCTCCATCCTGTCTGCCAGGCAGGAATCCCCCCGTCCTAGCAGCATTCGGTTTTACAGATGAGCAGCTCCTGCTGTAGCAGTTCTGAGCCATGAAACTTTAGGGGCAGAGAGAGAACTTCAGCACCACCTATAATAATGAGAAGAATTCAGTACAAGTCCAGCCCAGTCTCTGGCTCCTACCAATAAAATAATACTGGCAAACCCCCTTTTGTCCCATTATTGATGAAAATTAGTATTTGCAAGAGGCTACCAAATGGGTTATTAATACACTGTTATTTCCATGGCTCCTTTTCTGAGCTCAGCTTGGTAGCTCTTTTACTAAGGACAAAGCAATTCCTTGGAGTTTCTGAAGAAGGTGACGTTCTGCTTTTAGACAATGGCAAGATTAAAAGCAGAAAGGGATGGGTTAGGACTTATAGGACTCCAAGCCAGAGAAGTTTGGCCTAAAACCTCATCCAACACCCAGTATCAGAACAGGAGAGTGACACGAGGCTGAGCACCACGCACCCAGTGATGGCCAAGTCACTGCACAACACCTCTCATCCTGAGATAGCAGCCATAATAATGCACAAGAAGTTTCTCCAGAAGTGAGCATCCACGCACACACCTTCCTCCACCCCACAGCACCTATGAGCTCCGCAAGCCTTTCTGTGATGGGGCAATAGGTTCCTCACAGAGCAGCTAAGCCTCAAGTCTTCGTTATCCCTCTGGCTGCACACGCAGAAACCAGGCACAGATGGCAACTCCATGAGCTGCATTAGCTCCCTCTGGGCCCCACGGGTTTCTGCTACCCACAGCCACAGGGAGCCCAAGCCAAACGCACGCACCGTCCCCGAGAAGGAAATACGGCCAGCAGAAAGTTAACGTTACTCCTGGATTCCTTCCCCAGCATACGGGGTGCTTATTTTTCCCTCGCATTTCTAAGAAGGGAGATCTGGGTAAGCCTTCAAGTGCCTGGGACAAGTGGCAGCCTGAAGGCAGCCTGGCTTCCAGCGCCGGAGTACGTGTCCGACGCACAGCTAAAAGCAGCAGCAACACACAGCCCCACAGGGAGCGCATCGGGAACGAGCTTGGCCCACGGTAAATGGCAGGCACTCTCTCAAGTGAGCACACCACTACTGTTTCTTCCTCCTTCGCAGCCCTCAGCAGCATTTCCAATAAAATCCTGACAAACGGAGCAATTCGACGCTGACCTTTGCCAACTGGAGCTTGTTAGGATTTTGAGTTTTTTTATTTTTGATCTGCTAGGTTTTAAGAGAGCGCCAAGAAAAATTAGAGGCAGGAGGGTGAAAGGAAAAAAAAAAAAAAAAAAAAAAAAAGTTGAGTCCTCTTTCCACTCCTTCTTGGAAAGTTGGCTTTCTGAACAGCAATCCCAACCAACTAGGTTACAGGTAGCAACGGTTAAGAAAACTGAAGTATTTTGCACACAGATCTGTTAAACCATTTGGAGATTTTTCACACAGCTGCTAGACCGGGTCCTCCACCAGGCTGAAGTCACCTATATACTTTGGCATTCTCCCTAGTCATGCTCAGCGTGGCAACACGTTCACGTTACTCCACATCCCACCAAGCAAACCAGCCAAGGAATTTAACGGCAGTTGGGGTGCCCCCAACAACCCTAATGTTAATCTGCAATATGGCCCATGGCAGGTCTGAACTGAACCGTAGCTGTGCAAGAAATGTGGGGTCATTTGGATGGGCAGCAGATATATATCACGTGAACTGGAACAGTTTAGGGAGGTAGAGACCGGGGCAGTGTGACTTCACTGTGAGACTGTGCATCAGCATCTCCCTTTTCGAGCACTATGCAGTGCAATCAGTCACTTATTTGCCCTATCATCATGCACGGGTTTCGGAGCCAAACTAGCAACATGCATTTAGCTAAAAGCAGTCAATGGAAATGAAGGAATTTTATCTAATAAGATTTTACCTTCTTTCTCTTCAGAGAGCTTAAAAGCCTTGGTATTTAATTTGCCATGTTATAGATAGCAACATAAAATAGTCCCAAGAGATGCAAGGAAGTCAGAAAAACAACCCCAATTCCCCCAAACCAGACAACCCAAGGGCTTCTTGTCACTCTTCCCAAAGAGCACCTCTTCTGTCTCCTTCTCAACACGTTGCCCTCCTGCTCAGTCCCGTTTTGTTTCTGTCTGAACTCCCTCATGACCCGCTAACCACCAGGCTCCTGTGACCGAATACTTCAGATATTTCTGCACTGTTATGTCCAGCTACCACCCTGAAATCAGACCTGTTCTGCTCAGATTGGAGACAACATCCCCCGGGGGGTATTAAACTTCTGTCAAAGATAGCATTTCTGAAACCACAGCAGTATGACTTACTAAAAGCCTCTGACAAGCAGGCACTCATCCATCAAGGACGGTGGGGTTTTTGCTTACATGCTTTGAACAAGGCATGAGCTTGGATATTTAGTAAGTCAGGTGTGGAAAGCAGCAGGGTTTTTCCATCTATCCTTGCCTTGAAACCTATGGGTGGCCTTAACTGACTGGGTGCCCATGCCTGCATCCTTCACAGAAAGGAACTATCACAAGCTACAGACTAAGTTTGAAGAGAATAAAAGAATATTCTCTGGTATCCCATATCAGGCAACACATATTTGCAGAGAAATCTACTGATTACTCAGGAAAAGAACCTAATTCTTTATACTATATAGCTTAGCTTTTGCCTTGTATTGGGTTACTTGTCCCCAAGCCTTAACACTTCTATAAGTTGTTTCCCTGATCCCTCCTCCCTCCTGACTCCTTGTGACACGGAGTCTGAGGCTCCCATGAAAGTTTTGCAAGTTTTGCATCTTCTTCAGTCCCATATGCTCCATAAAACACCCCTTCTACCTACTGTGCAAAAGCAAGGGAGAATTACAGAAAAAGAATGAGCATGCTCTTGTGTTCATTTCCCTTATCTCAATCCACAAGTTCTCACTTTTGTTCTTCTTCTTCTCTCCCGTCCCATGGGGATAGCGAGCAAGCAGCTGTGCAGGTGCTTAGCTGCAGGCCAGGGTCAATGCACCACAAGAGGGGAAGCTGCTTTGGGTTGTGGGTCTGGAGCTGGACAAGGAAGATGTCACACAGGAAAATTATCATCTAGTGACAGCAGCAGGGTGAGACAGGAGTCAGAAAAGCAATGTCCTTGTCATAACTCATGCATCATAAAAAATATGCACAGGCAGACAACAGATCCTGGATACTCACCAGGAGAGACCCATATTCAAGACAACTCCAAAACCACATGATTTAAACAGACTTTTCAATGGCATGCAGAACACCAACACACGAGAAGTTACCTGGAGCAACGCTCTTTTTGGGAGTCTCAGACAAACTGGACATCCAAACTTGAAATCCAAGAAAAGGGCAGCAGAAAAAGAGAAAGTAATTAGAGAAACAAGAATAGTCACAGCAGCAAGTTTGAAAGTAGAAAGTTAGTGAAAACACATTAAAAGAAACGTTAAACTTCTCTTTAGGAGTTGCATTGGCGTGGTGGGGACTCAGTTAAAGGTCAAGTCACACAAACTACCCAGGTAAAACAAAAGTTAGGTGACTTACAGAAGTTATAAGATCTGTAGTGATCCAAATTTGAGATCAGGGAATGAGATACACTCTGAGCTTATTCCCAAAAGGAGAGGAAATGCATACCAAGAGACAGCTTGACTCATTAAGTCTCAGACCTGCAAAAGTACTTAGCTTTGCAGCTGTTAATGATCCCCGTAAGACCAACAGGCAACTCACAGAGATGGAGCTTAGCAAATCCATTCACGTTTCTACAAGCATTTTGCTACCCTGGTACTGCAGTAAGTGAAGCAACAACAGTCAAATAATGCCCCATGGAAAAGAGCACAGAGCTCCAATGAAGGTATATTCAAAGCACAAATAGAAATACCCTTTTTTTAGCCAAAAATACAAGGCAGAAATCTGGTTAAAGACAAAGCTGATACAGTTACTATCAACAAGGTCAAAAGTTTTCCCTCCCCCTCCATGAAAGGAGGTGTAAATACTTGGCTTGGGTTTCTGGGAATAATCTTCAAATATTAAATGCTATTTTTGTTTGAATACACTGGAAGCATGTCTCAGAAGTTAACAGGTTGGCCCTCATTTCAAAATAAGAACCCGTGAACCCTCCCGTTCTGGGAGATGAGGGAGCGTAAGGAGAGCTGTCACCCCCACATAGCCTGGGAGAAGGGATGGGGAGGTGTTCATACAACAGGCTGAGAACTTCCTGAATATTGACAACTTCAAAACACATTTTTTAAAACCCATTTGCAATGTGGAACCCAGTTCTGGAGCTGTCAGATACCAGCAAGGACGATGCATCCTTCAGGTACTGGGAGAGAGGGTTGATCTGTACTGGTGGCCGTGTCTACTTGACTTGACATTGTCTTTTGACCCACACAATACCATCAAGACAGCAAAAAGAAAAAGAAAAGCAGCCAGTAAGATATCCCTAGCACGCATTTAACTGAGAAATTTCTAGCACAGTGCGAAGCCTGAGAAACAGCTTTCAAACATTCCCACTGGAAACCTGAGGTCCAAGAAACACTTCGCTGCATTTCCTCAGCACTAAAGGAATGGTGAGGTTTTGAAATTCTTCCTTTATATCGGGCCCGCAAGTTTAATTGCATTAGAGCAAGACTGGAATTCAGATGGATTTGGCCTTGCGCTTTTCAGCAAGTTCTCTATAGTGGCCACTGGGAAAAAAAAAGGGCAGAAATTTCCAAGCTCCTAGACCCCAAAGCCACGCACTGCACTGTCACATACAGCGCAGAATACACCACGATAAGTTGCAATGATTTGTTCTGGGTTGTCATTAAGAGAGGGCTCTGCACTGGTAGAGTGCAACAGGAAATCATCTGGCAGGGCGACCGTGCTTCAGCTTACAGAGGGAATATGCGGCGTGTTTCTATTACAGGCTCGGGGCACAAACGGGAAAGGGTGTGAAGGAGTTGTTGTCAGCAACTTGTCTATTAGCTTTTTAATACACTTCCACCGCCTTCAGGAAGAGGATTACGAACGTCAGTCAGCCGTCAGATCTTTTTCCAGGCAGAAGAACCTGAATATGGCAGTGATAAATGAGGAAGATGGAGAAACAAGCGGGAAGGGTTTGGTTTGCCCCAGTCGAAGCTGGCAGCAAGAGGCTGAGACAGCCAACGATTAAGAAAAGAGGGAATAAGCTGTGCTTCAGACAAGTATGGGCTCCCCTGGATGTGCCTGCCCAAGAAGGGAAGGAGGGAGCTCAGCCCCACACCTACAAACACCCCATGACATCTAACTGATGGGGAACGATGCTCACCGTAAAGGGGCAAAGCAAAAAGCTCCTTGCTTTTAAACACCACCTTTTTCTCTCTTTGTCAAAGCCATTGATTTATCCAAATCAGAATAAGAAGGCAAACTAAATAGTAGCTGGCAAACAACCCCCCAGGTCCCAAATGCGGGCTCCCCGGCATCTAGGCAGCAGCAGCAGCACCTCCCGGCTGCCCCAGCCTGACAGCAGCGAGATGTAGATGAGGTTGCTCCTGAAGCAGAAGACAGCTAGCATATTTCAGCTGCTCCCGCACATCTGCTTAGCATTAAACTTCCTTCTTGGGGATTTTTTTTTTTTATTCCAAGACGTTTAAGCTCTAATTGCTACCAGCTTCTAAGAGCTCCCCCTACAAATAACAAAAATATCAGACATTAGGGATGGATTCCGCCCCGCACAGAGCTCAAACGGAGAGCTGCGCGGGGATCCGGGGTACGGGGACGAGGTCAAGGGCCCCGAAGCACGCTGTGCCCACGCCAACAAAACACAAGCTTGCAACGGTCCCGGGTTTCCCCTCCAGGACAGGGTTTTACTGGAATTCTGCACAGGGCTTGGAGCCGCTTTCCAATGGGATTGGTAACGGTAAACGAACAAACCCTCGCTTCCTGCCTCTCCTCTCCCCCTCCGCTGCACGGCCAAGCGCCGGCTGGTCTCAGATGACTTGGAGGAGGGGTGGGGGGGGGAAATCTCAGTATTTGGAAGGGAAATTAAAGCTGCCTGCTCAAAGCAAGCCACTCCTAAGGCAACGGCATCCTGACTCTGCTCCTAACGCCAGCCCCCCCCCCCGGTCCTCACTGCCGCCTTCAGCTGGAGCCAGAACAAACCCCTCTGATCGGAATTATTTTTAAAAGCTCCAAAGAAACACAGGTCCATAAATTACAGCGAAGCCACGGAGCCAAGGCAGTTGTGCAGAGCGCTGAGGAGGCTCCCTTCAGAGCCACAGTGCCCAGAAATAGCCACAGAAAAAGCTCCATCCCGCCAGAGCTGCTGCGAGGGAGCTGGGGGACCCCGGGATGGGCCAGCCCCAGTCCTCAGGTGGGGAAGGGAAGGAAGGAAGGAATTAGAGGGACAAAGGCTTTGAAGGCTTAATTAAGCCAGTCGTCATGGTGAACTAAGACACACGAAACATGATTTTATTTAGGTTTCACCAGAAGCTTTCCTGCCGCCACCGAGAGCCATTTGTTTGCCGCTCCTCCCACTGCTGGGGAGAGAAGAGGCGCCAGACTGCTGGGGACTGACGCTTCGCAGCGATACAGCCCCGCTCATCCCATCTGAGTAGCAGCCTGTTTGTCTTGCATAAAGCTAGAACAGAGAAAGCTTCAGGGAAAACGCCTGAAAACATCTAGGGTTGAACGCACGGGCACAAAGCTACCACATCCACGCCCGTGATCCGCTCCAGCCCTGCACATCCAGCCGGGTCCTGGTCCAGCAGGTGCAAAGCCCTCAGACACAGCCCTCCCACCTGATGCAGGTTCCCTTCTGTCAATAGCATTGTTCAAAGGCTCAGCTCAACGCTGAGTACAGCACCCATTATTTCATACTGCTAAATAGATGTTGCTTCCAGCCTAAAGGTTGACAGGGTGCATATTGTTGCCAGAGATGTTCCTCATGAGGAAACTGGATGGGACTGCCTTGCTTAGGATTATAAAAGAAGTTTAATTACACAGACATGACCTTTCTTTGGAAGCTGCCTTCCACACAGATAGCAGCAATAGAGACATTTAACTAACAGGCTCTTCTGTTCTCTCGAAGCTCTACCTCAAACGTCACCTGGGAATCCTGAAGTCTCCACAAAGCTCTGCAGCTACGGGGTACAGCAAAAAATACTGAGAAATGGAGTATAAGAACAGGTGGCCATGCTGCAGAGATGCTGATACCTGAAAGGGACTGCCCTTCTCCAACTGGGATCAGCTCTGTAGGGCATTAGTCCTCTCCAAAATCAAACACTGCTGGCTCAGATAGCCAAGGGCTGCAGTGGTGAATGCAGCTGAGCTTTTTGCAGATTCATTTCCCAGCCATTCACCCTCCCCAACTTACCCAGAAGGGTGAAAATAGTAAGTAATATAATTTTAGACTGAACTGACACTGTATTGACTTCCTGGGAAGTCAGCAATCAGTGCTCCACTCCAGAGAACTTACTGGTGGTCCAGTGATTTCTCAGGCTGGAGCTGGGGGGGTAAATGCTTTTTGCTCCTCCATCACCATTAAAGGCACTAAGAGATCAACGGGGGTGTTCTCATCCCATCAGTGGTATTTGATAAATCAGCAAGAAAAAGCTGCAGTGGGGTGTTTCTTAGAAACTGCCCAATTCTTAGAAAAGGCTAGAGCCTTGTTCACTGAAACGTTCCTCGCCTAGGGCACAACTGAAAATAGAAGCTAAAATTTTATTTCATTCATGATTTCCGAGGTCAAGCATGCCAAAGTGCTGGTATAAATGAAGTGCCAGATGTCCTAGCTGCTCAGGTAGGGCACCACGCTGCCCAGAACAGGTAAGCCCCAACTCATCACTGCCCTTCCCTCCTCTCCAGCCAAGCTGAGGGACAACCTCATTTTTCTCTTCCAGCCTCTTTGCCTCCAGCTGGGGCTTGACAGTGGTTAAATGGGAAGGTAAGGAGATACGACAGAGCTAGACCATGGGAGGGGGGCAAAATATGGGGTGTTACCAACCCCTGAGGAACCAAAGTACCTGCTTTTAGCAGTTGTCCTGTATCAGAGTCCACCTGTAGCTCTACAACATGGCTGTAGAGCAAATTGCAAAGAAAAAAAAGCAGACGAGCCTCAGCCTGAATGAGAACCATTTTCACACACCCCTGGCTCACACAATTAACTCATTCAATTAGGCAGAAAACAACAGAGAGCAGGAGAAACAGGAGGATGGCACAGAAAGGCTACGAGTGTTTTGGTCGATTGCTTCAATCCCCGCTGCCCAAGGCATCCTGTTTAGCTGTGCCACTGATGTCCCAGAGGAACCCAAAACAAAACCAACATTTGTGCCCGGTGCCTGACCCAGGGTGGGCCCGCTAACGACCCTGGCCCTCCCCACAGCTGCCGAAATAAGCTTCCCTTGTTCTTATGGCTGGGACATTGGGGCGGCACCGTTAAAGCAAGTGTTTTAGGATAGCCTTTGAAGGAATACTGAGATTGGTTTGAGTCTGTTTTGTATTTTTTCCCCCCAAATGGAGACTTGGTGTGTTTTAAAGTCTCTCATCTTCACAGAGATGTCTCCTCTCCCACACACCTAAAGCAGAGCAGCATCACCTCCACTCCACACGCCATCTGCTCGACAGGCAGTCCCTTGAAGAGCTACATCTCGGCAAATATTTGGCTAGTTGATAATCCCCAGCATTTCCCCAATATGCAAATCCAGCTAAAGCACGGGAGTAAGAGGATTTGACAGCAGGTTTATTTATTAAATAAACCCTTTAATTTTAGTCCTATTCGCTGGGCTCAGCCTCCTGACAGGCAGGGCTCGGAGGGGCCGTGTGTGTGCAGGGTGGGAGCAGAGGGGCTGAGCCCGGGCAGCTCCATCCCCTCCTGGGCAGGAGCGGCTGCCCCGGAGCTGCTGGGGCTCCTCGCCTCCCCGGCACCACGCTGCACACCCGTCTCAGCCCACTTCCACTTGCCACGTAAGCAGGGCTGCCTGGCGCACGCCGGACCCACACACGCTGCTTGGAAAAGGTTCGCATCTGGCTTTCACGTGACTCAGAAATTCATCATCTGGATAACTCGCTCCTGCCGGGGAGAAAGCCACAGCCGAGGAGTCCCTGCCCGAGTCGGGACGGAGCTGTGGGGTGAGAGGGGCTGCCTGTGAGGCACACAGCACAGCTCCCTGCTTACCCGCTGCACGCCAGCCGCCTCATTCAGCCCTTTGTCCTTTACAGGAGGAACAGCTTGGGGTAAAAAAAAACATGGAGTCCCAATTTTCTACTCTGTTTACTTCTGCAAAAGCCCGTCCTAATCCCATCTGCGAGCCCAGAAGTACACAGGGCTGTTTAGGGCTTGTTCTGGCAGCCATCGTGCACATTAACTCTTTCCACATGGCAGGGGAGGGCTGCTTCCCACATGAGTGCTATGCTCCCTGCGCATACAGCTTTGTAGAAGTTCCCAGAGTTGCTGGAAATTGCCTGGAATATCTGAACACCAGCCCACACCTACAGCTGTACAAACTGAGAGCATCACTCGTCTGAGGGGGGTAAGAAAAAGTCCTTGACACTGCCAAGGAGGAGGGCAGAGAGCCCCCGGCCATCACACTTGGAAAGTCACAGGTACGTAGGAATGCCAGGAGTCGTGCATGGCTCAAACACTCAAAAAGGAAAGGAAAAAAAAGAGCCAGAATCAAATCCCCACTGCAAGAAGTCCCCCAGCCAAGCGCAGGGAGCGCAGTGCAGCAGCAGCGTGTCCGGGCAGCCTGGTTTAGCTGGCAGCAGGCTGAGCTGGCCCACTGATACATATGTGATAACCCCTGCTGAGCACCTAGAAGGAATGTTTGCAGCCACCTCTGATTAGAGGAGCCACCCCAGCCATGTCAGACTGGTAAAGGTTTTGCCTGTCACATGGCTGGGCACAGGCTAACCCAAATGTGACGGTGAAAAAAAAATCATGCCCTAAGCTTCAGGCCCTTAGGGAACACTGTTTGTGGGCTGAGTGCTCTCAGTATTTTAAGGCCACGCACCCTGCCATCCAGGTTTCCTTCTCACAAGAAGATTTGAGTTTCAGGTGCTCACCAGCCTGATATTGTTATCGCAACCCCCAGGTGAAAGCTCTGCTCCTCCCATGCAGCCGGAGCCTGCCGGTGCCACGCAGAGATTCCTGCAGAGGCTGAGGACCATCACGGTGCACTCCAGCCCCTGAGTGCATTTCTCACCTGCCTAATCGAAGGCAGCAAAATGAAAACCTGATACCACAGCTCCCTGCGTGCAGGAGAGGAAAAACCCACGCAGGCAGCGTTAGCACCATCTGCCACTTGTCAGACCGAGCAGGAAGGCAGCACAGGAGCAGATGGAGAACAGAGGACTCCCCAAAAAATCAGGAGAAGAGCCATCACACCCCTTTGGGTCACACATGGGGCATTCAGCAGGGTGCACGCTGTCCTGCCTTCCATCGCCGTGCTCCAGCCACACCTCATTCTTGCAGCCCTTCCCTGCCCACCCGGCCCTCTCCCCCCGACGCGGGGCTCTTCGCAGTGTTAGCTGCGAGCTGGGAAGCGCAGGGAGCACAAACACATTCCTTTCCCTAATCCCGCACCCTGTCCCCACACTTCAGCTTAAAAGCCGGGCGGCGAAGCAGAAAGCCCACACAAGGCACACACAACTGCTCCTCTCCTGTCCTTGTCTTCCTCCCCCCGGCATCTGGGCCACCCAGAAGAGGCCAGCGAGCCCGTACAGCCAGCAGGCTACACATCTCGTCAGCAGGAAGGCTGAAAGAAAAAGAATAAACTCCTCTATCTGCTCTTCTCTTCAGTAGCCTCAGGCAGAAGGCCAAAGCGTCTCAGTTTAAACAGCGACGTTAAAAATGTGGTGTGCGAGGAGGATGGCGAGATCAGCTTCCTCCTGCCAGAATCCCCCAGGCTGGGCTTGGAGGGTGGACTGGACAGATTTACACCACGACCAGAGATGCAAAACGGTGTCACACACGGGGATGGAGACAGCCCGGCGTAGCCAGAGCTCTTCCTCAGACCCCTCTCGGTGCCGGTGCAGCTGAGCAGAGAGCGAACAGCCCTGCTTTGGCAGAGCTGACGTTGCTTCAGCTACGTGGTAACTCACAGACTTGATTAAAATAAATCAGGAAAGAAAGCGAGCTGCTTGGGGAATTATTACATCAGGCAAAAGCCAGTGAACGGAACGGCAGTGAGAGAGGAGCACATTTCGCTAGGAGAGGGATTAATTCTCCATTGTGAGGAGAGGGAGCTCTGCCATCAGGAACTGGACCGAGGACGCACATCAGGGTCAAGAACTCCTGGCTCCCTCCAGACCCAGGCCCAGGATGTGCAGCCCCAGTAACCACATGTTAAATTTTGTTTTGGGCCTCGGTTGCTACGCTTCTGCTTACTCTACCCTTCTTTTCTTACTAATTCCCTTTATCCTCCTGCTTAAAAAAAAAAAAGGAAAAAAACACTAAGTGAGAACCAAGATGTTCTGCCAGAATCTGCTCTGGTGTTTAAATTCCATGTGGTAATTAGCACATGGAGCCAAGGAGGTTAATTGTAAGCGGGAGAGGAGATCCTGATTGCTGAGCAGGAGCACTCCTGTCCGCACACGTTCGTGAAGCTGCAGAGCAGCGGCTGGCAAAAGCCCCAGGCCAGCCCCAGCACCCAGCCTGAGGACACCAAGGCAGCCCCCATCACTGCTCCTGCATGGACTAATTGCAGAAAACAAGGCGAGGAGCACGGCACGCACATGTGATTCATCAGGGCACAAACAAGAGCACGTGCCTCAGCCTGCAGGAATCACGTCGCACCACAGAGTTCTTGCAAGGACTGAGACACCGAGCCCAAGCTGTGTGGTTTAAGATGTTCCTGGGGACTTGCCATGAGCTTGGACAAGCTTAGATCCCCATTCACTGCCTTAAAAAACAAACAAAAACCCTTCTTGGCCAAAGCTTTCCTTTCGGATGGAGTACAGGGAGACAGATGTCAGAGAGAAATGAACGATGAGAGCAGAATGCCTGAAACTAGCATTTGGGTTGAAAACCACATTTCAGCTTTGCTGCTGCTCTCACCTCGGCTCAGGTTCATTAAGCAACAACCAGCTGCCTGCTTCGTCACGCATGCACTCCACACAGGTCGCCCCGAGACATCTGCTGAGTTATCACCCGGACAGAAGATGCGCAGCCTCGCAGTGGGATTCACCACGGTAGTTAATTGGATTTTTCCAACATCTTGATAAGCCTGCTCTCAGGTTTAGCCTCTTTGAAGGCTCATTTAAGAGATTCAGTCTTCCTCTTGGTGGTTACAGGGGGAGAGGAAGGGCAGAAGGAAATCAAGACATTTAACCCATCTCATAAGTATCATAAAATACCTGCTAAGGCTGGAAGCTCTGCGTCCTCCTCTCTCCCCATACCCATGCTCAGCTAAACGCCTGCCAGAGAGCCATGAGCTAGCAGGGGACTCCGTATTCATAGCTGTGCCAGCAAGACTTCATCCCTGGGGTCAACTCCTAGATCCTGGGACAGGTAGAAACAGCCCCAGCCACGCAGGTCCAGCTAATGGCTCACACATCTGTGAGCCCGCTGAATGATTAAGCCCAGAAGGGCTAGCACACGCCATTCGTTTTCTCCATATTACCTCAAAGGAGGCAGTTCAAACTGAAGTTAAGAAAATAAAGTCATTTATAAAAAGAAACTCGCAGGACAAGCCACGGAGCTGTAAGCGCAGGCTAGATGTGTGGTGTGACAGGACCAAAGAGGTTGAGCTCTGAGGTGATGAGCATAGCTCCACAATAAACCCAGAAAAGAGCAAAGTGTTAAGCCATTCTCCTTTGTAATTACAAAGAAAGTGGAAAAATCTATCCCTGATAACTCAAACAGCAATTGAGGCATCTCCCTAAAGGTGGGGCAACACCTGCACAGGGCTCTGCTTCTCCTTCACTCGGAGGCCCTCAGGCTGGAGTTGCCGTCCCTCTCTCAGCTCTGCTTAATTTCCCCGTTGAGGGATAAGAGCATTACAGAGACATCTATAAAAAGACAGAATTTGAGAAGTGGCTTCAAATGGACTCTGAAGTTTTTATTTACTTAGCCAGCAGATACATCCTTCCTCATTTCAGGCTGCAGAATGGGAAGGGACCGGAGGTTGTCATCTGGGTGCTGCAGCGCTCTGCGAGTCCAAGAGCTGGACGTGGGAACCGAGCTGAAGGATGCTTCTCTGTGCTGGGGAAGCCAAGCCTCATCAACGTCCTCACCAAAGCACCACTGGCTTGGAGCGAGCTGCTGAGCTAATTCTCTAAGTGCTCAGTTCCAGGGGCTATTTAAACAGCCTTCAGCTGGCAGCCTCCGCCAGAGCCCGGCCAGCTTGATGCAGGCGGGATCCGATCAATTAGAGAGGGGAGACACCGCGGTGCTGCTGGAGCCATAAACCTCAGGTTTATTTCCCCTCAGAGGGGGACATCCTACCCCACAGCAACGAGGGGTAAGAAAAAGCCACTAAGCAGCAGCTCAAAGCCAGCAAGAGCGAGCAAGCGGGGGGGGGATTTTGTTATGCTTTCAGAAGGGGGAGTCCAGCAGTGCTTTCGCTAGCAGGCACTGAAGGAGTGTGCACAAGAGCCTGGCTGCCCACAGGGCAGGTGGCAGAAACAGATTCCTTAGCCTTGAAAGCAGAGGTGAAACAGCATCTTCTGTTAAAAAGGGAAACTCTCAGTAACCGAGAAGCGTGAAGATTCAGTATGGAAAAGCCCTGGAGCCCGTGTCACCTCCCTGTTGCCACCAAATACCAGGTCTCAGATGCTTGCTCCAGCATCACAACTGAGAATCTAACAATTTTGGCATGAAACAAGTAAAGAAAGATTCTCAGCAAAGGAAAAAACACACTCCAGGAGGTTGGAGCTTGTTCTAGCCAGCAACAGCGCAGTGTGTATATGGGGGACATCTCTGGGGAGAAGCATCCTCCAACTGCTTTTTACGAGCCACATCAGGATTAGCAGATGTCTCAAGGGTTAATTAGTTCACCATGCACAGATGGGAGCTGGTAGGGTTGGGAGAGTGGATTAACCTAATTTGTGGTTCGTAATGTACCATGCAAATATCCCTTACCAGGCTCCAGGTCATTCTGCCCTTATTTTGATTTGAGGAGAGAAAGCCCCAGCAGATGCCTGCGCAGAACTAGCACCTATTTGGAGTGACAGATGAGCTGCTGTTCCCTTGGTTAATGTGACTGAGGGATCAGTCTGAAGGGGAATTCCTTCCCTGTTTGCTACAGAGGGTCTTCAGAGAGACCTGGATGGGAGCACTTGTTGCGAGCACGCAGATTATGCCCACCGGAACCGCTCCTCACAGTTGTACTGAGGCCTCGTGGGCACTGACAGATGGTCGCAGAGCAACGATTCAATTGACTGGAAATATGAAGGCAGCTCTCCAAAGCAGCTCTGCGGCACGTCAAGCAAAGCCCCAGCAATCCAAGGTAACAGCACACGTGGTGCTTTAGGTCACGCCAAATGCCCGTGCCTACGCAGAGCCTCAGCTGCTTCAGCAAAGCTCCAGCTCTCGGGGCTGGCTGCAGGTTAAAGCGTTTATAATTAGATCACAGCCCAGGGAAGGGCTGCGTGTTTATAGAGCTCTTTGCACAGGAGGAAGCCTGGCTCAGGGCTGGCACGCAGAGATGCCCCAGATCAGTGCAAGACCCTTCTGTTTAGCTAAGCTAGGGCCACGCTGCTGCGCGTGGTTCAGAAGGTCTCCAAATGTTTACAACCAGTATCAGCTGCAGTGATAAATGTTTCCATAACTCCTCTTCAACTCTGAACTTCTCCAATTTCTCCCTGCTTTAAGGGTTGAGCACGAGACCAGCTAGAAATGCACTCGCTGGCAAGGCAGAGGTCAGCACAGAGGTGGCGCTGGCTGTCGGAGGCATTCCCCAAATGTTTCTGCCATCAGCACGCTCGTGCCCTGCCTGCCACGCCTGAGATGCAGCAGCTGCAAGATTCCTGCCCGACAGCAGGGGATGGCTGTGCTCACGTGCAGGAGTCTCCTCCCAGCTCGTCCTTGGTCAAGGCAAAATGTGTGCTCTCAGGTCCGATTTGTTGGGAGACGTTTGCACTTAAAAGTGCCGCTTTGTCCCATTTAAGGATGGAGTCGTGCTCGCACCTACAGAGGAAACTGCGCTTCAAAGTTATTTGTTATCTTAAAAGGCTCTTTACAACGCAGGCTGGGAAGCTGTGCTTATTTACCCCCTCGCTAGATCAAGTGTCATAAAGCTGCTCTTTGTTAGAGGCTGTAACCACCAACTCCCTGGGCATGTTCCTTGGCTCGTTGTGCACGTACTCCCACAACATCCAGCTCCAGGCAGAACCAAGCATTCCCCCGCCACCCTAAATTCAGGCGAGAAGATGGCTGAGAACAGAGCCCCTTTATCCAGCTCCCTTTGGTCGGGGAGCTGCTTCGCATTCCTGTCAGTGCAGCCTCAGTGGAGAAAGAGCATCCCGAAAACCCCACTGGTTCCACGTCCTGCAAGCAGTCAGCCAGCAAGAAACAGAGAAGAAATTGCCCCAAAAGGAGCCCAAGCAGCACACAGAGGTGGGAGAGACGAGGAGGGGGAGCCCAGCCTGAGCCCAGGCCTCCTGAATGGATGAGCACGGCTCTGGGGATGCCTCAGGGCAGGAGGCCAGTGGAGAGCACCAGGAACAGTTGGTGCCTCAGCTCCACAGGCTCAACTTAATCCTTCTTCCCCCAGCATCATGGTAGATCAGTCCCAGCTTCTCCACAGAGCCACAGGAATGGAGCAGGAACAATTCCCTCGTGCTCCCAGAGCAATTCCTCGCATCCCTTGTAAGAGCAATGCTGTAGCTCCTGTGTATGACAACTGGGGCACTGGCCCCAGAGCTCTCCTGGTTTTCTGGGGCTGTTCTAGGTCAGTGCTAAATCAGGTCGCCCCAGGGACTTCAGCAGCATTTCTCAGCACTTTTTGCAGGGCCCCAAAGCCCTCCTGGCACTGCGAGCCAGGAGCTCTCGCAGCTTTGCAGCCTGCCCCTCTGGAGAGTGCCGCTGCCCATTTAATTCACTGCCCATTTTGCACAAACGGTGCAAAATTCACTTAATATTACATGCTAGAAGTGCACCTGCATCTCTGTAAAAGGACCCGTTTTAATTGCAACGCAGATAGAAGTTTTGTAGGACATGGGGAAGATGAAATCTCCTCCAGTTTCCAGTGTCAGGCCAGCACCTCGTGCCACACTGCTCCTTCGCTACCACCCCCACCTGCATTTGCAGTAACTGCTGAATGAATTCAGGGGAAGAGCACCACAGGCACCGGCCTGCAAAGGGAACAGCCATTTAGTGCACAGGATGGCATCAGGGAACAGCTCTGCATCACTGTATCACTTAGCTTATTACAGGGCTGCAGCATAAAAGCTCTCATAGTTAGCAAATCAATCTAGGTAGCGACATTCATTGAGATCAGTACTTCGCATTCATCTTGCCCAGAGACTCAGCCATTGCAGTGTTTCTTCATCATCATCATCTTAAAGAGGAAAAAAATTAAAGAAATAAAACCCTCCCCTCCCATCCACACAGGCCAGAGTTTTCCAGGAGTTGCTAATGGTCCAGAAGGCCCCTTTGGATGCCCTGATTGTGATTTGGGGCACCCAGGACTCCAAACAAAGTCAATGAGAGTTGCAGGTGCTTAGGAGAAGGGAGGGGGAAAGCCGACCACGTCCAGCCCAGAGCAGCCAAATGCAGAGGCCCGTAATTACATGTCCCTACTCCCTATCAAAAGCACATCTGTAAAAATCACCGAGAGCTCCAAGGGGAGGAGAAAATTCGGTTTTGTGTAGTTTCAGATTAGGGCTTTATAGGACATCTGAATCCAGGAGTTAAAAACAAAACACCGAGCTTGAGCCATTGATTCAGCCCAAACCCTGACACATTTTGCATCAGAAGCCTTACCACATCCTTTTAGAAAGGCAAAAATAAGATTCAGGTCAGAACAGAAAAGCATTTCCTCCCTCTTCCACCCCCATGAAGAGGATCCCCAACTCTCAGGCTGCATTTTGACTGAGCTCAGGTAAAGACATACTTCAGGAAAAAAAATATGAAGAAATTGAACACAATTACCCTCTTGGATTAGAGAGAGAGCTGCATAAATACAGTTAGAGGAAAGCAGTCATTTCAATTGCAATACTGTATAAGGCAGGTTTCTTTTCCTTTCTAGCAGGGAAGAAATAATCTGATGCCTGTCTGTAGCAGGCTTCAGCAACCCAAAGTTACTGCTACACAATTTCATGCAGCACAAGATAAAGGGAAGGTTTAAAAAGGAGAAGGGGAAAGGAAAAAAAAAAAAAGTCCTCTCTGTAACCATGCAGAACATAGAAAGCCTGGTATCTTACCTGATTTTCTCTTTGAAGATCCATAGTCCCTGAAAAAAAGACAACAACAAATAGACATGGTTAGAGCTGGAAGCGGTGGCGAGAGAAGGGGCGCGTCCCAAATTTCCACCCATATGCTCAAGGGCTCATCCTGCCCACTCCCTCCTTTAAAGAGGAGGTCAGGGCTGCAAGGCATTGACAGGCAAGGGCTGGGACAGATCCTGAGCAGCACCGGCTCATCAGCAGCAGCAGCTGGGGCTTCTGCAGCACCAGGGGCTGGGGGAGCATGTGATCAGCTAGACAGAGCAAACCATCCACCAGCAGCAAGGCAGGGGAGAAGGGTGTCATTTTTTCCCCTTTAAATCGAGCTATTAAACGCGTGGCTACTGAATTAACCCCTGGTGTTCCCCTGGAGAGGAAAGGGAAAGTTAGCTGCTTGCTGCAGGGCTGTGGCTGCTACGGGCTTATCTGGCGTGGCTTGCAGTCCCCTCCTTTCAGGGACTGCTTAATTTGTGCATAACCTCCAGACCCCTCCTAGCTATCTCTGACACGCACTTGTCTTCCGTGAGGAAAAAAAAAATCACCCCAAACTTTGTCCCTCCTTCTTTTTTTCCGGGATGGGGAGCGACCCCTTACTTTTTTCTATAGGGATTTCGAGGGTGTCGGCACCTTTGCTTTTGACAGAGCAGCTGAAAGCTCAGAAAGCTGCTACAGAAGTGGGAAGAAATTACAGAACCGAGCTGCGAGAACTGATTCGGATAAGCAGAAGCAAGGACAGAGACACTTTGCTAGGGCTGTGCTTCCCCCCGGCGCTCTCAGGAAAATCTCAGCCCCGGCTCTGAAAGGGTCTGCGCAGCCGGGAGCCGGGGCAGGGGCAGAGCAGGCAGCGATGGCATCAGTGTCAGGCACAGTGCCCGCAGCACGGTCACACACCGCACACCCGGCAGTGATAAGGGTGGGAAAATCATCCAGGCTCCCTGCAGGAGGCTGCAGGAATCCCACCGCAGGGGCGGCAGCAGCCCCTGAATGTCCCGGGCTGCCAGGAGCGGGGTTGTCCCTTGCAGCATGCTGCGTGCTCCAAGGGGACAGCGAAAAAAGGAGCCCCCAGCTACCCCGAACTGCGTATTTAATTCATGCACTGAATTTCCAGCCAGCTCAGGGGATCATCTGAAGAAACAACGCGTGTCTGAAGGGCAGAGCTACATCTCGACCAGCTGCTGCTCCCAGCACTCCGCATGCACCCCGTGCCTTGCATGTCTAGGATGTGCTTCCAGTGAGTAACAGCTACCCGGGATTTTTTTGCACCCTCTCTGAATTTTCCAGCGTCGCTTCTGTTTCAATTAAATGCCTGTTCCCGCAGTCATGCCTGCTGTGGGATTTGATGTGAAGATGCTACTGCTGATGAATAGGCTGCTTCTTCTGCAGAAGTGATATCATATGCAGATATAATGCTCACTATCCGGTGCCCAAAACAGAGACCCCTCACAATGATCTGGGGAAGGCACGACCCCCAAAATCTAATCAGCAGCCTCAGCTCTGCTCCCACGCCAGCGTGGAGCTCTGCGGTTGCTGTCAGCCCAGTGCCCCCAGCACGTGGCAGCCTCTGCTTGGTCCTTGCCTTCAGCTGCCTCACATTTCCCAGTGCTAAATGGTGAGGAGGGGAAACGCTGCTGGGATCCCCACACACCGTTTGCTTTAACCTAATGCCCCACCGTGCAGAAGGTTGGCGATCACTTCAGTCCCTGCTGCCTGTCCCGGCTGTCTGCAGCCGAGCTCCTGGAGCATCCCAGCAGCACAGCCTGGGACTGGAAGGGGGCTGTTGGTGGATGGCTGTGATTAGCAAGCAAGTAAAAATGGGTAAGGATGGTGCTGAATGTCTTTGCCCACCAGATCAGGGCAAAGTCGGCGTTCAGGTTTGGAAAGCGCAGTGGAAGAAGATGGTTTGGCTGTGCCCTCCCTCTGCACCAGCGCAGATGCCCCAAAACACTCCAAACCCAGACCTGCGTCCCGCTGCCCTTCTGCATCAATCCCCAGTCTCGAGCTGTTTTTCAGGGCCTGTGTGTGTGACTGCAGTAAGCTTTTAAATGATTTTTTTTTTCCTTTTAATTATAAAGGAATCATAAATGACTCATCCATGCAATTTAAAGAAGGCAGAGATTAAAAAAAAAAAAAAAAAAAAGACATTTGAAACTGTTTTCCTCTTCCTCCATGCAGATCACATGAGGACAAGAGATATTACTCCATAAAGAGCTTTTTCACGCTAATCTTTGCTCCTGCTCTAGTTTTGTCATGTTCTGATTTGGGAGTTCAGACGTGGACCTCCTGTCTCCCTGTCTCGTACATTTTTCCTCCACCCACGTTTCCCTCATAAAATCGGGACAAAGCAGTAAAATGGACCTAGAAATAAAACCCTCTGAAATAAAACCCAGTGCTTTTGTGAAAGCCAAAACTTGTTCCTCCCAGCAAAGATGAGAAAAATCTCACTCCTGAAATAGAAAGCAAGGAAGGCATAGCAAATCATTTCTCCGGCTGGGCAAAGCACTCCTTGTACACCTGCTGTTCTCCTCTCTTCTGCCAATGTAGAAAGGTTTGTGCAGCAAGCAGCAAGGAGCCCTGCCTGACCCCATATTTATTTTTTTTATGTCCTATTATTCAGGATGTGATTCATTGATGTCTTTCTCCTCTCACAAGTGACGGCCTAGATGGTGAATACCTCGTAGCCTCACTGTTTTCAGAGGAGCATTGTTGTGAAACCGAAGTATCAGATCGCGTCCAACACAATAAAGGAAATTCTTCAGCGGTTTCTCCTAGCTGTAACAACTTCCAAGCAGAAACTCTCATCTCCTGCAGCATGGACTGCGCCTGGCACGCTGCTAGCCCTTCAATCAGACGAGAAACCTGGCCTTGCAGAAGTAAAACCCTTCCAAGGAAAGGTGTAGTCATGTCAGCAGCTACACATGGAAGCTTGTTTTCCCTTAAGCTCTGGCTCGTTTTATCTCTTTATCTCTACACACACACATATTTCCATTCTGACTTCTTCCATTTCTGTGTGAGCACAGACACGAGCATCCGAATTTCGCTTTCAGCTATAGCTGCAAGAGAAGCAGTGAAACCAGCAGGTGGAACTAAGAATAGCACCGGCAGGTCCCTTCCCCATCAGCCAGGATCACTCCATACTTGAACAAATGTCTTTCCCCAAAAATAGCATATTTCCTTTTTTTTTTTTTTTTTTAATTATAAGATAGCAAGTTTTGTCTAAGGTCTTCCCATGGGGCACCACCCTTAGTTGACACCGAGCCTTGTTACTGGCAAGGAAAGTAGTTCTCTCTGCTAATGATATTAAAATGTCGCTGGTGCCAAGTTCACCACAAAGGCTGAACACACTCTTCTTGCTTTAATGCCAAAGGAGAGGGAGGCTGGATCTCCTTTCTCATCAGTAGGACACCAGGACAACATCACCTATTTGAGTCCTATCAACGAACACGGAAGGAAGACCATGAGTATTACTTCAGATATCATTGCCTTGTTATCCCATCAAGCTACACACAGTTAGTTGGTCAAGAATTTTGTGAAAGACCAAATAATCCTATATTACATCACTGAATTTATATGTCACTTGGAATATACCTTAATTTGGATGGATATATTAATAATGTTATGGAAAAGCTTTATGGCACTTCTTTTCTTTAGGGTCTAACTTTGCTGCTGTACTCAGTGAGAGTTAATGACATAAACATGCCATGTTTGTGTTTTAATCTATCTAAATACACAGAGATACCTACAAAAAAAGCGGTGGCACAATTGGAAAGTTGCTTAACAAGTGAGTATCTCAGTATTTGCTCAATAAAAGCCTACTGAGGTGTTCCAAGTGGAGGAGGAGACAGGAGGTGAACAGGCATGTCTGTAATGCTGGGTCCATCTTTCAGCCATCTCCCTAATTCTGTGGATTTGTATTTGGCCTGGGGGGTTTCTCCTGCATGCTCCATGGGCTTTGGCAGGTCAGCAGAAGCCTCGTGCAGGACCAGGGAGGTTTGCAGAGGAACAGAGCTACAGCGGCGGGGCTGTGAGGCTGTGGCTTTGGTCCTGCACGGCCCCTTGGAGGCGATGTGCTCAGTCGGGAAACATCATCTGTGCCGCGGGCGGGATGCAAAGGCTCTTTTAAAGGCTTCTCCCCTTCGCTATGGGGCAGTGGACCCAAGCAAACTTACTCGGTGGGATTCCTCCACATCACCTCGAAGCCCAGGGCCTCCGTGTGCCAGTAAAGCGAGGCTTGGCTTCAATTCCTCGCGCAGAGATTTCAGACGAGCGTGAGTTTTGGCCGTGAGAGAAAGCGGTGCCTGCACAGCGTGGGGAGCCGGCAGGGCTCACGGAGGAGCGCGGCTGGGGGAGCTGCACAGCAGACATTTCATCAGGCGAGACAGAAGCTGAAGGAAAAATAAATCTCCTTTCTGTCCGTTTCTCAGCGTTAGCTGTCCAAAGGAGATGAGACGGTGACAAACTCTGAGTAATGGAGGTTAATCTGTATCCTCCAGAATGTTTAATACATAAATGGAAATTGTTCTGTATTTGTTGGCTTTAGCTAATTCGTGTTTAAATACATTGGAGGCGTCTATGTTCCCATGCTCCTTAATTCCTAAAACTCTTTAGTGCTGTGGAGAGGCTGTGGTGGAGATGTATGACATTTCAAACAAACAGCTCCGATTATCATTTAATCACCAATGATTTGCCAGGCAGATTAAGAGCACAGCAATGTTTTAACCAGAAAGTCCACGCTCTCCCTCCCAGCATCTGCACGGTTTGCAGTCAGTAATGAAGACTGCCGGCTTTCTCAGGAACTATTTTTCTTAACATCACTATCAGCTTCTGGGACAGGGTTTTTAAAGTAAGCCAATACGAAAATACCTTGCTACTGCTCCTTACGCATACAGGAATCCGAGCCTTGAGAGTGTTCTTGCATCTTGAAATCCTCCTAGCTGATTTCACAAAGCACAAAATCACAAAATCAACCACGACCAAGAATTAGCAATGGGTGCTCAGCCACCACTCAGCTGGAGGAGCAACTGACCACTTTTACGAACATACAGGAGCTGGATGGAGAGGGCAGGGTTAAAATTCAGACTCACGATGCTAGGAGTGCAAAAGTTTAGCCATGTGCATTAAGGTATCTCCGTTCCCTGAGCTCTGAGCCCCACGTGACACACAGTAAAGTAAAATTAGCTCTGTATCTTATGCACCAGGAAGGCAAACTCAAAAACGTAGATGCACACAGCTATACATCTCCCCCTCCAGCACTCCATGCTCTGAAATCATAGAGGCACAGCTGATCTCTTCCCCAAGCCAAATAAACAGATGGAGGCTTTTTTTTTTTTTTTTTTTTTTACAAAATATTCTGTTCATTTCCTGACATAAATCGTTGCATTGTGGAACCCTCTCGAACATGAATCTGTCCTTTCTGAGCAGAGGTCGAGCTTTTCAGCCGGGTCAGAAAGGCTCCCATTGTGGCAGCCCCGAGACTCCAGAATTCCTTGCCGCCAGCAAAAGGGGCTTGAGGGGGCAAGAAGCAAAACTGGCGACCTGGCTTCAAACACAGGCGTTTTCTGCTGGCTGGTAGCTTGCTGCTGAGGAGGGTAGGGCCATGTTGTGCAATCAGCTCCTTAAGAGAAAGGAGACACTGCAGAAGAGAAAAATTTGCCTTCCTGCCACCTTTCCGTTGTTTTCACAGCGTGGCTATGCTCTGGCACCGAAAACCAGCACAGTTTATATATATATTAATATAAATGTGTATATATTTTTATGTTATATATTTCTGCTTAGGCTGCAGGGATTTTGTCAGCATCACAGAACAACAGTGGCCCAGTTTGGCTCACCGGGACCCAGCTGGAGGTCCTCATTTAGTGCTGGCTTCCAACAGCTTCTTTCAAGCCAACAAAGTGAAAATCAACCCAAGTTCTCCCCGAGAATCTCAAAGCACTACACTGGAAACTCTTCCCTATGTGCAGAAAACATCTTCCCTACCTGGGTAACCTTAGCTCGCACAGAAAAGCCCAGGCTGGAAGGAGATGGACGCTGCCTCCTCTCCAGCAATGCTTCTGCATGAACCCATGGATTTGTATCACAAAGGGGAAGTGCAGCACGAGGAAAACCATTGCCCTCTGCCCTGCACTCAGCAGGGACTGGAAATTAGCCCCACAGAGGACAGCTTGAGCTGTCGAGCTCTGCCACCAGGTTCGAGGTGCTCTGAGACAAATAACATCTGCATGGATGTATTCAGCCTCCCTCAGACCTGGTGTTCACGGGGCTGTTTGCTTTTCTTTTGTGCGTACAAAGGGTATCGAAGGACAAGAGGTGGGTTCAAGGCAACCCACCACTTCCCTGAACGATTGGGAAATGTCGCAGATTTCTGTCCCAAGATTCCTCAGCGGTGAAATTGTTCATTTGGCTCCGGAGTGCGGCTTCAGTATTTGGCTCGGGCGGATGAAATGCAGAATTAGCCTCTTGAATTGTTCACAATTACATTTTCTTATGATGAAATTATCCTCCTAGAGGAAGACGGGGCTTTGGAACTGCACATTCAGCAGTTCAGCAGGCTGTGAGATAGAGAGCCCGGTGATCTGACAGCAAAGCCCAGCCTTGGCAGTACCGGGGAGCAATGGCTCAGCACGAGCAGGAGGCTGCAGGACACCGGGGCAATGAGCTAATGCCATGTGATGCTCCACTGCAAGGCTTTGGTGGCCTTGAAAAAGACAGCACGAGTGTTTATGGCAGGCTTTTTCCTGGAAAGAAGTATAAAAACAAGATCTTGCCTAACAGTCACATCTTCATCTGGTTTTGCTTTACCCTGTTTATTCCTTCAGATTGCGAATTTCTCCACAGGACAGAAAAATGTATTTACCTTAGCAAGACCTCTGGGTGGAGGTGCTCTTCACCTCCTATAAACTGACCTTGGCTGTCCCTTACGGAGAGGCCAAATTTATCTCTGTCTTCCAATGACCAAGCTTGTGTCACTTTGTTATAGTATTTACAACAGAAACGCTGAGTGATAAAAATGAGGTCATAAAAATAAACGACTTTCATGTGCAGCTTTACCCCTTGTGCTTGGGGATTTCGTTACACACATCTCCATGCCCGTACGTTACGTATGGATATGTTTAAAAGGTGCATCTGATCACAGTTTCCAATTAAGTACTGAACATCAGAACCATAAATTCTCGTGTACCTTACGAACCGGCCAGGCTAACGAGCTCTCACATATATCACACCGATCTGGCCGAGAGCTTAAGAATGCAGCACAGGCTTTGAGTTTTTATCTCATCTCTGCTGAGCCATTCCTGATTTGAGGGTGGGCCCCTCATGTTCTGTTTCCCAAAGGGGAGTTGGGTCTCACCTCTGGCTGGCAACCACACGATCCATGCAGGTTTCTAAACCGTGGCCCAAAGGGGGAATGTAAAAAAAGAGGCAGAGACCCTGTGCTGTACCCCGCTGGGGACACAGCTCCTTCTGCTGTTCCAGGCTGGCTTTGCTTGGAGCTATACACTCCCTCCATGGCCTCTCTGTCCTGCAATGACACAGCCTCCCTTCTGCTTTTTGGGTAACCTCCCAAAAAGGGATGTCACCCACAGCCCACTGAGCTGAGCCTGCCCGTGGGATGCAGGATGCCACCACCTCTGCTGGGGAAATATGGGAACCACCAGCATCCTCTCCAAAAGTGCTGTTCAAGACAGTCCTTGGAAAAGGAGACAGGGAAGGGAAGAGAAGAAAATGTGTAAAGTTACAGATCTCCAGGCCTCGAGCTGAGGCCCAGACAGAACTTGTCCAAAAAGGCTTTTGATGCTGAATTACCGCACCAGGAGGAATACTGGGAGCACAGCTGGTGGTGGAGGAGTGGAAACGGGGAAAAAAGGGTTTCCCCAAGGCACTGTCTGGGGCTTCTTGATCTGCTTGAAAAAGTACGATCTTCCCTCAAATCGGATTAGCCTCCTTAGAGGGAAAGAATAAACAGAAGAACCTCCAGACTAGGAAAGACAGAAGTGAGCAGCAATAACACTAGAAACCTACAAAACCATGATTGACCCAGAGAGAGAGAGAAAATATTCTCTAATTCTCATAACCAAAAACCTGCCGAACTAACAAACCACCAGTTTAAAGCAAAGAAAAGAGCTTCTGCATACGACACGGCTTAATCACGGCGCTCACTGGTGTTCTGTGCTGTAATCACCAAAACCAGGCAGGGGTTCAAAGAGCAACGAGATAAATTCAGGAGGAGAGGATAAATGGTGGCTATTGTACTCCCCGCTCTGGATGCTCTGACCCAAGAGGTCCCACAACCGCTGAATGCCAGAAGCAGAGAGGATGCACATGGGAAGCTCACTCTGTATTTGCTTTGTTTTCGTATTGGCGATAAGCCACTGCTGGAGACAGGAGGCCAGATGGGACCCTGGTCTCACCTCCCTGTGGCCTGGTAATATATTCTCCTGTAAAAGATCAGACCGGATTAGGATAAATTACATCCAAATCATGCTGCATTACTCAGCACATTAAATTGTCCTTAATCGCATTCTTTGATGGTCCAGATTCCTGCTTAAACTCACCTCCTGTGCATATTTCTGTGCCTACGCTGTCGAAACGGCTGCTGAGTTTCACCTGTACGCAGCCAGGCCATAATGAAACGCCAGCGAGGCTCTTTGATCAGGCCTTAATGGGACTCATCGTGGGGACACACTCTGCAGTGGCAAAGTGGTTTCCTCATCCTGTCTCTTTCAGAAATGTTTTGTGAGCCTTTAAAAGCAATTGAATCCTGATTTATGTTAGCTAAGTGCTTTCTGCTGCACATGTGAGTTACAAGAAAAGGGCCCTCATCTCAATTTGTTACACTGCTTAGGAAATCAGTCATAAACGCTGCAGTGCCTTCAGCGGCTCTGGCTTCAATGCAGCGGAAGGCAGCAATTTGAGTAAATACTTCATCATTCTCAATTCTCCCATATGGCACATCCAGCACTTGACCAGACACATCCTATAGGACTTCTTTTTTTTTTTTTTTTTGGTGAATGGTGCTGAGCTTCCCCTGTTTAAGCTGTTCCCATTGTTTCCTGAAGATGCTCAAGGAAAGAGACACGCGGCTCTTAAACAGAGAGCAAATGAGATGAGTGTCTAACAAAACCGAGCGTGCGTTCAATGACAGTGAGTCACCTCGTCACAAGTCTAGAGGCGAGAGGGGTGCACAACTGGTGACTGCACGAATTCACCCAGTAAGCAGAGTAGCAGCAGGAACGCCAAAATTTGGATGACCTGACTTGGCCTGCCGGTGGCATCCCGCCAGCCCCGGGCAGAGGTTGGCACCAGCAGAAGGACAGGAGCCACGGCAGCGTGCAGACGGGACAGGCTGTGGCCGTGTAAGCAAAGATACACCCCAGAAGTGACAAATCCCTGAAGGAAAGGATCTCAAACAACAAAACAGCTCTTCCACATTTCCATTTGCCAGAGAGAACACAGACAATAACTACTAGGGGAATAACCACACAGCCTCCCCCAGATGCCCTGCTTTGCCCCCAGGCCGTAGCAGCCCCCAGGCCACCCCACTCCCCGTCCCCACAGCAGGCCCCGTGCCTGGGCACCGCTCCCAGGGATTCCCCATAGCCCGTCCCGACTCGGGGCTGGCACCAGCTGATGTGCTGGAGCCTCTCGCAGGGAATTCCCAGGCTGCCAGGGGCATTTTTGAAATTTTAAAGGCTCTAAATTAGTAAAGAAATGAGTTGCAGGCACTTCCAGACATGGCCCGGACCCTGTGAGACCTCCAAGCTCCCAGCACGAAGGGGAGCCTGCCAGACGCTTGATATTAAACAATTTTGTGCTGTTATCTGGTACTGCTCTGCTGGTGTCTAGCCCTTCTGCTTACTCATCTGGCTTTTCAGCAACGTGCTGCGTGGACCTCTCGGCCTTGCTGCTCCTGCTGGGTGTCCAAGGGGAGTGGGACCTGAAGGATTAAGACAGCAGCGTGCACAGACAGCAGATGGCTGCTACATCTGTACGTACTTTGCACTGCTAAATACCCCATTGCCCCAGCTAGTTTTACATCCCCGGTTAGAGGTACATCTCTCTCCTGACTTTTTAAACTCATCTGCTGTACATATGGCCCCAAGAATGGTAAATATTTTTTCCAGGAGAGGTAAAAACTTACTACACACGTGGGAAGACGGGATCAAGCCCAAAGTATCAACTCCAACTTGTTCATCTGGTGACTGCAGTCATTCTTCCCCTCGTTACGCTTCTTTCAGTTAAACAGCAAGATTAAAACACAGCCATTCCCCAAAGCTGCCTCAGCAGCATGTCCTCACTTAACTGTCTTGCAACATCAAATATCTTTCCAGTGTACTAAAAAGCGGTGTAGCTCCCTATAGGACACCAAATTTATATATCTTGGAATTGTTTTCTGCTTGTTTCTACAAAGTGACACATGGAGAGGTCTTTCACGTCACTGGGTTTCTTAATTTACTTGTCAGAGACATAAATCACTGCATATAAGATCTGCGAGTTCATGAACTTGAGGAATTTTTGCTAATCACTGTCCTTTGAACTGAACTTTTTTAGAAACTGGAAGGCTCCAAAACATATCTAGTAAATTCATCTTGTAAATTTTGCTCAGCTGGCAACTACTAAAACCAGACTTGTCTTCCCTGATTGCCTACCAGCATTAGGCAGCCTTAAAGCACACACAATGGGGTTCTAACACAAAACCATCAAGGGAAAAAGATGTCTTGGGTTTGTCTTGCTCAATATAACTGTTGGAATTCATGAAAGGCTTTTAAATTATCATTCACAGGCAACAATTAAGCCAGAAAAACAGAGACAGCTTCCCAAAGTCAAAACCTTTCAAACACTAGGGTTGCTTTTCAAGGTAATGACCATAACCCCTTTTATATACCCAAATCTGGTAACAGGTCCCACTCTTCTCTGCTCCCCAAGAGGTTAGAGAGCTAAATGATCTGGCATTTGCAAAGAAGCAGCAAGAGCATTTCCCGAGTGCTCCGTCCTTGGAAGCATCAGACCCGCTGGACAAAGGCGCTTTGTGAGCACCCCGAGGGCAGTGCCCCACTGACCAGCAATGCAATTTGTGTGCTCTGGGTATCACATCACAATTAAAACAGCCCCCTGCTTCAAGATGGTGTAAGAGATTGTTTGTGTCAGTGCCTGCTTCATCTGGGGAAGGAAACAAAGCTTAACAGCACTGCCATTAAAAGGCAAATCAAAAAAAAAAATCATATTGACCTCAAATACCTGCCTGTTTACTTGCACAAAACCAGCCCAAATCATGCCAACTGATTTCTTAAGGTGACCAGCATTAAAAATGAAGCACCTCTGGAAAAAACAACAGAAGGTCATCCTTTTATAGACATTCAAAAGTGCATTGCGTTGAATGTAAAAGCATCAAGGCATGCCAAATACAAAAGTACCATCACACACTAGGAAACAGTGCAAAGTCTGAGTAGAGCTTGAATTTTACAGCCCAGTTTAGGTAAAAAAATTGGAGGTTGTTCAGACCCGCTCCCACAGAAAACAGCGAGTTTCTCCTTGTTCCTTTTATGTAACTCCTGACAATTCTCAGTCCAGACATTAACTTTTAATTCACCTCGTACTTCTCCAAAGAGGGTGTGTGTGGTATTTCCAATATCTTTTTCCGTGTTCTCAGTCCATAAAAGTGAAGAGAAATAATGAATGAATTTAATTATTCCCATCCAGTCTGCTGGCTATAGAAGAAGACCTTTTAATTTGGCTAAAAGAGAAATTACTCGTTCCTTCAAAATGCACACTGCTTCACAGGTACTGCTGGCCTGGAATATGAAGGATCCCTATGTTTGCTAGGGTAAATGGCCACTGGCAGCTTATTACTGCTGTAACTGTTCACGCTGTGTCTATGTCTTAGCAGATGTGGGTGGAAGGAAAATGTCATCCCTTCTTGGGAATTACACCCCCTTCTTTTAGGCTGCTGCTCCGGCTTGCTCAGGAGCCCACAAGCTCAGAATATCGACCAGGTTCTGCACAGCTCATGTCCTGCAGTCGGCTTGTGTGCACTATTTTCTCCCTTTTTTTACTTAAAATGCCAGAAGCTGGATAATAAGAATTCACTCTCAGGAGGAACGTTGCCTTTCCTATCAGTGGCATGCCTTCCATGCCTGGCTGTGAGCTCCTCCACGTGGAGCAGCACCTACAGGCTGGGATGGGGAACGAGAGCAGCCCTGTGGTCCCTGGAGGTCTGTGTGTCCTCAGCTGAGGTCTCTGCCGTGGTGTCCAGCCAAGCAAGACCAAAGCCAATGCAGACACACAGCATATCACACCAGGCTGCAACCACAGTGCATAAACACGACTGTAAATGTGAAACACAAAGATCTGTGATGCTCTTGGCTCCAAGTACTGAGCCAAATTCAGACTATTCATACTATTTTGAATAACCTCTCGTTGCTGTAAAATACTGCGAGGTCAAAAACCAGAATCCGGGCATATCAGCCGTGAGAAGCAGCAGCAGGGATTATGAATCAGAAAGCGAAATCGTGTCCTGGTGCCAATAACCTACTTATTAATGATTTCTTCCCCAGTCATCCTCTGGGACCAGAGCTAAT
The DNA here is from genome assembly GCF_009819795.1 of Aythya fuligula. Classification (NCBI taxonomy): domain Eukaryota; kingdom Metazoa; phylum Chordata; class Aves; order Anseriformes; family Anatidae; genus Aythya; species Aythya fuligula. Next base: position 25,000,757 of record NC_045565.1, read on the forward strand.
TCCTGGAACAGGGCCTCCCTGCATTGCATCCGCTGGCTCTCCGGCAGCAGCTACCAGCTCATCCTCAGCTCCCAGTGCTGGTACCAGAGCAAGCGGCCAAACCCTGCTTGCCCGGCACTGCAGAGGTTTGAAGGGAGCTCCCAGGGCCCCTCTGGTACAATCCTTATCTAGCGTGCAACACCAGAAACTCAGCTCTCCATTTTACGCAGCTAGGATAAAATCCTTCAAGCTCCGCTGTGCATCCCATCCATTAGCGGTGCCTGGGGAGCTGTGCTGAGGCCTAGCTCATGATTAGATAAAAGCTTTTCCTTCTAAATCACTGTCCAGAATGAAAACCAAGGGTCTGGAACAGTGAACTCCACATATAGTGGAGGTCAGGCACGTCCCCTCTGCTGGTTATTTATGCGCCTTTGTTCTACACTGAAGAATGCGAGGTTTTGTGGTAGGGAATAAATTTCATTTCTTTGTAATGCTAATGACGCCAAGACCCTTCTCTCAGTAAACATGAAGAAAAGGGAAAATGCTCCGGTTTTACCCAAGAAACACCTTTACAATAGATCTGTGAAAATAGTAGTTCAGAGCCCTGCGTGTACCAAAACAAACCTGGGATGGTGATGGAGAAGGAAGGTCGGTGAGTTTTGGCTACCTCTTCACCCCCAGCGTCTGAAGGCCAACTCATGCCGAGCAGGTTCCAGGATGTCTCTAACCAGTGGAGGAACTGTTCAAACTGCAAACATTACTTCGTCCCTGACCCCTCTGTTGCCTGCCCCTGCTTTGGGGGGTCTTCAAAGTACATTGAGGAAGGTGAGCAAGCAGCTGAAATCCTGGGGCACACAAGAGGAGGCTGCATGCACAGAGGGGACCCCATGTGCAGGCCCTGGGGCTGTTGCTCAAGGCCATCCCTGAAGAAAATCTGGGAAGACTAGAAAACTAAAAGAAAAAAATGGTAAGAAAGCTGAAAATACGTCACCAGGAGCAGTTTTGCTCAACGCTTACAGTCAGGAACATCTCAGCAGCAAAACCACAGTTCAGGCTGGGAACCACTGGGATCAGACCCCACTCTAAAGACTTCTGAGCATCTCAATGCTGCCAGGGCCATATGGCCACGGCCACGTTACCTTCACAGCTGAGCACCCAGAAATGTGGGTGAATCTCACTCCTCAGGCACCAGAAGGGCAGGGATGAGCTGCCGTGGCATTTCACAAAGGCCAGCTGAGCAACAAACATGTACCCGGCCCAAAGTGGCAGAAGAAGAGTAGAGACCGGGGTTTTGTTTCTCGGTCTCTCAGAGATCCCAGTTCAGCTGGGCGACCTTCACCGCATGCCACAGCGGGAGCTTAAAAATACACCACTCCTCTTAAAAATGTGTCACAGCTCGCAGAAATAAGAAAACCAGGTTGTGGGTGGGAGTGACTGCACAGGAGATATATATATATATATATATATAAAACTTCGAGTGACAGTCTTTTAAATTCCACTCTACGAAAAGTAGACTCTTTAGCACTTCAGGCACCGAGCACACAATTATTATCACAGGCTCGAAGCAGAACCACTTTATGAGATAGGGGTCATTTTCAATTCATTTTTTTAGGGCATGGATTTTTTTTTTTTTTTGCGGATTTTTTTTTTTCAAGTAATTATTTTACGCTCAATTGCAGCTTCTCACTGGTAATGTCACGCTCAATTTGGAAGATATGAGCACCAAATGACTTGGCGTGGGGATACACTCAAACAAAGGAAAAGAAACCGCTTACAATTTAGGATACGCTTGGATAGCTGTGATTTAAAAATGGCAGCGCTTCATTCCAGCGAATGTTACAATAACAAGCACAAGACTAATGACCTGGTGCCTTGTCAGAGATGTTCACAGGTCAGATAAAACGACCGCATTATATCGGCGGGGTCCAGCGTTTCAAAGGCAGCCCTGCTTGAGCTTCTCCTGGGCTTTGATCCCCGCAAGCCGTACGTCAGCGCTATCCTCCCAAAAGCTGGCCTCACGCTGAGGGTTTGCTGCCGACACACTTTGAATGCTCTGAAATGCGCTGGGGCTTTCCTACCTCCCATCCACGGCCACCCCCGGCACCCGAGCGGTTTCCTGCTTCGCAAGGAAGCTGCAAGGGAAGGGAAGAAAACCTTCGGCCCGCATCAGGGCTTGCCAAACAGCTGGCGAGGAATAGCTCTAGAGAAACCGATCCTTAAGCAACTGTGGGGGAGATTTGTCAATTTAAGAGGAGCGAGGTGAGATCATCTGCTGCCTTCTGTTGTCTTTTGGCTGAAGGCGGCCCCCGGACAGCTGGATCGCCCCGGATTCTGCACTTAAAACACATTCGCAAAAATATTTGCGTTTCATCATCACGTTGCATTTTTCTCTGCTTCTCGGAGGCCTTCCCTCGGCTCGCTCCAGGATTTCCAGGCCTGTATCACATCCCTTCACACCTGCCGCGGTCTGTTCCCGTTTAAGGCTGAGCGGAGCATGTGAGCGGTAACAAAGACTTTGCTCAGCGTATTCACTGTCTCCTTTGCCGGGTAAAGTTTGCCTTTTTTTTTTTTTTTTTCCAGAGTTCCCCTTTATTTAAAGTTATTAGCTATGTAATCTGGGGAAATGAGGCTGGATTACTGGCAGATAGGGTGCTCTGGGGATGCCATCCCAGGAGCTCGGGGGCGAATTGCACCAGCCCACTGCAATAGGGCAGGCGACCCTGCTTACGGACGAGGACACGCAGGCAGGATTTCAGCAGCACCTGCACTTCTCAGTCACTTCATTTGCTCCAGGAAAGGCTTCATATCTCTGAGAACAGTGGCATCCGTCTTCCCTCACGCTGCCAACCCGTGCTACCCGTCAAGAGCCCGCACAGGGACGGCGCAGGCAGCTCTGCGTGATGGGGAGGGACTTGCTGAGGTTACTTAAAATAACCGAGGAGATAAATGAGGTTTGCTGGGACTCTGCCACCTGTCGTTGCAGGGGCATGGCAGAAATTCTCCCCCGGGCGTTGCAGAGCAGCAGCAGCACTTGTTCCAGCCTCTGGAACAAATTGCAGCCTTATCTTGGGCTTTGGCAGAGTTTTGCCCTGTACATCTGACACTTCTCTCCCCCAGAAGACAGATAGCGACACGTACAGGGTGCACTGGCTTGTAATGTTGCACTGTTAGGTGTTGGGGACCGGCTCCACCAAAGTGATGGGCAGGCACGGCCTCACCAAGGCTCACACGCGTGCAAGAACAACCTGCTGTGTCCTGAGCTGAGCTGCTTTTGGAGAAGATAGAACTGGAGGCCAGATGCACCTTTATTTCACAAATCATTTCACCCAATTTTACGATGCTCCTCTTCCCTTCCTTCTGCGAGATGCTAAAGAGCATCTTTACCTTGACCGCAGCAGGCTGCTTCTGGCTGATTTTACACCCAGCCTTCACCTCCCTTCCCCTCAGTCTTACTGAGAGCATTTCCAGGAAGATGTGGCGCTTCATTTCATTAGAGGCCATCTGCTCCCCGTAGCTCATTTCCCCTCGCCCGGTCAGTGCTGCACCACGACGTGGAAATGAGTCCCACCAGGGCTCGCCTGGCGCTGGTTCCTGCTCCATGTAAGGCTCCCTTCCTTCCTGGTTTTCCGACCAGGGGTTGCTTTCCAGGCAGGTTATGGCTTCTACCAAGTCCTGGCAGCACCCGGCCGTCCCGTCACAGGACGGGGGCTCAGACACGTCATCACCTCTCGCATCCTTCTCCCTCTCCAACTGGAGGCAGCCACAACACAGACGGACCCAAGCCAGACCCGTGGGGACACCGAGCTTGGGTTCAAGCCCAGACACCGAGGCTCTGCTTTGTCTCCATCTCAGAACGGAGCACGGCGAAAAGAAACCCTTGGGACACGGCAGGGACCCATTAAAATTGATGGGGTTAAATCATCCTCGTGCACATCACCGACTTCAAAAGAATTACACAAGGGATGAATACGGAGCCATTATTTTTCCTCTTTCTGCCTTTCAGAAAGATGATCTTCTTTCCAGACTGCTACGCTCAGCTTACGCTCTGCTCAGCCAGTCCCTCTAAGCGATCTAACAACCTCCTCGCAGCTCTTACTCCGTGCTCTCCTCCTCCAACCAAACAGCTCCAGGAGCTGCTCACCACCTCGGGTTTTCCCTGCACAAAACAGCCCTCGTGTCCTTCCAACCAGCTTAATCTATTTTCTGTATCAGGTGCAAATAAATAAAATAAAAAAAGGAAGGAAAAGAAGAAAAGCAAAGGTTTGTTAGAGAAACCAGGAGGGTTACGAACACCCACAGCACATTTCTTCCCTACTGGAGGGTGCAGCAGCAGGAAAAAGGTGCAGGTACAAGTGCAACCGAGGGGCAATCCTCCCCCACATAAAACTCCAGTGCACAAAACCCGACCAGGACTGATGTCTGCATGTCAATTACTTTTCTGTAATTGAAAGCACTTGGTTTAGCTAAGGAAGTGCTGGAGACCAACAAGACAGGCAGAGGAATCTCCTATGTAACAGATATCAGCTCCCAGCCACGCTGTGGTCTGCAAGACATTCAATAGTAATGCCACGGAAGATGGCCTGCAACTTTTTTCAGCAAAGAGCTCAATAACCTTAAAAAACATAAATCGAGACTGCTAAAATTGGCAGATGATTTGCTAGGAAGAAAATGCTTTTTGGGGACTGCTTTGTGCCTGCCAAACTCACCCAGACACAGATCCACATATGGATTTCTAACCTATCCAGGTTTCAGTGGTGATTACAGCAGAGACTGTGGTATGAACCATGCCAGATGTATTATTTTGGGAGAGCTGATGCATTAGAGGTAGACAATGAAAAGCTCAGAGGTTATTTGGTCTGTGAGTTACCCCACCTCCATAGTTCCCAGGTATTCAGCTCTGGGGGTTTTGGCACAGGAAAAGGAGGCTTGAAATTCAGATCCTGAGCTGGCTTCAAACTTTGCTGAAAGTCCGGAGGTGTTCAGAGCTGGGCTTTTGACTAGTAGCTCCCAAAAGAGGCCGGTAATTTCTCGGGGTGAGGCGGCGAGGAATGGAAGGAACCGGTGTTATTTCACTTTGCTCGAAATGCAGCACAACCATCTGTGCAGCCTCTACACCACGGGGCCTTGAAGGAGCCACAAAACAGCCTGACTGTAAAGCCAGCCGCTGCGAAACAGTACCTGCCGGCTGACACAGCCTGCTGGTACGCCTCAAAGCCCTGGAAGCAATGCCTCCTGGCAGCTGCTTTCCGTCTGCCATGCGTCGGCCCCATCACGTCCCCGCTAGGGCCTTTTACTGCCGCGCTCAGCCGCTCACCAAGAAGGCATCAGGAGGAGCAACGGGCTACAAACAGCCACACCGAGCCATCAGGAGCTCCGCAAAGCCGCTTGTAAATCTACGAAAAGTGGCGTGTTTCCATAACAAACAATCCCTTATCGCGTCGCTCCGTTCCCACTTAGCGGGCTGCTGGGAGAAGGGAAGAAAGAGGCCGGTTTGCGGGGTGCTGCATCCGAGAAGATCCAAGGAGCAGGCAGCCTGCGATGGTCTGCTCCCTCTGCCGGCTGCATCTGCTGCTCCCTGCGCTGTCTGGGTGCTGCTGGAGGCGATGCTGCTCGCTCTGCTGGAGGCCAGGCACGAGTAATTCCCCCCCGCGCTGCTGCGCTGCAAACAGCTGTGCAGGCACCGCTCTGCCGGGCTTTACACGGATAAAGAATAAAGGAGACAGCCCCAAGTGAGAGATGAGGGCTACGTGGCACGGCGCAGAGCTGTGAAGAAACAGCCTCCAGCTGGGACGGAGAGGGCCCTGCCGCCACCGCCGTGAGATGTGGCTGATTGCAGTGCTGCGGGGATGGGAAGCGCTCCAGGAACAAAAGGGCTGCAGTTCTGTTACACGCAACGCTTTCCTTTCCTTTGCTCTGACCTCTTTTGCCAGCATCTGGACACGCAGAGCTCTGTAACTGCACAACGCCACCCACAAGGCCTGCTGGTGATGAATTCGGCTCACTGTGCCTGATGGTGCCACAGCACAAATGGCAATGCATGAAAATGCAAACCTCTGTGACTACATCCAGCAGGCAGAACCAGCGGTGGAGAAGCACGTACGGATGTCCATGCATTTCATGTTTGTAAAACAGGCATTTCCAAAGCTTCATCTTGATGGCGTTACCCTGCCACCAGCAGTACTCTGGAAAATTTGACAGGAGAAAGCCCAGACTCGCTGCGTTGCCCATCAGCCACAGGCATCCTCCATGGGGAGCTGGGCTGAGAGCTGAAGCACAGAGTTAGCCATGCACAAAGACGAAGCAGCTCAGAAAAAATCACTCTGAATATCACTCTGAAGCCCTTTCCTCCACCTCACCCCAGAAAACCTATGCCTGTGTGGCCCCATTTGGCGAGGCTCCCACTGAGCTACCCACACCGAGCCCCTGCCCACGGATGGCACGGGGCAGCTCCCACCTCTGTTAAACAGCCTGCTTCCTGATAATTAAATCCCGAAGGCTAACGAGCTCCAAAAGTCTAATTTCAGGCTTATTTTTCCTAAGTCACTTTTGATATAATGGGGGCAAAGCAGCCCACGTATCTTTTAAAGTATCGGGCAATTTAATTTCTTGCTTCTCTGCTGATCTCTAACTAGGCATAGCCCTTTTGATGTCTTGCCCTGTGTTTTGAAAGGATGTGGCAATCGTGACAGTTTAGAAATGTGCACGCAATTATTAATGCTAATACAATTAACAGGGAAAGGCTCACGCTTGGATCACAAACCCAGCCCCCTTCCAACCCCAGCCCTCCTCGCAGGCTTCCAAGTAAATAGGTCAGATAGCAGCACAGAACCCCAGATCAAGAAAGCTGATGTTTACACCGAAAAACAGACCGAGAGACTTCCCCAGAAAGCCCTGAGGGTCAGATTTCACGTAGGGTAACTTGAGGCAAAGTTGGCCCCGGGATGAAGGATCAAACGCCCTGAAAGGAAAAAGCCAGCCCCCAGGGACCAGCACCTTGAGCAGGCGGCTGTTACTGCAAAGGAAAGGGGTTTGTCAGCACTCTGTAAATACCACGGGCACAAAACCAGCAGAGTTTCCCAGAAGAGAGGGAAAAGCCCACTTGGCCAAACCCCGAAACAATTAGGCCAGGCACATCCCAGTCAAAGCTGGCACCGCAACAAGGGGAGCCCGTGCCACCAGCGGCGGCGGAGCTGGGAATGCTCAGCACTTCTGGGAACAAACCAGTGGACGCAGATTTCATGGATTAGAGTAACTGGGCTGAGCCTGGTGCCTCTTCTCAGAAGCTTCAAAGAAATTGCTCTTCCCAGGCCCAGGAGACCAAAGGCAGCTGGCTCAAACCAGAGCCCGGTCAGCCCGCAGAACCTGGGGCTGGGTCAGCATTTCCATCGCCGGAGGCTGCTCCCAGCCTCTTCCCCTGCCCAGGTCCCGAGGTGCAGGTACGGGAAGGGGGCTCCTTGCCCAGGACACACAGCCCCAGCTCCTGCCCTGCAAGGATCTGCCCCAGACCTGCTGAGCGGTGGGAGGATGTGGGAAGGGCACAGACCCCGAGCTCCCAACAGCTGCTGGACACGGCTCTAAAACCACAAGAGCTGTTCTTCAGGTTTTCAGTTCCTAACTGCAAATGGATTTTCCTCTTACAGCTTTTTACCAGCAGTTCAACCTCTGTGGCTTGTGAATTGCCCAGCTCTGGGCTGGTCAGATGGCCTCATGCAATTGCAGGAGCTCCGATGTCTCTTGATTCAATCAGGTTAAAGAGGTCCCGGGCCCCACTCCCCTTCCCCTGGGAGCTCCCATTCTTTCCTTTTCTTCAGTGCTTAAATCTTTATTCTGTGACTCTTCCGCCCTTGCGCCGAGCCTTTCATTTCACCCACAAAGAGCAATTTTCCTTCAGAGCAGCGTTTGGAGGGCTGCGATTGGAAATTTGTCCTCGTTCCATCATTTTTCAAAGGCTTTGCAGTTCCAATCTATTCCCCACCCTGGGTTAAAGAGAGCGACTTGGAGAGCTGCTCATCTTCCTCCAAGGCAAGGAGCAAGGTCTGGCAGGGAGCAGCTCAGCCTGGCAGGGAACCGATCAGCTGCTGCCTGCCTGATCCCTGTAGGGACTGCATGGGGTCTGCAAACACCACGCTGCTGAGGGTGGGTGGCTGGATGGGTGGCGATCATACAGGACAAGCGGGTGCAGTCCCTGCCTCCTTGGGAAGAGCTGTGCCTGGGAAGCTCTGGAGAGAAATGCCTTCTCTGAGACGTGCTGAGGAGCATCGGTGTGAATGAGCAGCAGCACAGGAGAGCCCCCAGCAGATGTGGCAGGGTTACATCCTTCCTGGGTCAAACAAGCAGGCCAAAACCTGGATTAATAATGCAGTGTGTCAGGCTGCACGGGCAATGCGCTGGCAACATGATTTGGGTGACAGCAAACACCCAGATTTGGTGCTGACAACTCCCCTAAGGGGGTCGCACATGAGATCTGGGTGTAGGAGAGCTGTCGCTCTGACTTCACAGCCAAAAACACAAGCGAGCCAGTGACACCTTCCACCCTGAAACTCAGCCGAGTGCCACAGCACAGCCAGTGCTGGGGACGGGAGAGGTTTCCCCTTCCAAGTCAGGTCTCTAGCTTAGAGGGCCTGGAGCAAGGAGAGCCTGGTGATCAGCACAGCTTCCCCGGCTTGGGGAGGTGATTTGGCCCAGCACTAGACAGCTAAAGAGATGGTTAGATAACCTGCAAGCTCCTCCACGTGCTTACAAATGTCTGAGCCAGGTGTGGTTCTGGAGTTGTTAGCGTTAATGTCCAAGACTGCGAGTCTGCTCCTTCCTGCTGCCGCATCAACTCGGAGATGCAATGTTAGTAAACACAAAAAATTAAAATAATAAAAAAAAAAAAAAAGACAAATGGAAAGAGACAGAGCTGCAACACCTAATAAGAAGCCAGGTGGAAAGGGGATTTTGTATCTGTTCGTAGCAACATGCCACAGCTTTCCCCCTGCTGCCTAGAGCAATTCCTGCTCCCTGAGACAGGGCGCTGCGAACAAGGCAGCTTCCCCAGACGAGCATGGCGAGGGGTGAGGCTGGGCACAACGCCACCGTGCCCAACATCTGCACAGCCCCCAGGCATTATTCCCAGCTCAGCCCCTGCCTGTAAGGCACCATCTCCCCACACCGTGGCAGCAGCTGCCTGCAGAGCCTTCCTTTCGGAGCTATTTGTCCAGCAGCCAGCACGGCTTTGCAAAAGGGTGGCAGAGCTCTGCACGAGTCACCGAGTGCGACCCTTAAAAATCCCGAGTTTGTAGGTCTCTTTTCTGAGCTGTTGCTTTTTGGCCAGACTGACAAGTACCTTTTGCAGGATGTTGGAGCGCGATGGCTTCTCCAGGGTAAGCTCTTTGTAAAACCTGACTTTGCTCTTCATCATGCTGCCCTCCTCATGAGTCCTCCTCTGGCGCTGCTCCTGGAGGACACCTCAGGCTGGGAAGCTGTGCTCGGGGGCAGCCCACACGGGATCTGCTGCCAGATCTACTCCTCAGCCTCTGGTCTTTGGAGGAGGATGGGTTCCTCCATATGAAACCACCACGAGCCAGGCTCTGAGCAGAGGCATCTCCAGAAACACTGAGCACAGGAGAGGCTCTCACCCACTGCCGGCTCTGCCAAAACCCAGCCGGTGCGTGGTGGATGGTGCCCGAGCCCAGGCTTGGGATCGGCTCCTCTCCAGCTGCCCCCATCAGGGCTGTTTTCTGGTGATAAGAGCCAGCCCCATTGCTCAGCTCCAGCGCAGGAAGTTTGCTCCCGTCACCTCATTTCCCACCTTCCTCCCCTCTCCCTGCAGGTTGGGGAGGTCACAGCTCAGGAAGGAGGCACCGAGGAGCTCCCTGCCCCTGCCACTCTCCTGCCAGCAGCCCTCAGTGCCTGCGGCTGGACCCACCAGCACAGCTTCTGCAGAGACGAAAGCCAAAGAGCTTGTCTGGTTTGCTTGGCGAGCACCGCTCTGCAGCAGGCTGTTTGCAAAAAAAAAAAAAACAACCAACCCCACCGTAAATCCTGTATTTGTTCCCGTTCCCTACCCTTCCTCCTCCGCTGCGTGGGGCAGCCCAGAAGCTGATGCAGCTCCCAGCACGAGGACTGGGAGCCCTGGTGCTGCTGGCACTCAACACAACGTGCTTCTCCGCCTGGTACCCCGCTCCCAGACGTGTCAAGACACAAGTAATGTGCCCTAAAACCTGTTTTTAGGTATCAGCTCCAGTGGCCAAATGTGCTGCAATCCCAAGTCCTGAGCCCATCTTAGATCACTCACAGCCCATCAGATAACTCAGACAGCTGATGGCCCATCTCGGATAACTCATCGCCAGCCTCTCTGCCTTTGGTCACCACCATTGTGACCATTTTCTTCTCCAAAAGAAGAAAAAGAAGGGTCACCCACGGGTTTGGGAGCAGCTGCAGACAGAAGTGCAGTAGCATCACGGCTTCTGGTGGGGCCAACGCACCGAGGAGTCACCGGGCTGAGCCAGGGGAGGGAGGAGGTTTCTGAGCTGCTGTGTCAGCACTTTGCTGTTCCTGTCAGCTCTGCACAGGCAGGTTCAAACTATTCCTGCGGGTCAAAGCAGCAGCAACAACCACCAAAGCGCAGCGGCAGAAAACAGGACGCACGCCACGGTGTGGTGCAAAGTTGAGTAATAAGCCGGCCCCACCTCATACCTCCAAAAAACCTCAGGACAAGTGTATCCCCAGGGTAACTCGGCTGACATCAGCAGCGTTACCGCGTGTGGTGCCTGCCCTGTAACGTTATACAACACCAAGAAGCTGCTCGCTGTGCCAAACATCACCCAGACACCCTTGGAGCGAGCACCAAGAGCTTGGGGGATCGTCTCCCGGTGAGGCAGGTCACAGCCTGCCCGGTACAGCAGCCCTAGGTCAGCCCTCGCAGCGTGGCATAGGAAGGATTTTAGGTGCAGGCCATTTGCCAGCAGGACTAGCATGCCAGAATTATTATTTTCCTATTATTTCCTGATATTATTTCCTCTATTCAACCCGGCAGGGCAAAGCGAACCCGTTGGTATCGTGCAAGCTGCAGCCCGTCTCGCCCCGAGCAGCTGTGCTACCCGTTGCTTACATTTGCTCTTCCCCTGTCTCTGATTGACCCAGGAGATGTCAATAACCTCAAGGCTGAAGAGAGAAGAGCACAGCAGAAGGGATTTCTTCCGTAAATGACCTTGCATCAAATGCATTCGTGTTTTAGAGGCTGTAGGACATGCAGCACCAGGTACCCAGCAAGGCGACTCCTCTACCCCAGCAGCAGCAGTAGCTGAGGTTTGCCTCCTATCTTAGCAGAGCCAGTGGTAACCCACATTTTAATCCCAAGCCTGAAGCAATGGGGAAGGAAGAGAAAAGCTCCCATTTTTACAGCCAGGAGCACGCCAACTCTGATCGCAAATGCATATTTTCTTCCCTTCTTTCTTTTTTTTTATCTGTTTTCCCACTGGTGCAATGTTTGAGCTGATACAGAGCATATCTGAATTCTGGTCTCGATAAAAAATAATCTCCCTCTTAGCAGTTACTGAAGTGTGCAGCAAACTAAGAAATAAATACCGATCAGCACAGGCTTTGCAGTGTTAGATGCAGCTCTCTGGAGGCAAAGGAGCACCAGATTCCCAGTGCTTCTGGTGCTTGCCCCCCTCCCTCCCAGTCCCATCTCATCTGCTGCCTCCTTCCTTCTCCTGTACCTCTGTGAAGCCTCCACCATTTCAGCACGTCCCGCAGCAGAGAGCAGTTATTGCTGGTGTTTGGTACACCAGCCCCAATGGCCAGCCCCACAGGGTGCTGTACATCAGCTGCCGAAACACAGCCCTGGGCGTTTCTGCCTTACAGCGAGCCCGTGTTCCTGCCGGGGTGAGAGGGGTCAGTGGGGAAAGTGAAGCGACGATGCTAGGGGACACTGGAGGAAAAGGCCGTCTGGCCAAGCGAAGGAAAGCCAAGGGCTGAACTGCAGGAAGCTCTGAAGGTCCCAAGGTCTCGGCCTGGCTGCTTTGCCAGCTGTTAGTGCTGGTGAGAGCCTGCCCAGGACTCTCTGCGGTTTCTTTCCTCGGGCTGGCTGGGCCAGAAGAGAGCAAGGACACCGAGCAGCAGGTCTGTGGCACTCAGCCAGCCGCACGCGTGCTCCCTGCACGCTGCTGGGGCCACGAATAAGACCAGAGGGAGAGGAGGCCCGTGCTGGGCACCGCTCTCACACAGCCACCCCTCAAACACGAGTCCCACACGTGCCTGCTTCTGCCTCGGCTCCCAGCAGCTGGAGTGGGGCCGGCTGAGTCGGGCTGGCTCATGTTTGATCTCCGAGATCAAAGAGGAGCCGGGAGGCTCGGAGGGGCAGGGAGGATCCTTTCTGCCATTTGTCTGCAAGAGCAGCGGAGCCTCGGCTCTTGGCTGGAGCCCGTAGGTGTTTCCTCTGCGGGGGACTTCTGCCCCGCTACGCATCCCGTAACTCCTTAACGCATTCCTGAATCCCACGGGCATCGGAGCAGATCTTGCCACAGCAGCGGCGCGGAGGAAACAGAGCCCGTGCAAAATCCGTCCCTTTTTACTAGAGTTTCAGAAAGGGGAATGTTTGCTGCCCGCATCCTGGCCCCAATCCAAGAAGTTGCAACTCCTGGCTTCCCAGTTCCACCCCTGTGACCTCGGATCAAGCGGCATTTACAAGCCAGCAGAACGGGGCTGAAGCCACCAGCCCTGAAAAGACGAACCAAGAAACTCATCTCCAAACGCTGGCAATGGCTGCCTCGGCTCTAATGATCCCCTCGGAGGCTCTCCTGCATCTCAGCTAAGCAGAGTAATGCCGCGTTACATTTATTCAGACCATATGTCATACACACAAGAGCCCATAAAAGCTTAAACAGCACAATAAACATTTGGAAAAGCACAGTGACCAGATTTACGGGGCTTGGACACCCGCCAGCATGACCCACCAGAATCAGATCCTTCGGTTTTGTGTAAGCACGAGGCGTCCACACAACGCACACATGGATGTGTTGTTATCCCCGAAAGAAAGGCAAACAGCCCCCAAAGCCCATCCCCAGCACGGGAATATGACGGCCTTCCACTGTTTCTGATCGGAATTAGTTTAAATCGAGGCCATAAAAAAAGGTCTTGGCAAGGAGGAATTAATGTAGCACGACAAAACTTCATCCCAAGGCACACAGTAAAACTGAGAAAGGGGGGAAGACAAAAAGACTCAGACACTTAATTTCCATTAAAGGGAAGAAGATGAGCCCTGCTGCAGAAGGAGAGCTGCGCTTTGCCAAATTCCAAGACGCTTCCATGCTAATTTTCCTCCAGCAGGATGATGTGATACCTCCTGTGCCACCTACCAGGCTGGAGGAGGGGGGGTGATGGCTCGCCAGAAGGGAAGAGGTGTGAAGTGATGATGGATCCCAGCAAACCAGGAACTTTTTGTCCCGAGAATCCCCCCAAACCTTGAACATTTGTTTGTACAAAGCATTTGGGGCTAGCGGGAGAGCGATGCACCGGTGGGACATAAAAGCTCCCCTAATTCTCAAGGTGAAGAACAGTTTGAAAGAATCTCACTTTCCTTATATCTTGAGCATTTTGTGCCTCATTTTTTTCCTCTTCTGTGTTTAATAACACAGTTAAACCCAGCCGTTTGCATACCTACAGCCCCTTCCAGCTCACAAAGACATTTCACACGCCGGAGTCGGTACAAAAGGCGAGCATCCAGTGCTGAAGACAGAAGCCAGGAGTCCTGGCTCCGCCGTTTTGTGCTGTAAAACACATCCAGGGCAGAACCTCATCTCCAGCCTTACAGCGAAAGGAAAGAGATAAAAGAAGCGCACAAGATGCTGCTATTGAGAAACCCGACTCATTTGTTATGATGAAGGAGAGCATTAAGGATTAGCTGGCAATACATGGAAGGAGTTGCCCACCTCCCACGCCTAACTTCCCAGAAAACGCTTTTACGAGCTGAAGACGAGCTGCTCCGTAAAGCCATCCAAAAGCAAGGGCGAAGCGTGACGATGGATTTACTTACATGAGGCTCGGGACGTGCAGATGCCCGTGCTGTTGAAGAAGCTGCCGAGAAGCGCTGCTGTGCCCTGCCTATGGAGCACACAAGGAGGCTGTTTGTGTTTATCTGCCGCGCGGGGAGGTGGGCAAAGGAGAACAAAGGCTACATGCAAGGGCGCATTCTCTCACCCACTGGCACGGGCACGCTCAGGGGCTTTGCGTGGGACAAGGTCCATCGTCTGCAGCAGCGGAGAACAGAGCTGGGGGCTCTGGTCTGACACGGTGTGAGCTGCTGCTGCAAGGACCACACACTCGGTGAGCGCAAAAGCTAGCGAGGAGCCATGGAGCAGCAAAGGGTCCTGCGGGAGGAAAAGATGCGCTGAAGCGAGGGCCAGGACTGCGTGGGTAATGTAGCACACGCCAATGGAAAGCCATAGCAGCTCCCCGAGGGGAGGTCAGGCAGTTTAAGATCTAGCCGAGGCAGATGTGCTCTTGTTAGCTCACCAGGCAACAGCCATCACGAGAGTTATAGCTGGGAAACACAGGACTGAGGGACAGGCAGGGACAGAACAACACAGCAGGAAGGGCAATGCACGTTCGGCACGTCCCTTTTCCACCTGCTTGGGACAAAGACTCAGACCAGGAGTCCAAACTCGGTCCAAACTCCCAACTGCTCGAATGGGCACAGCAAAACCTCCTGCTGCAAACAGCCCCGTGGCTGGGAAATGCCTGCAGCATCGCCAACACAGCGAGCAGACACAGCCCTAAGAGACACGGCGACAAACAGCGGAGGGGGCAGCCAAGGCGGTGAGCAGAGGGCAACAGGAGGCACCTAGACTCTGGATGAGGATCTGCAGATGGAATAATCTGCCCCAAAGGCAGGAATTTGGGGCAGATTATTCGATCTGCAGATCCTCGTCTCCACAGGGAGCCAGGTCTGCAGCACCGACCGCACCGACCTGCAGCCGGGAGCTGCATTTCATGGCATCCTCGTAACCTAGGGCAAACTACTTTTACAAAGCTGACCTTTACAAACCAGTTCAGTGCTTTTGCTGCCCCGGTTCTAAAATAAAACCAGTGTTTTACAGTCTGACTGAGGGAGCTGGGAGCGTCTGGGCTGTACCTCGAGGTCAATGTGAGTAGCTCTAGCAGAGCAGGGCAGTGCAGCAGTAACGTTGTTGTTACTACTGCCGGGTTCACAAGATGCTTTCTTTTCAGTCTTACTCTTAGGAGCAATCTCTGGGAAGATTTTGGTTTGACTAAAATAAGGAAGAAGATATATTATAGGCAGCCAGGGAAAAAATAATGCCATTCCCATGGATTTTGTGCTATTTAAAGGGACACGATACCTATTTTTAAAAAGTCCAGCTCCCTCCAGCTTCAGCAGACAAACAACTGATATCTGTCAGAACAAAGGCATTTGGAAAAATAGACAGAATATAATTTTCCTAAAGCTTTAGGTGTGCCCGAAGTGAGCCAAAGTATGGGAGCAGGAGCTGGAAGCCCACCCTGTGTGACAGAGCACAGCGATGGCTCCGGCAGAGCAGGAGCAGGGAGCAGTTTTTCTAACCAATTTTTAGGGGAGGATCTTGGTTTCGAGCCATGGGGTTGAAGGGTGAGCACAGCAGCACAGAGACAGTATTTTGTCTCAAATGCTGATTTCTGGTTACTGTCCTGGCTGTGGCCAGGTGGGAAGAAAGCCGATGCCCTGGATTCTGCGTGAATTGCAGCTCCACACAACGGACTGAGTTCTTCTCTGTGAAGTGGTGAGGCAGAGGCCACAGAGCTAAGGAGATTTGTGTTTCACAACGAACAGCAACTTGAGGCACCAAGGAACCAGCAGCTGGTGGGAATTTGCCCCAGACAGCACACGATAAAGTGGGAAGACCTTCTTCCTGCAGCCCCACTGCGTCCTCCAAGGCCATCTGCGGGGATGCAGAGGTGCAAGGATGGGGCGAGAGTGAGTGCTGGGGGCAAAGGATGTGAGCAGAGAGGGCAGGGACTGCAGGAGGAGCAGGAGAAAGCAGCTGGGAGTACAAAGAGACCAGGGCAAGCGTCAGTGAGAGGTGCTCACACGCAGCATCCTCAGAGGGAGGTGCTGAGCAAGTCATCCGCTGCTGCCTCATTTATTCTGGAGGCTTAAACGAAAGGCTTGGGGACAACTGCAGACAGGACAGGGCCGAACACAGAGGAGTAAGCTTGCTTGTGTTTGTCTACAATATTAATAGGCGCATTATGTAATTTCCTTGGCTTACTGATGCAGCAACTCTGGTTACAAGATGGGATGGGATTTCCTTGAGGTCATTCCCCCAAACTGTGTGAGTTGCAATTTTCCTGGCTCACCCACAAACAGAGCGGTTTGCTCTTCTGAAACACGAATGTCCGACTGTTGAAGGCTTTTGCCAACCAAAACATTGTGGCCTTACCCCGTTTTAATAATCTGAGGCATCAATCTCCCCCTTAGTACTTGTTTGATGTGTTCTGCACCCTGCTGAAATATCCCCTCCAGACCTCCCTGAGCTCATGCTCTGATTGAAGAGAGATGCCCCGCATCGGGCCTGCAGCTTTCTCTCTGAAACTTTTAACAGGGGAGGGTGGTAAAATGTATTTATTTTCATGTATTGAGGAAAGACCACATATTCCAGCCTCTTTTTTTTCCATCACTCAGAGATGGGCCCGAGGCCAAAACGGTGCTGCTAAGCTTGTTTTCTATTTAAAACCTTCATTTTTATTAATAACCCTTTACAGCCTACACACCAGCACTGCGGGAGTTGCATTTCCGTGTTATGTCATCGTGAACCGTTATGTATTTAATTCCTGTACCCACAAACCCATATGGACATCATTAAACACGCACCGTACAGTATTAAAACTGTGTTCCATAACGTGTGATTTAAAGAAAAAAAAAGAAAAAAAAAAAAAAAGACCTACGAAGTGCAGATTTTTTTTTTTTTTTTTCCTAAGGTCATGGGAAAATGAAGAAGTAGGGGAGAGAGAAAAGGTTCAGTGGGGCTGCGGGTTAGCTCATAGCAGCCCATGCCTGCAGACCGAAAATCCAGCCCGCCTTGTCTGCCGTGGATGATTAATTACCCACTAACTTCGGGCCAGATATGACGACTTTCTGTTTGGCAGGCCGCAGAGACAACTTCTACAAAAATTACAGGTTACGAACCGGTGTGGGACCCTGATGATTTTATTTCCCCCGGATTGGGTCTATGTTAGCAGCAAATCCAGCATTTACGTGGCTTCTGCAAATCAGCAAGGACGCATTACCCTCAGCCTCGGGGTCTTGTCTGTGTCCAGGACACTCCTTTCATTCCTCTACTACATATTGTACAGGTTTGGGTATGAAAAGATATGGTAGAAAGTGATGGAAGAAATACATTAGGCAGCAAATACACCCAGCATACAGAGTACCAGTGGAAGAAAAAGAAATGAGTATAAAAATTCTGACAGAAGCAGGGCAGAATGCATCGAGAGGGAAGAAAACAATATCCAAGGGATGTAAGGAGAATGTAAAAACCTCAGGGACAGTTTAAAACAGCACAAAAAAAAAAGATATGTCAGTATGAGGCAGAGAAGCTGATGCAGTCAGGGTTGGTAAGAAAGCAAAAAGAAAGCAAGAAATAAGAACAAAGTGCAATTTTTTTTTAAAGTCTTGTAATATAAGACTTAACTCTTTATGTAAAACAGGAGAGAATAAATCATTTGCCTACAGCACAAACTAGACACCTCAGGATGCCCCAGTCCTTTATACCAGATAGAGACCTGCCAAGCCCTATAGACACGAGTGGGAGCCCAGGGATTTTTCCCTGTGCCAGTAAGTGAATCCTCAGAAACTCTTTCACCCAGCAGGGGCTGCTTCATCTTTCCTTCCACAGCCTCTAAAGCACAGCCCTGTCTGACTGCTGAATTCCCCCTGAGCATGGAGCAAGCACAGGCTGAAGCAAATGAACCACGGGGAAAATAGCAGCCAATGGCATCTAGCAGCAAACACTGCCCCAGAAAGGTTCTCTGCAGAGCTTTCTTATGGGAAAAGGTCACAAAGAGACTGTATTGGTGC
Source organism: Aythya fuligula (assembly GCF_009819795.1). NCBI lineage: Eukaryota > Metazoa > Chordata > Aves > Anseriformes > Anatidae > Aythya > Aythya fuligula. Next base: position 25,018,794 of record NC_045565.1, read on the forward strand.
TCCCTCGATTTTACAGCTGCACAGTTAAAAGGTCCTCTCAAAGATACAGACATAAATGCATACCTAATTGCTTTCAGTATCTTTATGGTTTTCTTTATGAGGTATTAGCAAAAACAAATTCTTATAAAAAGAGCGTTTATTGCGCACACAAATTGTCTGCTACACAAAACCTACAAACGTTTGGGACAGTTGAGCTTCTTTGCTGTTTTTTCTGTGTTTAGGAGCTTCCAAGAATAGGTGTCACCTACCCTCATCCCTTGAAAACTGGTGACTTAATTCAAGTTAAATTTGTTGTGATGGCTCCCGAGCCCATGTGCTCGCCCACATCAATCTCCAGGCAAGAGAGGAGAGAAGAGCCAACGTTATTTGCAGAGGGGGGCACAGGAGAATGAACCTCCTGGATATCCCAGCCCTCTCCAGAACTTCTCATTCCCATCAAACAAACACACAGATGACTACACAAACACACAAATAACTTTGGGTGCACGTGTACTCCTGTCGAATTCAACACAATCATTCACTGTGTAGAAAACTACGCACGTGGATAAACGCTTGGAGGAGCAGGGCTGCTCTCTGGATGGGGCTGACAGCACGTTTAATGTTATCTGGCTGCGTTACTCTGGAGGTGAACTGTTTCTGACATGTGTCTCTGTAGGGCTGTGTCCTACTTCTTTCAAAATCTGGAGTTTGCTTTGGTGTTTTAAGAACAAAGCCTTAAAAGGAGCAACAGACATCACCGGCAAAACTTCTTCAGGGAACTTGCAAAGGACCCTCACAGCCCCAAGCTGTTAAATTATTTATTTTGGGTCATTTCCTTCTTAAAATGAGAGTCATGTCTTCTACTTGTACAGCTCCCTAGCATTCGAATGTATACGAACAGAACATATCCCAAATGGAAATAAGACTGGAGATTTTCTGAGCACATACTAGGACAGATAAGATCATGTCAGAAAGCAACATTTGTTTGTTAAAGCCCGAAATTCTCTGCTCACTGATATTAATTCAATCTTCTCTCACAAACATTATTTATCCTGCCAGGGAGCAGGGCTTATTGGGCAGTAAACCAGGGCTCAGTAGTTTATATGCCTGTCAACAAAAAATTAAATAAAAAACACTCGTCAGAAATCGGCACAGCCAAAAATGCCTAATTTATGAGGATGCTGAACGATCGAGGCAAGAGTTTGTAACAAAAGCCTTAAGAGAAAGCAGATAGAAAAGGAAGAAAAAAGGTAACAATGATATAATGTGCTGGAGAGCGGCTTCCCAAAAGGAGAGGGGGCAGGGATTTGTTTTACAATGCTTGCTCCATCCCTCGCCGAATAATCCGAAAGCACCTCCGTTTCCAAGTATTGCATGTTTCATATGCTGGAAGCATCACAAAGCATCCTTCATCGGCCTGGCCCTTTGGCAGCTCTCCTTCTCCAAATGCAAATGCTACATCTGGAAGGGGCAGGAATCCTCTCTCCTGCCTGAAAGCCTCCTTTTATCTCCCGTCCTCCGCAGCACTCCTGCTTCTTGCGGCCGCTCGCTCCGACATAATACTTTATTGAAGGGATTCGAGGCTTTCTCCTCGGCTGCTGAACGTTTGCCTCTGCTTCAAGCCTCAGCTCACCTCGAGAGCCCTCTCCGGAGCGGGGCAGCCGGCCAGCCTTCAGCCGAGCAGCTGCGGGACACCCCCCTCCCCAGCACACGCAGGGCAGCAGATACAGATGAGCACCAAAACGATAACAATGCCGATTAACAGAAGCTTATTTGTCAGGGCTGGCAAGAGGAGCAGCTCGTCAGCTGCTGTGGCCTGCGCAGTTCAGCCGCCGGGGGTTCCTCCTCCCCCCAGGGGATGACACTGGTGCATCACGAACATTGCCAACGTTGTTCGTGCACGTCCAACAGAGCCGCGCTTTGTGCATTGAGGCGGCCCGGGAAACAATCAGATATTTTTCTACTGACCTCTCGGAGTACGCTGGAAGAGTTTAAAGCCGCTCGCAGGGACGTGAACGACTCTTGCAGCTTTCCCCAGCTGCCCCCGGCCCCTCGCTTCGTTATAAAGACGTGTGTGGAGGTGAGGATTGGGGGGTTGGGGACAGCCCTACAGCCCGCTTTCTACACCATGTGCAGCAGGTCCGGCCCCAGCCACGATGGGGACCCAACCCAGAGACCTGAATGTCACTACAGAAGGGGTCACCTGCAAAGCCAGCTGGCACACGCCTCCGTGCACGTCTGTCCACTCTCCAGCCATCCTGCTGCTCAGCAGAGCTGCTGAAAATTATCCAAATTCGGGGACCGCATTTCAACAGGAACCCAGAGGAACATTTTTAGTGAAACGCGTCCATGAAAACTTCACTTTCAGCCAGGTTTAGAGAATAATCAACATCTCCACTACATCCTGCATCCTGATGAAAATGAGACTAATCTCATCTCAACATCCTCACAAACTCAAATCAAGTATCCCAGCAAGCGAGGACAACGCTGGTGAGGATCAGCTCGTAGAAAAAAGACTGAGCAACCTACCCAAGGGGGAGCAACAGCGATGGCATCCCTGCTAATTCACCAGTGAACCTCGACAGATTCGAGTCTCTGACAAACTCTGTCTCTGGTAAAAGTCATTCACACTTCATTCCCAGCACACTGGGATGGGAAAGGAAAAGGTTTATCTGTCAGATACGGTGCCCCTTCAGCCCTGCCGCCCTAACCCTGCAGTTGTTGCACTGGGTCTCCCCTCATAAAGCCAAACGCAGATATTTTGGCCCCCAGCATCCAACATCTTCTTTTATATTCTCGAGCACGAGGTATCTCAGGTTACGAGTGATTTTTTGCGGTGGTTCCCAAATGAGCCTGAACTGCTCTGATTTTTCAAACCCACCAGCCGGTAATTGAAAGCAAATGTAATCAGACATATACAATGTTCTGAGGTTCACCGCAGCGCATTGCAGTCAGCATTACTGGAGTGGCTATTAAAACTTCTTGGAGCTGGGAAGCAAATACAGCTTGCAAGAATCCAGCAAATAACCGGCATTTATTAGATTAGGCTAAAGCATTGCAAAGCCACAGTCAAGCCTCTATTCAGGATGTATCTGAGGGCTGTTTAAACGAACATCTTTCCTAGCTTAGGCCAATTGTTTTAAGAGCTGTGAATGGAAAGAAGGGAAGAATTCGGCTTTTAACACACAAAAAAAATCTGCAATCCTTACATCAGTGTAAATCTCAAATAGGCCATTACTGTCAGCGGGGTCGTTCCAATCAAACCCTGGTGTAACTGGAAAAAGGTTGCCCGAACACAAAGGGTATCTTTGAACCCAGATACGCTGCTCTCGCTGGAGATAAGCAGTAGCAAATCCCTTCCATAAACCTCCTAAACAAAAATGCAAGCATTAAGAGGGGCAGGGGGAGGCTTTTAATTGAATTCCCACTGGCTCTCCAGTCTACACTTAAAAGCAAGTCCCGGGTTATCTGTGAAATTTCAATTAAATCAAAAGCTTTGATAACATGATAAGTCACTCCGGAGTTTGGAGTCAAAACATGTTGCTATTTGATCCTCTGCTTGTGTTTCTGGGAACAGCACGCCTGAGAGACAGTCAGCTGCAGACAAGTCAAGAAGATGGAAAGGGTGGAAATGAATCTACCGCTAGATCACCGTGTCTCCTCCAGCCACAGCCACTTGAGGTCTGGTATTTTTTATACAACCTCAGGCCTAAAGAAGGAATCCCACCACCTTAAGAGATAGGACAGGGCAAAACAGATCATGTTGGGTGCGTGTAGCTCTCCAGGGGAGAGTCCCCTACTGCCAGAAATGTCTTTTCTTTCCAGGCTTGCTCCGAACAAGATTTTAAACAGCAGCAGCATCGACAGCCGAATACAAAACTCTGTGGACGTGATACCCCAGCACCTGGCTGTGCAACTGAAGGGACTTCCAGCTCAAAACCTTCTGGTGGCAAGGAGTGAATGGGTGAAGCACCGTGCACAGGAGCTGCCTAACGTGCTGTTATGATACAGCTAAGCCAGAAAGCAAGCCTAGAGCATGAGGAGGAGGCTCTCCAGAGAGTCCTTCCTGGCTTTACCTCTCTCTCTGTACACTCTTATTCTTAATGTTTCTTCCTCTCTCTTCAGTGGCAACTGCTGGATGCTCAGGGCAGTACCTGAGACTGAAAGTTTAAAGTCCTGCTTACCAAGGAACGTCACCTCTGCTTGATATGCTCCACCTTAAATAAATTTGAAATGTCACATCCACCCGCCCTGTATAACACAGCATTACAGCACATTTTAAGCAACACCTTCCCTTGTTATATATAGCACAGAGGGCACAGCCTGATAAAGCCCTATCAAATTTAGTGGGATGTCTTACCTCGCCCCCAACCAGTTGAGGATTGCATATATGGTTACATTAGGCATGTGTGCCAGAGAAAACCACTGCTTTTACAACCAGTGAGCCTACTCATTTGCAACAGTGTTGAAAATAAAGGGAGTCTCCAGATAAGCAGTGTCAAAATTACACAGCAATCAACAATAGGAAGCGCGGAGCAGTGAAAAGTCTCGTCTGACCCCAGGCGCCACTGGGGGATAATTCATCACCCTGGCAGCAAACACCCCACTGAGCACGTCTGTCCCTCCTGCTCTCCTCCTCTGAGTGGAAAAAGATCTTCATTAAACAATAGTCCGACGATATTAAATATAGACAGGGCAATGACAAGCTGGAGTCTTCTCCATTCTGCAATTACATTTCTAACCCGAGCTGCCTGTTCTGGTGTTGGAGGGACGTGACCCACAGAGAACGAGATCGGCTATGTTCAGTCCTGTTACATTAGCAAAAAGAAATCCCCACCCCATCTCCTCCTGCCTGGCAGGTCGTGAGTCAAGGGTGACGGATACCCCGGTGTGTGCAATTAACCTGCTAGCAGGGGCTCGCTGCAGAGCAATGAATGGAGATAAGACGAGGAAATACCCATCCCTCTTCCTCTCCTCAGCTCTAGGCCCATCCCCAAAGCACAGCAGCACCAGATGCTCCTCTCCTGCATGGACCTAAACATCTCTTGTGGGCTTATCAACATCAGCAATCCAAGCCTTTGGGCTGCCCCTATTCTGGGGTGTCAAACCAAGCACCACCAGTCCTTAAACAGAGGCTTTCAGAAGATCTTGGTTCACTGGGTCAAACATTTCCAGATGTGAGAGCCCAAGGATAACGGGAGTCCAAAATTCCTCACAATGTATATTCTGAAACCAGTTATTTTGCTTCTGCTCCAATCCTGCTTCATTCTCCAATGCCAGATGAATAAATTTGTTCTTTTGGCTCCCGAACTGGTTTTGAACAGAGAAGCACCAGCAGAACAAGCTTTCCCAACAGGTTTTGGAAGTCATGTTTCTTCCAAATGGTCTAAAATCAAAATATTTTTGTAACTGATCATGTCTAGAATTATACTGCAAGAGGAACAGGGTTTATTTACCAGAATCAAATCCTCTTAGCAAATCTCTGGAAGTGTACATCTACAACCATGCTGTAGATACAGCCAGGAGACGTAAGAGGCCTTTCCAATGCCACCAAATAAATAAATGAGACAAAAAGGAGCAGACTTCCAAACCCCTGTAATTAACCACTGAACTTCATTTCTCTGGACGGAAGGAATTTTATGGGTTAAGTTAAACATTAAGTAAACTGCTACTTTCTAATCTACAAAATAGGCACTGGCAAATTGTCAGCAGTGATTGTTCCTTTAGGATATGAGGAAAAATTACTGGACAGGAAAAAGACACTCGAGCCAAGAGGCCTGGCATTTAGTTTTTCTAAAGGCAGTGTCTGCTTTCCAAAATACCTCTTCAGTCCCAACAATTTTAGAGAGAAAGGAAAAAAAAAAAGCCTCAATTTTGTGTTGATAAACTGTAAACCTTTGCTAATCCTGACACCACTGCTGCTCTTGATCCCAGCAAGCCAGTTCCCGGTACCACCAGTGAAGTAGGAGCCTGGTGGCAGCACTCCCCCCTCGGTCACATTCTGAAGCACCCAGAGTAAGTCTGGTTATTCTAAATCCATCCCGTGCCCGTGACAGCACGCCACTTTTAAACCCTGCAGCGTGGTCCTAGCCAATCCAGGCAAAAGCTATTTATGTACGCTTGGCCACCACTGCCAAGTGTCAGTGCATTAAACTGCCTTTGCTCCTCTCAGCCCTGTGTCCTTTCACAGTCAGATCCACAAAGCACGAGCAGATCCAAGTGTGATATTCATGGCAAGGAACAAAATTCTCGCTGTACAGCAACAGCAATGATGTATGCTGCTCCCACTGCCATTCTTCTACCTCTTCTTTTGTGGTTGCCGAATCTATTTCATTTAACATGCATTATGCTTCCCCCCAGGTTTATTGTTTGATATTTATCTGCATATAACCTCTCTTTTCATTTTTTGGCCAGGTGGCAAAAAGATTCAAATCACGTCTCAGAAAGGCTGCATTATTTGCTGCTGCCATTGACACCGCTGCCAGTAGCAAATTTCAATCCCCTCCATTTGATATTCCAGCCCAAATCATTCATAGGTTGTCAACAAAAGGGGAATTTCCCATGTGAAAGAGGATGTGTGATGCATCTGTTAGTTCTTTTTTGTTTTTTTTTTTTTCCATACCTAGAGCCTACTCCATCCCTGCGTTGGCGTAGTTTATTTGAGGCAGCAGTCTCCAAGTGGGACCTTCTCATAGACCCTGAAAGCAGGCAGTATAAAATTCGGCGTGTATTCTCTGGGCATCTGACAATAACCAGGGCCCAGAGCAGGAGCTCCTGCCCCCCAGGACAGAGGGACACGCCAGGAATCAGCCACACTTCACTGCGGTGTCTCTGGGGCCCCAGACTGCCTCCCCTCTCAACCCCAGACTTTTACAACCCCACGCTACGGGCAGCATATTGTAGAGCACTTCTGCGACTTGGAAACCCAAGAAACATTCTCACAACAAATTTAGGGGCTGAGGCCAAATATTTGGAGATAAACACAACTCTAAAACAAGCACCTTTGAAAAAGTAAACACAGGTGCTCTGCTAAACTGATACTCAAAGGGCTCTGGCACCTCGTTCCTACTGAAATCAGTGAGAGCTGGACGAGTAATTGGGCAAACTCAGCCCTAACAGGTTATTACATCCTCAGCTGCTGAAATCTCAGTGAAGGTGATTAGGTCATTTTTCGAAAATGTGAAACTTTTCTGCCCTTCAGAACAATGGGTCTCAACTGCCTTATCTTCAGACAAACCTTTCTCAGAAAAATATCAGATAACTTTTTAAAGCTTTTTTCCTGCTCTGTGTAACGTGATTTACTTCCCAGATGATAAATCATACCGAAGCACTACTTCCATCATGTTCTGATTTTGCGTTTCTTAGGGAAATTAATTTCCATTCCGCATCTCTCAAGCGGAATGAATGTTCCTAACCAAATGCGTTCATTGAGCCGTCACAATACCATCACCAAGTGCGCACTGTAATACTGATCGTCACAAAACGGTGCTGACTACCTTCCTAAATAAGGCGGAAATTATCTTTACTGTAAGCCCTGTAAGAAAGATGAATTGCAAAGAAATCAGACTAGATGTTCCCAGATGAAAAACCTGCCTCCTCTATCAATAGGTGTTACAGGGCAGATCAGAGGACTTTGGGGAAACAGGAATAGTCGTCCGTAAACACAATTAAAATAATGAAGTAATGGGTAGAAAATAGTCTTAAGGAACTGTGCTTTAGCACTGGTAGCCTCACAAACTAAAACTTGGTTAATGTATTACCCTGGTAATTTCCGTCCAGAGTCCTTACCAGAAGTTTGTAACCTGTGAAGAATAAAGGAAGAATCCAGCTTGCATTCCCAAGTTACTGCCTAGCATCTGGGTATCTGGATGTTATACCAGTATTTACTTATATGATGGACACAGGATCAGTAAGGCCCATGGCTACAGACCACAATAAAGCATTTCTGTGCTTCAGTAAAGGGAGCAGCATCATTACATGCATTCTCTGCATCAACCCTCATAATAACATGTCGTGTAGTTAAGAATTTCCCTAGTTTGCCTGGATTTGCATAGTGTTTGAAAATCACTTTATGATTCTTATAGGAAAATATTCTCAGATAATAAGCACTGCTTTAAATTCACTTGTTAATATTATTATTGGTGATTTAAAACAAAATCTCTTTTGAGCCTGCATGAATTTCTGCAGGGGGGGGGTGCTGGGGAACTAAGCCTTTGGATCTTGCTCTGCTTTTTATACAGGATGAAGACCCAGAAAGGAAAAGTGAACTCTCATCCACACAGCCTGGCTCTGATATTTTGAACCAAACAGCAAAAATACCCTAAGAGCAGTAAACCACATGCAATGTCTATTTGATTAATACTACTCTTCGGGTACTTATGTTATTTTTAGTAAAAAAGAATAATTTAAAAAATGGTTTCTGAGATTTTGTTTGTTGACTGTGAGCCCTGGCCTGACCTCAGCCTTGAATCCCAATCCCCAGTAGAAGTCTGAAATTAATCCACCTCTGGCTTAGTTATTAGTAATTATAATTATTAACAGAAGCGTCCAGTAAATGCATGGCTTTCAGTAACATGGTGTTTTAATGTAGAATACTGGAAAAAAAAAAAAAAAAAAAAAAAAAGAAAAGAAAGAAAGAAAAAAAAACTTTCTTCTTACTTTACAATACCTTTTCCTGTTGCAATACAGGATCTGGTCTTTACATGGGCACAGTAAAAGACACAAGCCCAGCCATTTGCCTTTATACACACACATTTGCTCAAACATTAAAATTCCAAGTCACAAATCTAAGCAGCTGAAAACTTCTTCTCCTGTACCAGAGCTCATGGTTTGAGGTTTCTGCTCCTAATCCATGGAGCAGAGCAAGAGCAGAAGCAGCAAACCCTTCGGGTGCCCTGAGCTCCAAACCACGCTGTGCACAGCCACACTCCCAACATGTGCCAGCTGCTGTACAAAAGACACATTTTTACCCCATGAAATGGTCTGAGAGAGCTCCCAGACTATCTCCCAGAGGGATTTAGTGTCCTCTGCTGTCTCCCCCATGCTGCACGAAGGGAACCTGCTGTGTGAGCTACCTGACCCAGCTGTAGCACCGCCGTAGGCACAGCCCAGCTTCACCAGCAGGAGCAGACAGCAGACCATCAACTGGGTCATACGTTGTGATCTCTTGTGACATCTCTCCAGCTACCTGCCTGCGAGCTGCTGGACGAGGAAGAGGTTTAATGGTGTTGAATGGCATACCTGCTGCCTATTGTCACGGGGCTCGAAAGCCTGGATCATCACCAGAACAGGAAAGAGATAACCTAAGCAGCAAAGCCACCCGAACAAACCGGCTCCATCCCAGCAGTGTTGGGAAACCCCGTCTTTTATTATAGCTGGATTGCTGCTCGGCGCTGTGGGAAGCCGGAGCACAGCAGTGGTAGGAAATGAGCCTGCAGGGAGCAGCCTGCAAGCCAAACGAGGCGCAACGTGGAAAGCACCGAAGGCAGAAGCAGCGAGGACCAGCAGGGTTGGTGAGGAGTTATAGGGAACAGCTTAGGAACTCATTTGTAAAAGTGCTGCAGGCACTACCGGGAAATGGCAGTTTCTTTTGGGACAGCAGGAACAGAAGCGAAGGGCACAAATTCACGACTGAATTCCTGCAGGAACACAGAAGTTACTGTACGTGCATCATCGTGAGTCACGGCTCAGCAGCTAAGGGCATGGAGACCTCTCAGCAAGCCCAGCTGTGAGGTAAATCAGGGGGGTTTGCCTCCTCCCTTGAAGTTTAAGCTTCCATGTTCTTCTGACTGGAAGCACGTGCTCAGTCCCTGCCCTGCTGACGTGCAATATCCCAATCGATTCTCGGGGCTCATCAAAATGCCCCCGGGATTAAGGTCACACTCCTGAAAATTAGCTAACGGAACTGCGGGGCAGGCTTTGTCTTAGGAGGCTGAGGTTCTGCAGAAAACCAGAGCAGGTGATCACAAAACTAAAGACCGTTTTACTGTGAGCAGAGGGAAGACGTGAAGGCGGCACAAGCATCCCTTGGTGGCCGAGTCCCTCACTTGACGGTATTTGTTCTCCTTTAACGCAGGCAGCTGAATGCCTTGTCTCTGCTGACTCATCACTACGCGAACAATCGCTGCACTGAGGGCTAAAAGAAGCAGCCGGAGAAAGATAAAATAATCACAGAAGTCTAGATGCTGCCTCCAGGCTACCTCGCTCCCCCCGCAGTGAGATGAATGGGGCCGTGAATGAGGTCCAGGGCAGACTGATTTCACAGGGCTCAGGCAGTGCTGGCTCAGTCCTCCTGGAGGGGCTTGGCAGAGGAGAAATGAGGGAATGAAGCAGGGATTTCTCTTGGTTGACCGCACTCCTTCGTGCAGTGGCTGCTGGGGCTGAGAATCTCCCTGGAGGTGTCCTTCTCCCGGACCCTACACAGAGGTCCAGCAAGCCCCATACCTCTTCCCTCCCCCCTCAGTTCACAGAAGAAAAACACTAAGATGTTTCCATTGGCTTTTACATCATCTTTTTGTAGAGACTAATCTGCAGTTTCAACAATACATCTTTTGTGAAGCGCTCCCAGCAGAAACCTTAGACACCTTCCCTAAGATCTGTTTGCTTACAGAAGACGAGGTAGGATTTGTTTAAACCCAGCTAGATTAATGTCTTGCAGACATTAGTGAAGTGAGATTTAATCAGGTTATTGCTCTACATTTTCCAGGGAAATAAATCACACTTATTACTAGGTTGGAATAAGATGCAAGGCTCAGGCTGAGAAAATGTAGTCTTTTTTTGTTTTTTCCTGGGGGAAACAAATGGGTAACTTGAAAATTGCTGCAAGGCTGTTGAACAGGGTGCCCAGCAAAAGGCTCTCAACAACATTTAGGAAGAAAAATAAAAAGAAAGCCATCATGGCAGAGCTAGCCTGGTGGTGGGCCTTGATCCCCATTCCCTACCTTGCAGAGATTCAGTCCTGACTCTGTTTTACTCAGGCCTAACTCTGTAAGCTCTGTATCAGCACAGAAAGCAGGCAGGAGTGTTAGAAAGCATTTAATACAGATTTCTGAGGTCTACTTGGGTTCCTCTAGGTGACCTCTGCTGTAACCCTGGAGATCTTACTCCTCTTCTGGGGGTTTGTTGCTGCCCAGGACATATGGATGGATGTCTCCTTGCATGAGATGGGTGTTGTGGGATCAAGCAACCTTTGCAAACCTTACAAACCTTAAACGGAAGCTCTGACAGTCAGTATGTCCAGAGTGTAGGCATATCCTGCTGCAATACTTTCTACGTTTGCAGTAGGTGTTTAGCAATGAACATGCAACATCACTTTCTCTGCTTGCCCCAGAAATTTCTCTGAAGTAAGCCTAGCTAGAAAATAATAAGAAAGAACAGCTCTTTTTTTCAGACCTTTGATTTTAAAGCTGCTCCTTTTATCATTCACAAGCAAAAGGGATGCTCTCAGCTGTGCTAGCAGTGCTTTCTTCAGTACAAATGCCAATATGTGGCGTTACACAAAACCGTATACGTGCAGAAAACAAAGTTTGGGAAATCAAACTGCAAATGTCCTCTCCTCTACATGAGCACTGGAGCTACAGGTCTAACCCAAAGACAGCAGACTTCAATACAAAGCCTTCTGCTAACTACAGGTTCTGCACACACTGAAGTGGCCAAAACCTCCGAAAAGCTTTATATCCATTTCTCATTACCAAGAGGCTGTGCTAACAGTCGTAAAACTGAATTATGGAAACACAGCCTGCAATGAACTTTCAAATTATGCAACAAAGCAGCACAAAACACAATGGGACTGAGTCAAAACATTAGAGGAGCACAACAAAATATATCCTGTTCTGTATACAGGAGAATAGGAAATATTAGGGGAGGCAGCACAGTTGCCTGTAAACACCCTCTTGCCAACACTTTCCCTCAATTAATTAGTCCTCTGAACCCTGACAGTATCAGCATGAATCAGCCTGTCCATTTCAAGGTAAAGGCTAAAATTCTGTTTTGTGTTCAATGGAAACTCTTTTCCCAGCCTTTTCTTAGTTTCCTGCTTAGAAAGAATAGACTCTCCAGAGACAATTTTGGATCTGGACCACAATCTTGCTCCCTTCAGATAACTAAGTATCTCTGGGCAGGAGTACATTTAAAGAAGCAGCTGGTAATTATTAGCGGTGTGCTTGCTGGCAGGATTTCCCCCTGCTGCTGAGCCAATGCTTTTGGGAACTAAATGAGTCTTTGGTGATAATTATCAGGCAAAACCCGCAAGCCAGGGGAGGTTCCCTCATTAGAACTATCAACACAAAACAATGCAAAAGTGGGCAGAGGATGGCTGAACAACGTGTCTGAGGGTTGCTTGACTCCTCTGTCCTCCGCACACCTGATGTGGTTGTATGTAATTGCTGTAATTGCCAGGCATTTTCTAAGGCAGTGCTTGAAAGCTGTTCCCACACCTACAGCAGCAATAAAGGCAAATGACCTTCAGCTTCTCCCCAGCTAATCAAAAAGAACTGAGCACCACTGGAAATCCCTGAGGCACTTACTCTTTTGGAGGGTTAAGGTCTTCTGGGCGAGCCTCAAAGAACCTGAAGACTTCATCACACTGCGAAATGTGAGGAGGAAGCCGAACCAGTGCCTGCAGAGGAAAACAAGAGGGAGAAACGCTCAGAAAAATCAAGTTAAAAACAAGTCCTCAAATATCTAAACTACCATGCAAGAGGAGACAAAACATTTTGGCAGGTGGAAGGAAATAGAAAAGGAAAGCCTCCTGCCCAGCTACTTAACTGAGAAGAAAGGCAAGAGCATGTCTTGAATGTAAATGTCAAGCAGGGCGTGATGAATTTACATGAGTGATGGCACCTAGAGTTGGCCAATGCCATTTTTTGCCATGTGTACAAGAACAGAACTTGTTCCACCTCTGCAAAAGCATTATGCTGAAAAGATAAGTGCTCCGTGGCAGGGCTGTTTGGTGACAGGTTTGCATGGAACATGAGACAATGAGGGCTTACAGGCTCTGTGTCAGTGCACACAAATTCAAGCAGTGAAAATCTGCAGCCTCAACCTCCACTAATACAAGGGATTAATGTTCCCCATAAAGCTTTCTGTCAACAGAAAAGGCAGAGTTTGCTTCAAAAATAATCATCAAATAAAACACAGTGATGTGCTCCAAAACTGAGAGGAAAGGAATGCGATTGTCTGGAAGAAAAATAAATAAATAAAGCATGGAGGCTACTTCTGCACAAAGAAGGCTTCACCGTGGTGCATCCTGGCTAACAATGCCCGTATGCTCTGCAAGGTACAGATCTGCAGCGCTGTCACACTCAGCAATACTGAGAGCAGTCTGGGAGGGAACCACGTTATGCAGAAGTGCGTTGGAAACAAGCAGGACAAGCAGGCAAGGCAGAACCATGCTATGAATTTGTTGCTCAGGCTCTAGAGCCTGCCAGTGCCAAAAGAAGCCACATAGCTGCTCACAAAGAGACAGGAGGGCAGCTCTAAGTGTCATGATTCTGAGATTTACTCCAGAAGCGACCAGCAGGAGAGGAGAAAAGGCTGGAGTTAACCTCCTCCTGTGCTAAGTTATGCTGAAAATAGGCCATGGGTTAAATATAGACCAAGTTTCTTAGAGGTCCTGTAAACCTGTTTGACAAAATGAGATTGTCTGGCTCTTCTGCTACTTGAAAGTAGGACAAACAATCTTGGAAGATGGATGAAAAACTACGCCAGAGCCAAATGAAGGTGCATTACGGCAAACTGGTTATACTAACCCGTGAGACATCTGCTTTATCTTGGTCAGACACACAAGAAGGCCCAGCCAAAGCACGAAGGCAGGACAGGGCAGTCTCTTAACCACATGTTTGATTTTAACCAAGCTTAAGAAGTGAAGAAATCTGTTTCCAAGACCACTCCTGCTTAGGGACATCAAGGAAAATAGCTTAAAAATATATAATCCTGCTCTGAAACTGTGGGTCTCTGGTATTAGGTGACCTGGTCCTGTTTTTAGGTAGTCTGAAATTGCAAGCCAAGTGCTTCCAGACCTCCAGCTCACCTTTACGGGCTGAGGGATGTTATAAAAATGCAGGGAAAATTCATCTAGTATCAGCAAGCTGGTGAAGAACGAGACACTGGCCTTTGGTCATGTGCAATTGTGCTATTGAGCAGAAAAAAAACATACCCTGTAACGAGGAAGCAGCATCAGCTGCAGAAGCTTGGCAGTACCTGGAGGGTCCAAGTGCTGGGGCGTGCTTACAGAGCTGGTTCCTGCACTAACACACGATGAAATATAACAGATGGAAAACTAAAGTCCTTTATTTTGAATGAAGGGCGCCTTAGTTCGCGCTGCTATCCACTCAGTCTTGCTGTCTTGCCTAAAAACATAACAGAGGTGTGAGCTCTCTGCCCTTATTCCCAGTGTGTATAAACACAGGCATCCTGCTGGCAAAGGAAGACTAACACTGGAAGTCAGTAGCTGCCCGGGAATAGTAACAACCATGGCATGTTGAAAGAGAATGAGAAACGCCTCACCAGCACAGACACAACAAGGACACAAACACTGAAGTGTGTTTTATTCAGCTGCACCCCAAGCAGGAGAGGCTTACAGAGGAGTAATGGCACCTAACAAACAGTGTAAGGGGGCTGAGATTTAGCGATGGCTCTGTTGCTAACACCCTGCTCGGTTTGGGCAGGTTCTTTAACCTCCTTCCATGAAATTCAGCAGGGATTTATCTTCTGTTACCCATTTACGACGCTGAGCAATAACACTTACCTAATCTGCTGAAAGGTTATGAGGCTCAGATATTTAATATCTACAGTGTGTTTTGAAATCTCTAAGGGCTTGATCTTGTGCAGTCAATGGGGCAACAGCAAGCACTGCAAACGATACGTATCATTACTAGGGAAACATAAAATACCCAAGTTATACCCATCGCAGGGGGTCCTGCACATCAGGCACCTTCTCAAATAGTTGTCACTTCCCTACGTGTTGCAGGTGTTTGCCCTTCCCAAAAAACAGGCTGCAGATGTCAATACTGAATCGAAGCACAGTGGGTTAGTGGGTTTTCTTTGACGTAGGAGCTTGGTAAGCTGCCGTGTAGATTTGGGCTTCTAAATCAACAGAAGCTTAAGGAAATGTGACCCCCTTGAACTGGTGCTCCCCTGTTTGGAAATCTCCAGGAGCTCTAAAGGGAGTGCTGTGGTCCTGCTGGGCCAGAGGGGGTAACTGGAAAGCCCTTCTGTGGCTCCTGGCTTTCCCAGGCAGGCAGCAGAGGACACAAATCAAACAGCTGAAGCTGTTTCCAAACCCAGCCATCCTGCTCTCCCACCCCAGCGACACAGTGGCCCTGGGGCAGGGCTGGCTCTCCCACTGCTGAATCACCTCCCAGAGTGCTGCAATTTTCAGCCCAGTGCACTGAGGTGGAATGAAAACCACCTGATAATAACTTGCCATTGCATGCTTTGGGGAGATCTCAGGTGTAAAGTCTGCAGCCAATCAGTTTTTAGTTGTTTATAAAGAGCAAAACCCCTAAGAAAGAGTAAGAAATGCTAAGAAAGTGCAAATAATAGTGTAAAAGCAACTAGAACTGGTCTGTTTTGGACAGTGGCAGGGAGCAGCAAGACTGGCTTGAGAAACAAACCTCATCAGCAAACACACAACATCTACCTGTGATCAAGGCAAGTGCAATGCAACTTCAGAGAGTGAACAAAAAGTGCATTCAGATGATCAACACCACCACTCCTCTGCAAGGAAAATACAAGTTTGGGCATTTCCAGCAAACTGCCTTCAGGACAGAGCTGCAGCAGGCTGAAGGCACGACCGCGGGGTCAAGGGAAGAAGGAAGAAGAGAAAGAGGAAAGCAGATAGTGAAAAGAGGAAAAGGATAGGGATGTGACATTCTTCCTGGGACGTGGAAAACAGAGGTAAATGCACACAGCTACGTATAGCAAGCATCCAGAAACAGCACGGAATTTGCACAGGAAAGGTGAAAGATAAAAAGTGCTAGTGAGCAGAATTCATCCTTGCAGCGCTGCTAAGTATTATCAGTAACAGCAAGTTTCCTTGTTCAGCCAGCGAAGGCAGACGTGCACCGCCTAGACCTCACATACTCCTTAGGAGATGGGCTTTTATGTGTTATTTCAGCCTGTAATGATGTCTGTCTCTCTATATTACAGGTTTCAGACAGTCTCGCAGAGCAGGGGATGATTCAAAAAGCTATTAGAAAAGCTTCCACGGCAGGCGGGGCGTTAGCAATCAGCCCTCCGCATCGGGCACGACCGATTCACACCGCTCAGCTGCTGGCAGGCAAAGCAGAGCACAGCACCGGCGGCGGGCAGGGCTGGATGCTTAAGGTTATGTGGATAGCAAACAGCTCGGTGGGAATGTATTATAGGTGGATGGCTTCACGAAATGCATGTGCACGGGTGAGAAAACACACGGTATGTAAATGTGCCCTGAACGCTGCATGTTGCGTTTATGTATAAACAATTATAAAAAAAAAGAAAAAAAAACAAAAGAAAAAAACAAAACAAACAAACAAACAACAACAAAAAAAAAACAGATGCAGAGACATGACTCTATAGAGATACACAGCGCGTGTAGGTTTGTGTGTATGCATACAATGATGTTCACCCCGCTGAACTTTACGTATCTAAACCTGGGGACTGGTGTGGGACTGGTGTGACTGGTATCATCGTTGGTGGAAGTCCAGCACCTGCAGGGGGTGATTTGTCTGCCCCACCGCAGACATCTGGCTTTGGGTGGGGTGATCTCTCCCCACACACAGCCCGCTGAGGGAGCTCAGACACGTAGCTCCCTAATGCTCTGCGGGGTTAAGCCCAGCTCACAGATCCAGAGACAGCTGACTACTGAATGCCTATGGCTCCCTGACTTTTCATATTAAGGAGCCTGTTCTCAACTGCTTATCATTCTAATTAATGATAATTGCTTGTGGCAGATGCTTGGGAATGGCCGCGAGTTCAGCAAGAGGGAAGATGCAATTACAACAGTTCACTTCTCAGAACAGAGAAACAAATTCTTTTACCTTTCTGTATCTGTTTTATTGAGAGCTCCAAGCTTGAACCCCAAGAAATGAAGTGTGGAGGTTGGATGGCAAACACTGACAGTCAGAGACTAGTGCGTGCTGGTGGCTCAGGCAAGAGAAGTGGGGAGATGCAGGAATAAATAAAGAACTGAGGAAGAAAAGCGGGTGTAATTTTGGAAGTAACTGGGACATAAAAGAGCCTCTGACATAAAAGGGCCACAAGACACCAGAAAGCAAGGCCCTATACCAGGTACTGAGAGGGGCACTGCAAAGTTTTTCACTTAAACCCCTTCATTCCTGAATAGGACTAACTACTATTCCATTTTAATTCTGCCCTAGCTTAGTCGTATGATGGAGAGAGACAGAACTGTCTGTGCGTCTGTCTTGACAAGTTCAAGGATTAAACCTTGAAAGAGAGGCCGGACTGAGAGACCAAGAGGGAGGTAATTATTTTTTTTTTTCCTTTTTGAAGTGTGGTCTCTCAAACTGCGAACTTTAATAAAGGAATGACCAATATTTCCTGGCGCTGATGCAACTTGCTCGTATAATTTTTATTTAGATTGTGTGCGTACGGGTACTTAAACCTCCCTTTGGAAAAGCCCATAAGCTACTACATAAATACACCTCCTGTCAGGACAGCATAAAAGCCTGTGACAAATTCAAGTATTTATGACAATGGGACTTCACATCTTGAAAGCTCCCCTGCACAAAGATGCCTCCCTCAGTTAGGACCAACAACCACGACGAGGCAAGTCTGCAGATGCTGGCCTGAGTCTTCCCCGAGGGCTGAGGAAGGAGAGCGTGGTGGTTCGGTGACCCACTGACCTGAGAGGCCTTTCGTGAACACAGGATGATGCATACTGGACATGCACACACCAGAGGGGTGTGTGGGAGATGAAAAGCTTACTAAATAAAATGCCCCCAGCAAGGTGAGCCTGTGAAGTTGTTCTTTCTTCCACACTGGCAACAACTTATTAAAAAGTTAACAAAACCAGGCCCAAGGAGCCCAGAAGACTTTAAATCTCACTAAACTAATTCCAAGGAAGGAAATCATCCAGAGATATTGAGTCCAGTGGGCAGCACACGTTCACAAGCAAAATTCAGTTTGCCTGCTAACTTGCTCAGGTTACCACAAAGGACATCCAGACCCTGCACGGATGACAAAAGCCCTGGAAATCTTTTCTTGTATGTCCCAGTCTGTTTTTCATTGCAACTTCAAAGCTTCTTGTGGCCTTAGCACAGACACTGGCCTAATTAGCCCTGTGAAGCCATTTCTCTAGGCTGGCACACAGCAGCGAAGAACCAGACAGGCCCGAGGGGTCGGGAGGCCCATGCTGCAGGGAGCAGAGGTCTCAAGCCCTTGATGACCGACGCTTTCTGCACAACTCCCCTCAAACTCTGGGACAGCCTTTGCCTGCCTGTCATTGCTTCCATGCCCAGTGAAGGAACAAAACTTCAAAACAGCCCAAGTCAGAGCTGCTTCTTGGCCATGCAAATCACCGTGCTCTGTCAGAGACAGGCTGCAACAACAACACAACAAATGGTCGAGCATTTGCACTGCTCATTTGGCAGGGCCCATCTGTGCTTCACTTTTGCAGGGCAAGCTGCATGGAGAGTCCTCATCTGGCAAAGGAATCACCACAAACTTTGCGTCTGAAATCTGCCTCCCTCCTCTGCTTCCCCAGACTCCAGCGGACAAAGCTCTATTGTCTCCTTTATTCATTTTACTATCCCACATCAGATTTCCTCTGCCAATTTCACCTACATCATTCCAGCATCATTCTCCACATTTTTCAAAACTGAACATGTCGTCTGCCTACTCGTTTTCAGACTAGCTTGGGATGTAAGCTTTGCACCTTTGTATGAGCAGGAATGAATCTCAAAATGATATTCTTGCTCCACAGTTCCGTACAATTCAAGAATCAAAACATGTGCTGGGCTGGGGAAAAAAGGCAGAAAACAGCTAATGCTGCCAAAGAGGTGGGCACGATCCTACTTGTAGGCCGTGCACCAGCTTGGGGCTGGGGAGCCAGATATCTCGTGGAGAGAAAAGCCCAGCGAGGAGGAAGGCAGCACTGGAAGTGCTGCAGTATCAGCAATCATGTCAGCAGCTGACTCCAAGACATATTCCTCAGAGGTGAGTGGCAGGGCACCGCTAGGCCAGCCAGGCCGGGGCTGTCTGTCTGGGCACAGACAATGGGGTCCCAGATAAGCAGCTTCCAGAGCAGGGCAGCCCGGGGCAGGGGCTCCCCCCCAAGTAAATTGCTGCTTTCTCCACCACGCATCTGCTGGGTGAACCCTGACATTCGTCCTCGCCGCTCACGTCGCGGGCAGTTCCTGTCGGAGGGCTGGAGGCTGGGGGTGCAGCGGGACCGTGCATATTTTACAGCGAGACTTTTGGCCGCCAGCAGGAAGACAGCGTGGTAATTGTCACACAGAGAGCCTGATCTCATGAGATAAGGCTTTAATCGCAGCTTCCTTGCCCGGGTGATGCAGATGGCAGGGGTTTTGCCCGGCTCTGTCACCGCTGCCCCCTGCGCGCCTCAGGCGCTGCTGTGACCTCCTCCCGGTTGTGGATGAGCAAATGTCTGACTGGAGCAGTTCTCGGGGATGGTGGTTTTCCCCTCCACCTGCTCCTCTGGCTTTCTAAAAACGGAAAGAAAACCCCACGGGAAAGAAAAGAGGAAGTCTGGGGTTTAAATTACACGCTGACGTGCTCAATACCTCTGCAAGAGCTGGGTATTGGTCTCGTGTAGAAACAACTTTTAATCTACCGTCAGAGGATTAATTATCATCAAATCATAAAGTTGAAGCTGGAAAGGAAAGATTAGGTCACTTAACCCTCTTCTCCACACAGCATGCTTTTCTGTCCTGCCATAAATTTCCAGACTTTCACTCGTTATGAGAAACACCCCTGAAAGCCGCCAGCCCATCTCCAGTTCTGCACAAACCCAAATTTTCCCTCCTGCAGCCCAGACGGGCAAGGAAAAGGAGAAAATGCCATCTTTGTTGGGCCTCTCTGCCTGCTGAACTCTCGCATTCATGGAGACTGAAGTAGAAATAAAATCCGCATTTATGCGAAGAGCCCCAGCAGGGCAGACTATGCCTATGGCCTTTTCTGATTAAACGAGGCACCGGCGCAGTGTATACATTACGCTCAGCTGAGGATTGACACAACAACCACCACGGCAGTGCTGGCTAAGGGAGCAAAGAGTGGCCTCTGTTTTCACCTGCCCCGTCAGCCTCTGTGGTGCTTGGGCTGGACTGTCCTTGCTTCCAGAAGACCCTCCTTGTGATGGGCTCAGCAGAGATGAAGCTTTTAGTAGTATCTCTAGAGAACGGTGCCACACAGCTGCTGCCTGTGAGCCCCCCGTGGCAGGGCTGCCCGCTGTCCCCCTGCTCTTACCCTGCAGTACTCGTCGATGGGCTTCAGCCTCTTCACAGCTACATCTCGGACGTGGCTCCTCCGGAACAGGATCTTCCCTGCAGAGAGAACAGAGGACAGGGGAGGTTTAGGAGCATCACTGACCACTGGGGAGAGTGCAATAGCAGAGAGCAGACATTGGCCACAGCCATCAGTGCCCTGGGCATGTGGTTTGGGAAATGGGGTCTCATCCCCAGCTCCAACGTATGGCAAAGGGACTTTTTCTAATTTTATCCTGTAGATAAAGTTTTAAAAAAAATAGCTCCCAAGTTCCCATTCAGTGATTGCATTACCCTGGCACAGACCTGTGTGAGCTGTGACTCACTTCCACTTTGGTGCCGCTTTGGCACATTGGTGCTGGAGCTCCATCTACGCCCCGTCCATGCCCACCCAGCCTCCTCCCACCACAGACACTCCTGTAGGGGAACCACACAGCCAGCACACAAGGAAACATTAGGCTGTCGGTGACAGAGACCTTATAAATCTACAGAGGGAAACCAAATAATAGAAGAAAAATAAACAAACTTTTTTTTTTTTTACATGAAAAAATAATAACCTCAGTGTCCTTAATGGATGACATTTCTGCAAGTCAGCTAAGATTAAATAAATAGCTGGGTTTTGTGTTAAACTGATTGTAACAGAGTTTATCAAAATAATCTAGGAGCTGAGTTTCCCCACACACAAGGATGTCATAGAGCTGGTATTTTTTTGGCTTGAAGGGATTTTATCTTCGTATCCTTTTTTGGTGGTTTTCTTCCCTTTTTCTTTTGTGCTGTATTTCTTTTAATGTATTGAGACAAGAATAAATTATATGTTCTCCTTGTGGTGGAAGAAAACAGTATCTGCCAGCATTATTTAATCCATGAAATGTCTACGTAAAAAAAATGCTGACATATATACCACCTCCTGCTCCAAACTTATTCTGCCAACAGGCAAATGAAATACTAATCCAGAGATCATGGGATAAGAAAATGGACTAGGAGATGAAATCAGACCCAAAATCCG
The DNA here is from genome assembly GCF_009819795.1 of Aythya fuligula. Lineage (NCBI taxonomy): Eukaryota > Metazoa > Chordata > Aves > Anseriformes > Anatidae > Aythya > Aythya fuligula. The sequence continues at coordinate 25,040,220 of NC_045565.1, forward strand.
AATATGTGGCTTTGATTTTGTCATGATTACAGTAGTTGAGAGGTTAATGAAAGCATAGCCTCTAACAGCCCAGTAGCAGAGCTCTAAACCCTCCCAGAGTCTGGCCCTTTTGGTTGCCTTTTCTCTTCACAACAGATAACCTGTAAAGCGTTAAAGCCTTTTGTTTCAGACAGGAGAAAGTAGTTTATCACAGTCCCTGAGAATTCGGGAGCACAACTGGTCAAGTGGTTTGTTCTGTGAAGTAAGGTCACCATTTCAAAGGTGCCATAAATTTCTCTCTGCTTCCACGTGGTTATCTCACTACAAAGCCGGTGCTGAGCCATGCCTGTAGGATGTGATGCATGGTGGTAACAGAGCACAGAGGATGTGAGAAATCTGCAATAGGTGGCTGAGACATTCGTCCGTGTTCAAGTGATTTAACCACGGCTCTGACATGTCCATTACCCTGCGCTGCCTGGCTGTGGACACATCAAAACCTTGCTGCTTTCTGCCTTCTAGCCCCAGTAAACGGGGGGAATTATCTGTACTTCCAAAACATTTCTTACTGTTTCTCCAGGATCACGCTGTATTTGTAATGCATAACTGCAGTAAGCCCCCTTTTTTTTTTTTTTTCTGGGAGAGAGCATGGGGTATCTGCAGGGAACAGACTGCTTCCCTTCTCAGTGCTCCGCAAATGCTGCTGTGGGAGATCCTTGCATTTCTCTGCAACTTTTATAAATACATTGCAAAGAAAAAGGGACGTTTTGGAAATGTTCTCACTGTCTGGCTTTCCTGTTTTCAGTTCAAGCCACGAGTCAAAAGTAGAACCGGTGACCATATAAAAACATAAAGGAACCAAAGACTTAAACACATTAAAGATCCCCTGCAAATGCCATTCAGCTTTCCTAAAAAGACAGTTTACAGGGAGGCCCAGTCTTCAAAGTAACATAATAAATGAAAGAGTCAGACATAAGTAACAAGATAAATATAATAAAGAACGTTATATTAAACACAGAGTACAAAAAAGACCCCAGGACATGATGAGTTCTCCTTCAGTCCTTAAATGGAGATGGAAAATACCAGAACGACTGTGGTGTTCGTACGGAGCAAAGCCCAGGAGGTGCTTCCATTTTTATCCCTTCACCAAAAAAAAGGAGACTTTCACTCCGCTATTGGAAGCTAGAAAAGGGTAGCACTGTGGGGTAGATGTGCCCAGTCCATGGTATTAAGAACTGAGGTCTGGAGAAGGCCAAATAGCTCAGACCTGTGTTGGCACACAAGGCAAGAAGAGAAACGAGGACAGTCAGCAGCACCTGCTCTGGTGGGCAGTGAGGAGGGACCCTGACCAAATCCAAAGTAATTAGGATCAGCCTGTTAATGAAATAAAGAGAAAAATGGGAAGCAGATGAAAGCTTCCCATCAAGCTTTTCCCATCAAGGAAACCCCAGGGGGCAGGGGCAGGGAGCACCTCACACAGCACCGAGGTGAGGCGGGAAGTGCTGTGGCGGCTGGTAAATGGAGACCGGCCCGGGCAGCTTCCTCATGAGGGTGGAGTGCTGCTTTACGCACCCCTCGGCTTTTCCTCTGGGCAGTTTCCACATCTCTAAGGAAGGGACCTGATTCTGGGCGAGTACATACAGCACCGCTTCCTTTCTCAGCGACCAAGTGAATGTTACTGGGCTTGGACCAGGCCAAAAGAAGTCGGCACGTGCATTGGGAAGGCCTCTGAGGAGGGCGGCACTGAGAAAGAGAGACACGGGGAAGAAACAGGGCTCCAGTCCTGCTGCTAGTGCAGGATGACAATATTTATTTTTATCCTTTTTTCTTTAAAGAAAATATTATTCCTAGGAAATTAATGTGGATAAGAGGCAAAGTATCAGGTTCAGCCTTGCAGGGGACATCTTAAGTCATCCCTTCATCTCCCTGTGTGTATATAGATGGAGCCTTTAATTCCATGGCCACACACCTCTTCTCCCACAGGGCCCCAGTTTCATCCTGTGTACAAAGTGGGAGGAATAAAGCTGTCCAGGAGACCATCTATCTGGCAGCTGCAAGCTTAAATCTGCATATCACTTGATTTCACTTGAATATCACTCTGAATATCACTTGATTTCTTCAGGTCAGCACCAGGCAAGCTTAGGTGGAGAAGCACCAGAGGTCTCCACGAGGATGCCTAGCAGGGAGTCCACGTTTTCCTCTCCAAGGAAGAGGGACAAATGACACACAACTCCTACGCTCACAGTAGAGGCCCGCTGTCATAGCAGCCACTGCTCAAGACTGGTGGTTTGTAAGCTCTGAGAGCCATGAAAACAAATCTCTTAATTATACCTTTCGCTGCAAAGGAAAGGTGCTGGCCTTGAGACCTTCTGTAGGTGTCTTTCTTCATCTTCCCAGCACTGCATCAGTGGCTCAGCCCCAAGCTGCCAGCATCACTGCTCTTTGGAGCTGGGCAGGTAGGAGGGAGCTTCAGCAGGGGAGCAGATGTTTAGCTCCTTTCCAAATCTACCAGGGAATGAATCCACCTTTCTCTTACTCTCTGACTGCTGAGCTTGATTCTCCTTTCAAGGGATGTCTGGGTGATGGACTGACCAAGGGTTGTTCCATGCAAGGACAGCCTCTCTGTTGGAGGTTAGGAAGAGCCCAAACACACTGCAAAAGGGACGCTGAACAAATGCATATCCACATTTAATCTTCTACCTCAAGTACAGACAATCCACTTCAGAGGGCTCTACATAAAGCAAAGTGTATGATAAATATTCAATGGACAGCCTGAATACTAATGGGTATGCTAAAAATACTGTAATGCCTCATCTGATGCACGTTTAAAAAGACATGTGCTGCCTCCAACTATAGAAGCTACAGCTGTGGGGGCTCCATCAGTCAGTCAGCTGTCTCCTAAAAGCAGGAAAGAGCTCTTGCTTTTGTGCCTTTATGTTGTTACTGCTATTGTGCTCTTAATTCTCTCCTCGTTTTACCCGAGAACCTGAGCGATACCAGGCCTGTGTGAGTACTGCCAAGCAACGTGTTCAACTTAAGATCAAATTCTCAAAGAGAGTCTGCTTACGAGATGAGGTCAGACTCTTTTTTGCAGTTACACTGGGGTTGCACCAGAGAAAGAGAGAAAAGAATTTAGTCCTAGAGCAGTTATAGCTTCTCCTTTTGGGCTAAGCAGCTTCCTCCACGGTGACTAACACCATTTCATGGCTAAAGTATTTTTATGAAGGCTTTTACGCCTTACGCATAGCTGCTCTTACTATTTTTGCTCATCAAAGAAGCATAAATGTGCAATCAGATATGACTCCTCAACCCATTTACACCGTGAAATCCATCCCAGAGTCCTGCAAGAAAGCTCTCAGGTACCTGTCATGCAATGTAATTCCCAAATGGAGCACATAAATATGCACTGCTACCTTGCAGTGCAAAATACGTATCCCAGCAGTACAGGACTATGGGATAGAAGAACAATCTGACACTTTTCATGGACGTAGGTGTGATTATCATCCAGATGGCAATCTGACAATGGCCAAAAAAGAGGTGTGTTCCTTACAAACTGATTTCACATGGGGAACCCAGTTTCCATGGATTGTTACATCCATGATTTCCTGGAGTCAGGGAACCAGTGTTGAACACTGATGGCATTTACTCCTGACAAAGAAAGGGGAGGGAAATGATTCATACTGTTTCCACTGGTGGGAGGGGGAAGGACTTTCTTCATAAGTGGAGACTCGTGACAGAGTCAGAACTGTTGGCTGAACTTGGCTGCCAAAGAGCCTCAGTTGATAACAGCCTTTGCTAATCAGCAGGAATTACTATGGAAGGTGACAAGAGGTGATGGAGACAGATGGAGCAACCAGGAAAGCCAACATAAGCAATAATAATATTGCTCTGAGATATGGGGGGGACAGAGGGTTTCCTTCTGTACTTGGATCCTGTTTTTAATGTGCAAAAGCTGCAACGTATAAGAAAATCACTGAGAAGCAATATAGGATGGAAAACAGCATGGCTTGATTATAAGAGTATCACCAGGAAGAGAAATTTTCTGCCATTCGAACTGATACAGCAGAATATGTCCCCCATGAATAATTACAAGGAGAAACCAAAGACAGGCAAGCGACGAGGCTGGACTGCCCACCAGCAAAGAGATCATACCTGTGAACCTGGCTGCTTTCAGCTGTCTGTAGGGTTGGCTACTTATCCCCTGGGGTAACAGCACCAGCTCTAGAGCAACTTAGCTACTACAGCCTACGAGAGCTCAAGCACCAGGCACAGCTGGAAGAAGGAAAAAAGCTGTGAGCACTGATGCTGAAATTCAGGAGTGACAGATGGGGACCACAGGGTGCAACTCTCAAGCTAACAGCTCTGTTACTGTTTGTACAGCGTTCTGCATAAGCCAAGAGCTACTTCATGTTGCTCTGTGTCCTGCTGCTATCACCCAAACAACCCGCTGCTCCTGTCATCTCTTCAGCTGCCCCAGCTGCACGTCTCCCACCTCTCTAAAGCAAGGCAGAAATCGTGATGCAGGCAAATTGTGCACCATTTGGTCTGGTATGGGCAGGCTGTGAAGTTACCCTTTCATTTTTCATGCTGTGGGACGGCTTCCTGGACATTATTGGTCTGCATACACCAACAAACCCACAAAGATGACCAGAGTACAACCAAGCAAAGCATCTGCCTCACGCAAGAGGATGTCAACCTGAGCACTGGTGCCCAGATTCCTTACAAGTGAACTTCCCAGTCTGGGAATGGTTGCAGAGTGCTGGGCTGTTCGTTCAGGGAGTGAAGTCTTCAGTTTCTGCAGTGCAATTGGTGCCTCCTGGAACTGCACAGCTCAGCTTCTCCAACATGGAAAGTGAACTCTTCTGTAATTACCAGCTGTCAGTGTTACAATGCAAAGAGAATGCCAAGAGCTAAGTGCTTTTAATTGCAGAAAGCAGTCAGTTTGTCACAAGGGAGGAGAATGGTGTTTACACCTGCAGCCAGCCAACACCAGCAACTCCTTCACCTGGAGGAACAAAGCTGATGATAATTCAGAGTCCCACAAAGACAAGGAGCCAAAAGAGGGTCACATTTTCAAAACATCTAAGAAACACTGCCTTAGGAAACAGCAGGGTTTCCCCACACAGAGAATGCGGGAGTATCCCCCTCTTTGCATACAGGCTTTGCTCCACCACAAAAAAGAGGCACGGAAAAACAGGAAAGCTTATGCAGATCCAGAGCATCTCCCTTGCCTATATGCATACTTCTTCCCTAAGATAAGAATCTGAACATTTACACAGCCACTGCACCCTGAGTTTCTTTGAACATCCTCTAAAAAGATCTGTTTACAAATCTTCAGGACCAAATCGTCTGACCTATGGAAGCATCAGGGCTTCAGTAACAAACTTCCAAGACCTTATACCAAACTGATGAGAAATATGCCAACCACTACATCTTATCACTTCTGCTCAAACACTTGTTTTATCTTCTGTATCAGCTGACACCAGCATCCTGCTTTCACCCAGGCAGTAAGTGGTTCCTAACCTTGATCTCCAACTCATCAGCAGTCCACAGACAGTCTGCATGGCTACTTCATGGCTATTTTCAAGAGTTGCTTTTCTCCCTGGACAGTGTGGGAATGATGTGGATCACTGTTCGTTGGTCCAACAGGTTTGGGAACCAGCAGCCCCTGTTTGTGTTACATACGTGCTGGTCAACATGCCCATATCATCCGAGCTACTCCAGCTTGTCCTGCAGAGTGGAAAAAGGCAAGAGTCTCTCACATGATTCTGTAAATGTTTTTCACCAAAATGCTCTTCCTGAAGGGCTAGACCACGTCCCTATTGCTGCACTAACTAAACTCTTCCTCTGCTCTTTCAAAACCCACGCTCAGTGTGTTTTTTGACCTGGCTCGCTGGGATCTGCTGAAGCCAACAGGAGCCTTCCTGACACGGGTGGGATGGACCATCAGCAGAGGACCATATGGTCCCAGCTCAATCTTCTCAATCACAGGCCTTAAGGAGTTCAGCCTATTAAAATATTTCCACTATCTTACAAGCCCTTATAAGACTACCTTCTCGTGCAAGGTCAAAGACCTCGTAGCGAGGTTGCTGGAGGGAGGTGGATTCGCACCGCACCCTTGCCAAACTACACTGGAAAAGCAGAGTAAGGTCCGAGCCACATCCTTTGGCGTGACTGGCAGTAACGCCGCCTGGGAGGCTCCACCCTTGTGCTGGTTGAGAGCCGGAGCTGTGAATAAAATAATATTTGCACTCACGCCACATAGATCAAAGTCTCTCGTTATTATTATTAGGAGGTAGGTCTTGCAATAACTCGGTGCTACGGTGTATATGGCATAGGAATGTGGCAGGTAGGGGTTGAGGGGTAGGGAAATGAAGGTGACTTCACAGGATCACAGAATGAGCACACGCTAATGACAGCAATGAAGTCAGTCCATAGATCCCTCTGCTGTAGGGGGATGTAGAATGAAACCGTAGGATGTAGAGATGTAGAGTAAAAGTACATCTAAAGTAACATTCAGGGCCAGAAAATCCTCTTTAAACATTTGTTCTAATCAAAAACAAATCCTCAATCTCTGCCATAAAAGAGGCAAAATTCTCTCCTATGGTCGACCTCGATTAAGTCAGCTGCCAGGTACACATGTCCCACATTACAGGAGGTGAAATTCAGCACTCAGGTTGGCAGGGACACTGCTCCTTAGAGCAGTTGTGGTATTTGGAAGGCACCAATTAACACAGAAATTAAACAAACAAACAACCCGGCGGCAAACATAACTAGGTGTCTGTGCTTGTCAGAGACTGGAAATCAACAGCTAGGGTTTCAGAGAGCAGTATTCAGAAACAAAATCCCCTGTGCTCTGCAAAACAGAGCGCTGTTCTTTCTTTGCACAGAGAAGTGCTCTCCCACAGCCCTCCAAGCTAAAAGCTTAACGCTCGGACTAGTTTTAAGCTGAATTTTCAGCAGGCTAAGACAGGGAGGAAGGTCACCAAACAACAACCAGACCAAAGGCAGCCTCTGAGACGGGAGGCTCGTCTGCAGCCCACGACACCATCTCAAACCCAGGGCATTGTTCTCTGGTTCCAGACACACCTTTTTAACACACCTTACAAAACAGCCTGTGGGGTCAGGCCCATGCTGGTCCAGCAGCACCTCCTCTTTAACTCCTGACCATGAAGCCACCCACGTTACCTCCCTGGGTGCCAGCTCTCCCCACGTGCCCCGTATCAGCTGCCCGACTGAGAGCACTCACAGACATCTGAACACAGGAGAAAGCAGCCCTGTCAGGTATCGGCAGCCTTTCCCATCCACGGCTGCAGAATCAAAAGCCTCTTTCAGGGATTAACGTCCTCACCAATTACTCGCCCCCTGAAAGGAAAAGTGCCGTCAGCCAAGGTGACAGCAGGGCCCTAGGACTGTGCACGCTCTCGTTTCCCTTTCATGGTTACTCTGTCCTTTTTACTGCCCAGGAAGAAGCAAAAAAAAAAAAAAAAAGGCAGACTGGAAACTAATGTTTTGTTATTTTTTTATTTTTAATAAGGATCACTGGGCCAGAAGCATAAAAACATAAAAATAACCCCAGCTTTACTGCTGAATTAAAGAAAAAACAGCAAAATGAATAGGCACAGAAATCTGAATTAGGAATGTGAGCTGATAATTACCCTTTCGGGCCCTGATTAATTGCATTTGAAGCCACGGAGAGACGCGGAGCAGCCAAACGGGCCCGACTGCTAGCAAAATACACACCTCCAAACAAACTGGTCTTTCTCCCTCGGTGCCACCGCACTGGAATGGCAGCTCCCCAAACGCTGTTTGCCTTTGTGTCCTGGTGTGCAGCGCTACGCAGGGCTGGCCAGAGGGATAAAGTCCCACTGTTGGGTACCTCAGATAACCCCTCTGGGGTGGGCCAGCCTGCAGACTTGTGGTCTCCAGGCACAGGGCTGCGAATGGACAGATGCCATCTCCTCCATTTCTAGGTGGGAATAACCAGCCACGTGTCTAGCTGCTGAAGTTCAAGAAAGCAGTTTCACTGGTTGTTTCAGCACACAGACAAGGGACAGAAGATTTACTCCACTTTGTTGCAGTGATGTCAATGTCACATTTGGTTGGGGTGAAGGTCTAGCTGTAATCCAGCTCCCTGTCTGCAAGAGTGGCCAGTAAAAGATGAAGAAACTCAAGGAACAGGACACGTGTAATGGGATCCGTCTCTTGATATATACTCCCCATCACTGCACATCAGTTTTTCAGACATCTTCTGAATTAGAACATATTTTTTAGAAAATATCCTACAAAAATTGTTCTTTTTTGAACCCGTGGATATTGCAGACATGGAGATGTCTGGAAATCAATTTCCTAATTCAATCACCTGGCATGTGATTACATACTCCTTTTTGTTCACTTTAGGCTTGCTTTCCAAATTTCACAGGCTGCACCTGGTTTTTGCATTCAGAGAATTAAAAAAAAAAAAAGATATATCATATCTCCATCACTCTCTCAAATCCTTCATGATTTCACAAACTTCTACACTAACCCACCCATCACCTCTGTTCCAGACTGAAGATTTCTCATCTATTTGCTCTCCTCGTACAGAAGCCAATCCACCTCTGTCACCCTTCTCAGCACCTTAGCTTATTGCACCTTCCTTGAGAGGCAATGACGAGAGCTGCACATGGTGTTCACCGTGTGGGGAAATCGTGGATTTCCGCAGCTGAAGCTCTGTGTTTTGTTCTCCATTTTTGCCTAATTCTTTACAACACCACGTTTGGCTTTCTGACTGCTGCTGACTACTGCGATGGAGTTTTTGTGGAATCATCCTCAGACCTACTGAAATCTCATCCCTGGATTGCAACAACTTTTTTTTTTTTTTTTTTTCCCTCCACAGCATTGTTTTGTAGTTACCAACACTGAACTGCCTTTCTGCCATCGATAGCATGAGATCCTCCTCCAGCTTTTTGCAGTCAGCTCCAAATTTTAATATCCTGAGTAATCGTGTGACCAACTACTTTAGTCATATCACTTACCCTCTTTTACAGATCCTGGGTTGAACAGCACAGAGCCTAGCACAGCTCCTTCAAGAATCCTGGCTGGTAAAATTGAGTTTCCTTTTAGATAAGAAGTTTTTAAGTCTTTATCCCCAGAGGAGACATTTTAAACTCCGGGCTCATTCGCACCTATTGGCTTTCAATCACCCAGTTAAAAACTTTCCTGTAACAATTTTAATTTCAAGTGTCAGAAACCAAGGGTTATTGTTCATGTCCACAAACATCAAAGCATCCATCCTCAAATGGAGGCTCCAATCTGGCAGAAAATAAGCTTACAGCCTATGTCAGCCATACATCAAATAACAACAAAGGCTGTTAATATAATTATCTTCTTATTGCTATTTCTGGAGGCACAGTAGGTTTTGATGGAGCTTGCAGTAATAGGATCTCTTCTGCCATAATTTACGAGCACGTCTGTCTGGAACAATTTTCCACATGGGAAATTAATCACATTCTGCCTAATGGGAGGAAAAATATCCCTTTGCAGTTTGAATTGGATTTGCCATGGTCAATTGGACGTGGGATTCTTCTTTATCCCTAGTGATAATCTGAGGTGTAGTGTTGCCGTTCAAAATTCACTGTGTTAGACTCCGACGATGGAGATACTTCCCTGCCCGGTGATATTTTTATGCAGTGCCCACCTGGCCACGATGAAACAGGTCAAATACACCAACACGGCACTGCCCAAAAATTGGATTGTAGCATACGGCAGGGTGTCCACCTGAACGTGCTCCGGCTGGGCACAAGGTCCATGGGGATGTAGGGCCAGTGCCAGGCTGCAATTCTGAACGATACGTGACAAGGTATGAATGACAGAGCAAAGAATGGTATTCAAGGTATGAATGGCAGAGCAGGTCCCATTCACGTCCATTAGGCACATGCTTATTCCTGCAGGCAAGCTCCTGCAAGGCAGCACAAGAAACTGAATATAGTATAGAGACCTCCATGTGCCAGGCTAATGACAAATCTGGAGGCTGGTTGTTTCTTATTTTTCCAGAGATTCAGGACTGAACAGGCCAGAAATTGTGGCTGACCTTCCCTTTACCGAGATCATTTGCAAAACGTCAGTTCAGGTTCAGTTCAGGTTTGAATTTTAATCCCTTCCTCTCTGCCCATCAAATGCGGGGTGCAGCGCAAACGCCTTGGTGCTGATTCATCTCTGCTGTGTAGAAATTACAAGAAGTTACAAGAAATCCCTACTCAGAGAAACACTTCTGCTTGGAAAACCCCCGTTTTCTTTTCAGTTCCAGTAGAAAAGGGGCAAGAGAAAGAGTCAGAAAGGGTGATGGAAAATAAACCAGAAAACTAATGCCTCGACTGGCACCAGAGATAAAGGTGTTTGCAGGTAGCAGGAGTGGAAGCCAACGAGATCGGTGTCTCTGGGATGCCTTGCCTTGCCATTAAAGCAGAACACAAAGTTACTCAATGTTCCTTTAAGGCTGAAAGACTGAAGGAAAACAGGATGGCTTCAAGTAAGAAGGAGTAAACGTATGACTGGAAACTATGAGTGCCCCTCGCCAAGCACCCAAAGGAACTGAGTAAATTCAAAGTTCATTAGTCAGGGACTTTATTGGTACTTGGGACTTTTGACTGCTGAGCAGGATTTAGACTGAGAAGATATTCTGGGGTATGCTACTCTATTTGTGTTTGACCGGAACTCAGCCTCACCCCACGTAACATTTTTCCATGGAGATCTGAGCAGAAAAAGCCCCCACGTTTTTTCCCTGGGCAGGGTGAGAGCGGGTCCCTTCTTGGGATCAACACCACGGAAGGGCAGAGGGGAAATGTCAGCTCCCAACCCACAGGGTGAGGGCAGAAGGAAAAGGGTGGAGAGGAGCAGGTCTTCTGCAAGGAACCTGAAGGTACTTTCCAAAATATTTATTCCCAGAGCAGAAACCTGCCATCCCACTGCACAAACACCGGACAGCACCTGAATTAACACCTGGCAAAAACAAAACACAGGCCATAGACTGAAACTACCCGATTGCAAGAAATACAAGAAATACTCACATTAAAGGCTGCCCATCCCATTCAGTCACTGATGCTGGGTCAAACCTTAGCTTTGCATATATCTTGAGCATCGCCTACGTATGCACTCTCCAGCATACTGCCCTTATTTTAGGTTCTCTTCAAGGAGAACCGTTCGAATCCCAAGCAGATCCTTAAATGACTCTGAGTTAATACAGCAGTCTTCTTTCACGTACCTTCTTTTTCATCTTATTTACCCAGAAGTGCTAAACTACTCTTTTCCACAGGTATATCTTTTGTACTTCAGTGTCATCCAAAGAAAATTAAAAAAAAAAAAAAAAGCTTGCTATTTTCCACATAGCTAATTTTAACTCACCGTTTATTAATTTGTGTTCACGTGCCAGGAGGACAAGACAGGTGCATTTCAGCTATTGTGTTGGATTTTCGTTATAAATCTGTTACTTGAAAAGAGGGCACTGAAATGACCACTTAGAAAATACACACAATGCAAAGGTTCTAATTGATTTCTGGTATTTTTGGAGGCACACAGGGCATTATCTGATCCCTTGTACTTAACTCTTCAGACAGCTCAGCTGCCTGGGAGTGGTTGAGGAGGGTCACTCCTGAGTCAGCCCAACGAGTCAGATTTGCTTTAGATCATCTCTTAGTCCCCAGGAAACCTACCCAACGCATCACAGACTACACCCACAGCACCTGAAATTCCCCGAGGAATCACAGGCATCACAAAAGCCACACACAAAAATTTGCTGGCCCTTTCAAGGTATTGCGATAGAGGAACACTGCGGAAAGGGAAGTGCACATTTCCAAAAGCAAAAGGCATTAATGAGGGCTGAGTCTGGCCCCGGCACTAGCACGGAGGAAAAGCAAGCTGACTGACATCAGAGATGGTGTCTCGTTGCTGGGAGTGAGAACACGGCTTGGATCTGCCACGCGGAGATTGGAAACATATGCAGCATCCCTGGTCCTCTGGGGAACGCCAGCCAGCTTCAGGCTACAGAGGAGAGAAAACAGAGAGGAGCCTGGAGGGGATGGCCCCCTGCTCAAGTGCTGGCACTGAGACGGACCCAAAGGACTTCAAAAAGGGGCGCAAGCACCCACAGTGGCTGCTTTGCAGCACCACGAGGCCCTACATGTGGCTTATGGGGTGAGGAAGCCAAGAGAAGCTGTGTCCCTGTGCAGGAAACCAGCACAGGCAAGAGCAACAGAAGCAAGAGACAGAAGTTAGGGAGACTGAAAACCATTATCCCCCTTCCCAAGGAGCCACTGGTACAGACAGGTTTTCCTGCAAGCGTACTGATGCTCTTGATGCCCGGGATAATAGCTTTCCTTCCACCGTACTAAAATAGCCAACCCATGTGAAACAAAAGTCAGATTTTCAAGCACACAGAAACGCACTGGGAACGCACGGACACTTCAGAAAACAGGAGCCGGGGTCAGATGACGCTCGGGCTCTTCGGAAAATTTCCTGCTGGAGCCTGTCGCTCTGTAAAACTATCCTGAAATAATTCAGACACTCCGGGCGGAAAAGCCAGCTGCTTCCCTGGGTCAGCCTGAGAGCTGCTCTTAGGATCGCTCACTTGTCCACCCAAAAGAATCGTGCCTCAGGCAGGAGGCTTTTGCTGGCTGCCCCAGCAGCTGTAGCCCAGAAAAAGCCCAGTTTGGGATCCCAGTACGCCAATGGGAGGTTCCTACACCCTGCCTGTAGCAGCCTCTGCTTGCACGAGGCTGGGTTTTATGGAGAAAGATGAAAAGAGAGGAGTTTGCTCTGCCATGCATCCGTGCTGCCCTGCGCCACCCGCTTTCATTGTGGTCCCAATGTCACGCGAAACCGTGCCTCGTGCAGCCTGCTGTAAAGCAAGATCTTGTGGGAAAAAGGCCGGGACTGGGTTCCCCCAGTCTCCCCCATGCTGCCCTGTGAAAGCCACAGATCCCACTGCATCCCCGTGCCAACCCTCAGCCCTTTGATGCCCACGCTCCCACTCCCTCCTGTCCCCCGGAGGACAAAGCAGCCCGCCCTCCTCTCTTACTTGTGCCATTGCACGCAGCAGCAGCCAGGAACATTTTTTTCCCTTGCAGAGGAATCAATTCACCATAACGCAGTAATTTAACTCCCCGGTAATTAAGAAGCCTAAACTCAAACTCTCACTTCCACACGGTTACTCAGAAGGGAGGAAAACCAACAAAAACACTCGTCGCCATCCCCAGAACCACCCCTGTGAAGGTCTTAATTCCCTCTATCGCCTTAATTAAAAGCGGATGAATAGCAGCCTCGAAACGTTTCGGAGAAATAAAGCCGATCTATAGGCTTAGGAAAATAAAACAGGAGGAGGGAAACAACACACGAAAATCCTGCCAATTTTAGGGCTTACCAGAGGATTACAACATCTGGCCTCTCTGTTCAAGGGGAGGTGAACCAGGGAAGGGACGACACTGAAGGGGACAAAGGTGCCGCACGGGGCGAGCATCGCCTGCAGGGAGCTGGTGGCAGGAGCAGAGGGAGAGGAGCAGGAGCAGAGCTCGGAGGCATCGCCCTCGCCGGCACGGCTTTCCTTCGGCTGCCCCAAGCACCGTCCCTCCAGCCGACACCGCAGAACAAAGGATCTGGGCTAATTGCGAAAGAAAGGGGCCCAGGGGGGAGAAGAGCCTGCCAGATGATGAGTAGAGCTGACCTCCAGCGAAACGGAGAGAGATTTGATGAGGAATAATGTAATCCATGAGAGCACAGCGGGGAGCGGTGCTGCTGCAGCAACAGAGCACCCGGCTCCAGGGGACATCTGCAGAGGGGAACAGGGAGCAGTGCAGGCACCTGGGTAACTAAAGGTCTTTCCTGCTCCAGTACCCGAGTGCCATGCAGTGTTTGATGGATTTTGTCTTTTTATATACCATGGGGAGATGTGGCAAATCTCACTTGTCTCTATTTTTTGCCCCATAAAGAAACGCAACGAGGCCAGGAGCAGAGCCGAGCCTCCTCTATCCCACCTGCGTGCTCAGACCTCCCGTCGCCTCCTTCTAAAGCACCTGCAGCAGAGGAAAAACCAGGGATGAGTTGTGGGGAGGATTAATGGCTACATACAGCCGTACCCAGTGATTTCCCACATCACACCCTAGGGCTGGGGGAAGGAGAGAAGTTAAACGCGAGCCCCCGGCAGCCTTCCCCTCGCTCCCACGCCCGCACACGGCGAAGCTGTCTCTGGGGCTCCGTGGGAGCAGCATCCACACACACCCAACGTGCACGCACATGGTGAACCCAAACGGATTGTTTTTCCACTTGGGCGAGAGAAAATTAAAACCTCGTGAAAGTCTTTTTTTTTTTTTTCCCCCTCGGAAAGAAAGCAAATGGACTTTGCTGGGCTTTACCGCATCTTAGCCTCCTTATCAGTTCGATTTCATTCTTAAGTCTTTTTAAAACCTGGTGTCACACAATCTGGCAGCCACAGCGATGGGCTTTATCTAGAAAAACACAGGGAAAGGGTTTGCAAAAGCCCTCGGACCTGCTGTAACTGCTCCTGCCGAAATCAAGAGTAAATCCAAGGATACTGCTGGGAGCAGAGGTCAAGGCTGAGTGGGCTCGACGCTACAGAAACTTATGGGTGGGATTTTCAATCTCTTCCCAAGTGATTACTAATAACAAAGTATATTAAAAATAAAGAGCTGAGCTGTGACCCTGAAAATATTGACATATGTGCCTAGCTCACAGCTTGACAGTAATTACGGGGGGCTGATTTCTCTCACTTTCTCTAATGTAAACCAGGAATAAGAGTCCAGATGCTTGTGAAAAACCTTGGCTCGCAGAGAATCAGCTACAGCCATTTGGTGGAAGCGCTCGAGGTCTGCAGGGCTTTTAAACACATGCATGCAGGCAGTGTTTGAAACTGTGTGAAGACTCATTTGGTGCACCAGGACCTTCCTAAATCCATGGTCACACCAACATGTGAGGGCACCAAACGTGCGACTGGACTCTTCTGGCTGTGATGGTGCTGGATATCCGGAGAAACAGCACTCAAATCCACTCACTTCTAATGGACCACAGTGGAAGTCAGATAAGGAAATGAGGGCTAGTAAAAAAAAAAAACACTAGGAAAAAAACGTATTTTATTGTATTTGTGCAGACCTGACTCTGTGACATGAATTAATCCAACTTCAAAGGATCAGACGTCGCACTTACAAAGCGTTGCATGGAGTATAAGCATTTCCAGGCTATTATGCAAACCCAACTGAAATAATATTATGGGCACAGGATTGCTCTGGTTCCCTAATCCCAAGAGGAAAAAGGATGTGACTTATTTTCTCATCCTGACAAATCATCTTAAGACATTGCTGAATCAGGCATGCCTGCAGCTCAAGAGGAAATAAGTCCAAATGTTTAACTTTTAGTACCGACTTTGAGGACTCATTAATGAGAATGTAAAAATAATCTTATTCAAATCCCCTCATTGTTCACGATGTAAAGCCTTAGATTTGGTAGTTACTTTGGAACAGACAATGCAAAGGGGTAGGAAAGGTCACTTCCACTGTTACTCATTTCCATGCCGTTTCACCTTCGGGTTCCTGCACAATGCAGCAGTCTTCACAGCAAACATTTCAGGGGAAAATGGTGCAGTTGCATAAAGGCTGCAACTGTTCCCACCACGCTAAAGCCATAAAACTATCGCAATTGAACCAAAACTTGGTAACAGCTTAATGGCATAAAGCAATATTTGGACGAAATTGAACCCGATCATATCACTCTAAAGTTCCCTTTCCAAGTTGAAAAGCTTTTATTTACAGTCTTCACTTACACACAAGAGACTTTGCCATGTTTTAACTAACCTGCCTTCCTCGTCTTCTTAACCTTGGTCCCATTCCAAGAAAAAAAGATGTCATCTGACCACAGGTGGGGTACAATTTCCAGCAGCAGAATTAGCCCGCAACACAAAATCCCTGCTGTTTATTCACTGAGTGATGGAGCACGTCCTGGGGAGGCAGCTTAGCCAAGATTTCCTCGATGAAACAGGTGGGGACAAACAGGCTCGAGGTATCTCTGACACCACATCAACCTCTTGCATGAAACAAATCTCTAAATCCTGCCTCTTTTAACCCTTCTGGTGCCACAGCCAGCAGCGGGGAAGCAGAACATGCTGAGACCAGCCAGCGGGTCAGTGCCATCGTTACGGGCACATCTCCTCATATGCAGCTCACCCTGCGTTGACACAACCATCACAGCCTGCTGCACCTCAGAAACACGGCTAAAAAGGTGCAGTCCTGCACCATCTAAAGGCTGTGGAGTGGGAAGAAGCCCAGGCAGGTGCTCTGAGCAGCTCTGGTGCTGCAGCAGCACATCCCCGGCTGTGGGATGCCGCAGGGGGAAGGGGTGCCACGTGGGGCAGCATCCCAGCTCCAGTTGGGAAGCTTTTGCTTGGCAGCTTGCGTGCTCCCTCCAGCTGCTGGCTGCCCGCTGGTGGCTCTCCTGTCCCCTGTCACCACCTACCAGACCCAGCAGCAAGCAACCCCTTCTTCTCCCAGCCCCTGGGAGAAGGGGGTGGCTGGGACATTGTGCAAAAGTAAATATTTACATAGCCGGGGCCTTCCTTCCCCTGCCCTGGATTTTCTCCCCCTTCTTAAAATGTCACAGATCAGCTGTTTTCATAATTGGGCAGGAAATGAGTTCCCTGCTGGCTGGCAGCTTAACACCCTCGTGCACCACGGCTCCAACATCTGCCTCTGCTGCCTGCCCCCACGTGCACCCGGCATCTTCAGGGGATGGATTTGGCTGGGAAGGAGAAGGAAGCAGGCACGGAGCAGCACAACTACTCAGCACGGCTGAGAAACCCCATCCCCTGGTCCACGGGTCAGTTCAGGATCCCGGGAGACCCAGCGCTGTGTTTATGTCACGTCAGAGCAAACATCCATAGCAGAACAACACAGCTTCCTGCCTGCACGCAGCAGCGAGTGCACTCAGGAAATTCAGGCATATTTCGAGCTCGCGACTTTTTCTTTGTTCTTTGGAGATGTTGCTAAAAGGATTATTATCTAGAGGAGACTTCTCCTCCCAGGAGGAAATGTGTTAAGCACAATTTGGCATTTTCTGTGTTTTGCAGGAGCTGGGACCAGGCTAGAAATATTCTCCCTTCTCCTCTCCGCATCGTGGAAGCTACTGACTTCAAGAGACCAGCGGTGACGGCACTGCCTGGTGGGAACAGGCAGCAAATGCCTTTTCCTTGTACTCTGATCCGGTGATTTTCCTGCTTGCCCAAGAGGATACCAAGCTACTCTGCGTTTGATGGGCAGGGTGACATCCACTTGCATCTTTCACCCTGACAGTGCACGCAGAAGAAGTGAAGCCAGCCTGATATCCAGCCCCAGCACCCGAGCTAAAAACCCAGAGCAGGCTGCTGATGTTTTGCTTATTCCAGGTCAGCCCCGTGCTGCTCACAGCCCCGGACAGGAGAAGGAACCTGCGGGTCGGAACCTGCCAGTGGTGAGGATGTAAAACCAGGAGCAATGTCATTTTCTGCTCCTTATTTAGAGGTGGCAAAACCCTGATGGAAAATGACATGGTGGAAGTGCTTAGCTGCAGACCCGAGGAAATCTGAGAGCAAACATTAATTACCTTCATCCCGAGCACAAGCCTGGGGCCTGTATTAGCACCTCAGTGAATGGGAGAAGCTCAAGAGGATTGAGTTTCCCCTTTGTAGGACTCACTTTCTTTTCCTCACCTACCTACCCTCACTTTCCTCTTTCTAATTGCGATGTTATTCCCACTCTCCAGTTCAGTTTTCCCTTTAAATGGGACTATAACTCCAAAAAAAGAGTTGTGGGGCTTAGACACCGCCATAGGTTATTTCCCTGGAATGGAAACACACCCTGCCTGCAGTATCCCCTCACTCCACTCCTAAGTGTAAGGATCCCCTTATGTGTAAGAACAAACGTGTTCGTGAGAGCCTTAAAATAGCCCCATTGTGGAGCAGGAAGGTCTGCAAACACAGCGCACTTCAGAACATCAGCGCCCAAAAAGCTTCGTAAATAGAGAAAACGGAGTAGGAGAAATCGCTTGTGATCAGGCAGCGAACTCCCAGGTTCATTGTTTCCAAATCCTCAGGAAAAAAATAATCGCAGCTTATTTTAAGCATGCGAGGGTTTAAATAAATCAGCTGGCCCAGCCAAAAGGCAAAGGGGGATGAAAACGGATGCAAACAGAGTTCTGGGCTATTACTTAGCTGCGAATCTCAGCAGGGCTCTGCTCTCCTGTATTGCCCAGGCAGCTTAAATGGGAATACAACAGAGACAGGGTCTGGCAGCGAAGAAACATCCAGAGGGAATCTCTAGAGCCTGTGGGACTGCAAAGCCATCGCAGTCCCTGGCGAGCCTGCCTCCTGCGTTAAAAAGCACTTTCATTCTCTGGGTCATTTGTTGATGGATTGTGGGAAAAAGTCAGATTTCAAGCGAGAGATGAAGACAAGCAAGCCCTTATATAAAGCCACCTTTTCCCCAGCCTGTGGGCTGAATGCAGAATGCTCTCAGACTTGCTACATACCAGCCACTTTAGATTACAGGCTTGCAGAGTTATTTTTAAAAAGTAATTATAGTAGTGGAGGGCACACTCATCTGGAACGGCTGCCCGAGGAAACGACGAGCCCAGCGCAGCTCAAACTGCTTTTCAAGTCTATAATCGTGTTTATTTATTGCCTTTAAAAACAAGAATCGAAATCCAACTAATTTCTGGGCAAAACCGTCTGTATATTTCCCCAAGGAATCCAGGCAGCTCTGCTGCACTGAAAGGCTGCCCTGGTTGCAGGCAGCCACGCTGCACTGAAAACCTTTTTGGTTGAGCATCACGCATCGAAAAAAAACACAAAAACTCATTAGCTCTGGCTTCAAGCAAACCCCAAACAAAAACTTTTCCATCCTTTGTTTTCCCTTGAAGCTGTGGCTTGGTAATTACAAAACCCTCATCAGGAGACTCTGATGGTCCAGGAGAGGCACATCGTGTTGTGCGTATGCTGATTTCTGCCCAAAGGTGGTTTCTGTTTGCGCTCTTAACGTGTAAGGGAGGAGAAAAATATTCTATAGGGGTTTGCTACTCCAGAATGGGTAGCAAATGGGCTCTTCATTTCAGTTGCTGGATTGTAGATTTGGGATTTACACACTGAAAAAGAACTCAGAAGGGTTGAAAGAGGTAAAAAAGGACCACGTACTTGGGCAGAAGTCACCATCATTTCCCCTTTAAATGTGGAAGGGCAGGTGTCTTTCAGAAAGTACCTCCAGAAATCAAACCCAAACCCTTCCAACATGCGTGCTGGGCTCTGCTCACACTGTGTCTCCACACGAGTGGATAGCTGAAGCTACAGAGGACCTCGGGGAGAAAAGTCCTGGCAGCAAATAACCGCAGCTAGCAAGAGGGTCAGTGCCCGGCTTCATTCAGAAATCGAAGAACCTCACTCACCCTCTCCACCATTTTTTTGATCCCTTTTGTAACGAAATTGGGCCTTTGGCTCAAGCCCTGTTAATGCCCAAAGCCTCCAGGAGGCCTGAGGGTGCCTTTGAAAGAGGCTGGGTACACCTGTGGGGCTCCTCACAGCTCCGGCAGCTCCTTCCTCTTTTTTTGCAGGTTCTTCAACCCGCAGCAGCCTAAGGGCATCCTATGACCTCACGCTTGACAACCGTAAAGACTTAAACCCTAAAAATATCTCCACGGGATCTGAAGAAAATAATCCTGCCGCTTGCCCCCCTGAAAACCATCAATCCTCGTGCCGCTCGGCCCAGGAACAGCCGCTTCCTCCCGGCACTTCTCGCTTTCCCTTCAAGCCTGGAGCCGCCAGGAAATGCATTCTCCTCTGCTAAGAGACAGGAGATGAATTTTCCGCAATAGCTCTCCTAGCAAAGCAGAAAATAGAAAGAAACAATAGCAACCGCTCTCTCGAACAATAGGAGCTTCTGAAGAGTAACTCACCAGAGGCACAGCATCGCCCTTTTATCAGCCAGTCCCAAATAAGCCGGAGTGGAAACCAGCCAAGGACCCGTTAGCTGTCTGGCTAACACTGCCTCGGCCCAAATAGAAGTTCATCTTAAAGCTGGAGACATCCTTCCTTTTCAAAGAACGGGAATGAAATCTGACAAATTCTATATTAAAAGGAAATTATCGTGCATTATGGCATGGCCTCCACAAGGCTCTCCCAAGCCATCCTACACCAGGAGCCCCCTGTCCCATGGGCTGCGAGGGGCTGGATGCACACAGCAGGCTCTGTCCAGGACCTCTTCCCTCGGTGAACCTGCTGCTGCACTGCAGATCTTTTCTGGGGGAAATGTTTGCTGCCTTGGATTCGGGAGGCCATGGAGTGCCTCTGGTTACCTACCCGGGCTGATTGTTATTGGCACTCGGGCATTACTCAGCAAAGCAGCCAGCTGAGACGTGTCTGGGTGCATGCCCATCAAACCTGCAGAGACTACACCTGCGTACAAAAGGCACGCTGTTTAGGATGACTTAATCCATAATTTAATCCAAAAAGTCAGATACGAATGCTCTAAGAAAACTTCATCTGATCTCTCCCTTTTTTTTTTTTTTTTTTTGTTTAACCTTCAAACTATTTTTTGCCTGGCTCGGAGCTGCTGCAATGCTGATCCTTTCAATGCGGGTCAGGGATTCAAAACGATGCTAAAGAAAAGTTAAAAGAGCTCACTAATACCTTGCTGCTCGGGCTTAGATTGCTGCAGGAGAGGATAATCAAAAGCCAAAAACAAGCCTGAAATTAAATAAATATATTTCCGCTCAGAAAATCCCTCTAAGAATTAGGGCGAGGAATGCATTTCCTTGTAAATGCCACCTAGCAACAACCTCTTCAAAGGAAAAAGGAGCCGGTAACTGGAATACCCCTGTGATTTCTACGGGTCCTCCTTACCACCGGGAGGGAGTGCTCTTTGAAATCCCCGTGTGCTCTGCCTCCATGAGGTGGGGAGAGTAAATGCAGAAAATGCCCTGCGTGCACCAACCACGGCTGAAATTCAGTCCCTTCGACAGAATTATACGTGGCCACGTCCTAATTTTGCTGATCCTGGTCTTGATTTACACGGGTGGAAGGGGAACCGCAGGATCCAAAGGTCACCAAAGGCTCGGTTAGTGGGGTGAGCCCGTCCTCTCTGCCTCAGCACGAGAGCAACCTGCCAGGATCTCCGACCAGAAGCTGCTTCTCCTGCAGCCCGGGGACAGACAGACGGAGCCAAGCTGGAGCGCACCCAGCCGCTCGGCACCACCGACAAAATCCTGCTGCAAACCTGGCCCGAGCCTTTCTCCTCAGCTTCCTCCTCCCCGGAGAAACGACAGCATTTGAAAGGGGAAAAAAAAAAAAAAGACAAAAAAAAAAAAACAACAACAAAACCACAACCCCGAACCGAAACAGAAGCAGACATAGCCACCTGGGATGCAGTTCATCGGCAAGAGCTCTACCTCCCCGCTGCAGCCTGCGAGCGGCCAGGAACGGGGGCGAGGAAGGTCCCGGCCGGCGTTTGCTGGAGGTTACTCCCCGTCCTGTCCTCCTGCATTGTGCAGCACCGAGGGAGGCTCCCGCCCGCGCTCCCCGGCCGGCCCCAGGTGCCTGGGCGGCGCTGCCATCGCCTCCCGTGCCCGAGGCCGCCGCCGCGCCCTTCCCACCGCCCTCCTGGCGCACGCAAGGCTGCAGTCGCCCTCAGACGGGCCTCGCGCCCCCAAAACCTGCTTTGCTCCTTGCTGGGCCGGGGGGCAAAGCCCCAAAGTGCTCCCGCTGCCCCAGGGACCCTTTCCAGATGGTGCCGGGGCGTTTCGTGTCTCGGGGAGAAAGCAGGGCTCTTCCTCAACAGCACCGTCTGGAGCTTCGCCTCCGCCGAGGAGAGGAGCAGCAGCGCCGTGCTTTCCTCCCTCGTAGCAGCTCAGGTGCAAAAGCAGGAGGAGAAAATAGGAACGAGGCCAAAACGAAGCAGCAGAGAGGAGCAGACCTCGCCCGCTCCAGCCCACCAGCTCCCTTCGTCTTCCCCCCCGTGTGTCCCCAGGGAACCCCATCACGGCGTCGGGCCACAAGGGGGACAGAGGAAGGGAGGACAAATCCGTAGCCTCTTCTCCCTGCTGATGCAGATAGAAAAGTATTTGACGGGGAGGGAGCAAAGCTCCAAGTCCACCCTCCAAAGATTGCCCTTCAGAGACGGCAGCAGAAGAGGTGAAGGAGAAATCAATGCCCCTCGCGTGGACTCAGCCGACAGTCCCACTGCTACAGCCAAAAAGTGCTTTTCATCTCTGCCTTTTTACAAATTGCCTTTGGTCTAAAATGGGGTTTTGTGGCAAATTTTATCCTAACTCTTCCACAAACTCCTTTCATCCTCCCTAACAAAAATCTCGTATCACCATCTCAGCAAATACGTCCTGCTCTCTGGCCTCTCCACAAAGATCTTCTTATGTGGGGTTTTTTTCTGCCTCTTCTGCCCTGATGAAGACTTTTCCAACAGTAAAAGGGAAATCGGAGAGAAGAAAGGAAGAACTGATAAGAAGATACAATGGGGAGAAGGGAATACAAATGTAAATTTTTCCCTCTCAGTATGATAAAGGAAAAAAAAAAAAAAGATCACAAGAAATTGAGGGTAGCAGGGTGAGCCTCAGGAAGTAAAATAAAACCATAAAATAACCCACGGGACTTCTTGTTCCTCGCTCCCCTTCATGGCTACGAGGCTGTAGAGTCCTTATTTGTGTAGGAGGGAAGAGGGGAATATATTTGAAGAAATAAACTGATAGACAATATAAAAAAGGTGTCTGGAGGAAAGGAAAAGTGCCCTTCCCTGCTGTGGCCTCTCCTTGGAGGGCAAGGCTCTGAACTCTGGTACACTTTTCTTGTTCCTACAGGTACAGGAGTTTCAGCACAGTCGAGTAATGAGGCTTGATTACCCCAGCGGGGAGGCAGCCCTGCCTGGTCATTTGCAGCAATACCACCCCTGCAAAACAGCAGCAGTGAGCGCAAAGGGGGCTGTCACCTGTGCGTAAAGCAAAACCCCCAAAATCACCTCTTTTAGGACAGCACCACGGCACTGCAGACCTGCTGGAGTGCCTCGGGCTGCTGTGTGTCGGCTTTCTAAAACAGAGCCGATGGCGAGCCCGGGGCACTCAGCACCTGGCAGTCCCTCCAACTTGGCTGCATCAGGCCCACAACAAGCAAGCAAGATCACAGCACCTTCCTAACACTCAGATTTAAGCGCAAACATCTGCCCTGCTGTGTGTTTTTTTTTTTTTTTAATTAAGACAGCTGGTAGCCAGGTATTTGTCTCGGCGATCCGCAGCTCCGGCAGCAGAAATGCCAGGCACGTTGTAATTACAGCAGCCAGTTCGTTTAACAGAGTTGGACGTGGTTTGCCATTCAGCTGAGTCACCTTGTTGCTGGATCAAGCAACGAGGGCTTTTCAGCAATTCGACAAGAAAGAGGCAGAGATTCTGTATCAAAGGTAAAATACCTGTGATATAGGTTCTAAATTAAATGCAGATGAGGTCCAGTCTCTGCTGGCAGCTCCTCTCTTTCGGACACTAAGTCAACCCAAATGTTTTCCAGATCCAACTCTCCCCCCAAGGACACAGCAACACCATCTCCCTCGTGTTCTGGGAGGGTGGGAAGTGTTATAACGGGCATATGGGATGGATCTCCTCCTCCGCAAATATCACCCACCCATGTACCAGGACATCCATCACCCAGACCTGCAGGCAGACAGCAGCAGCGACCTGCGCTCAGCCAACACTTTTTTTAAGACAAAGTAAAAGAAATTGGCCAGTGGCAGTCAATAGAGGAGGAACAACCTTTACCTACAGACAGATTTTCCTACAGCACCTCCCCCAATGTCATTTCAACACCTGTGTGGTGCTTTTTAGGGATCTCAAAATGCTCAGCAGCAAGAAGAGCAGGCAAGCAGCACCCGTGCACACAGTACAGACATCTCACAACCTGACTCATCTACGAGTTTGCTGGTGGCACAGCTGAAAATAGAGCCTGACCTTGGGCTCCTCTCACTCCAGGTTGGAAATTGAGGGCAACACCACCTCCCCCTGGCTGCACAGGATCTGGATGCTGCACCGGGAGCTGCAGAGAGCAATCCCTGATCCCCGGGGCTGCTTTCCAGAAGGCCCGTGGAGGCTGCCAGGCTGCCGTGCTGCCCTGCTGCGGCTCCAACGCTTGCGTCACGTATTTGTGCTGCTGCTTTCCAAGGCCCTGCTCCCTGCTAGCCCCGGAGCTGTGCTCGCCACACATCTGGAGCAGATCTTCTGCCTATGAGCAGCGTCAGGGACCGCGGCACACTCCTGGAGAGGACTGAGCCCTCCCATCCCAGCTTGTCTTTACAGACCTTTGGGGGAGAGTTGGGATCTCCTTTTTACGGCTAAAGGCAGAAAAGACCTTTTAACAGGCTGAAAATACTCCATTTATCTTCACGCTCAGTGCCGCGAGCCAAACTTGAAGCCAACAGCCAGAATCGTGCAGTCAGACAATGGGGAGCTGGGCTGAGCCAGCATTTCCAAGAGCACGCTGCGGTCTGGCTCAACGCGCTGTGCCAGCCCCGCAATCGCTGCTGGCAGCGTGCAGCTACCCCGAGGAGAGGATATCCATCACGTCTAGCCCTCTCTGAAAGCTGTCAGAGGGACAGCAGCTCAGGCCAAAGAGGCATTGCTTTAACTTTGCAGACAGTATCTCACCCATCTTCTTTAGGGCTTTGGTCATAGCATTACCTGGTAGAAAAGGGATGATTCTTTGCTTGGGGTCTTTCTGGCCTCCTTCGATGGGGAACTTGTCCAGAAGCTGCATCTGCAAAGGAAGCAGAAGAAACGCTTTAGGGGGAAGGCAGAGTGGCTGCTTAGGGACAGAGGATTTCTTGGCCCGTGTATGGCTTGGAAGAGGATTAGCAAAGCAAAGCAACTGCAGGAACCCCTCTGCCCAGCTGCAGAGGAGACTGGACACGATGATACGATCCTGCTCACTCCAAGAAAGGGAGGGCAAGTTTCTGGCAGCGCACAGGAGCTGGGATGGGGCCAGGGCAGACATCTGAGCCTGGCCTTGCCACGCTCCTAAAATTAGGCTCTCATCCTTCATCACAAATGCGCCTTGTCTCTACTGCACAGCCTGCCCGGGTTGGTAGAGGCAGATTTTACCTGTCCCTGTGACAGACCTCCTGCCTAGCTAAAATTGCTGTCCAAGCAACCAGAAGCTACCTTCCAGGGATCCCAGCAGCCCAGTCACCCATTCCCAGCAGACCGGGAGCGATGTCTTTCATCCCACAGCCTGCAGCCCCTGAGGAAGGAAGCCAAGCCCTCCTGCAAGACCCCTGTCTTCTCACCTGAGCTCCATCCACACGCAGCCCAAAGCAAACACCCAAACTGGCACCAAAAGCTGGCTGGGGGGGGGACTCTTCAGCCCTGTGTGTCCAACAGCGAGGCCGTCTGAGCTACCCACCCTTCTGCTACCTCAAGAGATTTCCTTTAAGAAATATTATTTTTTTTGCTATAACAGAAAAAAAAAAAAAAACACATTTTATTTTATTTTACTGTTTTTGTTTGAAGCACACAGAGCCCTTCTCCTCTCCCGCGGCACACAACATCCCCGGCATTTTCCCCACATGGAACGGGAAAGCAAAGATCAAGAGGAAACTCAGGAGCAGAGGGAACATCTGCGCAGGAGAAAAACTTAAAAGATCCCACATGTTCCCCCATCAGGGAGCCAGCCTGGTAAATAAATAGAGCGTAGCTTTGCGGATTGCTCGCTAACTCACTTTTCTACCTCCAGAGCCACGATTTTTATTGAAAATGGGAAATTTTGTTTTCTTGGAGATGGAGCTCCGGGTGTCTGAGGACAGCCACGGGCAGCGGTTTTGTTCAAAGAAACACAGGGGAGGGGGAAAAGCCCCAGCGATTCACTCCAAACTCCCCTGCTCCTCCACTTTGAGCCAGGATTCTCACTTACTTGCACAGTGACTTATTCAGGCTGGAAGCGATACAGTCAAATTCTCATGGTTATTCTTGGAGTTAGATTAGCTTGGCTAACACAAGCCTTGCTAACCACATCAAGAGCGTCGCAATGTGTACAACAGCTCTATTTATCTAAAGGGTGGATATCAGCAAAATAGATACACCAAGCGACAGCTGGAAGAGTTTGGCTAAGCTTTCCTAGACGACGCTGCCCCAGCTCTCGTTTCCACTGGGATGGCAGAGCTGGGGGTGGCACAGGTTCTCCGGAGGCCATCGGTGCGATTTATGGGGCCACAGACTGCCCCAAGGGTGAAATCTCCTGGATGTATGGCAGATTTCTCGTCTTCTTTGATGTATCGGGCAATATCCCAATGGGCAACATGGAAAATTAAAGACAAGGAGCGAGCATTTGCCCTGCCCCAGCAAGAGAAATGGGGCAGTGCTGGGCGCCTGGGCAGGACCGTCAGGATGGAACCAGCAGCTGAATCCCTGGCGTGAGATGGGGAACTTACAGAGATCCTACAAAGGATCTGTGCAAGGACATAACAGCAGGCCAGCAGTAATGTCCCGGCCTCTGTACCCAGCTGTTCTCCTCAATGCCTAGAAAAGCACTCCCAGCACGACTACGGCTGTGTGAATGAGTGTTAATGACACGGAAAACCTGCAACAGACTGGGAGGCAGTGACTGCCCAGCAGCTCTGCAGGGCAGGAAGCCCTTCAGGATGTCAAAGCCAAACAGAAAGAAGCACAGATCCTTCCCCGGCACTTCCCTGATCGGTTCTGCTGTGCAAAACCAGCGCAAATCAGATCTAAAATCCCAGACAAGCAGGATTCCTTGCCCTTACACTCATGGAGAAGGACACAAAGCAGAAGACAAGGAAGAGATGGGCTTGTGGGGGAAAAAAATAAACAGCAACAAGCCTGAATGAAACATCCCAAACCTGCCAGAGGTGATGGGGCACCCTAAGGCAAAGCCAAAGCCCATCTGCAGTCAGAAGAGATGCTACCAGTGGAGATAAATGGCCCGAAATGCAGGGAGCTGCGGGCTGCACCACAGAAGCTCCTCCTGGTAGTGGCAGCACTTTCCCTACGAGGATAATTAACAGCAGAAGACCAATAAAGAGATTTTCGGTTCACTTAGATGTCTGCACAGCATCCAGAAGTTGAAAACTCTTTAGCATGTGACAAATGGTTTTCCGCGAAAGGAAATCATTACGTTTCTTGCAAATATACATAAAACTGATAAATATCTGTCATTTATCGCCCCTGGCTGTTCCGTTCAGAGCTGGCAGCCTCCACAAATTGTTTGAGACACAACATTCAAGGTAGGGACACGATTCACTGCATGAAGAAGTCACCTCCTGTTGCCTTGAGTAAAAGCATCCCGGGGGAAAGGAAAGAAGGGCAGCCTGGAGGTGGAGGCTTCCCGATGGGTGGAGTTAGGGCAGAGAAGAAAACCAAGTGGGTGATGCATTTTCAGCAAACCTCCAGGAGCTCACGCTCGGTTTTTCTGCTTACAAACACTCACCCATAAATCCCACCACGGGGAGGCTCCGATTGCATGAACAGTGGGATGAGCAGAAAGAAATCTGTCAGCCTGGCACGGGGTGGGGGATCCGTTTGGGAACAGGGAGGGGAGATGGAAACTGGGAAACGAGCCTCCCACCCAGACAGGCAGCGCGTCTGGAGGCAGGCTGAACAAACACACTCCAGTCCTGCTTCTGGCACAACACATGTGTGTCCACAAATGATTTGCCACCAAAACCGCCTCTCCAGGCTCTGTCTCCCCAAATTATGCCGGGTTTGCCAACAGCTTTCCTATGTAAGTCCTCCACAGGGCCCTGCCCTGGGCTCTGAGCAGCTTTGTTCTCGCTTCTGCACTAAGCTCCGTTAGACCTGCTGTAAACCTTGTGGTCCACACGAGGACTTTCTGACTCGCAGTAGTCAGTAAATAATAATGTAATTAATCAAAATAAAAATCAAGAGAACTGCTTGTGTGAGGTGCTGCTCGTTAAAATGAGCTCAGTCCCCAAGCACTGTCCTGCTCCTCTCCTTACTACCTGCACATCACTGTGAAATCACTTGACTGGCGAGGATGGAAGAGGAAAAGGTTTTCAGTGGTATCACCTCCCATAATGACTGGCCTCTTTTCTGAAGTCCCAGCTCCTGCAGGCGAGCAATTGTTTGAGAATCAGTATCCACTGTTAAACAACCAAAAACCACTCTAGCTTTTACAATTCAAAAGATAAACTTTCAAACATCATCCAAACTCATCCTTAAAGGCCACGAAAATGAAAGACAAATAGCGCAGTCTCTGCGCTTTTGGTATAAAAGTAGAGAGCTCTGGAAGCTGCCTGGCATGTTTAAGTTGCATGGGAAATGAGGGAGAGGCAGCCAGCAAAGCTGCTATTGCCTTTTCATCTCTTCTGCCTCAGACCACGTCTACCCAAGAAGGTGAATATGCAGTGAAGAAAGAGATGCTCCTCAAAATAAGGATCTTATTTGTCTCAGCCATCACCAGCTGATGGCCTCTGCGACCGCATCCCATCAGTTGTGCTGTGAAACTCAGATTCAGCTCCCCGTGCCTTGTGGTGGTGCCACCTGATTAAAAACCAAACGAACTAAAACAAGCCTCCTTTGAGACGCTCCAAGGAACATCTCTGGAGATGAGAAGCCAGGCAGCTTCCTGGTAATTATTGACTTACCGCCTTTTATTTGCCGTGGTTAAACTTGCACAAAACAACATCTCCTTCTCTTTTAGGTGTAAGGACGAAAAGCACCTGAGACGAAGGGGTGACTTGTCTTCTGCAAGAGATCAGACTTTTACTCTGCTGCAAGCCAGCTAGTGAGGGGAACACGAACATAAACTGCTTAGTGGCCTGATCCTGCAGCATTTGGCAGTGGAAATTCATTCTTGATTTGGTCTCGAGGTTTTGGAAGCATGTGACCAAATCTAACTCTCTGAAACTAACCCATAGGCAGTACCTGATCACCGTTTATGCCTTACTCTACGGACTGAAGCTGGAGTTTCCTGCTGGGCTGTTAATTCCTGCCCTTCCTTCCCTGCAGCAGTTTTAACTCTCCCCCAGTCACAAGAGGGAAGTTCTCCACACCTCTTAAAACGAGCAAATTAGGACACCCACGGAACTGCTTATCAGAGCGCATATCTCGCTGGGTCCTTTCAAGTGGATGTAGGTTTGCCTTGTGCACAGATAAAATCAAAGTCCCCCAGGAGGTCAATGCTGCAGTCACAGGAGGTTTATTCTAACAAACAGAGACCCTGAGCATGACTTTCATCCAAACCCATGACTTTGGGAAGCGAAACAACATCCAGAGCTGCAAAGGGCTGCGGGACTCCAGCCTTTTGCAGAGAGATGGGGCCTCTCTCCCTCTCCGCAGTGTCTGATTTACTCTTGTCCCAGCAAAATAGCCAGTTGATGAAAAGCAAATCATGACCACGAGACCGAGAACAGCGTATTTCTGACACAGTGCCCCCAGAAACCCCGTCAAGTTTGCCACCTTACACTCCATCCCTCGAGTGGTCCCAAGGCTGCAACTCTTCCTACGCTGAATGCAGAGAGGCAGATCGGCTTCTCTCTTCCCAAGTGCTCATCAGGAAACGTGCTTTTCATTAAAAACGAGGCAAGCCAACAACAGCACGAGCCTAGCCACTGCTGGACTTGAAAAGTAAAGTACGTGAGGATGGAAGGTAAGGTACAGGAGGAGAGGTAGGCACCAGGCACAGTGGGCGAGCTCGTGTGGCTCATCTGAGCTCAGAGTCCCAAAAAGCAATGAGGAGCTAAAGCCAGCTCATGGGGTAGAGGACAGAAGGCATCAGTACAAGTGTGGTGCTGTGTGCACCCTTCTGCAAGAAGGCTGCAAAAGAAACTGAAAAAAAAGCAGTGCTGCTACCAGGGATCTACAGTAGGAGATAATGAAACTCGCAGCCTCACCAGGATGGGGGTAGAGCATCTGCCACTCCAAAACGCTTGAAAGAACCTGATGTGGCTAATGAAAGCTTAGGCGAGAAGGGGAGGTAAGATATCAGAATAGAAAATGTTATTAATTAAACCCGGAGAAGCAGCAGCAATTTCCTTTCCTTCTGAAGATGCAAACCAGCTGTGCTGCTTGCTGACATGACCGATGGTTACGGCATCATCAGCTCCATCCCGACTTACACACGGTGTGGTTTGCAGGGAAGGGCAAAGCCAGAATCAGGTTGAATCCTGCCATCTGCCAGAGCTTTCCCATGGCTAAGCCTCTCTGTGGCTCTGCCTCTGCTTTCGCAGCTGGAAAATTGGGAGAGATCGCAGGAAGGTGACGGGAGATCTAATCAAGAGCCACCAAATGCTCTGAGCCTCATTCTGCAGAGCAGGAGGCAGAGGCCAAATTTAAAGGAATTCCTTCAAAATCAGCAGGACGGAAGCAAATGGAGGAAGTATTGGCAGTGGCTTTCCGAAATGCTCATCCTCCCACTTGTGGGCTTGTCCATCTGTAGCACATGGCAAACCCTGGTTAACCAGAGCATCCAGGGTGGTCTTTCACAAGCCCCCAGCTCCAGCAAACAGCTCTCATCCTGCCCAGTACCACAGCAACATTTCGGTGGATTTTGAGCTCTGTCAGCAGGTGAAACCAAGCAGGAGTGGGGGTGACACGAGAGCTGCTTACCCCAGGTTCACTTTGGATCAGCCTGGTCAGGGAAGATCCCTTCTTCAACATTTTGGTTCCAGGGCAGCTCTTCTGCCAGAGCTCATCCGTGGAGCATCCATGAGACAGGTGGGAGGACCTGGCTTACCCCAGCTCAGGGCACGCTTGTGTTTGTTCCTCCTCTGCCTTACTCTCTCCGAGGAACAAGAAGCCACTTTGCTCCCCCAGACACAAACCTGCAGGAGGTCTGGCTAGCTCCCAGCCCTTCAGAAAGTCACCGAGCTGAAACAGAGCTGCTCCTGAGCACAGCATCAGTTAGCCAGAGTTTGTAGAGGCCTGGGGGATCTTTGGGTGAGGGCATGGAACAGACTGAGCCCAGCTGTCAGCTACTCACGTGGATAACCGATATCCTAGGCAGCACGAGGAGGTGAAACTCATCGCTTCCTAACGCAGTAACCAGCTCCCCAACGCAGCAGGAATGATTACACCGGGCAGCCACAGACACTGGCTCTCCCCTGGTGTTACGTGGTGCCACAGCATGCAAGAGAAGAGCATTATTCGATCGCTAGGAAGCAGCAGTAACTGGCTTCCCTTTTATTTTGGAAATAAAAAAAATAAATAAAGAATTAA
Organism: Aythya fuligula; assembly: GCF_009819795.1. NCBI lineage: Eukaryota > Metazoa > Chordata > Aves > Anseriformes > Anatidae > Aythya > Aythya fuligula. The sequence goes on from NC_045565.1 coordinate 25,071,432, forward strand.
AGTAAAAACTGTCCGGATAAGCAGCTAACGTGCCTGACAATTACAGCGTTATAGGATATGTTCTGAATTAAATCTCGTGGAATCCGTGAGAAAGTCAAACAAAAGCAGGAAAACACATATAAAATAAAGAGAACAGACACTGAAAGCATGGTGTAATCCCCAAAGGGGAAAACGCCTCTCTCAGGTCTGAAAATTTCCACCAGAAACCTTGGAAATCTTACAAGCCCTTCAGCATCCAACTCAAACAGCCAGGAGAGGAGAAGGGGGGGAAGCAGGGAGCGGGGGTGTTTCCCCAACACCATCCATCAGAAGAGGGGAGGCTGCTTCCCGGCTGACAGTGGGCATTTTGCTTAGAGAAACGCAGCTTTCTCTACGGGCTCCGCAAAACGAGCCCGGCATTTGTGGCTAACACAAACCAGCAAAACATTCAGAGGCGCTGGTTTGGGATGACAGAGCCACTCGGTGCATCGCTGAAGAGCTTCTCAGAAAGCCTGCCCTGCCCCTTCACAGAGCAGCTATTGATGTGCCCCGCCAGAAGCATTTTGTTTCCCCAGAGCTAAATCAGACCGGCCTCGTCTGACTTAACCGCGCTGGAAGATGCCGGGACAAAGGCCACTTCATGCCTTGCCATCTGTCCGTGGAGGTTTTACATCCCTTGTTACTCCGCTATCTGCAGCGCGTTTGCCCCAGCAACATCCCTGGGAAGCGAGGCCACGCCGTGATGCCTGCAGAAAGAGAGAGGAGAGATGAACGCTGCGGTTACATGGCACGGCGAGGTCATGCAGAGATGGCAGAGGTGCTGTGCCCCGCTGGGTCAGTTAGCTGAGCTTCTGAGGCAGGCTCATCATTTTAGGAGGGGATGCAAACACTTTTCCTGGTTTCTGGAGAGCGCCGCCAGAGCACAAGTCCCGTTTTTAAGTACGGCGGCAAGTGCAGGAGCTTCGCCGAAAGCAGAGGGAGCAGAGCACCAAGGTCACCTCTGTTCATCATCGCTTCCTCCAGCGGCTGAGAACTCCATGAGCAGAGCCATGAGCAGAGCGCTGCTCTTAATTAAACACTCGCTGTTAGCGCTAATTACACACCGAGGATTCAGGTCAGCACGACCTGCAGGCTGGTTTGGTTTTGCCCAGCGCTGTCCTGCTGTCGATTTATTCCTACAAGCCTCCTGACCTGCTCCCCAGTGTCACAGGCTAAGGACAGCACCTCACAGGGAGGGAACTGATTTACCATCCAAGGGCCTGCTTGTGTGCCAGCGCGACTTCCCCTGCGTCCAGCCCGTCCTCCAGGGCAGCTGAGATGTCAAGGGGCTGGAGAATCCCATCTGTCTCACGCAGCGATGCCCTGTCCTGCCTCTTGAGGATGTAACAGCTGCTCTCATCGGCGTTTTGAGTCAGGGCTGCTCAGACAGACAGACCCCATCTACACGAACACATTTTGTTTGAGCTCCTGGTGTGGGACCTCTCTCAGACACCACTTACACACCGGTGGGCAGCTCATCTCGCACCCAGAGTCCATCCTCAGCGAGGCTTCTGCTGCTCACGCAGCAATGACCACTGTTTTTTTTTTTACCAAACCTGCTTAAACAGACACTCTTAAGTTAATTTGGTAGTTTCATGACCCGCAAGGCTACTCCCCTGCTTGCACTACTACGAGACAGATGAGGCTTTAGCTCCAAACGTATGAAATTTAATCCCCGTGTTTTCATCATCTCCATCTTCTCTGCAGCCTGTTAGCTCTGCTTGATAGATTGTCCCCTGGAAACCGCAAGGAACTTTAATATTGAAAGCAGAAACAATAGCCCCGAACACAATGGCACATTTTCCTTGAGCAGCTCCATCTGCAAGAGTATCTAGTCATCTCCGTGGGACGCTGCTTGTAGCTCTGGGGAGACGGGGAGAGCGGCCGCTCGGCGCAGCACAATGAAGAAACCGTGCCAAGCAAAACACAGCCACAGGTTTTAACTATGTGCTGGGAGGAGACTCCTTTGTCTTCTTTCTCCCTCTCTCCCTACCTCCAACCGTCGAGATGTTTTGCCTGTGGATCTGGTTCCAAGCCCATGCGTCTCCCGTCCCTGGGGTAATTTAGCAAAGGAGCACAGACGACGAATCCCAGCAGCCGAGCGGGCAGCCGGGGCTGTGCGTGTAACAGATATCTTGCTCCGGGCCCCAAGGGAGGCGAGCAGGCAGCCAGCAGGACCAGAGCTTTCCAGCAGCTCGGAGCCAGCTGCAAACCTCCCTGTTCCCAGCCCCAGTGCGTGCCCTGAGGCTCAGATCCTGCCCGGTGCCAGGTGCGGGGATCTGCTGAGGTTCCTCATCTTGCATCTGTGCCTGGGAAGGACAGGCTCCAAGCCACGGTTCCTCCCCTGGGTTTGGAACAGAGGGAGGGAGGAGTTATGCCCCAGAACATGAGAACAGGGGCACAGGGGCATCTCACAGGTGTGTTTCTACCTACAGATTTACCAGTTCTGGTGAAATCCATGGGAAACATTCAGCAAAAGCACTTTCAAAACAACTCCAGCACAAGTACACAGGATGGGCGCCTTAGCTGGGTGCCCAAACCCACGTCAGCTCCTTCCAGCGGCCGCCCTAAAGCACTGTGGGGTCACTCTTCAAAAAAAAAAGAGGGATTTGGGTGACATCTGAATGCTAACAGCCCGTGCCCAGAAAGAGGACCCCAGGGGACCCACACAGCCCCCCTGCTGTGCCTTGCAGAGGGACCAGACTGTGCCCAAGGTGACACGACAAGGAGGGACACCACGTCCTGCAGGACAAACCCAACCCAGCCACACAAAGCCACACGTCCACATCCACCAGAAGGATGCCCAGACTGCGGAAAAACCCCTGCGGATGGGTCCTAACCAACGAGCTGCAGGTAGCACACAGCTCTTCTGCCCTAGCCCCTGGTTGGGGCAGGGAATTCACGTTTCACAGCCTCCCTGCATGCATTTCTTGGTGATGCTTCATTAAAGAAAGCACCCAGGAACACGGTAACTTGCATCAGGGAGGTTCAACGCTCAGGGCCATGATCGTGCCCTCCAATTCCCTCACCAGCAGCCCCCGAGCTGTCTGGTATTCAGAACTGGCTGCTGCTTTTTTGAGCCGCCCCGCCTCCAGTGGGATCTGTAGGGCAATTTATTTGAAATCTCAAGGCCTGATTTGAGGCTCGGGAAAACTTTTGCAAAGTTTCTCGTTCTCTTCGGTGTATTTTAGATCAGCCTTTAGCACCTCAGCATCAGAGTGGTGAGGGAGCAGGGTACAGGCTGGCGAGGGAATTTGCAGCCATCTGCGGGACCCAGCCGCAACGCTTCCGCTGAAGAACAAAAACTGATCCCCAAAAAGAAGTGAGAAGTGAGGAGGAGGTGGAAGGAGGAATGTCACATCAAATGCTTTCTACCAGGACACGAGCAACTTAATTTTCAAAGTTCCACGCAGGGATCCTGCTGACGCCGGCCTCACTGAACCCTGATGCTGCTGCTCTGATCCCTTTATCTCCCTTCCTTATCAAATAAGGAGAGAAAAGAGCACGGGAGGGCAGCAGCCACACACCTGTGGGCAGCCCTGCACGCAGAGCCGGTGAGCTGCTCGTTGCCAGCAGCCCAGATGCAAAGTTATCTCGCTTAATTAGGGCTTCCTTTGGGGGGAAACCTTGGCTCGAGTAACTGCGCAAATAAATTACGCTAGCCGGCACGCACGCGGACGCACAAATACCCTCTTTTGCTAAGCCAGGTGCAGACATTGTTTCTAGCCCTTCATCTGGGGCTGCGGCACGTCTCTCCATGAGGTCAGGCGCGGGAGAACATCGCGCTGGCCACAGGTGGAGGAAAACCTGAGAGAGGCTTAAGGAAAACAGCAATGAAACTCAGAAGAAACGTTCCCCGCTCCAACAGGTGCGGAGACGCGGCTCGGCGTGCTTCGGCACACGAGCTTTCAACGCAGCCTGAGCGCCACGCTGCAGATCTGAGGTGGTTAAAGGAGGCTTTGAAATCTCACCCCTGCTTTGAACCTTGAAGATTAGCATCAGCGCGGAGAAGGATTTGAAGCTGGAGGAAGACGCTCATGTTTCGAAAGCAAGCAGCAGCAGGTGAAGGGGCGAGCAAAGGGGCTGCTCTCCGGTACAGGAGCAGCCCGGGCAGGTGATCCCCTGCCCTCGACGTGGGACCGAACAGGATTAAACTGTGCAAACACAACAGAGGCTTGAAAAGGAAACCTAATTTCCCTTCTTAGCGATATTGAGGCATGTAACAAGGCAAACTGCCAGACAGCTTCTCGTGCCTTGCTGTTGAAATTGAGCTGAAGAATATGATTTGAGCGTCAAGGCGTTCGGTGACAGGCTGTCACTGTAATAGTATCTCATCTACTTAAAAGCATCTCTCAAATGTCAAAGAAGGTGGGAAAAGAACTTCAAGCTTTATATCCTGAGTCTGAACGTGTCCCTCGAGGTGCTGCTTCCAGATCGACACAGCGAGAACCCATTTCTAACATCAGAGCAGAGTACGGAGAAAGGGGGTAAGGTTAACAGGAGGAAAAGACACTGCTGAGGGGCTGGTTCTCAGCAAAACGCTGACCTGCAGGACTCCACCAGGTCCAGGAGATGTGCAGACAACAACCACAACAAAGAGAGAATACAAGATATTGTGTAGGTAATAAATAAATACAAACCAGCTTGTTCTAGAGCAATGCTGTATGCCCATCCTGCAGGCCTGCAGTAAGAAGCTATTACAATATTTCTGATGTTCAGGATGACAGCAGTCTCACAAGATGAGATTTTTCTGTGACCTTTTACCATCCTTGGGCCAGAACCCAATGTCCAGGACTGAATTTAAAACCCTGAATGAGAGCAAAATCATCAGTCTTGAGTTTTCACCATGGCCTCAGTCCCTACTGCATCCAAATGCCTTGTGGTCACAAGGTGATTTATCCTCTCAAAATCCATGAAAGCTCTTACAGAATGGGCAATCCAAACCCAAAATCTCTAAGAGCCAGCTTTTCTGCTTTTGTCAGGAGAGGACAAAACATAAAAACAACATACAGTGTTCCTCCTTGTAGCACTTTAATCAGACTAAGAAAATAATGCAGGACAATACACCTTGTGTGCCTACAGACTGGGAATTATGGCTTGCACCAGGAAGAATCACTAGAGATCTTTGCAAAACTTGCCTCTCCACGGAGAATAATTGGCCCAGTGCTTGTGGGCTGGAGCTCACGGAAGCTGAGTGTGCCCCTTCCTGCACGAGGCTCTCACTGCTCATCTCTCAAGGCAGGAGCACAGCGAGCATCCAGCACAGTCCTGCAGCGTTTCCCCAGCTGGCCCATCTCCGTTCCCTTCATCAGTAAGACGGGGCTGGCCATGCCATGCTTTTATCTCAACAGAGAGCGCCTGGGCTCAGCTAATAACGACGAACAAAGGGATTATTTCTTTCAATTTGTATTCATCGGGGCTTGCGGCCTCTCATGCATTTTCCGTCCTCAGACACCAAGGAGACCGACGTCTGCTCAGAGCTGCTCTGTGCTGTGGCAATACAAATAAATTAACGGGTCACCACGAGGGAAGGAAAGCGAGTTTTCCACCCCAAAGACTGGCTTACTTGAGAGCCTGACATATCTGAAATCCATTTTTTAGAATATATTGAAAGGGCTCTCTTTTATAGAGGGACTTTGTTATGACGTGGAAAATTCACAGCTCCTCACATCAAGCCACGGGCGGAGGCAGCCTGGAGTATGAATTAAAAATAATGTGGTTGTTTGCAGAAATCAGCAGCACCGATTTAAATCCACACCCTCCTCCCTCCTCAAATAATCACCCTGTGAACGGAGGTGGTTTATGGAGCCTTTTGGAAAATGTTCCTCACGGCCTGCCTCCCGAACCCAAAATAAAACACATCACATCGCACCAAATACTTCACCAGGGTGCTGCTCTCTCTCCCCCCCAACCCACGCCTCTCATTTGTTGCTAATTAAGTGCCCCAGCAGGTGCTTGGAGCACAAGCTCAGCCTGGCTGCAGCGAGCAGTGATCAAACCCCCCTGGAATGTCTTCTGGGAGAGAGGCAGCCTTCCAGGGACCGGGCTCGGGGAGGAAAGAGCAGATTAGAGGCGAGGGACGGGTCAGCCTTTGGGTCAGACTATGCGAGCTCCACTGCCAGAGGGCACTTTCGAAGGATGGGTCACTAGAAACGGCTGGGTTTGGGGGAAAATGTTGGCTCCTTTCTATTTTGCAAGCCCCCTTCCATGATGTCCCTGCTCTGGGCTGGACAAACCCCAATCTCCAAAGCAGGCAGTGACCAGCGGTGCCGTAGCCGAGGCAGGAGATGTCCCAGCCTAGCCCTGGGCGAGGCCAGGAAAAGGATGCAGAGCGAGCCGGGTGTCGGACCGGCCGGGAAGGTTATCGGCTGTGTCTGTGACACATCAGGGCCATGCCGGTGCCACGTTCCTAGCTGCCACCCAGAGCAAACGGGGACACGTCTGGAGAGCGGTTTTGTGACAGCAGCTGAAGCCCTGGGACGTGTCCTCGCATCGCAACGCCTGGTGCACCCACCTACCTGCTGGCCTCCACGCTGTGAGACCGTTTATAGGTTCTCGGGGGATACGGCATGGACCAAACCCACCCCACGTCCTTCAGCTGTAGGACCAGGCTGAGAGGTATCAGCACACGGGCTTTGTGTCTGGACATCCTAAACCAGTTACCCGTTGGGATAACATGGAGCAAGCCTGGAAGGAAACCCTTTGTCCCTTCTACAACTTGTACTCCTGGCAGCAGAAGCCCAAGGGACCAGGACAAAATCCCAAGCAAGAAAAGCACTATTTATATTTCTGCTGAGCGCTTGGCTTTTCTTTGGTCACCCTGCTGACGTTTCACTTCTTCACCAAACCCTGGTAGGAACGGCTGGGGGTTTGGGGGGAGGAGAGGGAACATGGTCATTAGGGTCTGGCTTAGCTGCTGCAATACAGCTAACGTTTGGCTCTGTTCAAAGGACTCCCAGCCAAAGACTTCAAAGCGCTTCACAAACATTAATGAACAAACTTTCTCCAGGCGGCTGATTATAGCCCCCGTTTTATGGGTAGATATTTCCAGATAGCCTCCCTGCCGACCCAGCAGCTCCCCGTTCCTCGTCCCACACCGCAGACTCCCGGCTCGTAATTGCACTGAGAACATCCCCGCACTGAAATGAAACTGTTCTGACCTAGGAGTGGGACGGGATTTGATGCCCCACATACTCCAGGGCTGTCCCCAGGCGAACCTGAGGTTTTGTAGGGCTTCCTGCAACTTGGAGATGCTTTCTGCCAACTTCTCCCTCTCCATAAGGCCAGCTAGGGACTACCTTCGTGGAGCACACCGCCCTGTGACGTTCCATCTTCCTTATTCCCAGATCCCAACAGAAAAAAAAAAAAAAAAAAAAAAAATCTGCAGGGAGACCTGCATCTGTTACAGGGACTCGGGTATTCCTCATGTGCCATCCCACAACGTATTTTCCCCCTAGTTTTTGCCACGCACCAGCTTTGCTCAGGCAGCAGCAGCACGGCAGTGACTAGGACGAGCCCGGGCTTGGATTTCAAGGCTCCCCAGACCACACAAGGGCCAAAACTCTCCGGGTTGTCAGAAACCAGAGATTAGCCAGAAAAAAAATGAACAGCCTGTTGAGTAATTTGCTCCAGGTGAATAAGACACCTTCCCTGTAAGACAAAACTTCAATCACTGAGCTCACCTTAGCTTTCCCAAAGCATTTTTTCCTGTTGGCGTTTTACTCAGTCCTTTTCTCTATTACTTTCTAATTCCCTCTCATGTGGCATTTTCCTCTCTCACGGGGTTTTTGTGGTTTGTCCGACACCTCTCTCCAAACACCTGGCTGAAGGTAGCAGCTCAGCAAGTCGCGCTGGTTTCCTTCGCACACCCTGAAAACAAACAAATGCAGCCAGACCCAGCTGCGGGGCTCTTGCGCTCACTCCGGTTGCAAAAATGCTGCTAAATCGATTAGTACCTGTCCTTAAAATATCACCTGTACCGTGAAATACCTAGCACCAGCAAGCACTTCAGACACTGAACCAAACCCTGCAGGTTTGTGCTTCCCTTCCAAGCATCTCTCTTGGGCCCAGCTGTGTTTTAAGGCCTCGTCCAACCCCAGACACCAGCACTGCGGCTTCCTCTTTCCTTGGGAAACTGCATGGAAAACAAACAGCAACACGAGACCTCGAAAGATCCTTCTCCAAACCCAGCGCTCCTCAGGGTCCCCCCGGCACAAACAGCGAGGGACCCTCGACCCGGTCACGCCTCTCTTGGGAACAGGCAGGGAAATGCTGGAACAGGCAGGAAGGGAATAAGGTGGGAAGCAAATCCCAGCTTCCCACTCCTGCAGAATTATTCAGGTGCTACGGGGAAGGAGCAAAAAGCCCCATTTGCACTTAAATGCATTAACGTAAATCATCTCCCCGTAACCCTTGCAGGGCTGTTTCGGATGGTTGTGAACACAAGCTGGGGGGAACCGTCACTGCCTCAACTCTTTGGACTTGGGTGCTTCAGGGAAGAAAGGGCAGGGAGAAATCCTGCCAAGGAATGTGATTTTCAGAGAAAATACCTTGATCTTTGGTTTAAAAAAATAAAAAAAAAGGAAATACACTGCTCTCCTGTGTTTTATTGTTCCAGCAAACAAAACCTGGCACAAGGTTAACAAACAAGGGGGCTCCTCCCTCGGCTGAGCTTTAAATCCTGCTGGGGAGACCAAATGGGCTGAATGGGACCTGCCAGCACTGGGGTAATGGGAACAGAGGTGGGACATCGCAGGAGGTGTGTGTTTTAATGTGAAAAGCAACCAGCAGCGAGGAAACTTGGTCTGAATCCTCCTCAGCTGATCTGGGAGAACCTGCTGCATCTCCTCCCTGCCGATGTACCCGGACGAGCCCCACCATCCTCACAGCCCCTGCTGTCAGCAGGAGGTAGGGGATGGGGGTGCTGGTAACAAGAGCTTACACAAACCAGACCTCCAAAAATAACAATTCAAATAATCCTTTTGACTAATTCCACCGCTTTCTTTGCTGGTTTGGAAAAATCTGCCCAAGTTAAACTCTTTCTAGGTAATTGATAAAACCCACATAGACGGCAGCATGGCCTAGCAAGCAGGTAAAGCAATCGGGTTAAAGCTTCCAAACGACATTCACAGACACTTCTTCAGTCTTTGCTCAGTTCCAAAAATACTATCCCATGAATATGAGAGCATCTGGTAATGTGGCTTCACTTCCCAGCTGTCAGATCCAAACTGGAGAGTGGAGCTGGCACAGGAGCTCGCAGCGCAGCTGCGTTTTCCCCGATCCCTCCCAGCGCTTACGAAGTTTTGGGCCAAGAGCCCTCAGCGCAGGTTTCTCTCCCCTTCTCATAAAGACAATACACCTTCTAAAAACCACATCCCACTGGGATCTTAGTAAGTGAGAGTTCACCACCGCTGAGCTCTGTCGCTCTTCTCATTTCTGACGTTTCCTTGAGCCTGACAGCAGCCGGAGGAAGCTGCCGCAGCCTCAGCACTTGCTGGGGGCTCCTAACCCCGGCACTTCCCCCCGCCGCTGGCTACTGCAGAGATGGGGGCTCCCGGGGGAGCTCTGCTTTATGAGCTCTCACTCTCCACCTGAAACGTGAGCCAGTTTGTAACTCCACACCCTGCTGCACCCTCCCCTCCGAAGCTCCCAGGCTGTGTGCCGTGAAGCAGAGCCGGCAGCCGTCACCACCCCGGCACGATCACACACCTCGGAGAGGGGCTTCACGCTCTGCCTGGGCTGACGACATTTACAGGGCGCTGAACGTGGGATCCAGGCCTCGTGAAACCACGCGGAGCAAAACACCAGCCCTAGCACCACGAGAGGCAGCAATTTCGAAACCATTTCCCACCTCGGAGCACGCCCTGTCCGTGTATCTACAAGGAGCCCGTGGAGAAGTCAACCACCTCTTTGTGACAGCCCCAACCTTTCTAAAATTAAAACCTGCTCCTTTCTCTAACTAAATATAGAGCCAGTGGCTTAATTAAACTTCGTTTTACTTCTAGGATTGGGAGCCTTCCCCAGCAGCAGGTTATTTATTTGGTTATTTGCCGTGTGCTTCGAACGTGGCCTCTGTTGTAGCTGGGCAGGCGCGTTGCCATTTCCCTCATCTCTGTCTGACGTGGCCCGGGCTCTTTAGAAACAAATACTGGAAACCAAACAGATTGTTTCGCCAAGCAAACATTTAAATAATGATGGAAATAAGAATTATAAACAATTCCATTTATTCACTGAAGACAAAGATACTGCCCCAAGCCAGCTGGTATCCTAAGGCACTGACTAAGCCCCAGAAGGAAAAAAAAAAAGGCATTTATATAGCCTTTAATCATCTAAGACAATCACTCCCAGCTCAATAACCACATCAGCTACTCTTTTTTTTTTTTTTTCCAAGGGAATTTCAATTCCCCTGTTCCCGACAGGCTTGCCGCTGGGCTGTGTTTCGGAGGGGAGCAGGCAGGGCTCTCTGAGAGCTGAACGGGGCCCGGCTGCTCCGGGAGCTCCAGCACAGCTGCCAAAATGCCAGCAGCACGGCCAGCGCTCCCGGCTGGTGGCTCAGGGCTTCTCCTGGAAATCTGCTTTGCTGCATCACCTGCAGACCTCTGCCGGCCTCTCCACGAGCTGTTTGGGACAGTGTTTACTGGGAGGAAAGGACGTGCCATTCCTCCCCAGGGAGCCGGGGCTGACCTCGGGGAGCAGACATGTTGACGGAGCCACGCTCTGATTTCCTCTCAATTTTTCCCAGGCTAGGTTCAGTTTCTGTGCCGTTCTTAAGGAAGCTGTTGTCGAACCGCACCGCGCATCCCAGCTGCTGGAGCTATGTCCCCTACAGCCCCGGGACTGCCAGGGATGGCCTTGAAGCCAAGCCCTGGGGCTGAACCCTGCGGGTCAGCTCTGTTGCCAGCCTCCTGGTCCGGAGGAGGGTTTCACTCTCAATGCCTGCAGCGGGGCCAAAACACCGAGGCCCACACCAAGAGAGTGGGAGCAGGACAAATGCCATCCTTGAGAGAATTCAGACCATCCCAGCCAACGCCAGCAGAGCCCAGAGTGGAGGGAGGCCCACGCCTCGACTGCAGAGCCCCGGTGCATTCACACCACAGCTCAGCCCACCCCTCTACCACGCCGTTTTCTCCCCACTCCTCCCCTGCCTGCTTCCGTGTGCACCCTCAGACACACACGTAGCCCGCACGAACACTCCCCGAGCTCGTCAGAGGCTGGGAATCTCGCAAAGGCGAGCCTCCCACGCGGCGAGAGGGGCAAGCTGCATCACGCACGGGGCCTCGCCAGCAGCCCTCCTTCCTTCCCTTCCCTTCCCCAGCACCCCGAGCTGCTCGCGGGGTGGCAGCTCTGGAAGGGAGCGCCCTCAGGCACCGCGGGGTGAGCCTGCAGCCCCGGGTGCCTGGGAAGCCCTGGTGGTGGTTGGGAGCCTTCTGCAAACTCAGGAACGTGCTCGTCCTGTTGCATTCTTACCTGCAGTCTTCGTCACTGAGGAGCTCAGCGCATGCTTGAGCTTGTTGATCCGCCGCTCCTACAGAGCTAGGAGCAGGAGTGTTATAACACACAGTACCGTATGCCCTACAAAAACAGTCGGTGCTGAGTTAGACCGTGCTGGACCACCAGATTTAGTGATTGTGAGGCCACTTGGGCAATTAACCCAAACTAATTAATGCTGAGAACATAAGCGTTTTCATCAGGGCGACATCAGGCAGCAACCCCACAAGCGCCCCGTGCCGATTCCCCCTTTGCTCTGCCCCAGGAAGCCGAAACCCCGAGGCTGCCAGCTCACCTCGAATCCCTGTAACCCTGTAAGATGCAGAGCCCTCAGGCACGTGGAGGAATTACACTGGGAATGAGAATGGATGCTACAATATTTGATACAGCTTGGGGTAACAGAAGAAGGGACGCTGGGACAGAAGAGCACATCAGAGAAGGATCGATAGCAGCAGCATTCAGATGAACTCCGGTCTGAACAAGCACAGTTACAGACCGCGAGGATTTTTTATAGTCCCATTTTTGTTTAATGTGCTCTTCAGTGCTCAGTTACTTCATTACAGCACTATAAACAATCAGGATGGCCCTAGCAATAACAAACGAAGCTCTTGATGTTTTATCATCAGGCTGGAAACAACTTACATCTCTTTCCGCTCCCTAATAAAATTCTTGATATTCATTTTTTTTTTTTTCCTCTTTAATGTTCTAATTGGCTGCTAGTGAGTTCCTCTTTCTGCACCACTTTGAAGAAAACCTGCTTAGATCAGCAGACCGCATCGGCCAGATAATTTTTTGCTAACTGATACACAAAGCAAATGCTTGAACAGCGCCTTGTTTATTTGCCTTTTCAAAATTGTGACATTTCATATGTCTCCTTGTGGCCAAAACGTCTGTGTGGGTCATTGTGTGCGGAGACTGCGAGCTGCCTACCTCACATTCCTGCCGCGGCGCTGGCGGGGACGTCGCTCGCCTCTCATACCACCAGAAACACAACGTGGGATTGCTGCTGTGCTTTGTCTTGGAGAAAGCTGCACTTGGCAATTGCAGGGAAGGCTCCTTCCCCAGCTTCACACAGAGAGACCCTCATGGAAGGGATGGAGGGGTTGGTGCCTGACTGCAGGGCTTGGCCCCTCTGTTGAGGCTCTTGTCCTGTCCAAACCCTGATCCAGGCACCAAAAACACGGGCACAAAAGCAGACTGGGACATTTGGAGTCGCTGGGTAAGATGCCTTACGCTTTAAGAGATTTCTGCATGTGCTCAACTGCAAATCTCCATCCTGCAAAAGCCCTTTCCAGCAACAAAAACAGGGGCCTTACATCTGTAGGTGTCTTTTACTGCGGAGTGGAAATGCCAGGCACGATCCCTGCTATCCCGATAAAAGTGTCCTTCCTCAGCTCCTTCAGGGACAGCAGGAGCACTGCCTACCAGAGCTACCAGCTCAGGACAGGATTCTGCTGCCACCACCACCAAACCCACCCCTGATGGTGGGAAACCTCAGCTGGCAGCCAGGTAAAGTGCCTGCAGGAGCCCCCAGCCTGCCATGAGGCTTAGCACTTGCTGCAGGCGATGCTCACACCACTCTCCCCGTGTTGGGCTCTCCCCCGTTCTGTGCTGCACACAAGAGCCAAGGACCCAGGGGCAGGGTGCATCCAAAAGTGGCAATTAAAATATTACACCAAGAGGTGGCTCTGACCCCACGTGGTGCTCGGGTGCAAATGCCTCTTCGGGGTGAAGGACAACAAATAATTGGACCTGACAAGCCATTTATCGTGCTGCTTTCATCTACGCAGAGCTAACTCAATACTTACAATCCTATTTGCAGCAACACTGGCACCCACACGTAGTCTGCTGCCGTGATTTGACCCACACGCAGCAGCAGATGTGACTTGGTTGCACAATTAAATTGAAGCAGGGTGTTGCAGCACCATTTAAGCCCGCATTTAGAGATCTCCAGACCTCACTGAAGCAGCACAGAGCTGACGCTTGGCTCGTTGCATTGGGTCTGGTTTCTACTCACCGCACCGCCACGGGGCAAACTCTAGCTTCAAAATCCCACAGAGTGTCCAGATCCACTGCCCTATTACTTATCTCGAAAACCTCCTGACACACAACTCAAGCACACGCACTGCTGAAACGGCACGGCTAAACACTTCCAGGGGTTGAATCCTTGGGACAGAGCAGCCTCAGAGTGCCTTCAGTGCTTAGCACAATTTGCTAAGAAGTATTAAAAAAATAAAAAGAGCAACACCGCAACAACATCCGACAGTATGATACAAGAGCTCTTAAAACCTCTGAGCCATTTGTCGCAGAGAGACCAGGGCCAGGTGGGCTCTTTTTAAAGAACCCTGAAATTACAGTAGTGAAATTAATTATTTGTATTCCTTTCTCTTTGCCCCTGGCAGCCCCCCAGGCTCCCCCATGGGTCCTATCCGGTGTCACTGCCAACATCAGGCATCGCAGCCCTGATTAAGCTGTTACAAGTCAGCCCTTGTTCCTCCACTTCACTCGAGAGCAAAGGAGGCACGTGCAGGCTTCGGAGCCCTGAAACGTGGCTCTAGATTTCTAGATTTTGGGAGCAAAAGGAGGGGGGTCTGAGGAGACCACCTTCATCACCAACAAGCTGGTGGCACCTCCAGCACCAACGACATGGTCTGTGACCAAGAGGTTCAGCCCCTGAAGAGTTTGGGGAATGGGGCTCAGTGCTTTCATGCTGGTCTCCCATTTTCATCGTGAAAAGCTCTGAGCTGGGTTTTCCACGGCAAAAATCCCTCTTCTGTTCAGGGTACCTTAATACAGCTGTTTGCAAGGTGAGCTGTGGCCCAGCACAGATCCCCCCTACAAGCCAGGCGCAGTTCAGACAGCAAACGTGGGGAATCCTCCACTGCTACACCCTGGCAGCACTGCTTTGCAGCACCGGGAGGACTTCAACACTTAAACGTGGGCAACTGCAAGCAGCTGCAGCAGGGGCTGCCCAGCTCCTCCAGAGACACTGCAAGATCTGGAAACCCCAGGTGAGGGCCTTGGGAACTCGCAGTGCCTCACAGCACGAGCTAAAGGGGCTGCTGCAGAGGGCTGGCGCTGCTCAGGCGGTGGTGGCCCCGACAGGGATCCCTGGGAGAGAAAAAAGGGTTAAGGGAGGGAATTTTGTTACTTTCTTGTCGTATTTTCTCGTGGGGGGAGAAGCGTTGTGCAAGCGGGAGTTTTCCACTGGCGCTAGGCCCCCTTGCACTTATCAATGGGACCTTTCAGGGCTCACTCCCTGATTGAGACATCATTTCCTGTCCAACACACTAACCCCATTGATAACTCCCCGCTTGATGGGAACTTTTCAAACCTACCAGGAAAGGCCAGGAGACCCAGAAGAACATACGCATGAAAACAGAACTGGGGGCGAAAAGAAAAAGAAGAGAGAAAGAAACAGTTCGGGGCACAAGCCACGCGGACGACAAATGTTTGTGATTACAGAGCAGAGCATCTTTAGGAAGCATATCAGAGAGGGAGAAGCCATTGCACACATCATTCATAGCAGTGGGACTGACAGGCCTGGTGCCTCAGGCTAGAAAGAAGCGGAGAGGGGCTTAAAAACATCCCTTTGTTGTCTTCCAGTCACACAGCAAACGTGGACATCAAGACTGGCTATAAAAATTGTCCGGTCTTCCCCTGCCAAAGCCAGAAGAACGTAACCGGTACGGCTTTCAGAGGTGGCTGGAGACTTCAGATGTCCAAGTACAACAAGCAGAGTGTAAAGGGGGAGCAATGATGAAACTCTCACTCTTCAAGGTATCTCCAACCAGGCACTCAAGGGAGGAACCATTTTTTTCCAAAGTCATCCCAGCAAATTGGCTGCCTGTTATCTCCCAGGCCAAGGCCCAGCCGGCTGTGAGTGTCCTTCAGGCTGGCTGTGAGGGCTCATTTGATATTCTGAACACAGCCCAGTTCCAAGCACAAGCTGCAGCCCCAAATCAGCATTTTCCCCAAAGTTCAGGAGTCTGGTAAACCTCAGTTTTTGCTTTCGCTTGTTCCCAAGCAGAGGTTTTACAACCCCAGGCAATTACAGTGCTTCTGCCTGGAAAGGTACAGACACAATGGATCTGGACTATGGCTAAACAGGACAGCAGCCAAAAAGCTCTCCCAAGTTGTACAGGTGCTTGGCAGCAGCACTAGAAATGAAGCAACTGCTGCCCACACTGAAACTTTGTAATTTAGACTTTCTAGTTTCCTGGCTTCAGGCTTCACCCAGCATCAATCCAGCAAGAAAGCTTTCAATGAAACCTAAATAGACTGGCATGGGATAAAGCAACAGAGCCACACTGGGTATTTAAAACAAATCAGCAGGAACCAGGAGGCTGGCTGGCTGGAGAGGTGGTTAGGAGGAGGGACAGAAGGTTTCCACTGCCATCCCCACTACTAAACTGCTGTGGGAGCATGCAAAAGCTCTGCTCTTTTCGGCAATTTAGGCAAGTAGTTTCTGGGGGCCCAAGATGTAGCTCCCTGTCTAAGTGCATCTCAAGTATTTAAAATTAGATTCCCTCTTCAATAGGAACCATTCATGAAAATGTCAGCCCTAAACGTCTTCGCAGGGCAAGTTACTCATTGTGAGCATACCACCCACTTCTCTCATACCCTACAAGGACAGAGCCTGAAAAGTTTCAGGATGGTGACATGTAACAGACCAAACAAGCACAAAGCCTTATTTAAACGTAGATCGTCCCAGCTGGAGATATGACTGGGAGTAGGAGCATCAATAACGCTTTGTGTAAGGAAAGCCAGCCTTACCTGCAGATCAAAGAACTTGCTGTATCTGCGGTAGATGATCTGGGAAGTCAGGTCGGACCATGTCACGTTGATTATATAGACCTGGTCAGGGAAAAGAAAGCACAGGTCAACACGGGCTCTGAAACATAGGCAACACACGGCTCTCGTTCCAAAAGGATATTCAACGGGAACCCAGCTCTGGGGGCTGCGGGATTGCAGCTCTGTGAAACACAGCCAGTGATGCACACCCATACATGTACAGCTCAGCCCAGCACCTCTGGTAGCCAGCAGGCTGATTCAAAGGTGATGTGAAGCAGGTCAGTGAGGGCGAGACGGTTTCCTAACATTTGTGGAAACAACACGAGCCCAGAACAAGCCCAAGGTTTCCCTTGCGCAGCCCTGTTACGCATCCTGAACAATCACCTTACAGAAGCACTTTTGCCAGAAGACACGAAGAAAAATGATTCACAAGTGCACGCACATACACACACATACTGCACACAGATATTTCCTTTTGACCCTAGTGCCTCCAAAATATTTTTAAAAAGAGGAAAAACAAAACAAAACAAAACAAAAAGAAGCCAAGTTCTGGTCTCAGACCTACCAGCTTTCAAGCTGAATGCTGGTCCTGCTGCCTTGTTGACAAATACCCGAGACACAACCAGACTTGAGCTAACACAGGTCACTAAAGGTGACCACACGACTCCAACCTAATGGAAATCACAGTTAGGGCAGCTCCTGGGTCTTTAAAGCACTTTCCAGGTTTCGCATATGGAGCGAGATAAGGATCTGGCAGAGGAAACAGGCAAGCATCCCTCCTCCCTCAGCCCCTGCCTGCAGCAGGAGCTCTGCCCTTTGCCTGCAGGGACGGGGGACGGACAAGCAGGACACCAGCCCATCTGCCAAGGTGCAGATGCTGGGTTATTGCTTTTAAAGATAAGCCCCGGAGGGATGTTAAAGACCAGGTTGAAAAACACTTTTCCAAGGACCACTAGGGGATTTTTCCCCCCTTCTTTCCTGGTAAGAGCGAGGTGGCATCTGATGCCCTGGGAGCACGGAGGTCCTGCAGCCTCTCTTCCCTCTCTGCTCATTACAACCACGTTCAGTCCCAAGGCCACGTGCTCCCTGTCCCCCCAGCCCACTTCCATCATATCCGAGAGCTGGACACGCAGGGAAGGCGATCTGGGGCCTTTTATAGAGCACTGATGGTAAGGAGCCTGAATTTGACTGAATTGCCTTACCCAACCCACCTGCTGCTCCCAAGAGAGCACGGCTCTCAGAAATCCAAGCTATTCACCTGCTCTGCTTCACATTTCTCCTACAAAACCAAAAAAAAAAAACATGGGTGACAACCACGCGGGTTCATGAGGAGCAGTGAGATCGAGTGACATGAGCATTTCAGGCCCCCTTTACAGATCTTACCCCGGCAGGGGTCAGGCCCTGGGACGGAAGCCGCTGTTGCCAATTTTCAGCCCAGCCACACTGCACTGAAGGATACTTTTTTCCATGTGTTTGTTGTGAGAAAAAGAAAAAAAAAAAAGTTTGTAGCTTCACTCTGGGCTAATTCACAACACAAATATTTCTGCTCGTTCGCTATCCAACAGCTACTCTCAGATGGAAAACCCATTCGATTAAAAACAGATCCTGACAGATGGGAGCTGACCGGGATCCAAAAGCAACTTCAGATACTGTAATCCTGGCCCCGGGTTCTCACAAAGGGGATGAGACAGGGATAGGAGGAACACGTTGCACATCTAAACGATGCTTATAATTTTTAATTACACATCTTTTTCTCCAGAACTTTGCAAGGAAGATACGCCACAGCCATCCAAGCTTTTTCAGTTTGGCAGCACTTCGAGCTTCCCCATGCTGCTCTTCAGGAACCCAAAAAAAAAAAAAAGAAACACCCTCAGCAGCGCTGTAAGCCTTAGGTATCTTCACACTCAGCAAAAGAGGAACTGGGTGGTGTACAGATGCATTGACTCCTCTTTCACGGGAAGATCAGAGCAGCAGCAAGGAGAGCCTTTAATCGTAACCCAGAGCTCTGTTAAGCTAAAAACACACGGGCTCAAAATCTGCGGCAGGACGCAGGTGCAAAAACCTGAAACGGCGATCGATTTTCATTCTTATTTGCATAAATCACACTGCTTCTGGAAAGCCATTTGAAATAATGGGCAATAAGAGCTGCTTGACCTCAGAAAAGATCAGCAAAATGCCAGATTTTAAAAGCAAGGTCCAAAGGTTTCAGAAGCCCTTCGAGATCAGATTTCCCTCCTTCGGAGATCAGTTTGATGGTTGTTCGCTTCTGCTGCCTTACCCAGGCCCGTAACCTTTTCAGGAGCAGCAAACATTACATCAGCTTACCTCATCATATTTTTTTGCTCAGATCTTAAAAGGGGTCGCTGTGAAAGCGATTAATGCTATCCCGGGGGAGCAGGAGCAAAGCAGTCCTGGGGGAGCCCCAGGTCAGGCAAATGCGCGGGATGAGGAGGCAGAGGAAATCTCAGCTACGTGCATCGGCCTTGCTGCTGCCCGCAGAGCCGAGAGAGGGCTTTCTGTGGTATTTGGTGGCTCCCCAAAACGCAGCCACCCGAGCCACTGTCTTGGCACGTATCCCAGACACAGGGCAGAGAGCTGCAGAAGGGCCCGGAGGCGAGATCTCCCTGATGGGAGGCACCTGTGACAAAGCAGAGATCTTCCCCAGCACTTTGCTCCTACCCATGGGAGAGCCAAGAGCAAGCTCTTCCAAGGAAGTTTCACACATTTATGACCTTCAAGGGGTCAAAACACAGCCAATATGTAAATGTTTTGCCCCCCAAATCCTTTAAAAAAGTCCTTAACAATAAATAATTGAAGTACGAGTGGCAAACAGCTCGCTACACGGTCACTGGACACCCCGGCTACAAAGAAATCCTCATTTTCATTTCACACATCCAAGTCTTTTGTCAGTCTGTGTGCTTTAAAAGAAATCCTTCCTCGAGGAAACAAGCAGCAGGCCCGTACAGAGCGGAGAATATTAATCAGGAGCTGTGCTTGATGAGCAGCTCTTAATATTCCCGCTGCATGAAAGGCGGTGCAGGATATCAAGGGGATTTTATCAGCTGCTAATTATTGTTTAATTCTAGCGCTGGGAAACTTCCATTCAATCCACCACAGAGCAGAAAATCTGTTGCCAGCTGAAGTTAGAGCTCTCCCTTTACTGCCTACACAAAGCAATGAGAAGAGAGGACTTCCTACTACAACACACATTAATTCAGCTGTCATTGGGCACGACTTTCTCCCTGGATGTCTCGTTTTCAATGGAAAATATCCAGCCCCAGCTGGCACAAACCCCAGAGGTACAGAGCTCAGGTTGCTCTCATGTGACTGATGCTTCAATTGGCTCTTTAGAGGACAGTGTTTTGTTTTCTACAGCTGCTCTGGAGTGGAAGATAAATGCCTGAAACCAGCCTTATGATGAGGCCAAGATAAAAATCTCTGTAAATACCTAAGCTAGTGGCAAAGATTCCAGAGCAGAGACTAGAAACATGCCTATACCCATAACAGAGGGCACTGATAATCTTTAATAAGCAATTACAGTAAACACTGGCTTTTATGAATGCAAAGAAACACAACAATACGGTGCAATTTGTATGCAGATATCACCAGGAGAGCGCCTTTTATCCTGGAGAACATCAGCACCTTCAAAAGCCTTGTATTAAAGCATTGGATGTTTGTCTTGCAGTGAGTCACGACCAAGAGATTCTCCTTTTCCCCCCGTATTCAGATGTTGGTGCTGCCTGCGAGCTGGAAATTTCCCAGCTTGGCTGGTGGAGCACAGCACGGGAACGCTCCCCGGTCTGCTTCAGCTCCGAGCGAGCTTTCTGTACCCACAAAGCTGAAGGAGCGAGGCTACTCAGAGCAAAAACCCCAGTCCAGAGCTGTTCTCACCCCAGGAACATGAAGAGTGAGCTGAGAAACAGAGGCAGGAGGCTCAGCAGAAGCACGAAACGCAGGCAGCTTTGGAGGGGAAGGCCTGTGGTGGGCTGGCTGTGCCGGTGGCAGGGCGCCGTGCAGGTGCAGGGTGTCTGGCTGCCTCCCGAAGCAGATGTGGTTTCACAGCCATCCCTCTGCAGGGCTCGTGTTTCCATGAGCGGCGGGGGAAGTGTAACTGAGAACAAGCCAAAAATCGACCCACGGGTCTAGCGGACGAGTGTTGCACGTACCTAGGTTTGGGAAGCAAGGCAGAGCCACGGGGTGCTGGAAGGAAGGGATTAGACAGCCCTGGAGATCACCAGGTCTCGTCTGCGGGCAGCCACCACGCAGGAAATTTATCCAGGATGCAGCAATTGCAGTTTGAATCACAATTTGCAAGCTAATTTAGAGTCTAATTAAACATATGGAGAGAAAGAAAAAAAAAAGGGGGGGGGGATAGGAGCACTTTCCTTCATTTATCTTCTCCTCAGGGTCTTGTTTCAGCTGTGAAAGGCAACACAACAGGATTACTGCCGCTTGCCTTTCTAGCCATAACACATCAAAACTGTTCTGTGTGCAAGGAAAATAAACTCACCGCTAGCTCTGAACCCAGCCACACAGCGAGAACCAAGCTGGCTCCCTTCTGGTCCAGAAAAGCCCGCCACTGCTGCGTTCACGTGCATGGGCACAGACCTTCCTCCTGGCAGACTGAACCAGGATGAAATCCCGTTTTCTTTCCCAAACACTTCTACCTAAACACTAATGAGAACAGCAAACTGCCTCGAGCCAGCCAGCAGACATCCCTGGGAAGACAGGAAGAGGAGCTCATTTCAGTACGGGGACACCTGGCTGGAGTTTGTTGTTGTTGTGGCTTTGCTTTTTTTCCTAGCTTCACGTGTAGGGAGCAGGAGAGCAACAGGGCTGTGTCTGAACAACGAGCCCAGCTCACTGGGTGCACACAGGCAGAGCAATACAATGCTTAATAGCTGCTGTATTTTTCTCCTGAATGGATGAGGTTTCAAAGTCCATGGTTCAAACTTCTCTTTAGTCTCATCTTTACATTTCAGGGAGGTTTCTTTGTTTTGGTTTGGTTTGGTTTTAGTTTTTGCCAATTTGGATTCTTCAGCAGCGACTTCCCCAGGCCTCCACAGCACCTTCCTGCTAACCAGATGCTCAACAAGCCCACGCAATCAGAGCCAAAGGAGTGAAACCCTCCATCGTATTTCTTCGCTTGGTCATTTCCACGGCCATGAGAGGCGTAAGAAGGTAAAACGTGGAACTGGTGCCCACAGCCAGTGACAAGAACCTGACCAGGAGGTGCACAACTGGAACTGGAGCTCTGCAGCTCCCTTATGAGCCACTTCTGAGCCTCTTGCTGGGCTCATCTGATTGCTCCATTTAGCTTCATCCTCAGGTGTGTTACAGCAGCATACGATGTGCCTACCTCTCGCTGGCATCTGTGTTGCATTAACAGGGCTTTGTCTTTTGACTGATAGCCTGGGTCACACAAAAGACTAGTCAAGGCTCCTGTCTTCTCTCTAACTCATCCGGTAACTGAAGCTTGTGGAAGGAGAAGAAGAAATAGGAGTGGTAAGACCCATTGCTTCCCTGGGTATCGCCTCCCAGCTTCGGGAAGCAGAACAGCAGCTTCCCTGCAAGGACACGGCAGCCAAGGGAAGAGGAGAACACCCACCCGTCAGACCCAGACACTTGGATGAGGAAGACAGAGCATCTGTGCAGACTCATTTCTGCCTCCAATCCATTTCTGTCCACCTCCGTTTACTTCCCGTGTGTGGTGGAGCTATTTGTGAAGCAGAATAAGCGCAGAGCTGAGCTTCTGACATTTAAAAGTTGATAGACCATCCGAAAACACAAAACCTACAGAGCACTAGAACGGAGGAGTGACAACCATAAAATGGAAATAGGAGCACACAGGCTCTCTGTGAAACCTGGCTCCCTCGTGGCCTTCTCAAATACCCCACCTGGGTCTGAAAGAGGCTCTTCTAAGGCAAGCAAACTAAAATATGTCCAACTGCATCTGAAGGTAAAGTTTTCAGCTTGTTGCATCTCAGATCGGGATCCCAGTAGAATTATAAACTACTTTAGCTCAGTGCTTGTGTCTTTCTTCCCAGCAGGTGATCACTGCTTCATGAGGAGCCCAAAATATGAGAGTTTTCTGGTAAAAGAAGAGAAACTCCTTTTTAAAAAAGGAAGGATTTGGGAAAAGCAACAATCGGACAAAAGGGACCCTTTCACATTTGGATTTAAGTCCTTGAAGGAAATTTAACTGAAAGATTTTCCATCCATCTCATTAAATTGGTTTTGGAAAATGATTTGTAGTTAAACTTGTTCTGAAAAGAAAAAAAGACCAACCAGCCCTTTGGAGCCAAAACGATCGTTGCCGAGTTTCCTGGGGCGAGGGACACAGGAATAGTTTGGGCACATGAGAACTCGCAAGAACCTGCTTGCTATGGAGGGAAATGCGTCAAGACCAAGGAGACACATATAGAGAAATCACCGTTTCCCAGATCTAACACATCTTTGCACAGTTATTTATCCCCACGGAAAACCTCTCGGACACCCTTCCTTCTGCTCTGAGAACGAGAGCCCATTTGCCTCGTCCCAGCAGAACCATCCTGCAGCTTTTTCCCAGCTCTGGAGCAGTGCCAGAGCATCCACAGCTCACAGCTGCCCAGCAGAGCATGCCACGATATTGCCGGCCCTGCTTCATGTACCAGCACAGTGCAAGTACACAACCTGAATTACCCCAATCCCAAAAACTCCCTGCAGGCAGCCTTGTAATTGGAAAGAGGTTTTCCTAAAAGCCAACCTTCCTTTGGGCTCCTCGCGGCAGGGATTCCTGCGCTGCACCAGGGCTTGCATGTAGTTTATGTTAGCATGCAAATCTTCCGGCTTTGATTCGTAACCTTGCATATGACCCCCAGATGCAGCGCTGGAAAAGCAAAGCAAGGGCCTGGGAAAGGGAGCAAAACTGCTCCAGGCCCTTCCAGAACAATGACAAAGCTCTGGGACATTCTTAGTCCAAATAATGGAAATTCTCCCGGGATTTTGCCATAGAATACTGGGATTTTTTTTTTTCCCCTCTCGTTTTGGGTAGAGGGAAACAAGTTCATGTAAACCACGAGACCCTCAGACTCAAAAAGCCAGAGCTGAGGGGCGCAGTACTTGAAGTGTGACCTACTATCCATGAACAAACAACTCTGAAAAGCTCGTCTCATTTCCATAGTTTGCACAACTACGGTTTTCATGCGTGACTGAAGGATAAAACTTGAGGTCAAATCACCTGGACCAACCCACAGAGCATCACTGAGCAGTCAGCACCACGCACCGACAGAAGAGAATTTGCATTTGGTTTGCAAAATGCTAAAGGAGTGCCTGAAAAATGGACTTACCCTCAAACTGTAAACACCATTCAACAAGCGTGCAATGCATGCAGGTCTTTGGTTATTACACCGTCTACACACCATACGTGTGCAGCACTGGATGCACTCCTTCTCTGGAGGGCACTACTGACAATGTGCAACTAAATCTAGAAGGGAATAAAACTCCACAAGTGCAGAAAGTGCGGAAGTCAGTGTGAAGAATTTCTTTCATTGCAGCGCCCTTTGATTTCAGGCTTAGGTGAAATCCAAGTTTCTTGCAGAGAGAACTGTGAAAGATGGTTTCGTATCCTCGTTTTGCAACCAGCACCTCAATTACACTGTGAAACACTACAGAAAAGGCAAAGGTGGAGAGCCATCCTTATTTCCCCCCATACTTCTGGCCAAGCCAGGAAAACTGATGCAAGAGTCCTGTGCAGGGCAGATTCCCACCAGTGGGGGCACGGCACCAAATTAACCACAAAATTACCTTCTTCCTGTGGAACTTGAGGGTTGTCGGGAGGACGCTGCCAAATCCTCACACCCTCAGCCCTTCTGCCGCTTTGCTAAGCCGCACCATTGTCTCTGCCCTTTCCTTTCCCCCTCCTCTTCTCCCACCCATCCTCGTTTCCCCTCCTTTTCCCACGCTTGGCTTCCTGCCTTCTGACTCTCCCTTCCCAGCCGGGCAGGGCTATCGCAGACAGCCCCAGCACATCCCGCTCCTGCAGTTTGCAGCTGGGCCACACACGCAGAGCAGACACCCCCAGCCCTCTCCAGAGGTCTCCAGGTGGTGCTGATTCACCAGCCCAGGCTGTGGGGTCTGCGGGTACAGGAGCTTTGCACAGCTGGGTCGGGGATGCAAAGGATGCGTGAAGGCTTCCAGGCTCCCCTTGGAAACCTGCAGAGATGGCAGGAAAATACATTTTACTGGGAGGACACTCACACTGTTTACCTCCGTGTCTCCAGATGAAGGATTCAGCAGATTTGTCTGCCCCTGGGCTGGGATTTGCCCCTCGTTCAGCTTCCCTCGTGCTCTGGGGCATGCTGCCGGTTGGTAACTTGCTCTCTGTCAGGGGTGATGGTGACAGCAACCACACGAATTCCTTCTCGTTTACCTATCACAACCCGGCCACAAGCTGCACATACCCTGGGAGTTACTCATTTTTGGAAGGAGAGCGTGCGGCTGCAAGTCAGCATGTGTCACCTTCAAAATAAGCCTCTTAGAGCCATGCCTGCATTACATGTTCTCCTGAAACCAGCAATAAAATGCGAATCAGCAAACTGACTGCACACGTTTACATTTCTGTCGAATTCAGGGTTTACAGTGCCTTGGAACAATAAATAAACCTCTTCCTTTCACTCCCCAAACATGAGTATTCTCCCACTCCCAGCCACTTAAAGGGAATTATTAATGCTCCTCGGAGAGAAACTATTAAATCTGCTTAAGTGACCACCCAAAGCCTAGCAACATTTCTGTCTGTACCAGCAGGCCCGATACAGCTGCACTCGACACACACAGCATCTGGAGACGGCAGGAACTTGCTAGGCAGGATTTTTTGGGGAAAAAAAACACATATGCATCCCAAATTTGGGTTCTCAGACTGGTCTCGGCCACGGGGCCCAGCCGCCGCGGGTGTAACGCTTCCCAGGGGCAGAGGCCTTTGCAAAGAGAGGATTCGGCTCCAATCCGCATTTGGAGGATTCAGAGTTTTTAACCTGGGTCCCCAGAGCGATTTTAAACTCCGATTTATGAAGTGCTAACACAGGAAGGAGCTGGAGGCACCGCTGTAATTTACCACGAAGCAGATATGCAAAGATAATACCAAGAACCAGCGCCCTGACAGCCGGCCAGGCCCGAGCCAGCGCCCGCGGCCTGCTCAGGCACAGCACGGACCAAAGCCAGCGCCTGCCTTTCGTGGCCTTGGGCAGGCTGTAACCTGCGCTCCTGGAGGCTGGGAAGGAGGCAGAGTATTTTTATTTTTATTTCTTTTTAAAAAGAGATGTTTCCACTTCAGTTTGGCTGGGCTGCCAGCTTCAGAGCGGCTCCCGAACTTGCAGTTGCTTTGCCAGCACATTGATGGGACTACAGGTTGCAAAAGGGCTCAGGGCAGAGCTAGGATTTTTTTTTTTTTCACCGTTGTAATTCCCCTGCGACCATCTTTTGAGTAGAGAGAGGTCCAAAGAGGCTCAGATCTCCCCCTCCTAAGCCCTGTGAAACGTGAGTAAAACTAGCGGGGCTTGGCCCAGGGCACCTTTTCTGAAGGCTTCAATACCATTAGGTGAATGCTTTTTAAATATAAGCCGCTCAGAACAACACTGAGATGGACATGAGGCCGGGTGCTATCAGATGGGTGCATCAGGAACACCGAGGAAGTCTCCCATAGGACACACCAACCCCCCTCTGGCACAGCCTTGAGGGAAGACAAATTCAGACCAACGAAGGCAGGAGCTCTTCCAGATGGCAAATCCGCAGGGTTGGGAGCCAGCGAGACACCACTGGGCTCCCGTAGCCTCTCCTCCCTGTTAAGCAGCCAAATTGCTGCTGAAGGTAAGCACCTTGTAAGGACAAGGCAAGTCTTACAGAAAAACCTTCTGGCGTTTCAATTTCCTTGTGGTCACAAGAAGATCTCAGCAGCTCTTCCTTCTCCAAACACTGAGGTGATGAGAGCTTTGCTGTGGTCCCGCAGATAAACGTCGTCTCCTCAAGACAGGGAGTTCTTGGAAAGCACAGGGCAGAGACTGGGCAGTCTGGGGAGATCACAACAGCGATCCCTCTGGAGGCTCGGACTGCCAAGGGCAGGCCACTTTTCCAGAAAGGGCCCAAGTGCCAGAGATTTCAATGGAATCGAAGCTCACACTTCACTGCTGAGTTGCAGCCCCTGGCCACCCAGGTCTTCCTCTTTGTCACTTCATCCAAAGAAGCGTTACAGCCCCTGAACTCATCTAACTGTTGATTTGTGGGCTCTGCTGAAAATCCTAATTCTTGGTGGCTGTCATCCTTCCACCAGCATTTTGGACTTTCCCCAAAACAGGGCTGTGTGCTTGGCCTCCGGCCTGACCGAGCACGTTGGTGCTCCTCCAGCCTCGCGGAGACGAGCAGGTACCCCCCAATCTTCGCCCCAATTCCAGCACAAAACCCCCCCTGTACCCTCACCTCACACATCCCATACACCCCACTCCCCATTTCAGCTGGAGCTGGCTGAATCTGCTCCAGGTTGGCTCACTCCTTGCCACAGCTGCAGCAGCCTCCACATATTTCCAGCCCCTCCTTCGCTGCGGATGCCACATTTCCAGCGAGGCAGCCCCTCCACGATGGCAAAGGCAGCCAGGAGTCCTTAAGAGGCTGCCACGTGGCTTCAGCCTCTCAGCTGCACCACATCTTAACTCGCAGCAGCAAGCGAGCGAGCCACCGGCTCCCCAGGTTGGCAAATCGCTACCACGGGGAGAAATTGCACTAAGAAAAATAGAGAAAAAGGGAAAATGCCACACCCGCCAGGCCTCTTAGAGGTTTTCTCATGGACACGGGAGCCCTTCTGAACCCCAAGCTGCCTCCAGCACACCGCTGAACTGCAAATCTGCCTGGCAGGGTGAATTATCCAAGCATGATTTAGAAGTGAGCTCTGAAGGTAGGGAGCCCAGCCAACTGCCGCATCTGGCCACAATATTGAGAGGCAATCCCCCAGTTAATAACCCCAGACTCCATCGAGGTGTGACATTAAAACACAATCCCAATAATATCCCAGCCGTGTCACTTTATTTTTTTCCCCTTGAAAGGGCATCTGGCATGCAAGGCTTGGGTTTTCCCTCATCCCATGGAAACCAGCAGCAACATTTTCCAAGGATCTCTGTTTCTCAAGCAGGGAGTGGGAAGGGATGCAGTCAGCCCATGTGTGGCTCCAAACGTTTTTCCAACCAGCTGGATTCCCATCCCCTTCTCTTCTCCCTTCTTTTATGCAGAAACTCAATTACTGCGACCAGCCTGGAGCTGGAGAAGGAAAGAAATGCTGCTCCCACTGCTGCTGCTCCAAAAGCAGCAGCCAACAGCAGCTGACTACCACGCACCTACAAGCTCCTTCAGGAAGGTAAAAGCATCTCTCCCACCTCACATACAAAAATTCTCCAGGAACAGAGATGGAGATCTATGGAAAGAGCCTGGAGATCTGCTCCTAAACCCAGCTCAAGGAGAGCTTCCTCCACGTCAATGCTCTTGCACATACCTTTGTGACCCCTGCTGAAGGACAATTTCAAGACTGTTCTGGTGAGGGAAATCCTGACTTCAGCTGCATGGTACCAAGAATGCAGTTCTTATTCTCCCCTCCTTTGTTGTGTGCTATTGGGCAACAAACACAGTAATGTAGAAAGAAACTTGTTCACCCTTCCTTGTTTTTAGGCTGGCATGAGCTGAGATTCTCCCCCCAGTTTTGTGTTCATGTGATTTTGACAACTGACAAGAAACCATCTTCCCCCCAAAAGGAACTGTGGAAATGGGCTTGGCTGTCTATCACGAGTCCAACCACCTCACCAAACTCCCCACCACAAAACCAGGCAGGACTCAGATCAACCCAAACGCCAACTAGACTTCAACTCCAATCCTTTTTTTAAAAAATGGCATTTTCAATCAGGTTTAATTTGAGCCATGGGCCGCAGGCAGGGCTCTCCCAGCTAACTGCCAAACTGGCTACTGTGCTCCTCTTCGCCCCACAGTCCTTATTTGATTGGCAAATATTAGTTCAGAGCTATAAAACCTCTCTGGAACATGCTCCCAATAAACCGAATTCCTTCTCTAACTAATCATTTTATTCGTCTAATTATTAGCAGTGCTTGGAACAAATTAGCCACCCCAGGCAGAATCCAGCAGGGTTTGGTCCCTGCCCTGGGAGGGACCAGGACTGAGGTCCCAGCTGGGCTCCTCGTGCTGAGGCTGGGCTGCAGGACGAGCAGGAGGTAACCGGCAGCGTGTTGCAGAGCTGCCTGCCTCGGGGCATGGCCAAGGCTGATAACATCCAGCTCCACTGTCCTACACCCTACCTTGACCTAGAAAAGCTGTTCAAAAAAGCGAAGGATGAACAGGTTTGTGAAGCAAGGATCAAGGAGACGTTTATAGCTAAACCAACAACTTGTCAGTAATATTGAAATGAAGCCAATGCAGACCGACACGGAGTGCCTGCTGCTAAAACGCAGCAGAAGAGCGAGCAGTGCACCCCACTCCGCAGAAGCCGCCCCTCCGAGCAGCAAAATTTCACCCACCAGAGCCTCTCCGTGGAACAGGCAAATCCTCGGGGATATAAAAAGCCCATTGACTCGCCTGGCATGGGCAGACGGCAGCTCAGGCACGCACAGGGATTTGCTCCTCAGACACATGCGGGCCCGGCCCGGCGGGGATGCGATATCCCGGTATCGGATGCTTCAGAAAGTTCAAACGCCAGTCACGTCTGACGGGGCAAGCAGCACAGGATTCAATTTACCACGGGAGGAGGGCTTCCAGGTCTCAATCTGCCTCCTGCTTGATCTCTCCTCTCCCTAAGCCACTCGAACACAGCGGTTCCACAAAAACCGTGTTTCCATATGCCGGGTTTGATGGCCAGGGCAAAGACAAACCCGGGCAGAAGCTGCTCTGCACGACGAGCAGAGGACAGCAGGGATGTCTCCAGAACAGCAAATGGGAGCTCTAAAATAGTCCTGAGGGGAGGAGGAAAAAAAAAAAAAAAGGACAATATCCTGAAGTATAAAAGTGCTTTAAACACATTCGTTTCACAGTTGCTAGAATATAAAGCAAAGCCCTGGAGCTCCGCCAGCCAGTCACTATTTTTACGACCGTATCAAAGCAGATGATAAAAACAAAAAGCTCGAGGGTCAAACGCAGTGCTGGGATTAGTAACCAGGCTGAGGTGAGTAGCGTGATACCACATCTGAACAGGACCCTCTGCTCGCAGGCCCTTTAAAACACATTTGCTTTTTTTCCACGGGCAGCAGTCACGCCTGAAAGCCGTGGGCCAGATTCCCCCTTCGGCCCCTTAGGGTGGGAAGGGCTTTGTGCACAACCCAGAAACCAGCACTGAGTGCCAGCAAAGCCTGGAGCTGCCTCGAGCCACGGTACGTGGGCACCGAGCAGGGTGCCCGCTGCAGATTTCCCTTTAAGCCGACCTTCTCTTTTATCCACGGGGACGGGAGGCTTCCCTGCCCAACAGTCTCCAAGAGGGAATTTTAATGGCAGAGATCAGAGGGAAGCTTCAAGCTCGGGCTGTTTGTTTTAAACACTGGATGTTCCCTTTGCTTGGTTATTTTGGCCTTTGGTTGAGCTCCCTTTTATGTTACACATCAAGATAATTTCTTCTTTTGTATGTCAGGGTTGATCAAAACTCAGGGTGGTTTCCTTCCCAAATATTTTTTTCAACTAAATAAAATGAGTTATTTGTTGCATTCAGGGTTTTTCAGTGGTGCCTTTTTCAGTTTCTGCACAAGACGCAGGATTTTATTCCAGAGGGCGTGCTTCAAAAGAAAACCCTTTTTTTACCTGATTTTCCCAAGGAAATAAAGTTATTCTTTAAGGTAATAGACTTGATTATATGTAATCCGCAATGACAGTTAATGGGTTTGCATCATTTGGCAATTACAGCTCTGGCGAGCTGTAATTTTGATTAAAGGAGCAAAACCTTAGCTCCCCTGAGCAGCTTCATCTCCCGTTGAATTTTTCTTTTCATCCATCTTCTTCCCTCAGTCAGAATTTTAAACAGCTCATGGTGTTTTCTGCTCTCCTTCCTGACATCTTTCAAGCCACCAGCCTTGCAGCACATCAGACACTTGTGTTATATGATGCAACGTGTCTGAGAGAGGGAGCTCTACCATGCGTCTGCACGAAAACAGAAAGCAACTTTGGGGAAGAAAACACAAAGAGGAACTTTTCCAGGAATAAATTAACGAGCTGCCAAAAACAGCACATGCAATCGTTTCTCTACTACTTCCAGCTACGGATTGTCTGATGCAACAATTAAAAAAAAAGAAAGAAAAAGAAGTTTTAATGGGGTAATTGCCTCACCTGAAACTTCAGCTGCTATCAGAAGGAAGAGCACAGGTCTGACCAGGGGATTTGGCAGCACCATACAATGGGGAGATTCAGTCTGACCCCAGACATACTTCATATCTACAGAATCCCAACACTTCTTTAAGACATGACTCCGGAAACCCAGAGTCACCCCTGTTCCATGTCCAGTCAAGGAAAATGGGTAGGGATCAAATCTAAACCTGCAAGTACTGCCTCATTTGTGACCACACACATCAACCTGCAACGACACCTTCCATTTGCTAAGCTGAAAGCACCTGGCAAGGAATAGAAAAACACCGACATATCCCCCAAAATGACTTTTCTACATCCTGCATTCATGAAGCCTGACATCCAACAGTCCAGAGAACCACTTCAGCTGATCCCAAACACGTGCCAAGACAGGGACTCCCAAGTCTGGGAGATGCAGGATCACTGCCCCCGTAGGGTTTGCATTTACTTTCCTGTCTCGTTTCTGGACCTCAGCTCTGCAGCTCGTAGCAGTAGCAACGGAGAAGATGCCAATTCCTAAAGAAGTGGCTCCCAAACCGAGCACACCCATCAGCTTGTCACCTCTTCCAATCCAAACCAGGGGAGAAAATTGTACTGATCCTTTAAAGTGTTCTTGGGACTAATGAGCCGTGTTACGGCACGGTGCTCGGGCTCACCGCTGTTTCTTGAAATCTTATTATGACTGTAAAATTAAGTCGCTCTTCTTAAAAGTGTTAAAATGACTCCTGCTTCAGAACATCGCTCTCAGGGGAAAGAAGAAAGTTTGCAATTTCAGCAGGCAAATGCATGAGATTGGCTCTTAATTACCAAAGGAGAGGCAGCTGGTTCAGTTCGCGCTATCTTAATTTTCCTCTCTTTGATGTCTTGATCACATCTTTTGAACAACAGGCTTGAAGCTTTGCACTGCAGAGAACACTTATTTTCATAATGAAAGGGAAATATTTTGCTCCATGCGTAATATTTGGTTATCCTGATAGGCCACATTGATAGGGCTTCCTGTATTGTGTTTTCAAGCTAACGCTGCCTTGAAAAGAGGCCTGCAGGGCAGTGCAAGGCTTGTATCTGAATGATAAATATGTAATCAGTGTACGTGTTTAGCATCCTTTAAAGTGGTATCAAATGGTTCCTAATAAGAGATGCACAAGCACCCAAAACTTTCTTGTCCTGGAGGCACAAGAAGGAAGATGACTTGCTTCCCATTTCAGCTTTAAAACTGAAAGTTTCTAGGCCATATGGAAATGATGTTAAACATTTGCATAGCACGGCAGCCTCTCCAATGTTGTACAACTTACAAAATCACAAATTCTGCTTTCCACAGACACCGGAGACGGCCAAAAATCTGGAGAAAGCTCGCCGGTTTGGAAGCTGCTGATAACAGCACAGAGGGATCTGCAGAAGCCGTATCTGTGTGCTCCTGTGCACTGGCCTACGGGAGCAGAAAAGCAGGACAGCTCCGCACATGGCACCAAATTCCTCGAGAGGCAGCTGCCCATCAGTGCTGGAAAGCCAACCCCGCACAGCTGTCTGCAGTCGGGAGCTGTTTTCTTGCTCAGCCGGCCCCATGCGAGGCGGGCAGTGGGTCAATTCATCCTAATGGTGTAAATCACTGCGGAGCCTAACCCAAAGTCAATCAGGATATCCCGACTGGGCTGCACATGAGAATAAAAAAAGGGGTAGTGAATCCTGGAGCAGAACCTGCTAAAAGGGTTGTTCAGAGACAGGAAAAACGTCTCCAAAATGCTTCTGACCAGGGCTATTGCAAACACAACCTTTCCTCCAGTTCTCCACACGCAAGCAGAGCCTCGATCCAGCAGGTTACATTCGATCTCTCCAAACAAAACCTGGCTGCGGAGGAGTGCCTTCAGGATGCAGACTTCATCCTAAGCACAACACCCATTTCCTCACCCTTTTTCGCCCTAAACCAGATGTTGCTGCACTTGCGTGCGTGACGTTTGCGCTCCAGAAGGCAGACGCTGGTCAGATTTGCTGAAGCAGGGAACAGCACCGTGGTTAAGCTGCTTCCTATGCACGGAGGAGCTTTGAACATCGTGTGTGTCACGGAGCCCGGCGGGTCGGAGCCGCGAGCGCCGCCCGCTTGAGGTTTCGGGCTGCAGCTGAGCAGGCGTGGGAGGCAGCTGGCCGCTCCTCGCTGCCTCTTCTCCTCCAGCCGTGGCTGCCACCAGGTCCAGGTGTGCTGTCCCCCCAAGATCAGGGTGAGGAAAAGAGGCTCGAGTTAATCCCTGCTGTCTGGGGAAAAAAGGAGGGTTGCCAGGAATTGGAGCTGTGGGAGGATGTGACCCCTGGCCAGGAGTAGCTGGAAGCGATGACATCTTACCCCAGGCACAGGACAGCATCCCTGACCACAGCCTCAGGCTACCAGCGACCAACAGAAGAGCTTTTCTTCCAAAAAAGGAAATAATTGGGGACTTTTTTTGCTCCCTGAATTGGCTAACCACAGTCTCACAGAGATGCCAAGACAAAGAGAGTGCAGGGAAGAGGACCAGTGCCACTACGCACCAGGAGCCCCACAGGCTCTGGCTGCCAGCCCCCAGCGTATGCAGATCCCTAAGAGGATCCCTCACAGCCCTTGCTTCGATGCAGCAGTGTGAGGGGACCTCTGTGTGTGCACTGCTGCCCTACAGAGGCAGGGCAGACGTGGCCTTGTGGCTCAGACCAAGATCCTCCCTCCTGCATCCTGTCCACCAGCCCCCCGAGCTCTGTTGGCTACCAGCAAGCTTTAGCCAAGCCTAGGGATGTGATGTAGTTGTCTCTAGCTCTCCTACCTTAATTTTGGACCTGTTTCTTCCCACATCCATTTGACACCACCTTCCTTGCCCTGCTATTTGCCTCAGTGCTGAGCAGCTCACGAAACGTGCCTGCTTTCACCTTCCAAAAAATGTGCCATCCAAGCAGGATGCTGCAGACCAGGGGCAGCCCGAGAGGCAGGGTCCTTCCCTGGTGACTCCATCCTCCGCTCATCCCTTCTCCCGTGAGCTCCAGAGAGCAGAGAGAGGCTGGGAGCAGCCTTAGCACGGGCAGGGGAAGGCACAGCCTGGCTGCCAGCAGCACTCACCTGCCCTCAGAGGAAAGAGGGGGAAGCAAAGGCCACTGCCACCCGTCGTCCTCCTGGCGGGGAGCTGAAGGCACACGTGCTCACAGCCCTGGGTGCAGTTCCTTCCTTTAATTTAGCACCACATGGAGCAAAGCTCTACCCAGCCAGCCTCTAGAAATAAAAATAAACTGCAGTTTGTCACTGGGGCAGCCCGGCTTAGCTCCTCTGCCTCACACACGCAGAGGCAGCGCGGGGCTTTGCCCTGCCCCGTCCTGTCCCCGACAGCTGAGCTGCGATGTGCTGAAGGGGCTGCCACAGCTGCAGGGATAGCCGAGAGCCCCATGAAACCGAGCTGCTGGCTTCTGGGAGATTTTGGGGAACAGTTGCTCCAGCAGCTTCAGTTTCTTGTCCCCTGCACGCATACACGCACGTCTCCCCCAGCGCTGGGAACATTTGCCAGGAGAGCCCGGGTCATTTTTATCAGCATCGGTCCGTGCTACCCGGGGAACGCTCAACACGCAGCTCCATCCTGATCAAACATAAATCACTTTTATTTATTAGCAAAGTTCCAGTGCGAAGCTAACAACAAACACCAGATAAAAAGAGTTTTAGGGCATCCTTTGGAGCACTGCCCTATCTCCAAAGAAAACAAAGAGAAAACCACCACGCGCCTGAAAGCTGGCTGATTTTCAGCAGCGTTTATATCCTGTTCCACCTTCGCCCAGCGCGCAGGGATGCTCGTGCAGCCCGAGAGGACAGCAACAAACAGGGGATTATAAAGCCACAGAGTGCAGAAACACAAACACACTGAATCAAATGAGGTGTAATTTCGGAGAGGGAGGCACCCCGAGCTGCGATAACAAACTTCTGCTGGCAAATTCACAGCGCTCCGCGGCCAGGGCCATAATTAGCACGCTTCTTTATGAAGACCAATTAAACCGGGGCAGAAATTAAGAGATGTTCCCAAGGCAACTCAGCGAAGCAGCGGTAATTAATTGTGAGAAAGACCTCAGCTTCACCCTCAGCTCACCGGATGAATCCCTTCATGTTTCCAAACACTAAACCACACTGGGGAGACACAACCCAAAGCCCCCGCTCCCCGAAGCCATTTCATCCTGCTCGCTAAACCACGCACCAGAGTGATCAGACACATCACTGAAGCTCTATGATTAACATTATTACACTTATTAGTTAATTCACAGTAATTATGCATAAAGCCTGGCCTGCTACTTGCTACTACAGCTCTACAGCTCGCTGCTCAGGCACGAGGAGCCACGATTCCTCTGCCCAGCAGAGCCCCATGGCCACGAGCAGGGACCCAGATGCAGCAGAGTTCATTGGCAGGAGGCGATGGGTTTTTTTCCCTCAGCTGCACGCTCCCAGTGCAGAGAGCTAACCAGTTACTGAAAAACCACCTGGAAGAAAAGGCTGCAGAGGGAGCAGTTTTGCAATGAATGGTCTTAATTTTAGCCCCCCTTTGAATATTTTATTTTTTTTTTTATTAACAACAAGCCTACTAAGTACTTTAGGGCCAGGGTTACACTGCTGAACGTTAGCCTCCCTTTTTCTAAAAATAAATGACAGCTGTTGGCAATCCCTCCAAATCCTCCTGCTAATCTCCATCTGCCAGGGAGGTAACACAGCCTCAGGACATGGACCCAGTGCCTCCAGCCCGTTATCACCAACGCTGTCCTGCCTTCCAGCTTTCTGCTTTGTTTCCATGCCTCTGCGGGCACAACGTCCCTGGGGTGGCTGGAGGGGGAGCCGGGCATCAGCTGCTTGACCTGCGTGTGGGAGCTCCATTTCTGGTCCCTCGGGCTAGCAGCTAAAGCGAGCTGCTCCTTACCGTGTTCTGCAATAAGCTGAGAGCACTGCAGGGCCATCCTCATCCTCAGCCCACGGCATGGTCCAGCAGCTGGAGAGGGGATGGACAACGGGGTCACCAGATCCTGGTCGAGATGAGCAGAAGGGATTTGGGGGTGGGCAGCTCAAGGGCTCCCAGGATCAGCTGGGGCTATACTACCAAGTATAATTTTAGCAAGTGGTCTTTGCTCATTTTTGTTGGACAGAATGGTGAATTTAAGCCAAATAAAGGCAAAATTACTGCCAGTTGTTACTTTTACCAGTGCTTTTGAAACAGGCTACAGGTCTTAGTATAAAACCTAATGCTTTAAAATATATGGCACGGTGTTCCCCTCTTGGTTCTCCCAAAGAAAGGAGCCTCAGCATCCATGACAGAGTTAAACAATTGAAGAATCACATGAGTCTGTCGGATGGCTTTGATGAAAACAAGTTGCAGCCATCATAAAGCTGCCTTATTTCACTGATAAGAAATTGGATGGTAAGAAAAAAAGAAATGTGTAAAAACCAGCACTGAGTGTAACAGTGAGGACACTGAAAAATGCTCATGGCAGGGCCTGGGAACATTCCCCAGCAAAGGAGGCTGGAGAAACCAGCCAGCAAGAAGGCTGGCCAGGGCCAAGGACAGCTCTGGGAGAGGACAACTCGATGCAGCTTTGCTGGAGCACAGTCAGCACCCAGCTCTGTAAAGGGGACAATGTCGAGTGATGCTGATTTTAATGGCAGCAGATCTGTAACTGCACGATTTGGCCTCGGTGGGACTGACATCCCAGGGGTCGCTGTGGCCTCTCCCTTACCCCAGTGACAAATGCCAAAAACATTCAAAAAGAGCAGATATGGAAGCTGAAAAGAGAGCGCATTCGTCTGAAACACCCCAGCATCAGTTTCAGATCATCAGCATCCCCAAACAACCTAGGGAGCAGCTGGCTGATAGTCGGCCTGGTTATCTCCCCCAGTGCCCCGGCACGTCATCCCCGCGCCTGCCAACGCTACGAGCTCCAAACGTGACCCTGGCTCTCTTCCCCAAGTGCTGAGAAGCTCTTGTTGTGTTTGGCTCCCCCCTTGTCCTCCCTTCACAAAAGCAGCACGCTTCCACAACGTCAATCTGGAAATTATTTACTGCTGGTGAAGCTCAGGCAGAAACCGCAGGCCACCTCGCCTCTCACCCCAGCGGGACGCCCTGGGGACGTGTCCCCCAGGAGCAGAGGGTGCCCCAACACCAGGACTCACCCAAGGGCTCCTCCAGCTCTGCCGGTTGCTGCCCCAACGCCCTTCATCTCGCCCGCTCTGCTCCCGAGGCTGGCTGAAAACTACTTGGTCTGTGTTTTCAGAACACGAAATAGACGCCATCTGCTTAAGATTACCCTCATTAAAGCTAACGTGGGAACATAATCAGCCGTGTTTTCTCTTCGCTGCTTTTGCAAGTGGAGTGTCACTTTGCAAGGCTTTGGAACGAGTTTCTCCGAGATTCCCTGAAGGGAAGAAAACGAAACCATGAGAGAAGGTGCTCCCCTACAATCAGCCTCCTCCGTGCTAACCCAACGCACGGCTCAGGGCCAGGACAGTCCTGAGAGCCCGTCTCCTCCACATCACATCTGCCTACAGCTGGCAAACCTCCCCTTGAGGTCAACCTCTTCCAGAGCTGCATCTGGCTGCCGCCAGTATGGGCAAGGCCGTGCTCTGTGGTGTGAATTCTCCCTCTACGTGCTTGAAGTTGCCCAGACTGAACTGCTAATCCGTGCTTGAGCTCACCAATTCACTTGTATTCAGCCTGCTACGGCTGAGAAGTGTGGGGTGGGGAAGTCTGTCTGGCTTTGAGAGTGGCCTCCTCTACAGGAGGGTGTTAGAGCAGCTCAGCAGAACGAAGGCCAAGAAGGGATCGGTCACTCTACAAAACAGAGAAGTGGGACAGGAGGTCAAAGCAAACTTAAAGAGACCTGTTTATGCAAAAAGACAATACCAGAATCAGGATGGGCATGAATAAAAAGCTTCTGCATTGGAATTGAGGCTTCCAGTCAAGCCAACCCAACCACCTTGAAGGGTCATATGCAGGAATGCAACACGCTCACATACCATCAGCCTTGGGCTGTCCTAGGTCCGTGTTCCGCAGTCCCATGACCCACTTCACAGCACGTTGAGCCATAAAAGAACTTCTTCCATCAGCCCAAATTATCCACTGATATTATGAGGGCTCTGAAAAGGGACTTCTGCCAGAGATATGTTACTGTGTGCACGCTGCTCTCCATGCTTAATCTGCCTCCCTTGCAAAGAGATGCTGATGCATCGAGTGTTTGGGGATACTTTCATGAAAGGCAGTAGATAAGTTCAAAGCCCGAACATATATTAATAGTACTACCAGCCATGATACCTCTACAGAAATAAATTGCCACTTGACCCAGGGCTGGAAAGCAGAAACCGAGCTGTCAAGGCCCAGATGAGTGACACCAGCCCAGAAAAGCACGACGGGATCCACAGAACAGCGTGCAGAGCACAGGAGGGAGCGGGGGGCGATGATGGGAGGCTCGCTTCCTAACTTCAGCTGGCCACAGCTCAACAGCTCCAATATCAGCAACATGCAGCGAGCCTCAGAAGATCGAGCTCGTGCCACACAGCTAAGGGACATCCAGGAAAGCAGCAGAAGACCCAGGCTTGGCCGAAGTGAAGTTGAATCTAAGCTCAGCTCCCCATTTTCAATGAAGCTTTTCAATGAAGCTAGATACTAACTACATAAGAGCTAAAGAGAGGACACTGCTTACTTAACCTTCGGCAG
The DNA here is from genome assembly GCF_009819795.1 of Aythya fuligula. Taxonomy (NCBI): domain Eukaryota; kingdom Metazoa; phylum Chordata; class Aves; order Anseriformes; family Anatidae; genus Aythya; species Aythya fuligula. The sequence continues at coordinate 25,109,759 of NC_045565.1, forward strand.
TCAGCAGATTTCTGACTTTCTCACCCAACATCCCAACATAGCTCGTGTTTGCTAGGTGTCAGCCCTGTCCCCAGAAACTTGGAAATGTGTATTTTCAGCCTTCATATAGACTTTCAGCAAGGTGTTCCTCAGCTTAATTACATAGTGGGGAAAAAATACATTTAATTTCATCCCACCTCCTACCCAAGAATGCCGTAATTCCTGCAACATTGCCTAGAGGCTGAACCTGTTTCTCTCCATCACCTACTTGTCCCTGTTCCACAAGAACCCAGGATCTGCATTCAAACAAGCATCTCTCCCTCTCTTCCTTCCTCTGCTTTTAGAGTACTTCAGCTGATTCAGGATAACATTTCGGGCAGATCTTAGTATGAGAAGGACTGGACCTCTGCCAACCTCAGAAAAACAAACTAGAGCTAGGGCTGGAGGACTTGTTTGGTTTGAGCAGCTTAGATCCCAACCACTGAAGGTGACTTTATAAATCTTTACTTTCACACCCTTTGCAGAGGCAGATGGAAACAAGTCTAGGAGCAAAACAAGGAACAATAGTTACAAGAATGGCATGAATGGCCTTATTTCAGCTATGGGGAGTGTTGTTTCTGAAAACTAAGGAAGTTAATTTATAACGTTAGCAATCTGACAAGCACTCTATTTAACAGGAACTCGGCTATTGTGTCTGAAACAAACGGGAGCTAGCATGAGAAGAAGGATTGCCACTGGCTATGACTTGGCTATTATTTTATCACTCAGGCTGCAGAACCCCTCAGCTCGTCTTGCACGAGGGAAGTCATGAAATTAAGCATTTGTTACAGCTAAAATTACTGGAAAACGAGGCTTTACAAACAGGCATCTGCTAAGCAGATACAGGAGCCCCATCTCAGGCTGAAGGTGTTAGCCACAACTTCTAGGCCCTACACGTTTCCCATAAAGCTCCTGTTGGCTTCTGATGGGCACGGGGACCAGCACACAGCCAACAGTGGGAAGGGAGAGCCTGGGAACTCAGCTAATGATCCAAAGTGAGTGGACATTCGCTGACGACAGCACGGCAAAGTTGGCTTCGGAGCTTGGCTTCTGGCACAACAATGACATAACGCTGTGTTTACTAGCAGGGAAATCTGAGGGTTGGAAATAGGTCTGTGAAAAAACCACTAACACGGTTTTCTGACAAGCCGGCAGATTAACATCTATTGTCACTGGGGCAAGGCCAAGCGCGCCTGGACAAGGTCCAGGAGTTTGATGTCACTGAGAGGCTCGCAAGGACGTCAGCTAAGGAGGGTTCCCATGTCACCTCAGCACTCACCGCCACATTACCGCCGAGAGCAACCATCAGCCAACATCACCACTCGTTTAACCCTTCCTATCACAACACGCGGCAAAAGCAATGTGCTGGCCTTCCAGCAATGGGGCTTGGACTCAAATTTGCTACTGCTCATGGTAACCAGATGTAAAGGATTGATAAAGGACCGGGCAGAAGGGTGCTGGCCGGTAACTGACATGTTCAATCACGCTTGGACTGTCAGTCCTGGGTTAGTACTACCTAACTCTGCCCTTTGTGAGCAGAAGCAGTGGGCATCATTTCTTCGTTTGACTCCTTTGGATGCTTTCAAGTCCCCTGTGACCCAAATCACGCAGCCAGTTGCATCCTTGACTTGGTCTGAGTCAAAATCTTCACCATAACCCAGCCAACACCTCTTAGCCATGCAGCAAGACAAAAGTCAAGAAGTTTCAGTTAGCACACAGGGAGAGCTTTGAGCCACCTCTCTTCAGGTACAAAGGCTGCTGGAAGCACATCAGTGCTATATTCTGTCCTACAGACCCTCAAACACAGTGGGAGCCTTCAGTGCTCACTCACGAGATGCCCTTCAGTCCAGTTCTACCACACCAGAAGGTCACCCAAAACTCCAGAATTAAGATAACAGGAAACAACACCATGGCAAGATTGGTCCTTCTTGGAAGGAGGAGGAAAAAAAATAGAGTAAAAGAGTATTCTTAGGGTCTGTTCAGGATCCTGAAGCTGGATCAGCTTCAACAGGACCTAAAGATCCACTGCAAACATCTGCTTTCTGTTCCATTTCTCTGGCCATGCCCTCTTCTTGCACAAAGGCAAAGCCATGCAAATGGTAAAACAGAAGCACAACACACGCACACAAAACCTCACCTCAAAACCCCAGTTCCTACCAAACAACTGCACGCTTCCCCAGCACAACAAGGGAAGAATTACGTAAACCAGTGATCCCCATGCTTGTCCTCACCACCACCAGGGCACGCAGATGCACAGTGCTACCCACAGCTGAGACCAGCAGAAACCACCAGCAGGGCTGCCCCACACAAGCAATCTAGCTGACACGTTCAGCAGCGAGGCCAAGGCTCTGAGTGGCAATGCCTCACTCCCATCCCCAGCAGTACAACCTCTGATCCTGCTCACTTGGGCAGGAATCTCAGTTCTTCCCCCAAAAAAGGAGGCTTCACGTGAGAGGGAAGCACCTCTCGCGTGCAGCATCGCTCTGCAGTGCCACTAGGGAATTGCCAGCACGATACAAAAAGCCACTGATCCTCAGGCCAAGAGAAGAGCAAGAGGTTTAAAGACAACAATTGACTTGTTTTTTTTTTTCCATAAGCATGGGTACTACAGCCTCCAAGGGTTGTCACCCAGGACAAATTCACCTCAACTATTTTTTAGTTAAAAACAAACTATTGGTACTTACCTTCCTTTACAAATCAGGGATGTCTACATTCAGGGATGCAATGCAAGCTCCAGCTGCCCAGCACAGAAGCAGGTGGAAAGCTGCTTCCCCAAAACAGCCCAGAGTTTTGACACAGACTGTTACAATCACAGAGACAGCAGCAAAAGATTAAACAGAAAATTTCTTCTGGAGCAGTAACAGCTGAGATGAGGCTCCTCCATATGCCTCAAGTGAGAGCATGTCGGAGGCTGGTTACTGCTCTAGACATGAGTAAAACAACCTGTGTTGTCTTTATAAAACATCACCTGCTGAAGCATTAGAGGAAAACATATTTGGATTTGGGGAGAGGAAAGAACTTATAAAGGTTGTCCAGGGCTTGTACAATACAGAAGATACAGGATCGCTACCTTTCAGTACGTGGAAAACCAGCATGGAAGTTCCTCTGGCATTAGTCACTTCTTATCCTTCTCTACTTCAGCCAACAGCTCTGATCTCCCATTAAAAGAAAACAAGCAGCTCTTTCATTAAGAAAAAGACACATTAGTACCAATGTTCAGTGTTGGTTCAGGGATCCTGATAGTTTAGCCTGAGATACATACACACACAAATATATGTGCACAGTCTCCCTGCTACTCCTGCCTTCCCTATCCCAGAAACCAGTCCCAGAGCTTGTTTTAATCCCACTTAGGGAAACGCTGAACTCCAGGCTTCCCTCCTGCGACAGGCTCAGGAGATGGGAGGGAGGGAGGGAGATGCACTGAATCGGCTCTCCGTGGCTTTCTTCCAGGAAAATGCTTCACATATCCTTGTTTGTTTGTTTTTAAATTCTAAGTGATTTTAATGCTGGTGAAAGTTGCTGGAGTGACAGCCCTGGGAAACTGCAGGCCTCCAAACGGAGGCGGGAGCAGGGGCTGTGCCAGCTGCCCTGCTCCTGCTGGGGGCTGGGAGCTCCGCGGGCTCTCCCATCGCAGCATCCATCCCACGAATTGCTGGTCCCCTGCTCGAGAGGAAGCAGGTGGCAGAGTGCCAAACGTCCAGAGGCAAAGGAAATTCACTGAGTTCAGCACCAGTGCAACAAAGCACTCGCAGGGCAGGGGAATAGAAGATGGCAAAATTGTTTCTCAGAATATTTTGCTTGAGGTGTCAGGGGTCTAAAGGTTCACCCGAACAGCACACCGAAACCACCTCGGTAGGTGAAGTTATAAGCAATAATTGAACAGCCTGAGCTAAGGAGATGGAAAATGTCATGTTGAGGAAGCAGTTAGAAATCCTTGTCTTCATAGAGTAAGGCAAGTGGTAATTCAGGCGCTCTCTGCTGCGAGGGGTACGTGGCCAGAAGATTTCACCTGGGCTGCTGAGCTTCGCTGACAGGGGATACAGGCACTGCAAACAGCATCCCCCTGCCTCCTGCCAAGCCAGCTCCCCAGAAAGATCACCTTCCTCACATCACCCCAAATACTTCCGCAGACCCCGGGATGCAAGACAAGAGGGAATGCCCTAGAGGAGCAGGCTGACAGCCGAGAAGCATGCCCAGCATCCTAAATGTGCGTGTCCTCAGAGAGGAACGTGGCTTTTGTATCAGCCCATTCATCACTGTATAACATTCATCACAGTATAACACGGAATTCAGTATCACACCGAATGGTAACTGCAAACTTTAATGTATGAAGTTGGCAAATCATCCAGGAATGCTTGATCTGTAGGCATGCTTCCAGTATTTCAGGGGCAGCTGTGGAGGACTTAAGAACGGCTATGGTTAACACTGGTTTTGCACATTTCTCCTGATGAACGTAGATCGGGATGTTTTCCTTACACACAAGCTTGTATCAAGCCTATAAAAGTGTTCTAGTAAGTGCTCAGGGCCTGGGAGCCTGGTGCATCACTGTGTTTGGCTAGCATGGTTTATAGGGAAAATAAAACATGGGCCACTGGTCAGAGAAACTGAGAGGACAACATTTCAAAACACAGTTATTGCTAGTTATGTTTCAAACACAGTGTAGCCAGGACTGTACACACATTTCTGGACACTTAAAGCCTGTCAACATTTTGTTCCATCCAGGGAGTCAGTGCCACAAACTGGAGAAGTTCATTATGATTACAAATGTGACTACGCAGCATCACAGCCTTATTGGGAAACCAGGGTCCGCCCTGACCCTCTGCTCCATGTCAGGGACTGCTGAGACCACTAAGGACACGCTGAAGCTTTATAGAGCAGTACGAGAAGTTGTGATGAAGGCGCAGATTCAGGGATGTAAGTTCTGCCCACACAAGTAGAAAGCTCCCGGTCTGGCAGTTGGGTGGTTAGCCACACACCGAGCTCCTCTCCCAGCAGCTGGAACATGGAGTAGCCTGGCAAAAATCAGCAGCTAAACAAAATCAGGAGAAGGACATTTTACAAGTGTCAGAAAGGTCAGTCCAAGCGTGACAGCACCAGGTAACACCACCACGTTCAGTCACTTACAGGTATTACAATGAGCAGGATCTCTCTGCTCTGCCTCCACTCCGGAGCAATTTGATGTCTTATTACGTTATCCTTCCTTACGTGATCCTTCTTCACCTTTGCAATTCAGTGCTCACTGATTAATCAAGAGTCAGGACAAACATTCAGGTTTGTCTGCATGCTTCTCAGAGCAAAACCAGCCCTGCTTTGTACTAAAGGCTTTTACATATTCAAAAAAAATATAAATACATACAGTAAGCACAGCATATTACCGACATGTAGTGAACGTGACTCGGAAAGACCGACTGGGTTGTTGGTATTCAGATGGAAGGCAGTACAAAGAAAAAGTGAGCAGTGGGAAGGCTCTAATTAGCTCGTGAGATTTTCACTTCAAAATCCTTTCAGGTAAAGAAATCCGCCCTGTTTTCTTTTGCCTTTCCTCTTCCCACTCCCCCAAAAAGTGATGATGGCCCTGCCCAGAAGAGAGTAACAAAGATCCTGGAGAGTGGCTTTGCTTTATAGTAAAGAGAAAAGGAGATGCATTATGATTAAAAAAAAAAAAAAGGCAAACAAACAAACAAACATGGTATTTACAAACTTCTGAGTCAAACTTTCAATAAAGCCTCTCTATAAAGGTGTGAGCCAAAGCCCAGGGAAGCTACCAGGAGTTTTTCCATTGCCATGCCTGTATTTTGGTCTCGACTTGACCTGATTAAGCAGCAGACACCTCCAATTTCAAACAGTATGCTACTGTGTAGCTCTCTGCCTTTTTCATGCAATATTTATACAGCATGCTCCAGGCCAGGAGGTGCCACTTGGAGCTACAAGAAAGCATTCAGCTTCACAATGCCAAGCCAGGTAGGGCGCTGCCAGCCCCCTCTGATAATTCTGCTCTTCTCCATGGTATCTGGGAACCAATTCCCTTTGTGCGAGCGGGCTCCGATTAAGAGGACGCAACATAAAAAAGGAAATTATAAAAAAAATCAACATCTCACGTTAGAAGGTCCAGCTGTTTCCTCCCAGTTGACTAAATTAGAGAGCTCGTACGTCACCTCCTGCCTCAGGTAGGGTCACATTGAATCCCTCTTCCTGTTTAATCCACATAAAATGGGAAATGGTTTTTGAGGAAGACAATGGCAGAATACGAGGGTATTTTTTCAGGCTGTGCGCTTTTATCAGATAAAGTGCAAGACTGCTTTAACAGCCAGAGAAAAAAATAGAAAACGCTTCCACACACTTTATGGGTGGCTGTGGGCCCGATCACTTAAACTCTCTTTGCCACATCTTCCCAGATGAGCCCACTACCAGCACACACACTAACTGGCAGGGATGGGAGGAGGGCAGTGGATCAGGGCACGGGACCGGCAGCCAGGCTGCTGTGGGATGCAGGAAGCTTTGGCTCCGTTCCCTATTTCATCATTCGCTTCCTTCGGATGTCTGCTCGGTTCAGTCTCCTCTGGGAAAAGGGCATGATTTCAGTCCCTCAACTCCTCTCCCTTTCAGCTCAAAGCAGCCAAACCGGGGTAACTCTGACCACCGAGCCCTGCACGTTGTGTTGCACAAGTGGGTGGGTGGACGGGTGCCAGGGCCCACACACTCAGGGCTCTCCAGAAGCCGCAGAGGCCACCCTGCAGCTCTCAGCGGCTGAAAGTCCCTCAGGCCAACACTGCCCTGGGAACCACGTCCCAGTCGGAGTCAGTAGGGGCATCCCGGCCACTTTTAAAAGGGAATTTGGAGGCTTTTGGAGCTGTTACCCACGGCTCACGGGCTTGCTAAAAGCTTTTCGGTGCCTTTCCTCTTGGCCTCCCTCCCGACGTGCCGCAGGCCTGCCGGGGCTCACAGCCTCCTGCAGAATCTCAGCCCGTCCTCAGCACGACAAAGCCAGCCAACTACCTCGTGTTTCAATCAGTTTTAATCTATTTCTAGGGCTAGGGACAGCCTTTTACTTGGCAAACCAGTGAATTTAGATATCACTGCCTCTTGGCTGAACGCTACCCACCCGCAGCTCTGTTGAAGGGAAGGCCTGTGAGTGCCCCATACCCTGGTGGGCCACCCGGCTGCCCTCCGGAGAAACTTTTGGTTTTCGAGGTAATAACTGCCAGACAGGGCATGACGAAAAGCAGGCAGGTGCCTAAAGTATCTCAGCTGCTTTGCAAGTATGCCTTGAACAAACTCGAAGGGGCTGTGAGTCTGTTGGGTGCTTCCTAAGGTAAGGTAACATGGGAAAGACCTCAACAGCTGGTTATCTTCCAGATATGACACTGGGAGAGCAAGAGGATCCTGAGACAGGGCAGAAAGTCAACTTTCCATGGCACTGAACAGAAAAAAAAAAAGGATGTTACACTGGCATTATAAAACAGTGGTGTTTGAGAAATAATAAAAAAGGCAACAGGATGCAATGTCTGATGTTAGAGAATTTTGCTTCCATGAGTAACACCTCCATCAACATGTGGTTACAGTGCTGAGGAAGTGAGCAGTCCTCTGAGCACTCGTGGGTGCAGGCAGCTTTGCACTAGTGAGGTTCGATCTCTCCCTCCTGCTCCTCCAGCCATCAGGGAGCAGGGGCAAAGAGTTGAACTCACCTGCAGAGAGCTGCATCCACAGCTTCCAGATCTGCCTTAAAAATACTGACTTTTTATCTTCCCATCGTCTTACCAGACCTAAAAACCATGTGAGATTTACATCTCCAACAGGCAGAGCAGTGGAAATCATCCTTGAACGACACAAGTCTGCCCCAGCAGGGTGGTGGTCCTGATACAGAGCAAGGGAGAGGCAATTCTACGTGGCTGGCCTTCTGTGCTCTCCTTTGCCTCTCCATTTTTGACATAACCCTTGCCAGTACTCAGAAGTTCAGTTCTGAGGAATGATGAAGTCACAGAGAAGCCTCGTAATTTTCTGGCTTCCTCCCAGCACCCCAAGCAAAGATAATAGCAATAAGAGTAATAATTCAGACCAGTGAGTCAAGCTGGACCGTGGGCCCTTGCAAGAAAGCCACAGACAGTTTCCTGTTAGGGATAAAGGAGATAGCAGAAAACAGAACAAAAGTCCTAAATAGGTAATCCATCTGCTCACGTAACATCTCCTTCTGCTTCACATCAAGTCCCTCACAGCATCCACCTGCAGGCCACCAGCTGTGTGAGCTCCAGGCCCATCATATCCTCATGGCCAGCTCACTGTGGCTCACGATCTCTAACTCTGCTAACTAAGAGTCAAAAAAAATAAATAAAAAATAATCCAGGCTGAGTTCTTCTTCCCCTGAGCCACTGACACTCCCAGCACAAGCATCAGGGCTGCACTGGATGACCCCAGCAGGGGAAAATCCAACTCCTCCTCCCACGGTGATGTGAAAAACCAGCACAGGATCAAACACCCTTGCCACTAAACCCATGACTGCACCCATGCAGCAGAGGGGCTCCCATGAGAGCCCATCACAAGCCAGTCAGAGGTGCTGTTATGAAATTATTACCGTGCAGCAGAGCTGGGGCAGTACGCAGGCATCTTATGACTAAAATCAGCAGTGCACCTCGCTCTTTTGACTGGAAAGAGACGGAGAAGCCAATTCTAAAGCAAGAGCGTTTCATCTTCCCTCTGTGCTGAACAAAGCTGCAAACCACACAAAGCCCCACTACAAGAGGAGCAGAGCGGTGCTGGAAGAGGAAATCTGTGCTGATGTGCACATCCCTGCCCTCGGAATAACACAGGCACACTTAGAGACCTCAGAAATGACCTCAGGCATATAAATGTCTGCTGAGATAAGGCACATCGCTAATCAGCCCTTTGTGGAAAAGCAAGTGGTCAGGAAGGGCTGGGGAGGAGCCTGGTAATTTGGCTTCTAATGAATGTTTGCCATTAGCCAGCTTGCCGTGAAGCTGCGAACAGGTGAAGGTGCTAACCCCTCCTCACCTTCCTGAGTGCAGGATCAAGCACATCTGGTAGGCAGAGGCACCCTGCAGGGCTCCGCAGGCAGGCAGGCAGGCGGTAACTGAGCTTTCTGTCTGGAGATAACCTGGAAGCAGAGAGGGGAGGGGAGCCTGGCTTCTTTAAGCCCCTCTACGAAGAATTAAGGGAGGCAAACATCAACAGTGGGTCTTTTTAAATAGAGAAACCGTTTCTGGTTTGGGGTTGTTACTTCAGACAATCACAATTTCAGGTTAAAAATAAGAGAAGCAATCCCAAAGCAGACCAAATTTCCACACAACTGAGACACTTTGGGATCTTTTAAAGCTTAGCAGAGGGTAGAAAAGGGATTTGGATTTTGTTACCAGCTTTTTTTTTTTTTGCTTCAGAATGATTAACTGACACCATCAACCATTAAAAGAAACATCCTAATTCACCCAGCTTCATCACAGCATTGCTCAGCCAATGCACGACCCTGCTGTGCCAGGGGTCTTTCCATCAAACCCAGACTTGACCTTCCTGACATTGTTCTTGTTTTTTAGAAAAAAAAGGAGAAAGCAAGGAGATTTAGCATTTTCACAGTATCATCAAGTACAAATTAATTTTAAAAAGACTACCTGCATGGAGAAAGAATAGGAAATAAATGCAGAAAATCAGAAGCTGCAGGAACAGGAGTAGCTTGTGTTAGCGATACACCACACAAGAGGCATGTGGCTATGAATGCAGCCTCCTCCTTATCCTTCCACATGCTGCTGTCCAGGCAAGCCAAGCGGGATGCAGAGGGAGACACTGCAGACCCCTTCCCTAGCAGTGATCCCACAGGGAGGACAGCTGTCTGGGTTCCTATCAGATAGCACTGGATCTAGAGATTTTCATCTCTTCCCATACACAGAGCCCTACAGCTCTTCCAGCGAGGTATTAATCTCTTCAGAAGTTTCACGCACAGGGCTCACAGCAGATGATATGCAAAGCCACCTTCTTGCTTTATACTTTCTCGAGTCAAGGCCACAAAAGCTATGCCAGTATCATCAAAGACATCTGCTCCAGGGAACGATCCTTGGCATCTAGGCCAAGCGGCGCAGGGGATTACGTGCTACTCACATTCAGCCCTCTCCACGTGCCTACACTGCCTAAGATCTGCCTTCAGCTCTCCAGGCTCCGTCACGGCCCTGAAACATCGCAGTTAAAAAGGAAAGGGGCTCAGGTGAAACTGCCTCAAATACCCACATCACCATCCTCTGGAGAAATACATCATTAATCTGATGCCACGATGTGCTGTGTGGCCTTAAGGGCTGTAAGGTATTACAGAGCCAACATAGGGCAGAGCACACCAAGCTTCGCACTGACCCAAGTATACACAGGCAATGGAAGGAACTAAATCCCAAGCCACCTTTACGCTTATCATGAAAGAAAATAGTTGCATCATGGTGTAAAAGAGCGCAGAAACTAGCAGCCAGTGGATCAGATCCAGGGAGTTAAATTCTTTGACAGCGTTGGTTCACCCTGAGTGAATTATTCAGCCAGAGCCAGATGAAAGGTTGCAGCACACACATCTGCAGCAAACTGTAATCTAGGAAACAAAGAAGCAGCCAAGACTTCTGGACCTACGGGTTAATTCACTCATCTAAAAGAAAAAGATTCACAAGGACATGGATCATTTTTAATTGAATTATGCCAATGCTTGTTTGTGAACCAAAATCCATTGTGCTGAACACTGCTCAGCCAGCATCAGTCAGTTGGACGAAAGGCAGACACAACACTATTCACACAACAAACCATTTAATTTGCAATTTTTTTGGCCAAGAACTGGACGCACAAGGATATGGAACTGTTGTGCAGAAGGCAATATTAGAAACAGTGTATGGAGAACGGGGTGAAGGGGGAGAAATAGGTTTCCCACTAGAAGTCTTGTGGAAAGCTGCTGGTAGCAGTTCGGGTTACTGTTGGTAAGACCCAGTAACAACAATCATCAAGGAAACAGAAGCATTTCTGCAGGAGAACAAGGGAAATACTTTGTTTCACGCCTCACAATACAGGATTTAAATACCAGCTCTCTGTTTATTTTCCAACAAATAAGAAATTAACTTCAGTTTCTCCTGATCAGGAAGCTATTGCTCCCGGGTCCTTTGCATAACTCGCTGCTTGGCAGACTGACTTCTCCACAGAGGCTCCAGAGCCTCTGCTGCCAAATCGCAGCCACCTTTCAGGTGAGATAACAGCCTGCAGCGGTGTCAGCCACAACTCCGTGACAATTTCCAAGAGCAGCAGCAGCCTCTCCCGCCAGGAAGCGGGGAATGAATAACGCCTGACCGCCCAGGTCCAGCTGGCAACGGGCGAGACCTGGAGCTCCCACCCCAATGAATCGGGCACCAGACGTTTGATCGCACAGCGGATCAGAGCTTCAGCTTCACATCCACAGATCAACATCTCTCAGCAACAGAGTGCCCTCTAGCCTTGAGCTGGGTTACGGTTGATGCCTCAGAGGAGAAAGCTGAGTGATATCAAACGCTAATACAAAGCTTCGCGTCCAATCTTTGCTCTTACCTTTCAGGTAACCCAGTCAAACACCGACCAGCTCCAAAGAAGCCTGGCAGACGTGCAGTGCCAGGACAAACAGAGCACCGAGAGGGGCTTTGCACCAGCTGCAGCACCCCTTGGGCTTTTGCTTACCGCAGCTGGGCGATTTACCTTCAGGATACACAAAACCTAACCTGCGCGTCTAAACACAGGTCGTGTTTTGAGAAGAGAAATAAAGGACTGTGTGTAACTAAAACCCAGAAACGGAGCCAGGAAACGAAAGAAACATCTCTTTTCTTACAGTGTGGATGGGGAGAAGCTGCTCCACCGAGAACTCCTGCAGGCAAAGCGTCCGGGAGGTTGTTAAACCTCGCCTGATGCCACTCTGCCAGCGGCAAGGTGCGAAAGGAGGAAGGCAAACAGCAGATACGAGCGAACCCACACGCCGAGGAGCCTCGATAACCACCCAAACCCCCTCCACCCCCAAAAAATGAAGGTCTCGCTGTAACTTTCTGGGCGAAAAGGCGCAAAGCCTCCTCCAGCACCCCCGGCTCGGTGTCCCTAGAGGGGGGTGCCACTCACGTAGTGCTTCGAGGGGTTCCTCCGCTTCTCCACATCCACCACGTTGGCGTCCAGCACGCTGTAGGACAGCATCGCGCCGCTCCTCCCGGGCCCGCCGGGGCTCCCGCCGGCTCCCTGCACCCTCCGGCCGCCGCGATGCCGGCCGGCAGGGCGGGCAGGAGGGAGAAGGAGGAGGAGGAGGAGGAGGAGGAGGATGCCCCGCTCCCGGCTCCGCCCCGCACCGTGGCGGCTCCTTCTCTCCTCTCTCCTCTCCCCTCCTTTCCCCTTCTCTCCCCTCCGTCCCGGCAGGGGCAGGGCTCGGCCGCCGTCCCCGCCTCAGGGCGGCCCCCGGCGGGCCGGGGCCTGAGGGGAGCGGGAGCCGCCGCGCCCCGGGGCTGGGGGCGGTGGGGAGCGGGGGGCGCGGCCTGCCCTGAGATGGCGGCCGCCCGCTGCCTGCCGCCGGGGGTCTCCTCACACGGCCCCTCACACGTCTCTCCCCAGCCCCGCTGCCTCAGCCCGGCCCCTCAAGGCACTCCGTCGTTGTTAAAAGTGTCCAAAATATGGCCAAGGTCACGCCAGAAACACGAGGGGCTGAGCCCAGCCCTCAGCCCACACGGCTTAGGGTTTATGGCCGCTGAGGGAGGTTGGCGATGTCCTGGCCCCCTACTCCGTGATGAAAGGCGGAGGGAGGTTGCACAGAGGCTTTCTAGAGTAATAACCCTATTTCATCTCTTTGTGTATACATAGATACTGAAACAACCCTCACCCTCCCCTGGTCATACTTCAAGAAGAGCTCGCCCTAGAAATTTCACGGTGTCCTTACTTAGTAACATGTCATTACTTTGCATATGATTATTCTGGAGGCAGTTACCTCAGTAAAGGGAACTTTCATGTGATCTCCCAGCCAGCAGCTCGCTTTATGAATTTCATTAGCCATTCACCAAACGAACTGAAGTCACTAAGATCTCTATTTCCTCCACTGACTGTAGTGTCTCCAGTCGCAGCCTGAACAGATTTTCCAGTAAGCTCCCTAAGCGCTGCTGACAGCTGCAGACCTGCAAGTCTGGGAGTGTGGAAAGGTCCCAGCTCTTGGCAAAACAAAGTCCCCTATTTACAGTGACAGAACGGTCAGTCTCAGTGGGATTTCACTATATGCTCTACAAGCGCATTTCCTGAATCACAACTTTTGTACTGAATTATTAGCCCTTCAGGAACGATCATAAGATACGCTCTGGAATCACAAAGTTGCAGCTACCTAAGCCTGAAGGCTGATGTTTCAAAGTGAGGAAGTCCATAGCTGGTTTCTACAAGCAGGTTAAAAAAGCAAGGAAAAACGTGAGCAATGCCACCATCATGCAGCTACATGCTGCGTAATGCCTTCCTTCCAGCCTGCAGAGAGGAAGATGTTTGGACCCAGCCTCCTCCTCCCTCCTCAGCTACTACACCCAGTCCACCAAAACTAGCGAGCTGATAGAACAAGATAAATTTCTGATGCACCATTTGAGGCATGGAGCACATGCTAGACCAACTCTTGGTGTTGGGATAGGAGAGGAGAAGTATTCACCTCTACTGTCACTTTTTTCTTCCAGTGCACTCCTTTCTCTCCTCTTTGAGGGACATCCCACCTCTAACCCTCATGCATGACACAAGGCAGTATAGCAATTATTTACATTAGAAACCTGCACTGTTTAGACTGGCCAAGAAGTCCCTGGTGTGCAGAGCAAACAAAGAAAATTCTTCCCCAACAATGTAAATGTTCAAATAACCCATTGATAAAAATATGCCCAGCATGATAAGTCTTCTGTGTCTCAGATGCCTCTTTCCTGTGAGCCATTATCAATATACATTACACATTTCATTCCCTTCTCCTATTATCCTATCCAAAAAAAAAAAAGAATAAAGGTTCCCCCCATCATTAAAAACACTCAGGGTTTGTTTAAAATCAGCTTTCAAAACATTTCATTGCAAGGGAAAAAGAAAAAAATACATCATTCTCCAAACACTTTGCCCCATCCTTCCTGACATTCTTATGGGTATTCTCATCTGTTCTTGCAAAGAAGGAGCTGCTATTTTCAGGGATACCTTAATGATGCTTTGGGGTTTGTACTCCCCTAGTGACTACCTTGTACTTTCATGGCATCTGGTCCCCTGTTCACCTTTCTCACCTTTCCTCTGTTCGAGGCAACTTAATTCTTTCTCCTCTGTTCCAGACAACCTTCTCCAGCTGCAAAGCCTGCCCAGCCCTTGTCAGATCTAGCTCCGCTCCTGTTGTCTGCTGATTTTGCTCTCATTGTCACCTTCTGCTCTCCTTGTTCGCTTGCTGCATCCATCCATCTACATAGGCAAAAAAAAAAACGTATGTTGCTAGGGGCATGGATTGTTCTTCTAAAATATGTACAACACCCAGTCTAGTGGGAGTCTGATCCCAGGCTATTGCAAGACTGGCAGAAAATAACCAAAACCCCTTATTATGCTGCAGGCTTGGGAAAATCGGCTCCTCTCTTAGGCAGCAGCTGGGAAAATGGAGCTGACACTGCTGCCTGGCCCTTGTCCTGGAGAGCCAGGCTTGAGCTGCTGGGGCTCAAGGAGAGAAAAACAGCACGCAGTGAAAAGCACAGCAGGCTCGCTGGATGGCTGGGCCCATGTGCTGAAGAGCTGGTACCTGACTGGGCCCATGAAAACACAGACGAAGGCATGGCAAATTTGTAGGAAAATTACTAACTTTAAGTGTTTTTATCTTAAATCTCCTGATTTTTATATTTCTTTCTTAAAGTCTCTCTTACCGAAGTCAAGTCACTGCATGGGAATATCACTACTAACAAGCACTTCAATTTTAATATGTATATTAATGTCAATATTAACAGCTGAGTTAATAATTCACCTTTAGACATTCATGATTCCAGTAAAATCCACCTCAGGAGCTACCCAGGAAATTCAGACTTCTGAAGACTGAGATAAAAAAGCTATTTGAAAAGCATTTTTCTACTGATTTGCTAGGTGAGTGCTGGGGCAAAGGATTTTCATTTTATTTTATTTTTGACTGAACAGGTAACCAGATTAGCCTCACGGACCTCATGCAGCCACAGCCCAGCAACCTCAATTTCGCTCCAATTACAGAAAAAGCTGATGCATGACAGAGTGTGCGTGTGACGGTCTCAGAGCTGGAGCATGACTTGGGTTTTTATATTGCAAGAGAACTTTGTCATGCTGGCAATTTTTTTGTAAATAAGCATTAGAGTTGTAAATTGAAAACACTTGGATCATAAAAACAGTGAGAAAATAAAACAAGGGACAGGCTTTTCTGTGCTCCATTAAGGCTTAAGCATTTAATGCTTCTTATTAATTCGTGGCATATCACTGTCGATAAGTAACCACCCCCACCCTCCCAAATATCATCCAGCACAATGTAGCCTAACAACCTTTTCTGAGTGTCTCGAGTCGCTGTTCAAAGACATTTCCTTCCTGCTTCTGCTTTTCTATTTGTCAGGGCTGGGCAGCCAGGTCTGCCCTTGCGACAATCAAATGCTTTCCTGTCCCATTAAGTATGAGAAGCTCTAACAGTGCTCAGCACCTTGGGCGGAAGCAAAATGCCCCCTGAGCCCAGACTCCTGGGGGAAGAGGAGTGATTCGGTGCTGTGCATGACAGATTAGCCACACAACTCATTACTGGCAACTAGAGTTGCATGCATAATCTGCTAGACATGGTACTAGAGATGTGCCCCTTAGGGGTTTTTTGGCTCTGATGTGCAACAGCGCAACACAGAGGCTTTGTTACACTCCCATCTCAGATTCTGTACTCACAAAACCTCAGTTTCTTAAAAGGGTTGCTTGCCATGCGGTTCTCCCACTTCACATTTTCAACATCCATGCCTTTTGATACGAGTGACAAGAATAGTAGAGCCTGTCTGGCATTCAAATCTCAAACTCTGAAAACACAAAGCATGATGCAATCTTTTTTTTTTTTTTCTTTTTTCTTTTTTTCCCCTCCAAGCGAACTGCATCTCATTTTCTTGGGAAATTACTGCTCTTCAAATTAAGTTCACTCTTGCGATAAATATGCCCAGCTAATGTGGTAGAGGGAGCTGAGGAACCCAGCTGCAGTCCTGGCTGAGCAGCCCTGTAAACTTGGTAGCGTGCCCCTTCCCCTCCCAGCCTCTGCAGCAGAGCATGCTGCTTTATCAGCCCATGTGCAGCCTAGTATAACCGAGAAAGCAAAATAAATATTCTCTCTACTAGCAGTGTACGTGCTTTTCCAGTGGTTAAAAGCTTTTTCTTACACTATAACAGCTGCTTTACCCTCTCTACTTAAATTATGGATTATACTTTTCCTGAGGCAGCTTTCCTAGAATTTAACCTGTCCATAACTAACGTTATCTTTCAGTCCTCCCTTACCGGAGTGATGGATGAAAGACTTCAACAGCAGTAGGTGCATCACACGCTCTGCTTAGGGTAGTAGCAGCAGCCGGCAGACTGTTTTTCATCGACATACACCTTGTACTTTTCCATTGTTATGAAGGTTTTGTAGATATCTGATGACACGGTTAAAACAAATAAAATAAAGCAAGCCCAAGCCATGCTTTTCTTATGTCTTACATAAACATCAGGCTTACATTTGTGGCAGCTGAAGTTTTTCAAACTGATCACAGGTTTGGATTGGGGTTCCCCAGGCTAATTCCCAGATGCTGTCCCTGACTTCAGTTGTGCTCACTGTTCTCAAGAGGACATTTCAATGCCATCTTCTGCCTCACTCTGCAAAAAACTTGGCAATCTGTTGTTGAAAATGCAGGCTTGTTACGACCGAATTAGAACTAGGAAGAAGCATTTTTCATTTGCATTTTCTTCCCATGTGGCCTCTCAGCATATACATGGACACTGAGTCCTCTGTACTCATAGATTTAAGATTTCTACCAAGTCCTTTTAAACTTGAATTTCCTTGTTCACTATTTTTACTCGTGCAACCCCTTCTGAATCGACACTGATTTTATTACTTAGAACTTCTTGTGGAAGGCAAAGCTACGGTTTCTCCAGCAGGGCCTGGTGTAGGTGTGCTTTTCACCTACAGAGTGTGGAGCAGCACCACTGGCTGACATGCTATCCAGGTTAATTCCAGTTGTTTCTTTGGATTTGGGTGTGTATTAGGCTGTGTCCATGCAGCATGAAAGATAAAACCCTATAAACCATTTCACTGTCAAGAGTGTTTGTAAGCAGCTCTTTTCCTCTCCAGGCAGGTCTCTAAAAGGCAGCCAAACGCAGAGAGCACCTGTGGGACACGGGCAGGTTCTTCCTTCAGGACCATCTCCAGCAGGTAGTAACAGCATCTGGGTGACAATTACGTTGTCCTGAACATTTTGATCTTTAAAGGCATTTTGGGGTGGCCAACTCTTATTTTAGCCTCTAACTTTGAGCATCAAAGTTTTCAAAAAGACGAAGCGCCCTGCAGAACAGGAACTGTTAAGGGACAGTGTAAGGAAGGCACAGCAAGAGCATGTAAGTATTACTCTGCTCCAGATAAATTTGTCCAGCTGTTTATGATAAATATTCTCTTACTCCATTTTTTTTCATGCCCTCATTTCCTTCCTTGCTTTCTATTTACAGAAAATAAAGTAGTACAAGTCCTTGCTTTCATTACACGCAGCACCTGCTGCCTGGTCTGAAACAGATGTCTGAAGCATCATTAGGCAATTATTTCTTAGCCTTTTTCAGCTGGACTAATTTCAAACATCTTTTTGCTAAATCCTCCTCCCTCTGCTTCCTCTGTAGTTCTCATCCTTTCCTACATTGGGAGTTCCAACAAAAACTCCTCTCTGTATCACTTTGCTCCTGTTATGTTTGTCCTGGATCACCGTACCCACAGAAGAACAAAGAGACAGACTCTAACTACTTTGAACCAGGAATTAAGTTCAAGAGACATTCTTGGAGGGGAAAAAAAGACAAGGTAAGGGAAGGAAACAATGGGAGAGTATTAGTCAGCAGTGGAGGCAGCAGTTTCAGAAGCCCAGCTCGCTTGTCATGGCTCAGTTCTTTGCGGACATTACAACAAAGAAGAGTCTTATGCACACGCAAGGACAACTCCTGTGCTCTCACTGGGAATGATTTCAGTTTTGGCAATAGGAGAAAAACCGAACTCCAAACACCCCTTTTCCATCTCCCTACACCCCTTTTCCATTTCCCTACCACCTTCTATTTTGGCAAGAAAGCACATTTTAAAATCAGCTAGGCCTGCAGGGCTTTGATGAGTATTGTTGGGGAAGGCATCTGTGGGAACAGATTCCTCCCTCTTATTTCCAGGGATCACTGCAATATTTGGACGAGGTCTCCACTACTGGGAGGAACTTCTCAGCTCAGTAACAGCCTCAGTGCATGCTTCATTTAATGTCAGCAACTCTTTCACAGTGACATACACTTGTGATTATCTTACCGTGCTCCCAGCAGAGGTGGGGCTACTTTCCTCTCTGCTTTACTTCTAATTTGGGAAAATTAAAAAAGATGAATTAAGATTAAGGCTGAGCCATCTAGTTCTTCTATCAAAGCAAGAGTTTAGCTGCAGCTATTCCTCAGTTTTCAAGCAAGACAAGCAGATGTTTAGGCCCATACACGCTCGCGCCTTCACAGCTCGCTCATGCCAGGCGAAGCTGGCAGAGAGCTCCAGTTCTGGCTGGTAGGAAAGGAGTGCTCACTCTTCCAATCAATAACAAAAAGCAAGCTAAAACAAGAGCGTGGGAGATGTTGTGCCAGGTTAATTGGCACCACGCTGTTCAGTGGTTCAACTCTTGCTGAAAATTGTTCCTTTAGGTTATTTCTTTCACTAGCAAATTCCAGGTTATGTTATGTTCGGGCAATCTTGTTAATCTGGGCCGGTTTCAACTTGTAAATTACTGTGACTGGATTAGTATAGTTGCCAATGCACATTTAAAAGGTATTAGTGGGAATAGGCTGGTGGCATCCCTAACAATCATAAATTCAACTCTCTACCCTGACACAGATGCTGCACCTTTACCAGATTTTAGGTTCATTTGCAATTCCCCATCATGAATGTCTGCCTTGGGGTGACCTCTGCTAGCCAACTTCAGGCAAAACAGCCTAGTCAGCTCTTAAAAGAGCACTGCAATGCAAGAACTAATGGTTCTTGTGGCAGTAAAAGTTACAAAAAATGGGTAGAGATGGTTTTATGCGTGTTTTCTCTGGTGTTGTGTGGTTTTCTTCCTACCCCCTTATTAGTAGCACCAATCTGGGCCTCCTGCTTCTATTTGTGCATCCATTTTCTTGAAATGTGCAAGCCCATAATGTCACAGGGTCCTTCACTCTTCTTAGCCAGCCAACAGCTTACAAAATCACTTGAGGCGGTGGGACAGAAGAGGTTGACAAATGCCCAAACACACAATATAATCACATCCATCACACCACAGCATAATGCCACTTTCTTGGGGAACAACAAGAAAAAAAAAAGGCTAAATGGGGAGACACTAACTAGAAGATAGGCAAACTACAAGTTTCTGAAAGTCTGCCTCAACTTTACCAATCATGTCTGTGATGAAAGCTGCCTTGATTTGACACTTTAAAGTGTCAAGGAGAGGCGGATGGTTTCTGCCATCTGCAAGTACAGTGTGTGCTTGCTCTAGTTTGGGCAAAATGCGAGCGTTTTAATTTTTAACTATGTTTATTTTCATACTTGGATACAAGAAACCCACAATTAGAAACTTGGAGGGTGCTACTAGGTCGGGGGTCCTGGGAGGTAGGAGGCTGTTTTCCTGAAATTGCAGCTCCTTCCTGCTGAAGGAAAGATCCCCTTCTGGTGCCTTGGGAAGAAGCAAGGAACAGCCCACTGGAATCTGAAGGGGCTGCGAACCGTGCCAGGTCAGGTAGGCAGAGGGATTGTACCGGTGGTTGCGACTGTCTGAGGCCAACAAGGATATTTGAGTTAGGAAAGAAAAAGGGAACAAAGTGGGGAGGAAGCAGGTTTGACCATGATCTGTGGTGCAGAGATGAACTGAGACTGTGAATGCAATGAAAGGCCTAATAAATGACAATTAGAGGAGAGAGTGGAGAGCAGAAACAGGTGACAGAAATTAGGAAGAAACCCTCTGTGCCTGACCGGGCATATTGCTGGGAATGAAACCCAGGATTCCTGACTCAGCATTCCCCTGCTGCCAACAAACATCCACAAAAATGTTTCCGTAATGCTGGGAGCTCCTAGAGGATGATATCCAATTATTATAACTACTCTTATCTCCTGCAGTGAATTTTTTTTTTTCTCACCAGCCTGCAATTGTTGGGGCAGGAGGGCTGGAGACTATGCTCAAAGAGCAATAAAGAACACAGCACCACACCGAAAAAGGAAGTTTCAAAATTCAGGTTGCCTGTGGTGTCTGAACTTGCTCCCTTTCCATTTAGAGGTAAGGATAAAGATACGATCTGTGCTAGGCACATCTTTTCTCCAGTAAGCCGCAGGATCGGCTCGCTCCCAAAGTAAACCAAACAGCATTTCTTTGACAGGCAGATTTTCAGTACTTTGTCTCCTAATTCTTCACATGGCTCCACACCTTACTGGCTGTTCATTAATGAATTGTTGTTCTGGATAATGAATTAGCAACCTCTTCCGTGTATGGTGTTCGCCACTGAAATAAGCAAGCATGGACAGATCCACAGAAGTAACAGCTTAGGGTCACAGAGCCAATCTTTTTTCCCCTACTTACTACTTTGAAAGAAACCCTTCATTTCTCAGGTGGTTTGTGTAAAATACATGCACTCATGAATACAAACTCAGAATCCAAAGATCTGAGAACAAGAACACTCAGAAATCATTTAGGATTCCAGGAAAAATATTCCGTATGAATATAAACCAGGAGACCATAATTGCCTCATAGGACACGGAGACCAAAAAGACAAGACAGGCAACGCAATATGCATTGAAAGAGAGGCAGAGAAAGATAAAGCAGTTAGTGAAAGTAGGGCTTGGATTAGAGCTCAGTCCCACTCCAGCATCTATCCATTCCCTCACTCCCACTCAGCAACAGTTCTTCTCTAACAGCTACCACTGACAGATCGCAAGAGCTTTTAATGTCTAATGTTAACAAAAATTGGGGTTATGAGCTACAACCCAAGGAATTACACTATCCCCAATTTTCAAAAGAGGAAACTGAGGCGTGAAGCAAACTTATCTTCTCCCTCACCTAAGCAGATGGCAGGAACTGAAGGTAGCCTTATTCTGTCCTTTGTTTTCTCTCCGGAAAAAAACAACCAGCTTACATTTTTCTAGAATAGAAAATTAAAATTCTTTGGCCATTTAAAACTCTGCATTTCTATGGCAACATACCTTTTTAACGTAATGTAAAAATGCTGACTGCTTTTAAAACCTGCATTTCACTTACCTGCCTTTTACAGCCATGACTGTTTCTATGGAAACCAGAACTGGCCATGAAGCAGTCCTACAGCATGAATTCTCACTTGTCAGTTTTACCTTAAAGCGCCACCTTCAAAGTCCTTTAATAAACCAGTAGCGACTGCATTGCCTAAAGAGTTTTCAAGTTAAACAAAACAAGAAAGCGAGCTTTCACTGAACGCTCCACACAATATTTTGTAGGTGGGGTCTAAATGTAAGAATTTTAACAGCGTGAGTGATATGACTCTTGGTTAAGGATACGATCTGTAAACAGAGAGACAGTTTATTAGCAGTAAAAGCCCTAGTGTGTGTAGTTAGACTTACATAAAGGTGACTTATACCAACATGGGTATGTCTAGACTGCTGTCACAGAAGCACACTGTAGAGATACTGACTAAATGGGTAAATCAACCCACAGAGAGCTCTGTGCTCCGCAAATGCTTACGGTATTCCCCGTAGGTACAGGAGTGGGAATGCACTCAACCAGAGTCAGTGTTAGTTTGTGCTAGGTGGCTACCATGGAAAAGAGAAAGTATGCAAGCTTAAGGCACAGCTATTCCATGCTGTTGTTCAGAATTAGAATCAGTGTAACTTAAATCTAGACTCCTCCATTAAATTTTTACCTTGAATTTTCACTCTTGTAAAAACTGTAGGCTCTCTTGTGTTCATTCATATTATTTCCCTAACTTAAGGGAGAAAAATAAAAAAGTTATTTTTCCTGTTCTTGGGGATCGATCTCCAACAGAATATATCCTTCATCACAGGAGTCCAGCATTGATAGCAAGGACCAGCTTAAAAACTTCCAAGGACAGGTACTTTTCAGAGTGACTTACCTGTCTTTCCCAAGAAGAGTTCCTCCCACCTCACATCTAAGGCTTCACAGTTATCACTGCTATCACAACAGGAGCAGGACAAACAGGGCAGACACTTTCTGTCTGCACCAACCAGTGATGCTTAGAAAATAGGAGGCCAGACATTTTAGGCAGACTTTACACATAGAAATACATCTAAACCACAGGAATTGCAGCATCAAAGCTGGAAGCAACAGAATACTTTAGATGCTGCATGTATGACTCTACAGGCTGCAAGGGACAAAGATACAATCCTATTTTGGTATGAATTTGTTTTAAAGAGATCCTAAAGAGCAATACGATCTCCAGACCATCTTTTCCAGCAGGACTCAGCTGTACAGAGCTTCTCCCAAAAGATACCCAGCCCACTCACTTGGCTGACACCCTCAGGAGAACCAGGCTCTCTCACTCTTCGATCCTAAGAGAGACTATCACCATTCACACCAAGACAGTAGGATTCACTCAACCCTTTCCCAGGGAAATCAACTTCTGCTAATGCAGCAGGGCACTCCAAGGGGCAGGTCGGTTTAGTAAAATGAGATGCCGTGCTCTTCCATATGGTCCAGGACACCACGTACTCTTCTTAAACTACCCTCAAGCTCATGCCACATAGGTGACTGGTCCACAATCAGGCGGTAACATATGGTTAACTCCTGAAGCGGCTCTGAACCTTAAGCTGGGAACTGATGTCCTAACCTACTTCTCCCGTTGATAGCCTTTATTTTAAGCATGACATCAAACTGATCAGTATAAGAAAGAAGGAATCTGAAAAGCTCAACTCCCCCTTGCCAATATGACCAAGCAGACCTTTATCATAGGCATCAATTAAACTTGCAGTTCCCCTCGGTACCACTTCCCTCAGTATCTGGACTTATTTCCCTGCTTTCCAGAGTTATCCATAGGAAATTAAAGTCTTCTACAATTCTTTCTTAATCCCCTTCTCCCCTATTCCCTTCAGCACAGGTACATCTTTTTGGCACCTGTTCAGGCCCGTACTAAGATCTGCCCAGAAGGTACCTAGCTCTTAACACAGCGGTAATGCTAGAAACAGAGGCAGCCCGCAGGGAAGCCAGCTATTAGGCTCTGCAGCAAGTAGGGAGATTATAGGGAAATAATGACGCACGCATGGTTTTCCACTATGGACAAATGCACCATCTCTTTAAGGCTGGAGTTTTCCACAGGCCTCTCAATGCAAATGCCAAATATTTCATCATGCTTTTCTCTTAGCCTATATCTCACTGCAGCTACGGCCTGGAACAAGGCATATAATATAACAGCAAACCAGAGACTTGGCACACATGGGGCTACTCACTGGCTTTCCTCATGCATATGGTTTATTTTTCCCTGCTA
The DNA here is from genome assembly GCF_009819795.1 of Aythya fuligula. NCBI lineage: Eukaryota > Metazoa > Chordata > Aves > Anseriformes > Anatidae > Aythya > Aythya fuligula. The sequence goes on from NC_045565.1 coordinate 25,133,435, forward strand.
TGTCAATCCTTATAGGGCTTTACCACTACATCTGCCTCCTGGGAGCCTGCTAGTTCAACTGTTACAGGGAAGGTGCAGAGCAGTGAGGAAGGATACATTTTTCCTTTTTATGCTTTTCAAATTGAAGGTATAACCTCCACACCATGAATTAAACAGAGTGCTTCGACAAGCCCCTGCTGCAGCGAGCCCTCCGAGCAGATACTGAACAGCTCCAGGCTTTGAAAACTGTGGCACATACCAGAGTTTTGATTATTCCAGGTCAAATGCCTTGCATGTTAACCTTCTCCAGGCTGATCTTATTTCGTTAATGTCTTGTGTTCTACTGCAAGCATGGATATGGATAGTATTTTTCCTGAAGGTGACAAGGAAGAAGACACAAAAGGCAACAGGAAGCAAGGTCAAAGCGAGTCTTGCTGGTTTTCATACTTTCTTTTCAAAGCACCTGATTCATAGTTTATCATTTGTAATGTAGAAAACAATATAAAAATAAAGAGCAAAACAGTGGCTGATTTTGAGACTTCTTGTCTGAATAGAATCCACAATAACACACATCAGTAGTGCATGCGGTAGCCAGGGGAATCCAGACAAGCTTTACAAGCAGTGGAGAAGGCTGCAGGATGGGAAAGGGGTGCTGGTCCTCATTCCTGAGTATTACTTCTCAGAGGAAGGTAGGGATTGCTTTGGGAGTAGCATATCCGTGCACATTCAGGAATATACCTATACATACGTGGGTGCACCAACACTGCCAGGAAGGGCAGGCAAACCTTTTGACTGTTTTCTTTCATGTGCTTTCTCTAGCTATTACAAAGCATACATAAAAAGAACAGCTACTGCCATATGGAAGCATCACAGCATCAGTCTTTAAACCAGAATGATGAGTCCTGACATGATCATTACTGTAAACAGTGCTCTTTAGCAGTGACTTCTCTTTAGGGCTCACTGGACGTAGATGCGAGAAGGCCGTGTCACATCTTACTGTTTTATCAGGGAAGGACATGCAGAGAAAAAGTCCAGCTTCCTTTCCAGCTCCCCTGCTGTGTTAGGACGTCCAGAATCAGTTTGATACAACTTTCACTAGTAATAAGGAGGAAGTCAGCAAGAATATTAAAACAAATATTTGGACAACTTCTCAGGAGCTGAACAAAAATAGCACTTGGAGAAGCAGAACGCTCTTTCCCCCCCCCCCCCCCCCCCCCCCCATCTAGATCATACTTGGTAATAGCAATTTTTCAGTGTCAGAGTTCTGTTTCAACCGTTCCTAATTCCTCACTTTATCCTGATTGGACCAAAACAAACATATCTTCCCTCTTTAAAATGCCATATAGTATCCTTCCATGGTGCTGACAACATCACTGTTACTCTCCAGCAGTTCCAAGACGCGGTGCATCACCACTTCAGCCAGGCTGGGGTTGTAGTTCTGCCGAACACAACTCAGGACATGAAGAAAGTGGCAGCCTTTTTCAGCATCTGTAGGAAAAAGAATTAAAAAAGGAGAATGTAGCCGGAAACCAAATGAAAATCCTTTTGCTTGTGTACAGCATTAAAAACGTCTGGAACAGGAGGCAGGCCCGTGGCCAGATGTGACTACTTGCCCAACACTGTCATCTTGTGGAAAAACTGTCACAGTGCAACTTTTGTTAGCTAGCGATGCAATCCCATTCCTACAATTGAAACTTCTCAAACAATTACTGGATTAGAAAGTCACAGAACTTCGGTATCAAGTTTCATCTAATTTTAAAGAGAAAAAACCCTGAAAATGTACATAAAAGCAGAAATATATTTAAAAGAAAAATCATTTTCTTAGAGAGCAAGTCAGAAATAGATGTCCTTAATAACTGCAGTGCAGCGTGCAGCAGCTACTGTGTGCCTGATGGACATTAACTGAAGTTCAGCTGTCCCTACCAACAATTTCCCTCACAGGCCCTGTAAAGTCACTATCAGTGCTTCAGGATCCCAGTCTTTCCCTCAAGTTCTCAAAACAGCAACTGAGATTGTTCTCCTCCATGGCTAACAATGGAAAACTGGCATAAATGAAGCACATTAACACAAATGACTTTCCTCCACCTCAGCCCTCAGTTCAGGATGACGTAAGGTAAGTTTGATACAGCTAGTGAGAAATTTGCATGAAGTTCTGGGGCCAAGAAGATCCCTGTCCTATTTTGCTGCTGCTTTTGGTTTTATTTTAGCAAATCCCTAACTCTAGAATCAGCTAAGCCCCAGAACTGCCTTAGAAGCTGCAGAGGAAAGTCACTGGTAGATAGGAGGTGGCACTGTGTACACTTCAGCCTAACTCCTGTCAGACCATAATTCAGGCAAGGATATTTCTTTAGAAGTCAGTGGCTCAGTCTGATGAAAGACCTTTGTGGCTGGGAGAAAATACATTCACCACCCTAGGATGGATAAGCACAGAGAACAGAACAAGGAGTCTACCTGCTCTTAGTGCCTGCTGCTCCAAACAAAGTGGGTAGCTGCATTTTGGATTAGTCACAGGTTTGTCATAAGACAGTCAGAGCGCCCATCCCTGATCTACAGTAAACTAGCTTAAGCCCTGATGAATTAGATTAGTGACTCAGGTGTTACCCAACAGCACAATACATCTTTTGTTCAAGATGCTGGTAGAAAATGGCATTTTGGGGTAATGGCAGGTGTGTGCAATAATTAAGCAGCCCAGATACATTCCTAGGCTACCACCCAAGTTAGAGGGAATACACGCTTCGCAGCGGTGTGATGCTGTCCTTCTTTCACTGCCACTATGGGCTTTAGCTTTTGTCTACAACCTCTGGTAATCCAGGCTGTGATAAACTGCCTTGCCTACTGATACAAAAGGGGACAGAGTTAGAGAGAAACTACTCTTTGACTATTGTGGACATGTGGACAACACAGGTCCAGTTGGACACATTAAATTTAACTTCAGGTAGTTTTGGCTTTATTCTCTTTACTATTAGCTTCATCTAAGCCTAAAACCAGAACAAATACACCAAGAAAAGAAAAAAACCTGGATTAAGTTTATCATTTTGCAGTTCAGTCTGGAGTCAAACTATACTGTCACCCTTTTCAGGCTGTCTTAAGCCTCTAGATAGACCCAGAGTGGACTCTTATAAGGGCACTTCAGATCAGGCTGTGGGGAATTACAATTAGAACCAAGGACTAGGATTGTAATGTTGACATATCAGGGTTTGTGGAGCTCAGACTAGTCATGCTGAGGGTTTTTTTGTTTGTACAATAGTTCCAGGCAGCTGGGTTGGGCCTGAGAGTGTGTCACAAGAAATGATTGGGGTGAGGCATTGTCTTGAAAGCTAGCAGAGAAATTTGGATAGAAGCGTTTGGTTTATAATAAAAACAGTCTTACTGTCATGGAAGATTAACGTTGTTCTTCAAGGAAAATGGGTACAAATTTCTTGCAATAACCAAGTAAAAGCCTTTGAGGCACTACCATGATGTTCCTATTTTCTCACCAGGAGCCTGCTCGCTAACCAAGGCCAAGCGGGTGGCTGTACCTGCCCATGGACAGCAGAGGGGGCCCGACAATTACACTGAGCTCTGTGCCATTGCATCATTCAGGGACAATAAAATATTCAAAAGTATCCTGCTGGTTTTGATCGAAGCTTTTTGGTTTTCCTTCTCAACGTCTTCTAATACCAATGACTGGAACATTGAAACAGTCCTTCTCAAACCCATCAGAGGAAGAGAGACTTACCTGGAAACTGTGCTTTTTACAACAGGAAAGTAAACAGAAAGCTTCAAGGAGAGCAAGAGGCTCTGTAAGGCAATTGCTATTTTTTCCCTGCTCAGTATGAAAAAAATAGCTTTGAGAACTCAGGGTTCTGCAAAGTTTTCTCTGTAACTATCTATCAGTTTCTATCCGCTGTTGACTGGTAGAAAAAACTTAACCTCTGGTGGAGCAGGGAGAGTACTTCACCACTGTGACAATGCACACCAGGCCTGGTGTCCTGCATCAACTACATACAAGTTCTGGCTCTTACAGTGGCCCAATTAGGAAACAAAATGTGTTTCCAAGAGAACTTGCTAATCTGTAAAACGGACAGAAGAATGATTTGCCTTTTACAGAGGAGGTGTTTGTATTTGTTAATGGATAAAAGACAATAGAAAACATACTGTAATTTGTTGCACTCACACAGCCTCCAGCAACTAAGCTCATCTTCAACTGCTCGCCCTGTAACAGCTACTCTCACCAACCCCCCAGAGAGACAAAACTTTTATTTCCACATATAAACCATGTTAACAGCTGCGCTATTGCTTAAGATAGACAGTTGGGAACTCAAGAATCATTCCACTTCACTCACCCTTTTTTCTCTGCAGGATAACCATCACAGATCAGGTCCTACAAGCACTATCATTATTATGATGGTATAAGGAGAAAAGCAATTTAAGAGTATATGCTTTATGTTTTAGTCAGTCATTTATTCTTTACTACATTTTACCCCACAACTAGCTGCACTCCAGCAGCAAGTGATCCCTGCTAACATGTTCTGCCCAATGCATTGACAAACTCTGTATCAATGTACCTGTGCAATTAGCAGCCACTCAAGTCAAGCACTACCTTTTGCAATGGCAATAAGATACCATATGCTTCAGGAACAGGGTAACTCCGAAGCCAGATGAGGTATATTACATGAAATCAAGTGGATTTTGTTAGACTGAAATCCCTACCTGTAAAGAACAGCCACTGAAACTCTGCACTTGTTTAAAACCTACAGAGAATACCCTACTGATATAAGTGAATGTTACTGTTGGCTTAATGGAGGTGAGGATTTCACTTTTCTGCACTACCGCTTTTGTGTCAGCTCCCCTGTAGAAACTGACCTAGCAAGATCTGCCACCTACCCGAAGTGCAGAGCAACTGCTATTAGTTGCTGACCTAACCTCATTGCATTTGGTTCCTCCCAAAATCTATGTACACTCAAAAGATACAGATCTTAGATAATGGCTGCTCATTTCAGACCTGCGAGGTTGCTTCATTCTGGGCACATGTGCTCTCTCACTCTCTCTCTCTCTGCTCATAGGAAGCTGTTCCTGCACTTCTGCTTTTAGCTACACTGATGAGCTACACAAGCAACTTAGCTTCGAGTTTAAGGGTAAGGACAGGAAGTGTACCTAATCCAGCAGCAGGAGGAGAGATTGTCATCGACATACCAGCACCAGCTCATAGCTCACCAGAAACCTGACCACACCGGTACTTACGCCTGGGTTTTCGGCAGTCCTCTTTAACCACATCGAGGGTCACTTTAAGCAGCTCCTTATCATGATCAGTCACCTGGAGATAACGGAAGAAACTGGCAATTTATAGTAGTCTATTTCACAGTAAATGGAGAGGATGTTAAAAAGGATGTATCATGGCCATACATCAAGGCCACGATGTATGGCCATGAACTTACATTGTCATAACTACAGTCAGCAAGATATGCTGTCTCCAAGATAAATAATGCATGTTACATCTTCAGTTATCTTTTGAGCAATGTTAGCAGCATTTAGGAGTTAGGAGAAGAACATAAGATACCAGAATCAACCCAAAAGAGGGCATCCAACTCAACAGAACACTGAGTTTTAACCTAAACCTGACAGAGACCTGTCCCAGTCTTCAGTGCGCTCTGTCACATCAGCGTACAGTTAAGCAACCTAGGCTGAACACAGACTGCACCTAGAACAGCAGCAGTGCTGAAGAGTGGCACTGAGTTACAAAAAGATTAGCTTGGAGGGTGACAGAGAGGTAAGAGTAAAGAAAGACGTAGATAAGCCTTTGGAATAAACAGACAGCGTTCGGAGGTCCAGCTTCCTTTCCTGAAATATTTCTACTCTGAAACTTGGGTAGACCTGTGCGGTGTCAAGAGTTGGACTTGATGATCCTTAAGGGTCCCTTCCAACTCAGGATATTCTATGATTCTATGATTCTATACACAATAGTCATACTATTGAATATGTTTGCAATCACAGCTCAATTCCTTACATGGTACAAGTCCTTGGAGCTACTAGGTTTCTGGAAAACCACTCCTTCTTCTTGTAGCATCCTTATTGCTTCCTTAAAAACACTGTGAATCCTTTTGGAGCTGGAGTCAGGTTTTGAATTCACCTGGATGGGAAGAAATGTACACAGCAGATGGTGAGAAATCTCAGCCCAACTAAAGCTGATGGCAAAAGCTCCAGACAATTTCAAGAGCAAGAGAACTTCACGTCATTTTGTTCCACATTTTTCTTATTTGTTACATGCGAACCAACCCGTTAACTTCATCAGTTACATATGAACTAACCAACACCTCAGTCTTTAAAAAAAATATAAATATCAGAAGCTTGTGGTTTTGTCAGAATTGTACAATCTCCTAACTGCTGTTTGCAGCTATTTGATTATGTACCGAGAGCCCCCTTCTTTTGGAATAGGCCTATGATGCTTACAGAGAATTTGACTGTTTAGCTCATCTGCTTTGATGGTATTTCTATGTTGTTTTCTGGGAGTGAGGGGTATATGGAAAGAAGCAAAGATCAGCGCTTTGTAGGGTGATATTCAAGAGGAATCCAAGTGCTGGGAATTGGATCTCCATCTCCTGATACCAAACTGAGGCTGTGTCCAAAGAAAAGAAGGAAACTGGTAAGAATGATATTTGTTTCTTGTCCCCTGCTTTCCGGATTTTTACAAATATTTTAGTCACGCTTTTAAGAGTCTCTCCACAGCCCTAATGAAAATGTAAGGAGAAAGAGCATGCAAGAAATTAAGACAGATACATGAGATAGGGAAACAAAGGATGAAGGCTAGAAGGCAGGTGGGAAATAAGTCTCTTGTGAAGAGTTCAGGACACTGCTAGCAGAGTAGGAAGTAAAAAAAAAATGGGGAAAAAAAAGGAAAAGCAGGGTTTGTTTGGAGATAGAGCAGAGCTAAGACAGTGGAATGACAGCTGGGGAAGTGGAAGGAAATAAAGAATCAGCTGTGGAGAGGAGAACGTACGGGCAGATAAGAGCTAGACCATTACATTCTTTCCCATCTTTATCTGTCCCACTGTTTCAACCTTCCATTTATCTACAAAGGCTGCTTCAATTCCCCAGTTGTTGTTTCCACATCTGTTGGGAACACTCTGTGCTCCCTGTGGTTTCCTTTGAGAACAGAGCTGAACTGCTTCCCACAAGCGAACATGTGATGAATGGAACCAGACCACACCAGAGCAACCAAAGCAAGATTTGCCAAGCCCTTTCTTCATCTGCCACCATAAACGCTCCCATCCTGTCCTGAGCAGAAGTATCAGGCTTCGTGCATCCTACTTCATTCACCAGGGGAACTCAGAGAAATACTGGGAGTGAATCAAGCAACCACCGTGTGCCAGAGTGAACTCACATGGACACGTGGTGACAGACACCAGGTTGGTAATGGAAGAACGTCCCTTCACAAAGCATTACTTCCACCCATTTGTAAGGCTCAAGTCCAACTCGGACTAGCTGTAAGCCTGGGAATTGACAGGCCTCACCAGGAATGGTTTAGGAGATCCAACAGAGATATTGGCATTGGCACGCTCCACAGTTTTCTCCACGCCCTTCCCCTCAATGTTTCAGCAGGCCATAATCACAGCTCTCTCACTCTTTCTTTCTGTCCAACAACAGCAATCTTTTTCCTCTCAAATCGTTAGTCAAAAATAATTACCTTATAGTCCAAGACAATTACCACAGAAGAATAGCTATTATTCTGTCTTTATTTGGCTTTGAGTTTTCTCCTGTTACAGAAGGATTTTAGTGTTTGAATGTTTGCTTGTCCCCTGTCCACCACAGCTGTACCAGTACAACTATAGACACTACTTTTAACTACAAACCTGACCTTACATCTGGACACCATTCCCCTCACACCATTAATCATACTTCTCATACCTCGATCATACTTCTTTCCATAGTGCTGCTTCTTATGAACTGAAGAAACAAACAAAATGTAGAAGAAAGGGATTTTGTTTGTTTGCTTTGTAAGTGAAGAGTGAATACTTGCTCTTAATTATTTTTTTTTCCTTCGGGACAAGAGGCAATGGGCACAAACTGAAATGCAGAATTTCCAGCTGAATATGAGAAAACACTTGTTTGCTGTGAGGGTGACAGCGCAGAGCACTGGAACAGGTTGCCTGTGGAGTCACTTACTCTGGAGATACTCAAAACCCACCTGGATGCCATCCTGCCAACGTGCTCTAGGTGATCCTGCTTGGCAGGGGAGCTGGACTAGGTGATCTCCAGAGGCCCCTTCCAACCTCAACCATCCTGTGAAAAGCACATTCACATTGCTGTACCTAAAATGAAGAGGCTTTGCCTCTAAGAAATGCAGGAATCTAAAGAAACTGCTAGCAAAGCAACCACCTCAAGACTCTGATCAATTTTTAATGTGAAAGCAAACATTTGGCGAGGGGAAAAAAGATAAAAATATCTCCAAAGAAGCAGGATAATTATTCAGTTTGGCTTAACACTGAGATCCCGTCAGAAAAGGGAGATAATTAAAAACAGGCTCCGTGTGAACTGACACACAGCTCTGCCTGGATGGATACTGAAACAGAATCACTAAGAAAGTAAGTCAAGAGATTGACAGAGAAGGCAGAGAGGCAGACTTGGGAGTGAGAAAATAAGGAAGAAGCTGCTACATATCAGCACCCTCTCACATGTGCTGCAGAGTCTGAAAAAAAGGGCTCTGTGGGAGAATTACCTCTGAAAAACAGATGAGGGCTCTTGCCCTATCCAGAGACTTTAATATTATCCCGAAATAATGGGAAAAGTTTTTGTGTTTTTGTTTTCTAGCATGCTCTAGAACATGCTTCTGCCTCTCTAGCCCTCTGAGTAAATCAACAATTTGACAAGTTCTTTGTGAACACCACCTAAAGTTATTTGATCTGTTCTTTTGGTCCACCCAAAACATCTCCAGTTTCTCATCCTGCAAATCCAAAAGTCAATAGCCTGTCTCCCTAATACCTCACCTTTCTTTTATGCCAAACCAGACCCTCTTTTCTTCTGGACTTGCACAATCCCCCTGAGAGCCAGCGTACACTGAAGCTTGTGATTTTGCCTTCTTAGCAGAGATCTAGAGGAGGCTGAACGAAGGCAGAAGAAATTTGGGACAATAAAATCCTACCTGATTTCACATTCCTGCTTTTATTTCAGGAGGAGATGGAGAAATGCTTGCATTTCAACAGTTACACAGATGCGCTTATAGGTGTTAACATAGTTCCTTTCAAATCACAGCTTAAAAACCATCACTTTACTTTTACAAAGCTTATTATCCAAGAAATTCAAAGCATTTGCAGGTATTAGGTAGTTTAAATGCTGATCCAAAGCACTAGTGAGATTTGAATCTGGATTTTCAATTTCCCTCTTGCAACATTCACAAGTCATTTTTCAAAGTGTCTCCCTTCAAGCATGCCTTAAGTTTCAGGTTCCCTGAAGTGCTGACAGCAGGGGTTCTCCCTGTCCCTCTCAAATCAGGTCCTTTTTAAATAAATGAAGCTGGACATCCAAGCACAGGACCACCCTCAAATCATTCATCACTTTTGCAAAGCACACCTCCCTACACCCTGCTTGGAGAAGCAGCTACTGAATAATGATTTATCACTACCCCCCTCCCAAGTCCAGCCATGGACCCTAGCAAAGCCAACAGAATACTTGTCTCCAGAATTAAGTCAATATTTTAACCAACGTATTCCAGCTGGTGAGTCTCACATATTTTAGCGGGCTGGTGCTGTGCAACCAATTATTCTCAGGTCTTTAAAGCAAAATAAACCTCCTGCACAATCAATAATAGGTCAAAGAATGAAGTGGTACAGGAATTAGTTTGAACGCTGAAAGTATGTAACCTTTGGCTCATTACAAATCACAACACACCCTGACGGTGTTAAAGTTTCCTGGTATAACCACACACGTGATACTACTCATGGAAATTGCCCTTTGCAATTTCTCACGCAACATTTAAGCCTTGCTTTAGACAGGTGATAATTTTAGTAATAGCGATTCTGGATGTGTCAGCCCTGGGCTCCTATAATAAGCATTGCAATACACGTATTTAAAGTAGCAGTGAAGCTTCCTGAAGAGGCAGGAAGAGAAGAAAATAGCATCAAGAATGTATAATGCAAAGCACTGTGATATAGCTACAGCACAACGTACATGACCGGGGTAAGCATAACACCGTAAAACTCCCTGCTTTTTCTACTTGTCACTGCTGACCTTGAGATAATATTCAAATCAAGGGAAGTACAAACAGTAGAGTTTGGAAAGCATTACCAAGTCCAAGATAGTGACGTGCACGAGCTACAATGATAGGAAAACAGCACACACTATAGCTAAGGCATGGGAGTAGTACATCAAAACGGTTGATCAAGACTGGCTGGTTGCAAGTCAAATTTACTCCAGATCAGAAACTGGATGGATCAAGTTCACTTGAGCATTTTTTTTCTCTAAACAAACAACAACAAAAAGCCAGGCCATTAATTGTCTAAGTCCAGTAAGTACACTCCGTTCTCTAATCACAAGATGACTTTTCCTTTCTTCTTGCTTGTAGTTTTCCCTGTGGTACCCACCCCTTCAGACTCAAAAGACATTTGTTTTAAGGGAAAGACTACCAATTAGGAATAAAGGAGACACTGGTTATGTGAAATAAAGCTTTACTAGTTTTAAAAATCAAAACAGATTTGTTAACTTGTAATTATTTTTAAAAACGTTGAGTTCTCTTACCTCTGCAACTATAAAGCTAAAAGTTACCTAGTTTGAGTAGAGGACATGATTTAAGTTCTGCCACATGCACCTGCTAGAGGGAAATTTATTCTTCTGGAGGACCAAATGCTGGGGAACGATTAGGACTGGAACTAGATCTTCTAGAACATGTGTGGGACAGGGACAGGGTTTAGATACAGTAATCCTGGAAAGGAACAGAGAGATGCTGCCTACCTCAGCTACCTCCTTCCATCTTCACCCCCCTGTTCCACTCCACTGCCAATGATTCCACAGCGGCTCACCACCACCCTGGAGGAAATTTTCCATGAGAAGATACCCTCCTATGTTGAGAAACACTGTGCAAGTACTTTAAAAGATGCGAAAGAGATGAAGGGAGTGCACCACATCTCCTAGGAGCACAGAGAAAGGGAGAGAAAGTCAAGAAAAGGGTTTAAACAGCAGCTGTGCTATAACATTGGAAACAGGAAAAAGTGTAAAAGACCAATTATACTTCAAAACATCCCGTCACAGCCAGGAAAAGTGCAAGAAGTGAGCAGGTATGTGTGTTGTACTGTGGCTTAAGGCGTACAGTTTGGTCTACTCACCTATCTCGTGCCTTGGTATATAGGCATGATATAAAATCATTCTACACTAGCAGCACCTTTCATCTTTTCTTGTTTTGAGGGAGATGCAAAACAGAAGACTACACAGTGAAAGAGAAAGGAAGACGTAAAGGAATCAGATCTATCACTTATTTTTGTGGATCAAACCTGGTACTCGACCCTTTGCCATTTATGGGAAGTGACGTCTTCAAGGGACAGGGCAGAGGAACAACAAAATACATTCCCAGAGCACTACTGGGAGCACTCTCAAGGCATTCAGGTCACTTGACAACTGAATGTTCTTTCTTATGCAAAGAGATATAATCCTCTTTGCAAGGAATTAATACCAAAGGGCAATGGAGAGAACTGCAATTTCTAAATAAGCATCTGTGTGCCCAGATTCCTGGGACATATACTCACACCCTTGCATCAGGGTCAGGAGCAACAGCTACTAATTAAGATAGTTCTTCATGACTACTAGCAAGGCTGATGCTGCAGGGAGCAGGGGAGGAGAGATGGAGGTGCCTTTATGTTTGCTCTGCACCAGTTCCTTCTTTAAATGGCTTTGCAAGTCATTCATCTTAATCTTTCTATAAATGCTGAAACTTCAGAGACGGACACTTCCAGTATTAGTCACACTGACCACTACTTCCTCTTATGTAAAGTGTCTGAGGACTTTTAATGCTCTTCCAGCTGGTTTAGAAAAATACCCTGTTCCGCACTGGATTTTCTAGTATCAAACTTTTCAGTTACAAATCATAGTAGCTCCTGTCCTTGCTTATATCCATGATCATTTTAAAGCAAACAAATAAAGCCTTTAATAAAAATAAACCAAAAAGCAGTTAGCAGAAGCAGTTCACTGAAGCATGAATAGAGCTACTTTTTATCATTATCTGGCTTTTTTTTTTTTTTTTTTTTTAAAGAAAGTAGTAAATTAATATTATCTACTAATATAACATAACACTTCTAACAGTGAGTGTCTGGATCAGGCACCGAAAATGACTGCCATGAATTTATTTCTTTACGGAAAACCAAAAAGCAAACAAGTGAGTCATAATGCTCTGGATTCATGTTTCAGTTGCTGTTGGTAACTTGCTAAAATCCATAACTCCTGGTTTTGCAGAAGTTTACCACTTCACACCTGTTGAGAATCGGGCCTGTAATTTACCCAAATAACAAAGTAATATAAAACCATTTTACAAAATGCTTTTTGTTCTATCATTTTGTAGTTGGTCAAGAGCATACTATCTCACTGGGAAACTTCTTAACAATTCGATTACATGCAATTACACATAAACTGATTTCATCTAAATGCAACCATCTGACCCTTTCAGTCATGACCTTTCACAGCTAGGGATGTCCAACAACGGAAGTGTTTAACAAAGCATTTTTTTCATTCACTCATTATAATCTCCCTTTGAAAGCCACATCTATACTCATATATTGAACTTCAAATGAGAAATAAGACAAAGAATTGTCCTCCATTCTCCTGAGCCGATTCAGGATCTCAAATATCTGAACCAAACAGCTCGAGTGCCTTAAGGAGATCAGTGACATTTTTCCCAGCTCTAGGTAAGGCAGTGCACATTGCATACTGTAAGGTTACTCAGCCCTAATACAACAGAATTTTCTTGTGGCTTTCTTCAGTCCAGCTTCAAATACCCCACGTGACAAGGTTTCTCAGGCCGTGTAAATAATGCACGCATAAAACTAATGATGATGAAAAAGCACTTACAGTTTTTGAATCCTCTGAATGCATCAGTCTCTTATCTGATTGTTTAGAATTCATGGCATTATTTTGCCTACCAAAAACTTGAAACAGGTACAGTCACTCACCTGACAGCTGCGACTGGACAGTGGCTCACCAGCCAGGGACACCAGAGTATCTATCGTTTCCAGCTCCTGTTGGTAAAAGGTCTGAATTTTGTTTTCTAGTAGGAAGTCTTTCACTTTCTCATGCAGAATATAAATTGAGAAATCCAAACCCTCTGGGCCACTGCAAGGATACAAAGAACAGGTTAAAAGGGAAGAAATACACTACTGATATTTTTAGATCACTTGCCTAATGTTAGCCTGGTAGACCGGTTTTCAAAGGTCAGGAGGCATTTTATCGCCCATAAAGAATTTGAATCTAAACCCTTAATTAAAACAGACCATTTTAAAATGCATTGAACATCCAGCTCTTCCTCTTCAATCATTTATTGAAATAGTGTTGGGATTTTAAGATCTGAAGTCTCTAAAACCACACTACATGCATCAGACCTGCCAATAAGTATCCAGCTACCCTTAAGCTGAATACAGTAACTTGTGTTTGAATTAGTTTGAGGTTACGCAAATCATGATTTGCAGACAAGAGCAGCAGATTCAGGAATATTTTGATTGATGAGCTCTTTATCCTTATATGTAAAACAAAATCAGCCAAGGTTGCTCATCCATTTAATTCGTTGATCTCGCCTGCAAATCTTGCTGCAGACTCACTCCTTTAAGAGATGCAAGAGGCACGTACACAGTATTTTACTACCTTCCTAGTATTCATTTTAGTTCAGCTTTATACTTCTTTTCTCAGATTATGAACAAGTATCTCATCTGTATGGATCATCAATTATTTAGAGAAAAGAAGACTGCTACTAAATGCTTGTGCAGAGACTAAATCACAGTGGGGCCCTGTTCCATCTTTCTCTGAAGTTAAATAACAAATAAGCAATAATAAAATCCCATGCTTTGCCTTTAGACCAGTCTGCATACCACATTTACCTCTGTCCCTCCCCTGGGCTTTGGAAAGGTTTATCGTAAACTTCTCTATAGAGACAAGGGAGCTCCAACATCCTTGAAATCTGAACATCACACACAGGATCATCCACTTTATCTGGAGCAGAAAAAAGAACACACAGACTTGTCTTTTAAGCAAACATACCTGAGGCAGCACAATGGAGTGTCACAGGCCAGTATTAAATCGGCAAATTTTGTTTGTTTTTGTTGTTATGAAAACAAAACCACAAAGGTCACTCCCGCTTTTACAGTTTACAAGGCAGTAAATGACCACAGTGTATTGCAGACTATGCTTGCATCTGAAAAACTTATTCAACTGGAATTTGTGACCTATATTTTACCTTTCAGCAGTCTTTACACATTAAACGAAGTTAGCATATAGCAAGGAGTTTTGTTTGTGCCAATCTGAAACCAATTTAGAGACCATTTGAATTGTGTGGCTCTCCTTTAATGAAACAATGGCATTGTTACCAACCCTTGAATGGGTTATATATTCATAAAACTTCTGTTTGGAAAGGAGGGTTGACCTCCCTCTCAGACTTTAGCTACAGCTGAAAAAAACTAGAAACTTTCTATCTGAGCTACACAAGGCTTTTAAAAGACAAGCTTCTCCAGTTACACAATAACAAAGGCACTGAGGAGAATAGATGTTATGCAACTGGAAGCTCCTGGGATACAAATAATGGACTACTGTCCAAACAGCTGTCGGATATGTGCCAGAGTGACAGTGAGGAATGCTTCTCAGTCATTCTGCAGAGCCAGATAGTTTAGGAAAACTCGGGCTTTAATGTAAAAATGTGACAATAAATTGCTGGCTGCCTGTGGAATGGATTATACGGGCTGCAACAAACAACTGTTTCTTTAAAGCAGCAAACACTCTTGATGAAGTGTGACACAGAAGGTCATCAATTCCCTTCCTATAGGTCTTGGTTGTTATGCTTCAACACAAAAATGAAGAGCAATTCACTATCAAAGATAGCCAATCATAATATCTGGACAACCTTCTTGTCTGCATTCTGGTCATCTTCATAGATTTTCCAGGAATGCCGCATTTACAGGCAGTCTGATCCCACACATTAAGTAGCATATTTTCTAACCTTACACTGCTAACATTAAAATAAAGGCATACAGATGAAAATCTCTTTAGAAAAATGAGCTGCCAGAAAACGAAGTGAAAATTATTCAATGAATTAAATACAGCTTGTGTCTTATAAATACAGACAACCAAGTTACATACGTCACAGATCTGTAACACTCACAAAAACACGAAGCCTGAATTTCTCTTTGTTGCCGGTAGGTTCGGATGTAACCTCTGACCCTCACAACATCCCCAATCACCAGCTTGGTTTTCTGGCTCACTGTTTCCTGGAGTTTCTTCATCTGTTCAAGCACTTTAAGACTGCTGAGTGTGCTTGGACTACCTGTAAGAAAAGGTGAGCAAATCAGGCATGGAATACATAAGCGTCACAGCAGTCATATTGCTAAAAAGGGGCAAGATCAGGCATCATGTGTTCTGAGCAGCAAAATTTTTGGATAACAAAGATAGTTTATAGTATTGTATTTACTTAAATAGTTCACCCGGGGAAGGTGTATAAGGAAAGAGATACTGACTTATTATTGAATGTCACAGATAGGTTGAAAATTGAAATATTAATTTGAAACTGGCAAGAGTGATTTTGTCATACTAAAAGGGACAGGGGAAGAAAAAAGGTCAGCTGTACTTTTTATATAAAAGAAGCATGATTCATCTGAGGTGAGGCCAAAGGACTGATGTGATGCAATTTCATGTCCACACTGAGATGAATGCAACTTGACAGAACTTCACGTTTACGTAATGCACCTTTGCAGGAGGGTAATTTTTTCCTAGCTGAAAACCTGACTAATGATCCAAGAAGCCCTGATCATGATTACAAAAGGCGAGAAGAAAGTTTCCTGTGCCTTTGGGAGCTGTTTTCTTTAGCAAATACGAATTATTTCCATCAATAAAACAGTGTTCATTCAATCAGTATTGATGCACAAGTAAAATAAGAACACAAGGCTAAAACAAGCACTCTGGGTCCTCACTCTGTGTGAACCAGTATTTCACACAATTGCTTTCATGAATTTAAGTTCTTCACAAAAAAAAATGATTTGATTGTGGGTCCCCATTACTTTTCTGGAAAAATTCTTTAAGAGCAGGAAATGTCTTCTGAATTCCAGCGCTGTAGGAACCTTTCATACCACTTGTCATACTATTGTTAAACGTAAGCTCATATGAATCATGTTTGTATAAACAGGGTTATTCCACAAATATAAACAGTTTTCAATTTTGATATCAAGCTTTTCCCTCCCCATTTTATGTAGTACATGTGTAAATGTATAGCAACGTTTATTTCAGCAGGGTTTTATCAGCTCCAAACTACTACAGGGGCTTTCAGGATCACCCAAAGTAGAAATTATCTCATAATTTGATCTACAAGGAGTACTGGAAAAAAGGCAAATAGAAAGCTAGACACTACCGAGTTCTTCTGTTATGAATGTAAGATTAACTTCATTTCAAAAATACATTTTCTGCACATTTAGAACTGTTCAAATCATAAAAAGACCAATGGTATTGTTCCTGCTGTGTTTAAAGCTACTTTTGAGTTCACCACTAATATCACAATGCATGAACAGGAGGAGAATATGAATGTGAACAAAAGAAAAGAAGGGGGATCCTGAAACTACTGTATCACAAGGATGGGGAACATAGACCAAGCTGCTCTGAAAACTATAAGAGGATTCTCTAAAAAATTTCACAGCACGGAATTGAAACGTATTACTCAAAAGGAGAAGGCATGACAGGTCATAATGTAGTGGTTTTGTTTGCATCACTATTGGCAACAGGACAAAAACCAACATGAAGATCCCAAAATGGCCCAGGCTGTAGGACATGGTGGCATAAAATAATAATAATAATAATTTTAAAAGTAAGTTCCATTTGCTCTTCTGCAAGTTTGATCATTTATTGAATTATTTAAGACATGAGAAAACAGAAAAAAAATACAGACAAAAGAGGAATTATTTATTTGATAAAATACCTGATAAAGATCTGGATACCATGGGATTTTTCCAGCAGACACAATTTATAACTCCAGTACTATCATCCACTGGAAAAAAAAAATAAAAAAAATTATAATGCAAGAGTTACAGGGAGCAAGTAGTGAAAAGCAGGTTCCAAGAAGTGAAAATACATAGATATGCAGGGACATAACTGCCAAGACTATCTCAGCCCAACCAGTTTAAAAGGGAAAGTGGGTGCTCAACTCCTACTTCTGTCTTTGAAATAATCAGACTTGTTTGTGGCTGTAGCTCAGCACCAGATACGATGCCTATGTCCATGGTCAGCAAAATAACAGGCAACTCCTCAAAAAAATAAAATAAAGCTTTTACGTAATTCATGATGATTCACTACATATACTGGGTACGAGAGGTTTCTAATTTAATTGACGAAGTCAGAAAACAGATCAGTCCTGAGAGCTGAAGCTAGACAAATTGAAGTAGGAAACCAGGCACAAAGCACAGAAACTTTACTGCAGCAATGAGAAAACAGCACTTCAAGCTTGGGGGGTACAGTAATGTGAACAGACTGAGTGTCCTCCCTCCGGCTGCAGTTTTCACGCTAATTAATATCGTGCACAACGTCTGCTGGCCTTTCCTGTATAGGAAGATGATCCGTAGAGCAGAAAGGCAGCTCCTCTAGCCAGGGAGGACAAAGGATGTGCTTGTGGTTCTGCCCTAGGCCAGGGATTCCCAGCTTAATGCACCACTAGTGGCATGCGAGCCACTTCCTTTCAGAAAAAGCCCAACACCTCCTGAGCAGGGTAGCTATATACACACAGAGCTTTTCCTGTTTTGCTAGTACCTGGGCAAAATCAACTGTGATTTCTGCCCTAGGCACTATATTGTTAAAGACAGCAGATAAATAAATAAATAAATAAATAAAAATAATAAAATTTAAAATAAAATTAAAAAAAAAAGCAGAAGAATCAAGAGACTGTATGTATGTAGGCAGCGTGCTCAATAACCACCCTCCAAATAAGAGGGCACAGGGTGCCTCTCAAGGCATGGCAAGGATCCCATTTCCAGTCCCTCTAACACTCCGAGCATGTTTCTCCTTGAGCATAACCATCTCCAACACTGGGCTTCCACTCTGCACAAATCAGAATCTGCAGTTTTCTTCTGATCCCCAAACCAGATCCATGACTACAAAAGCATCATTCGTGTTTACCAGGAAGGCACTGATTGGTACCTGCGGCCGTTTCCTCTGGGAACCATAGCATCAAAGCAAAACGCCTCTGCATTGTCTCATATGTTTTGAAACAATCTCCCTATTTGGGGGTCTGATTTCAAGTCATTGTCTTGTCTTCCTGTTTCCCAGTGGGTTTGCTGACCTAGTCTGGAACAGCCACATTCCTAATAGCAAACACACAGCATTTATAAGATTCAAGCAATTCCAAATTCCATCCCTAAAGTTATGGCTGGTTTATTGCATATCCCCCTTTTGAGCTCCTGTGTCTGGAGCAATTTCATCAGCTTTAATTCTGCACCGGTATCGATAACAATCTAGCTGGTAGGATTTCCTGTCCTTGGTAAAGATCCAGACCAACTATTTTAGCAGGAGGAAGTGCCCCCATACACCATGCCAAGCCCTCGATGCCAGCCAGCGATGGCTATAAGAGGGCAGATGACATCTCACCATTATGGCACTGCAGCATCTAGATGTTCCAGCTAGAGACCAGCTGCAACAGACACGCTTCCTAAGCAGCTTAGGAACAACCAAGACTGAAGGATTAGGAGGCCAGACTCCTCCTCCTCAATGTAACAGTCAAACACGGAGTCCTACAGGGATTGACCCAGTCTTGACCACAAAGAGAATGCTGGTAGCAGAGCCAGGCACTGAAACCAAGTTTTCCCAGTTCACAGATAAAAGCTTTGAGCAAAAAGACAAATAACTCCTGAACCACAGATGAATGTGAACTATGGCAATTGTATTCTAATTAGATGGGAAAACGTTAATCTATTTTAAATGCACTCAGGGGGTCTACAAGCTTTTGAAAACTTCCTGTGCTCCCTGCTTCCCTTCCTCATGCCCTTGGGTTTAATTTTTTTTTTTTTTTTTGACTCTTACATTCGTTATCGTACCCATCTTGACAGTTACACATTAACTATTTGAGAAGCAGTCTTCTCAAAGTCAGCTGGAATATTACAAACTGTGTTTGCTTTTATTTCTTTACAACAAAAAGTGTGTTCTCGTAGGGCCTACGTGAGCCTGCTGAGATCCCAGTGAGATTTTTTTGTTTGTTTGTTTCTCAGGCAAGTGTTAAACCTTTCAGACTGGCCCTGGAGTGTAATGAAAATCACGTGATATTGTTTGGTTTTATAAAAAAGGAAAGGAAAAAAAAAAGTCAGAAAGGTGCACTAACTAAAAATACGAGCCTCGGTTTAGGCTTCAATTAGATACCCTTTCCCTAAGTGATTATAAAATAACAAAAAAAATATGTCAAAAATGGGTTTTACACAGCATATAATTACATGTATTTATTTATTGCCAGGTAAGAAAGCCAATTCACCCTCTTAGAATTATTATTTTGCCACCAATGCTGGCTGTCTGGTTTCACAGCACAGAGAGGACCTAACACCTATAACAGGGATATATATATTGTGAATTAAACAGGTAGGAAATGAGGGAGGGGAGATGGTGGCAGTGATACCAAGACATTTCAGATCTCTATCAGAGCAAAACTACAAAGGGGAGATTGCTTTGTAAGTCGCTTTTAAGCAGAGGGAAAGTGAGCAAATGCTGAGCAGCACGCAGCGCTCTGACCGATGCAACACCTGCTCTGCAACACCAGCCAGAGTCTGCTGAACTGAGAGATGCCCCGAGTTACAACCAGGAAACTGTCTAAGAAGTTAGTTTTATGTTGGTGGAGTCAGCCTGCCTGAAAGCGAGGACAGGCTGGGGAGAGGCACCCTGGCAGGTAGCCTGGAAGTTCAAACCAGGAACTGCCGGAACAAAGAGCAGAGGTAGATGTGGAAGGACAGCAGGAAGGCAGGCTCACTGAGAGCTGTACTTAAACGTTGGCTGCTCTGACACTCAGGCCTGATTTCCACTAGTCTGCAGCTCCTTTTTTAATTTCTATTCTTCCATTTTCTGCTCCTAATCAAGCATTTCCAACAGTTTTATGTCCAAACTAATGCTGAGGCAAGCATGGGAAAGCATTACCCCAGAATTGGTTTTGCCTTGGTCACTATGATTATCTTCCTCTTCTCATGAAGTGATAACTGTATTTGCATACTAGTGCAATAAAAGAATAATAGCTGGCATTCTGCTTTTTTCAGCACTTCATCACATCACCAGTTACATCACCATGTCCTAACTTAGGCTTTTGTTTAGCTTGTGCTACTCCAGGTGTCATAGGAACTCATGCCTTAAAATACCTAAATTTGATTATTTAGCAAAATAGAAGATTGAAAAAAAAATAATCTAGAAAATATCCCCTTTAAGAAACTTGCAGGGAAATTTCTGCAGAGCAGAGACAACTTCAAGCAGCCATGTGTGGGGTATGCTACATGCACTAGCTGTCAGTGCTGCTCCGCAGCAGTATGATGCAACTGCAGGTGTTACAGAAGCCGGGACCTGGCTCTAAGCTGTCGATGGTATCTTCACAACATTCCTCTTACAGGAATTATTCATCAAAGAGGCACTCCACAACTTACCTCTGTCAGGTGGACACTGGACACAAGTCCTTCAAATGTTTGGATAGTGCCCATGCATTTGGCTCCCCCTTCCTACCATGAGATTGCCTCCCCTACCTCTTAAACTTGCCACATCACCACTACTCCACGCTGCTTTTTCTCCAGATGAAAAAGACAGCTGAACAAAATGACTCTCAGATGTTTCTGTGTTAATGAAACAGTCTGGATATTGGGAAAAGCAGCAGGGAGAAGTCAACTCTCAGCTGGTGTTGGTAAGGACTGGTACACAGTGTGATGGTTGAGTCAGATTTGCTAAGGCACTGATGGGTCTAACATAAACAAACTCCTGCCTACTATGAAAACCTGGCTTCAAAATATGACAAAACATACAAGAAGAAAGAAGGGATTTCTGAATTTCAAAAAAGGAAGAAGCAACTTCTTCCTTGCAGGAACCATTAAATCCATTTATATGTGACCGAAGAAGCTGCATATATGTGAAGGGAGGATGGTAGAGTCCAGTGGCAAAACAATAACAAAAAATAAGATTTTCTAGATGACTCCAAAACAGTTACTCAGCTTTAACCACTTATTTCTCTATTTTTAAGTGAAGAGAAACAGTAACTTCCCTAAATTTGCCAGCTAATCTGGGCTGGGGATGCACTATATAAGGACAAGAGCAGAGTTGTTCCAAGAACCAACACTGATAAAAAAAAAAAAAGGCAACCTTTGAAGTTTTAACAGTAAGATCAGAGGGCTGATAAGTGCAAGAACAAAGAAGGAAACTTATCTTACCTCCATAACTGTAAAAGGCATCTCGTTCTTTAGTATGAACCACTATCCCAACAATGTCCACCTGTCTTACTGGGTGCCCATTATAGAAGAATATACCTAGACACAAAACATTCTGGTTAAGTATAACTACTTTTTTTTTCCCCCTTCAACAGCCTACCTGATATAGTCACTTTTGTCAGTAAAAAACATTTCTTACATGTTTAATGTACCTTAAACTTAACTAATGCCTCCTCATGTGAAAAATCCCCCTTGATGTTGAGTTCTGGGAATATTAGAAGGAAGAATCAGCTCTATGTAGGAGACCAAAATCGTGCTTTTGTAGTTGCAGAACTTCATTAACTGCTTGGTTTCTTGTACATTTGGATCTGCAAAACAGTTTGTTTGCTGCAGGCTTTAGGCTTTTTTTTTTTTTTTTTTTTTTAAACATTTTCAGCAGTCTTCAGAATGAATAATGGAACACAATGGAAGCAGTTTGAGCTTCTCGCAGTGCAGCTGTTCCTGGTTAAGGGAGAGCCACCCAAAAGAGGGAAAACCAACAATTCTACACAATTCTGTCTTTCATTTCTAAAAGGACGGGAGCCACAGCAAGGGGCAGGGGATGGGAGGGAGCGTACCAGCCCTTTTAGATTGCAGAGTACAGTATGCAGTCGTCATGGGCAGTATCCTGAGCTTCAGTTTCTGAAATAACATGTTCTAAAAACATCTATTCAAAGCTATTTTTGTGTATGTATAAAGATGACTTGGATATTCTTGGATAAGAATAACACACAAAATTACATTCAGGAAATGGGAAGGAATCGGAGCCCAGCGGACTTGAACTTACTGAGGTTGCCACATGCTGTAATCTATTGAAAGAGAGTGACAAATGTCTTTAACAAACACTGATGTAAGCATATACTGAAGCTTCATAGCCCACCAGCAGGAGGATAACAGGACAATAAGCTCCACATACATGCCAGAGTAATTTTATTCAATGTGTTTTCAGCAGTTTTGGAACACTGTTGTTTTACTGAAATATAACACCACCCGGGATGTTCAGTGTCTACTAAAAACTAGGTAACTCAAAGGACACAAAGGGAACATTTAACTCCGTGGCAAATCTCACAAAGGAAAAGAGAAACACTGCAGCAAAAGGAGTCACAAAATCATTCTGCATTTAAAAAAATGTAAAATAAAAACTGAAATCCCAAAATAACTTGCCCTACATAGCTGGCAGCCTTAAATGGGTCTGGAATTAGCTTTCTTCGCGTAAGAGACACAACCAGCAAAGTCTCAGAAAAAGTCAAAGGTGATCAGCCAAGCAGGTCACAAACAAAAAGTTTTGCTGGTCAAAGTCTGCTGGCATGGTTTGAGGATGCATCTATCGCTGTCATCTCAGCACTGGTAACCTACCCATGCAGTCACTGGCCAGGCGTGGCACAGAGAATGTTTAGCAGGTTTGTCCACTCCTCATTGCATTTATCAGGACACAAATAAACACTACTACACAGAAACTCTCAATGAAGATGCTCCCAGTATATATAAACATTAATTAAACCTTACAAAATGGCTATAAAAGAAGGTCTGGGTCAGTTTCAGGGCAAATCTGCGAGGCAGACTCCAAGCTCTTCATGTGCAAGCAGGCAACGTGTTATTATGTTCATTTCGCAGTTAGTAATCTGAGTTTTGGCAAAGGACAGCGGCCAGATAAAACTGGTTCTCTCCATCCCCATAAACTTACACAGAACTCCACCCTTACTCTCTGAGAAACTACCTGAATTAATGTAAAAGATAAAATTATATTTACACTATCAATTAGAAGTTGTTGAACTTGATGACTTAAAAAGTCATCAAGTGTAAAGGAGTTTTTCTCCTCCCAGATTATCTGTTCAAATTATGTTCATATCAGCAGCAATAAAAACACACTAAACATTTCGAGCCGTGTGTGAGTGCATTCAATCAAGCTCTGATTAACCCAGTAAATAACACGGATATTAAGATGCTGTTACCACAACAGGAAGCCACAGCAGTGGTTTAGGGGGCTATAGATACAGAGCTCACCAGAGCAACTTCTGGTCGTATCTTTACTAGCACTGAGGTGTTTGCCAGTGCTTTAATTCTTATTACCTCCTTTTATGTTATTTGGAGCTTCCCTTGTTCGTTGATAAGCTGTCACAATGCAGTGGTGCGTGATATCTCTGAGAAAAGCTCATTTTCATGATGTGATTATGTGTTACAACCGAGTATGACACCCACTCTCATTTCAAGGCCTCTAAGACAACACTGTTGCTGTTTTTAACTGAGTGGTTTTCCAGCCTTCTTGTCACCATTTATAGCAGGAGAGTAATTGGACAGATTTAATGCTTTCCTCTGTGTTCTTTTAAGGGATTAGTCATTGTTGCATCAAATCCTAATGCTTAAAAATGGAAAGAAAAAACTTATTAGGTCATTCAGTTCATTTCCTCAGGACCAATACAAGATTGTTCCGTACAGTAAATTCCTGGCAATTTGTACAGTCAGGATATAAATAATCCCAGTGAATGGGATCCCACCTTCTTCCTGGGGAGGCTGCTCTGCCATTTAGCAGATATCATTCTAAGGATGTTTTTCCTGACATTCAGCCTGTGTTTCTTCCCATTCCTCCTAGTTACAACTCTGTTTTGCACTTGTTCATTCTTAATTACCCTTACTTAGTGACTGATTTATAGTTAATCATAATTAGCTCCATCTGGCCTTTAAAAAAAGCCATTAAAAGCAGAGAACACTGGTGGCAAACACCTACCTTCTTCCTTCCCCCAGAAGTGTTTCCATTGTGCTATCATTTGTTGCCAACGAATGCGAAATGCTGAAAGATAGCTCATTTGGTATGTACACAGTGCCAGGACGGTGAGCAGAGTTCAGGATGTTTGTTCTATGAAATTCATTTTATTCTTTAAAGTTCGGTTTCTAAAATGTAACAGGGCTGCAAGCAAACTTAGTTGTGCAGAACGCCAGATGCACAGGAAGCGGAGAAAGCTTGCATGCACCAATTTTAAAGGCTGATATCTTGACATGACAGATACCACTTCCTTAGGGCCATCTTAGAAAAAAAGCATAACAACCAAACTGAAATAGTTCCTGAAGCACAGGACAACTCGCTTCAGTAAAAGAAAGGGAAGGGAAGTGAGAAGGAAAACCCAAGTGATTTAGAGGTGAACAAAAGAGCACAGGGTTATACTTTCCAGGGCTAGTCCTCTTTTGAAACATGATTTTTAATGTTCAGTTTTAATTCTTCTGAGTATGTGTGCGTGTATGAGTTGCTTTGTATTTTGTTCAAGAACAATTAAAATGTCCTTAATTAAAGCAGAAGCAGTCTTTATCAGATGCATTTGCTATACCAATACTTCAATAAGACTGCAGACTTTAAAAATCTTCTAGATACTGCTAACACTAGCACAAATATTAACAGACTGTAGTCCCATACTTGCAATGGCTTTAAGAAAAAAAATCTCCCCTCATGTTAAATAACAAAGTGCTGTAGAAATTTATATATATATATAAATAAACTTTTGCAATTTGCAAAGTCCCTATGAACATAAAAATGGTTGTGAAGAAGCAAAGAACTACCAGTTCTTCATTTCAATAAGAAGAGCGCTATTGTTATCTTTGCTGTTAAAAAAAAACAACAAGAATAACAAAACCTACAGGACAGAATTTATTCAAAGAGCCAAACGCAGGTACCTTTTATAGGTACATATACATAGTATATATATACACACACGCACTTTTTATAGTGCAAACAAAAGCTCAAGGTCAGACCCACATTGCTTTAGACAACGTACACGTGTGGGTGATATTGGCCAAACACCAGCAGAAACAGACTGCAAAGCATACAGTTTCCAGCAATGGCTAGGAAACAAAAGGCGTGGCATAAGATTCTGAATAGATGCCAGAATGTACAGTAAAGTTGTTCAAATATATGAAGAAAGTCTTATCTATTATATCTAGAAATTAAGCAGACAAAGCCGTTATCTTTTTTTTAATATTACGTTAATATGCATTGGCAAAAGCAAAATACATGCACTCATCAATGCCATTAAATAATCAATATTATGTAATTAAAAAAAAAAAAAAAAAAAAGAGGTATAAATTCCTCATCAACTGTTGTGGAGACAGTGGCAAGGTATAACACATGACAGAAAGGACCAGCGTTTTTAGAACTAACTTTCAGAGTATAACACACAGCAGAAGCACAATGTTACCTTAATGTAACACAGGTTGTGTGTATATACACGTGTGTATAAATATATATACACACAAGAAGAAAAGCCTTCAGAACTAACACATTCTGTTTTTCCATCTATAATCCTTTGACCGTGGTATACAACCTGTTCTTCCTAGGACTGCTACAGGATACTACTGTCACTTAGCTTCGGGACATTAAAAAATAACTGCACGAACATTCTTAAATCCCTGGACAAGAAGCACAACGTAAATCAATTATAATTCTACACGTATCATAACCAGCACATATAAGTACATACCTGGCACTTGTTTAGATTCTCTCATTTCTTTTATATCTTTAATATAGAGTCTTGCAAACGCAGAAAACACAGGATCCAACCCCCAGAACAGAGAAGGCGTCTCTTCTTCATACTTCTTGGACTCAGACTGCATTCAAAACCTGTGAACACAGGAAAAAATGTAGTTATTGTCCACACAGGTGAGGAGAGGCTGTTCTCCTATGTTCCAGCTGAATGAAAAAATAGCTCGTGATTTTACAAACAGCAACACACCAGAGCTGATGAAGAGTCGCAAGAACTTGTCTAACACAATGTTACCTTTGCATCTCATAAGAAATGGTCACAATATCAATACTGACAATTTATTTCAGTATTGAAGCTCAACAGTAACATCATTCTGCCAAGCTCCTTCAACTGAAATAGAATTTCAGGGATTTCTCATCTGTGGACATAGAGAGAACCAAATACAATACTTCTTTAAGAGGGGGATAATAATGAGTTACTTCCTGTATACTTCATTTTCCTCCCCATCATTCTCTTTCCCTTCCCTAAGATATTCTCCTCATTGTTCACCCTGTGCTTTACCACGGGAAGGAAGGCTTTTTTTTTTTTTCTTTTAATAAAAGAAAAAGCAACCAGCCCTTCTTTATTTTGGACATGCAGTGTCCAATAACTTCATAATGGTTCCTTTCCCCTTTTACCTCTTCAGTTTTCCCTGCTTCATGCCTACCTTCTGTCCAGAGCTAATTCTCAGTTTATCACAGTTGGTTTCAAAAAAAAAATAGCTCTCAATTCAAGAAGGTTTGTCCTGGACACCTTGTAGAGATTTTGAGGCTGGATATACTTTTTATTAGTTTCTCTTGCACGGGTAATTAAATTGTTCCTGTAAAGCTCTCCACGTTACCACTGAATGGACATCAGCCACTTACAGGTGTAGACCAGAGGTGGTAAGTGGGCAGCTTTAATCCTGCATTACAGCTGAGAGTTGGAAGCTCAAGTCTTCTGAGAGAGAAGAGCTCCCTGCTACGGGTTGCCAGTGATCTCTGTACTCTGCAAGAGACACTTATAGCTACTGCTAGAGAGCCAACACGCCACGAATATCAGGATAGCATCTTGCTTCTTTGGGAAGCAACACAGCTTGGATTCCGCTTCATTTCTGTTTTCACACTTAAAGTTTAATTTGTGGCAGAAAAACAGTGCAGCACAATATGCTAGAGTGTTGCTGACATCTCCTTTATAAGGTGAAAAGAACTGCAGACGATAATTATACTTATTTCCAAAATAAATACTTTGGAAAGTTCCACCATGACTTCACCTTTAGGTAACAACCTGAGTATTTTTGTTTACACTTGGATTTTTGTCTCTCTGCCACCTACAAGCAGGTTTTCCCAACCTACCCCTTTTGCACATGCAATGCCTACTCAGAAACTTCTTACCATCCTTTTTTCCACTCGAATCTCCACAGGAAACACACTTTTTCTGCTGCTGAATTGCAGGCAGTGCTCAGTAGAAATTGCTAAGCTAAGCTGTTAACCACATGAACTTCATAACGCAAGGTTGCTGTTCCTCCATATGGCAGCTCTCCAGTTGCTTGCTATATAGCCTATATCAAATTTAGACCACAAACCTTCCCGAGCAAACACATGGTTTGAACCTGTATTTTACTTAGCACATTCATTTTCATGACAAAATTAGTCTTCCCAGTGCCTCTCTGATTGCTTGCAGTCTCATGTATGCTGGTACCTGCCTTGTTCCTACATTACTGTAAATATATATATATGAAAAAAAAAAAACAATTAGCCCAACAAAAGGTTATGGCACACACACAGAGTTCACACACCAAACAACAAACATACATCCTACGGTCAATCAGGGTTAGCACATGGGAAGTTGGAACAAAGAGAAGCACTCCTGCTCAGCGTCCTGCTCTCCAACAGGCACTTTCAGGGTACCTTTTTGTCTTTTATGGGGTACAGCCCCCCAGCTATTCACTTTTAGTGGCTCTTCTCCCAGGCAAGAAACGTGGACACAATCTCAGTCTTGTTGCCTGTCATTATCTTGCACACAAAGCAATATTCCTTTCTGCACCACGTCCCCCAGTGTATTCTGCAGGATTATTGCAAACTGTCGTAGCTCAGCATTAGCCTGTTCTCCTAGACAGGTAGCAGACCTTAAAAACAAGCTAAAAAAAAAAGAGAATCAGGTGAAAAGCCTAACTTTGTGTTGTGCATGAACAGCCACTCGCTGGAGCAAAACGCAGCAGTCACCCCCGCACATGTGCACATCTGAGTGGAAAAATTGGTGAAGCAGCACCACTAGAGATTAAAAATATCTGCAATGTATTATTTCACTACGCAATTAACATCTGGGCATTTTAAACGTGGTAATCGACTGAGCACTAGCCAGAAGGCTGAACATTTCTGCCTTACAGGAAACGAAGCATCTTTTACTGCTTCCCTGTCCTGAAGAAAGATTGATTTGTGCAGCAAAAGCTCTTTGTATCTCAGAACTACTGGGAATTAAATCTCAAATTCTGTAGCTTCCCTCTACCTCACAAGCCTTGTTACAGCTCTTCACCATAGAAATGTTCACCCTTCACGTACAGTAGCACTCTGCTGGGTTGATGTGTGCTGCAGACATCCAAAGTTCTGGGGATTCCCTGATACAAAGCAAATCCCCTCCCTGGCACAATGAAGGCACAACAAGTTTTTCTGAAGTCTCGAGAATGAATCCTCTGAAGCCACAAGCTAGACAATCCATACCTACAAGGCTGGGATAGTGAAACTGCACTCTAGCCACTAACTTGCTTTTGGCGATGGCCAACAGGCTCTGCTTCTGCACAGCAGTTTTCTCTTGCCCTTTCGTGGTCCCTTCAGCCTTTCCAAGCAGTGCCACCACCCAACGCCAAGCCCATTTTCTTTCTTCCCTCCCAAGTGGTACACTCAGTAGCCCTATTTTACCAGTTACCTATTCAAAACCAAAGGCTTGTGGCCTCTGGGAGGCAGAGACATCTACTGTCCCCTGTACTGCTTCCCTCCACACACTCATTAGGAGGCCATTCTGCTAGGGTGGAAACTTTCTGATAATTCTGCAGTGAGCTCTGCCTTACAGCCAGCTCATGGCATCGGCAGCTGTCGTCTTTTTGCTCCTGTAACAAACAAAGATGTTAGGTAACCCCTTCCAATGGATCTATTTTTCATTTAGTTTACAGGCTTGATGCACGCAGACCGATAGTGTTAGAGAACAGAATTCCTACAAGGCTGATAAAAATGCTTCTAATCAATTTCTCTTCAGCTACGTACCACTATCTTCCCATAACTTCCACTCAGATTGGCACAGGAAGCCTCTCCATCCTGGGGGTTAATTAATCACGGAGCCATCCTGCCAAAAGCAGGGCCTCCCATTATGCCAGCAGTGCTTTCTGCTCCTCACGGGTCCTGCTGGCGATACGCTATCAGCCCGGCAGATAACAGCCACCCTGCACGAACCAAGGGGCAAACCGCAGGCGCTGTGGTGATGCACGGCGCTGGAATCAATAACAACACAGCCAGCAATTAACAATTCCAAACAGATCTGTGCATAGAAATGTTTGGGAACTGAAGTGACTTTTGCTGAACCATGTGATGAGATTTAGTGAAACGTTATCTCTTTCTGCATTTTGTTTTGAAAGCAAGTAAGGACTTTGCAACTGCAGTAGTGGAAAGAACTCAGTCCCGCGAGGTGATGGAAAGGCAAAAGAGGCATCAGGTCCACGCGCTTAATAAATACGAAATATCCTTTTTTGCCTCTTGGTAAAATACCTCTGAAGGTAACAAAGACACAGCAAAACAAATAAACACACAGGAAATCAGGCACTAAATGTTATTACTGAAATGCTTCTCTGCGAAACAGTCCTGTTCCAAAGGTAAAAACGTGAAGTTTTTATGGCAGTTATTTAAGTACAAATAAATAAAAACACCCCAATTTGAGACTATTCTAGGCACTATCCTTTTCAAACAAGGCCCTCTCCTTGACCTCCTGCTATCAATGTTAGCTTTTCTGACCTTAGTGAGAATTGAAACAAGTCCCTAATCTTCAGGCTCCTCTTGTGAGCTCAGCAAGGTACTATCCTATCCTAACAGGAGAAGAGAAACCAAAGAAAGTTAGCAGGCTTCTCAACAGCTGCCACGTCCCAAAACCAAGCACATTTGCTACCTTCCTTCCCAAGTAGCCCACCTGGGAGGATGGTCCAGGCTCGTTCAAATATCCCTTGGGTGGTTTAATTGGGAGCTTTGTTCAACAGGAGCAGCTTCAGAAAATAAATATCTCAGTTCCTAATCCTGTGTTCACCTTTTTCAAAAAATGTGAAAAGATTAAGAACTGGACTTCTTCCAATCCCAGTGACATGGGAACCGCAAGGAAGAGAACCTGTGTTTGTGTTTTTTTGTGGAGCCTTTTAACTGGATGTGATTTACAGCCAGAGCTCTTGGAGAAGATTTCCTTACTTTAAGATGACCATGATGATTGTTTGGAGCCAGATGAAGCCACGCAAAAAGTAGTTTGCCAAAGGTTGTCTGCAATTAGCATGCAACTACTGGCAAAGCGCTGCAGAGACTCTCTCAAGCTAGCTTTGAGTCAGAAGCAGAGGATATTTACCCACCAACACACGCGGTATAAACATCCTGCCAGGCATCTGCTCCTCTCCAAAGCCTACACACTGCACCAGCACCAACCACATACACAGAAGAAGATCCTGAACTGCTGCAGCTGGCTGCCCAGTGCATTAAAACAACTTGCAGTCACCCTTGGTGAACTCGAACAAACCGGGCTATGAGCTGTGGTTGGTAAAGAATTGCTTTATGGGTCAGCCATCGCCACCACAGAGAAAGCAACTTGTGGAAAGTGGGGCAGAGCAAGCAGCTGGGTTTTGCAACCACCCCGATCATCTGAATTGAACTCAGCTGTGGCTGAGTCAACACCCTGCTCGACAAAGGAGCATTATTCAATTCTTCATGAGCAGCAGAGGCAATTCCAGCACCATACAGTTAAAAATGGTTTTAATTAGCCAAAGCCACATACAACATTTTAAGTTAAAAGCAAGCAAACAAAACCAACGTTTTATTACTCAAGTAGATCTAAGTGAGCTGGAAAGTAAAGCCTTTGGTTACAGACAATAGGGAATAAAGATTCTAAAGCCGAAGTTCATCCATAGGCTTTTTTTAAAGCTACATAATTAAAAGATCATTTTCAACACTAGTAACAAGAAAAAAAGCCACTGAGATCAGAATACATCACTCAGAGAAAGTAGGCTAAACACTTCCAATCTAATAATCTACCTTCTACTGCTTGTGTGCACTCCCATACTAGATGCTGTAACAAATGTCAGTAGGGAACTACATCCTCTATGTCTTGTATGCAAGAAAGTATAGTTTCAATTTTTAAAAGCTATTTTTGAAGCAAACTTGAGAGCTAGAACTCCTGAATTTCAATAAGTTCGGCAGTTCCTGAAGTCATTTGTGCAAGTGTTAACAACTGCAACCTCCTGAGATAACTCATTTACCGAAAGAGAACAAATTGCAGGATTTCTGGGAAAGACACTGCTCGAAACTTTAAACATCTGTCTTTTAATTACATGAGATATCACAGCACGCTTCCCTGCCAAGGGAAGATGGTGCAAGACAAAAGACCCATCGCCATGAACTTTAGCCAGTAAGCAACATAGAAAAGTATTGCTCACAATCACTAGATAGGAGAAAAAACACCGTATTTTGTCACCAGACTGACACAGTTACTGCATTGAATAGTCTTCCAGGAGAGTTAATGTCTTCTGATGTAAACGGTCATGTATTTTTATCTCTGTTTTTCATTTCCAGAAGAATTTTGAAATCCTTCTGGACAGACAGGTGTTTCTGCAAAAGACCAGATAGGTTGGTTTCTCCAACATCAACAGTCTCAGAAAGAAGAAGGGCAGAACTTACAATCCTAAAGCATCTTCTTTTTTGGCACTGCAGATTGTTTTACATGCAAGTTAAACCTGGTGACAAGGTTTCAGCCCCCAATTTTCCAAAAGCATGATTCTGGTCAACCAAAAATGAAGCGTGCAATAAAAAAAAAAAAAAAAAGTAGAAGCAGCTCCTTCAGATCCTCATCCCACGTGTTAGTCACAAGACATTTTCTGTGTATCAAGAAACCAGCAAACCACTCAACAGACAAACACACTGGCTCTGTGTTTATTTGTCACAGCTGTAATCTTGACACAAATAAAGTAGTGGTAATCACTGCTGATAGTCATAAAGCTTCACTTGCTATTTGTATTTTAAAGCCATTAGATAATCACGCTGAAGTACCCTCTTCAACTAATTCTCCTAACCTGTCTGCAGTGAGGGCAAGAGGAAGTCTATGAAGGTGATTAATTCCCTCTAAAAGCTCTTAATCTCCCACCGCGCTGTGAGAATGAGCTGAGCTGCTGAAAAGACATTCTTTTGCTGGGAAAGACAGTTCCCAGTTGTTGGCGTAAAGTAAAAACAAACAAAAACTAAAAATAAATTACTTTTTTTTTTCTCCTTTCTTAATAAATAATAAGTCTGCTGGTTGGAAAAACAGCAGGATGGAAGCTTTGAGAGAAAAGGGCTCCAAGCAGTCTCTTGGCAAGTGAACATTTTTGGGACAGATACACGTATTTTACTGATCCACCGTAAAGGGATATTCAGGTTAACGAACAAAGCAAAGAGAATAAAACATAACTCACCACATTTTAAGGCAACACAGTCAGCTTTCCTACTTTGCTACAGCAGAGTAAAATAGATTTAGTGCTACTTCTTGAAGGCGTATTTTCAAATTCCACAGATGTGGGTAGATGGGGCAAACACAGTTAAACAGCTTTCTAAAGCTGTTAGGCCTGTATTCTCCACAACAAAGTTAATTCCAGTTCTAGAAGCAAGTTTTCCTGACTACTTTTTGCTCCTTTAAATGAGTTTATGCATCTGGTGTAAATTAAAACAGCCTCTGGATTAAGATCAGGATCTATATGAACATTCATAGCACAACAGAGCGTTCCACGACAACCAGAGACCTACCAATGATTAACCTCGTGTTTGGTTGAGGTGCACAGACGTGCAAAAAAGTTTTCAAAATATTCACAGAGCACACCAAAGCGTTAAGATTATGGCAGACCTGTTTAAAGTTCTGAATTCAATTAAAGTTTTTCTTTGCTGTACAAGCGAACCTTTTAACTATATCAGAACAAACCCATGCAAACTGAGGCTCTGCTTGAAATGTGGGCTCCAACTAACACTGGTGTTGGCATACACAAAATAATTCAAGGCAGAATAACTTTGAAGTTTCAGACACAAGCAGGATCATCACATTGTCTGTGAGCATAACTAGAGGCTGAGATTACATTTGGAGCTCTTTTGGAGGACTGTTAAAATGGTTGGAAGGATAATAAAATTAACTTTACACTGACTTTCATTTCTAGACCAGTTAGTTTTTGTTTTGTTTTGTTTTTCTCCCTTTGTATGCAATTCCACAAAATTATTTGTTTTCTCCTGCAAATATAAACTCGTAATACTTCCTGGTCTGAAGGAACTTCTTGTAGAAAAATGTTTAGATGCTACTAAAGATAACCCCGTGCAAACTGAAAGACAGCATGGAAAAAAAAAAAAAAAAGCATTGAGACATTATTATTATTATAGTATTTTCTCTCTTACTGGGAGAATTTCATACTATCAACACATGGAAGAGCAAAGTTTGATTATATTTTTCTAATGCTCCTTGTCGAGGTTATTTGTCCTCTCAGCCATTGTCTAGAAAAAGTATCCAGAGTTGTTTGCAGCATCAAAGATGTAGATTCCCAGCCATCAAGCCTCTGAATTTCTTTTGCAACTGTGCCACCTTTCTGAGGACTAGAACTTCTATACCTGAAATCAAGCACAGGATTTCTGAGGCACAACAGAACTACAAAAAGTTTTATTAGGTAAAGAAAATTGATTTGATCTTCTCTTATTCTTTGGATGCTCACACTAGAGGGACACAGAAATGCCAACGGTGTACAGATACTTCTCAATTCCTTAAGACAAATTGTTCTGCACCATCTCTTACACTCTGCTCTATGAACTCTGAATGATTTGAAGAGTAGTTTCTTCTCTGCTAAGGATTCTGGCTCATCATCCCTCATCTTCAGCTGCTAAATTCTACTCAGACCCGTTAAAAATCCAGAGACTTTGTCCTCTATCAAATTGTGGGTTAGCAATTTTTGCAATTCTCAGAGGATGTTCTGAACTAATGAGTATTTTACAGGTCCTCCCTCTGAGCTCTTTCCATATCTCATCACTGAGAGCCGATACAAGACACCAGTCCCGTACAGGACAAACCAAAAACTGCACAGGAACTCCTTGCCTGCAATATGAATGTCGTCTTAACAGCTTACCTCCCCATAGAGCAAAGAAGGCTAAACTGATTTGCTAGTAATGATTTTAGCCTACCTTCAATAAAAACTTTTTCTGAATCCATTAGGAAGTCACCAAATGGACAGAATAGCAAGAATCCCGAAAGAAAACACCTCACTGAATCCTGTGGCTGCAACTCCTTATATTCCCTGCATGAATCACTGTCACAGTTACCATATGATAAAGTCGTTGCTATTTCTGACTTCGTGGTATGTGGGAAAAAAAAAAGACAGACAAAACATCCTTTTATAAACAGATTAAAGTGTTTCCTTAATTGTATTTCAATAGATGCCACACCCTACCTCAGGCTTCTGAAAGTCAGTTGCTCCTGTATACTGCATCCAGAACATTAGATTATAGCTCTGCCACCAGTTGCAGGAATTATTTTTTCTTTGGGTAATTTTATGGGTCTCTGCTACCGAAAATTCAGTTCAAATTAGAGTAATGGACTTTTTTGTTTTAATTCATAAATACCTCATGGTGTACTATGCAATATAATTCTGTGGGTGTGAGATTAAAGGCCTATTCTGTAAAAAAAAAAAAAAAAAAAAAAAGAATTTGGGGGATTTTGGGGAACTTGAGCTACAAAGTGAATCCCATCACAATGCTGTTTTCTCATAAGCAGGTCCCAGCACCCAAAGTTTGTGTATGCTATTGTCAGACACACAATAGCTGTTGTTTGCCTGAACAATCTCCACAGGACAGCAGCAGCATGTGCAGCTGTAATACCAAGAAGAGAACCTACAGAAAACCAAACCATATTTTACAAGTTACAGTATTTTTTGACTCACAAAACAGAATTACACTATAGTTTATAAAAATCTAGATAAAAATAGCAGAACATAATACATGCATAAACTATGTTAAACGTGGATGCAACGTAAAAATGACTTTTTCAGTGAAAAAGTACGCTTTTCTCAGTAACAGTTTATAATTTAAAGTCTAGCTTTGCATTAATGAACAGTCAGTATCTCACATTTAAAAGTTATTTGCTCTTTTTGATAATAGATACGTTTCCAACATTATCCCACTGCAGTGTCTCTCACTGGGATATCACTAAACCATCAGTGGCTTTCTGTCCTACCCTTTCATCAGATTGTCCTCTTTTTCCTTCCAAAATGTTCCCTATTTTTCAGCAAGGTATGTTTTTATAATCTGTGTAGAAGGAATGATAAGGACCCTGCTTATGCTTACTGCATAACCAGCACTGGGTTGCTGGCCATAATAATAATTAAAAACCAAGACAAACAAACAAACAACTTATTTCCATATTGCAGAACAAGTTATTCAGTCCTAAGATTCCAGAGCTGATCAGGATCACACAAGAACATAATGTCCAGTCTGGAAAAAGGTTCCTGGGAAACAGAGGATGAAATTCGGGATTTGCAGAAAGAAAAGCAGTAATACATGTGGGGTTTTTGATTCAGATATTTTGTGCCAGTATTGACTGAGATGCAAAGCTATCTTTATCCCTTAATAAATTTCTAATCCTAGCTGCTATGTGAACTAATGCAAATTTGAAAGCCACGAACAAAAAGAACAAATCAGCTCGTGACTCCTATGCAAGAGGAAAAGGTCTAATTACCATCTGGAGGAAAGACAAACATGGAGAAGCATTTGTAATGCATGCTTTCATGTGACTTAACTAAAGCTTCTAATATCCATCAGATGGAGGGGGCTCTACAAGTTTTAAACACTTTGCCTTGTGTTCATGTACAGTTTTGATCAAATAAATGTTGCTTTAAGTATAATCTCAAGTGAATAAAATGCTTAGAAAGAAGATACCAATACTGCTAAGGCTAGGAGTAGTTTGATTTTATATTATTTTAAAAGAAATCAATAGTCTAGGTAGACTTATTCATGCATGGTTCTGTGACATTATTATAGTCATCAACACATGGGATAAAAGAATTTAGAATAGCTACTGTACTACAAAAATACAGCCATCCACAATGCAACAAAAAGTTTTAATACTAACCCGAAACTCACTTTATAGGAATTTTCAAATTAAATGTAAACTGAGCAGTGTCCAACCTTCTTCTTCAAAATTTTATCATGAAAGAGGACTTGAAGTTTCTAACTACATTAGTCAATTAATCAATAAAAACAATCAGCTACAGAATTTTAAAGCAGTTGACATTTCCCATTAAACCCAAGGTATGGGTTTGCTTGTCACCCAAGTAAGTGTAAAAGCACAACTTACCCCTCCAATTATATATGCAAGCCTGACTATGCTTCAGAGTATCAGTCTTGTTTTGAAGCAGATCAGCTGGAAACAATAAGACAAACATTTTTTTTTTCTTTTTTTTTGGCAAGAACTTCAATTAAGCAAACACATTAAAGCTTGAATACATTTGATCTGATGTGTCATGAAATATTCTTGTAATATTTATTGAAATATCTGATTCTTATTTGATTTTTTTAGACTTATATTATTGTTTTTTATCTAACGTTTGTTTTCAAATAAAGTCCATTATTCCATAAAACATCGTTAATTTACTTGGAAATATTCAGGTAATCTGGCTACTCTCTAAATTGCTCTGTCATCAGTCCAGAGGTGTTGCCTGCTATCAGAAGATCAGAAGGTTTGCTGGGAGCGTTATCTCCGAAGGTCAGAAGTAGAAACCCCATCGTGCATTTCTAGAACAACTCACCTCACACAACTAAGCACCGTGTAACAAATGTAAGCATCTCAAGTGGGTGTATTGCCCTCTGAAGATACTTTCCCCCACCGACTACTGAAAAACCTAAGCCAATTTTGACTAAACCCAGACTTTTCGAAGATCTTACTCGTAACATTTTAACACATGATCTTTTTATTACAAACATCAAATAGCACCAGTATAGGTTGAAGCTTCCAATTGCCCTGTGTTTCTACGGCAATTCTTAGATTTCCCATGGACGCATCCCAGTGCATATTTCCTATGGAAGTGCATCAAAACCAAGAAGCCATGCAGAGCATCGTTTCCAGGTTATTGACAGGAGTCTGAGGATTAATTCATTTTCAAATGCAGAACAGAAATACCCATCTCTAAGCTACAGATCTACCAACTGTCCATGCAGCAGAAGGGTTTAGGGAGCACTGTATATGATGCTGTCACCACTTGCAATGCTTCCAACAAATGGGTACTCTGACTTGATGCTCTTTGGAGGAAAATGCACAGCCATTTAGGCTACCCTCTTAACACCCTAAAAGAATAAAAGACTTTTTTCAGTGCTTATCTACCATCAATTAGAGCATTAGGATAGAGGAGTCGGGTACGGTAGGAGAGGAAAATGTCTGCTGAAATGGGAGAAGAAAGAAATAGGTTGGGTGTGGGAGTCACCAAAACTCTCTCCTAAGCATAAA
Organism: Aythya fuligula; assembly: GCF_009819795.1. Lineage (NCBI taxonomy): Eukaryota > Metazoa > Chordata > Aves > Anseriformes > Anatidae > Aythya > Aythya fuligula. The sequence goes on from NC_045565.1 coordinate 25,171,239, forward strand.
GTTAGTAAAATTATGGTGGTACAAGGCAAAGTATCTGAATTTCATCCCAGAGTATCCAGAACTCCAAGGAAAAAGGTGTCAGATTCGGCAGGAAGCACAGCAGACTTTGGGAACGACTTCAGAGGCAGAGTAGAGTTTATGACTGAAACAAGAATCCTACACAAGAGACAACATTAACTCCGGGGACAGAAAAAAAGAAGAAAAAATAGAGTCAATGGAAAAAACACCTCCATACAACTGGAAAACATCAACAAAAATACCACATGCATCAAGTAAAGAAAACAGAAGAGTGAGCACTGAGTGTCAATGGTGACAGACAGATCAAGGCATACAAAACAAGAAGCACGTCTCAGATTTAGCCACCAACAAGTCACCCGTGATCTTACAGCAGTTCAATGAACTCAGACATCAGAAAGAAGATTGGAGGAGATCAGTGAAAGCGTGGGTGGACAGAAAGTCAAGATGATATAAAAATATACCATTAATTATTTTTGAAAGAACTAAGGACAGGATGTAGGACTGCAGTTTAGGGCAATTTACGTAGTGAAGCATACATCTATGATTAAATTTCTGAAGCGTGCATTTACTCTGAATGAAGAGAAGCCGAAGAAAAGCAGTTTAAATGAAATGGAGGTAGAACTTAAAGGGGGGGCAGGTGAGAACAGTAACAAGTGTAAGTAATTAAAAGTCAATTGGAAAGGACGGTGACATTTAGCAGCAGAAAGCAGGGAGGAGACTTCTAAATCTTTAAGAGGAGAAAAGGATTTCAGTAAAGAGTCACAGCTATTTCCAAGCTAGTTTATTCAATGTATAACTAAGATAGTTCTTCACTATCAGCCTACTCAGGCATTTTAAGGAAGCACTGAATTTTCAAAACACATTGCATTGAATTCCCAAAGACAACACTTCTGTATCCTTATAATCCACTTTTATCTTTTTATCCCTACCATCTGAAAACATTTACAGTTGCTAAAAACTCCTGCTACCAGGAGAAAAGAAAGAACAGCAAAAAAACAAACCAAACCAAACCAAAACAAACAAAAAAAAAAACAGGCTTTACACAGCCTCCTGCATACCAGGAAGTCAATGCAAATTGGGAATGTTTTGCTACTAGCACTTAGCCTTCACCTGAAAGGGTTTATTTTTAGAAAAAGAAAACTGTGGCTTATTCTCATTTTCAGATACTATATTTAGACCTCAAATAACTATTAAAAAGTAAGAAAAAAAAGTTTAAAATGAAACTTTATCGCCAGCTTCTTGGCTCATTTGTTGTGCCAGTCTCTCATCTTGTATTTTCAACCTTATATGAATTAAAAGCTCTCTGGTATGGAGACTATCTTCATAAAAGTCTAAAACAACACATCTGCAGTAATACCTAGCAATATTCAGTCAGTGTTAGGATGACGCTACTGTCCCTGGTCTGCTCCGAGTGAACCTGGTTTATCACTCGCGTGCTAAAAGCAAACCAGTAAGTTATGTAGATGCTGTATGTGAACTCCTTGCACTCTTCATCAGTAGAGCTGAGAAAGAACATGGCCCTGGTATCTTTGTCGCCTAATTGCCATCACTCTTACGGGAGCAAACCCAATTACATTCCTTCACTTGTAGCTCAAGAACTTTTTTTCACTTTGGCATTTATTCCCAGTTACTGTTACAAACCCTGGCATACACGCACGCACCCCCCGCTGCCCTCTCACATTAACCCCGAGGCTAAAGAAAAGCTGATCCTGCCTAGATACAAGGATTTCATGCTAAGGCTTTTGGATTCCTTTTTTTTTTCCACCCTGTCCTCATCGATTAGTTCAAACAACCAGATGCAAATCAGCCCCCAAAGCACTTTAAAGATCCAAGTTAAAACCAAAATACTTACTTTCTTATTGCATTTAATCCCAACTATGTATATGAAGCTTCAAAATGAAGCTACTAGGTGCAGCCAGTCGGATCATAAAGGTGAAAGGAAAACAGCTCATCTAGATCGCAGCTGTTTCTTGGCATTAGCTTTATACACATAAATGGTCTGGGCTTTAACACCCTCCTCAATGGTTTGACATTATGCATCCCAGCTGTCAATACCAAGGAACCACAAAGCCCCAGATCATTTTTGAACAATGCTGATTGCTACAGCAAATCAGACTCCTATTAGGTTAGCAAATGTATTTGAGAGGCTCTCTATTCATAGAGTAGGCCTACCTTTGAAACTGATTTTGTACAGATTAAAGAAATTAACTTATGACAACATTGTTACTTCACTCATCAGATTTTCCTGACAGGGGCATCTTCTTGTTTTGTGGGGGCACAGTGTGTTCCTGTACACTATAAATACTATTAGCAGTAGCAATTACTTACCATACAACACCAACATATTCTTAAGAGGCTTCAACCCCAGCACACCTCACCCACCAAGATCACTGTTATGACACGATGGAAAATTCGGTTCCAGACTACTACTATGCCCTTATTTCCCTCTGAACCACTGTTGGAGCCTTTATTACTACAAACACCTGTACTACTCCTTTGCTGAAATCCTCTTCTCGACCTAGCCCAGCATTTTCTATTCCTTAAAATCGTGTTCCTTTCAGGCAGGCTGCCTGGGCTGCCACGATCCCCACAACCAGTCTATCTCAGCCTCTCATTGGCGTTACTGAGTTTACACATAAACTGCCCTCGTTAGATAGCAAACTACTGTCATGCTAATAAAATGGTCTGAGGAATGATGCACACCGGAGGCCTGATCTTTAGAAGTTCTTAATGAACGGCTTAAATTAATGGTAACTGCAGGCACTCCGGTTGGTAAGAGGCTATGGTGTTACATTATTATTCTCACAGGGCGTTTGTCTCATCGCCAGATCTCCTAAGTCTCAAATCATTGCCTTAACTGCAGGATCAGCTTGCCGCCTCCTGTCACAGCCCAAACTTTGCCTGCGAGATGCCTGCTAATCGCATCTTATCCAGGAGCCGGGCACACCTCCCGCTTCCGCGTGAAGGCACACCACACGTTTTGCAGCATACAGGCACCGCGGCTATTCAAATGCAACCATTTTTTGATGAAGAAATCGCTTGTGGGATGAGGCTGTCGGGGAGGGCAAATCAAGGCTGGGATCAGATCCCATGGGAGATCTCATATAATGCTACGCCATGCCACGACTGCTGTGGCAGGTGAGGGGCAGGTGGAGAAGCAGGGCTGGCAAAAGCGAGTGTCCCCAAAAAGCGAGTGTCCCCAGAGAGTGGGTGTCCCCCCAAAAAGCAGGTAACCCCAAAAAGCAAGTGTCCCCCCAAAGCAGGTCTCCCTGGGCAGCCCCTTTCCGCCTCAAGGAACCTCTGTGCAGCCCGGGGCCTCCATAAGGGCAGGACGTGGTGCTTGGGGACACAGCTGGGTGACACTGGTGGCTGGACCAGATGATTTTGGAGGTTTCTTCCACCCTTAATGACTTTACGAGGCCCTTCGGCCTGTGAGGGGCAGGGAGGGAAAAGCAACGGGGGGGGCAGGAGCGGGCAGCGCCACCTCAGGGGACAACGAGCCCCCCCCCCCCGCCGTGAGGTGAGGTAAAAGGGGGGGGGGGGAGCGGGGGCGCGCCCTCCTCCATTTTGGGCCCGGACACCAACTTACCCGCCGGAGGCCTCGGCGCGCTCCTATTGGCCCTCCCCGCGTCACGTGGGCGGGCGGGCTGGGGTTAAAACCCGCCTTTGGCAGCGAGTGCTGGTTGTCTGGGGGGGAGGTGTGGCGTCTGCGCATGCGTCGGAGGAGAGGAGGGGCGGGAGCGCGCACGCGCGGGCGGGGAGTGGGGGGGGGGGGGAGCGAGCGCGGGGCGCGCGCACGCGCCAGCGGCGGGAGGAGGAGGAGGGGAGGGAGGGGGGGGAGGTACCGGGAAGGGGAGGGAGGGGGGGGAGGTGCCGGGGCCGCCCCGCCCCGCAGGAAACGGAGCCGCCCGGCCCCGCTCGGCGCCAGGGCGGGGAGCGGAGCCCGGCAGCGGAGCGGCGCCGTCAGCCCCGTTCCTTCAGCGGAGGAGCAGCTTTATCACCGCCACCACCACCCCCCGGTGCCGCCCGGGCAACTTGTTGCCGCCGCCATGCCCCCCCGGCCCGCCGCCGGCCCCTAGGCTCGGGGGGCTCCCGGCCGTTTGCTTCCCCTCAGCGGGCCCCGTGAGGCGAGGAGGGGAGTGGGGGGGGGGGGAGAGCCGCGATGTCCTTCTTTAACTTTCGCAAGATCTTCAAGCTGGGCGGCGAGAAGAAGAAGAAGCAGTACGAGCACGTCAAGAGGGACCTGAACCCGGAGGAGCTGTGGGAGATCATCGGCGAGCTGGGCGACGGCGCCTTCGGGAAGGTGTTCAAGGTACGGCCGCGGCTCCCCCTCAGGCGGCGCCGAGCCCGCCTCAGAGCCCCCGTCAGGGCACGTGTGGAGCGCGGCCCTGCCAGGCGGGCGTCAAGTTCAGGCTGCTTTATTTCTATTTTCTATTTATTATTCTTTTTTTTTGGAGTTTTGCTGCCCGTGGGAGTCAAGCTGAGCTGGTTTTGTGGGCCTTCTGTCGTGGGTCCTCATGGGGCACCCCGGCTGTCCGTACGTGGCAGGGTGTCTGCGTGTGCTCCTAACTTCTCTGTTTCATCTGTTTAATCTCGCAAAAGCGGCGTTTCCAAGGGTTATTATCTGCCACTTCTCCAGCCAGATAGCCTAATAAAATAGATATACTGCTGGTGTTTGACAGGATGGTAGTTTTCAGACAAATCGCCAGCTAATTTTTCCCTCTGAGAAGTCATCAATGCTCTACATCTCATTTAGGGATAGTTTGGAACAAATGTCAAGGGGGATAAGCATGACAGAATCAGGGAACTGGCATAAATTGGGACCCTGGAGCAGATGTGGGGGCTAGAAATAATAGCATGAGAAACAACAGCATTTACAGTGTTTCTAAAAGCTAATCTGGTCAAGAAGTGTTCATTTTTAGACTTAAAGTCTCACTTGAGACTTCATGAAATCTGGGTACAGATCTTGCACTCCTGAAACCTGGGCTATTTTCAGTATAAACTATTTTTAGACTTTGTGTTGTGGTGTTACCTGCTTGTGAATTTGAGCAAAAGCGTGTTGCCCCAGTGGAGTCAGAATGCTGGGGGTTTTCCCCCCCTAGGAAGTGGCCTACATCTTGTGTGTTAGGAGCATCCAGTTTATTTTGATGTTGGTGTAGTACGTGGGCTAGATGGTGGTCCTGCTGTCAGTGTGGAAGATCATAATTTTTCTTATTAAAACGACTGGGGAATATGGCTGAAGTTGCTGCCTCATAAAGCTTGGTGACTTTAAAAGCATCGCGTTGTCTCTAAGAGCATTTGCTGAGAATTGGGGTTATTTCTTAGAACTTTGGATTTCTAAGTGTGGAGTTTTGTTTTCTTTTCTGTGACTATGATGCTCTGTCCCAGAGAGATGACTGGGGGAGCCTTAAAGAAACAATACTAAATGTTTTCCCCCGCCCCCACGTGCATTTCCCCTCCCATCTGCAAACCTCTTGTCAATTCATATTTATCAGTCAGCATCTCTGTCTGAGCCCCAGTCTGTAGAGGAAGGTGTCTGAGCAAGAGAACCGATAAATTTTGCTTATCAGTGCAATTTGTCTACATCAAGAGAGTTTTCAAGTTAGATGGATTTTTATCTGATTGGGAAGTGGCAAAGTGTAAACACTTTATCTTGAAGTTTTTGAAATTAAACCCTCTTAAAATTCTGGTAGTCAGAATTACACATGCAGTAACACAGCTAAAATCGATGAATGTGTAGCACAGGTACCAGTGTTTCAGGGGGAAAAAAAAAATCCTGTTTAGAAAAATGAGTCTTGCTGCATGTACGCAGCAGCATTCATTTTGTTTCCACCTAGTTTGAGGAAAAAGGATTACGCTCAGATACAAACTGTGCTTGTTTTCCTGCATCTGAGCATGCTTGGCAAGGAAGTGTTTCGAAAGCAAGGGTGTGTTGTAGTGTTCTTTCTTGGATATACACCTCAATTGAGCAACTGCAAGAATAACCCCTTTAATACCTACTCAAATTTTGGAATTAAAACTGTTAACAGAACTGTCAACTTGTGGAGACTGTTAGCTTTTGTTTTTTAAACAGAAGATAACCCTAGTGCCAGTTACGTTTGACAAAAAGAAGTCTCTTTGCTTAACATTAATAATCAAAACATTCATTAAAACTTCATGAACATGCTTCAAGAGTTTAATCATCTCCATTTTGAATTCCTGTAAATGGTTAATCAGATATGAGTTCTACCAAAGAAGTGGTTAGAGCATTTTTAGCTGAAGCTGATGTCACAACACCCTTCTGCAGTTACTCCTGAGGTGGAAAATTAGTGGAAACTGCCAGTCTGTGCATAGAAACAGAGTTGTACTATATTTTAACTCTATAAACGGGATTTGCAAAGGTTAAAACATCTTTGTAATTAAGATCCTAGGAGTCACTGTATGAATGTCCTTGTTCTTGGAGCCTTGGCAGATGCAGGACGAAATAAATGGTCAGATAAATAAGGCTTTATAAACTTTGTGTTTTTAATAAAAACATAGGCTGCATGCTCTGATTTTCCCTAGAAAAGTATTTGGCTTAGCTGTAAGCTCATCTTTTGGACAAGAGTATCAAATATTTAAATAGATACTCAAAAGCAACTTTTAAATGATTCTGGCAGGATTATGAAGCCTTGCTGATAATATTTTTTTACATTAAAAAATACTGCATCTAGTGATAGTTAAGCCTTCGGGGTATTGGAAGCTTGTGATTCATTTCCATTCTTCCCAATCAAGTACAAGGGTCTTGCTTATTTTTTGTAACTTGTTTAAATTACAGGAAGAGCTTATTTCCTCTGATGCTGTCTGTTGTCATCTTCTAAAGCTCACATGGCCCTGACAATTGAGGGATTTGTGTTCGCTGACTTCTAAATGATGTTCAGGAGTAGTGGTCCTTAAAACTTCCAAGTGTTCAGCTGCTGTTGCAAGCCCCTCCTGTGCTCAGAGGGGCTGTGTAACTGCAGGCTGCCCGTGGCAAGGTTGATGGTTGTACAGGGCTTCTCCTTCTGGCCTTTTCAGCCTCTTCAGAGAGGCCACTTTTAGGCTGTTTTCCTTTCTTTTTTTGCTCTTGGTTAAGGAATAATGGGGTAGCTTTTCATCCTTTTTCAATTTCTAGGCTCTTGTGGTTCTTCAGTATCAGGTGATGGCCCTTGGAAAGAGAATGGTGAGGTTGCTGATATGGACTTCTTTCCAATCTTTTTTAACTGCCATTTGTGGGTTTCCAAGAATTCCTGGTTGGGATGCCAGGGTTCAGAAAGACATTGAAGAAGCAGGAATTTCAACTTAAACTGGGAGCTAGGTAGCTCTCCAACTACTTGTTATTTTATTTCCTTAAGGATTAAAACATCTGATTTGATCAAGTTTCCTGAAAAATTTTAGGCTTCAAGTGTTAAAGTTTATTGTAAACAGTTTGCTTTGTAACTTAGTTCCATTATTATATGATGTTATATTATTGTGTGTTACATTACCCTATTTGTATCAAATGCCAGTTCAGTGCCTGTAGTGCAGATCTCTTTAAGGTCAATCAGTGTAAGTAATTGTTAAAGTATAGTCATTTTAAGTAACCGTGTGAAGTCTTTCATCAGCTTTAGGCTGCTTTCTAAATTGACAGAAGTTACTGTTCAGATGGTGTGAAAACAGACCTTTAAAAATGCCTAATGTGTTCTGGGGCTTTCTTGCTAAAGCTCCTGACTGAGCCTCTTTATCATACAGATGCACAGCTAATTAAAATGCAGATATCTTCCTGAGTGAACATGTGAAGGGAAATAAAATGCTGGGACTGTATTTCAGTAAAATTTGCCAGCCCTTTTTTTTTGGTATTATGAATACTGTACTCTAACATAAGAACCCTTATACTGCAGAAAGACATTTCTGTAGTGCTTTGTTGGTGTGATCTCTGAGCCCTTTGCTGGAGTCTACTCCTCCAAGAAATTTGTGGTCTTCAGTGCATCGTTATGATAATTATGGGTGCCATCTGTACAAATATACTAATTTTAGGTTTTCTGTGGGAACACATTCTATACCGGCAGAATATGCGTGGCAGGATACTGTGTAAGATAGCAAGGTACCTATATATGGTATATAGGGAAAATACTGTGTGTATATACACAGTGTGAGAGAAACTGTCCAGTTTCCTTGAGAGAGCCCTTTGTACTTGTCTGATTTTGAATTGTATTCATGCTTCTCGGTTTGAATTGGCATATTCTGCCCATTTATAGTGTCACATTTATTACCCCGAATATTAGATGTTGGAGGCATTGTGCGTGCAAGATTCTTATAGCAATTTGGGAAGTCAAATATTTGTATTTCATCTGAAGTTACCAAGACAAGTCTTCCAACTGTCAGCAATTAACCACTGCATGGTTAAAAAGCCAGCTCTGCTTCCTCTTTAGTCGGGAGCAGAAATGTTTTGGAAGCTGGTAGCTATAATCAGGGCGAGCAGCATAACCAAATGAATTTTCTTCTGAAAAGTTACAACTGCATAAGTATTCCTCTATACTTTGTCTGCAAAACCAGCCAATACAAACTCAGCTCTGTCTAATGAAAGAGGACTTTTGATAATGTTACGTCCTTTAAATGAAATAAACTAGTGATGTAGCTTCGTTTAAGTTGAGCTTTTGTTTCTGTATTTAAAACTTGCCTCTAATGGAACTGTGTGACTTTCAGAAGAGCTTGCTTTGCCTTAATGTCTTCTACAGCAGCCAGAAACACACAATTCTTGAATAGCGATTTAATAAAACCAGACCATTTTGGCTGCCTCATTTAACCAGCTTTAACTCCTTTTAATGCTTTAAAAAAAACCACCAACATAACTGACAAATGGTGGCTGCTTAGAAATACTTTTTGTCTAATGCTGCATCATATCTTATTTTCTAACATGAAAAAATGCCTGAAGTCTGTCCTGAAAACAAAGTCAGGGCAGAACGAGGAGAACTTATATTTCCTAGTCTCCATGGCCTTAGAGGCACATTTGTCTAAAGCATTGCTACAGTCAGATATTGCAGCTTGAAGTTCTCTTTACAACACTAATGTATCGCACTGTTTGCTAGGATGGCTATCTTTCACTTCTGTGACTTACCACTTGCAAGAGTAGATCTGACCAATTAATATCTAAGCTGAAGCACTCACTGGTGGCTTTTTTCATCTGTTGTTTCTTTTGATTTACGTAGTGTCATTAGCTCTACTAGCAGGTAATTGTTCAGAAGGATTTTAGAGCTGTTGGAACTCACAAGCCTTTCACATTAAAGATGCAGTCCATGCAGAAGTGCATTGCTTGAGTTCATCTGAAATCTTGTGTGTTATGTTTCCAGTCAAGTACTGTGTTTCAGGAACCTGAAGTTTCGTGCATGGCTGCAATAAGGCTGGACATGGAAAGAATAAGCAGGCGAAAATATGCTAGATTAAATTTTAATACATAAGAGTGAATCTGTTCAGAACTTCCAGCAATCTTGATAAAAGTTGTTTGCTGTACTTAATCGTTCTGATCTATTTCCATTCATAACTGACTATATATGAGTTGACCTCTTATTAAACTAGAGCAGTAAAATAGTTCAGTTGTCCTCAAGAGATCCGAATTAATATTCACTTCAATGCCATGTTGCTTTGTTTAGCCATTGAGGCATTAGTAGATAAAGGAGAGAGGGGAGGAGAGCTGATTTACTCTCAAGAGAGTAATGTATAAGATGATAATGTTAAATTTTAAATATGCAATCCATATAAAATAGAGCTAAAGCTTTTCTTAAAGCTTGTTGAGGTCAGTCCTTTCCGTAAGAGTAGCCTGGATGTTTTAGGGCTGCTTTATAGGCTCTAGATGAAAAGAAGATGCATGCCGTCCACAGAAGACGAAGGATTTTAGTCTGGCTGATCAGCTTGGTGAGTTGCTCAAAGTTAACCTTTTCTTCCTTTTGCCTGCTGCTCTGTAGTCTTATCTTTACTGTCACGCTGCTGCAGTTCTAGTGTGTTGAAGATACCAGATAAGGAGAAGGCAATATCACTGTTTAAACCCAAGAAATTGTGGTAAGGCAAAAGCTTCGCAGATCTCTTTACACCTATTGTCACTTTCACAAAGTTTTCTGAGGAGATGGGTAGTGCAAGTAAGCTGTCTGTGGGTTGTAAAGAGGAATTTTCTTGTTTTAAGTGGATATTTGCAGGCAGTGACGTCTCCTTTTCATTTAGTTTGTGGTGAGGAAATACTCTGAAGAAGTAAGAAGTAGGCACATGTTAAGTGCCTCACTTTTTGGATGTCTTAGTGACTTGGCCGAAAACCAGCATCACAATACTTAACTTATGACTAATGTATTGTCTGTCTCTTGCCTTCAGAATTAAAGCTGCAGACAAGTTTGTGGAGGATAAATATAAATTGCTCATGACCACTTCTTAGTGAGGCAGTCATCTTTTCCAAGGTGTGAGCACAGCTATATAAACTGTTTAAAAAAAATCAAATAACCATTTCCTATTTACTTGGAGTTCTAAACTGTTTATAGAAGTTGCTATTTTTTCCATGTAACCTGATAGTTCATATCTCCTAGCTAACTATTAGTGTGCTTGGTTTCTTGTCTGGAGAGTAAGACTCTCCTTGGATTTTAGGCATAAGCAAAACGTGACTGCGTTGTTTTTTCAAGTACATTGCAGAATGAAGCTTTTTTTTTTTTCAGCTGCTCTAACTTGGTGAAATAATTCCTCATGCTTAAGTCACATGTGGTCTAATAATTCTGATATAGGAGCTGAAAAAATGTGGTAATGTTTTTTTTTTTAACAGGTCTTGTAGACAAATTGGTTAAACCTTCTCAACTAAATCTTGGGCAGAGAAATAGCCCTCCAGTAATACAATCCCCCAGGCAGCAGTATGTGCTATTGTTGCAGAGCAGTAGTTTGCAAGTTTCTTTTGGTGGTCACCCAAATTCTAGATTTGACCACCCCATAAACAATAATGAAGGAATAATTCATTGGATTTGTGTTTGCGATTGCTGTGGTCCCTACTTTACGATTCTTATTCAGAAATGGGGGAGAAAAAAAAAATCTAAATTTGGAAAACATCCTGGAAGTAATGTTTTTTTTTAAATGGCTGTTTTAAATTTTAAAATGGCACAAAATTGCCATAATTCCCCTCGTTTAGGGTCAGACTGTAGGTGATGAGAATACTTGTGAGATGCCCAAGTTGGTTCTTTCTCAATAGTTTTTTCTCTTGCAGTTTTATTAATTTCTGATGTTGTCTGTGACCTGAAATGACAGTTTTCCCCAGTGCAAACATAAAATGATAGGAAACATAAGGAACCTCCCTTTTTTCTGCCCCTTTGCCACTACAGCCTTCCAAAATTGAGCCTTGAAGAAAGGTTTTTCCAGTAAATTGTCTGGAGCTCCTGAAGGGCATGTAAGTAGCAACATAAGAATGCAGCAATTTTTAAACACTCAGTCATCAAATGATAATTTTTTTTCTAGGTCTCTGATGTCTCCAGATTTATTTATTTTTTTACATTCTCTGAAAGCAGCACTGTTGTTTTTTTTTGTTTGTTTTAGAGTAAACTTAAGGAACCAGAATAAGTAGGAGACTTTGATGTGACTACTGTGCATTATAAACTCTCAGGTTGCCTTACCACTCTCTTTCAACACTGTCCAAGGTGGAAGTAGAAATGTCTGCCATTCACATCAGTATTCAGGTTGCAGAATGGTACCCACTGAGTATTACGAACATCGTTTGGTGGCACCTGTGGCTTAATGATTCCCAGATCTGTGTACGAAGTCCTGCCTTGTTGTATGTAGCTGCCTATCATACATCTGAGGTGTGTGCATGGTGTAAACACAAAATTTGCTTGGCTCTTTTGTATTACAGGTAAGCTTTAGAGCTGTTTACCAGTTTATCCTAATTACTACCACTGCTGAGTGCAGCTGTGAATGGACCTTACATATTTCATGGACCATGACCCACGTTTTGAGAATCTTACAAGATTATAACCATCACGCTCCTTAATGACAGTTGCATTTCTGTAGCAGAGGCAGCATGTAATTAAATCTTCCGGTTTGTGATCTTAAATGCATTCCTTGAGACCCTGGTGCCTGAAGTGTAATTTATGAATACTTTTTTCAGTCTTTGCTCCTTTGTGCTCCCCCAATAGCCTTTAATTATATTCAGATTATAAGCTCAATTGCCAAAGTCATCTTGTTTCAACTCTTCTGCCTGTAGTCTTACTTTACAGTAACTGCCAAATTACTCAATTTCGAGGCTTGTGCTGTCTCTTCACTAGATACTGTCCAGATTGTTCCACCGTTCGGTGTTCAGTGATGGAAAAGCCATGAAATTTGCTGTTAGACAAACAACAAACCTGGGTGGAGTAGCCAGCAAAACAAAAGATGAATGAGGGTTTATAGTTCATCTCCAAACCTGTGTAAAATATATATTGTATCTCCCTCTTTCGCATTCACTTTTAATGACTTTATAATATGATTACTGTATGGACTGCTGAAGAGAATATCTTAACTTTCAAATATGTTCTGTGGAAACACTTCTTCCTACTCAGAAAATGAAGTCTTTTTATAGATGAAGATCTAGTACTTGCAGAATGTTTGAACGATGACAGGCACTAAAAATTAACTAATGGATAAAATCTAGCAGGCTACCTCAGATTGGTCTTCAATGATATTTGTACTTCAACTAAAAACCAGGGCATCACAGGAAATGTTAACATTCCACTGACATTTCTGATTTTCTGTTGAATATGCACTATGCTCATGCACGTAAAACAAGTAAAATGTACAGCAGAAAATTTACCTAAAGAAAAAACAAATAATAATGGAAGATTCTTTGTATGCTTAATGCATCTACTTAAACTATCATATTTGGTTTGAAGAGGACATATTTTTTCTTAAAGCACTTTGAAATGTCCATAAAAGCAAGTTCCAATATTAAAGTCATAGCATATAGATTTTTCTTGTTCTTTTTCACTCTTCTGGATGAGGAGTGATTTGCACTGCATATGTTTATATAGAGAGGGAAATTTCAAACAGCTAAGTATGAACACTGGTTTAGAATCTAGAAGAAAGACATGAGCATTTTTCCCCTTTATATATCTGTTTATTTCTGAGCCATTTTCTGTTTAATTACCTGTAGCCAAGAGCAATAAATGGCTCAAGAATAGATTAATGCTGGAATCAAGTTTAACCCCAAATCTGGCTTTAGGAAGTGTTTCTACCTGAAGTATGTTTTCCTATGATGTGATTTTAAATTTTTATCGACTTTCTATGGAGAAGAAAGTGAAGGAGTGAAAAAGTAGGATTGTTCCATAAGAGCTACATTGATTGAGTAGCATTTAAAATTTGCTCAATCCCTCTGTATTACAGAGGGCTCAGTGACTGTTACCTTCAAAAGGCAGCCTTAAGTTAATCTGTTGGTTGCTGTTTTCCAAATCTTGGTATGTGAAACTGAAGGAGGTGATATAAAGGGAGTTCAGTATTCTTGTAAAGAATTTTCCTGAAGTTTCCTTAATGCAGTAATTCCAAATGAGTGGGTGAGCTGAGAGTGGAATTGCAACTGTAGTCTACAGCAATTTCAGGGGAACCATTACCTGAGAACTTCAGTTGTGCCTACACAAAAATTGTTTTACCTGGTATGAAAGCAATGGTGAATCCCAGTGCTAAGGCAGAATTGTTCTTGAATCCCTCCAGCTTGATAATGAGTTAGAGAAGATTGTCCCCTTTTCAGTTTTGATATTGAATTGGACAGCATTTTACATCTGGGATTTGCTTGCTTAAGGAGGACTTTGGGGAACTAGGTCTTATCTCTAGAAATTCTTAGTCATAACTGTGACTAAGAAAACAGTGTTCCAAGGGAAGTTGCACTGGAATTAATTCTTACTGTATCTTGTAGGACATAGCCCTCTGGACACAGATTTATGCTGGAAATCCCAAGTTTTTCCTCCAACAGTTGTCTGGTTTTTACAGCTTAACAGATGACTTTCCACTTGTATTTCCAAGCAGTGCTTTACCAGCTAAAGAGTTAATGCTTTGTAATTAGTAGGTAAAACTTCAATTGAGAAATCTCAGTTGAGAGCTTCAGCAAGAATTAGCATGTTGCAGTAAACTCATCTCCTTCAGAGCCTTTGTGCCAGTCAGGTTGTATTCAATTCAGTGTGCTGCTGTGTTAATTTTGGAAAGCTCAGTCATGTTCCTGCCCCACCTTTAAGCTTTTTTTCCTGTCTGAATTGAAGAGGCCCAACCTTTTTATTTTGTATTTGTAAGACCAACTGCTTGATTCCTTAATGGTTTAACTGTCTTTCTTTCTGCCTTCTCTATCTCACTTGCATGACCTCCATGGCTACTGGGGATCTTTTAATTCACCATTCAAGTGAGCTGTTCTGCTCCTCAGTGCAATCCTGGGTCAGATCCAGAGGTCTGCACAACTGCATCATCCTGTGCAAGTCTGGAACGTCAGATCAGCTCTGGGAAATGTGGTCAGAAGGGTTTGGAAAGGCATTACCCTAAAACAAACTCAATGGGTACTCCTAAGAGTTCAGCCAAGCTTGTTTTTCACTCTTTCACCTTCCGAATAGTTTTTACTGCTAGTGGAAATGCACTAACTGGCTTTGTAAGTAACCGGAAAGAGGAAAGCAGTCTGCTGCTACTTTTCATCTCTTCCGGGTGGGAAGTCTGAACGCTGAAGGATCATCATATAAACAAGAACTGTCAAGTGTTTCCTATGGACAAGGATAGCTGTTACCTGAAAGTGCCTCCTTTGTTACAGCAAGAGCTTTAAGCTGACCCTTAGTAGCAGACCTAGATGTTCTGGTCAGCTTAATGACCCTAGGAGTTGTTTGTTTAATTTAATGTTAGGCTTCAAACAATAGTATTTAAAAGTGAAATATAAAAATGCTAGTGTACAGGCTTCTTAATTCTCCTGTTTCAGGGACATGAGTTTTGATGCTGTCATAAACTTAGCCTTTAGTTGTCCAGCATGGGAACGTTTCCCTTTGGGCTGGTGCAATAAAAAAAAAAGTTTTAGTCTTAATCAATACTGTACCATAAACAGAGCCAATTTCTTTAAATGTTACTACAGTTCAAATAATAAAAACCTTAAATAATTCAAAGGGCTGCAGTTGAGCAAGAGAAAAGCCTGAGAGCTTAACTCAAAGCACTTCAGGGATCCTGGCACATAGAAAATGGATGTTTAATAGCTGATGACTTTAAAACTTTTTAGTGTCAAACTCAACTCTTAGCCTTAAGGTTCTTTTGAAAACTGAAACAACATGGAACTGTGATACTAGGTGAAACAGTCAGTAACATGTTTTCTCAGATTTTCAATGTCTCTAGGAAGTACAGAAGCGACTGTTGGAGTGTTTGGGTCTTCTCCCTGTCTGCCTTCCACACCAGGTTACAACAGCACAAGTCAACTCAGCCAGAGTGCTGACCCAGTATTCCCATTCCCACCTGCTACTTGTGACAGCTTTGGTGCTCGCTGACCCTGTGATGATCTGGGCCAGGGGACCAAACCCATCCAGAAGCTGAGCGTACACAGTCAGTTCCTGTCCTCCAGCCAGCTCACAGGAGGGCCAGACAAGTGACAGTGCTGATGCAAGGTAGAAAGGACAGGACAGGTTCAGCTTTGGCTCAAAAGTTGTTGGAATTCACCATTTAAAAAAGAAACTGATTCTGAAAGTTAACATCGGAAGCAACTTGTCCCACTACTCTGCTGAATGTGAATGAAGTTTACTTACAGAACCCAAGTTGCTGTTTTGGTGGCACTTGAATAGCCGATTTACAAGGAATAACAAATGTTTGTTCAGATGATTTCCTCATCTCTTGATATGTGATACCTGCAGCACAAAAATATAGCTAGAACACTGAATACTATGTGAGAGAACCTTTTTGCCTTGCTGTCAGAAGATTTCCTGCTGTTTCCGTGAGATGACACGTAGCTTTAGCATCATTATGTAAAAGACTCATAATAAAACTAAGGGGAAGTCACAGACTGTAAGCACTAAATAATGTACATCAGAATACATTTTGTAGAACTGACCTGAAAATATCTTGTTCATATTACAAAGCAATGGAAGAGTTGAAAGAAACTGACTTAACTGTATTGACTTCTTGTTGTTTTGTTGTCTTTGCCGTTGGTTTCTATTAATTGACTTAAAAGATACATGCATAAGAGCAATAACTTCCCTCTAGAATGCTGGAGTTCCTGTTTCTTAAAATACATTAATACCAAAAGAATTATGAATTTGTCCCTGTAACAGTCTTACGTAAGGAGGATGATATATAGCTTTTTAATGAAAACTGCCAAGAGCTACTCTACTTCCTCTTTCCTTCAGAAATAGGGGAAGTTTCATCTCAACAGGCGAGAGCCTGCGTGGAGCAATACAGAGTATGCGCTTTGATAGTTTTGCAAGAGCTCTTGCCAATATGAATGTGGCATTGATGCAGTCGTTTCACTTCCCACTACGCTACAACTGTGACTTCACTTTTTCATCAAATGTCTTTATGTAAAATAGTAGACTTTAAACTGCTTATATAGCTTATATTTTTCTCCTTAATGTATGAAGTATTCTTTTATTGCTTATATTAGTAAGACAGAATGAAATGGGATGGTAGTGCTTCATTTTGTTTTGTTTAATCTTTCCCCTCTGGCCATTTAGCTGTGCTCACTGCAAGTCTCGAACATGGTTCGCATTGCAGGGTCGGGCTCTGCAGTACCATTTCCCAAACTGACCGTTTTCTTGAGCTAGTGAGGTATATACACTTCAAATAATGATTAAATTCTGTTATATCCAGTCATCTTCTACAGTAAATACAGAGAATAAACTCTTAGTACAGATCCTCAAATGTTTTCGTTCTGCATCTGAAATGTAGAGTATTTAATCATTCTTTACTTTGACAGCAATTTTTTTTTAACTTAATGACTGCACCGCATTTCATTTCTATGACTATGTAGTTTCCCTAGTAACCTGTCAGAAGGTCTTTGTTGAAGGGTTCTTAAAGTCCAAAGAAATTGTCATTTGTTCTTTATTATTTTTGTTGACTTGTTCATTTCTAGTTGGGAAAAACAAGTTTCTGTGGATGTGTTTTTTTTGTTGTTGTGCATGAATGCACAACTGGCATTGGAAACTGGCTTGAAAAACTGATCTAGCCATCTTACCTCTGATCTGGCTAAAGGCCCTGGGCAGAAGAATTCCTAATTTTGTGTTTCCTTACCTAACTCAAAGGAACGGAGTAAGGGGGAACTGTGGCTTGACCTAACTACTTTATTTAAATTCTAGGGTAATATGTGTACAGCTGTGAATGTACAACATGTAGTCTGTAAAATGCTAGTAAACAAAATGACTTCGTACTAAACGAAGCCAAAATTCTCCATGATGTATTTGTTTGCAGGCAGCTGTGGAGATGGCTTCTAAAAGTCCAAATGTCTCCCTAGGAAAAGATGTTAGCAGGAATAATGTTGGCTCTCTGAGCCATGTTGTTAATGGAAGAAATCTAAGCAAACTGCATTTCTAAGTGAACTAAGAAATCCAGTGCACTAAGGCTTCTGCCTCTAGCAGAGGATAGAAGCAAGATAACAATAGAGAATGCCCCCAGGTAAAGGAGTCAGATTTCTTACAGTCTGTGTTCAGACAACCCATAAGAGCATCAAGAGCAAAAGATACAATTCCCAGCTATCAACCTGGCAGCATGGTTGCTCTGAAAAGTGGTTGAGACACAGCCTCAACTCTGGTTGTTGGCGAATGTCTTAAAAGTAGTTGTAGCGAACAGCTAGAACTGGCAATTGTGGCTTGATTAACAATTATTTATATCATCGCTAATTGGAAGCTTTATTAATTTGTCATCTGGAGAATGTTTATTGCTGGAATAAAGATCTGATTTTAAGCTATAGCAATTAAAATAAACATGTAAATGAATCAGCTGTAAGTGTTTTGGTTTTTTAATGCAAGAAGACAGAACAAATAATGATAGGCTCTCCATAGGGCAGGGTGAGGATGCACTGGGCCGGGTTTCCTGGGAAGCTGGAAGTCAGTTTGGGCTTGACACTGACTGGTGCTGGGTAAACTGGGGAAAACCTGCTGGCAGCTCTTAGTGCCCTCTGCAAAGCAGCACTGCAGGGGTAAATCTTGACTTGTCGCACCTCCCTCTTCTCTTAGGGGAGTTGATTGTGATGCAGAATTGTGGGGTTTAATGCTGCTTTTGCAAGTAGTATGTACGGTTATAATAACTCAGTTTAGGGAAGAAAATAGCAGTCCTTTGCTTTTACACCTCTGACACCATTTAATGTCTTAGTTGCAAATGTTTCCCCTATATTATCAGCTGGATTTCTGGGTTGCTTTTAAGTGAGCTCTTATGCAACAAGAGAAGGGGGAGAGCTAATGTTATAAAACACTATCGTGCCGATGCTTAGGATTTTTTTCTAAATGGGTGTGCTTAAATAAGAAGAATGATTCTATAATCTGATATAATTGCCTCTCTTAAGTTGCCTGTAAAGAACTGTTTCAGTTATTGTGCACTTATTGGCCAGCTGAGCCCTGGATGCCTCACCGATGCATGTATAAGTATCCCTATAATTTCGGGGAAACAGCACACGAATCTGGATGCAAACTCTGCCTAGCTAGTATGCAAAGTACCACGGAGTTCATGATTTCCCTAATGTATTTTCATTAAGTTAAATATAAAAACTGTGTTGCATACCAGTCCCCAAAATATTTTGTGGAATCCCGGATGCCAACTATGGAGGAAGCAGAAGAACCACAATAAATACGAAGTGCAAGGAGAACGTAAAAAGAGTCAAGTTGTCATGGAAACAGTTCCAAAACCAGTGCAGCCACAACGGCAGCACCACATCATCATGCCATAAGTATGTGCAGTCTGCACCGAGCCCTGGACATGATGTTGTTAGTAACGCTGTGTCATTGTAGGAAGGAGAGGTGCTCTCATCTGCTGCTTCAGTGTGGCATTAAACATCCCCTGGCCTTAAACATTTCCTTTCCTCAGTAGAAGAAACTCTCCTGTAGGTGTAGCTGTACAGGCAGGAAAAAATTGTGACTCATGGGCTGGAGTGTAAGGGTGTATCATCTTCCCTGGTAGATGCTGTCCTTTTGTTAGCTTCTTCTGCAACAGTCACTGCAACGTGTTCTAGCAGGTGTAACTGAAGTTAGCTGCTGCTTAATTCCTTGGACCAAACAGATGTATTGAAACTCTCTGTGGCTTCTTTTTAATATTATGTTTTCAAACATCGTGCAGTGGAAACTGGTATATAGAAAAAATGCATCTTCTTTGAAATTCTCATCTTTCTTAATTTCCAGAAGTGTGTGGAAGCTGCTATCTCCTTCCTCAGCCTAACTTCTGAGTTACTGTAAAAACAGTGATTTAATACAGCACAAGCAGCTAAGTTTCCTCTTAAATTCAAATTGATAGTGTTAATTCAATTTCTCAACATTTGATGTTAGATGTTATGCAGTTAATGATTTTTAGAGAAAAATCTACTTTCATTAATAAAAAAAATTTAAAAGATGTTTCAACACTTAAACCTGCACGACCAAGCAGTATTTTAGTTTCAAAATGCATGGAACAATTTCAGTTATGATACACCAAATGGACGTGGAGTCCAGCATAGTTTGTGTTAGACCAAGCTGCTACTTAGAGGTTAATTCGATTGGGCTGTTACAGTCTGAAGTTCTAGCAACTTTTTTTCTTCCTTCATATGTTCAAGGAAGCCTGAGATCTTTCTGAGAGCTCTGAGAAACAGCTCTTGCTTTGTGCTGTGCAAGGACACTTGTTCAGTGCTGATTACTCAGATGAGGCATCCTCACAAAGCGTACAGGGAGCTAGGTCTGACAATCCCAGCTTTCCGCAGAAGTGTAGCATTTTACCTGCAAAAACACTCCCTGAATAGGGATGTGTGTTTTTCGCTTCTGGGCAACCTTGATGGACTATGATTATGACTGTAGCTGAGAAGAATGAGTCAGAAAGGAAGAGCTCAACTGATTTGTTTTGCTGCTTGCAAAACATTCAGCGTGGTTATATAACTTCTCAGCAGCGAGCAGGCGTTGGGAAGAAAGGTGACAAATGATATTTCATCTCCCATCTCAGCAGCGATTCTGGCTGGCTGAATGGGAGATGAAGGACGTGCTTTTCTTTTTTCAGTTGGAAGTGGTGTTTTAATTTGTAGATGCCTACGTGCCATGTCACAGCAGGGCAGCTGCGCAGTTGGGTAGGAAGCGTTTGCTGCTGGTAGGAAACTGAAACAGCTCCTCGCAACCAGGGCCAAAACTTCACATTGGCCATCTCAAGATGAAAGACTGAGCTATCTCTGAGCTCTAATCCTATTACCGTGGAACCGTGGCTCTGCTCTCCCTGTTGTCTGTGGCTGGGAATATGCAACTGCTTGGCTGAATGCCCAGACAGTAAACCTGCCTTTTAATATTCTGCTATCAGTCTCTTCACAAAGCTTCTGGATCTGGAACTCGTATTTGGATATATGATACTGTATCAAAATCCAGGATTAATAGGGAAGGGGTCACTAATTTCATGTACTCGCAGATGCTAGTTTCACGTAGAAGGGTTATTCCTCTTTCTGGTACGGACGGATATGTTTCCAGCTGTTCACAACATTTTTCCACAGTTGATGTCATTGCCATTTTAGTGTGAGGGATTTAGGTTCAGAGAGAAAGCAATTTGCAAGTTCTAATTTCCTAGACCATATTTATTACGTGCAAGCTGGCTGTCTTTTTCAACACTCTTAGAATTAGGAGAATAAAGATATTTTTCTGTGCCTTTCCTGCTAACGAGGCTGTTCCATCTATTGCAAGATCAGTGCTGCAGCACACAGTTTGCCATTCCCTTGTGCTTGCTGTCTCTCTGGAAGTTAATGTTTGCTGCTGTAACCTTAAGCACACATCCAAATAGAAGTTTTGGTGAAAGGATTGCAATGTTTATGTATTGTTGCACATAATAGTTAATTATTGGAGGAATGGGTTATTCCATTTCAGCTTCCAACCACGTGTTTATATACATTTTGAGATGAAAGGTTGATACAAACAAAGAAAATCTTTCTCTTCCCTTTCTTCCCTGTCTCCACATAAGGCAGGATTGAACCATAATCATTAAAGACAGCAGTTTGGATGTCTTGGGACTGAAGCTTAAATCATCTGTCATGGAAGTGGAACCAAAATTATTTAAGCGGAGCATACAGGAGAAACCTGAAGTGATAATTGAGATCTGTGATATAGGAAGAAGTTGCTGGGCTTCTGATACAGGGCACATCTTAAAAGAACACAACCTCTGAGTAACATTAATGATTATTTGACTTGAAATGTTAATGTGCTCAAATGCAAAATGAGGATATGCAAATCCAGACTGCAGCTACACTAACATTTTTGCTCCTGCTCTGACCTTTGGGGAATGTTAGGCAGCAGAAGAAAGATTTCAGCCAAAGTCTAGAAAGAACAACCGTGCCCCCACAAAGCTGTAAATGCTCATTGTTCCTCGGAATCGAGTGGGCTTTTCTCTTGGACAACGCAATGCCACTCAAGTCTTTTAGAACAGAGGCTTCATTTTATTTTATTAGTGAATTTTAGAGAAAAATGTACTTTCACTAATGAAGAACACTTCTTTCTGATTTAAGGGATGTTTGGACACTTAGTACTGGTCAATCATACAGGGTTTTTCAGCCTCAGAATCCACGGGACAGGATTTCTTTTGTGCTGCTTACGGCAAGTCCCATAAGTGGATGTTTACTATAGAGTTGTATATCTTGTCTGCCCACAGAAATATGTGGTGGAAATATGCTAATTTTAAAGCTGTTGTCTTTTGAAGATAAAAGTCTGAATCTAGACATACAAAATATTACTATCGGAAGTAAGAATTGGAGTATATTTTCTTTTGTTTATAGTTAAGATGCTCCTAAAGATAATCCCCGTCTCTATTAGCACTTCTGTTTTAAAACCAGATGTTTTAATAGAGCTACCACAAGGAGGGAAAAAAAATAATTATCCAAAGCAGATTTTCTAATTGCTTCAAGCAAAAGGATCTGGGAAAAATCAAAATACAAAGTACTCTGTAGATATGGGGGAGGGAAGTGTGTGGGGGGAGCACTGTATAATATAAATACAGCAAACCTCCCTAGAGTGGAATTGTGCATCCTAGTTTATCCTTGCTTCTTTCTTTCCCTCAAAGGTGGAATTTAATCTGAAAAGGGTAGTATCAGTTATTGTTAAACTGAAGTCGAAGTTGAAAATGCAATTTTAATTAAAGAAAACACTCTGACTACTCTACAGTTAATGTGCAAATTTGTGTAACAAATATTTATTTTTTTTGAAGTATCCTCATAATAAATTCTACAGTACTGTGGGGAGTGCCTGGCCATTCTTGTTTCAAAAAAAGTAAATTTATAGTTGAAATTTTAATATTTTTAAAGGTGCTCTAACAACTTGTCTTCTGCACACACGAACTACCAAGTCTAGCTCTGTTGGGTTGTGAGACATCTGCTAAACCTTTCAGGTTTCATTTACAGTGGAGCTCTGGGACAGGAAAGTTGCTCTTTCATTCCTGCTATAAAACATGAAACCGAAACAAATATTTTTTCACATTATTTAGCAGACTTTTTTCTTATTAGAATATGTTTGAAAACTTCTCAATAGTATGTTCTTGAATAACATCATACGGATCCCTTGTCTCTGTTGTTAAAAAGAGGAGGGAAAATATTAAGGTAAATGTGGAAGGTGATTTTTTGTTGTTGCTGTTTTTGAAATTAGTATCAAGACAAAAACCTACTACATGTGTACCATACAATCTTTACCCTTACCATACACCGAGCATTAGCTGATTCATCTTATAACCGTGTTTTGCTGTTACGGTTGTTTTACTAAATGTTTTCATAAACATCTGTTTTAAATCTTTTTTTTTTTTTCTTTCATGAGCCACATCGAGAAAATTCTTTATGGTTGTCAAAGTAATAATACGTAGACCGTAGAAATTTTTCTTAAGAATTCTTACTTGCTCTCTTCACAGTTTTCAAGTTACATTTGTATGAAAGAGATTAGGTGACAGAGGTTGGGGCTTTCCTTGGTTTCCTGGGTTCCTGGGTTCGTCTCGCAAGGTTTGGGACCAAGGTGCCCATCCAGCAGCTGCCCCGGGCAGTTGGAATGGCCCTGGCAGGGCCCCGTCTCCTGCTGCTCTGCCCCAAACTTCCCATTGCGGTGTCTACAGCCAGGCGGAGGGGATCTAGACCCATTCTGCATGGGTGTCGCATGTCAGACTGAAGTCTGCTTCACCAATTATAACTTGGACTGATTTTTTTTTTTTTTTACTATTTAAAAACCAGCGTCTCTAATTGGTTGCAATTTCCTTGGCTTTTTTTTTTTTTTTTTTTTTTTAACGTAGGAATATTTAAGTGCGTAGCAAAAACGTTTTTTTATTCCCGGGTACCCAAGGTTTTGTTTTCCCAAGTCCAAATCTCACCTGTTCTGCAGCTGACCACGTCACTACAGCAGCTCTGCTGCCTTGTCTCAAGGTGTGGAGCAGTAAAGTAGAGGCTGGATGAATGCAGGCTTCGATGAGTAGCCAGTGCTCCTAGACTTCTGAAGCAAACAAGGCAAACAGAGTTAAATGCTCAGACAAATTAATGGTGGCTTGGCATCTCTCTAGCACAGGAGCTTGAATGCAGCCCCTGGCTCAAGAAGAGAGTAACCTACTGATTACTGGTAGCAGATCTGGTTTTCTATGTGGCTTTGCCAACAGCTGTGCTGCCACAATGTGGGGAGTGTCAGAAGGGCAAGAATGCACAGCCAAAAATGAGAGGGTGGAGGCTGCCTTATGCTTCTTGCCAAGTGTTAGTAAATAGTTCTTTGAGGAGCAGCGCAGAACTTCACCCAAGGCATACAAAACGGTAATGACCCTAAGCTGCATCATGGTTTGAAGAATGCAGCAGGGACTGAGTATTTCCGTGTCCCTATCTTTCATTGATTCGTGACCTTGAGAAAATCTTTCATTGATTCATGACCTTGAGAAAAATTGCTTTCTTCTGCTGGAATTTATCTAGTCTTTACTATGCAGATATTCTCTTTTTGTGGAGAGGCAAGCTAAATGTAGGGAAACGGTGCAGAAATATCAAGAGGGAGGATCTGGGTTTTTTTGCTGGTGACAATTGTTTGGAAAAATTAATCTCTAAAAAACTGCTGTAACTTTTTTTACAGGCTCAGAACAAAGAAACAAAAGTACTAGCTGCTGCAAAGGTGATTGATACTAAATCAGAAGAAGAACTTGAAGATTATATGGTTGAGATTGATATTTTGGCATCCTGTGATCATCCTAATATTGTTAAGCTCCTAGATGCTTTCTACTATGAAAACAATCTGTGGGTAGGTATTTTTTCTTCTCTAAATTCTTTTATTTTAAAAGAATATTGAAATTATTTTTTTTCATGGTTTTATTGAAATATTATCACATTTCGTCTGGGTTGTCACTATTGGGATAATTCCACAATTTCAAAACTAATTTCTAAATTGTAAATATGACTGATAGGAGGCTGTCACTGTAAAATCAGGCTGCATTGAGTCATCAAGTCAGCAGTCTGAATATAAAATCTGGAAATTAGCATTTCATTGTGCTGTATGCGGAGAGTTCTTGGTTGGTACTTATTTGTAACAGCAGGATTCAGATTTTAATTACATTATCACAATTTAGAATGAGTCTCAGAATTTACAGCTGCAAAATAAATAATGGGCTGAAAAGGTCAGCCTGGGAAGTATGTATTTTAGATAGAAGTGATTTTGTTAGTACTTGCAGGAAGGACAGTTTACCAGGATGTGAACAATAATTTGCTAAAAATCTAGATATTTGTACATAGAAGTGTTGTGGGAGTGTATGTGACTATACCTCAATTTTCTGGTTTGCCCTATGCACTGAATAACTTGAGCAGTGAAAATACGATTTTTTCCTTTAGGTGGCCTGATGCAGTATTTGTAAGTGCTTTTGGAATTACACAAAGGATACGTATCTCTTTAAAAGGAGACTATAATTCAGAAAGATACCTAAAACAAATAACAGAAAACTTCCTCCAAGTTATCCTTTAAGCATGGAAACAATGGAAGTGTAACACCGTATTTCCTGATGGAGATTTCTTTTGATGAGCTTTGTGAATGCTTTCTATGATCTGACTATGGAGTAAAATGATGCTGTGTGTACGGTGGAATAGCAAAAAAATTTCCATGCATAAAGGTGAACATGAAAGCAAATATGCCTAGAATTTGGAACAGTTGACAGGCTTCACTGGCAGATTATTTACATCTCTTCTAGCTAACTTTAGGTTTAAAACAAAATTGTAGATAAAGAGTTACAGTGAAGTGGAGAGCCATGAAAATGAGAGGGAGGAGAAGGCTGTAATGATGTGGTAAGTAAACAGAACTTAGTGGAGAGGGAGAGAAAAATAAGAATGAGAGTTGGACATAAAGAACATGTTTTTGCTTTCTGGTTTTAGAAACATGGTTTCTTTACCAAAGAGACCTTTGTCAGATTGTCAGATCAAACACAAAATTTTAGACAAGGGAACTCTTCATACAGAATTTCCTATACTTTACTTGACAATAAATATGCGGAAGCAAGTAAATGGGATAAAGGTTTAAGAATCTACAAAGAATTGCATTTTATAATGCATGTGCTAGTACCATTGTTGCAAGTATTAATTGAATCGTAATTTGAAGAAAATGATCTTCTGAGGGGTAAATCTGAGTGTTATTTTGTAGGGTATAATTTGAGGTTTCTTCTTCCATGAACAATTACACTCTGATTTTAAACGTACTGTAAAGTACAAAAAATCAAGATACTACTTCCCAGAGGGCTGTTTAGGTTTCTGACAAAAAATGCTCTTCAGCTGTCAGACTGAAAGTTATAATTTAATGTTCAAAGTTCAAATTAAAGAATTAAAACAGCTAAGGAAGAATGGAGTGGCAATCTTGGATGATCTCTTTGCTTTGCTTCCCTGCTCTCCTCATTCGCTTTGTCTACTCTTTTTCTCCTTTGTGTATGTTTTTTCTGTCCTAAATGTGAGCATAGTTTGTGCCCCAAAATAGTGGCAGTTCAGTTTGTTTATGTTTCACATGTAAACTGAGACCTGGAGATTGCATTGTTTTGGTATGAGTAGATTCTGGGATAAAACCACTTCTGTATTGTAGGCATCAGTGAAAATGGAGGAAAATGAATACAAACATGAAAATGAACACAAACTAATTTTCGTTAATATTTAATATCTACTGGAAAATAATGTAGCTCCTCTCTCTGCTTGAATATTCCAACTAGGTTATAATATTTAAGTACGATATAACAACAGAAGAGTTTGTGGCACATAAGTAAATCACATTACTAGTCAGCTTCAAGCTGACCTTGATACTTTTAATGTGGAATCTTACATTTGGATTAAAACTTTGAGGATCTCCAAGCATTTTTTTCAAGTCATTTGCTTTAGCTTCACAGCCATACTGTTGGTTGCTCCAAGTTGTACCGATATTTTGTAGAAGTTAGCTTAAAAAATAATAATTCATAGTCAAATAGTCTGAAATTCTTGTTTCCCAATAGTGGTCCCTTAATCAATGACTCAGTTCAGCAGAACTATTTAACTTGTAATTTATGTATTCTTTTGTTTGTATACAGATCCTGATCGAATTTTGTGCAGGTGGAGCAGTAGATGCAGTAATGTTGGGTAAATAAGTTGTTTCAAATAATAACATTTTTGACATCTTAAATTAATAATATTTATGTATTTTAAGACTTGCTTCACATGTGTATTGTTTTGAAATGCAAATGTTTATGTAATAGGTGTGGCATATGTGTTGAATGTCGGGGTCTTTAAACGATATTTACAACTGTATCTGTGGATATGGTAACTTGCTGAGTTAGACTAATCCTCTCATTTTTAAAGTGTTTATTTACTTCTCAAAATCCATTTTTAATGTCTTGATTCTTAAATGAGTGTGATGAGCTGTTCTCTCATGCTTATGAAGCTCTCTGTTGTTTTAACATGATCTATATTGATCCTTTTTTAGGATCTCATTCTCCCCCTTCCTTTGTCATCCTCCAAATTAGATTGTGATAACTTTTTATATTGCATCAACCTTAAAGTTAGATTTCCTGTGCTTATTCCTCAAATTAGGTGAATGCTAATGCCAGTAAGTAAAGGGTCTATCTTTAACATCTCTGTGTAGCACAGAAAAGATGCCCAGTCTCTACACTATGTAGCCTTTCCACAGTTCAGATAGGTAGGAGTAAGTACATAATATGGAACGTTAGGGATACAAGGGATGAAATTTTTGTTTCACTTAAAAATAATAATAATCATAATAATTTTGATGTTAACCTAAAAGGAACAAGTATTTCAAGATAGTTTTTCTAACATAAGGTGTTTAGAATTGGTCAGATTAATTGATTTTTTTAGATATATTTCTATACTGGTTGCTATGAGAAAAAAAAAATGCAAAAACATTGTGTTTGTCTCTTTCTCTTCAAGAGCTTGAAAGGCCATTGACAGAGCCACAGATCAAAGTGGTATGCAGGCAGACACTGGAAGCATTGAACTACTTGCATGAAAATAAGATCATCCACAGAGATCTAAAAGCTGGCAATATTCTTTTCACATTAGATGGAGACATTAAGCTAGGTAAGCATGTTGTACATAACTCTTTTCCAGAACTTTATGTGGTCTTATAATCGTGTTTTCTGTAGGCTATACTTAGGCAGAGTTCAGTATGTAGCCATCTAAATACAAATCTAAGGATGAGAAGTTCTTCATTTTTTTTCTCTTCATCTGCAAGTATTATTATTTTTACTTTTTTTGGCTTCTCTTGGAAGGCTGAAGATTTAATAATAACTTACAGTGATGGGCCATATTTCTAAGCATAATAGAACTACTCATGTAGTTTCTAAGTAATACAGTGTAAGAGAAAATATAGCTAATAGAGATTCATGGTAAGGGAGGCATTGATTTCTTTCTGTTCATTTTAATTACCTCGCATGAGCTGGCTCCGCCTCATATGGAGTAGAACAAGTTGAACCTTTTGTCAAACTTGGCTGACACACGTATCTTGCTAGCTTGCACAGAGCTTACTTCACAGCTCAGACCAGAGGCAGATTTCCTCCATACGTATATTTAGTGATGTATTCAAGCTTATAGTCAAGATTTCTATAGAAAAGATTTGAAAAGTGTACAGCGTCCCTTAAAAGAGCATTTTAGCCCTTTTAAATTTTCTGTACTTTTTGTTTCTGGTACATAAAGATGTAGATTCCTCATTTTATAAATATGTGAACAGCAAATTTCCTCCTTGCATTTGAGCTTTATTATTTCAGTATCTATAGTGCATCAATATTTCAGGTTTTGTATTTGATTAAATAGCTCTCTTAATCCTCTTTTTTTTTTTCTGCACAGAGCAAAATTAGGCTTCCCAGGTGTTGAGCCCATCAAGTCATTTTGTATAGATTAAAGACAAACATATGGCTATTTTGTCCCTCTGCTCTAATCTCTAGATCTTCATTAAGAAAGTTACATCTATAATAAGTCTATAATGTTTATATTTAAATGTCATCTTTTCTAAATGAAAAATAGTGCTTTACTGACAAATAACATAGCTGTGCAAAGAAGCATGTAAGATAGACGGGGAAAAATGAAAGAAAAATCTCTGAGAATTTAAATCCTGAAATCAAAAACTGAATGATTTACTGAATTAATAAGAGTTAATATGCTATGTCCAAGGAACATTTCATAGGCTAATGTAGTCATTTTCTAATGAAAATAATTTAATGTAATTTAACGTAATTTAACTTAATTAACAGCGGATTTTGGAGTATCAGCTAAAAACACAAGAACAATACAAAGAAGAGATTCTTTCATTGGTACACCATATTGGTAAGTGCACCATTTCATTGGCCTTTCAGTATGAACTAATACCCTAATATTACTTCTGTTGTTAATATAAACTTGATTAAATATCATGTAAATGTATTAAGAGTAGAATCTGCTTTTTAAAACGTTGCAGCAAATTCATGTTGAGAACCTTTTTTGTAAGAGAAGAGTGCATTTTCTAACCTGGTACTTCATTATTCTGTTTGCAGGATGGCTCCAGAAGTAGTAATGTGTGAGACATCTAAAGACAGGCCTTATGATTACAAGGCTGACATTTGGTCTCTTGGCATTACTTTAATAGAAATGGCTCAAATAGAGCCACCTCATCATGAATTAAATCCAATGCGAGTGCTCCTGAAAATAGCAAAATCTGATCCACCTACGTTAGCACAGCCTTCAAAATGGTTTGTATTTTAATGACAACTTTCCCACCCCAGTTTGTAGAATTTGACTATAAGGCCTATATGTGTGCCTTAAGTCTTGCTGAACTTTATGGTACTAGTTTTATGCATGAAGTCAAGTACGGATACATATTCTATGCATGCTCTGTGTGTGTATATCTACATCCTATATATAGGCAGATATATATCCTATATACATGTATATCCTTACACAGCAGTACTGTGACATTTTTGCTGTAGCTCTGTATGGAAGCTTTTATGCAAAAATATTTTGTAGAATTTAAAGACCTGGCAGATGTTACATTAAGATGTATGAAAAATAACCTTTTACCCATGCAGTAAAAGTTCTGAAGACTACCTGAAAAAGAACATTAGATTAAGGAAAACTTAGATATTTTTATACTAGAAAAACATTAAAAACAAAATGAAAAAAGCTGTTAACTCTTTGGTTGCTGTAATATCCTTCTGTGATTTAGTTGGGGATATAGCAGATGTGTTGTATTGTAAATTCACAGCCAGAAGTCAACTCTTCCATAAATGGAAGAACATTTTAATGATAAGTGTCATGCTGGTCTTTTCACTCCTTCATTGTCTTTCTGTTTTTCTAAATCAGTAGGACATGGAGTTGTGGTGTAGATACATGTGAAAGCAAAAGACGTTTCACTGCACTGATCTCATGTCAAGGCTAAATAAAAGCCACTACCTGTTTGATTTTTGTGTAGGTCATCAGATTTTAAAGATTTTCTGAAGAAATGTTTGGAAAAGAATGTAGATGCAAGGTGGAGTGCAACTCAGCTTTTACAGGTAGGAGGAATTAACTGTTCAGAAGTATTGTTTGAAGGCAAGCCTATTTTATATTCTCTTAAAAGCAGAGTATAATTGGAGTGACTACTTAAATTTAATATTAGGTGTTTGTACACAATCTGTGTTTGATACTGTTGGATGATCGTTATTTGGCAAAACATAATGAAATAATGCCAAGGGCAGATCAAAGTCTTTGCTTACATATATTTTGATATAGTATAACTAATTAATTTGCATAAGTATTTAAATTATACTTTGATACATGTAATGGGTGAAGGAGATATTTACATAAGTAGTCAATTGCTGACAGGTGTTTTAAAAGCTTTAGTGCTCAGCTGTCTTCTATAATGCTGTCACTGCAGAATGGCTAAACAGGAGTAGATGTGACTAGGTACATTTGATTCTGTTTAACGTCAGCGCACATTTACTTTATCCATAATACATCTGACATGTGTTGAATAGATTAAGCAGCAGGGCCAAGTGGAGAAAGAAGATTAAGACAGCAGGAGTAGGAGAAGAGCAGGTATCTGTTTTCTCTTAAAGAAATAGTTCCATGTTCTTGATAAGAAAAAATGTTCCAAAGGAAAAAGATTTTTTCTCTGGAAAGAATGTTTCTAGATAAAAACTTATCAGGAAATAGTTTTACTGTGGAACTGGAAAGAAATGAAAACCATTTCCAGGAAAAATAACCTTTAAAACAAATCTACTTTTATACTTTGGATTCTGAAACAGGTTAGTATAAATGAATACCTTGTGTTTTTAGCGTGTTTGTTATATTATTTACACAGTATATGTGATTACAAATGTTTTGATTTTAAAACTTCAACGGAGAAAAGTACGTTAAGACAATTATGATTATTGTTAACATTGTGAGTCTTCAAGTTTGAGAGAACCAGAGTAATGTTTCTCTGAAGTTAATATTTCTTTTAAGATATGATTTTCCCACTGTGTATGATGAAGTTAGAGCTTAATATTATGTTTTATTTTCACAAGCATCCGTTTGTTACGGTTACTTCCAATAAACCGATACGAGAATTGATTGCGGAGGCTAAGGCAGAAGTTACAGAAGAAGTTGAAGATGGTAAAGATGAAGATGAAGAGGAGGAAACAGAAAATTCTCTGGTCAGTTTAAAATTAGTTTAAATATGCAATTAGTTTCAATCACAAATTTCCTATGGAGAACTCAATTTTCTGATGTTCTACCTAACTTTTGCAGCAAGTCATCTAAGAATAACTGCAGAAACAGACTGTAGCCTTCTTACAAGATAGCTAGTGTTTTCAAAATCAGCATGTTCTTCATCTCATTAAGAACTATTAATAAGGGATATTATCTCTGTTTATTTTTACTTGTGTATGCAGTGTAGACTGCTTAAAAAACTGATGCTGATTTATATATCAAAGGTTTTAAGTCTAAATGACTAGATGGACGAGTGAACATACTCTTGTATTTCATATGATGCTTAAAATGTGAAATATGTGACTATTACAACATAAGCTAAGTTTCTGATTTTAGTGTGGCTGTCAAAGGAAAAACTCCAAATCAAGAAAATATATTTTACTAAGAGGATACTGAGTGTATTTTTAAAGATGCTTACGAAACTTAGAACAGGAATCAGTTTGTCAAAGAGCAAAGCCCTGAAGTTCAATTATGTGGTAGTAGGCTGCACAGTGCACATGTCGGCAGTGCTCTGATAAAACTGGTTCAAGCACTGTCAGCACGGACAGTGACCAGTACCACTGGAAGCAGCACAAGAAGCACTCCTCCCTTCCCACCTCGTACCTCACCAAACCAGGCATGTTCCCTGGCCTTCAGATTACTTTCTTTATCCAACCCAAGCAAACCTCCAAGTGTGCATTCCCACCAGCTTCCTCCAGGACTTACTCTCAATCTCCTAGGGCATCGCGCACCACCTCCATCTGCTGATTAGCTGCTAAGGCGTCCATTTCCAGGCAAGCTGAGCATGAAGTCCACCCTGTGACTCAAAGTGTCTCAAAACAAGCAGCTGTACGTTGGTGACTTGTACTGTTAGGGTAGTTCCTGCCTGAGCCTAGGGAGCTGTGAGGAAGATGCAGTTACAGTACTGCGTTAGTTTTAGAAAAAGCATGGAGAACACTACACTTCTAGAACAATTGAAATCTCTTAAATGCACTTTTAAATTAAAAGACTGTTTTCGGTGTGCTTAGGAAAACCTTCAGGTAGGAAATGTGTGATCAAACCTGCGCTTGTTACAATAATTAGCCTAGTATATTCCAAATGGCAAATCAGAAGCCCTATCTCCAAATTACAGGGTTCTAACAGTAAATAGACAGAGAGATACCATAATCACTTTGAAGAGTTAAAGGGCAATTATGGTTAAAGTGATACTTTATTGGTGTATTCTTTTGTATATCTGCATGTAATCTGATAACCTTTATTTAAATTCCAGTGATGGCAATTTCTACAGTTAGGTAACTGTTTCTGTTCCAGTTCCATATTACGACTTATTCAGCTGTGCTGGAAGTTCTCACACTTTTAATGGAGTTTAACAGTGATTAAAACAGAAATCTACATATTTTTATCAAAGAACAAAAGGAGAGATTAATTTTGATGAAGCGGAATGAGGTTTTAATATTGAATTTTATCAGTGCTGCACTAACTAAAGCTACATTGCTCCTTCCTAGCCAAACAGAACAAATACATGTTTTTCAAATCTGGCTGTAGATGGGACTATCAGGGAAACTAAACTAATAAAATAAGGAGCGATGTGAGTGCAAAAAGACGAGAAGATTCTGTGCAGTGTGCGGCAGAGGACAGATCATAATCCCTCTCTTTCAATTGCACTTTATTTTATTGAATTCTTACAAATGGAGGAGAGTTTTTGTGAAATGTTCTGTTCAGAGCCCAGCTACGGTTAAGGTACTTGTCCTGTCATAACACCCAGTGAAGTAGTCTGAAACTATTAAATTCATATAATTTTGCCTGTAAATACAATATACTCATCTCTTTGGATATTCCTCAGTAGAACTGTGCTTTAATTGATTTAGAAAATGATGAAATAGTTCCTTTAAAATTTCCTTAAATTTTTCCTTTCCTTTAATTTTTTAGCAGCTACCTGCAGACAAGCGTGCATCATCAGACCTTAGTATTGCCAGCTCTGAAGAGGATAAGCTTTCACAGAATGCCTCTGTACTGGAATCTCTTTCTGAGAAAACAGAAAGCAATGCAATTGAGGATAAAAACAGCACGATATTTCCAGATGATAAAAAAATTGGAGATGAATCTGAGGGCATTAATGTTAGGAAAATGGTTGAGAACATCTCTGATGCTACTGCTGATGATATGAAAGTGCAGAATGGTTCTGTACCAACTGGTGAAGTTGAGCAAGGCAAACTATTGCCAGCTGAAAAGAGTACAGAAAGTCTGGAAGAAGCACCTGAAAATGCAGAACCTCAGAAAGGAGGGGAAGAACTTGATACAGTAACAAAACCAGAAGTAAATGAACAGAACCAAAAAACAGAGAAAGAAAGTGACATAGGAAATGTACAAATAGAGGAAGATAAAGTTAAAATAATACCTACAGCTGCTGATACGGTAGAAATCAGAGAAGCCATTTCTGAGGAAACTGGTGAAAAAGAAGAGGAAAACAGAGTAGATCTCTCAGAAAATAAGACTGAAAAGGTCACTGTAGATAATACTATAGAGCAAAAGGAAGATGGAGCTCAGGAAGAGGCTGTGACAGACATCACTATAGAATCTGTACCTAGTGCTGAGGATAAAGTGTCAGATGAAGAAAAGGAACTAATAAAGCATGCAAATGACAACATTAAGGAGATAGGTGGTACTGCTGAAACACAGATCATCGAGGGGGATAAAATACCTGAGATGGCGGATAAGCCTGTGGAAAGTCAGGCTAAGCAGGTCTGTGAGATAATCAGCTCTGAAGAAACTCTATCAGAAAGCCAAGATAAAGTGATCAAAGCAGATGAGAAGTTGGCAGAAAGTGAAAATGAGGATATTTGTCAAATAAGTAGCATGGAGGAAACAGAGAGCAAAGACTCTGGAAAAGATGATATGGGCCAGAAGACAATGCAGGCCAAGCCTGAGGCTATTTCTGATAAGGCGGTGGATAAGCTGACGGAGATGGACCAAACATCAGAGGAGCACAGACCTGAGAATATCCAGGAAAACAATATTCAGAGAGACAAAGAACAGTTGGCAGTAACTTCTGATGAAATAATGAAGAGTAAGCTTCAAGATGCTGCCGATGAACAAGCCGATGACTCTGAAGTCACTCCAGTACCCAGTATTAGTATAAGCACTGAAGAAAATGATGAAAAGGTCAAAATGGAAAATCAAGACAGTACTGAAACGTTGCAGCAGCTAGAATCTGAGAATCTGAAGGAAAATGATGCGGATTCGGGCACAGGTTCTACGGCTGATAACAGCAGCATTGACTTGAATTTGTCAATTTCTAGTTTCCTTAGTAAAAACAAAGAGACAGGATCAATATCGCTACAGGTAAGTGTAAGCAATAATATATTTGTATATAAAACCCTGTGTGAGTGCAGCCCTAAAACTATCTCCACATTTGAACTTTGCTAAAAAAACTGTGAGGAACTGCTATGGCAGCATGGAATATTAAAAATTCGTATAAACTGCAATATTCTGAATTGAACACTCAGTAATGTCTGAATGTTGTGCAGCCAAGCTAGTAGCTACAGAACTGTTAATTAGTTTCTTATTTTGTTACAGGATTATATGCTAATCTGCCTTATTAAAATATAACAAACAGTTATAGACAAGGAGATCTGTGTGTAGTTGTAGTTCACATCTGGTAGTCAAGAAGACTGGTTCAGTGCCTTACACTGCACAGAATCCCTGCTTTACCAGGACAGATCTCTGAGTCTCACGCTGAATTCCTGTCACTTCCATCTTCTGTTTCTCTGTTTAGAATTAAAAGATCTAAGGCAGACAGCCTCTCAAGTCTGCGTATGCCAAGCACTGTACTACTCCTTTGTACTATATTGATGCAGTTATGCTGGGATGAATGAGCTTGTTTACATAAAGCACGTTCCAGAATATGAACTTTATATCTTTATACCGATATGATTATTGCCATACCACGATAGTAACGGTGTAATCACGGGTTTGAAGAAAAACAACAACAAAAAGGACATGGCTATGCTAGCACGACTTCAGTGTATTTGCAGTAAACCCTTACACAATGGAGACAAAGTTTCTGCCAGGGTCTCTTTTGTTCTGTCGTGAAACAATAGCAGCTTTGAGAAGTGGGAATCTTTCCAATTCTGTCAGCAAGGTCACATGAGTTGGTTACTATCATATAAGAATTAAAAACAAAACAAAAAACAAGGAACAACAAAAAGCCTTGCTAGTTAAAAGGTGTGAGGAAAAATAATTGAGCAGATGAGTTAGTTGTTATTCAGTTTCAGTACTGTTTTTCAGAATTAAATACCTTTTTTCACGACTGAGAAAATTATAGGCACAAGCCAACAGTACTTGCAACTCTCTTCAGCTCTTGAAAATCAAACTGCATCAGTGTTTCATTCAGGGATTACCTAGCTTTTTCTCTGAACCGCAATTTAGATTATCAGTAATCAGTTTTCCTTTGAATAAAGAATGTTTCAGTACATGAGAATTTTTCCAAGTTCTCACTTAAGTGATAACCAGTAACCAAGAACTCCTGATTTATATGCAGCAGCCCTCCACACAAACATTTGAAGTAATTTATTTTTTTTTTTAAAGGAATATGACTTAGATACAGAATAACTTACTGATGTTTTATTCAGGAAACTAGAAGACAGAAGAAAACTTTAAAGAAAACTAGGAAGTTTGTTGTTGATGGAGTAGAAGTGAGTGTAACCACGTCAAAAATAGTTACTGAAAATGACTCAAAAAGTGAAGAAATGAGATTTCTACGGTAAGCTTTTGTAAAAGTAAATTTTACAGGAGGTTTTATTGTCTTGTACGTAACTGATTTTTTTCACATTGAGTAAAAGCAAGAGGGGTAATGGTCTTATTTTTGTCATGTTTGGCATTGCTTTCGTTTATTTTTGTAAATAGAAAGGAATGCAGAGTGTTTCCTAATGAGATGATACAAAAATAGCTTTAGTGGACCTAAGTTGTAAATGCTTTTTTTTATAACTTTCTTTTATTTTTCTATCAATATTATAAGTTCTCTTTCATTATTAGGCGTCAAGAGCTAAGAGAGCTGAGGCTTCTTCAGAAAGAAGAGCAGAGAGCCCAACAGCAGCTTAGTAACAAGCTCCTGCAACAGCGAGAACAGATGTACAGACGTTTTGAACAGGAAATGACAGTGAGTTTTTTGGATCTTGGTGCTCTTAAAATGTGACATCCTGATGGAGTAGGCCAAATACTCACAACAGCATTACGGGCATTTCTTTAATGGCTATAGTTTGTTTAATTCTTGCTACTAATGGCAATATTTTTGTGTTACGGGATGCCAAGCTTGTATGCTAGAACACACTTGTCAGTAAACAAAATGAAGGTGTTTTTTGTTTTGTTTTGTTTTTTAAACAGAGTAAAAAGCGACAATATGACCAAGAAATAGAAAATCTAGAGAAGCAGCAGAAGCAGACAATAGAGCGGTTGGAACAGGAACACACAAATCGTTTACGAGATGAAGCAAAACGCATCAAAGCAGAACAGGAGAAAGAATTGTCCAAATTCCAGAACATGCTGAAGAACAAAAAGAAGGAGGTAAGAGACAAAGATGATGGTATAGAAAATAAGGAGTATGGCCATAG
Source organism: Aythya fuligula (assembly GCF_009819795.1). Lineage (NCBI taxonomy): Eukaryota > Metazoa > Chordata > Aves > Anseriformes > Anatidae > Aythya > Aythya fuligula. The sequence continues at coordinate 25,208,103 of NC_045565.1, forward strand.
CAAATGGTTAAGGTTAGGTCTCCCAAAAGTCACATCAGCCTCATGTGCTATAATAAGTTGTGGAGGGAGTACTAGTAGTCAGTGGTATTCCTTTTGTTTTACTGCCAAAAGTGAAATACAAACAGCTAACAGGAACCTTTGGGTATTGATTTAATGTAGAAAATATCATCAAATTAGGAGACTTTATTTTTCACAGAATATTTAATAATTCTTTTTACAAGTAATAGATTAAGATAGAGTATTTTATTAAAGACTGAAAATATTTGAGATTGCTATGTTAAACAAACCAGCTATAACTGCTTAGTAAATACTTAGTAAATTAGAATTTCAAAGAAAACAACATGTTCTTCATTAATGAGAAGAAACACTTAAATTCCTGAGTTTTGGTTAATTTATTAGATTTTTATTAAACACCTGCTGATGTGATTTAGAATTTCTTTATAGTAAGTGTTAGGTGGATTTTGTTCTTTAACTCAAAAAGGCAAGCTAAGAGAGACAAATCTGATGACCTAAAATCTTTTACAATTAATTTCCTGTGTGTTGCACAGTTAAGGCAAAGTGAGTGACACTTTGCACTGACACCTTTTGCTTTTGATTTGCTTGCGTTAGAATAAGAGCGGTGTACCTCTATGGATTTTGCCTCATAATAGCTGTTTTATTTCATTTTCAGATCAGCTATATAGTGCTTGTTTGTATATAAATGTCTCTAGTGTTTGCTCTAATAGTTATTAGACTTTCAGAGATTTCTTTTAGAATCTGTACTGTCCATGCTTTTGCATAGAAAGATCCTGTAGTTTAAAAAAAAATGCATAGAAAAAAATATATTCAGTTTGAACTGTCTGCTCATGTAAATAACCATTTTTCTTTTTTTGCGGAACCTCTTGCATTTTTTGAGTCTCTTTCTACTTACTGGTGATTGGGTCCTACATGGGAAAGCGGGAAGAATTTTATATATTTCTCTGAGCTAAAAGCAGTTCTTTCACGGAAACAGGAGTAGCATGTGGTGATTTGGACTCTGTTTTCTGATGATGCTTCCACTACTAAACAAATAGGCATTGGTCTTTGGGTGCGTAGTTTTGTATTTAGAACTTCAGAAGGTGATTTACGGTTTGAAGGAAAATGCAGCTGGTGCTCTCAAACTACCCATGTTATATTGAGGTGTGTGCAGTGTTAAGGTTTGCCATTCACAAGTGAGGGGGAAAAAAAAAAAAACAAAAAAAAACCAAACACCAAAAAAACAACCAGCAAAGTAACAGATTCATATTCAGCTGATTTAGCCAGGTTATATTTAGAATATTTCTACTCATCTAGTCTAACTCATGTTGAACTGAAACAAATGTTCCAGTTCAGCATATGTGTAATGAAAAGTTTCTTAAAAACACAATCAGTTACGGATGGTTTTTGCTTTTAAATTCTTCAGAACTGAACATTTACAACCATTAATATTTTATTTGCTTCTATGATTATTTTTAAGACTTACCTTATGTAGATGTCATTTATGGTTGAAACACGGATAATGGCATCTTGTAAATTCATCTTCATGTTCAAGACAGTGTCAGAAATAGCTCTCTTTCTGTGGAATTCATTTTAAGTTTCCAACCGTTTTTCACAGCTTTACCATGAGGTAAACATACTCTGTAGCCCTTTTTCAGTAGTGCTTTAAGAAAATGCCACTTCTGCAGGTGGCGGTTTTCTTATCTACCGACTGTTCTAGCTGCTGCATGAAAATGCAAGCAAGAGACTGCCATTTCTGAGAGCACTGGGCAGCATTTGCATGCAAAAAGAAGCTGGCATATGCCTCTCTCTGCGCTGGCACACCTAAAGCATGCATTGTTCCGTCTCTTTTCATTAAGCTCTCCTCACTAAGCTAACATCCCTGCCACTGAAGTAATGCACGCTTCCCAGTTCCTCTAGTGCTTGACCTGCATGTCCTATGTTCACAATAATGCTTGCTACGGAGAAAAAGTGTTCTTTTCGCCACCTTCTGCATGCTTATATACACTGTAGGTTTTATGTGAAGTGGAGAAAGCACCAAAAGAGCTGAGAAAAGAGCTCATGAAACGCAAGAAAGAGGAGCTTGCACAAAGCCAGCATGCTCAGGTAACAATGGCAGCTTCAAGCTACTAAAATACAAAAGGCAGCAGTATTCACACAGCTTGATAATTTCACTTGTTGTTGTTGAGTGAACATGAAACTTAACTCAAACTAACCCTGTGGATTGCTCTCTTTTCTTCAAATATTCCCGTGTCACTTCCCGTGGAGTATAATGTGTAGAATTGTAGGAGCGGTGATTTTCAAGTTTGTGCTGTTAAGCATCATGTTTTGTTACGTTGTGCCAAAAAAATAACAATTTTTCTATGGCAATTTTCATTACGGTGCTTTTATGAGTGGTAAGTACCTGCAGGTCTGTCAAATGATGGAGGTTTCAGGCAGAAGTTATTTTGGGGAAGTACAAGCACAGGGGAAGAACATATATAGAATAGGTAAGCATTAGGCATCATATTCTAGTAGCAGAACAGATTAGGTGAAACTAAACTATTTAACGTCTAAATGTAGGTGTAGAGAAACTTTATAAGACATCAAATATAATGTCACGCCTTCAAACTTGCTGCCTTTATATGAGCTAGCTGGACAGAGGCTAATATTTCAGAAAAAATGCTGTTGTGATGGCCGTAGTTTGTAGGTGAGTGAGTTTGTACCCCAGCAGAGCAGGTTTGGGTTGAGTAATTTAAAGATTAAATGATTGTGACCTAGCAGAAAATACCAGCAGCTCTATCTGATTACATGTTCGGTTCAAGAGGGGATTTCCCAGCTGAGAATTTGATTGAGTTACAGCTCGCCCCATACCCAGGATGTGTCTCTAAGCTTGTTAAGGAAACAATTCAGGAACTAAATTTTCATAATGGTTGTGGTGACTTTGTTTCCTTCGCTGGTTTCACTATGTTAAAGTAAGGGACGGTTTTAAAGTTGGAAGATCCTTACTTGGAATGAGGAAGTACTAGGCAAGGTGCAAATGGAACATCTTAGATGGCCAGAATTTTTACTGTCAGCAACTACCTTTTTTGCAATTAGATTTGACATTTTGAATGTGTATTTCTAACATACAGCAGAGGTTACCTTCTTTCTTTTGAAGATCTGCTCTATTTGATTGTATTCTGACATGGGAAGTACGTTGTGTCCCACAGGGCGTTGCTCAGGTTATGATTCAGTCTTTTCAGTTGTCTTCGTGTACACTGTTCAACGCACAAATGCAGGATGTAAGTCCTAAAATGCAAACCAAAAAGTTTTATTTCCCTAATTTTCCAAATGTGTGGTTTTCTTCTCCTCCGCATATGTGCTGATCAGTTTCACTGCCGCCTCCAAGAGAGTTAGCACAAATGTTTTATCACTGCACTATTTACTGAAATTTTGGTCTTTTTACTGTCCTCTGGGCAAGACACCTGAAGTATCTCTCCAACATGATATAACGCTGGTCTCTGGTGTGTGTTATTTGTTCAGCACATGTGAGGAACAGTGTGACTTGTATGCTCTGCGTGCAGTGAGATTGTGTATTGTAAAGGTGGGAGTCTAAGATACTGAGCAAAACCAGGTGGTATTTTTTAAAAGGCAGACTGCCTTGTACTGCCTGCCTTTTGCACCACCCAGCATGTTCTTCAGTAAAGTCAGTGCTCGTTATTTCTGTGATACCTGGGTAGATGTGGGAAGTAGCAAGGCCAGATTGTTTTCTGCAATTGCCAGGTTTGTCTTAGTACTAGCAATTAGCATGGTTTGTGTGTTTTGGGGTTTTTGTGTTTTTAAGATTTACAGTGTAGATGCAGCAGCAACGATATTTAAATTACTGACAGTAAATCCCAAGCATAATTGTGTTTTGACCATGACTACACTAGAGCAGCTGTCCTGATGCACTTCCTAAATCAAAAAACTCCTAGCACATCATACGTAGTATTAATTATGTGCCCACATGCTCAAAATAAACTTCTAGTTTTTGTATCCTTTCCCTATCGAGCAAGGGAACCAAAGCAGTGTTTTTCTTCAGCCTACGTATTTGGTTACAAATGCCTGGCGTCGTTCACAAAGGTGGCCTCCCAGTCCTTTTTGTACCCCCAGGTCTGCTGCTGTCTGAGCATTCCCCAGCTTCCTCCCTCTGGTTTTGTTACTTGTGCAACTCTGCTGCCCCCTGGGAGAAACGAAAGCCTTGTCTGCTATTCAATGACTTTCTGTAGAGATGAAAATCAAGATGCTCCTGCACATATAACAAAGGATTTTAGACAAATACCTAATTCCATATGTTGCTGATGGCTCATTCAGTAAAAATAAAGTAAAAAGCTTAGCTCAGGAGGCCCTTCCACACATCACCCAGCACTGTTTTCCTGCCTCATGCCATCTCCGTTCCAACAGGCCATCTTTTTGCTTTGTTATGTACAACAGCAAGCTCTGCAGCTGCTCGCCTTGGCTCTGATACCTATACTACTATTGTGCTTTTTTGACATTTATATGCTGATGGAAGCATCTGCTTTAATTCTTTAAGCGTGTGCGCATGCCTGCATGCTTGTAGATACGTTTGAGGTTTGGTTTTTGAATAGTGGCAGAGAAGAAATGCAACAGGACGTCCTCGGGGTGTGGTGGGGGCTTCCTACTACTACCTGCTCTCTGTAAGGTGATGCCACAGACTGGAATGCGCTAGATAAGAGGAAGATGCAGGTGATACGGGGACTGCAGCACGCAGATGGCAGGTGTATCACTTTGCAAGGAGCCAGGTCAGCTCTGGTGCACCGAGTCTTTAAGTCCTGCAGGACACAGTTCCCATGAAAGCCATTGGGAGTCTTCATGGCAGCCTGAGGGGATTCCAAACCTCCATCAGAAACTTGGTATTTGTGAGGTGATAAACCACTTGAGTTCATGACAGGATGAAGCACTTGAGATAGAGATACAAACCTGAAACCCAGCATATAAACAAATAGGCTTTACCTAATAACCCAAAGCAAAATAATCAGAAATGCTTTTTTCTTACATCCATGAATCCATGACATTTGATATACTGAAATCAGCTTTACATCGAGCATGTTTGTCTTCGCTAGCTTTGAACTTGCAGTTTGTTTTGAGGAGAGATGAGCTGGAATGATTTACAGATGATTGGTTAGTCTGTTGCCTTTGTTCTTATTTCTGAAAGTATTTAAATATTAAAAATATTCTCTACTCTCTGCATAGAAAATACAAGAGATAGGTAGTTCTATAGCACGAGGCATGTTAGCTCAAATTTTCTTATCTGTATTTGTTTTTGTGTATATATAACACGGAACTGGGAATTTCATTAAACAGTAATGTGGCTAGAGGAACAAAATTTAATTTATTTCTATTGGTTTCCACCAGGAACAGGAATTTGTGCAGAAGCAGCAACAAGAACTGGACGCATCTCTAAAGAAAATAATTCAGCAGCAGAAGACAGAACTAGCCACTATTGAACGCGATTGCCTCAACAACAAACAGCAGCTCATGAGAGGTATTCAGCGTCAGACTCTCTCCTTAAAGACATATTTGTGTTGTATCGTAATAAACCAACAGTCTGCCTGAAACTTCTGAAATCAGAGGCCTTTATGACTTATAAGGAACTGCAATAAAGCCATGTGCTATAGAAAAGCTTTGCTCTTAAAATGCAGCTGTAGGCCACTTCTAAACATCCACTTGCAGGTGGATTCAGAATGATTGTATTGTGCTTTCTAAACCAGCCTGTGTTTTTTCCAGCTCGTGAAGCTGCAATCTGGGAGCTGGAGGAGCGACACCTACAAGAGAAACACCAACTCCTCAAACAGCAGCTCAAGGATCAGTACTTCATGCAGAGGCACCAGCTGCTTAAGAGGCATGAAAAAGTTAGTGTTGATTTTAACGCTTTCTTTTGTGTATTAAATCAAAAATATATTTTATATTTACTTGATTTCCAATACATTTTAGACTTGTGATCTCTTCAGGTAGCTCTTTGCTTGCCTAGGCAATACCTGTGCAGGTATTTCCATTCTGTATACGTTCTGTGCTATGTAGTGAAAAACAAATAAACCTTAGAGTAGTTCAAATCTTGCAGTAGTTACAGTTGCCAGACTGTAACTTTACAACTGCAGGAGTGGAGGTTCAGTTCCACTAAAGTTTCTCCTTTCAAAGAGCAGAGACAGTTAAAAAATGTAATTCACAAGTTGTACGGATTACAACTGGTAATATACGCCATATTTCTTCAATGACTAAATAACTTTTTATGGGTTGGGCATGATCCAGAGCTCCCTGGAATAAAAGGAAGACTTGATCCTCCCTATCCCTACCACTAGGGCAGGGCCGCTGGTTTCTGCTGAAATAAACGCTCAAACAACGTGCTTATTGATGAAATGATGTAACAGTTGTAAAATAACAAGTATTCTGTAACATTTCTGTGTGGTTAATGTTTTAGGAAACGGAACAAATGCAGAGATATAATCAACGCCTTATTGAGGAGTTAAAGAACAAGCAAACTCAGGAAAGAGCCAGACTGCCTAAAATCCAGCGAAGTGAAGCAAAGACTCGAATGGCTATGTTTAAGAAAAGTTTAAGAATCAATTCATTAGCCTCTCCAGACCAAGATCGTGAAAAAATTAAGCAGGTAATAAAAATTATTTTAGTAGTGTGAAATCTTGATGTGATGTAAATGTCAGTGTGACGACAGGCAAGAATGCACTCTCAGCAAGCTTGCAGGTGGTACAAAACTAGGTTGATGCATGGATGTGTGTGGTGCCATTCAGAAGGATTCACAAGCTGGAGAATTGGGCAGAGGTGAACCTCATGGCGTTCAACAAAGGCAAACTCAAAGTTCTGCACCTCGGGAAGAGTAGTTGTAGGCACCAGCACATGCTGGGTGTTGACTGCCATGAAAGCAGCTTTGCTGAAAAGGCCGCAGTGGTCCCAATGGACAGCAAGTTGAACGTGAGCCAACAGTGTGCCAACACAACAGTGTGCCCTTGTGGCAAAGAAGCCCAGCAGCATCCTGGGCTGTGTGAGGAAGAGTGCTGCTGGCAGGTGGGAGGAAGTCGTCTTCCCCTTTTCACTTGAGGCACATCTTGGGTCCTGTGCTGGGCTCCCCAGAGCAAGACAGACAGCTTAAGTAGCAAGTCCAGCCAAGGGCCGTGGTGATGGCTAAGGGGTCAGTGGATCGTGGTGTAAGAGAAGAGGCTGAACTTGTTGGATGCTTCAGTCTGGAGAAGAGAAGCCTCAGGAGGATGGTAGTCACATGTATAAATGCGTGATGGGAGGGAGGAGGGGAGGGAGAGCCACATTCTCTCAGTGGAGCCCAGTGATGGGATGAGAGGCAGTCGGCAGAAACTGAAATAGTTTTATGTAAGTCAATGTAAGTGTATAACTTAAGAATGAGGAAAAAAATCACTGTGAGGGTGGTCAGACAATGGAGCAGGTTGCCTGGAGAGGTTGTGGAAGATGCACAGAAATTAGAAATTAGAATTTATTTAGAATAACTGTCATCCTTTAAAAGGGAACATTGTGAAGGTTTTAGAGATTTGCTTTATGCACAGAAGTCCCAGATCATGGTTTCCATATGACGAGCAATGGAAGGATTAAAAAAAAATCTGGGAAGTAAAATCTGGGAAATAGCTCCCTTACTGCTTAACGTCAACCTCAACCAAGACTTGTAGCAACACCTCTGTGTCACTTAGCTTTAGAGAGAGTTAACTTTAGGTGTCTGAAAGTGAAATGTGCTGTGCTTTACAGAGAGATTAGAGTGCAGAGAAAAAAGGAATGGTGGACAAAACTGTGAGGCCATTCCATTTGTAGGAGTTTAAAAATAAAATAAAAATACAGTCGATATTCATATATCTTAAAACCATTCAAATCACTATTACTGTATGGTGTTTATACTTGTTTTAAACACTTTTTGACTCATGTAAACTGTTGTATATAGAGGCATGATACAAATCATCTTTTTAATTTTAGTTTGCAGTTCAAGAAGAAAAGAGACAGAAAAACGAGAGACTGGCTCAGCATCAGAAACATGAAAATCAAATGCGGGACCTTCAGTTGCAGTGTGAAGCAAACATCAGAGAACTGCATCAGTTACAGGTTAAAAATAGATGACATTAAATGAATGTTCAGTGGGAAGATTCATGTTAATAACAGGCACAGACAAAGCAGAAACATCTTTTCCTGCATTTTTACTGATTCATGTGGATTTTTTTCAACGTTGCTTTTAAAGGCCTGCATGATACTGTTTAACCAGGCCCAGAACCTAACATCAATTAATAAGAAATCATTTTACACATAAGAAGAGCTTGAGCCATAGGCAGATGGTAGCTCCTAGAATATTTACCAAGTTCCCAGCACTGTTCTGTGTAGGAAATGTTTCGTTTTAACCTGCTTTTGCTCAAATGTCATTATTTGGAGCAGAGGCAGGCAGCACCAGGCATTGCCCACAAGTCATGGAGTCTTTGCAACGTGCAGGCTGCCACTTTTGAGCTTTTGGAAGCTATTTAGAAGGAATGCTCTTCTTGCAGTAAGGAATTCAATGTTGTTGTTTTTCGTATGCATTTTGTAGAAGTAGGTTCTGCATACCGAAGGCCAGGCATCCTTTTCCATGACGTCTGCTTTTTCTCTGCTTCGGGGACGCCAGGCAGTTTTAATGCATTAAATGATCACCTGCTGATCACCTTTGTGTAGAGAGAGGTTCCATCTTTCATTGGCCAGTGAAGCTACTTCTACCCATGGTTTTCCTGCATCTGGTGAAAACAGGCCCTGGCTGCGCTACTACTAATACGCCCCAGCAAATCCTCAAATACCGTGGGAGTCTGTGTGAGACTTTCAGCTAAAGCAAAATCAGGCAGATTAAGGCCACATCAAGAGAAGCTGGCCCTTAGCTGCACTCAGGACTAGCCAAGTGCTTGTCATTTTTGTTGCTGTGCTTTCATACTCTGCATCAGAGCCAGCTGGGACTGGAGTCTTAGGAACAAGAAGGGCTTTAGAGACTGCAGTTGTCAACTGCTCTTTAATATTAAAGAATTGTTGCAGCCAAATGCTAAACTGTATTCTTGCCATGCTTCAAAAGGCCCCTGGCAGCTAAACAAACGTGTATAACTTAAAGGAATGTGAAACTTAACGTGTGGTTTGATTATCCTTCTCATTACAGGGTGATTCTGTGGCTGCTTCTATGCAAGCATGTTTCTGTCTCTCTGGACCCCATTTGTTAGTCTCAACTCCTTCAACTCACCAAGAGTTGAAGTACTGGAAGTATTCTTCCAGAAGTTTGGAAGTATTTTTCCAATAAAAAACCAACAAACTACCTCCTTTTTAATGTAATTGATTTTAATAAATTATACAATTAGAGAAAAAATTTCAGAAAACAAAGCAGAAATGCTGCGTGACCTTGGGTGGTGTTATTAGGCAGTGACCACAGTTTGGAGTAGCGCTGTCGGCTGCTCTCTGAATGGTACTCAGCAGCGTGTTTAGATTTACAAGTATTTCTTATCTCCATTGGTTCTCGTGGCAAGATCAGCTCTTGATAATGCAGACCCACAACAAACTTTTATCTTGTAATTATGTACGTCACTGTTTGCACAGGCTAATAAGCTAATTAAAAAGAATTAGGACAACATATGTCACTAGACAAATATTAAGTTGTCTAATCTGAATTAGTTTGACAAGGATTATCTTTATCTTGTTTTAAGAATGAAAAATGCCATCTACTGGTTGAGCATGAGACTCAGAAGCTAAAAGAGCTGGATGAAGAGCACAGCCAAGAGCTGAAGGAATGGAGAGAGAAATTGAGACCAAGAAAAAAGGTAAATTGGAGCAGTTTGAATTGGAATATAATGAAGTGTTAAACCTAGCAAATACAGATCATATATATTTTGCTGAGGAGGAGAATTGAGCTACTATACAAAACTGCTATAGTTCACTTATATTAAGTTAAAATATGTGCAACAAAAAAGCCTCACGTTATCAGCCTCTTCCTGTGGTCCTCTTGCAGGGCATGTCTGAATAATTGCGTATAAAACCTCTTAGCTGGAGTAAATCTGTTTTAGGACTCTATTTCAAAAGCTAATAGGATATTTAAAAAAAAAAAAAAAAAGAGGATGAAGTAACAAATAGAGAGGGTTGTGGTGGTAGCTGTTTGTTTAGTCTGTTTGTTCATTTTGTTAAGATCTTGTATCAGACTGTCAGCAGTTGAACAGGCTTCTTGTACTTCCATTGCCTTATATTCATATAACAATCTGATCTTGGTTTTAGACACTGGAAGAAGAATTTGCCAGAAAACTGCAAGAGCAGGAAGTTTTCTTTAAAATGACTGGAGAATCTGAATGCCTTAACCCTTCAACACAAAGCCGGATTTCCAAATTCTATCCAATCCCCAGCCTTCACTCCACTGGGTCGTAACTCTGGGAACTGCTGTAGGTTTTTCATATTTGGAGTTCTTCATCCCCGTCGTCTAACCTGATCTAATCTGTGGAGTACATCAAAAGACCTGGCACTTTTTGTTTTCGGTGGAGACAATCAGTGTCACGATCATTCTTTTTTTACTACTTTGAATGGAAGAAAAGAGAAAAGGAGTTGGTGTATAATGGTAATGTGATGTCCTTCAGATGTTTCAAGAATGTTTTTTTTTATCTCAGTCTCAAAAAGTATGTTATCTATGGTTTTGACTTTAAGTAAGCCTAAAATATGAATTATAACCTTTCTCATCACAAAAAAACGGTTTCTTATGTGAATATTTAAACTGTATAAGTTCTGCTACTGTGTTTTTAAGTGTGTCATTTCTACACAAGAGAATTCCACAACTGAAACTGCCACAAGAGGTTTATAATGTTAGTGTTGAGCAGTGTCTTCATAGTGAGGACTGAAACTAATTGCTCAGAACATGCCAATAATCATAAAAAAATGAACCCTTGTGTTTAAATATGGATGGTAACAGTAAAAACCTTTGCAACTTCTTTAAAAAAAAAAAAGAAACCTCTGGCATAAATTAAACTGAGCTGATCTCCATTACATATTTTGTCCATTAGTTCCATAATGAAATGGGGTGCTAGTTTAATTAATACAGTGCCTGAAACACTTCCGTATACTAATCCTGGCAACAGGGTAGTATTTGTCACTTATGAAACAAAAACAAAGTAAAGCTCCTTTGCATTGTTGTTACTGTACAAAACAGAAGATTTCTTGCTGCTACTGCCATTTTTGTTGTAAATCCTCACCCTAAAATATTTTGCACTAAAATATGTAAAGGTGAAAGAAATGCTAACTTTAAAATGCACAGTTTGTTGTTTTCCTTAGCTATTACAGGTGGTTAGTTCTACAAATCGAAAAGCTGTAGAATGTATTTTTTAGGAAGCATTGTGCGAGACGCACGCGGTCGCTCTAACTGTACCGGGAATGGGTAGAGCCATCCTTCTGTTCTTACCAAAGCCTGTTCATTGGAACTCCATCGCAGAAGTGGAGGTGGGTGGTTGTATTTATGGATAACCATAGCAGAGGTCTGATTTGGTTGGAAATGTTAACTTGATTTTTTTTGTTTGTTTGTTTTAGTCATTTTATTTTATAGAAAGATTTAAGTTAAATATATAGACAAAATACTTAATGAAGCTGGTTTTTTGCTTTTGTGTTGCCATGTACTAACATAGACGGTTTTTATTTTTTAAGTTCATAGATGTAAAATAAGTTATTTACCTGACTGATCTGCAGTGGAAAAAATCTGAAATGTTTCTCATAGCTGGTAGGGAAGGAAAAGTGTATTAGGTCACTTTTACTGCACTCCTTGTAATGGTTCGAGTCATATCAAGACAGTATTGTAAGCTGTATTTGGTATGCTGGCGTTAAATTTGTAAAATAGTATTTGTTTTCTGTTATTTGAGGCCTAACTTTCTAGTCTCTTTGGGCGTCAACTGCAACGTTGGTTTTGTTTTGCTAGCTTGCATTTAATGTGAGACTGGTGAACATTTACACGATGTTCATTTCATGGGAACAGTATTGATGCACGTGAATGAACTCAAATTAACATAGGACTTTAATCAGATGCGGTTGAAATCTTGGATGCTGAAATCCTTGGATGTTGAAACTATACCTTCTCAGTGAAGACATTTAAAATTTGCAGCACAGTAAAAGCAGTTGGAAAATGCATGTTTTAATTTAATTTTTATAACTTTTTGATAGCATAATTACTTTAATAGCTAGCCTTAATTTCTGGCATTTTATTATATCACTGTATTGTGTACCATTGTAAATTCACATATCATTATCTCTAGAATGTTATCTGTTGCTAAATGCAAAGTTCCTTAAGTTGTTTGTTCAGTAGGCTGAAAAAAGACTCTGAAGGCCTTTCCTTTAAGTTCCACCATCATAAATTGACCGTTACTAAAATAACATTGAGTAATCTTCACCTCTGTATTTAACAGAATTTGTTTGCAATTTTGTATGGAGCAGGCTCAGTGATTTATTTGGAGAGTAAACTTGGCAGGCAGATTTCCTCTTCTGGATTATCTCTGCCTTTATCCACATTAAATTCTCAGAGAAATGTTAATCTTCTTAGATTCTCGGCAGTTTCAGTGATAACTTGCTAATATATATTGGCATAGTGGTTACCTCTGTCTACGTCTGGTAAATCTTTAATTTGAAGATCCTTCTCACACAAGCTCCTGCAATCTGACCTCACTGTAAATTGTACAAATGCCTGAGTTGTGTGGTGCAGGGAGGGACTGAATGTAACAATTGAAGCCTTAGTGAGTCCTTGGCTGTGTCTGGAGCTGTAGAGCGCTGTTAAGCAGCTGCAGTCTTGTGACTGTGCTGAGAATTGATACCTGGTGTGCAAATCCACTTCTCTGGGATAACAGGAGCTAACATAGGTACTTACATGTTTAGATTGAAAGCCAGCATTTTATCAGCATTGTGGAACATGAAAGAGGAGGTGTATGCTGTTAGGGCACTGTCAGAAAATCCAATTCAAACAGATTTAGTCTCGCATTGGCCTGGAAGAGATCTTATGAGATATAAAATCCAATCTCTCTCCTATCACGTGTCACATAATCCCTTTAATAAATGGCAAGAGCTCTGTCTCAGAGGTAGTTAGGTGTGTTTTCTGTAGTCAAAACAGTCTGCTGGCTTGCTGAGTTTCTGGCAGATCGCATTTTTTCTATGTGCCCCTCAGAAGCTGAGCAAATACTGGTTCGTGCTCACCTTCCTTTTACATCACAGTTGCTGGCTGCAGGAAGATGAACAAAGGCCCTAAAGCGCGTGCACCACAGCGCAGTGCATCGTTCTCTGCACCTCTATTTACAGTTGGTTTGGACAAGAAAAATATCTCCATGCAAGCTCATGGCCTCTGACGGATTCAGACCTCACAATTTTTAATCAGCTCTGAAAGCAGATTTCAGCACTTGCTAAATTAGCTTTCTTGGGATGGGGCATTGTAAATAGAGGAGTCAGCAGTTCTTCTCACAGCCTGACAGTTACGGGAGCTCAGCTGCTCCCAGTGTCTTGTAATTCTCTGCCAGTGCAGCCTTGCAGGTGGACCAGGGAGATCTTTGGATGACCAAGCTCTTTTAATCTTAAATTAGTTTAAACTTTGCTGTTACTTGGGTGAAGAGGGAATACTCCAGCACGTTTGCTGCTCTGTTTCCCACAGAACTCCGTGGTTTTCTTTCAAGGTCTCTGCTGAATGCGTAAGAAGCAAGTGTGGCACGAAAAGCTATGGTATGGAGGCTACTTCTATGGTTGACTAGATTTATGCTAATTTATTGTTAAAGGTTTTCCTTTAGATCTTCAAAGTGAGAGGGGGCAGCGCTGCAGCTGTTGGTACCACCACCCTGACCCGCGGTGTCCTGACCATGGGTGTTCACTCGGTGATTCTTCGCAGGACTTTGTTCAGTATCCAACCCCTCACATGGCTTAAGAGCCAGCAAGCCAGGTATTTAAAAATGATTCTTCTATCACAGAGACCTTTGATATATCTACAGGGAACAGGATTTTTTTTCTTAAAGAATACATAGGAACCTTAGCACCTTAACAAAGTCAGAGTCTGATAGAGCCAGGCAAAACAGTAATGTAATTGCTTTCCTCAGGCCACAGTGTAAAAATGTCTTTTATGGCAGCAAAATGAAGGCAGTGGTGCCGCAGTCATTGGAGCTCGGGGAAAGGAGGAGCCCTGATGCTGGCCACCACCTGGGTAACTTCCTGCTTTGCATGTTAGCAGTTACAGCCCTGTCATTGTACTGCAAGATCTGTACTTCTGGATCTCAGAGAACCTTCCTTGTGTTGATGTGTCCACATGTGTTTCCCAGTCCCTGTCTGTGTTTAATTCACAGCAGACATGAAATGAGGTCAGAGAGAGCTACCCTTCCTCAGCCCCAGACAAGGCGGGGCCAGGATGCCCTGGCACGTTTCTTATTCTTACAAAGGATGAGAGCAGATGAAGGGAGGGAAAGGAAGAAAGCTTCATAGCATTTCTCTAGCTGGAAGGTGATGCTGTTTGCAGAGCTTTTAGTTGTTTGTCAGCCTCTTTTTCTTGCCTCAGTCCTCGTCCTTCGTTTCTGTAACTATTGCACTCCTGGCCCAAGGGCAGTCTGCGGCTCCGGAGGGAAGCAGAAGCCCTCTTAAGCTAAAACACACTTAAAGCAGCAACTAAGGGCTCACGCACTTCTCTGCACTGAAAGCAGAAGGGCGTTACTGAGCCCCACGTTGCTCTGATTTTATGAAAAATCTTCCACGGTTTCCATGCTAGGTAAAGCCCCTTTCTCTCTGATCATCAATCACCCAGGCTGAAAGGGGGAAAGAGCAGGAACTAAGCATTCTAGAGCCATCCAGTGAAACCCAGCTGTTGCGCTGTCCTGCCCCTGTTCTCTGTAAGCAAGCCGGGCAGGGCGCTGTTTGTTCTGTCACAAAGCCTGGAAATGCACGGCAGCTCCAGCCTCACCTCGTCCCAGCAGTTCGTTGAATGTTTTGTGTTCACAAACCAAGTTAATTTTGCCTTACAGGAAGCAACCAAAAATCAAGAGATGGATAAATAGTTGGCTAAGGATCTCTGTATGTACAGCTCATGGAAATAAATTTGCAGTAGCAGCCATACACCAGTTTTTTTTGTTTGTTTTCTGTGTTTTATTTTTTTTGGTCTCGTTTTTAAAAAGCAATTTGATTTCATGGCTTTCTGTAGAATATTGTAATAATTCTGCTGTAAATACAATAAAAATCACAGTTTGCTGAGATGAGCTCTGTTTTGTTCTTGGAATACTTGCATGAAACTCAAGGGAGGTGTGAGGGAATTCCAAATTCACTCCAAATTCCAAATTCGGGCTGCTTCCTCCACAGCCCAGCCTGTGACGCGAATTGCCTCAGGGCAAGCAAGGCGATGTGGTGGCAGTGTGCAGAGGCCCCCAGTAACAAGACTGAAAACCACCACACCAGGAAAGAACTCGCTGCCTGCTCCCATCATGTACCAGTGCTGAGAAGCAGAAGAGCAGCCCTCAGCCACTCTGACCACATGCTGCAGCTGCTACAATCACCGATTTTGGTTGACTGCCCAAGGTAACACTGATAGGCACATGCGGGGGTATAAAATACACTTTAATGGGGATGTTTACATTAAAAAGTTATTTTTTCCTGATGTTTAAAAAATAGAATACAAAAATATTTTTTAAAAGTCAACAAATTGTTTAACAAAAGTGCTTTGGTTCTGTCTCTGTGCATGCCCCCCCCACCTGCTTCACCAGGTCCTCCTGCCTGTGGCCAGCACAGCAAACACGTGGAGAAGAAATCCTGGGGCGCTCAGAAAGCTGTCCCAGAGCTTCCTACAGCACTTTTTGTCTGAATCTGAGCTCTAAAAAAACAGTTGTTCGGTGGGGAAGGATTTCTGTTTTCTTTTTTTGCTGAATACTTGGATAGTTGATTAAAAAAAATGATAGGTTTTTACATAGCCAGGAGTAACACAAGAAGCCTGGGCTGGCAGGGCCGGGGAGCCCTGGTCAGCCCCCAGACGCACACACCTGGGAAGTCGGGGCACGAAGGCACACATTCACAACAGGAACAAACACCCACAGCAGGGCCGTGCTGGACACGTCCCGGAGCCATTCAAACCTCAGCAGCAACACCGAACTATCGAGTCTAAGGAGTTAGCTTACTGGCGAGGACATGTTAGCAGTAAGGCAGTGAAGATCCACACAGATTCTCTGTGGGCTGCTAGGAATGCTGCCCAGTGCAGAGCTGAGTTGGCTCTTTCCTTAAACCCCAACGCTTCTTCTTTTTCTTCTGCCAACGTACACTTGTTCACCTGGGGACAAGGACGTTGAAAGGCGGGTTACTTGAAGCATTCATATGGGCAAAACAAAACAAAACTTTAAATCAAACAACAGAAACCCAACATGTGTTGTGTCCGTTCCCCAGAGCTGGGCCGGTGTCTGGGGGATCCTCCAGCCCAGCCCTGCTCTCCTGGGGGGCAGACGTCCCTACCTTTCTCGCCTTTCTCTCCTTTGGGTCCCCTTTGCCCATGGCGTCCCGGCGGGCCCATCGGTCCAGGGTCACCTGAAGGAACAAGAAGGCCAAGTTCACCCTGAGCATGACAGCCTGCAAGCAGGGCCAGGCAGGGGAAGGGAGACCAGGTGGGGAGGGTGCTTGGGCTGAGGGCCTGCAGCGGGGCTGGGACCCCGAGAGCAGCCCAGCGCCAACCACCCCTGTGGACACGGCATGAGAGGGAAGGGGTGGCCGGCCTCACCTTTGGGTCCGGGGTAACCCCGCTCGCCCTTCTCACCAGGAGGCCCCTGGACAGTTCCATGTGCTGGAGAGGAAAATAAAAGTGAGCATGAAGGAACAGGACAAACCACCTGCAGAGGACTCTGTGTTCGCTTAGAGAAGCGCTGAGTCACACGGGCAGGCCATCGCTCTAGGTTAGATGGGGTTACACTGAGCAGGGCAGGATTTTTGTAAATGGTTTTGGTCCCAATAAAGTCCCGGGGGCAGGCTGTGAGCTCATGGCACCAGCACTGCTCTGCCACCCCTACAAGTGCCCTGGCTGTCACCAGGGCTGGAGCTGGTCCACGCAATGTGAGAGCACTGAGCAGCAGCTCTCTTGTTTTGCCCTACACGTGGCAGCCCAACCAGCTTAAAATGGGCCACAGGATTTGCAAGTCTTTAGGGTTTGGGGTGAGTTTCCTACAGGTCGTGGGAAAGCCTGATGGCCTTCCTAATGATGAGAACAGCAAGGGAGGAAGGGGATGGAAAGACCACCTGCCTCCAGCTTTGCATCTTGATTAAATTTCTTCAGCATGCAAGGGTGAAAGGGTTGTTAACTCTACAAGAGGCTGGAGAGACCTCACATGCATGAGCCAGAAACACCAGGTCAACGTCACTTACCTCTGAAGAAGTCCATAAGGTCCTCGGTGACATTGCCATAGGCTGCAAAGACCCTGCTGATTCCAGGGGGACCAGGAGGGCCTGGGGGACCTGGTGGCCCCTGTCCAGTGTAAGACATCAGGTCCTGGAGGATACCTCGGCCTGAGGAGATGAAGACGTTGTTTGAAAGGAGCTGTGGCTGGATGCTGGGGCGGGAGGATGTTAGGAATAGCTGCAGGCAGCAGGAAGGGTGAGGGAAGGGAATGGGGCGAGGGAATGGGATGGCAGCATGTACAGGGAGGTGTCCCACTCACTCTGCAGGTTCTCTGACACGTGGCGCGCCAGCTCGTTGTAATCCAGGGACCCAGAGAAGGAGTTGCTGTAGGATCTGCCGGAACCTGCTGATCTCCTGTGGGACTCCTCAGCTGCCAGCAAGTCATCAAAAGAGCCATCACCACCCATGGAGGCACCATAGGAGCCCTCGCTGCCCATGGAGGCGCTGTAGGATGACATGCTGCTCATGGAGCTGCTGTAAGAGCTGCCTGCGCCCAGCGATGCCCCGTGGGAGCCCTCAGCACCACGGGATCCTCCGTGCGACCGCTCAGAAGCCAGCGACTCGCCATACACGGATGCCAGAGACCCAGCCACCAAACCGCTGTCTCCTTTGGGTCCTGGTGGTCCCCGCGGCCCAGGGGGCCCGGGCGGCCCCGAGATGTAGCTTCGAATTTCATCACCTGCAAAATACAAGAGGCGCTGAGGGGATTTCAGGGACACGGGGATACCTGCCCCACCCCACACCCGATGGTTCTGCAGATGGGTGCACTGCTCTCAGGTCAAGGACAGCAGCACTGCCAGAAGGGCCTTCTGCGCCCAGGCTCCCAGAAGTGAGGGCACCCCCTTGTCCTTGAAAGGCTGCCCTGGATGATTTGCCAGCGTGACAGCTCAGGGCAGTGCTGCCTCACAGCTGGCCCAGATGCCTTCCAAATCTCACATCATCGTTTTCTCTGTAGGAAGGGGTTTCTCAAAGAAAACGCTTTTCCAATGGCAAAAGTCTGCAGCTGACCTTACTAACGGCTCACTGCTCGGTGCAGGCCATTCGGGACTGCCCGGTGCCTGTTCCTTCAGGCTCACAACAAGGACTTTGGCCTTGCAGTTGGACTGAGAGGAGACAGGCCTACGGGGTGAAGCTGACTGCCCTACAGCCTGTAAGGGAAGTGTTGGGATGAGCCCACGGGGATAAGGTGTTGTTGCTCCAGTGCCTCCTCAAGGAAGGCTGCTACAGGGCTGCCTCAGCACGGGATGGACACCGTCCCCTTACTCTTCAGGTACTGGATCAGCTCGCTCCGGAACTCGTCGCTGTTGGTGATGTCTGCGTAGGACAGGAGCCCGGTTCCCGAGAAGCCTGGTGGCCCTGGAGGGCCCGGCGGGCCAGGCGGGCCCTGCACTCCGGAGATGGAAGAGTATCCCACATCTTGAGAGAAAGAAAGATGACTTACAGTGAGAGGACAAGAAAATGGCACATCTAGGAATCTTGTAAGCTTAAAGGTTCCAACCCCAGATTCCAGCCCTTTCCAGCTGAGATTTTTTCACGTGACCTGGTTCCCAGTGGGCACTCACAGGTCCCAGTGAGCTAAATCTCAGGCTCAGTTCCCCCCAGAACCTCCCTGCCAGCTGTGAGAAACCCAGGTGCTTTACTTTGTAGGTAAGCAGAGATGTCCTCCAGAGAGGCGCCGGGTGATCCAGGGATCCCTGGAGGCCCTGGAGGCCCTTGGGGGCCAACGAGACCACTGAATTCAGAGTCTGCAAGACACAAGGGAAGATAAGATGTTACCCAACCCTCTGCAATTCTGATGAACTTTCCCTGACAATATGGTAATGCCAACTAAAACCAAGCCTGGGGTACTTGTTTCTCCCCAGCACCTTCTAGTGCAGCCTTGCTGGTGCAGCCCACTTCCCTGAGTGGACACCCCAAAGAGTGTAGAGGTTCATATTTTTAGATGGACTTTTTAAAAAGTCCAAGAAGCTCCTTTATGCTGCAGAGTTTGAGAAGACAAATCTTCTCAAGAAGCACAGGGATCTGTCTGCAGCCACTCGCGGTCTGTGCAGGTCCTGGCATTGCCCAGGAGGTCCGCAGGGCTTTAACTGAGGCAGAGAGGATCACTGCAGTCTTGTAGAGGGCTATTTGTGGTGACAGCCAAAAGGAAAAGTTCTGCACTCACAAATGAGTCCTTTGCAGATCGGGGATGATGGTAGGGACCCTGTGGCAGCGCCCTCACATATTGAGCTTTGTTAGTGTGACTGGGCCTGGAAAAAGCTGCTGGGGGTGTGGAGGAACCTGTGGCATGTGGCACGGGAGTCAGGAAGTTGGCTTACTTCGCAGGTACGCTGCTAGCTCACTGTATGATATGCCAGGTGTCCCCGGAGGCCCAGGTGGTCCAGGGAGCCCAATGTTCATCCCAGAACCTGCAAAATCAGACAGATCCAACAATAGCACGTTACCAAAAGGGGCTGTGCAGTGGGAGCAGGTAGGCTGCAGGGCTCGCTCGCAGGCAGTGCAGGAAGGCTGCTGCAAGCTCATCGCCTGGGCTGCCTTGACACAAAGCGGGCATAGATCAACTCCTCCCCAGTGAAATACATCCTGGCCACAGACCCAGACAGAAAAGGAAGATAAAGGAAATTGAAGGCATTGATGGGACTCCTAAGATGGCTAAGGTGAGGTGATGGCCCTCAGCTCAGTTCTTAGCAAAGCAAGAACTCATTCCTCGTGTCTGGATAATGCCTTAGTCACAAGGTATCTTTGTTCTCTCACAATCTCTAATCTCCAAGTCTCTCACAATCTCTGTGAGGACGTCTCTGTACTTAGGGTTTCACTCAGTCAACACTGGAAAAGTTTTCATTGACTGCATGAGCTATTTGGTCAGCTCTCAAGAGAACAGAGGGAAATACACACTAAAAAGACCCTTACTTGACAAGTAGCTGATAAACCGCCTGGTCAACTCATCATAATCCAGTGACAGAGCCATTCCATCTCCTCCTGGTCCAGGAGGCCCCGGTGGGCCCTGAGGTCCAATCAGATACTGACGAATCTCTTCTCCTGGAAATGAAAGACATTTCTTTAGGACTGTCCAGCTGTTTTAAAGAAGCCAGGTGTGAGGGGCTCGCAGCTGAGCTGAGACCTCTCCACTAGAGAGATCACTCAAACCTATGGACGCAAAGCTCCTTTTCCAGCTAACTCCAGCTGGAGACAGGAGACTAGAGGGAAGGGCAGACCTCCAAGCTGCTGGGATGCTTCATCCCCACCTCCCATGTTTCTCTTCAGGGCCACTTACTCTGCAGCATGTCCAAAAGTTCTTGATACAAAACTGATGTAGATGACACTGAACTGACATATGACTGATAACGATCTGAAGAGCCTGTGGGAATAAAAAGGTTCTGTGTCAGCCAAGGTTAAGAGGAAGAAGCAGGTGAAGAGGGGTCAGACAGGGACACAGGAAAGCTGAATTAATCCAGTTTAACTGCTGGAATGGGCTTCCCATGGAGAGCCCCACGAATCAGCTGCAGTCTCACACGGGCTTTAAGGGGCTGCTGCTTAAAGACTTGTTGTCTCTCCTGAGGTTCTGGTCTTCTAGGTGTTGCACAAGCTCAGCAGGGTGTGATTTGGTACTCACAGAGTTTACCGGCACAGGCACAGGGTGCTTACTTGTCATATAGCTCATAACCCGCGTAGCCAGCTCCGCATAATCCAAGCTATTCCCATCTGCAGTGGTGATGATCCCGGGTGGGCCTGGAGGGCCTGGTGGGCCTTGGGCACCGGTCAAATAATGCCTTACATTGTCACCTAGGAGGGATGCCCAAGATATGCTCACATCATTAGAGGGAAGATGATGGCCAAATGCACAATTATTGGACCCTTTTCCCCTAGGGAAAAAGCAGGGCTACAAAAGAACAGTTCTGCAGAGGCCACAGCAGGCAACAGCACTTTGTAATATTCAAGAAAAATAGGGCTGCTGCCTCTAACAGTGGCAAGGGGCTCAGGGAGCAAAAGGAAGACAGGCATCTGCTGACCTGCAGCAAAACCCAGTCATACTCACTTTTCAGGTAGTCAGTGACATACTGCTGGATCTCTTGAGAGGAACTTCCACCTGGGCCAGGAGGACCGGGTGGGCCGGGAGGACCTGGGGGTCCCTGAATTTGTCTGGATCCACCTACAGAAATCATTGCAAGGAATGTTTTTGGCATGGTGCATTAGACCAAGTAATGCTAAGCATTGAGCTTGCATTAAGCCCTTCCCACAGGTCTGGGAAGAGCTTTGGGAATGACCTATGCAGTCAGTGGCTCCCCTTCTATCTCCAAACACACTCTAAGCATGGGCTATTAGGTAGTGAGTCTTTAATTCATTTGGCATCTTACAACTCAGCCTATGCAGATGGGCAGGGCTGCATCCAGAGATTTCCCTGGCTTTGTACTGACAGACCTGCTCAGTTTGTGCACTGAAAACAAAGCTGTGCAGAAATGTGGATAGAGAGCCAAAAAGCACCCAAAGCCATTAGGCTAACCCCACTGCCCTGCTGCTCCCAGTCCCGGACAGGAACATCAGCATTTCCTGGTAGCATCAGAGCAATGACAGTTCTTACCTCGAGATGTTCCTGGGATGCCAGGAGCGCCTGGGACACCTGCATCACCTGGAAAACAGAATGAAGGAGACAGACAGTTATTGCAGGTTTCACTGCAGGCTGCACCCTTGGTTTGTAAACCAGCTGAGCTACATCTTGGCAGAGAGGCCACCACCAAGCCCTTGGAGGAATTCAATTGCCCCGGTTCTGCTGTGCCTGAAAAGGCAGGGGTGGGAACAGCTGCAATTCCCAAAGGAGCAGGCTGCTCCATCCCTTAGTCCCAACCCGACACAACTGTGTAAGGCCACCAGCAAAGAAAGAAGGAAGATTTTTAACTTCACCTTTGGGTCCTGGCGGGCCTGGTGGGCCTGGAGGTCCCTGCATGGTGACTGTACCACCTGCCAATTGCCAAAGGAGAGTTAGAGATTCGAAGGAATAGAACGTGTGGACAAAATCCTGGCTCCACCAAAACTGAGTTAGGATAGAGCAGGACTTTGCCCCCTGGCATCTGCTTATGGACAATGAATTTAAAGGAGGAAAAGGGGTACAGACTGACCATGGGAGAAGAATCCTGGAAGGCCAGGTTCACCCGGTTCTCCTGCATGGGACACAGAATGGAGGAGCAGTCATATACACAAACAAGCCACGCTGCACCCCAATGACATCCCCTGGAAGCTTTCTTACCTGTGAATCCTCGTGGACCTGGTTCGCCTGCAAACAGGGGAGCAGAGGAACATTGTTAATATTTGTTTTGCTCTGATCTGCAACAGCAACCCAGCCCAACCTGCAGAACAGTCTCATGGTCTTCAGTTTGCAGGGCAGGAATGGGGAACGGGATCAGATCCTTTGTTTTCCTACCAACTGAGAGCTGAGCTATGCTTAACACAGCCACCTCCTTGCACTGAGTTACCAAGTCCATGTTCTATTTTGCAAAAAGATTGTTCCCCTTTCTTTAATGGCAAATCTGAAGTTTTGAATGTTCTTGAACGTCAAGGGCTTGCAAAGCTGGGCTCTGAATACAGCAGTGCCTTGACATCGGTACTGGAGACTAACAAATTTCTTCAACAACTGACTGTTTTTACTGAAGCAGGCAGGAATACTACTTAGTGACCACTGTGCCAGCTCTCCTACGGCCACAGAAAGGCAGGAGAGTTTCTGCATCCAAGCCCTTCCTTCTGCCTTTTCAGTCTGTGGTGCTGAGATCCATTCAGAATCTTGCTGAGGACTCACCTTGGTCTCCCTTCGGGCCTGGTGGACCTGGTGGACCCGGTGGGCCTGTGAGGAATGTTTCTGTAATTAAAACAAAAATGTTTCTTTATGACATCCAACAGAACATGATACAAGTTTCCTTTGGTTTCACCTGTTCAAAACCAAGGGTATGCTCTCTGGAACCACAACAGGCAGGACATTCCCAGGGCACAGGTGAGGGAGTGAGTGGGAGGAGCCTACCTGAGGTGGACATAGAAGATCCTGGTCTCCCTGGTGGGCCTGGAGGTCCTGGCAATCCCTCCCCTGTGCAAAAGGGACACAAACAAGCTTCAGAAAAAGTGAGCCTCAGTAACGTGAGCAAAGGCATGTTAGAGCTCCTCCAACTCCAGCCACAGAGATAACTCAAAATTTTCCAAGTAGAAGCTAGTGTCATTATTTTCTGTACATAACTCTCCCCCCTTTTACTCCTTTTCATTATCATTTGCCACTATAGCAGATGTAGGACAGAGAAATTCCCCTCTTTGTGGTGCAGTGTGCCTATCCCAGCTGCCCTTTGCTGCATTAAGAGGGAAGGTTCATATGATCACACACCAGACCTGCTCCCCTTTGCTACCGAGCAGAAAGCAAGGAATGGGGTTATGCTCCTGTCTGACACCCCCCTGCATGTCCTCTCTTCTGGCCATGGAAGGCAAGCTATCACTTTGCTACAAGAAGTGGAGTGGGGACATGTTCCTCATGGTCAGAGCTGCTACATCTGTCCCCAGCTGGAAGTTAAAGCTGGATAAGCAAGAATTAAATACAGAATTGTTTGCAGTTGTTTCCTTTGGGGATTTGAGAACATTGAGCTTCTTCCCAAGAAGCATGACTTATGACTTACTAGTCTGTCTAGCAAACCTTTGCCAAAGCAAATCTGCTCCCTTGGGCAGCATCTCACTGCTGTGAAACTGTATTAATAGGAACCCGCTGTGTGAAATCCTACTTCCAGTGATGTCAGTCCTAACAACTCCCAAAATCCTATCTGGCATACAACAAAGTGCAGGACAGAGGCACTAAAAAATATCTCACTTTTCAGGGTTGTTTCAGAGAAACAAGCTCTTACCTGGTGGGCCACGAGGTCCAGGGGGTCCCTGCACAGATTCACCTAATGATGAAAGAAACAGGGGTGTCAGAGGGTGTTCACATGGCCAGCTGCACACTCCAGAAGCATGCTGAGTGTGTCTCTGTGCCCCTGCTTACGTGCTGAACTCCGCTGTGTTACATACCTGGTGGTCCAGGGGGACCTGGTGGTCCTGCTCGCCCTTGTAAATCTGCCATCACTGTGCAAATGAAACACAGACAAAAAGGAAAAACTTGTTGCTGTGAAGCTACTGCAGCTATGGAAACACTTGGTATGTTGCTGATAGAAGCTCCTGCAGTCAATGGTGGACCCAGGCAAGTGTGACTCTGATGTCCTCTACCTTGCCTCTTCTGCACACTTACAGAGGTCCCAGACCCTACGAATCCTGGCTGTAAGTGCATCACACATCTAGCTTTGCATTTTCTTCAGGACACTGCTAAACCATTCTGTTCTGCTCCACTTATTCCCATCTTGAAATAGCATTTTCCTCCTGTGAATTCGTCCTCTAATTTGCTGAGAGAATCTGATTTCCTTCCCTCCTTGTTGCTCAGATTAACGCACCCTATTAAACCAGTTCTCCCCTTACAGATGGCTCCATCTTCATACTACTCAGGGAACCTCCCTGTGCAAACACAGTGTCTGAAAGGCCAGACTGAGTTCCCACAGCTCTGTGACCATCTCTCCTGCTGAGAGCTGTTCACTAACCACCATTTCATAGCTTTCCTCTCAGCACCATGGGCCTGGTGACATCTAACTCCTTTTGAAAGCACTCTGGAATGCACGGATGATAAGCAGGGCAAAAAGCTGGCTGGTATTGGTGTCCCACCACTAATCACATGCACACACACTTGCCCTATGGCCTGTTGAGGGGAAGGAGGTAGAGGCACCTCCTGTTGGCTGGGAGCAGCCTCAGGACCTCCAGCACCTCTCCAAAGGAAGGAGTGGAAGGCCAGGCCCACTTACTCTGAGATGCCAGTGATGAGACTTCTGTCCTGATAGTTTCTACCACAGCTTCACCTGGGGATCCCTTCTCACCCCGTGGACCTTTTTCAGGAAAAAAAAGAAAGAAAAAGCAAATTAGTTAACTGACAGAGGGTGACATTTTGTACCCACACCTCATCTCCCTGACAATGGGTTCAGATTTTAGTTATGTGAACTGGAAGCCTTAACTCAGTCCCTGGCTCTGAGGGACACTGGACTCAAACGTGGAAATTACTGCACAATTTGCCCTACAAGGACCATAGAAAACCAGCTAAAAAGGGTTCTTAGGAGACTCAGCTCTGCTCAGGCCTTTCCAAACAGATGTCTGCCTAATTGGCAGTGGTTTCAGTGACATTATTACTAATTTGGCTGTAGTTTGTTCTTGCATCTTTCAGAATAGCAGGAGGTATACAGCTGAGCTATATCCCATACCACAGAAAGGCAACTACATTTGAGAAGTGCCTTAAAAATGTCAGCTTCCAGGGAAAAAAAAAAAAAAAAAGACATTTGCAGCTTCCATATCACACTGGCTCTTACTATCCCCTCCTTCCCTTGGGAAGGAAAAAAAAAGAAGAATGGAAATTCTTTAACAGATTAATTAAGCTCAATAATGCAGCAAAATGAACTGAAAGGAACAAATCTGCAAACAAAAGCGAGTGAGATTATGCCAAGGGCTGAGAGACTAGAAACAAAAGAAAACTAATGAATTCAGTTCTCTTAAGGAGCAGAACCAGGGCAGATGGAGAATGGTACCTTGCTGTCCAGGGAGACCAGCTGGCCCAACAGGACCTGGTTTCAAAAAACAAAAACAAAAAGTGATTGTGTTAGATTTTCCTGGTTCTATTTTACAGAAGCTGGAGAGAATCAATAGGTCCTTTATAAGAAAAGAGGCTATCAAATAATGCATTCATCTGCTCAAGTAAATGGAATTGCTATTGGGTAAGAATTCATTAAAGTGCTTGGTGCCTCTCAGACTGCGGAAATAACCAGAATGGTGCTGACCACTACCGAGGTGCAATAGGTCTAACCCTCCTCATGCATTCCCTGCTGCAAAGGCTTGTTCTACCAAATCAGCTCCAGGATTAGCGCCAGCTACACAGATGGGACAGGCACAGAAGTGCCACAAGAACCAAGGCCCAGAAACTTTGCTGCCTGCCACCAGCATGCTAATAATTTCTTTATACTTAATAATTTCAGTTCTGGTGTAAGGAGAGGGATTAGACACACACTTGCTTTACTGAGAGGCAAAAGAGCTTGATTTGAGTTGCTGAATTTGGCCTGTCTCTAGTAGTCATCAGGAGGTAACAGCAGTCTTCCCAGTTTCTTCATTTTCCCAGCCCTTCCTTCTGTCCTGCATCATTGCAATTGTATCCTGTTTCTCTTTTAGGGCCACTGCCTCCCTAATGCTGCCTGAGATCTTGTTCTTTCTGCAGGGAAGGGTGAGGACCATGAGTGTCTAAACTGCCTGAGCAATCCTGACTCCTACATGGGGCCCCCTGGCAGGGACCATAAACATCAAATGTTAAATTAAGAACTAGATACACGGCAACGAATGCAAGCTGCCTGCAAAAAACACTGAAGCTTCTTTACCTGGAACACCAGGGGGTCCAGTGGGGCCAGGTGGGCCAGGTGGACCTGGGGGTCCTGGGAGAGCAATAGTTGATGAACCCTCTGAAAAACAAACACATACACTTGTACACATGCATAACACACACATGCAGCAAACGTGCAACAAATCTAACCTTAAGGAATGATTTGACCATCTATAGCAACACTGGGAGCCCCCAGTAGAAGCCTGGTACACAGTCAAGATGAATTTAGAACGCAAAACAAATACAGAGAAAATTTTCCAAAAGCAGAACCACTTGGACTCTCGCAGCACTACATACCAGCACTGATGACTTTGCCTGGAGCTCCAGGTTCTCCTAAGAAAAGGAAAGAGACAAAAGCTGAATTTCTTTTTTTCGGGGGAAGATCTGTCACTGTATCAATAACATTTTCTCATTTGTCTTATTAAACATGTGATTCCTGATCTCTTTGTCCTTGATCTCGTGTGAGAAATCACAGCACTGGAGGGCTGTGGAAGAAGCAACAAAGCCCGGCTAATCCACAGATATAATCCAGAGATAATCCAGGTTCTCTGATCTTTCCAAGCACCACATCTGCCAGAATAGACAACAGGCCTTGATTTATCTGAGAAAGGTGCACAGATACCCCTGCAGTCACCAGGCATCACGCTCACATGCCCAGGGTAGAACCAGGTTTGCTAAGGTTTTCTCAGCTGGAGAACTAGCTATGATGAGTACCTTAGTGGGTGCCCTGTCTTTCATGTGTGCTCAGCAAGGCTTTGGCTACCAACTATTCCACAAAACTTCCTTTCCTAAAGCCACTAGATGCCACTGTTGATTCAGGGACTGGTCAGCAGAGCAGCTAATCCTCCTTCAAATGAAGTGCTTAGAGAGAAAATGAGTATCAGGGAAGAAACAAAACTCACCTTTAGTCCCTGGTCTGCCGGGGTTCCCTGGAAGTCCTGATACAAGGTAGACAAACAATTTTAAATAGGTAGCACAAATATCATTCTGTTTCATTCAGGTACCCCAGTGAGTTTCACTTGTAGATTTATAAAAGGAACTTCCTACACAAGAACCTGGCTTTCAGCATTTATAAGCATGTTTGCCTGCTTCACAAGGTCCTGACAGCAGGTGGAGGGTTTCATGGCGGAGCTGGTGGTGTCCTTGTGCAGAGGGGTAAGGGCCTCCCTTCTCCCTCTGCTCTCTGAACGATGGCACTGCTCACCAGATTTGCCTGCAACTTCTCCCAGGTACTGCTCCCTGCTCTGAGGCTCCTGGCTAAATTCCCTGGTGACGTGCCCCCCAAACCACTTCTGCTTGCAGAACATCACATCCTCTGTTTCCACCTCTCCCCTCTGTTTCTGCTGCTGATTAGAAGGATTTTCCAGTGATATGCAGGGAACTGAAACACGATCTTTGTTGCAAATTATGTTCTGGGCAAACTTTCAAACACTCCTGGCTCTGCTTTCCTCAAAACTTACGCACCAACCATAAAGTCTGTCTCAAAAGCCAAGGAAGAAAAAACCTTGGAATATCACGTCAGGAGCCCTGGGTTGTACAGAGGGAAAATCACAAAGGGTTTTTGCCTGTATAAAAGTGTGTCATTGATAAACTTAAACATGGTGAAAAAACCTACCTGGAGGTCCTTGGGGTCCTGTGAGACCTGGGGGAAAAAAAAAGGGCAAATATTCTAAGATATCTAAACAAATTTTGGTCAGGGGGAAGGATAGACAAGGAAAAAAAAGATTACATTTGCTTAAAAATACAGCACACAGCACACAGGTGGTACAAGTTGGCCTAGCACCTGGTATGTAAACTGAATGTTGGCACTGCTGTTCTGGCCTGCAGTGTGTGCAATCCTGAGATCACAAAGGGTCTAAATTCCCTTTGTATTTTCTTTTTATCACCGTCTTACTCTACAGAGATCCTCTGCCAGTCTTAACTTCAAAATAAGACTGGAAATTGTTGACGGAGACGTGTTCCTGACCAAGAAAATAATTATTTTTGTTCTCTGTATGCTTTTACCTGGCTCTCCTGCATCTCCAGAAGGTCCTGGAGGGCCTCGGGCTCCTGGCATTCCCATAAGACCCGGTTCACCTAGGGATATAATCACCATTAACAACTCACAATCCACGATTTATAATCTACCAATCCAATCCATTCAAGCTTGGCCACCGGCCATCCCATCTATACCTTCTGTACCTTCATAGCCAAGGGGCCAATTTCAGTGACAGAGGTCTGAGAGGTGAACCCCCATGCCAGAAAAGAATTGCAGTGAGAACAATTCAGTCACAAATTTACAGCTGGCTCCATTATATGTCTCAGTTCCATGCCTACAAGGTGACTACAGTTTTCCTGACATGTCCCAGGTCACGAACCAGCTGCCATCTTCTCCCACCCTTTTTACAAATCAACTGCCTGCCAAATCAGAAAGTACCTGCTCTTCTACCTCAGAGGAATCTCTTACCTTTTTCACCTGGCTTCCCATCACGGCCAGCTTGTCCTGTCCAAAAAAAAAAAAAAGAGATTCTTAGGGACTGGTAAAATAGTAACTCAGTTGCCCAGTCTTCCTACTAAGCAGAGTACAGCCCTAAGCACTAGGAAGTGGCTTTTCTTCTTATTGCATCTGAATAAAACCTTGGCTGCAGTCACTGAAGATCCAGAAAAAAGTTCACTTGAAACTTGGAGTTTCAAAAAAAAAAAAGTAGGACAACTTTTCTGAGTGTACAGACTGATTTTAGCTATCTAGAGAAAAGACCTGTGATCAAAACCAATACAATTCCATTCACAAGTTGTTCCCTTGTCTGTGCTCACAAAAACAGACTCAGGGTGGAAATGGTATTGTCCAACACATAAACATAGCTTTTTCTGTTACTCACCTGGTGGTCCTTTGGCCCCTGGCTCTCCTGGAGGACCAGGTATACCTCTTGAGCCTTGTTCACCTGTAATGAGATGACGCGAAAATGGATCAGACAGATCTTGGTGAAGATGCAAGTTATGACCGTTAGCAATATTTGGTGCTTTGCAACTGAAAACCAGCATTGACAGGATGTTCAGACCTCATGATTCATGACTGTTTCTGGGCATTAAAAATGCTCAAGGGAAGTCAATACAGTTCACAGGAGGGAGAATTTCCCCAAAAGACAAACACAAAGATTCCCACTAAGGATGGGAACTATTTAGTTAGAACGTGGGTGCATAAAATAAAACTCCTATAACCAAAAACTTTTTTTTTCAGAAGGCTAACTAGGATTGGCTGGGCTGTCTGTTCTTTGAAAATTCAAGTAATTCATGTGCATATTAGACAGGCTGCTACTTCAGGAAAACAATCCACTGACCTGTCATTCCACGAGAACCTTTCTCACCCTGGTCACCTGCAGTACAAAAAAGGAAAGGATTCTGTGAGATTGCTTCATTGTGAAATCTTTTCATCAGACAAAGACAGTCTGCTTTCTGACAAAAGCACAAAACAGCACGCCAAAGAAGGGTAGGGTTAATTACCATGGACAGTATTCATATCTGAAGGAACCTAAATAAAATATCCGGAAAATATATTTAATTGATCAACATACCTTTGGGTCCAGGGGCTCCAGCAGCTCCTTTCTCACCTGAAAGATAAATGGATGATTGAACAATAGAAATAACGAGACAGAAAGGAAAGAAATTCCATACACCAAAGAAAGTCATAGAAGAAACACAAATTCCAACATCAGAGAAACTTAAACTGGAACTTCCTTTCCTTCCTTGCAGCTCCATCCATCCATCCATGTTTCCTCATCCAGATTTCTCTATTATCTATCTCTTCTATTTCTCAGTATTTTCTCATAACCACTGAGTCTAGTTCCTCCTCCTCTTACACTTTTCTCTGCTGCTAGCACCTCAACACTGCTCAGATCAAGTGTGTTTCTCAGAGCAGTGCTGGAAAAGGACCATCAGCTAGTGCTGCTCTAATTGCACAGGGGAAGAGAAGTTTACCTTTAGCACCTGGGAGACCTGCTTCTCCTCTAAATCCTTGTAGGCCAGGAGGACCTGCAGAAAAATGAGATGAGGGAGTTAATTCATCCCACTGACGACTGAGCACCACTAAGGAAGACAAACTGTGAGAAGTTGTCACTATTTTTTTTCCCCTCTAGTCTGTAAGGCACCATAGCAAAGGAAGGCAGCACTCACCTGGAGGGCCTTGGGGTCCTGGAGAACCCGTCAGACCTGCAAATAAGGAACACAGAATTGCTTTCAGTATCACCACAATTAGAAAATGAACAAAATATCTTTGAGTTTAACCAGCAGCATCCACAACCCAATGGATGTTTAAGAGATCAGGATCTCCCCAGCCCCTAGAAGAAATGGCATCACTGGCAGCTTGAAAAGCAGGACATTGAATCTACACAGCTCAGTTCTTGTAACATAGAGGAACTGGTTTTCCCTAAGGTAAAGTAAAGGGACTAAAGCCTTCCATCTTGGCTGAGATGTTGGGATCTGTGCTCCAGGTAGGATCCATTCTTTATAGAGCAATTTGGATCCCCATTACATGAACTGCAGAGCTGTAACTCTATTAACAACCTGATAGGGGTATGGAATTTACCCTACCATATCTGAAAGCAGAGAAAAAACAGATGGACACATAACATATATTAAAAACTGACATTTTTTGAAATCTCTCTGCTGATCCCCACTCTCACTAAAAATCCCCACAAATTTATTGCTCTAAAGGTTATATGTACCTACCAAAGTAAATTTTAGCTAAAATGAGGACTGCCAATTTATTTTTCTGATTAATGAAGTGCAATATAAGTGAAACAGGAAGGCTGGAGTGTTCATTTCCTCCTCACAGTGCACCTAGACAGTCTGCTAGGTTCTCTCTGTCCATATTTACCTTTAAGGCCAGCAGAACCTGGGGGACCAGGTGGCCCTGGAGGACCTGGCTCACCAACAGCACCTGCAGAAAAAGAGCAGAAATAGATAATATAAAATACAGTTGTGATCCCATTTTCCATTATTATTTTCTCTGGCAAGTGACATGAACAATCTGCTAGGTAATCTGCTTGTCAGTTCAAAACAGACAAATAAACACGCATTGTCCAAGAAAAAAAATCCCATCTCACTGATCTTTAGGATAAGAAAGAGAATAAACCCCCAGCTTAGGTGAGTTGGATAGCAGGGAAGAAGATGACCTTGATGCTAAGAGCTTTTGCTTCTGCCAAACTTAGACTTGATGGTGAAATCTGGCAAAACAAAATTACTTGTTTGCCCTTTGTAAGCTTGGCACAAAACCCCCTTAAGTCAGATTTGTCTGTGTTGGGAACATCTAAAATGAAATTTGGATTTGAATAATCAAATCAAATCCTATTCCTGAGGTGTCTGATAAATCAGGACCGAATTCCAGCTTTTGTCTATCTCAGCTTTATCCAAGAACAAGAGATCTAGTTCCTACCTCTGTCTCCTTTTTCTCCAAATCCAGGTGGTCCAGGCTCTCCTCGAGGTCCTGGTAACCCTTCTCGACCTCTTTGTCCCATGGGACCCTCCATACCAGGATCACCTACAGGAGACAAATGCCTTGTTAGAAAAGCTGTCTTTACGCAGGCCTTGGGCAAGAAAGATCCATGTCTGCCTCCATGGAGGAAAGCAATGATCACACCAAGCTATGTCTGGATTCCCTTGTCAAGTGCCAAACAGCCGTGAGAGACTCTGAGCACTGCTGAAGATGCTTACCCATGCTCCCTTTCTGTCCCTTTGGTCCTTCTGGCCCTTGGTGCCCAATTGGACCAGGAATGCCTGGAAAGAAAAACACAGCAAATGTTCAGAGTCCTTGTCTGTGTACCATGAATGAATAACACACAAATTAGTGGAACCTGGGAACCTGAAACCTGGAGGGATTCAGCAGCTGGGCTAAAGGATTTATTATTTGCAGGTTGGGTACTCAAAGAGGTATGTCTTTAAAAGAGCATAACAAATATAAGAGCACAAGGAAGTCAGGCCAAGTACTCATGTAGCTGTGGGTCTCTTTCGAAAGTAAGCTGGGATCTTCACACCCCCAAATTAGTAATGGTCAAATAAAGGAAAGTCAGGCTGAGGCCGTGCTTATAACCAAATCTCTGTAGCTCAGCATCAAGGTATTAATCAAGTGACTTAATCCATCTGTACCTTGAGTAAGATTTGCAGTGAAAAATTTGTTTTTGTCAACAGCAATGTCAACAGTAACATCACTAAGCGTCCTCCCTCAAAGGGGAATTGTACTACTGCTCACCTGGGACACCAGGAAGTCCTCGATCTCCTGCAGGGAGAAAGAAATAGACAGTCAGTGAGGAATATATCTTCCCTGTTTTTTTACATTTGACTGATTCTCACCCCCTCATAAAAAGGAGTTTATGTTCCTGGCATGTTTACAAGTTCTACCTTCTCCAGCAATGCCATGCTGGGCCCCTTGTATTTATGCAATGGATCGAATTGTTCACACTACACAAAAATCTCTGAAGCACTTTGTGATTAAACCAGGTATAGTTTTACCTCAGGAATGATTTTAATCCAGGTGAAAAAAGATTCAAAATAAGAATTGTTCTCTCTCCTCCGTGACCTCTAAAATTGCCTTTGCCAGGAAGAGCAAAGACTATCTCAGCAATTTCTGAACCACAGGGTGCATCAGCTTCTCTGTCTAACTTCTGGGGCAATAAAAGTTCATATGCTATCTAGGCCCAATGGAAGGCTGTCGAACAACCCAAAACAGCAGGTAACTCCAGACTCACCTTTAGGACCCTGCATTCCCATGTCACCTGAGAAAAAGAGAAGAAAAATAAGATCAGGAGAGATCCTGGAGATATTCCCAGTGATTCCTCATGTATTTTGTTTTTCTAGTTGCTTTTTATCTTTCAATAAAATACGAACAAGTTGTAGATGAACATGGACAATTCCCCCCTGGACAGTGCAGGGTGCACCCATCTCACCAGTGACATATGGGATCTGGCCTTTCACACTCACACAATGTGTAGGGTGATTGGGCCTCTTGTATTAATTCTGCATAGGTCCAAGCCCTCCACAGTTTAAGTGGCAAACCAGCTTCATGCTCTTTTTGTTTAAGTATAAACCAACGTCAGCTTTCTCACTGCCAGCTGCCTCTTGTGGCAACAACCACTCCAAACTTGAGCATTGCCAGAACCAAGGACTAGGACAGGGGAACAGAAGGACTAGATGGCTGTACCTTTCATACCAGGTTCTCCTCTCTCTCCTCGGAAGTAGCCTGCAACAGGAAGAAAAAGTGCTGTTACTTTGTACAAGTGTACACAGCAAAGTAGCTACTCCCTTCACATACAAACATCCTTCTAATTAGATTTTGAGGCTGCAAGTAGCACAGATTATCAAACACGATATGGCTTTGGGAGTAGAGTTTCCTCAACAAATTTGCCTTTGCAAACCCTTGAACTGCTAAGAGTTACGTGAAACCTCTGAAGCTGGGAAAATGCAGGCTCCTCTCTTCTTAGCCCATTTCCATTGAAAGAGAAATACATAATCTTTCCCTTGCTACCAAAAGTAGCATGACAAATAAGCTGTGGGTTCATTTTTTCTGTGCAGTTCTTTCAAAATGGAAATCTCACTTGCTACAGCTTCCTTTCTTCTCCCATCCCTGCTAGCTTTAAAGGATGCACCACCTCTGTCAGTTGGCAGCATTCTGTGCTCCAGCAAAGCTCTTTGAGGACAGGCGAGGATTCTGTATCTGAGAGACTGCACTGCACTCCAGAAGTCCTGGTCTTTAGGTCCTTAGGAAGTCAAACTTTCCCACTCCCCTTTAAATAATCTGGTCTCATGCAGAAGGACATTTACTCTGCTCACCTCGTTCTATTTCTTTGTTCAGTCTGCTCTTCACCATCAACCAAACTGATTCTTCATTTTCAAGAGGGAAGGTTGAAGAGGGTGCCACACCTTGAAGATAGTCTACTCTTGAAACGTCTTTTGCTATGCTTGGACTCCCATGGTTAACTGCCAGGAAGCTGTGATTGATTTTTTCCAGGTCGTCCACGCGAGATTTCAGCTTTCTCACTTCTTCCGCTGGAAGGTTAAAGTAAAATGGTTGGGAACATGTAGATGCAGGTTCTATACCAGGGACTTCTAATAGCAGTGAGAAGGCATCACTGTGACAGAGAGCTATGGACACTGAATTTTGCAGGACTATTCTTTGCATCACTTTTTTTTTTTTTTTTTTTTTTCCTAGCAGGGAAATCTGGAGTTTAAATGACAGCTTTGGAATCTGATAGTCTCCAAGGAGAAGAAAGACTTCAGACCTCAGAAGTTTTCCCACTCTCCTCACCCCAAGACTATATAAGCCTTCATTGCAGGTTTATATTCCTTATCCATTATTTCTGTCCATTTGTAATATGTTGGTGGCAGTCACGATTTTGAGCACTGAACACGCTCCTCCTCAGCTCTCTGGGTTGGCAGCTCTGGTAGTGAGTTACAGTTTGCTTGGCCTCTTTGCCAGCTTAAACCCTCTGTTATTCTTTCTGTTCTATTCAACATTTTATTCCTCCATATCAAACTCCCTCCTGTAAGCAGAAGGGAGACCTTACTTCTGCGGCTTCCCTTTCTCTCCTTCTCACCATGGCTGTAATCTTTCTCAGGGACAGGGACACACAGAGGTGGATTTCTGTTCAGTCCTGATGTTAACTACACATGGAGGTCTGTGACCCAGCCAGCTCTTGTGTTTATTTCTTACCCAGAGCAATGAGTCCAAACAGTAACCCGAGGAGAAGCAACCAGGCCAGAAGCAAACCCAGGAGCCATTTCCACCAGCTACAGCAGGAACCACAGGGACACCAAGATGGTGCTGATCCAACTGCACCCCCCACATCGCCATTTCGTATTTCTGAAAGAGGGAAGGGCACTCTCACAGTGAACAGCTCCTTGATTTCAGAGTCAGAGTCAAAGTCTGAACAGCAACACTTACCTGCATATGTTGCTTTGTCCCTTGTTGGTACTGATTTCAGTCCTCCTGTTGTAACAGTAGAAGAAGATTTAACAGTCTTTCCATGCACGATCAAACTTAGAGCATGGGCTTGCAGGGGGGAAGGTAGTACTGGAGGCAGGAGAAGGTAGTTCTCTTGCATTGCCATAGGGGCAAACTCTTACCATTTGCATCTGATTTGAGGCCCGTATCTGTAGCGTAAGAAGAAGAAAATCCTTGCTTCTCTTTCTTCAATGTGTCTTCGGCAAAGGATCCTGAACAGGAACCAAATGTAATTGAAAACATTACAACAGGAATTCAACCAAGCCTTTTTTTTTTCTTTCTTTCTTTTTTCTTTTTTCCCAAAGGCAAAAGGCATGTTTTTTCTAGGAAGTCACAACAGTTCTGTCAGTTTAAGCCAGCTGCAGATCTAGTTTCTGTTTTTGAGGCTCCTGAGCTGCGTGAAATGTCACAAGGCATGCTCTGGAGCTTTAAATGCACAGGCTAGACCTAAATGCTGCTGGCATGGTTAAAGGCTAAATGCCTGCCCAAGCTTCATGGCTGGGCTGCAGGGGTTTGAGTCAGGTATAGTGTCCTGAACTCTGAACTCCACAGATAGAGAAGACTCTACACTGGCAGAGTTGATCTGGCTGCATGTGTAGGACTCTTCTTATACATTCCCAAGCCACGTTGTTCTCACTGAAGCTCTGTCAAAATTTATCATCTCCAGAATGTGCCCTGTGGGGATGCTCCTGATTTACCTTCCCCTTATGATCACTGTCCATTTCCCTACCCTCAGCATACCCACACATCCCAAGGAAGATAAGTTACCTCCATTAAGCCCGGTGTTCGAGGCACTAAAGACTTTGCCACTATCCTTTGTCATGATCAAGAGCTCCATCTCCTTCTTTGCTGGGGCATTGTCCTTCTCCAGCAGCAGGAACTTGCAGTCTTTGCGCAGAATGTCATCCCCCTGGGAGCTCAAAACAGTTCCCCCTGGAATATTGGTAAAGGACAGGTAAGAGAAGGAGAAGAGCATGGCCAAAGAGTCATAATTACAACTTACAACAGTTTTGTTTGTGAGAACAGGGAGTCCTGTTGTGATTGGGGTTGCCACCACTACAAGCCAGCAAGAGACACACTGATCACTTGAAGCTAAGTGGAGTGCTGTGTTTCGTTAAATCTTATTAGAGTTGTCTTTCGATATTTCACTAGCAGGGGAACAGCTTCTTTAGGAAATGGAGAGCATGTAGAATTCAATAACATATAAAAATGATTTGCTCAATGACCACCTCACTTCTCAAAAACACTACTACAGAATCATAGAAACTCAGTCTTAGAGAGACATCCAAGGTTCATCAGAGCCAGCACATCTTAAGCAGGTGAGCAGAGATACTCGGAAACACAAAGCACTCCATATCCTTGGGAGCCAGGCATGCTCATGAGGCTTTGAACCGTGGCTTACTGAGGTTGGGCTCAGGCCAAACAAGGTTAAGAAATGTTGCTGTAGTCACCCTTCTGCCATTAGGCAGTATCAAATATAACTGGAAGGGTGTACAAACCTGAGCTTGCAGAGAAATTGACAGAACATTGAGAATTAAGATACACAGACTGGTGTTATTCCATCATTCTAGTACAAAGCTGGAGTAAACCTACATTAGAAATATTATCATAACTTCTGTTGTATTTCCACCTATTTTTAAGGCTTGCCGTTGAGAGAACTTGGATTACAAAAGAAACTTGACTTCCCTTAAACAAAAAATAAAAGTCTTATTCATAGATGTCGTAGTTACAGAAAATAAGCTTGAAAAGTTGAATCCCAACCATTCAGAGACCAAAGGCCAGTAGAAAGACCTCAGCTTCTCTCATTAATCAAACAATCTGATCATCAAATACTTGGTTTTTGGATGGTCAAGGCTGATACTACTGAAAAATAATG
Organism: Aythya fuligula; assembly: GCF_009819795.1. Taxonomy (NCBI): domain Eukaryota; kingdom Metazoa; phylum Chordata; class Aves; order Anseriformes; family Anatidae; genus Aythya; species Aythya fuligula. The sequence goes on from NC_045565.1 coordinate 25,245,790, forward strand.
GTTAAGTGTAACCTTGCCAATGTTTTGGCTTCATATGAAGCACAATGTCACACGTGTGATCTATCCAGTTGTCTACTGAGTGGAAATAGCTTCAGTAAGATTATCCAAGTTACCACAAAGTGGGGGAGATCTCTCTCAGGCCAGCCAATTTTCTCACTCTGAGATTCTGGGTCATTTGCCTTCTTTTCAGAAAGGCACTGGTGAGGGGCTTGGCTAGTGACAAGTCATGCTCCTGAGAAGTCAGGTGTTAGTAGCACATAGCTGGCTGAATCTCTAACTCACTGCTACCATGACATGCTTGAACAAAGCCATGCCTAAACAACTGGAAATGGTACACTCACCTGCTGAGGCAGACACACCAGTACTAGCCATGGTGTTGCTCTGAGAAGTGTTCTTCATCCCATATGCTGCAATGAAGAAATCCCAGAATGAAAGAGATGGAGGACAACAAGGTACCTACACATACCAGCCTTAGGCTGCACACCGTTTCAGGAATCTTTTCTCATTTAAGGCACTGAGGAAAACTCAAACGAGCAAGGGCTTCCCTAGTAAAAAAGTTTCTAGTGCTTACATAGGGAGTGGGAGCCATTCCTGCATAGGCAAAGGAGAGGACATGTTCCTCAGCATCTCCTCACACCACCCTGCTCCACACCAGCAGAGGGCAGTGAAGGAACCTCTGTCAGTATGAACATTCTAGGCACTGCAGAAAAGGTGGGAGAAGGCAGCACACACCAGGGACTCCCACATTTTCTCTAGGCTTAAATTGTTGCTGACCTGTGGAGGCTGCAGAGGCATTCTGGGTCAGGGTTGAAGAGTTTGGTGTCAGGTTGTTTTGAACTCCAAACACTGCAAAGAAAAATTGTAGGAGTTGTAGGAGTCCTGCAGGGCAGTTCATTGTACGTGTCTGTCAGGACAGTTATGCTGTGAAAGTTTGAAAGGAAGAACAGAAAAATCTGACCTGTTGAGGAAGTGCTCAGGCCTGTGTTCAGAGCATGATTGGTGGGAGCCAGGTTATTTGGAACACCAAAAACTGCAAAAAGAGGAAATCAAATTTTATTACTTCTATGGAATCAGAAATCAAGCACCAAGCCAGTGGCATAGCTACAGAACTTAAGAGTAAGGGTCACTTGAAAATGCAGTTAGTGAAAATGCACAGTAATTGCACAGAGGAAGAATCTTGAAAATTGTGACACCAAACCATGCTTTTACAGAACTCACAAAGGGGAGAAAATCCCATATCAGACAAGTTGCAATCATGAAATAATGTGAGAAAGCAAAGCTTTTAGTAGAACACTATCATGAAGCTTCCTGCACTCTTTCTCTGCATCTGGGAAATAACAGCATCCCTGGTACTTAGAGGCAGGTCTTAAAAGGAGTAATCACAGTCAAAATTTATTGATTACATCTTTAGTGTAAGAGGACTGAAGGATTAGAACCAGGTGTTCTTACAGTGGGCAGAATCATCTGAAGTTCACTAGAGTCTAAAACTAGTTTTAATAGAGAATGTGAGCCTCATTTAAGTCAACAACAAAGCTATCATAAAATTTCAAAGACAGATCAAGCAGTCAGGACGATTGATCCTCACAAACAAGAACTTTCAAATACAGTCATTGTGGAAGCAGAGAGCACGAAGTTACAGAAAAGCGGAGAAAATGTAAGCCTATCTTCTGCCACCTTGATTCTTCCATCATTTAAATTCTCTCTCTGCAGAAAGAGTACTACTTTTGACCCAGCTTCAGCATGGAGATTTTTCCTGCCAGCCTGGGCAGTCCCGGGAATGTACCTGATCCTGTAGAGTGAGACATGGCATTGATCAAGGATGAGCTCTGGGCCATGCTGTTGTGGTATCCGCCAAGGGAAGACCCAGCAGGCAGAGTTGAGGACCAGGTGTATGAAGGGAGGGCAGTATTCAGTATGGTTGTATCATATGTCCCCGACACTGTAAAAAAAAAAAACAAAACAAAACAATAATGGTTTTCAACAGGACCAGGCTTGTGATTTAGCATGCACTGCAGGTTTATGTGGCAGACAAATTAATCTGCCTTAGATTTCAATTAACGTAGTGGAGTCCATGCAGTGACTCCAGGTTAAGATGGTATAATTGATCTCAAATGCCAGCAGACTGCAACCCACCTGAATTTTAAACAATGGACTGACCTGATAGCATGACCATTCACAAAATGCCTTGAGGAGATTTCACTATTTATAGATGTTGTGATACCACAATAAAACACTTAATGTACTTTGTTTCATATTCCTATTAATAAATCATCCTGGAGTGTGAAACCTATGATTTTTGCTTCCCACATGTGTGGCTCTGGCTCACTTGTGTACTGGACTAAAATTCCCAGTTTGAGGCAGGATTTGAGCCAGCAGAAAGAAAAAAGACATTCCTTGTTCCTACATACTGGTGGAGAACAGTGGAGTGAATGTGAACACCACTGCCTCAAGCACTGCTGTGGGCCTTATAAATAACAAAAGCTAGTTATAACATTTCAAATAGTATTTCTATTATTATCAAATTCTACTGATTTCTGGACCAGTGGTATGGCCAATAAAACAAACACTGACCCAAATGTTGTCTTCACTGCTATCTTCATCTTGCTCAGAGACAAGAGATAATGCCACTGTAAGACAAGTTTACTTGGAGCTCTGGTCTCTGCCAGCACTACCTCTGGATTAAAGCTGCTGGCAGCAGGAACTGGCTTAATTTTATGGAAGTTGGACAAGTCACCAGAAAGCCACCTAGAATGGCTCATGGTAGGGCAGCCCTCTGGCATTCTGCCCCTTTCTCTTTATTGCCAGCACTACCAGGGACAGAGACCATGGATTCTTACCCTGATGTTCTTAGCAACTGGGTATAGTGGGTATTTTTATGGAAAAAGAATATGTTTGGAAGGCTCCAGCATTGCTAACTGTTCTCTGCCACGTACCTGACTGAGAGCTCTCGGTAACCATCTTTGTCTCCACCACAGCTTTTTTCGGTATTGGGAGGGTACTTGATGGTGATCGAGTAGGGCTGCAGCTGGCTGATCGACTTCCTTTCAGCAAACGTTTTACATCATCCAGCTCTGTCCCTGGCAGGAAAAACAAGCATACAAATATATCCAAAAGCCATTGTTTCACTGATCTGTAATCCTGCCCAGACTAAACCATTTAGTGGAATTTACCTGTGAGTGTCTACGAAGTTGTACTTTTCTGGGGGCACCACTGACTTAACAAAGTTTCAAGGGCCTCATTTCAGGGTCTAAGTACAACTCTAACCTTGCAAGACCACCATATATCCCACAGCATGCTTCCTTGTTCAGAAGGGGGAGATAAATGAAAGTTCTTACAGCAGGAAAATGGGATAACATGCTGCTATCCATCATATCCATCAAGACTGGATCCTAGAGACACTGCAGACATACCTAGAGTAGCAACACTCGCTGTGTTATACCTGTTCCCCCTGGAGTATAAGCCATGGTACTTACATCTGCCGGAGGGAGATGCACTCTGAAGCCGGACTCGTATTTCACTTTCTGGGAAGGGAAAAAAACAGATCATGAATATGGAGTGAGATGTATTTATGCCCTGAGCTGGAAATGAATTTTTAGGCTGAAGTGAAGTTCTTTTTTCCTGATGTCTGTGTTACCTTGCTACTTGATCTGAGCAGCACTCGTGGCTTATGTGAATTTGGTGTAAATTGGTTTGAGTGACTTTTTGTTTTGGGGTCAAATTTTGCTACTTTTAATTCCAGAGAGCAGTATTTTGCTCCTTGAGGGCCTCTACTGAAATCAATCGAATTGTCAGTGCCAATCAAATGGAAGGTCTGATTATACAGTCCTCAATAACATTGATATTCCACCTCATCACAATTACTATTATTTTACTGGGTGAAAACTTACAGAGCCAAAAGAAGCCTCAGGATTTTAAGGCTCACTAAATACACAAGTTCCCTATTACTTAATGGGTAAAACTCACACTTCCATCTATATAATAGGCTGTAGGATTTAGGCTCTTGCAACCTGCTGCCTTTTGTTTTGTCTCTTTAAATGTAACCCCCAACTTGACAAAAACTCCATTGAATTAAAACTATCAGGTCACAAGCAGACATTTATTAAGCCAACATTCTCAAGAGATATTCCATCTTATTACTGACTTTTACTGTCCAGCACAAGAGAATCAATCTGATTTGGTGGGGCAAGCCTGTAAGCTTGCTACCCACAAGCAAGTTGACCAGCCAGGACATGTGAAACATGCTCCTCAAGATGAAATCTGAAAATGCATGCACTAGAAATGAAACACGGACTTTGGCATTCAGGTGGAGAAGATGATAGACTGGGGCAATTTTCTGAAGTAGTATGAGAAACTGCAGCTGATTCTCTGCTTTATTATGTATGGCCTGGTTCTGCTGGGACGTATGTATTGTGCTAGAGGAGACTGTGAAGATCTGAGGTAGAATAATTGGTAACTGTGACATTCTCCAAGAGGAGTATGCAAGAGCAGACGTAGATTTATACCCACTGCTAAAATTAACTTGGATAAAGTGACATTATAGTTTCCTCCTCAAGCAACTGGGAACATATATTAAACTCTTGCACAGTGATATAATCCTGCTTTCCCCAACACTGTTAATAAATTATTAGAAGAGCTGAATGATTTAAACGATGCAGGTTTACAGTAAGCTTGCTAAACACACCACAACAAGTCCATAATTTCTTCAACATCTCCTTACCACCAGCATGAGACCATTTCAGGGAATGGCCTTATGGTTTGTTACATAGATCTCAGGAGGAGAAACACAAATACAGCATTGTAAAATTGTCAGAGGGGGGTCACAGAGCATGGATGGACTGAGTTTATGGTAGTAAACAGTCAAGATGGAAAACTATGTCCTATACCCCCAGATGTCGAAGTCCCCAAGCAGACCCTCCATTCTGATAAAGTCCTAACCACCATGACCTTTACTGGAGTCCATTTTTACACCGAGCCTTTAAGCAATTGCTTACAGATAAAATGGTTCACATCTGTAGTGGTGTAAATCCACATACCTTATCTGACTCTAGACTTACACTGCTTTGATTCTAGCCAAGGAATAGGCCTGTTTAACATACCCTGAATTATACTGAAGAATTAAAAAAGGAGGCTTTTAAAAGAGCAGTATCACTCACCTCGACTTTGGCTTCTCCCTCGTGTGGAAGCAGATGCTGTGAACACCAACGAGAGAAAAACAATATTAGGTCTTAACTGCTTACACCACCTCTGAAAATGAATACATGAACCCTGCTCAGAGTGCTGAAATTCAGGCAGCAGCCTGCATTACTTGAGGCACAGCTGGGGACATTGATTCCTCGGTTTCTGCCAGGCCCCCTTTAGACCATGAGGTATCTCAAAGAGTGCATAGCACCTTAGCATTTCTGGACCATCTGCTGTTTCTGTTTGTACACATAAATGTTGTTCACAGATGATGATCTCCTATTTCTACAGGCCAATCGGAGGATAATAGCCCTGTTTATGCCATCAACCAAGGCTGGATGCTGTGAAGCCCTGTCTCTTCCCTGAACCAGAAAGACAACCTGATCACATTCTCTGCCAGCGCCGAACATAATAGGCCTGTCAGAGTTTGGACAGGGCAAGCTCATAGCTGCTGACAATATTCAATATAAATATACCACTTGAGATCCAATTCATCTTTCCAATAACATCATATAAACATGCTGAAGTCTAGAAAAGAGCTAGTGCATGGAAGAGCAAACCCAGCAATGGCTCAAAATCTTAAGGGGCTATATTTTTTTGCTTGGAGTTATTCCCCTAGCTATGGGACAGCAAATGCCACAAAGTGCCCTACGTCTCTCTTCTTCTGTCCATGTCCTGTGCCATATGGGGACTGTTAGAAGAGCAGCTGAAGGCAGTAGGTACAGTAGGTATAAAGTATGCAGCCTCTGTTGTGGAATCAATATCAGCTAGAGATACTGATAGCTGACTCTGCTGTCTGCTACACTGATGTAAATCTCTAATAACTCATTTGAAATCAGGAGCTGCACTGGCTGCCAATATAGTGGCAGCACCGGCAGAGCAAGACGTATTAATGTGTGAAAAGCCATTGTAGTCACCAACTCACATGACCTTCCCTTAATACTCAGAGGGACAGTTCTGAAAGAACATACCAAACTCTTTTCTGGGGAACTCTGGAGAAGAGTTAGCACTGGAGCTCCCTGCAAAGAATAGAAAGATGTCATTAATACTTTTTAGAAGACCATTAAGCAGTTTCCAAATATATCTTCCAGGTACATGTCTAATCCCACTGGGTAATAAACATTTCATTCAAAAAGAGCTATTCAGGATCACTTGAAAGAGTTGCTAATGTCTTTCAACAAAAATATGCCACAACTCTTCTCAGGAATGAACATTACTATAAATAGGACCCCACCATTAAAATGCGTCCCTGGTGGCTTATTTCCTAGGAAAGCCACAATGGGATTCTTGTGCTAATTAGGATAATCATGCATTAATATGCTGGCAGTTCCAATTGACCTCAGAGTGCACTACCCATTGCCTGCTTTGTATGGCACATTCTGTGATACCTTCATACGTTGCATGGCGGCTGACATAAGTTTTTCTTTCAAACGTTGAACCAGGTGATTTGGTGAGAGTTGAGCTGGGAGACTGTGCTTGTCTGTAGCCAGATGACGATGATGAATTCAGTCTACCACTTCCACCTATACACACACAAAAAAAAAAAAGCCCTCAGCAAATGGAATAAATGCCCTGGGTGTAGACTCTACAAGTCCTGAGTGCTTGATGTTCCTGTCTTCAGAGCTGGACAGATTTGCATTGGTATCTCACAACTAGAGATGGGCAAGAACCACATTTAGATCTAACTCTGACTGACCTCAGCATTCATGCAGAGAGGAGTTTGTCTTTCTGTTTTTAAAACGTCTCTTGTCAATGATCTCATTGACTGCAGCATTTGGCCTAATGAGGTGAATTAGCCATTTCTACTGAGCAGGAAGACATCTGTCTTTGGATGGAGCTGGGTTTTGGTTTGGATACAGATATACCTGTAAACTTCAGCGTTATATTATACAAAAACTGGGAGATGGTTGAACAAAATTCCTAGTGCTGAAGGATGCAGTTCAGGAGCTGAGGGAAGGCAGACATGAGCACGCTTCCTTTCCAAAGCAACCAGCCACATTCTCACTTAGTCACGCCTTACTCAGTCCATTTCCTGGAGAAGTGATAGAGGTGTGAGTCAGGCCCAAGGCAGCCTGGAGGTTATTAGTGTTACATTTAGACAGAGGGGAGAAGTTTCCCTTCTTAATTCACATCAGTGCTGTGGAAAAAGAACTGAGCAGCCATAATGAATGCTTGGTTTGTGAAGGGACCAGATTCTTGTTTTGAAATCTGCTGCTGGAGTATGATCAGAGTGCAGCACAAGGGGAGCCCTGTGACAAAGTACAATATACGCATGCTGATCAGCAGGATCGGACTGGACATTGTTTACTCATCACTGTAAAAAAGAGCACGCCCTTGTGTTCTCGAAGTATTTTCTAGTTCATTTTCCCCTCTACATGGACCTGTTTTGTTCTGTGACTTTTCCACTTAATTCAGCAGAAAGAACTACAGTGACAAGTGGGCCTCTGCTGGAGGCATTCTGCAAGCAGAATGGGAAAGCAAAGATTAGAAAATGCTTTGTAAATCTTGAAGGGTTCATTATCTCAGAAATTCAGACTCTTTTCCCTTTTTCTACATACTGGAAGAAATAACAAGTAGGTTGGTAAACCCACAGAGTCATTTAAGTGAAGAGTTTTCAGGAATGGGTTCTGTTCTCAGTTAGACTGGTGCCAGTCTAGACAATTAGATTGGTATCTTTACTGGAGTTACTTCACATTTGCCCTGAGGCAAAGGGATTCCACACTCTGGCCTTTAACTGATAAGAGGCTGAGTGTCAGACTGGGAATGGCTCATTCACCCTTTGAGCTTCCACGCCCAACCACTTCCCTCCCTTAGACTTGTCAGCTCTTCTGGAGCATGGAGAATGTTTTCTGTGAGGACAGGTATCCAATCTGTCCAATTGGGGACAGAGAGGAAGGTGTGCCAGAAACTTGGCTGGGAAGTTCATTTTTCAAAAACCTTCACCATGACAATCAAAAAGCTCAGCAAAGAAGGTTGCTAGAGAAGAACTCTGTTTTTACAGAGTGGACGGGACATACTGATTTAACACAACCAGAAAATACGTCAGATGATTCAAAGTGCTAAAACCATGGATACATACACAAGAAAATATGTTATGAAAATATGTTATGTGAAAATCTTTAATAGTAATCTGTCCTCTGCAAGACTAACAAACAGATTAATCAAAACTGTCTTTTGAAAAAAAAAAATGCTCAGAAAAGTTGTGATTTGGAAATCCTGAAAGAAGGGAAATCTGATTTTCAAGTAACTTAAGGGTGGTAGGAATGATATTTTTTGTTATTGTTCCCCTCAAAGAAAAAGAGTTTTTCAAAAAGTTAAAGAAAAGTAACCTGAAATCAAGTTTTTCCTGTGGAAAATGGGAATTTTGCCATTTACTCACCCATCCTCACAACCAATTTTAGGGAAATAATACCTTTGCTTTGAGTATTTGTCATTTCTACTTTCAGAAACTCTGTTTTCCTCACCTCTGCCTCAATCTACCTCCCTGCCCTGAATCTCTCCTCAGCCCATTTATGCTGCCTTTGCTTTCTATTTCCAACGTCTTTACTCCTTACTTGAAGTCACATAGCTGCTGCCATGGGTGTAAGACCTCTTTTCCACTCCACTCCCTCCAGTGTGGGATGATGTTTTGAGCCCACTGCT